>NW_027518684.1:402500-2802500 GCF_043159265.1 Tasmannia lanceolata | reverse complement strand
ATAAATAGGGAATTCTTGTTGCTCTATAAGGGGCCTGGATCATGACCACACTTTTTTTCTTCTTTGTTTGTGATATAAGATAATGGAAATAGAGAATCAAGAAGATGCAACAAAACTGGCTTATTATGTAATAGTAGTCTTTTTTTTTCCTTTTTCTGTACAGATTTGTGGAGGTTTATACCCGTCCATTTTAACCTCCACAAATCGAAGGGTTGGGATGATCCTTTGGAGCTGATTTTTTGGTCACACCCTATCTATGCGAGCGCCCATCAAATGAATGGTTTGCATCACCCAAACAATGTGGGCCCCCGCTGCATTTAGGAACACTTTTACGTGTAGGAACACTCCGTCCCCAAACAAGGGGACGGAGTAGATAACTTATCTACATGATCGTGTAGGAACACTTCTCTCTCTCTCTTTCTCTCTCTCTCTCTCTCTCTCTCTCTCTCTCTCTCACACACACACACACACACACACACACACATATGGGAAAAGTGTTGTGAGCTAGAGCTAACAAACATAGGGGGGCCACGTCGTTTGGATGATCCAAAGCATTCATTTGATAGGCCCTCATATAGATAGGGTGTGCCTAAAAAATCACCTTCATAGTATCATCCTAACCCTTCCATTTTTGGAGGTTAAAATGGACAGGTACATAATACCATTTTCTTAGCGGCCGTTTGGGTGATCTGGAAAGAAAGGAATGGTTCCATCTTTAAAAATAAATCCAAAGGATTCCATTCATTTTTCATAGCGTTAGTTTGATGACTATCCTATGGGCAAGAATCTTGCCGGTGCTTCGGGAATGATTCTAATGACGCTTTTAGAATTTTCTGGCGGGAGATTTGTTATAGTTCTGAGGAGACATTTGATCCTTCCTCCTTGGTGATCCCCTCCTGAAACAAGGAAAGATGAAGCTGAAGTTGACGGGTCAAGTTTATGAAACCTAGGTCCAGCTGGAGTGTGGGGTATTCTTTAGAGATGTTTCCGGTGATACTAAGTGGGCCTTTTCTGTTCCTATTGGGATAAAGGACTTCAACGAGGTGGAAGTTATGGATGTGATGCATGGTCTCCTTTTCATGGATTGTAGATATCTTGATCGTTTAAGAGCACATTGAGGGTCATGTGGTTCAGCTTCAGCATGTTAGGCTCTGCTAATAGTGATACCGATCGGTTGGCTCATTCTGGTGCTGAGAGGACCCATTTGGAGCTCTTTGATTTTCTTCCTCCCTAGATATCCATGTATTTTGTATCTTGTTTAGTTTTACATCGGGTTTCGCTTCGTATCTTGACCATCTCGGTCACTGAGACTTTGTCCCTCTTTTTTTAATGGTTTTGCTTTGAACCTCTTACATTGACTACACTCCTGAAGCATCGCTATGGCCTCTATCGTTTTCTTTTATTGGAACTTTCCATTTTGGAGTAAAACGGTTGATGGTAAATCCAGCCCCTTTAGTGGTTTTTTTTTTTAAAGTTGACATATTTCATTAATATTAAGATAGCATTCGGTAGGGGTGGACATGGTTCGGTTTACCATATATAATCGGTTCCCAGAAATTGGAACCAGAACCGAACCATATATGTTTGGAACGGAACGGAACCGAACCGAACCAGAATCGAAATTGATCGGTTCGGTTCTGGGTAAGGGTGTCAATTTTGGCTCGGGCTCGGAGGCTCGCTCGAGCTCGGCTCGAATCCTTAACGAGCCGAGCCGAGCCGGCTCACCAGGCTCGTTAAGCTTAACGAGCCGAGCCTAATTTAGGCCAGGCTCGGCTCGTTAAGGCTCGTTAAGAATTTAATATATTTAAATGAGGAAAGTTTTTCTAGTCGGCCGACTAGAGAACCTTCTCTAGTCCGCCGACCAAAAAACACAGTGGTCCCACATTATTTGGATAATCCAAAACATTCATTTGATAGGCCCTAGCATAGATAGGGTGTGCCCAAAAAATCAGCTGCATAGGATCATCCTAACCCTTTGATTTGTGGAGGTTAAAAATGGACAGATTTGTGGAGTTTATAAGCGTCCATTTTAACCTCCATAAATCAAAGGGTTAGGATGATCCTATGAAGATAATCTTTTAGGCACATCCTATCTATGTCAGGGCCCATCAAATGAATGCTTTGGATCATCAAAACAACGTGGGCTCACCGTGTTTTTAACCTCCACCGTCCATTTTTAACCTCCACAAATCGAAGGGCTAGGATGATCCTATGGAGCTGATTTTTTAAGCACACCCTATCTATGCCAGGGCCCATCAAATGAATGCTTTGGATCATCCAAACAACATGGGCCCACAGTGTTTTGGTCGGCGGACTAGAGAAGGTTCTCTAGTCGGCCGACTAGAAGAACTTTCCTCTATTTAAATATATATTATATATTAATTTATACATTAAAAGGGGGGCAAAATATGTCACTTCATTTTTGGAACCCCATTTGTTACTAGGACCACCCCCCATAGTGTAAAAACAGTAGTCAAATTACACTAGTAGGGCTGTCCAGGGAAGATGAGGGGTATGAACATAATATAACCCCAGGCTCGGCTCGGCTCGGCTCGTTTACACCCCTAGTTCTGGGTGTACCCAACCTTCACCAAATGTAGATATTTTGCCTAATCGTGTGGTTTTGGAGGGTGAGATTGGTAGAGATAATGGAGGTTTTGATGGGGAAGGTGGTCGGATCTGTGATTAAGGCGAAGAAATCACCGGAATTAGTGACAGTGATTGGAGATAGATGATGGTCGGAGGTCGAAAATGGTGGTGGTGGCTGGTGGGTTAGGGATAGGTGAAGGAGATGAAGAAGATCTTCAGTAGGGGAGGTGGAGGTGGTCGGAGCTTGAAGACGATGAGATTTTTCTTCCTTTCTTTGCTAGTTCTCTCAAAACCCAAAAGAGGTTGAAGACGGCGAGATTTTTCTTCCTTTCTCTGCTAGTTATCTCAAAACCCAAAAGAGGTTGAAGACGACGATATTCTTTTCGTTTTGGGGAAAACTAGGGTTTCCAGTTCCACAATACGTTTTATTGTTTTAAGAAGTTACGATTAAAAGTTAAAACTCTAAAAGCCAAAACGTTAAAGGGGGGTGAATTTATCCGATTGGGATTTGGGCGATACAACCCACTCGGTTCTCGGTTCCGGGATCCCAAACCCAGAACCGAACCGAATTCCCACGGTTCCAGGATTCCAAACCCGGAACCGAACCATATAAATCTGGAACCGAACCAAATTGGCCGGTTCGGTTCGGTTCCTCGGTTTGAAACCGAACCATGTCCACCCCTAGCATTCGGGACCAGGAGTCCCATCCTGCGTTACAAAATATTGAAGAGTATTGGCACGGGCATCCCCGAGACCAAATAAAAAATACAACAAAGTCAAAGTACAATAGCCTAAACTTCTCCTTTCTTCTTTTCAACAGCATGCTTTCTTTACAATTCTCGTAACATTCTTTATAACCTTCATCCGTACCCTTCTGAAATTGCGGATAAACTAGTTCTCCTAACAAATACCAAGCTTGCACTCTGAAGCTCTAAAACTCTAGATCAAACGTAAATCTCTAAGAAAATATAGCAAGGCTAGAGTATCCAGACAAGAAAGTCTAAGCGAAAGACAGAGTCTCTCAAGCCATGACTGTTGTAGATTGTGTACTTCTGGATATAGACAGGTATTTCGCAATGTTATTTAATTGTTAGCTATCTTGGATGATCGTCAAGAAGATTTACCATCGACAAACCTACAACCCAATTTTTGAAATTCCCAAATTAACAACTAAAACCTCCGGACTAATTTTAGAAAAAACACTACCATCTTCAGGCAAAAGACTAAGGAGTCAACCCTAAACGAGACACTGAGGATTCTCAGGCCTAGGGGAATCAACTTCCCGCCAATGAACACACTTCCTGAAATCATTAAAATATTAAACTGCATTTTCTTTTTTCTTCACTCTTTTCTCCTCTAATTGATAATTATTTTCTCTTTCTCTTTTCTTTTTCCTTTTTCTCTTTTTTTTTTCTTTCCTCTTTTCTCTGAACAGCTAGGGAGACTTACCAACTCTTATCCGGGGCCGGATGGCCTTTCCTTTAGGGAATACTACCCTCGGCCCCCAATTTTCCCCCAATTATCCCATCCTCCTATTCCAGACAAGCCTCCCTACGTTCCTTCAAATCTCTGATCGCCATAGATAAGAAAAGTTGCTTCGTAGCTTCTAGATCATTATCGAATCCTATCCCAAAAACATCACCTATAGCCAGCATCTCGTCTAATTCCTCAGATGGGAGAACAATATTTTCTTTCCCACCTTCACTTTCCTCAACCATTCTGTCCTTTCCTTTATCATTGGCCTCCAGACCCATTCGATTCCGGATCTCCAAGCTCACCTCCTTGTCTAGAGTGTCCCTTGAATCCTATGAATCCTCTAAAGAGACTGCTATCAGTTTTTAAAGTCTCTATTTTATCTGCCTTTTCTTTTTTCCCAATGAAGCCGGCGACCCTTCTCTCCTCCTCCAAAGCTTCCTTGAAAAAAGGAAGTTTGTAGATTCGAACAAAGACATCTTTCGGGTTCGTCTATCCGGAGACTTTATTAAGCTCTTCTTTGTTTGCCAGGGCATCCTTCTTGAATTGCTTCCATTGCCTTTTCCAAATACCCATTGAAATCTCTCTGGGGTGGCGCACTCCTCAGACACCATTTTTTCATCGTACTCTAGTTCTTTCAGGAACTGGAGATCGTCAACTTCGAAGGATACAGCCTTCCTCTTTCCATGCGAGGCAAGACACTTTAGTGGTTTTACATCTGTTAGTATTTTTTCTCTTTAGTCATAGAACACTAAAAGGGAGTGTTACTAGTAAACATAGAGAGGGCGGAGGGATGTTATCACCCTTAAGGCATTTTTGTCAACCATGAAAAGGATTAAATGTAACACTTCTATTTTATTGCCAGTATGTGAGGATCTTATTTTGACCTTTGTATGGAAGCAGCATTTAACATATCCTCATGGACATAGTTATATACGTGGCTATTTCTTAATTAATATTTTTTTATCTACTGAAGTAGAATGCTTATTTTTGTTGAAGTAGGAATGCTTGTTTGTCATTTGGAACGTTTTGCTGTTTTTGTTGCAGAATTACATAAATTATTTGCAGTACATGAGCTACCAACTACAATTGGCGGACAGAAACTGAAATAATCACTGATGCCATAGAGTGCCGGTATTCTGCTTGTACTCCCCTTGCTGGGCACCTTGTAACATTTCCATTCCTAAAATCAGAGTTATCAGAGCTGGAAAATCTGTGTGTCTGGATACAATATTCTTTCCAAGGGTAAATTTTTTTGAGCTGTTCCTTTTCTAATCTATCTAGCAATGATAATTTCTTCAGAAGCCACCCAACAGCTGGCATTATGAGTGTCTGGAAACTTTCCAAGCAACTTCATCTTGCAACAGGACAACACGAATTGCTTATGAAGGAGCAGTCTACCACTGTCTCTCTAATAAATTCAATATTATGCTTGTTGGGTGAGTCAAACTAACTGTATTAGATCTATGGTGTTTACTGAAGTTCTTGAGCCATGAACGATGCATTGCTGAAAAACCCTCTAGATGTTGCAATAAAGGACAGTTTTGATTTGTTCTAGTTCATTTGAAACTAAACAAACTGTATGATCCCTTTCTTTATGAAACTGAATTATCTAATCAAGTGATCATTCCCATTTCTTTCGACATAAAAATGGACGTAAAATTTGTTTTATGTTGTAAAAATAATCATAAAACAAATGTTACGTCCATTTTTACGTCGAAATAAACGGAGGCTTACTGAAAATTCAGCGCAGTGAGGTATAGGTATACATTTACAAATTGTTTAAATACTGGTATTTTACGATATCGCTAGTTATATTACCAACCAGTATTTATATATACCAGGGCCATTGGAACTTTTTATTTAATTGGTCCTTTATAATACCAAAGTTCTAGCCTATTAAATAGTGCATAAATACATGTTTAAGGAAGAATTCTTATTTTGAACACATGAGTAATGTTTATGTATGTTTTACCGATATTTAAAACCTTTCTTTTGGGATCTTAGAAACATCATTTTGACTTCTGTATTTGCTCATATTTCTAAGGATTCTTTATTGATTTGTTTCCTTTTTGCTCGCTATATTTTTGGCAGTAATATGTTTAATTTCTCGAACTTTCCACCATCTTCAAGATAGCATCTATTCATTTTCTGCACATCCATTATCCTCAACCATTAGTTCATAGTTGTGCTTACAGGAGTCCAGATTCATACTCTTTTTTTTAAGAGGTAACAAATTTTATTCCATCCGAAAATAGATTACAATCGACAGGGACAAGATGTCCCATAGAGGGATTCCACTATGTACAAAAAACATCCAACAAGCCTAGTCCCCCATCCCAGAATACACTGAAAAATATCCCTCCAAGATACAATCAGGGATGAGATTAGAATAACCCCAAAGTTGCCTGCCCCATATCACATACCAGAGATCCCTCAACAATACATGGGGATGCGAGGTTGACGCCATGCTTCGCCAAAGCATCCGCCATCGAATTTGCGCTTCTTCTCCTATGCTCAATAAGGGGCTTCACAATGCCAACGAGGTCTCTGACTTCGTCAATTTTCGATGCCAATCTCCACGATCCGCAGCACCAATTTGATGCCAAGTAATGGCATTCGCCAAATCGCCTTCGACAATCAAAGGACCCAAGTTTTGCACACTGAACCATTTGATACCAAATAGAAGGGCGGATATTTCCGCTTCATTGGCATCGCAAATGCCGGCCGGGCCTGAATATGACGCAATGATAGAACCCATATGATTCCAGAAAACACCCCCAAATCCAGCCCTACCCGGGTTGCCAAGTGAGCTCCTGTCAAAATTTAGTTTGATCCATCCCAGCGGAGGCGGGGACTAGCACGGTGCAATGACATCGCGGCACTTCTTCTCATAACAGATCACCCTCCAGTTGCGCAAAATAGACCCCACCGTATAGGGAATACTCTTTTTAGAATTTGCCCATCGGATAATAGATATTTTAATGTCAAGTGCAATATATCGATGAGGTCCTTTCATACTCTTATCAAATCAACTTTAGTAAAGCTCCTGATAAAATGTTTCACCTTCATGTTTTTTCTTAGGATCTGCTTCAAAAAATGGTTATTCTTATGATAAATTTCTTAATTCTTACTATCAATAACTAAAGTGGGTTTGTTCTTATGAAATCATTAGGTGCATCCATCAGCATGTTATGATATGTTATCATATTAATGTAGCAAAATGGGAGTGAGCATGGCTTAAATCCTACCTGCTTTTCCATTTCTCTTTGATCTGTAGACCTTGAATTGGAGAGAATCCTTGATTGGTGTATCAGCTAAGAGTAGTAGTACTGCTTTCTTGTCCTATTTCCTTCTTGATCAGTCCTTTTTCAAGATTTTCATCTTCTGTATTTTGGCTATAAGATTCCAAATTTATTTTTTCATTCCATGTGGCCACCATTTCATAGAAGTGACTCGTGCCAAGTTGATGGAGTCAAAAGAGGTAGGGGTAGACAAAAAACAACTTGGGTAGAAACAGTGAGGGAAGACTTGAGGGCTTGGACATAGGAAGAAAATGATCAATGTAGACGAAGCAACTAGTGTCAGGATTAGACTTAGTCAACTTGAACCCGGTAGATCCATCCACTTTCTTCATAAATTTTTTTCTAAAGGATTCATTAGCCGACCCCAACTAGTTTGTGACAAAGGCTCAGTCGAGTTGAGTTTATATTACCACCATTGTATGAAACCCATCTCACTGACAATTCTGTTGAGGGAGATGATATCCACTCTACCTTGTGCTCTCCTCCTCTCTATTTTACACTTTTCTAATTGGCTGTTACTGTTAAATGCTGTTACAATTCTCATAAAGTTATTAAACCAGGGAGGTGCGGATATCAATTCCCTTACACAACTCAATTGGGGACTAAAACAAACCTAGGATTGAACCCAGTACGTACCTAGTCTAGCCAAGGGAAATGCTAGTGGCTCGTGTGATTCCTTCCCTACATCTGGGACATGGTTAGCGTGGTCCTGTTTGGATTGCAGGAGTCTTCTGGAAAAGTTTGGAAAGGAAAAATATTTCAAAAATTTCCTAATTTTTTTTCAGACAAGAAAAAGATTAGCTTGAACCGACCCTATTCAATTTTTATTTAGAGAGACGTTCAATTTATAATAACATCACTCTAAATTAACCCTAATCACATCAATTTCCTCTAAATCAAGGAGAATATTTCCTTGAAAAAGGTTTCCATCAGGGCCCCCTGTTTGGATTGCAAGAATTTGGTGGAAAAGTTTGGAAAGAAAAAAAAAATGACGTAGCCTCTAAAACATTTTTATTTAGAGTGATCTTTAATTTATGAGGAAATCCCTTATAAGCAATCATTTTCCTCTAAGAAATCCCTTATAAATTATTTTACGCCAGAAATGTTTTTCCTGCAATCCAAACAGGACCTAGTAGATTTGAAAGAAAAAGGGGGTGTTTGGATCTAGGGAAAATAATATTAAAATGAATTCTATGGAAAATAATATTTTATGAAATATTTTTGCGCATATTTACAGTGTGGCCGATTATGGAAACCTCTATAGATCGGAGGGTTGGGATCATCATCCTATGGGAATTGTTTTCTGGACACAGCCTATTTACGTTGTGGCTGATCAAATGAATGGTTTGGATCTTCCTGTGGTGTGGGCCATACAGTACTTTTTGAAAATCTAAAAAAAGAAGAAGTCTTAATATACTTTTTGCATATAATATCAAATTAATTTAGGGCAAAGATGTTTGGAAAATACAAACAAAGGGCCTGTTTAGGGCCTGTTTGGATACCTCCTATTTTGTATTCGGATTTGGAATTGAGTTTTGAATACAAATTGAATAGCCCCAGCAGCTCATGTAGAGGGAGACAGAGAGGGAAGGGGGTACTTCCTAGTGGAGGGGAGAGATTGAGGAGCAAAGAGGGGTGCAGGAAATTGCCAGATCTGTGGATTTCCAAGTTCTTATTTCCAGAGCATATTTAGAAATCTGATTTTTTTCACTGTCAGTTGTTGAATTAGAAATCCAAGAATTTGATCCGATCCAAACGGGCCCAAAAGGTAATATAAATACGCGATTTTATATGTTGTGTGGGTGTAAAATCCGGTATTTTTCAAAAAATACGGTGGGGCCCACTTTAAAAGAATGATAAAAAATAATTCATTTGTTGTGTCATTATGTAAATTGAATGGCAACCTATAAATCATCCCCATAGGATCATACTAACCGTCGTATCTGTAGAGGTTTCTACAATGTTGTGGCCCCTAGAGATCGGAAGGTCAGGATTATCCTAACCCTCCGATCTAAAAACGATTTGGATCATCCTATAAAGTGGGCCCACTATACTGTTTGAAAAATATTGGACTTTTTAACACCGGCGGGTGTGGCTCTTTGGCGTAAAGTCATGGGTATGCTCCCCAATGGCGTGGTTTATGCCTTTTATGGGTGATTGCGCGCATCTATAGGGATTAGTCCCCCGGCCTAAAATGGGGTGGGGATATCCTATGTCATCAAAAAAATATATATAGATATTGAACTTCAAGCCCACACTGGTATATATTATGACTTATAGTGGGTCTCCCTTGATTGATCTGAACCTTCCAATCCATAGGCATTGGTTTGGATCTCCTATAGCATCTAATAATGTATTACTTTTTTAAGCAGTTGATAGGCAAATGGTTCACATAGGATATCCAAATCAAGGCCTATCAACTGGATGGTTCAAATCAATGTAAAGTAGGACCCACTACCACATGTTTTACAAGAGATTTTATACCGTGCGTTGCCTGGAAGTCCAGTATTTTTCAAGAAGTACAATAGGGTCCACTTTATAGGATGACCCTAGCCCTCCGTTCTATAAGATTAGATGGGAGGGTTAGGATCATCCTATTGTGAAGATTCTATTTATGTTGTGGCCCAACAAATGAACGGTTTGGATCATCAGCAGACACCATGTCAATACTCTTGAATGTTGTAACGGTGACTTTGGAATTTGGATCACTGTAAAAGTAGAAACTTTTAGTGGGTCCCAGTCTATCAGCAGTTAAAGTGTTCAACTGACCAACGAATAAAAAATCGAAACGTGTCGACGGTACGATCTGGATAGCTAATAGAATAACGAAACGGGTGTCCAGCTGATATCATTCTGGCTGACGAATGAGAAATCGAAACGTGGCCATGAGCTGGTCTGAGTCCGGTCAAACGCACGCTGCTGACGTGTCTGACACCCTGGCTTTCCATTATCCCTGTTTTTTTTCAGTTTTTTTCTAGATTTCGTACGGATTTCTAAACGACAGATGGCAGTTTTTGCCCCCCCTTTGCACTCCATATACAACCCTTTTAATGTATATATTAATATAATATATATATATATATATATATATATTTAAATATATTAAATTCTTAACGAGCCGAGCTGCCTAACTCGTGCTCGGCTCGTTAAGGATTCGATCCAAACTCGAGCGAGCTTCCGAGCCCGAGCGAAAATTGACACTCTTACCCCAGATTGTACAGGGTATGCGTGTGAATTCCAGTAATTTTAAAAATGTACCGTGGGGCCAAACTTTGTTGGATGGTCGAAACTGTTCATTTGTTGGGCCATGAGGTAAATGAGATTTACCATGAAGATCATCATCTACATGGGCTGATCTTAACCCTCCGATCGGTAGACGAACTTCACATTGTAGAATTCTCTTTAGATCGAAGGGCTAGGATCATCCTATTGAGATGATACCGGTTTGGATCATCCTACAAAATGGGCCCCACTGTACATTCTGAAAAATCTCGAAATTTAGGTCATGTGAGAATTGTTCACTGCTTGAGGATAACTTCACCCTCTGACGTTTCTCTTTGCCCCGGGGATTTTATCCGTCAGATGGGGGGGAATATCATTTCCCTAATTTAAGATGGAAGTTACTTACTCACATCACAACTCTCACCTCAATGAAAATAACTTTGTCTAGATATTGGAAATTAATTTGTCAATTTATCCAAGACAGATATAAAAAATCCTAAGTATCTCTATAAGAGTCAGGACAGGTTTGGGTTTTATTTATTTAAACCCGACCCGACCTGAGATTGTGTCCGTCTTTCCGCCTTTTCAATCTAAATCCGTAGAAATTATAAGGTGCTCAACCGTCAAGTCCCGGAAGGTGGTACCTCAAAAGCAAGGTTTTAAATTTCGAAATCCGAAATTTTTGATTTCGCGAAACTAAAGTTGGGAGAAGTCGAAACGTTACGTTTTCTCTGAAATTTCGGGCCGGGACGGAGTTTAAGGAATATCTCAAAAAACTAGGTTTAATTCATTATTTAATATTATCCCAAAATTTCAGTCGAAATTGTCGAAATTTTGTACCGGATAAAATATTACTTTATTTTATTTTGATAGATTTCGTCTGAAATTTCGGCTTCGGTGTGGGCCGAATTGCATTCCCAAACTGAAATTTAAAACCTTGTTCAAAAGTATCACCCTTGATTTCTGATCCAACAGCAACTTCTTAAAAAGTGGGCTGCTGTTGGATCAAATATGGTACCGTTTTGACGGTACTTGACGGTTGGGCACCATATAAAAACTTCTAAAATCCGAACTTCAACTGTTGAGGAAGATAAACCGTAACCTAACCCATCTACCTCAATTTCTCAAATTTGAAAAGGTTGGGTCCGGGTTGGCCCGAGGAAAAGAAAACAATATAAAAAAATGGATATTGGGTGTGGAGTCAAGTTCAGGTCGCAATAAAATCACCATAAAATCATGAGGATGTGGTCAGGTTTGGGTCAGTTTGGGTTACCCAAGGCTTAAAACCCTAATGCTCTGTTTGGTTGCCGGGTTTTTTTTGTTCCTGGGAGTTATGTGGGAGAGTAAGTTAAATTTTGGTCCCATCCCATGTTTGGTTGCCTTTTAGCACTAAGTTTTTTTTAATCCCACACTTGTAATGATTACTTGTGGGGTGAATTTTTTAATCCCACTTTTGTAATGATTGGCTTTTCATCCCATCCCAAGATAACCCCAGGAACAAAAATAAACTCAGGAACCAAAAATAAGCTTGAGAAGAATTTTTTTCTACCCAACAGTTCAAGCAACCAAACAAAGGTTTTTTTTTTTCCACCATATCTCCCAGGGTATTTTTTTCTCCCACATAACCAAACATGGGATTTTTATTTTACCAGGATACTTCTAGGATTTTTTTTCCCACCTATCTCCCAGGGTATTTTTTCTCCCACATAACTCCCGGGAACAAAAAAAACCCGGCAACCATACAGAGCATAACTAAACCCGAAATTAAATGTAGTTAGCTTTTCCCCACCCAAGCCAAAATCAGGTTAAACCTGTCAGGTTCGCGCCCACAACCTGGCCCAATCCAGGTTCCAACCCTAGAATCCCTAGTATAATATTTATGTAAATATATTTGCCACATTTACATTTCTAAATACTAGAAAATTAAACCATTTAAAAAAGGGAAATGATATTTGCGCCAAGGTGTTTCGATAAACATGCGCTCTACTTGTTTGTCGTGTAGTATTTAAAGCGTTTAAAGAGCTTTTTGAGAACCGTAATATCCTCTGAAATCCCTTTAACTACTACACGACAAACAAGTGGAGCGCTTGTTTATCGAAACACTTTGGCGTAGATATCATTTCCCTAAAAAAAAGCATAAAATTAAGTAATTTCAAACATAGAATATACTATAATATGACACCGACCGTCTCCGTCCAGCCATCGATGTTTCATGCACAAACACGTGGCCGTAATGCTGCCATTAATGGAGTGGAATATGGATTGTTTAAGGTGTTCACAGATAAACTAATATTCGATTAAATCAAGTGAAATTCGGGGTGGCCCATGATTCAGAGGACAGCAATGTCGTATTAGAGAATATGTTCTCAGGCTAACCCAGCTGATTTAGAAACGACAAAAAAAGGGACAATAACAAATCTGACAAATACACCCCCAAATTTTTTAATTTTAAGCTAATCCTTTTCCTAAGTCAGGCATAAAAAGTCAAATGAAAACAACCTTCCACACCTTTGTCCAAGTTAGCTGTTCCTAAATTTAATACTATACTAAAACAAAACCAACAGCAAAAGGTTATAGGGTTTGTTTAGGTGGCCCCATTTGAATATATAGAGCAATTTCCAGATGGGTTTCTCACCATTACAGACAAATGCTTAATGTTAAGCAGCTATCCCAGGATCCAAACATACAAACAAGTACCAATCTCAGATTGGTGACAATGATCCAACTGTTCCAAATTCTCATCGAAGATGGATTGATCGATTGTATGTGTCTAGGCACTTTTATCACTCGGTCAAGGCTTGTTGTAGAGAACGCACGTCTCCAACTAACACTCTGACATGGCGGTGCTGGAGCGGCAATGGCCACTAGTTCTAAGCAAATTTTAATAGACCCAGTTTATTCTGACTCAAACGAATCTATACCTAAACAATACGCTAAAATCTTAGAGTTGATGGAACATGTTAGGCTAGGCCCTTGAAACCTGTCACATAGCTAAGCAGGCTCCCACTTGGGACAAAAAAAATCCACCACGGTCCCACATTCATCGTCCTTGGTGACCCATCCCTAGCCCAACCCGAGATAGCATTCCCTCAACCCTAACCCGACCCAACCTGAGCCTCGGGTTGAGGATGGTCAACCCTAACCCAACCTGCCTCTAAATCTCTCAACCTTAACCCAACCTGCCTCTAAATCTCTCTCAACCCAACCCATGTAACCCGAAATCGGGTGGGTTGGGTTCATGTTCAGCTAGGGCAAAACAAAAAAATACAGGACAGAGGTCGGGTTGCCGAGGCCTCAACCCTAATTGTTGGGGGTAAAATCGGTTTACCCGGTACCGACCTTCAGACTGAACCTTAACACACAACCGGGTCGACATAAATTCATACAAGAAACCATCGGCACCTACCCACGACAAGGTGCCACAACGTTTCCCCTTGGATCGGCACCGACCTCGAGAGAAGCCAGATAAGATCGCTGGAATCTCGCCATTAAGCGATCGATCCAGGCAACCGTTACACATAAGGCGCTTCATTCAAATTCAAAACATCCTGCCAAGGCCACTTTCCACGATCTCCGCCCATAATTCTAGGAAATCATTTCTCCACGATCTTATCCTCCACCCATCACGCCCCACGTGGGCTAAATCAAAGGCTTGATTGGCGCCATGGAGATCATGGGTCTCCCTTCCTATAAAAAGGTACCTCCACGCTCAAAGGTGACCATCTTCCTCTACCCCCAAAACACTATCTTTCTCTATGAATTGGTATTTTGCTTAGATGTCTGTTGGTGCCGATTTCTGACTTGAGCGTCGGAGGGTGCCCCCAAGTCCCCCTTCAGGGGCCCTTCTAACGTTGTTTTCTGTGAGCGCAGGCACCCACTGATCGGAGCTCTACCAACCCGAACAGCCGCATCCATCTACAACGCTCATCCGACTCTCAGGTACGAATTTTGGCGTCATCACTAACCTAACCCAAAATTAAAACGGGTTGGCTTTTCCCAACCCAACTCAAGCTGAGGAAATGCCAACCCAACGTGAGCCAAATCGGGTTTGGGTTGAGCATGATCCAAGTTGCATCCCTGCATTTTATGGTGGCTTACACTCTAGCTTTTTTCCTAAGTAGCCCTTTACACAGGTTGGCCTTTCATGACCTTAACACGTGATGTGACCTTAACACGTGATGTGATGGCTGCTTCGATACCAAATGTTAGATACTTATCCAATACATGAAACCCTCTTGAGCTGAAGGAATGCAATAGGCTAAGCCCTTAAACCTGTCCATACCAGGCTGGGTCACACCTAGTCCCATACCGAGCCAGGCCATACACTGGCTGTAACAGTAACATTGTCATATTTGAGCCTGAAGTGCATTACAGCCAGGCACGAGTCACAATCGGATCACCGATTAGGGTCCAGAAGGGACCGAAAACAATCGCTAGCCATGGCAACTGGAAGATCATATATTATGTGTCATTTCAAGTTTCAAGTAACGAGATGGCCTGATCAGTAGTTCTATATCATATGCTTCCCTGCACCACCCGCTCTGCCAACCTTTCACCCCTAACAGACTTCACCATTGAGGAATCCCACCATCACACTGTAATAAGACACTGTTAATTGATCAAAAATATGTCTTGAGGCTTCTTATTCATATTCTTCCTGGTTACTCTCTACACTTAACGAAGTTTATAGCGGTTTGCAAATGAAGAACAAGAAATGAAAAACAATAGACACCTCCAGCCATTATAAAATAAAAGACCATGTTAAGAATAACCAAACATCAGCTTTATAACAATTTTCCATAACACATGTATACATAATATATATAGATATATATAGATCACAATACCATAGATGTTTCCCATGTTCTGAAATTAGCACTTAACATTTAGTTAGGAACCAATTGATCCACCAGTAAACACTACCCCTTCTCCTATCTCTCCCTTTTAAATGGTCAGAAGTCAGAAGGGGTAAGCTAAGCTTGGTGGGTTTCCAGAATCCATCATCAAACTAATGACTAGTGCTCCATACCATTTGCGAAGCGCTATAAATTCAAGAAGTCCGATAAGACCAAGAAGTCCGATAAGACGAATTCCCATACCACCAATAACAGATTCAGCAAAATACGCCACAGAAGATTCAGACATTCTTGCCCTGGCCAAGCAGGCTGAATCCGCTAAAACTAGCCATCCCTGATACAATATACTTTGCACCGAAATAACCAAACCAGCAAGGAGAACTAGTTCCCAAGTTGAATCCCCAATTACCAGAATCAAACATCATAGTAAGTAGTACGCATCTTATTCACTGCACACCTTCACCCATTAAGAAAAAATAACGTCGAGCTTCAGTTATGTATAGGTAAGTCTATTAACAGTTAGAACTCACAAAATTCTTTATCTCCTCCATAACAGTATAATAATGTTCAGTATTGGGCAGCAAGTAGAACCCAATTGTGGCCTGCTCAAGATACATATGTTTCACATCCTGACCAGCCCTTTTGAGCCCTTCGGCGTATGCCAATTGCCAGTCTTGAACGAGATCAAGACCCGCCACTACAACTAGGCTTTTCGGAAACGAAAGACCTTCGAGATTTACAGCATTGGGACCGAAAGGATTACAAGCCACATGGTTTCTATCCGCACCTTCGGGCAGAAATGCATTCCAATACCAATCTCTATCTTGAATGCTAACAAAGTATTTCCCATCCAATCTCAACTCCGACTTCGTTCTTTCCATCCCTCCGAACATCGGGTTGAGGACTATATTCCCCAATACTTCAATATCCGATTGTGCGGCCCGTACCGCAACATGATGAACGATGTTACCACCTGAACTGTCCCCAGCCAAGAACACATTCACCTTAGAGTCCTTTCCACTTCTCAACCACGGCCTCGACTTAACCCATTTGAGAGCTGCCCATCCATCATCATAACAACATGGGTATGGATTTTCAGGCGATCGGCGATAATTAATGGAGATAACAACAGCCTTACAAAGACCCACTAAGCGGCGGCAAAGAGTGTCATAAATAGCGCTGTTAGCTGATGAGTGAGCAAAACTTCCTCCATGGAAGAAGATAATAACAGGAAAGGGATCACTGCTTGGAGGTTGTTCTATATCAACGATGATACCCGGTTGGGCGTCGGGACCAGGCCGGTAAATTCGGCTCCAGAGGCTTGTGTTTCGATCAACTATAACATCGAAGGAGAAGACCCCGTCCACCGGAGTGGCATTGGCGGGGACTTTCCGATCGAGGAATTCGGCTAAATGGCGGTTAATTGAGCCGTCGGGACGCCGGAGGAGATTGTAGGCCAGTTTGAAGTTGGAGATGAGGACCCATGTGTTAAGGGGAACCACCATCTACAAGAGGAGTAAAAAACAGAGATACTATTAGGTTTTTTCTCTGCAACTGTGAAGTGAAATTCAATTTTATTTTGGGCATTAATGAAACCCAAAGTTTGATTATTCTAGCCACTTTCAAATCAAAATTCTAGCGTTTTTTTTTACATTTCCATCAAAGCGAAAGAAAAATAAACTTCAATAAATTGCAGACAGACATGGATCATCTCTTTATAAAAGTTGGAAAAATAGAAAAAAAGAAACCCTAAATCTCACCAAAGAATACAAATAAAACCCTAAATCCCAAACCAATTAACTTTGAAATCCAAATTTCCAAAATTCAAAGAGATTAAAGAACAATATAAACCCATTTACGCAACCACGATCACAAATCCATAGGAGTAGAAACCCTAAATCCCAAATACAATACAGGACGGGTAACCAAAGAACAATACTAATAAAACCCTAAATCTCAAATCAATAAACTTTAAAACCCAAATCTCCCAAACTCAATGAAAATCATGAACAATATAAACAACCGAATTCAAAATTTACAGAAAAATAAACCCTAAACCCCAAATCAAATACAGGATAAGTGGATAACTACCCAAAGAACAATACAAATAAATCCCTAAATAATAATAAAAAATCAATAAACTATAAAACCCAAATCCCCAAATTCAAACAGAACCAAGAACAATATTAACCCTCATATTCAAAATTTTCAAAAAAAATAAAAACCAAACCCTAGCCAAAACCATACCCTGGCTTCATTGACATTAACCTCGTTACTACCTGCCATCGAGTCTTCAATTTCAATTAGAAAAAAACCCTATAAACCCACATATCTTCTCAAAACTCCCACCCTTTCTCATTCTCAAAGAAAGAAACCCTAACCCTAATCTCCTTCAAAACCTTCGTATCCAAAATACCCCTCCTGAATTTCTCGTTCGGCTCTAATTAATAAGCTTCGAGAGAAAGAAAGACCGAGAAGTGGGACAGGAGCTAGGGTTGCGTGAGTTAAAAGAAGAACAAATCACCACAGAAAATGGAAAAACAGAGAGAGAATGGGTGAAGGATAAGAGGAGCGGCGCACGTAAGCAGAAAATTGGAGTCAAATGCTAAAGAACACGAGAGAGTTTGGGAAGAAGGAGAGACGACAAATAAGGATGCCGAAATAAACTATTGCGTGTAGGGCCCACAGCTATAATTAGTTAATAAAATAAAATCGTTTCTGATGAAAAAAAAATAAAGGGAGAAAAATTTAAAGGGAAGGAGACAAAAGTTTCCTGCGTGCGGCCGACGCGAGGGAGGTACTACGCGACAAATTACCCACTGCTTCGTCTTGACGTGCTAAATTACGATAATACCCTTCCGTTGAAAAAATGGAGTTTTTCTCTTTTCAATAGACGGAACTGACCTTGCTTCATTTGAGTGCTAAGGTTGTTTTTGTAATTTTATCGTGTAAGCGTGATTGAATTTTTGGGTTGTCTCGTGGGCCAGGGCCTATCCGCCCATGCTGTTTGAATAAAACATCAGCCGTTGATTATTATTTTTTTTTTTCAGGAAGTCATTGATTCACCCCTCATTTTTCCCCGGCCACCCCAATCTACTGTATTTATGACTACTCTTTTTAGCTAAAGGGGTGGCCCGAGGAATAAAAGGGGACAAATAAATAATTTTGCCTTTTCATGGCGGTAGACGTGTTTTCACTGTTCATGTATAGCACGTGAGCTGGCACGGGGCACGGAGAGCTTTTTATGATAGAGTTTGAAAAAAAATGGTTTTTTTGTGACACGTGTATAAAAAGACGAAGAGAGAGAGTGTAAAGCGTCATGCAAATTTTGGATTCTACTGAAATGACCAAAACACCGCTATTCAGGGTTAATTTGTCATTTTCTTTAATCCGAAAATACCCCCTAAACCCACAATAGAATTTGTGCTCTCACATGAGGGTATTACCGAATTTTCACTATAGGTTGGGGCCCATTATAAAGTGATCCAAATCCTGCTTCAGCAGATGATGCTGACTGTTGGATTGAATTTCTGGCCTGTAAATAGATGATTTAAAGAAAGGCAACTACTGATGGTTGCACGACTACTATGTTTTGATAATTGCACTAATTCATCTTGCCTTTTATTTTGTTAGAACAGCTGTCAAAGGTTATTACAGTTCCCAAAAAGCTCTTGGAAGCTAATTTTAAAAGAAAATACAAGCCGAGTTTGTGTCGTTATAAAAAGGACGTTGTGCATATATCAGTCCCCTAAAGAAATTATTTCTTTTTTATGAAAAAAATAAACCAATGGCTACATTCTAGGAGGGTGGTCAAAAGTGAGGAAGATAAATGGAGGAAAAGATTTGAGTGTGCCCCACCAAAATGGAACCCACTAGAGAAGAGTTTCGATCATCCGATGATCGGCCACACTGCGCGTTTGGCAACTATGAATTTATTTTTTCCTGGAAAATTAGCTTACTCAAGGGTGAGGAATGACAGGCGAGCCGGAGAGGAGTAGATACGAGAGGGACTAAGTTAGGAGAGGGCAAGAAAAGACTTAAAAATAAGGAAACAAAAAACTACAAATCAAAATATGATCATTTTTCTGATTTTTTAGCCACTTCTCACCTTCAACTCATTCCCACCCGCTCTACCCCTCTCTCACCACTTAGATATACTAATTTCTCGTGAAAGAAAAATTCCTGTCCTCCAGACATGGCCTTAGAGTATTTTTCCATAAAATGATTTAACTCTGTTTTTCAAAACAAACTCTTATTAGAACTCGGCCAAACAAAAAGGAAGTTGACTTGGGCGAGTCAATGATTGGTGCAATCAGACTCGGGTAAGTTAATGAGTTTTGATCGACTTGATACGAGTTACGACAACATTCGGAATTAGCGCAAGACTCTATCAAGAAGGCTATGTTTGACATCAATGAATGTATTTCCATGGAATATTAGTGTTAGAATTTTGAATTCAAAAAGGTGAAATCTGAACTAAAATTTTGGAGGAAATATTCAAAATAAAGACTCTCCCTTTGCTTTTCAAAGCTCTTGTATTTTGTATTGCTTTGAGACTTGAATCCAAAACCTAGTGTGGTATGTAAGTGGGTTTAAACTCTAATGCTAGTTTTTTAGTCCCACGTTGGAAAGTTGAGGAAGCTTTCATCTCCTTAAAGAGGTAGTGTGGAGCAAAGGCTTAAGCACTTCAAGGGGCATTGGAATTTGTTGGGTGACCAGTTTCACATGAACCAAAGTTCGTTAGCACTCATGTTCCCATGATCTGAGGTCCGGGTCTAGGGTCCGTTCCGTTTCGTGCACGAGCACAGTTTTAAGGTGATTTGAAGTAGACCATTAAGTGAGTGTACCGGAGCCTGTTAGGGCTTGTTTTTATCTTGGAACGTCGATTCGTGTATACCAGTTGAATCGCAGGGGGTTAATACGATTCTTTAGGAGAGTATCCATGTAGCGTGACTCAGTTGTTTTTCCTTCGTCATCAACAATATGATTTTCACAAAGAACTTTTTTTTCGAACCGTTAAGTGCAACTTCTTCAATTTTGTTCTCATTCTGATTTCTACTATCGTACAGAAAATTTTGGCTCGAGTAGAACCAAAGTTTGGTTCGAGTAACCAAATTTGGGTTCGAGTAAGCCAGAGACCAGTTAGTTCCCCTTACAACTGATTACTACATTACTCCAACAATCTTAAGAATTGTAGTATTCAATTATTAATGTTTCCATCAATCTTACGAATCCTAGTATTTAGTTATTAATTCTTCTAACAATTAATTTATCAAGTGCTAAGAGAGGAGCAGGAAGTGTGGGAAAGGGAGAGGGAGAGGGCACGAGGGAGTGAGGAGAGGTTGTGAAGCACCTGAAAATAGAGAGAAAGAAAACTGTGGTCAAAATAGAATTTTTGTTTTCCCTGTTTTTTCAGCAACTTGGCACTATATCTTGACACATGCCCTCTCATTTCTCTTTGCCTCCCACTCTCCGTACTCTCCCAATACTTGGTAAGCTAATATTCCTTGAAAAAAAAAATCATGGTTGCCAAACATGGCCAAGAGGGAGTACGTCGACTTGAGTGAGGTAAAATTGACTCCAAGGATTTTTAACCATTAATTTTTACAAGCCTTGATTGAACAGCTACATAGTTATGCACTTACACCACATGATACGAGAGGGAAAAAGTAAAAAATCGAACATTAAGTTGCATCCATTTGAGTTTCCATTATAATTAATGCGTGCATTTTCATTGTCCATTGTCCCAATCTACGCGGCTGTACATAGATGTGAAATGTCACCATACTATTACATTGGACTTTTCGCCCCCATTTTCCAAGATTTGGAGCCTTGGCCATGTTTGATATATTCGCCCCATTTTTCTTACTTGGAACAGCCCCCTCTAGTGTATTAATGATTACTCTTTTACACTAGAGAGGCCTGTCCCAAGTAATAAAAAGGGGTGTATATATTTCCCAAAATTATTCCATGAAATATTCGTGGGTCGAGGAGCTGAGAAGGAGAGGGAAGAGAGACTTGAGAAGGTAGAAGCCGAGAGAGCATGGGAAACTCCCAAGCAACAGTGAAAAACGTATGCTTACTTTTGATGGTCACCTCATTCCCACCCACTCAGTCTCCCCCTCTTCACTCATCTCTCACAAATGGCCCTACTAATATTCCTTGGAATATTTTTTCATGGTTGCTGAACATGCCTTAAATGTTTAGTCCCATTTTTCTAATCTCCATGATTGAAAAGAAATATGTTGACACTGTGTGAATGGAACCGAGTCAGATTAGACAATAAGATGAAAATTGGTACAGGGAATATGGACCAATAAATTAATTAATGCTCTTTCATACTGTGGATCCAATGGGGTCACCCTTCACTTTACCACTCCTCGTACCTATCTATCAATCTATAATATATATTAAATTAAGGGAAATGATATCAGCACGCACGACCATGTTTTGATATTTTGGCTAACTCATCTTGTCTTTTAGTGTTTAAAGAGTTGTCAGAAAACTCTCACCAAGCGAATTAAAGAAGAAAAGATAGCTGGGTTCACCCCCCTTTTCTTCCTCGGGCCAGCCTGTTGTAGTGTAAAAACAATAGTCACAAATACACAAGAGGGGAGTGGCCCGATAAAAAAAAAATTCAAACATTTGTTTTGTTGAATTTTTTTGTAACTACGTGAAGTACATGTTCAACATCTACAAAATGCCAACTGGAAATTGTGGGCCATCTGGAAATTGCTCTCATATCATGTATTAGTGGACCCCATCTCTCTGACCAATTGGATCCAAAATAAAACGCGTCCTGTTCGGCAAAATAAAAGATAAACATTACAAAAAGAATGATGGTCCAGTGTGAATCAGTGGCAACCACAATATGTTCAGATTCGCATTGGAATCTGAATTGGGGGACCCTTGATCTTGACCATCTAATCTACTGGCCCTTATTGTCGATTGCTAATGGCCCACCACATGTATTTGATTAGATGGAAGAAAAAAAAGGGAGATGATATTGGCACTCCTTGGTTTTAATAATGGCACTCTCCTCTTTGTTTTACACTTCTTTAATTGGGTGATAAAGACTTTTAATTAATTCCCCAAAAAAGTATCAAAATCCAGCTACAAAAGGTGTCCAAGTATTGAGCAGGGTGCCATTATAAAATTGAAGGAGTGAGAAAATCATTTGGTAGAAAACCTTCAAAAATCACATGTTGGACACCTTTTCTTTGAAAGAAAACAATGGCATGCACACATAATAACTTTAAAAGAAGAAAATAAGCTCAAAACTGGGAAAAAATTATCGCTCTGACCACCCTATAGCCAGTATCATACAAAATTTCCTCTAGGTATGGACATTATATGGACGCCAATTCTGCTCAGGCCATGTTTGGCAAACATGAAATTTTTTTCCATGTAAAATTAATCGATCAGGAGACTGGAGAGGCACAAATGAGGAGAGCAGTGAGAAGTGGCTAAAAACAAGGAATTGAGTGAAGTAGTTGTTTTCCTTGCTTTTCTGCCTTTTCCTATCATCTCCTTACTCCTTCCCTCTCAGGTCTCTCCCTCCCCTCCCTCACCATCCGGTAAGCTAATATAGCATGGAAAAAAATGCATGGTTGCCAAACATAGCCTTTGCTAGGGAGACATAGCCTTTGCTAGGGAGACACACCCATGTTAGGGAGCTTCCTAAGAGCCCTCGCTATGGGATGATCCAAATCATCCATTTGTTGACCCACAACATAAATAGGTTGTGACCTAAAAATATTTTCCATAGGATGATCCAAGCATAGCATTATGGAAATGATATATTCCCACCCCTTCAGGTCACTTTGAGGAAAAGACAAACAAAAGGGGGTAAAAATATTATTTTCCTTTGGACATATCCTAGCTCCTACCATCTCACCTTCTCTTGTTTGATTTGCTTTCATTTTCATACAAATTTGACGAACTGACAGATATTAATTATCTTATGAAAAATGAAATCGCCCCCGGTTTCTTAGTTAGTCTCTTATCCTTTTGTCGGTTGCCACGGGGGGGAGAAAAATAGAGACAAAACCATGCGTATTTGGACTTTTTCCTCCTCTTTTCTCTCTCTGCTTCTGTTTGTTTTATCCTCCTCTGATCCAAACCGTTCATTCGTTGGGTTATAAGATGATCCTAACTCTCTCATTTGCAGACGCCTACAGCATTATAGAAACTCCTAGAGACGTTGTATGTTTTCAGGCACACTTTATAGGATGATCCAAACCGTTTATTTGACGGACCACAACCCTTAAATTATCTCCATTGGATGATCCTAACCCTCCGGCCTATTTATGTTGTGGCCCAACAAATGAACGGTCTGCATCATCCTATGAAGTGAACCCCGCTCAACAAATGAATGGTTTGGATCATCTATAAAGTGGGGCTCAACTGCACTTTTTGAAATATACTTCACCTCACTTCACGCGGTGTATAAAATCTCCTCCAAACCATTCATTTGTTGAGCAGGGCCCACTTCATAAATGATCCAAACCGTTCATTTGTTGGGTCACAACATCAATAGGCTGTGCCCTATAATGATCCAAAACCTCCTATCTATAGAAGTTTCTATAATGTTGTGGACCCTACAGATCGGAGGGTTAGGGTCATCCTATGGTTATGATTTATAGGATACGTACATTTATGTTGTGGCCCAACAAAAGAAGGATTTGGATCATCCTATCAAGTGGGCCCAAGTATACTTTTTTGAAAAATAATGGACTTCTGGCAGATCTGCTTGGCAATTTTGAGGAAAGTTATTTCGCGGCTCACGTTTGCAAGAGAGAAGTCACACAGGCTCACGTTTTAGCGGATTTTTTCTTATTTATTTAATTCATTTGAGGTGGCTGTTCTCTCCTGCAAAACATAAGCCGCGAAATGGCCTAGATAAATCTGTACAGTCGGGCCCACTGCATAGGATGATATAGTATAGTCGGGCCCACTTCATACGCTTCTATTTCTCCTCTCTCTATATTTCTCTTATCTTCTATTTTCTGTCTCCTCTTTTGTCATCTACTCTCTTGTCTCTTCTCTTTTAGTTTCTCTCTTATCTTGTATCCTCTCTTTAGCTACTCTCTACTCTGTGCACGTTAATTTTGTATGTTCCCTTTCACTACTTTGTTTTTTTTTGTATGATAGTGCATCCCCCTCACCACCCTCTCTCTTTCTGATGCTACCGTGTTAGGTCAACAACTTGGAACTGCTTTTGGCTTGTAGTGTGCAATCCGGTCAATAGCTTCAAAAAATTAAAGAGATGGGTGAGTGAAACATATGGAGGAAAATTCAACACCTAGTTCCCCCCTCCAATTCCTTCTGCTATCATCTCCCTTTTCCACACTCCCTAACCCTTTTTCCTTCTCTCTTGCAAGACCCACCCTCCATTACTTTTCTATATTCCCTATATCTCATCAATACAGACAAAATACTCTTGGCCACACACCCTCTCTCTATTTATTAATCAGGTTTGATCTCATCTTAGATGACCGAAAACACGTCCATAACTTAGTGCACACGTGGCATATGTGCTTGGACATTGGGATTGTTGATCTGAATGTGTAAGGGTGGTGTCCAAAGTGGGGGCCTACAGGAGCAGGTGAAACCTAGCCTGGTATAAGACAGGTTTAAAGGGCCTAGCCTAATATGTTCCTCCAGCTTTGGGACTTTTGGCGTATTGGTTAGGTACATCATTTTTATTATGCTTGATCAAAGGTCGAGGATCGTCCGATGAGGGTAGGGCAAAGGGCAATAGGCCAGACATGTGACGGCCAACAATATTCATGAACCTATTTCTAGTACATACGGTAGTGGGTTATCCCCCATACGAAACCATGACTTTGTTGTGCCGGACATGTGTATGCCATTTCCTCTTCTCTACTTTTTCTCTCTCACTTTCTATCCATAAAATCTGTGGTGTATGTATGACTCAAGTTGTTTTGAGCAAATTAGTGAGAAATGAGGTTCACGAGTTGAAAAAGTGGTGCAGCTTATCTAATTTGCTTTAGTTAATAAAGATTATGGATTTGGTAGGGCATTTTACAGACAGGCATTTCGTGGCTGAATTTTGCATGGGAGAACAGCTACACAGGCTCACTTTTCAGCAGATTATGTCTTATTCATTTAATTCGTCTAAGGTGGTTGTTCTCTCATACAAAATTCAGTCGTGAAATGCCTTTCCGCAAAATTCCTTAGCAAATAGGTAAAGATTAGGAGCCAACATTAGTTTAAAGGATGGAGAGTATGAAGGAAACTGCCCAAATACATTGTACAAGCGACACATGTGACACATGTATGATGAGTGGTAGTGACACACGATTCTTAAAAGAACATTATAAGGCCACTCAGTGTCTGATACTGAACAGAGATCTTATAGAACAGTGATCAATTCGCAAGATTAAGGGATGCAAAAAATTAATAGGTTAAAAAAATGAAGGACATTATAGTTTTCATCCGATAGCTTAGACTTGTGATGGACACCAATAATCATGAACCTAGTCCTTGTGGTGGGTTCATGACTTCATGTCATAAGAGGGTTGTTTTATATATATTTTTAGTGTAAGTTATTGGTATAGACAGAGACACGGAGCCATACTCGAAACCATAACTTTGTTGTGTCGTGACATTGAGTGTGCCATTTTTGTTCTTTTCTTCTTCTCTTTATATGGATGAAAATTGTGGGGGCGAAAGGGAGAGAGTTGTTTTTTAGTGGATTAGTGTGAAATGAGGTTCCAGTGTTGTGAGACTGAGGCAGCTTATCTGATGTGCTTTCTTAGTTAATAAAGATTTAGGAGCCAATGTTAGTTTATGGGATTGAGGATTACGTAAGGATGGTATTAACATATGTACATTGTACAAGTGGCACACGTGTAAGGTGATTGTGAGGCCCACTTCATAAGATGATCCAAACCATTCAAATCATGACCCACAACAAAAATAGGGTTTAACCCATAAATCATCTGCCTAGGATTATCTTAACCCTCCGATCTTTAGATCGGAAGGTTGGGAACATCCTAAGTAGATGATTTTTTGAGGTACGTCCTATTTATTTTGTGGGTCATGTTCGGAACAGTATGGATCATCTTATGAAGTGGGCCCCACAATACATTTTAAAAAATTCTAATCTATAGATGGGAGGGTTGGGATCATCCTATCCCTATGTAGATGATTTTTGAGGTACATCCTCTATTTATGTTGTGGGTCATGTTTCGAATGGTTTGGATCATCTTATGAAGTGGGGCCCCCAATACTTTTTGAAAAATGTTGGGACTTCAAGATCACTTATCTTATAAAATCTCGAGTTTCTATACTAATAAATGGAGATCCCATTTACAAAATTAACGCATTGAAAGAACCGATGAATTGAAGACACTAAAAATTAAGGATATTTCTTTATTTATTGACTGGTAACAACAAATTTTATTCGCAAAAGACTGAGCAACAACGGATGGGATCGAGGTTTCCCTACCACGACTTTAACAAGACACTTGGCCATAGTTGGACACCATGAAAAATATTCCACCAAATATTTGTGGGCATGTTGTGAGAGATGGACGAGCAACCTAGACTTGAGAGGGTCGGTCTCACGGGAGCATCAAAAGCTCCTAGAAACAAGGAAAACAAAAAAACTAATTCTAATTAGGTATTTGTTTCACTGAGGGGCTGTTTGGATACGCGGATTTTAGAATCCATGATTTCTTCAAAATTATAGATGAGAGAAGAAGCGAACCGGCTGTCGTTTTCTGATTTCTCGCTCAACTGATCATCCCATGTTTCCAAGTTTTAGAAATCTCAGAATGCGGGATAGATTTCTAAAACTTGAATTTCTTACTTAAAATCCAAGAAACACTGTCAGGACAGCAGACAACAGCTTGATTATGAACAATTTTTTACACCGTTTTCAAACTAAAACCTGGATTCCAAAATCTGCATCCAAACGGCCCCTAAATTTTCAGGATTTTTTATGCTATCTCCACTCATGCACACTTAATTCTCTCCCTCACCCCTCTGCACTTCCCACTTCTTAAGAAGATACAAAATATGTCATTTGATGGGCCACAGCTTAAATAGGACATACCACATAAATCATCTCCATAGGATGACCTCTACAGATCAGAGGGTTAAGATTCTCCCATGGAGATGATTTATTGAGAACAGCCTAATTACGATTGTGGCCCATCAAATGAACAATATGAATCATATTAAGAAGTGGGCCCACTGTAATTTATGAAAAATACTGGACTGACTTCATGTGCACGCATCGTCTCAAATGGCCCCACTGTAACTTATGAAAAATACTGGACTTCATGTGCACCCATCATCTCAAATCTCCCGTAAGTATAGTCCAATATTTTTCAAAAAGTATCGTACGAGCTACAACATACGATGATCCAAACCATCCATTTGATGGGCCACAGCGTAATAGGCTGTGGCCCAAAAAAATTTCCATAGGATGATCCCAGACCTCTAATCTACAGATGTTTTCATAATATGCAGTTCCTCATATTATGCAGGAGAGAGCAAAACAGAACACTGTTAAATCCAACAAAATCTTTTCCTTTTGCATCAGGAGCTGATTTATAAGGAAAACCCAAAAGGTTTCATAATCTGACATGGAACTTGAATTTACAATACCAGCCATCTAATAATCAATATAAGAGCTGGCAACTAAGCCACTTTTTTCACTGGTATTATACATAAACAAACTCATGTTCGCATGCTTGATGATTCAAAGAGAATCTTCATAGCATTTCTATTCTGATTTCTTGGACACAAACGACGGTCTTTCCGACAAAGGAGAAATGATCTCATGAATATTACAGAAGATTCCTCGATCATACGTGTTATTCTTAGAAACCACTTCAGTTTCCAATGGGGACTTGCGAAAGAACATCCTCCATTTGCTTTCTGGAGGTTTCCGTTCTCCATTCACTGCGTTAAGACTAGCCTTTAGAGCTGCACTGCTAGCCTTTGCTTCGTTTAGCTTCTTTTTCCAGCTAATGTAGTCTTGCCACTTAAAAGTCTGTTTTAAAAGAGCACAACTGTTCTGAGAAAATTGAAATCCAAGTGCAGTATTGGGTACTTCGCTAAGGATTAAGGCGTTTTACCTCGTTTGTAGTCGTGTTTGTAAGGCAGAGATGGGCATGGTATCCAAAGAAGCCTGCTAGTAGTAATGAAACTATGGATAGGAACACCATTAGAAGTATTTGTGTGTTATATGAAGCCAACAACCACTGGAATACGCAAACATCATTGTTCAGGAAAAGGAGAAGGGTACATATGTTGAATTTAAAGGGGTTTTTGAAGAGATAGAATTCAGATATTTGAAGATTTTTTCTTACCTGTGTAATATGAGGAGCTAAACTGTAGAGAGAATTTTCAACACCATAATAAACTGCCAATAAGAAAGAAAAATGAGAAAAGAAACCATGACATTTAGCACTATAAGGCATCTCAATAGTCAACCAAGATATGGATGTGTGTATTAGATTACCTGTTAGAACGTATACCACCTTCAGCTCTTTCAATTGGCCAGCAAGAACCAACCCAAGGACAACTGTTCCATATAAGCAAAGAATGAAATGCCTGCAAAAACAGCATATTTAAATACTGCAGCGTCTGCAACATTTCTTTCTCTGTTTAAAGTTGTTGAATCTTAACTTAGACTTCAACTAGATTAAAAAATGTACCCTACAAATGAAACAGATACTTAACTATCATATTTTTCTACAGACAAATACTCACCAGAGAACAGAAATAAATACTCAAACACTGGATAATATACATAGGGAAATGATATCAACACTGCTATGTTTTTATAAGATGCGCGCGACGCATCTTGTCATGTAGTATTTAAGGGCTGTCAGAATAATATTACAGTTCTCAAAAAACTTTTACAAGCCCTCTAAATACTAAACGATAAGATGCTTTCCCGCATCTTATAAAAAGAGTGGAGTGCTGAAATCATTTCCCTATAAATACTCAAGCACTGGATAATGCTATCTTGCCAATAAATGATATGGAAGGGATTTTTTTATTAAATAATGAAATTTAGTATGAAATGAAGGACTAGCTTGAATAAGGCCTCACCAAAATAGAAAAGCCATGAAGTATCGTGTGTTTTTCTCCCCAATGCAATTATTCTACAAAAATAACAACTCATTATCTTAAAACAGAGCCACCAACTGCTTAAAGAGCATTCTACTTGAAACCATGGTTTTAAATTTCAGCTGAAATACTGAGTAGAAATTTCGGATTTTGGCCGGGACCGAAATTTAAAACCGAAACTGAAATTTAAAAATTTTGGCCGAAATTACCAATAAAAATAAATACAAGGAATGAGGCTCACCATCCATCCACAGTGGTGGTCGAATCGGGCAACACAGCGATCACATATGCTACAGTGTTTGGCCCTAGCTGGTCTACATTGAGTACAACTCCCATAAAAAAACACAGAATACAAACTTCCGAAAAAAATTCTGTAACAAGGAAGAAACACAAAACCTTGGGATTTTGCAAGTTGAACAGTGTTTCTCTGAATATATGATATTGTCGTAAGGATAAGCAGAGAGGTATTCAGAAACATTCTCAGATCTCACAGTTCCTGGATCAGTAAAGCTAGTCAATAGAAACAGTAGAACACCCACACCAACTGCCAACAAGCTTGTGTACCTGCAACAACATATCATGTCTAAGAAAATCCCGAATGAAAAAAATCCATATCTCGGGGATCATCAAGTAATGCGAGAAAGCCAGAAAGGAAATAAGTCCATATGCTGGTACCTGTGCACTCCAGAAACATAGTAACCAGGAATGTATCTAAAGGAGGATTTTGCAATGAAAATATAAGTCACTCCAATAATTCCAAGATATATTATCTGTGAAAAAAGTATATCATAGTAAGAACTGAGTAAGTAACCAGTGTATAATCTCTGCAACAAGATGTACAAACAGAAATTTGGAATCATTATAAGAATAAACACATAATTCAGGCATCATTTTTTTAACAGTGAGGCTTTATTAATAAAGGAAACCAGAGCGATCAGCAAACAAACACGAAACAAAAAGAAGGGAAAATAAAAGAAGAAAAGAAATAAAATTATACTTTAGCTTAGGCATCTCAGGCATCTCATGCCATACAATCAAACTAGACAAAGAACACAAAATTTGCCAAGCAATCGGCCAAGGGTTAGCTTCATGGTGGATGTCGGAGAATGAGCAATCCACGTCCTTCAAAATACCGTAAATTTCACTAAACAAGGACCTAAACCTCCAAGGGGGATAAGCCTCCTTCTTTAGCCAGCGAATCGTGTTGAGGGAATCCACCTCAATCGATATCTTCTTAGCACCACTAGGAGCCAATAATCTAACTCCATTCCAAATTACCTGAAATTTGGCCTCTACGGTGCTGGAATCCCCGCGAGGACCTGCAAATGAAAGAATCACCTAGCATTGCACCTGAGTGCCACCTTGATTATGAACTTTGCAGCTCCAGCCATAGTTTAACTAAGTTTATCTAACACTTGGGGGAACACACATCAGGAGTCCTAATGAATGGAGAGAGCTCTATGCTAATCTGGACCCAATTGCATATAAATATCTTGTAAAACCACACCATGAAAGTGTTGTATTTTGAAGCACGGTCAGAATCTTCAACAATAATTTATTCAATTACATGAACAGGGTTATGAATATTATTAAAAATACAATCACTTATATCCTTCCATGTAACCCATAATGTCGAAAGCAGACTTTTCCAGATCCAATTAAGTCTTTTATTACTTTTCACCTTACGCCACCAATTCCACATGGCCTCAGTAGAAGACAATTCTGACACATCGAAATCAACATTGAATACATCCAAGAAATCGGTCCAAATTTCAGCAGCTTTTGGACATCGAATAAATAGATGAGGTCTCCATCGAGAAACCACAATATATAAGTTATTGAGCCTCACAAATATGTCTAGTGACAATTTGGTCATTGATAAGAATTGTACCATGAAGAATACACCAAAGTAAGACATTGGCTCTATAGGTGAGGCATGCGACTTTTTTTTTCTTTGAAATTTTTTTGAATGACCATGAGATTTTCACACATTTGGGAATTTACGAGCGGAGGACAACTCTATGATGTTTGCATTGAAAGATTTGACAGAAAATTCTCCATTTGCCCCGGAGACCAACAAGCTCGCCATCATACTAAATAATCAGAAAATAGTGTGAGGAAACCAAAAAGGATATGAACGAGAAAACATCTGCGATTATGAGGGAATTGCCATCATAGAGTGCAAAAAGGCCCAAAAAGGAATAAACCAAAGGTTTACCACACCAACAATCCAACCAAAAGAAAGTTTTATTTTCTTTGTTGCCCACACAAACAAATATATGAGTGGAGAAAGATTGCAAAACATGCTTCCAATTTTAACAAAATCGGACGCTCTTGAGCCCCCCACTCACCTGAACCAAGACCCAAATCAAGTTTTGGTATTTAGAGTAAATCATTGCAGTCCATAACAAACTGTTATTGAAAACTCTCCCCCATTTGGCCAACAGAGCATTATTTTAGATTCTAATATTCTTAATTCCGAGCTCACACATACTTGAGACTACAAACCATCTCCCGATTAATTAGATGAACTTTCCTGAAAATAGTATCATCGTTTCATGAAAAGTCTCTAAAGATCTTATTAATTTTGTCCGTCATCGTAGGAGGAATCCTATAGAGGTACAAATAATAAGTCGCAACATTCGAAAGAGAACAAGAGAAGCGTAAATCTTGCCAAAGAGAGGAAAAAGATACTTCCATTTTCAAAATTCAAGACAAGACTCAATTCTTTCAACCACCGAGTCCCAATTATGTGGGCTAAGGTTCTCATCCTTCAAGGGAAGACCAAGGAAACTAATTGGTAGAGAAGATGCACTAAATCCAAGTAAAACAGCAAAGGACTCGATCAGGAGAATGTTACCAGGAACACAGTTCGTTCCAGTACATGGTACGGGGTACGATGGTAGCTCAGTAGCGGTACGAAAATGGTATGCTACGTTGGTTCACTATTCGGGGTCGCGGGTCGGTTTGGAGGCTAATTCGAGTCGTTCCAGTACTCTCTCTCTCTCTCTCTCTCTCTCTCTCTCTCTCTCTCACACACACACACACACACACACACTTTCTCTCTCTCTCTCTCTCTCTCTCTCTATATATATATATATATATATATATATATGAGGAAAAGGATTGTACGCTCGAGTGTACCAAGCTTATGGTACGCTCGAGTGCCCAATCACCATGTGGGCCCACTTTGTTAGGATGATCCAAAGGATTCATTTGAAAGGCCCTTACATAGATGGGATGTGTACCAAAAATCAGCTCCATAGGATCATCCTAACCCATCCATTTGTGGAGGTCAAAATGGACAGACATTATTTGTCTACAAATCTGCCCATTTTTGCCCTCTACTTTTGGAGGGGTTAGGATGATTCAATGGGGCTGATTTTTGGTACACACCCTATCTATGATAGGGCCTTGCAAATGAATGTTTTGGATCACCACAAAAAATGTGGGGCCCATGTGATTGGGCACTCGAGCGTACCATAAGCTTGGTACGCTCGAGTGTACAATCCTTTTCCTGTATATATATATAATTTAATATATTTTTACAAGAACGTCATTCCATAGTACACAATACATACATTTAATACACAAAATATAAAAACCTCATGTATGTCATACATATTTTTTACAAAAAGACAATTCCAGTTAGAATATATGAATATCCTTCCATGGTCTATACTACATCCATTTAATAAACAAAATAAAAAAAACCTCATGTATGCCCTTCATATTTTTTTTAGAAAGAAAGCTATGGTTCCAATCCAACCCAAAATATATATAATTTGTAGCTCTCTCTCCATCTCTCAAACTATATGCATCTTTCTTTCTCTCACACGGGTCGCCGCGGGTCGTCATTTTTAGTGATCTAGGTCGCTAGCGAACCACGTTTGGGATCGTGCGACCTCGGATCGCAGGTCGGAGGGTGGATGGCGAATCCGGTAACTATGGGAAGACCACAAAAGATGCAAAAAGGCCCAAAAAGGAATAAGCCAAAGGTTTACCACACCAACGATCCAACCAAAAGAAAGTTTGCTTTTCTTTGTTGCACACACAAACAGATATATGAGTGGAGAAAGATTGGAAAACATGCTTCCAATTTTAACAAAATCGGACGCTCTTGAGCCCCCCACTCACCCGAACGAAGATCCAAATCAAGTTTCGGTATTTAGAGAAAATTATTGCAGTCCATAACAAACTGTTATTGAAAAGTCATCCCCCATTTGGCCAACAGAGCATTATTTTAGATTCTAATATTCTTAATTCCGAGCTCACACGTACTTGGGACTACAAACCGTCTCCCGATTAATTAGATGAATTTTCCTGAAAATAGTATCATCGTTTCATGAGAAGTCTCTAAAGATCTTATTAATTTTGTCCGTCACAGTAGGAGGAATCCTATAGAGGTACAGATAATAAGTTGCAACACTAGAAAGAGACCAAGAGAAGGGTAACTTGCCAAAGAGAAGAAAGAGATACTTCCATTTCCAAAATTCAAGACAAGACACACATACACACACCCTACCCCCCTTTAAGTATCCTTGGTTTTCCTTTTGGTTGTAGTTGCTTTTACATATTTCTCTCTTTCCTTTCTTTTTGTGTGGTGTTTATTGACCACCTACTTCATGGTTTTTGCTTTCTATTAATAAATTGCATCTTTCAAAAAAAATGCACCCCATCCCACAGAGAAGCCAAATAGGCTAGGTAATTTGAAGTTTTGCTTTTTGAAATTGAGTATCTTTGGCAATCTCCTCGCAGCACTATTTTCTTCCTTTCTCTTGACAAATCCAGAAAATATTATCCAGTCCCTCTATGATCCATTATTGGTCTAAACTGAAAACTAGAATATTAGCCAGAGGATACTAGATAGAAGCATATCCTATCTAACTCACCTCAGAGATGTTAAATATAACTGTTGCATATGAGTTATGGAGCTGACCACTTGCAGTCTCTTTATCATGGATGGAATCTGTGCATACATTTGAATGGAAAATCTGATCCTAAATTTCAAGCTAAGAACTTACCGTGGGGAAAACAAATTGAATTATAACATTAATAAGGTACAAGACAATCACCAATATGCAAAAATGATGATGCTTCAATATTTCTAATGATGCATATGTACATGGAATAATGAAGCATGCACTGATGCATCCTAAACCATTGGCCCTTAACTTTTTGAACAAGTATTGCAAGCATGTATGTTAGCTAAAAATGTCATTCTGGAAGGATATACTCAGAAACTGTAGTGGGTACAGGTCGTTCCTGGACAATTTTGATGGAAGGAGGATCTCTAATCCCTAAATATTTTTCTATACCTTTTTATTTCAATTGATAGACGATTTCATTGCTAAACTTCACAAAACCATGAGTTATTGCCATTCAAATAATTTTTCATCAGAACTTTCATCTTTCATGCCTAGCAATGAAAACTTGGCATGTCACTGTTACAAACTTACAATAGTTTACCTCTTTTATGAGTGACAGCTAGTAGTTATTTGTATTAGTCCTGATAATAGGATTCCTTAATTGAATTTATGACTCTCTCCCATTTTCATACACTCATAACCAACCCACCCAATTGGATAAATGGTTTGGCCTTTAGAATTAAATAGTTTTGTTAAACCCTTGAATTGTTAATAACCAAAAGCATTACATGTGTTTAGACTATTACTGATAGTTTATACTTATTAAAATGTTGCTCATATTTTAATTGCTTCAAATGGAATAAAATTTTATCTTGAAAATAAACTCAATAATAGTCACATACTCTTTTTTTAGCTTTTTTTTTAGGTATACGTGTTTAAACACCGTGGAACATATGGTGTTCAAAGCCAGATCAGTATCTGGGAAACCATCAAATGGTTATCAGGAACTTGAACAGGCTCAACCTGTTCATTGGCTGGCCAAGGTTCTGCCAAATCTCCGTTACATCCAATATAAACAAAAGTCAAACTGCTTGTTCAATTGCAGACATAATGTTTATTGAATTTGATGCTGCAAGTTTTGCGATCATTACTCGTATAGTCGTATAGAATTGATGGGGACCATTCTTCACGGGAATAAAAAAAGGAGTTAAATAGGATGATGTGGCCCACCATTCATCGAAAAGTGACTTTCTATTTTCGTCAGAGTTATAAATGATTCATTTAAGTCATGTTATTTTTTAAATAAGATGGGACTCATCAATTTACCATGACATGTTTAATTGGGGGGGGGAGTTAAGTCATGGAGTAAGAGGAGAGCTTTTATTTTCATGGGTTTGTTAGGGGAACTTTCCAGGGTGTAGGGTTGAGTCAAGAGGGCCCACATGTGCCTTAAGGTTGGGAGCTTCTATCTGAGTACCTAGACTACTAGAACCTAGAGAACAGCAATGGACAATCCTAAAATATCAGTGATAGTCAATCAACGAAGAAAATATAGAATAACAGCAGAAGAACATTCAAATAGACTTTTCTATAAGATACATATAGAAATGCATAGTGTATACAATGCAGACCTGTAAGGTTGGATTTGACCGTTCACAGCAATAATGCTCAATTGAGAGAACGGCATTTCTACCTCTGGAACCACATATGACCATTATAAATCGTCTGCAACAATGAGAGTAGGTGAATTAGGTCATACACAGCAATAGACTAACATGGTTCACTTAAAAGAATAGGTAAAATGGTCCCTCCATGAACTATAGTCCATTGTTCCTATCGGTTGAAACGATGGAAGGTGAGACCCATCATTTTGTGAAGTGGTGTTCCTATTATTCCAGGTATGGAGCCATGATTAAAACTAGTAGGATTTCACAAACTATAATCCACGTGTCACCTCCCTTTTTCTGTTTTCTAATTGAAGTAGGCACTCATAATGGAGAGAAAATTAAAGCATTATAACACAACATACAAAGATTCCATCATCAAGATGCCGCTCAATATTTGTCTCTTTCACATCACACCTAGTCTCTTGCACCACAAAATGCATAGATCAACAAAAATGAAAAAGGAATACAAAATAACAACGCCCATGAAAGACACCAACAAAAGCCTTGAATTCTTCCATACCTAACTCAGAGGACACAAGTTGCTTTGACAACAATAACTTTCAGAGGAGTGCATTCATATTTAATAGCAAAGAGTATTAATTCATGTGAGCACAACTCACTAAGAACTATAATGCTTATTGATCCGTGTGAACGCAACTCACTAAGATGTTATCTCTTCATGAAATCATTATGCCCGGATACAGATAGTGTATCTTAGAAACAAGGATGATGGGAAATGTGCTAACATATTAAGGCCCTGTTCGTTTGAGATTGTAACAACCGATTGTAAGCCCGAAACCAATTATTTCGGTCATTTCGGTTTTGGCGGGGATGGAAATGGAAACATTTCGGTCATTTCGTGTCAGTTAGGTGGAAATTTAAAACCATTTGGGAGGTCAGCTTTGTTTAGAAGGAGGCTCAGTAGTTGCAATAACTTGGGCTTAGAGTCAAACTCAGGGGGTGTCATTCTCACATCATCAAACGAATCTACAAATTCAGCCAAACAAATTGTCACTTCTGTTAGTCGAGAAGCTAACAACATTGCAGACCTACTATCCAAAGAGCATGTAAATGTGGATGCAATTAGTGTGGGGCAATCTCTCAGTCTGCTGTGATATTTTTTCTTCACAATATTTGTGTTACCACACACACATCACCTAGAGGCGTAGGAGTAGGCGTGTAAGTTCAAATGTCGAGTTTTGAATAAATGCTTATAAACAATGAAGAACCGTGTGCAGAGAGAGCACCTTCTTTTTTTTCTTAATGGTACAGAGAGAGCATCTACGGGAAGAAGTAAGCAGCAATATGAAAAATCCGCTCATTTTAGCACTATTGAAACCCACTAATGACATTGGTTTTATTGGTTTTAAAGAATGACTAACTTGGAATTCTATTGAGCAAATGGCACTATTGGGATCACACGATTTTGGCACACAAAAGAATAAAGAAAATAAAGAGGGGGGGAAAAAGACAGATAGATCACACGATTGCCAAAATCAGAATTTTAGTGTCTTTGCAGCTACTACATTGACTCTATAGGCTGATTCAAAGAAGACAATAAAATTCTGATTTTTGTAGTCCGTGTGATCTATTTGTCGTTAACCAGAGCAAACTTTGAAACACAAGAACAAAAATGCTTATGCTGAAAAAAAAAAAAAATGAGAGAGAAACTAAAAACAATCAGAAAGGTCAGAAAAGAGAAAAACCCGTGGGATTATCACTTGGTAATCAATCTAAAAATAAATATTCTCCTACTGTAATTCGTCCTTAAATTATATGAATTTTCGAGTAGAAGAGGAAAAGGGAAAGAGGGATCTTACAAGAAATAGTCGTAGGCTCCAAAGGTAATGAAGTAATGGATACGCTCGACAAAGGTTCCCTGAAAAATAGGCCAATGCCCGCATAGGAATGAAATTACGACCAATAAGGTTAGCAAGCCATGGCCCACCACCACCCATTGGAAGCCCATCTCCCTCCTTCGCCCTAAATTATTCAGCAGTCCTTCGATTCTCTGATCACGTTTCAGTTGACATATCACAGAGAGGAAGATAGAGGTGGAAATTTCGCAGAGGCGGGGGAGAGAAATGATGAGGAAATGGAAGTCTGAGAGGGATACTCCTGTTTTTTTATTTTTTAAATATACTTGCGTGAGGATATTTTCGTCATTTTATTAAAATTATTCGACTTCTCCAATAGAATGACGAAATTGCCCCCCTTAAGGCTTAACTGACTAATTTTCATCAAGATTCGAGTCTTGAAATTGGAGTCTTTATATGGTGCGAGCCCTTATAGACCCTTACGTTTTTTCAAAAAAGCGTTGTACGTACCACACCATAGGATGATCCAAACCGTCCATAAGATGAGACACAATGTAAATGGGTTGTTCCCCAAAAATAATTTCCATAGGATCATCCTAGCCCTCCAATCTATAGAGTTTTCCATAATATGTTTCATCCAATTTCTGCAAGGGCACCCCTGAGTTTAGTAGCATTTTTGCAAGAGGAATGCTAGGCCAGAGATGCTAAACTCAGGGGTAGCCTTGAATAAATAAGATGAAAGGGCACCCCCCATTGGTAGAAGCAAACCAAAGTGCATTACAAGTCTTTGACTTTTTCATTTTTTGGTGTTAATATCAATGAGCTCTGTTTTGCTTCAACTAATGGGGGGCGCCCTTTCATCTTAAGTATGAAAGGGTGCCCTTCTGTTTAGTATTCCTCATTACATATTTTTTTAGAATTAATTACTCGATTTAATCAAAGATTAAATACAGAGGGATTCTAAACTCAGAGGAGCCCCTGCAAAAACAGAGAGTAAAGGGCTCTCTCATTGGTCATAATCCAATGACAGTGGCACAGAAAATTAAGGTCATTGGATTTTGACCATTGGGAAAGCCCTTTACTCTCTTGTTTTTTTGCAAGGGCTCCTGTGATTCTAGCATTCCTCAATATTTCAATAGATCACATTTATGCTTGTACACAGAAATATATGAAGTTATGCATAGGAGAATTTGGCATTAGATTTAGGGTTTTGCTGGCGAGTAAGGTGCATTCGAAAAGAAATTTTCCAACCATTTTACATACTTACACCCGTTTTGACATTTCTTTATAAAAGTATGTGTAAAATCTCTTTCCCAATGCACCGTAACGGGTGCCCTAAGTTAGCAAAACCCTAGCCCATACGGGTGTTGGCTCTTCGGCATAAGTCATGGGTTTGCTCCCCGGAGACTTGTGATCGAATCCCACCCGGGATTACCTGATGTGCGTGGTTTATGGGTGATTGTGCGCATCCGTAGGGAATAGTCCTAGTTCCAAAGGGGGTGGGGACACCCTATGTTACCAAAAAAAAAAAAAAAAAAAGTTAGCAAAACCCTAAGATTTAAGTACAAAATCAACCAAATCCGCCGCTACACCATAATAGAGTAGCAGCCAGTTCTGTTGGTTGTGACCAAAATTAAGGTGAACAAACCATGCACTTGAGGTAAAAGAAAAAGAAGAGGATGTAGTTTTTGTAGTCAATGACCGTCATTTTGATATAGATCCTCCCCTCGTTATTAGTAAAGAAGTATAACTAACCATACAAAAAAAACCAAAAACAAATTGGGTCCCATCCCAATCTTCCAAACTAAAAGAAGCAAGATTCAGTGTAGAATGGGGCCCACCCACCACAATTTACTTAGGTGGGTCCCACTTGAACAAAAGATGGTAAAATAGCATGTCTGGTGACTGGTGGGTATATGTAGACCACACCATACACCAAATCATTTCTCTTCTGTTTACAAGAAAAACAAAAAAGGCAAAAGCCATTGTAGCATATTGAGGATACCTTCTTCCCATTGAAAAATATGACCCCACTATCCATTTTTTCTGAAACTTTGGATTAGATCAGAAATCAGCACTGATCAGTAATAGTCTCAAAAACTGAAGCATTAGCAGTGCAATTAATTACCTAAAGCAATCAAACATCATCATCATCTATGGTCTTCTCTATTGTATCAATGCAAAGGCCCACAGAGCTTCCCAAAGACATGGCCTCAGCGAGTTTTGATCTAGCTCCTTCATGACGACGCAAAATTAAGATAATATTCAGAACAGCCCATCTCACCTGAGAATCTGCTTTCTTCTGTGTGAAGCCCAGGCCTTTGAGCAATCTGTCCAACTGATTCATAAGAACGCAAACAGTAGTGAGGTACTTATTTTGGCAAAGCTTTACAGCAACACCAGTTAAATAAAAGGCCAACCTTGTCAATATCGGCAAGGCCTCCCTCGGCACATCCAAATAGAAGGTACTCTGTTGCAACACCAGCCAGAGCTATGCATGAGAACCTGTTCAACATCTGCAGAGTACTAGCACATTAAATTATATGTGCCAGAAACTTCGTGAAGAGCTAACGGGGCATGGTATCATCAATCCCAGGCAAAATCATGCAAAATAGGGGTGCAACTTGGGTAAGGTTGGGTTGAGTTTGTGCTAAAAACTGAATAGCAATCACCATTCAAAAAACAAATGCATAGGAATCACCCCGAACCCGACCTGATTTTATGGAGTAAGACCATTACCCCATTGCAACATGTCAGCTATATTATGAAATAGCTGAGGCGAATTAAGAGTGACATTTTTATTTGGAAGATACAAGTAGAAGAAAGCATAGCACAACAAGAACATTTTATTGAGTTTTCAACAATACAATGTACAAAATAAGGATTCAGTTTTTGGTATGTGTTTCGATCATGATGGAAATGGAAACATGTTGGTTTCATATAGAAATTCTGGTGGAATTACTGTAAAATTACAAAAACACGTGGAACGACATCAAATACTTGGTGACATGCGTTGTCGCGCATGCCTGATAATTCAATACATGGTACATTTGCCTCTCTTTTGGGTTTGGCCATTGCATGTGGATTTTTACTATAAAGAAGGTTTGAACTCAGGACCTTTGCTCTGATACAATGTAAAACTACCAGTTGCTCCAAAAGCTTAGGCTGTTGGAGAAAGCGTTATTTGATCTTTTATACTTTAACAGTATGGAAAAGGAAACATTTCAGACATTTCGAGTTGCTTTCCATGGAAATTTAAAACTAAGGTACATAATAAAGACTTTTCCCCACAGCATACACAACATAGCCCAAAAAAAAGCCTCGGAAGCTTCTCAAAAACAAAACAAAATACATTTAATGTATGAGCTTCTCAAAAACAAAACAAAATACATTTAATGTATGATGTCATCATAATCTCTTCGTTCAAAAAATATATTACATGAACGAAGGTTCTCACCTTAGCAGATACTTTTCCAGCATTAACCTGCATGTATAAGAACACACAAAATAAGGCTGATAAATATGATGTGGTAGAGCATGTTCTAATAAATTCTAGTCTTTACATGGTGACTTCGACAAATTTTTATAACAAATTAACTAAGGTAAACTTTGTACATGTAGGAAACATAGTTGGTCATAGAAGTAAACGACACCACCTTCGAAAGGAACAATTATACTATATGCTCTTAAAAAATGAAAATCCAACTTATTGTTCAAACATGACGTCGCTTATTGATGTAACAGAAAGTATAAATAGATAAATTCATAGCAATATTGAAAGAAAAGGGGAGAAATTTCAATAAAAAACACTTAAAATTTGTTCATACAAACTTTTGAAGCAACCATAAGAAAATTCTCCTAGATTGTCAAAAATATAAATTGCATGTCTGTAACTCTACATAAAAACGTATTTACTGATATAGGACTCCTAATAATGATCTCCTACTAACATTAAACTGGTGCCCTGCCTGTTAAAGTTTCCAAACCCAAAAAATTAATTGCTACTCTAGTGTAAACATGAAAAGAAGCTGAAAATAGAAACTAGGACTCCAAGAAAAACCACTAAAATACATCTTAACACACCCCCCCTGCCCCGCGCATGACAGACACCAACAAGATAACACAAACAACAACCCCAAGGCATATAAAAATTTGTTAAGCTTGCACATGCGGGTCCCCCATTTGGGCAAAGCCAGGAGGAATGTCCATATAAATGTCCTCTAAATCACCATGTAGGAAGGCATTGTTGACATCTAACTGATGAAGATGCCATTGTTGGATCGCAGCGACAGCCAAGAGAACATGAACTGCGGTCGATTTAGCAATAGTAGCGAAGGTTTCATGATAATCTAAGCCTTCCTGTTGACTATAGCCTTTGGCAACCAAACACACTTTATACCTTTCAACAGAGCCAATTGAATTGTACTTGATTTTATATATCCACTTGCAGCCAATGGGTGGGTTATCTGTACATCAACAAGAAAACACAACACAAATAACCCCCTCCACTCAATCCTCTCTTTTACATTAGATTCATAAGAGAGAAAGCGAGAAGCATAATTTTTGAAAAAAAAATAAAAAAAAATAGGAGCCAGTAATATTAATTACATCTTCCGCTAACCCTCTTACTAATTCACTTTTTGGATACAAAATACAAGAGTAACAGTATTTTAAGATAATCCATGATAATGGGAGCAGATCACACCAGAATTTTAGACCACTTAAAACCAAGCCTGGATAAACAATCACAACAAGATACTCCTAGATTACTAAGCTAGGCCTCACCAAAGTTCAATGCACAGTCTACAAGTTCAGGATCCAAAACTATATTGAAAATAATTGCTAAACATAATAAAAAAGCATTTAATCAATTTACATGATGCACTCATGCTATGACATAAAGATGATCACGGCACTGGAATATTACTCCTAAAAGATATATAATCAAACAAAATAATAAGATTACTTCTCCATTTTAAAAAAATAATAAGCTTACTTCTTCAAGAAACTCAAAATCCACAAAAGATGTGCCTGCCTGCACATTGAGGGATCCTTCCTTCCTCAATGCTTCCAAACTTGATAATGTATACCCTTTCGGAAGAACTCCAAGCAAGTAGGCTATTAAGAAATGACCAGCTTCATGCTGCACAAATTGTATTCTGGAATAGTCAATTCATAGACAAGGAATACCATGCCACATCATTAACTTGGATTTAAAGAACAAAATATGATCAAATTAATTAACAAGAGTATTTCATAAAGTCAAAAGTTAGTCCTATAGTACTGGCCATAATAATCATAGATCTAGTTGTTTCACTGAGAAATTTTAGTAGATCTAGAACAGATGTATCCAGGGAATAAATCAAAACAGATAATTTGACTTAGCAGATACAAAGTCCAAGTGGGGCCCCTTTGTTCAATGATCCAAAACCATTTATCTGTTAGGCCTTGGTAGGCATGGGATCAAAGATGATTTTAATCCTCTAATTTGTTGTCGTCAATAGACTATTTTCTAGCCATTTATTTAACGGCAACAAAATTAGAGGGTTCATAAATCGTCAGATGCGAATGTGAGTGGACTTTGATGCATGGCATTTAGTGAAGTACAAGGAGGGATCCTAAAGCTGCCCAGTGGTCCACCTTCAATGCATAAAAAAATCATCTAATTGGGTGACTAGTATCACCATACCTCTTTGCCTTTTAGAGCCATGCCATTCACAATGGGGACTTATGGAATGAACTGTTCGAATCAGATATATGCTATATGTACTAAGTTAGGATTCACGATTGTTTCAGGGAAAATTTTGCAAGGAGCAAACAGCAAAAAAACAGAAAAATATTTTCCAAGTTCTATTCTCGAAAAATATTCCATCTCCAAACACAAGTTTTTATTTCCATAAACCAAAGTTGGGGAGTTTAAAAAATCCAGGATAATATATTACAATGGAGGTATATCTTACTTGAACAACTCTATCACGATACTTTTTACTGAGGGTGTGACCAATTGTATCAAGCACCAAACTCGCCACTCCTCCACCGAAAGAGACCTAGGAGACAATATGTTTGCTGAGTTAACTTCAGATATGGATAGTATTATTGTGTTGAAAGACCAGTAATAGTATAAACTGAAAAATCAATAAATCCAAACTAAGTGTCCTAGGTAGTAGATGGTATAAGCACCAACATTTCTAAAAGCAAGAATATCCAATATGAATCCAATGTTCAAGCAGAAAAATGATAAATCCCTTTGAAGTTAATATCTCCCTCCCCATATAGACTTGGTAAGCATTCAAGAAATCCCTGAGATCATCATGCAGTTGAATGAAGAGAAATTGGCCAAAAAAAAAAAAATAGTAGTGATGAATAAAATATCTAAAAAGACTCGTCTACAACGAAGACTTAAATTTGTACCTGAAGATTCCAATAACATTAGAGTAATATAGACAAAGCAAATTAATAAAATTCAGGGCTAATTTTTTTTTTGAACGTAAACAGCAAAACATAGACGAGAGAAAAATGATGCAAAGAACTTACCAAGTCCAGGGACCATAGAAACAACAATCCCAAAGAGAACATTAGAATTTGCAGTTGGTTAAATCCGAATGCAACAGATGCAGAAAGCCCTCCTAAAGCTGCTGCTAATTGAAGATTCCTTTCTATTGATCCAAGTGTTGTGTCCAGTGGTGATAAAAGAGATGATGTATCAATTCCATTCAGCTTCAGTTCATCCAAGGTGTAGAGTCTTTGCGGTACCTGTATAATTTCTTTTCCCTCAGATGATGATCATTAGCAAAATGGAAACTAGCCAACTACAGAACAAGTTGGTAATCACCTTAGTAATATGATAACCACAAAATGTCGGTGAATAAGAAATTATGTAGAACTGTAGAAGAAAAAGATAAGCGTATTTAAATGATGAGATCTCCTTCGATTCATGGTAATAAACTTAGCAATATGAAACTACAAATGTGCATGAACACATATATCAGAATGAAAGTGATGCTTCAGAGGAATTGAAAGAAAAAAAACCATATGAAAATTAAGCATACCTAGCACCTAAGTCAATTAGTTGTATAATAGGCAAGTGTGCTTAGAAGTATTGATGACTTCATAGACAAGCCTCAATCAGCCAAGGAAATCCTAATGCCTCCATTGGATAAGATCACCAGCAGAGCACCATGTAAAAGGGGTCCCTTTTGCTATTCCCGTCAAAATTCAACTTCAGCCATCCCAATCTGAGATTTTTTTTGGTTGGTGAGCTGGGATCGAACCTGCAACCTCAAGGTCGAGAAACAAAGCCTCAACCATTGAGCTACAGGCCCAACCCCAATCAAAGCTGCTAAGCATCTGTCTACAGACAGTTGAAGTTCAACATGACCCTAGTCAAATCCATGAGTTACTGAACCGACGCCACCCCATCGCTATCCTTCAACAAGTTCTTAGGGAAAGTTAACCTCTATCATTCAACAAACAGTTCTTAGGAAAAGTTTAAGGCATTATTCATCCTAGAGCCTCTTTGGTTCAAAACAAATTCAGTCAAGATCACACAGCAATAACCCAAAATCTCACAACAACAGCACTAAACCTCTAACATGAACATAAAATCAGAAGAACTGGCAAAGCACCAATCTATAGCAAAAACAGCCAATAGCTAATGGAAGACAAAAGCAAACTGAAAGAAAATAATATATAAACAACAGAGCAAAAATTGTAGACAGCAGTTAATCTTTTTAACATGTATATTTTCAGAAATACAAAAAATTAAAATAACCAAGTGTGAGACTAAACAACTAAGAAAAAGACTAAGACAATGTCTAAAATTCTGAAAACAACCTGCCTTGCAGCACCAAAGCAACGGAGGCCCCCAGGCTTTCCCTGTATATCCTTGACAAGTGATAAAGCAACTCTTTCATCCCCCTTCGTCAGCTCCACATCCACTCTTTCCAGTATTTGCAACCGCAAAACAGCGGATTCTGAGGAATAAACAGCCCTAATCTTTGACAGCCTCAGTCGAAGGTGAGACAACAACCCACTGCTATAGATGACCAATCCCATATCCTTCCACCACCAGTTCCCCAACACATTAAAAAAAACAATCAATATCTACTTTTCTTACAACCAAATTTCAGCCTCAACCAACTTGGTTGCAAGCGACATAATCCAATTGGGTGTTATCTAGTATAACACCTCAACCAACTTGGGTATTTTAGTATATAACACCCGCTGCTATAGTGATGACCAAGCCCATATCCTAGTATCCTACCACTAGTTCCCAACACAGTAAAAAAATTCAGCCTAAACCAACGTGAGTATTATCTAGTAGCGTTTTAGCGAACTTCCACCCCAGTAATTAATGTCAACCACACAAAAAAAAAGCCCAAAAAATAGAAGGATAAATACGTTTAAAAAAGTAGGTAGAAAAGATACAAACGACTACAACAGAGAGAGAGAGACAGAGAGAGAGGAATACAGTCTCAGTAAAAAGTAAGGAGGATGAAACAGAGAGAGAGTTGTAATAACTTTGATTAACGAGGAGTGTTACTGACAAAAAAAATGAGCTTTTTTCTCACATTCAATTACAGCACATCCACATAAGATCCACAAAGAAAACCATTCTATAGAGAGCACAGCATCACTGATATTAGAGTCTTTTCACATTCAATGTACTAAAAAAATCAGGATTCCTGAGACAGGAAACATTACATTACAAACCCTAACTCGACCATCTTTCCAACAGCTCTCATTCCCCCAACCGTATTAAAAACCCTAAGGTACAAAGCCCTTCATTTCCTCAAAACAAACAAAAAACCTAACCCTAAAACTCTTGCGATGCAGATCCAACCTCGCCCTTTCCTTTCCCCTGCTTCTTTGGCAGCAATGTCTGATGAATATTAGGCAAAACCCCTCCATTTGCAATCGTAACAGTCCCTAAAAGCTTGCTAAGCTCCTCATCGTTCCTCACAGCAAGCTGTATATGCCTCGGAACGATCCGATTCTTCTTGTTATCCCTCGCAGCATTCCCCGCAAGCTCAAGAACCTAAACAAAAAAACGATGTCAAAAACCCTAACCCTAACCCTAACAAGACACAAAACAAGAAGAAAATCTCGAGAAAGAAAGAATTAGGGTTTTCAAATACCTCTGCGGCGAGGTATTCGAGAACGGCCGAGAGATAGACCGGAGCTCCGGCACCGACACGCTCGGCGTACTTTCCGGCCTTGAGAAATCTCGCGATTCTGCCTACGGGGAATTGCAGACCAGCTTTATGAGATCGGGAGACCGATTTAGAAGCCTTGGGTTTGCCACGACCGCCCTTGGTTGAAGCTGAAGAACTCATCTTTTTTTCTTCTTCGCTGTAAAACCCTAACCCTAACCCTAACTGACTGGTTCTAGATCTGACTCGGCGGCCGAGTTGGGCGAGTTTTGGATCGTTCTTGTTGTGGGGGCTTTTGTTAGAAAGCAACGGGAGAGGGGCATTTCATTAAATAGGTGGATGAGTAAGCGTGTGTGAGAGGCATTGCTTTATTCTGATTGGTTCGTTGGAGCTTCCACGGATTGCCAACGTGGCATATTCCAAAAATCTCTTGCATTGACGCAGATTGATTGTTTGTGAAGATCAAAGATTTAAAAAGTGACTATGCTAAGGGAATTTATACGGTGGACGGCCGTGCATGCAGCAGGAACAATGGGGTCACATTGTTTGGGTGATCTAAACCATTCATTTTCAGAATATCTTCTCCATAGGATGATCCTAACCCTAGGAGCATAAAAAAGAGGAAGAACAATATGGCCCCACTGTATTTTTATGCTTGCATGGGCTTCCACAGTCGTCCACAATATAATTTCTCCTCTTAATTTCACAATTAATTAAAAAAACTTCTTTTACGATAAATTATATATGATTTGCATGCGTACAAACTTGTACTATCATCCCATCCATCCGCATCTCACCTTTTTTAGAAGCTACTGTTGGATCAAATATCAAAGGTGGTACTTTCATCGTACCACATTTACCAGTTTGTACGCCCTTTCATCATATAATTTATCCACCTTGTGCTCTTCAAATCATTTTTTTTTATACTTTTGTTCGTGTAAGAGTGGGAGTCAAGGTAAATCTCATAGGTCACGGTAAATTGAATAGCTGGGCAGCAGCCACAGATACTATTCTCAATCAACAAGAGCAAAATGTAATATGTGTTTATGTAGCTGTTGGTCAAAAAGCATCTTCCGTGGCTTAGGGAAATAAATTGGAATCGAATATGCATCCTCAATATTGAGAAATAAAGCCTTGAGTCGAGCTATAGGCCCAACCCCAAAGAGAAAATTTCTCTTAGGTTTGGTTTCTGTTAAACAAATTTTACTTCCGCTTTTACGTCGAAAGAAACAGATCCTTAACAGCGAAAGAAACGGATCCTCAACATTTCTTTCGACAGAAAAACGGACCTTTTTTACTTCGGAAGAAATGGAGCCTTAGCATTTCTCATGTTCTCGGAAAGAAAACAAATGACGATGGAAAAAACGAGGCTACTATATATTACTGGGATTTGCCAGGCCATTATGGGGAAAGCCATTTCGCAGCTGACTTTTGCAGGGAAAACGGCCACCTCAGATAAATTAAATGAACAGGACAAGATCTGGTAAACAATGAGCGAGTGTGGTAGTTCACCGGCTGCAAAAGGCAACTGCGAAATGGCTCTCTAGCAGATCCCATATCATATATAGATAAATAGATTAGAGAGTTGCTACGCCCATGCCAGGCAGCATCCTAGCAGGGTTCGGTGTCTTGTACTCGGTAAGAGCTTGTTTAATACAATTGCACTGACTCGGTACATCTTAACGGTGAGTCAATATGGCCAAATCCTAGTCAACTCAACCAGGCAAGTTTTCAAAACATTGGCAACTCTACTAAGTTTCCAACAGATAAAATAACACAAATCAACCCTCGTGATTTGGCTATTCTTACTCACTACACAACCCACTAAACAGTAGCCTTTTAGTCAAATTTTAGTAACAAAATACAAGAAAATAAATGAATTACAAGAACAACCCCCAAGGCTAGAACACTTATCCCTAATTACACCCTAGATAAATCAGATATATCATGTAATTACACCCCAGGCCCTTGATATTTCATCCAACAACAGCGCACTTTTTAAGAGGATGTTGCTGGATCAAATATCAGAGGCGGTAATTTCATCATACCGCCTACATTTCTTTTGGATAAATCTTTCAAAATCGGGCTCCAACCTAAAAATAAAAACTATGGTAAAAAATCAAATAACATTATTAAAGGATTTTATTTCCAGTTAAAATACCATCTCGCTGCAACAAAGGCCAACCGGGATCTCTGTGCGTGGCCAGTATGGAATTGGATGAGTTCGGTTAACGAAAGTGACTCTGGCGACCCCGGAAAACAGATCTAAAATCTATGTGAGGGTTTATATATGTTTTCTGATGGCAGACAAACCAACTTTTATTGGCATGACTTTCCTCTGAGGCTCAAAGCTCATGTACGAATGGGTCCCCACCTTCGATCTTGTGAGGCAAAATATGGTCGAATGGAGGGCAGTCGGCCAATCCCTGTGCCATACGCTCACAGACAAAAGGTAAAAGACACCTGGTGTTGGAACTCTAGGGGACCTTTCGACACTCAAGTCAGACAGAGGCAACATAATGAGAACTAACACACATAAGGTGAGAAGTTCTCGATAATCCGAGTGGGGTGTCAGGTGTACGCTTTTGGGGGAGATTGCCAGGTGACAGTTGTTGATTACCCTTGAAATAGAGTGGAAGGTTCCATTTTATAGACAGTGATTGCATGGCTCGTGGGTGGCAATGTGATGGCGGGGTGGTACCGGTGTGATCACCACCATAGGTGCCAGTATTGGTGCGAAACCGTTGGCCAAAGACAGCATGCCAGTGATATCATACGTTATGAGACATGTACTGCCGCTAATGGTCACAATCCGGCGGTTGGTAGGAGATGGGTCCTCGTACAGTCTCAGATGGTGACAGGCTCACATCTAGTGGGTGAGAGGACCTTGTAAGGTTGGCGGTGGTCCGATTTTGCCCACAACAATGCCTGTTTGGATGTAGGTACTTACCAGTAAGCAGTCAACATGTATGAGTCAAGTATTGAATTTACCTGGAACTTACCTGTGGAAACTTACCTGGGAGAACGGTGGTTGCTGACTTTGCACCCAAATGGCAAGCGTTTGGGCAAAAGACCCTCTATCCAGAATGACTAAACTGCCCTTCCCTTTGTCTCCATAGGGACTAAAACACCCTCCGCTATCTCTCTCTTTCGTATCTCTAGCTGATGATAATGGTGTGGTAGAGCGAGTTATCTGTTACTCTCCAATATTCTTGTTCTTAGGGTTTCCAATAATCAAATACAAATGTCAGTCCCTCTCTTCAATCTCACCCCTTCCTTGAAGGTTTCCAGGCTCTGCTTAGGTCCGTCCGAATCTCCCTCCATGCTCTCGAATCTCTCTCTCTCCCCTTCTCCTGCATAATCCATGGAGTTAGGGTTTTAAATTGAATGTTGTTTTTTGTTCAGGAACAATGACATTCGGCGAGCAGAACTCATTACAACAGTCTTTTCGTCTTCTCGACGATGCATTCGATGCTGGAATCAACTTCTTTGACACTGCCGAAATGTATTCCTCTCTTTCCTTTTTGTTTTATTATCTGTTTAAGCTTTTTAATTCTCACTTCAAATAGTCCTTTTAATGATTTTTAATTTTTGATTTTTACAGGTATCCAGTACCTCAGCGTGCAGCTACGCAAGGGAGGAGCGAAGAATACATTGGTCATTGGATCAAAGAACGGAAGATTCCACGCGATCGTGTTGTCTTAGCTACAAAGGTCAGTCTTCTAGTATTATTACTGCCAATTGACTATTTCATAACTGAAATATGAATACTTATGTACCAATCTAAGCTAGCCAAGGGTATCATAAAATGATAACGTACATGCTAAAAACTTTTCAAGGCATGGAACTTGTACTGTATTTGCTACATTCTGGGTTTTATTTTCAATATACAGTGTTGATTCCTGTTTGTTCACCAGAAAAAAAGATTTGATTGCTAAATCAAGTGGATTTTCATGTTTTCAATGGGCTATTTCCTCTCTACTATAATTTTCTTTATTGCTTTTAATGGATTTGATTAAGATGATTATTGTATTCAATCCATGCAGGTTACTGGACCATCTGGGCAGATGACTTGGATTCGAGGAGGGCCCAAGTGTTTGGATGCTATCAACATCATAGAGGCCATTGATGATAGGTTGGATTTGTTCATTCTCTATGTTTTGTTGTCAAAATCCACTTACCTAGAAAGAGAACTACAGTGCTTGTAGTTCCACACCAAAATGATTGGTCCATCTTACCATGCAGGAGGATATGTATGCAGGCACATGGATAATCACATATGTGAAAGTTTTTTTTTTTTTTTTTTTTTAATGACATCATATATGTGAAAGTTAATATACCATGTGCTTTTTTGAATTTGAGGATTTCTCCGATGATAGTTACTCATATGTATGTAGTAGTTGTAAATAATATTATGACAAATAGTTCTGAGTGCTTATTTGCATCTTTTAATTATATTATAAACTATCATTGCTGTTGTTGTTTCTTGGGTTTGTGGTTTTTAAATTTTGAGTCTTTAAAATTGCATCCTACTTTTAGAAAACGAGTTTATCCTAGCATTACTTGGTCATGTCTTACATGTTTTTGTATGTATTCGATGACTGCAACTGTTCTTGTTAAGTCATTTACTAATCCTTTCTATCAATTACTTTTCCTCAACAAGAATTTCTTTTGGGAAACGACTAGAGTTACATGTAAATGCACCAGAGTATGTCAAGCAATTTATGTGTTTTTCTATGATTTAGCCAACACTTTGAATTTATTGCTGACACACGTGTCTAGACGTGTCCAACACGACATGGTGACCACAAGTGCTGACACTCCTTTTGACACTTTTAATGTACTGCTAGATGTGTCAGATTTAATACGGGCATGTCGACATGTTTTTGCACCGTGTCAAGTGTGAAATTCTGTTTTATTATTGAATATTGTGTTTTCCTCTTTTATTACTAACTCTTCTTTTATTATATCCCTTCTCCCAAACCTAAAGCCCTAAACAAACTTTTATTCTAATATTACATTCATTGTATTCTATTGGTGCCGGGAAGATTCTTTCACCTTCTTCATGAAAATTTTCTAAAGGATTCATTAGCCGATCCCAACTAGTTTGGGACAAAGGCTTAGTTGAGTTGAGTTGAGTATTGTCTTCTATTGGTCTCCTTCTCACGCTGCTTATTGTAGACTGAAGAGAATTGGATTAAATTGATGATTGCGTTTTTATTTGATTATCTCACGTTTGCTTTAGATTATAGTTGATTGATTCTAAGATTTGTGAGTTTGTTAAATGAATATTGCTGCAAATTATTATGGTAATAAGTAATTTTATATGCAGCGTGTGTATGGGTGTTTCACAATTTCTAAATTTTTAGGGGTTGCATGTCAGACACTTAATATCCATGTTGAAACTCGACACATGAATCTGCATCCACAGATCATGATTATACTTTCTGTTTTAGTCGTGCCTCTATTTCTAAATTTTGGGGGTTTGCCGTGTCCGACACTCCGTGGCTGTGATGACACGCGACACTTTTGTCCCACAAGTCATAGGTTTTTTGGAGGTGAAATCAAGGGCTATTATACTTACAGAAGGTGGTAGACGTATGTTTTTTTCCCATCATGTTGCTAATGCAAAGAGGAATTGCATCCAATGTATCATGGAGGGTGATCGAATGCTGGAGGACAAAGATGAGCTGGAGAAACAGGGCTACAAGAACGAAAACAGAGTTCCAAGGGATGGCAACACTGCTAGTTTTAATCTCTTTCCTGCCTGCTATTTGGGAATATCAATCGTCAATCATTGATGCTCACGTTCCCTCTACCATCCAGCGCATTTTCTTCCATCTCTCCATCATCTGTCTTGGCAACACAACCCAAGTTGAAGCCAACAAAATTGTGGTAGAGTGGAGACACTTCTGAAAATAGTGATGACATAGAGGATGGGAAGGGCCGAGAGTAATATGATGCCAGTTATAACCATTAAAGAGGCATTGCTCACTTGCCGAGCTAGAGCAATCGGCTATTGCAGATACAGAGAGACTCTTTTATTAGTTATTATTATTTTAGTTTTGCTGGTTGCCCCGCCATCTCAGCCGGTTTAAGACCAATACAACAAATAAGAGGGGTGGAAAGGCTAGACATAGGGCTGGAAATATCATGTCTTTAATAGGAAAGGATTCACAGCCTACGCTTCTTAATGGTGGGAATGAAAAGTCTTATAGAACTCAATACTATGCTACATGTTTATAATCGTGTATTCTTTTGGTTTAATCTAAATGAATTCAGGAATATGAGGTGAATAAATCCATCATTTTTTTTCTGTGAAATTTGAGTTCTATGCTCTTAATTAATTACCTTTTGAATCGATACAGTTTATTGCGTATGCGTACTGATTACATTGATCTTCATCAGATCCATTGGCCTGATCGGTCCGTATCTTACTCTTTCTTCTCTCTCTCTGTTTTTTTTTTTTTGAAAATCACCATTTACAGTTTATTGCGTATGCTGCTATTAGCAATGCATGGACCAAACTTGTCCATTCAATTTGTATTTGCTCTTCTTTCTTATATTTTGATTGTGAGATGTTTTGTGCTTGTGCTTTTAGTTACGTTCCCATGTTTGGAGAAACTGACTATGATCCAAGCCGACAGTTTGGATCAATACCTATAGAAGAACAGCTTGATGCTCTCGGAAGAGCTGTTGATGCGGGTAAGGTATATTTATGAACTTATAATCTGACCTCTGAAGCCAAATTTTTTTGATAACATCAATGTTTTAATAATGGACCAAACAAGAGGCTCCAGTCTGGTTTGACCAGAACCAGAAATATTTTTGGTCCTAAAGAAAAATCCTCGAAAATGAAATCTAATCGTGTTCTTACTTTTAATCAAGTTTCCAACACTTTGAATTGGAAAGCTATTAATAACGTATGCATGGCTGATTATCATTAGAAAAAAAAATGTATGCATGCATGGCTGACTTATCATATTTTTCATTTTTCTTTGCTAAACAATAATTTGTCATTTTTTATTTTCATTTTCATTACCTTTTGGTTTAAAATTGATTTATTTATAACATTGGGTGTTGAATCAGTTTCCACTGTATTTCTTATGTTTGACCAGTGATTTAATTTTTAAAGCCTTGGGTAACACGAAAGGGCTCTGAATATTCCAGCAATCCTGATTGTAGATCAGATACGTTGGACTTAGTAATGAAACACCATATGGTGTGATGAAGTTCCTTGAGCTTGCTAAAGATGTCGATCACTTTCCTAAGATAGTATCCGTGCAGGTAAGCTGTTCACATGTCTCTTTCTCTTTTTCAAAAAATCTACTCTTCATGTAGTTATTGCTAATGTATCAGATTATTTTATGATAGAATTCCTACAACCTACTTTGTCGAAATTTCGATTCTGGATTGGCTGAATGTTGTCATCATGAGAGGTAATAAGATTTCTTTAAGTCAGGTCTCATTTTAGCTTTATACGTCTGACATTCAAATTTGGTTCTCGTCTTTGTCATATCCACTGTTGCTGTGTTAACTATTTTCCATATGCATATTAAGTATGATAAGCTGAAATTGACTTTTTTTTTGAATGGTGAAATTGACTTAAATGATTTTGCCTTTTGTACTATTTTTTGAACATTAAAGAGAACTGATAAGAAATATTTCCTTCTTCCTCAACTAATATAAAAGAACATACAGAATGTATGGGTTGGTTCACCTCTATCTACTTCCTATGGTCAGTGAACAATTGATTTTGATCACAAAGTTTCCCCCATAAAACCAGAATGAAAGAATTGTAATTGGAATTATTGACACGATTGAAGAGAATTGAGTATGAATTGCCTAAATGCCCTAAAAACTTATGCTGATTAAGGAACCAAGATCAAGAAAAGTTCCCTCTAGGCCGGGACGCCCTATTTGTCCATTTGTATTTTTACATGAAAACCTTTGTGAAAATTTTCATTATAAGTTTATTTCAGACACATCACGAAAGAGAGATCTGTTTTCTAACCAAAAAAAGAGTGAATTGATTAATCTGGTTGTGAAAAGTAAAAATGAATACTCTTTGAAAGAAAGGGGAAGTTTTTCCTATAAATGTCACCTATTGATTAAAAGAAAGTAGCAAATGTACTCGTTTCAAAATTCAATGCATCTATCATGCAATCCGGTTTCCCAAGCAACTTTTCCCAGTTCTCGTTTTTGAACAAAGCTGATACAGGTTGTGCCTTTTCTCTATATACATGCATTATAGTCATTATGAATTATCTCACATGGAACAATGATTTTACATCCGAAGATTGACTGAAGTAAAATCATGGTTTTAAATTTCGGCCGAATGCCGAACTTTTTTCAAGTTTGCTAGATTATCATACGGTCCAATCTTGTGTTTTCATGCATTGTTTAGTACATAATTCCAAGACATAATATTGTTTCCCAAATTTTGAGTCTTTTTTCAAGTTTGCTAGATTATCCTACGGTCCAGTCATGTGTTGTCATGCACTGTTTAGGATTAGAACATTATGTGAATGAATGCCTAACAGTTTATCCAGTTTCCACTACAAACTCAATACTCACTAATCCACTATTTTGTTTGCATGTGAATATTTCCAGAATTAGTTTCTTGGCGTACAGCCCTATGGCTATGGGCTTACTTTCCGGGAAGTACTTCTCTTGTGGGGGTCCACCAGATGCTAGGATGAATCTTTTTAGAGGTCAAAGCCATACCTTGTTAAGTGTTTCTTGATTTTGCCATTTATCACTTCTTTATTGCCCAAGAAGAAATGATAAATGATACAGGACCTGCATTTTTCCATTACTTGTTTTATTTTAACCATCTTTACTTTCCAGGGAAGTATTCTGAAGGAGAATCCAGATACGACCTGTCAAATGCCATCATAAAAGCTGCAGCTAAGGTAGGCAGATTCTGTTTGATATGGTGAACCTTTCCAATGCCAATCATCTACTAAATTCTGTGTTATTCTTGTCAAAAAAAAAAAAAAAAGAAAAAAAAGAAAAAAAAGAAAAAAGAGAAAGAGAAGGAAAAAAGAAGAAGCAACTTGCTTGAAGTCTTTGCCTCTGTAACAGTGAAATGCCAAAAAGAGTTCCAAAACGCATGTTCAATTGTGTTAAGATTGCTGCTCATTGAAAGAATCATTGATATTCTAAATGGAAATATATTTTCCACACACTCATATGATAGAAACCTAGTGATATTAGATCGCCTTAACAAGGATTCCAAGTTCCAACTAATGCTAGTAGATGGTAATGATTAAGTAAAAAAAAACTAATTCTAGTAGAATGGTAATGGTTAAGTCCTACCGACCTTGGTTTCTTTATATTATTTTTCATCTGAACCATCAAATGCTAGTAGACTTGATTTATATTCTTTTATTGGTAAGAAAAGATAAATAGACATTATGATCATTAATTGTCCATCAAGCTTATCACTTATTATCTGAAAATTGCAATCTTTGCATAGTTTGGTTTCATTTTCTTGATTGAGAACGAAGATATAAGAACTGATGAGCGATCAAAACATAAAAAGCTCAACGAATGAATATATGCCCTTGGAAGATGAAAATTAGGGAATAGACTATCTTTTTGCTAGCTATTACATTGGAACAATTCAAGGAATTAGAGGACAAGTTACTCTTCATGGTTTTGCACTGTAGTATTGTGTGTGATTTTGCTTTGGTGGTTGCCAATATCTTTGCATGCTTGAGAAAGTTATCAATGAAATAACCTATATTCACTAATCAGCTTGGTTGGTTGGGATCATGGGTCACAAGGCTGGTGTAATTCAGTAGTTGATGTTTTTTTCTTAATAATCTTCTCCCATTGTTAATTTCTAATTTTGTCTCAATACAAGTGCCACACCACCCTAATCTTGTTTCCTCTCATTCTTACTTGTACTCCATCTCTAGTTACTGTTTCCATGTGTTTTTTGATATTCTGAGTTCAGTACGTATTTTACAAACTTGGTGAAACTATGAATTCAGAACTGAAATATTAAACTCAATTTGTTCTATGCTTCTACTAAACATGGCATGCTGAGTTGTGTTCTATCTACTTGTCGTCTCACAGGAATACCTAAATATTGCAGAAAAGTACTCTCTACATCCTGTATCTCTCGCAATTGGTATGATGGTTTTCTTTTGGGAGATGATTCCTCCCCCCCAAGTAGGATTATGCGTCCCCTTTTAAAGTGAATCGCGGCAGACTTTTAACTCTTTTTGATGTCAAATCACGTTAAAAGGGGGGCATATAATCCTGCAGGGGGGGGGGGGGGTTGAAAAATCATCTCCCTTTCTTTTTCTTTCATAATATTACGTTTCATTAGTTCACTCTGTTTATCTTTATCCAATTACATCATATAACTTTTAGTGCTGGTTTCATGTTAGTAATAAGAGTGCAATGGCAGACAAGTAATTGAATCCTACATTATCTATTCACTTTTCTTCATTTGTCACTTATTATTTATCTCTAAGTTAATATAAAGGTTTTTCTTCATTTGTCACTTTTCTTCATGATGTGGAATTTAGCCTTCCTAGCCACGTTGTGGGTCATTTGGAAGGAGAGGAACGCCGGGGTGTTTTGATGGTGTGGTAAAAGGGCCTCACTTTCTTTATATAAAAGTGGTGCCGCTGATTATTTCTTGAGCGAAAATCCTTCCTCCTTTTAAATACATTTCCACTTATGATTTATGGAATGGTTGGAAGGAGATTTGTTGTAGCAATGATTTGAAACCAAAAGTAACTTCGGTGTGGGAGCCGCCTCCGGCCAGTTTTTCTAAACTCAACTTTGATGGTTCTAGTATTCGAAATCCCGGTCCCTCCAGTATTGGTGGAGTGTTGCGAGATGAGATGGGAGAGGTTATTTGGGCGTTTGCGGGTCCTATTGGAGTCGCAGATGCATCGGGGGCGGAGGTTCGGGCTGTAAATTAAGGGTTAATTCTTTTAGCCCCTGAGTTGTTGGATAAGGTTGTAGTTGAAGGGGACTCCCTTAATGTTATTCGTTGGCTAAGGGGTTTTCTAAGCACCCTTGGAGGTTCAGTAGATTCTTTGATGAGATCCGAGATCTATCTAGAGCTTGGGCGATCGTCTTTCATCATGTTCGTAGATCAGCCAATGATGTCGCCAACCGTCTCGCAAGAGAGGGGGTTTCCAAGGACACCCTTGCCCTTTATCTGGTGGTAAGAAGTGTTCTTTTTGAGTGTTCTTTTTGAGGAACGAACATCCCTCTGGTGGTAAGAAGTGTTCTTTTTGTGGAAGGAACAATCATACTATGGAGAGATGTTGGGATGTCAATGGGAATCCCACCTTCGATGGCTAGCAGTCCATTGATGTTCCTTTTGAGGAAGGAACAACCCTTTGGTGGTAAGACGTGTTATTTTTGTGGAAGGAACAATCATACTATGGAGAGATGTTGGGATGTTAATGGGAATCCCACATTCGATGCCTAGCAGTCCATTGATGTTCCTTTTGAGGAAGGAACAACCCTTTGGTGGTAAGAAGTGTTCTTTTTGTGGAAGGAACAATCATACTATGGAGAGATGTTGGGATGTCAATGGGAATCCCACCTTCGATGGCTAGCAGTCCATTGAAAGTGGCTAACAATGCATTGGATTTTATTTTAGTCTTGTTTTCTCAAGACTAGAATAAAATCCAATGCATTGCATGTGCATGCATTGTCATCATAAAAGGGTCACAAACAGCTCATATGCATTTCCAAAAGGAGATACGACTAATCCTTCCTATCAGTATTTTCATCCTCTAAAACATTCATTTATTGTGGTAGCTCAATCACTTCTATTTCTCTAAGCTCTTGTTGTCATCTAGTCTTTTGCTCGACTGTTGATAAATATTGCAGATCTGACCAATAGGTAATCCACACTAGTGGATGTCCGGCTTGATAGAGCATTTGCATGATAATACTTCACTATCTGAGCTTAAGTCACCCTCACTTATGAATTATGATTGAATTCTATTCAGTATTCCTCTTTAATGGTGTACTCATTGCATTTTCTTGTTTCTTTTCTCTGTCTTCTCTTTGACAGCTTTTGTTTTGAAGCACCCTCTTATTGCATCTGCCATTTTCGGAGCAACCAAACCATGGCAACTGCGAGAGGTCCTTGAAGCATGCAAGGTTGATCTCACAACTGAAATAATCAATGAGATTGACAAAGTTCATACAATGTATCCCAATCCTTGCCCGTGATCAAATTACTCATTTTGTTACATTCTTTCTCATTCATAGTAATTTCAGTTAGATCTTATCCTGTTTCAGAGGTAAAATCTGAGTGAAAGATCTAACTGAACAGACTTTAATCTGTAGTGAACAAGGTAAGAGAAATACTATGAAAGACCCAGTGTGGAGCTAAGGCTATGTTTGGCAACCATGAAAAATTATTCTGTGGAATATTAGAAGCTTTGCATGCTCCCCTCACTCCCACCCTCTCAAGTCGCCTATCTCTCACAACTGGTCCCACAAATATTCCATGGAATATTTTTATCATGTTGGCCAAACATGGCCTAAATGTCCCACTGGTTGCACCAATGCGGCTGTTCTGCATTTGGATAGCAATCCGAGGTTGGTTTATTTTGTCCTCACAATGGCTTGCCATCCTCTGTTTGCATGGAGAACAGCCCATACTGATAGGGCTATACAAGCGGGGTGACCAATCTCAGGTTCTTGTTCAAGATAAAATTATCCAAGCAGGGTAGCCAATCCCAGGAACAGCTTATCCAAGGATTTCTATACCTGTTCAGAACAGCCACAATGGGGAGTAAGGGTAAATTGAAATCCGCATAATGTGAACTGAACAAGTCTTCTAATAAAGCAAGTCAAGTAACCACTAAATTTTAATAACTGAAAAAGGGCCCACCTCGCATTTTTATTATGCCTATTTTGGCTACACAGCAGGACTGCTTCCTGTTGGCAGATTTCCACAAAACTGTGAAGTTTGAGAAATCCACGAGAATAGAAACTTTCAATAAATAAAAGAGGAGGAATGATAGATGCAAGGGCAACCTTGCATAAAGAGCCCGAAAGGGCCGTTGATTGGATCCATCATCCATGTCATTAAGTGGTTAGTTGGCTTTGTGGTTGGCTATTACCCTTGGTCCACATTACACAGATGGCACCATAGAATGATCCAAACCGTACATTTGATGGCAATGATTTTTAGGCCACAACCAATTTACGTTGTGGCCCAATTGATGGTTTGGATAATCTTATGTTGTGAAATTAAAGTTCATGGACCAATCAAATGGATGGTTTGGATCATCCTAATTGCACAATACAAGTCACCGAAATGTAAATTGTTGCTGCACTGGTGTTTCTGTGGGAGAAATTGAATTGAAAGATGTTAGCATTCACATCAAATCCAAAAACTCACTCCATGCTAACTCTGCAAATCCAGAGACCAAAATACGTAGCTTCGCTCTGCACAAAGAGTGTTCTCGGTGGATCTCAGAGAGAGAGAGAGAGAGAGAGAGAGAGAGAGAGATTGTGTTGTTGTGTTCTTGTTATTTAGGGTTAGGTTAGGCTAGAGAAAGGAGTCTGCATTATTTTGTGATTTTGGGCGTGAATTGCATGATGAGAGATCTTAAATATAAAAAAAACCCTCGTTAAAACGCGAAAAACGCATCTGTTGAGGTCGAAATTTAGGGAAAATAATAAAAAATTAAAAAAATCGATAATTTTGGTTGAAATTCCTAAAATTTCGGACTAAATTTCAGAAATAACTAAATTTCGGTTGAAAGAAAGTACTGTTTCGGTATGTGTAATTTCAGTTTCAGTCTCGACCGAAACCCAAAATTTTGGATTTTGGTAGAAATTTAAAACCATGGTTGGTGCATATGGCATTGGTGCCATCTAAGAAATAGCAAAGCCACCCAACGAGAGGAAATGATGAGGAAATTTTTAATATGCAAAATTTAATGATTCCATCATTAAATATAGTATGCCCGGTCCGAATCAGGAATATCTGTGTTTTACACCCCCGCGGTAACTTTTCTTCAGCTAAGTGGCCAATCAAAGGGCTGAGAAGATGTTGGCTTTGATGAAGGGCCAAGTTAGCTTGTTAATTGTGCATTAGCATATTCATAGGTGCATTTTGCACATGCACATATAGGCTAAGTCTTCATTTCATTTAGCTTGGCAATTTTAGTTGCGTTTCATTTATAAGGGAGCTATAAATAGTTTTCCCTCCAATTAAGATTTAGGTTTTTCATTAGTTTTAAAATTTGATATTGGAGGACTTGCAAAGAAGATAGTGTTTCTTGTGATTGTAATTCGTGCAGATCTAAGAGAATTTTGAGCTTGAATCTCAAGATTTCTCCTCTTTCTTGTTCTCCTCTAAGCCTTGTAATTTGAAGGATTTGAAAATTCCATCACCAATTGCATGATTCGAAGACATTCTTATCTTGTCGAATTAAGCTGCACATAAACTGGATTGAGGCAAGAAACAACCGTTCAAGGCTGTTTAGTGTTCGATTGGATGAACATTTGTATGCCTTGAGAACCTTGTAATTTGGTCATTGGAAGAACAATTAGATTCTTTCACATTATTACTATGAATGCCTACTTAGAACTTGAGGGGTTAGAGGGGATCACTAAAACCAGGAAACCTACACGGTTTCTGTTCTTATAGCTACTTGCTATTATATGTAAATGTGGTGCTTGTGTGAGCAACCATGACCCCAACCAAGAGGGGCCCACTACAGATGGCATGTCAACCAAAACTTTCCAAAGTCAGGCAATTCTAGCCATCCAAACAAATGCCAGTACTGGTGGGCTAGGGAGTGTGTTGAGACCAAGCCAAGGCCTAAAGAATTTCCATTTTCCAAAACAAAACTACAACTCATTTTTCATTCTTGCCAAGAAGACTTGCTTACATAGAAACAACGACTATGCCAAAACACACCCAAAAAGCTTCCTTCATTCACAACCCTTAACACAGTATTAAGATTACCCATTAAAAACTACTAGGAAAAACATTCCCCAAAAGCTTATTCATTCACAACCCTCAAAACTGTATTACGATTACCCATTAAAAACAACTAGAAAAACTTTCATAGAAGCAACATCTTTGAGATGAAAATATAAAGAAAAGACTCCTATCAAATCCCCTTGTCAACCCATCTGAAAACCTACCTAAACTAATTTTAAAAATCATCTTGTTTTTTCTCTAAGTGAGCAAACATCCCACACTCGGTAATGAAGTCCTTCATGCCTTCTAGCCATTGCAAGTACTTTGTGTCATCCCTCTCGATGTACTTTGTGTCATCCCTCTTGATGTAATCATGCAAGAAAATAGCCAAAGAGCTATCGATACCTCTTACTTCTAGGTAATTGTACAAAGCTTTTTGTAATTTCTCATTCAAATCCCTGCAGACAAAAAATAAAAAATAAAAAAATACAGTAACATCTTCTGCTTATACCCAAAAAAATTAACGTTGCAACTTGGGTTTATACCCAAAAACTAAGTCAATGAAATCAAACAATTGATTTTTTAAAAAGGAAAAAACTTACTCAAATTTGGGGCCTGTTAAAACAGGAGGTTTCTCATCAGATTCCTCATCAGAGGTCTTATCAGATTCCTCATCAGAGGGCTTTACTATTTGCATTCGATCAATGGTGATATTTGTAGGAGAGGCACTGCAGAAGAATTCTAAAGAAATCCCGTGTGGCCTGGTGAGTTTTACAAACAGAGGAATCTTCAGCTCACTGGAACTATCCTTTTCTTCTATTTTAGGAAGATCATCCTTCAGAAACTCAATTACGATACTCTCACATATGAAATCTCGCTTGAGAACAGTTGACCCGATACAATGAATGATCTCGAACGGAGGATCATCATTCTACACAGAAAAATAGAAGGAATCACAAGAGAAATCAAATTTTGTGTTACGAACCCAAATCGGTTCACAATGTGATTGATCTTCTTAGTGGGAAGATGACCCTTCCCCATGAGAAGATCAATCACTTTGCGAGCCGATTTGGGTTCGCAACATTTTGGCAACTTGGCTTGATTTTGTAGGTGAGTTATGTTAGAATGTATTAGATCAGATCTATAGCGGTGGATTCGGAAGTTATGTATTTTGATATTCAAAAAATGCGTAACTAAAATAACTTCCTAATCTATCACTATAATAATCTAATGCTCAGATCTATAAAGATCTGATCTAATACATTAACTAAAATAACTTCCTAACCTACCACTATAATGATCCAACGGTCAGATCATTATAGATCTGATCTAATACATTCTAACAAGTTATATATCTGTTAGCTCTCTAACTAAAAAGAAGCAAAGCATGGCAACACAAACACACACAATCCATAGAGGCCTGAGAGAAATGATATTAGCAAGAGGAAGAAAATGGAAAAAAAATAAAAAACTAAAAAATCGGGGGATAAGAAGAAGAAAAAAAAAACAGGAAAAAACTCTAAAATGGGCTCTGTTTGGTTGCCGGGTTTTTTTTGTTCCTGGGAGTTATGTGGGAGAAAAAAATACCCTGGGAGATGGGTGGGAAAAAAAAGTCCTAGAAGTATCCTGGTAAAATAAAAATCCCATGTTTGGTTGACCGGATTATGGTGGGAAAAAAAAAAACCTTTGTTTGGTTGCTTGAACTGTTAGGTAGAAAAAAAATTATTCTCAAGCTTATATTTGGTTCCTGAGTTTATTTTTGTTCCTGGGGTTATTTTGGGACGGGATGAAAAGGCAATCATTACAAAAGTGGGATTAAAAAATTCACCACACAAGCAATCATTACAAGAGTGGGATTAAAAAAAATCTAGTGCTAAAAGGCAACCAAACATGGGATGGGACCAAAATTTAACTAACTCTTCCTGGGACAAAAATTTAACTGGCAACCAAACGGATGTTGAAGAATAATACTGTGGAGTGGAGCTTCGGCAGTGACATTTTTTGCAAAGGATACGGGTTGACAGGAACTAATGAAGAGTTTTCTGAGGGACTGTGGAAGAGTTTTGTCTCTGGAGAAGATGAAGAACAAGGGGTTAAAGAACAAAAATGGCTTAGAGAAGATGAAGAATAAGAAGAGATTAAGGAGCAAAAATGGTGTGATCTGTATGAGAGGAAAGCGGGGCGAAGGAGGTAGGAAATGGAACCTTGCATTTTTCTTCTCTACTTTTTCTAAACTGAATTGGTGTAGGGTTTAAGAAAGGAGGAAGGGTTTTAATGCATTATATAGGAAATTGCATTCAAGAAATGGAATTACTTTTCCAACAACTTTTCTCAGAAGGGGAAATACATTCTCAAAAAAAAAAACTTGCTTTTCCCGTAAGTTTTGCTCTCTCTCTCTCTCTCTCTCTCTCTCTCTCTCTCTCTCTCCATGCTTGCACGTAAAACTGATAAAATGGTGGGCCCCACACATCAAAACATGAGGAGTAAAAATGTGGGTTCCACCTAAATGCATGGTTTGGGTAGAGTTGGTGTGCCCGTCCATCCACATCTCTCTCTCTCTCCCTCCATGCTTACACGTAAAACTGCTAAAATGGTGGGCCCCACACATCAAAACATGAGAGTAAAAATGTGGGTTCCACCTAAATGCATGGTTTGGGTAGAGTTGGTGGACCCATCCATCAATACTATCAATAACATTTGATATCTACTATATCTAATTTTGATAGGGAAATGATTTCAGCGCTCTAATGTTTTGATAAACATGCGCTCACTTAGTATTTAAAGTGCTTTAAAAGCTTTTTGAGAACCTTAATTTCCTCGACATCCCTCTAAATACTACACGACAAACAATTGGAGTCATGTTTATCAAAACACTGGAGCGCATAAATCATTTACCTTCTGATAATATCTAATTAGGAATTGTTAGCGTCCATCGCAAAAGGCAATTCGCGGTTGGTCTGTCCCATGTCAGACAACCCACCTCGTGAATGGAGACAAGAATGGAGACAAAAGATGTTGTCTCCATTCACGAGGTGGCTGGTCTAAAATGCAACAAACCAGCTGTGAAATGCCTTTTGCGTTGGGTCCCAACAAATCCCTATCTAATTTTAGAGGAATGATAGAATGAAGGGCGCCCTTGCAAAAAACAGTTTCAAGGGCGCCCCCATTGGTCAAATTTCAACAAAAGTCAAAGCCGTTTCATTTTTCCCTGCGCCATCCACTATTTTCGGCGCCATCTTGTGGGAGATGATTTTTCGCCCCCACGCCTTCTCAGGATATTGCTCCCCCTTGTAAAGTGAATTGTGGGCCGACTTTAAAGCTTTCTGATGTCAATTCATGCTAAAATGTGGGTGCCCTTGAAACTGGTTTTGATGAAGGGCCAAGTTAGCTTGTTATTAAGATATTCATATGTGCATTTTGCACATGCGCAAGTAGGCTAAGTGTTCATTTCGTTTAGCTTAGCATTTTAGTTTCATTTTGTTTGTAAGGGAGCTAGAAATAGCTTTCCCTCCAATTGATTTAGTTTTTTCATCAGTTTTAAATTTTGATATCCGAGAGGACTTGAGAAGAAACCAGTGTTTCTTGTGATTGTAACCCGTGCCAATCTAAACGAATTTTGAGCTTGAGTTTTGGTCATTGGAAGATTATTATGTGCCTAATCGGCCGTAACTTAAATTAACAAAACAAAAGAGAGAAATAGAGTGGGGAAAGGTTGTTTCGAGGCAACCGGACCTCATAACGGTTCAATTCGAGAGGAGCCATGACTCTCCAAAATAAAGTTTCCTTTGTTGTTGTAGAATTCTTCTTCTTTTTTCTTTTTTTTTTCCATTCCATTGAATTGCTACTTTATAAATACAAGCAAGAGGGAGTGGCATCACAAGCACACTTACCCACTAACAAGACACATCATAAATAACTAACTCCCACTACCCTAAACAGATTAGCCATAACTAACATCCATTATACTAAAACACACACCCACTACTATGCACTAACTAACTCCACATACATCATAAGAAAATACACATAACAAAGAACCATTAGATTCCTTCACATTATTACTATCAATGCCTACTAAGAAGTCGAGGGATTAAAGGGGATCACTAATGCGAGGAAACATGCATGGTTTCTGTTCTACTTGCCATTATATGTGCATGTGTGAGCAACAATGACCCCACCAACCAAGAGGACTCCCACTATAGATGACATTTCAACCGAAAGTTTCCAAAGTGAGGCAATTCTAGCACTATCTGATCAAATGTCAGTACTGGTGGCTTAGGGAGTGTGTTGGGACCAAGGTTTTAAATTTTGACCGAAATCCGATTTCAGACCGAAATTTTGGATTTCGGTCAAGACCCAAACCGAAATGTTCGGAAACTGAAATGGCCGAGATTTCAGCGAAATTTTGGTGTTTACAGAATTTCACCCGAAATTACAGAAAATTCAGCTGAAATTTTGGTAAATTTGGCCGAAAATTCGGCCAAAAAACCGGCATTTCACATTTTCTACCCAATTTCGGCCAAAATCTCGGGATTTCGGAGGAAATTTTGGTTTCGGTTAGGTCCAAAATTCACGCCGAAGCCAAAATTTAAAACCTTGGTTGGGACCAAGCCAAGGCCTAAAGAATCTACATTTTCCAAAACAAAACTGTAACTCATTCTTCATTCTTGCCACAAAGACTTGCTTACATGGAAACAAAAAGACATACCAAAACACACCCAAAAAGCTTCCTTCATTCACAACCCTCAACACTTTATTAAGATTACCCATTAAAAACAACTAGGAAAAACTTTCCCGAAAAGCTTCCATCACTCACAACCCTCAACACTTTATTAAGATAAAAAAAGACTAGGAGAAACTTTCATAGAAGCAACATCTTTGAGATGGAAATATAAAGAAAAGACTCCTATCAAATCCCATTGTCAACCCCTCAGAAAACCAACCTAAACGAATTTTAAACATCATCTAAATTTTCCTCAAAGTGCTCATACATCCCACACTCGGTAATGAAGTCCTTGGTGCGTCGTAGCCATTCCATGTAACCTATGGCATCCCTCTTGATTATGTTATCATGCAAGAAAATCGCGAAAGAGCTACCGATGCCTCTTACTTTCAGGTAATTGTAAAGAGCTTTCCGTAATTTCTCATCCAAATCCCTGCAGAAAGTTACGACTTCTTCCAAAAGGAACGCAAACTCTCGATTTCCTTTTCTTGGAAATCCTCAGGTTTCAATTTGGAAAGAAGATTGTATGGTCAAGGAAATTGAACAATTGAATTTATTTTAAAAGGGAAAAACTTACAAAAATTTGGGGCTTTCTAAACCATGACTTTCCTCATCAGAGGGAGTTACTTTCATTCGATCAATGGTGATATTTGTAGAAGAGGCAATGCAAGAGAATTCCAAAGAAGTCCCGTGTGGCCTGGTGAGTTTAACAAGCAGATTAATATTCAGCTCAGTCGAGCTCTCCTTTTCTTCTTTTCTTTCAGGAAGACGAGGCTTCTAAACCTCAATTTTGATTTTCTCCCACAAGAAATCCCGCTTGAAGATGATTACATATTGGTTTTCACTATCAATGAGGAACTCCTTTAGAGGATCACCATTCTACGCAGAAAAATAGAAGGAATCAAAAGAGATCAAATTTTGTGTTACGAACCCAAATCGGTTCGCAACTGATTAATCTTCTTATAGGGAAGATGACCCTTCATATCAATCAAGTTGCGAGCCGATTTGGGATCATAACATTTTGACAACTTGGCTTGGTTTTGTAGGTGAGTTATGTTAGAACGTATTAGATCAGATCTGACCTTCGGATCATTATAGCGGTAGATTAGGAAGTAATTTTAGTTATGTATTTTGAAACTCAAAATACTACGTAACTAAAATTACTTCCTAATCTATCACTATAATAATCTAACGGCAAAGATCTGATCTAATGCATTAAATAAAATAACTTCCTTATCTACCACTATAATGATCCAACGGTCGGATCTTTATAGATCATACATTCTAACAAGTTAAATCTTTGTTAGCACTCTAACTAAAAAGAAAAAGGAAAGCATGGCAACATAATAAACACACATTTTGAGAGAAATGATATTTGCAGGAAGAAGAAAATAAGAAAATAGTGAAAGACGAAAAATAGAAAAAAAAAAAACATAAAAAATGGGGGAATATGAAGAAGAAGAAAAAAAGAAGAAGGAAAAACACTCCTAACATCGTAGAAAAAAAAGAAAAATTTAAAAAAAAGGTTATTAATATTGGCACTACCATGTTTTGATAATTACACAAACCGAACTTGTCTTTTCTTTTGTAATGGGCTTCTGGGAGATTTCTGGGAAGTGTGACGTCTGTTTAAATAATAAAAGACAAGCATACTTTGTGTATTTATCAAAACAGGGTAGTGCCGATATCAGTAGCTACCAGGTTTTGACTCATAAACGTGAGTCAAAACTCCTAAACGAATATCAGTACAATACGCTAAAAAAACTCATAAACGTGAAAAAAAACTCCTAAACGAATTTTGAAAACAAAACCCATAGAGAGAATTTGATGGGTTTTACCTATACAGTTACTACCTGATTGGACTCTTCTTTCTTGATTTCTTCAAGAATAATACTGTGGAGTTGGGTTTCAGCAGTGACTTTTTTTGCAAAGGATACGGGGTTGACGGGAAGTAATGAAGAGTTTTCTGAGGGGGTTTGGGAGATTTCTTTCTCAACAGAAGATGAAGAAGAAGAGATTAAGGAACAAAAATGACGTAGAGAAGATGAAGAATAAGAAGAGATTAAGGAACAAAAATGGTGTGGTCTGTATGCAAGGAAAGAGGGGCGAAGGAGGGAGGAAATGGAACCTTGCATTTTTTTTCTTCTCTACTTTTTCTAAACTGAATTGGTGTAGGGTTTAAGAAATGAGGTAGGGTTTTAATGCATTATATAGGAAATTTCATTCATGAAATGGAAGTACTTTTCCCTCAAGTTTTCTCAAGGAGTCAAGGGTAAATATTCTCTCTCTCAAAAAAAAAAAAAAACACTAGCTTTTCCCGTAAGTTTTGTGCTCTTTCCCGTAAGTTTTGCTCTCTCTCTCTCTCCCCCCATGCTGACACGTAAAACTGCTAAAATGATGGCCCCACACATCAAAACATAAGGGAGAAATGGTGGGCTCCACCTATATGCATAGGTTTGACTAGAGTTGATGGGCCCATCCTTCAATACCATCGATAACATGTGATATCTACTCGACTATATCTAATTTTGATAATATCTAATTTTAGAGGAATGATAAAATGAAGGGCGCCCTTGCAAAAACCAGTTTCAATGGTGCCCCCATTGGTCAGATTTCAACAAAAGTCAAAGCCATTTCGTTTTTTAATTGCCATCCCCTATTTTCGGCGCCATCTTATGGGAGATAATATTTTTCGCGCCCCCTCCCATGCGAGGATAATGAGCCCCCCTCTGTAACATGAATTGTGGGCAAACTTTAAAGCTTTCTGAAGTCAAATCACGTTAAAATGGGGGCGCCCGTGAAACTAGTTTTGTTGAAAGGTCAAGTTAGCTTGTTAATTGTGCATTAAGATATTCATAGGTGCATTTTGCACATGCACATGTAGGCTAAGTGTTCATTTCATTTAGCTTAGCATTTTAGTTGCATTTTGTTTGTAAGGGAGCTATAAATAGTTTTCCCTCCGATTGAGATTTTAGTTTTTTCATTAGTTTTAAATTTTGAAATTGGAGAGGACTTGAGAAGAAACTAGTGTTTCTTGTGATTGAAATTCATAGGTCATTGGAAGCAACCATGGCATGACCCCACCAACCAAGTGGGCCCTCACTATAGATGGCATGTCAACCAAAAGTTTGCAAAGTCAGGCAATTCTAGCCATCCAATCAAATGTAGTACTGGTGGCCTAGGGAGTGTGTTGGGACCAAGCCAAGGCCTAAAGAATTTCCATTTTCCAAAACAAAACTATAAGTCTATAACTCATTCTTCATTCTTGCCACAAAGACTTGCTTACATAGAAACAAAAAGACAAACCAAAATATACCTAAAAAGCTTCCTTCATTAGTAAATAATAACCCTCAACACTTTATGAAGATTGCCCATTAAAAACATGCAACTAGGAAAAACTTTCCCAAAAGCCTTACATCATCCACAGCCCTCAACACTTTATTAAGATGAAAAAAACAACTAGGAAAAACTTTCATAGAAGCAACATCCTTGAGATGAAAAAATAAAGAAAAGAGTCCTATCAAATCCCCTTGTCAACCCATCTGAAAACCAACCTAAACTAATTTTAAACATCATCTCAATTTTCCTCAGTAGACATCGCTTTCCGTATCACAAACAGCAAAGTGCCTATACATCCCACACTTGGAAATGAAGTCCTTCGTGCCTCGTAGCCATTCCAAGTACTCGATGCCATCCCTCTCGATGTAATCATGCAAGAAAATCGCGAAAGAGCCATCGATACCTCTTACTTTCAGGTAATTGTAAAAAGCATGTCGAAATTTCTCATTCAAATCCCTGCAGACAAAAAATTAAATAAATAAATACAGTTACATCTTCAGCTTATACCCAAAAAATTAACATTGCAACTTGGGTATTATACCCAAAAACTAAGGTCAAAGAAATCAAGCGAAAAAAGGAAAAAAACTTACACAAATTTGGGGCCTAGTATAACAAGAGGTTCCTCATCAGAGGACTCATCAGATTCCTCATCAGAGGACCCATCAGAGGGCTCATCAGATTCCTCATCAGAGGACCCATCAGAGGGCTCATCAGATTCCTCTTCAGAGGACCCATCAGAGGGCTTTACTAGCTGCATTTGATCAATGGTGATATTTGTAGAAGAGGCAATGCAATAGAATTCCAAAGAAGTCCCATGTGGCCTGCTGAGTCTAACAAGCAGAGGAATATTCAGCTCAGTCGAGCTCTCCTTTTCTTCTTTTGTTTCAGAAAGATCAAGCTTCCGAACCTTAATTTCGATTCTCTCACACATGAAATTCCGCTTGAAGGTGATTGACTGTTTGCCCATACTGTTAATTATCTCGAACGGGAACTCCTTTGGAGGATCACCACTCTACACAGAAAAACAGAAGGAATCAAAAGAGAGATCAAATTTTGTGTTACGAACCCAGATCGATTCGCAACGTGATTGATCTTTAGATGACCCTTTATCAATCAAGTTGCGAGTCGATTGGGTATCATAACATTTTGACAACTTGGCTTGGTTTTGTAGGTGAGTCATGTTAGAATGTATTAGATCGATCTGACCTTTGGATCATTACAGTGGTAGATTAGGAAGTAATTTTAGTTGTGTATTTTGAATTTCAAAATACGTAACTAAAATAACTTCCTAATCTATCACTATAATAATCTAACGGTAAAGATCTGATCTAATACAGTAACTAAAATAAGCTCCTAATCTACCACTATAATGATCCAATGGTTGGATCTTTATAGATCTGATCTAATACATTCTAACAATTTAAATCTTTGTTAGCTCTCTAACTTGAAAGAAAAAGGAAAGCATGGTAACATAAACACACATTTTGAGAGAAATGTTATTTGCAAGAAGAAGAAGAAGAAGAAGAAGAAGAACACAGTGAAAGAAGAAAAATAGAAAAAAGAAAAAAACTTTAAAATGGGGGAATATGAGAAGAAAAAAAACAGGAAAAAACTCGTGACACCGGTAAAGGAGTAGAAAAAAGAAGAAAAATAAAAAAAAAGAAAGTTTATTAATATTGGCACCACCATGTTTTGATAATTACACAAACCAAACTTGTCTTTTAATGGGCTTCTGAGAGATTTATGGGAAGTGATAAAAGACAAGCATAGTTTGTGCAGTTATCAAAACAGGGTAGTGCCAATATCAGTAGCTAGCAGGTTTTGACTCGTAAACGTGAGTCAAAACTTCTAAACGGCTATCAGTAACCTAAAAACCTAAGAAAAACTCATAAACGTGAAAAAAACTCCTAAACGAATTTTGAAGACAAAACCCATAAAGAGAATTTGATTGGTTTTTCCTTTACAATTACTACCTCATTGGACTTTTCTTTCTTGATTTCCTTAAGAATAATACTGTGGAGTTGGGCTTCGGCAGTGACATTTTTTGCAAAGGACACGGGATTGACAGGAACTAATGAAGAGTTTTCTGAGGTACTATGGAAGAGTTTTGTCTCAGGAGAAGATGAGGAAGAAGAGATTGAGGAACAAAAATGACGTAGAGAAGATGAAGAATAAGAAGAGACTAAAGAACAAAAATGGTGTGGTCTGTATGAGACCGAGGAGAGGAAAGAGGGGCGAAGGAAGGAAGAAATGGCACCTTGCATTTTTCTTCTCTACTTTTTTTTCTTCTCAAAACTGAATTGGTGTGGGGTTTAAGGAGGCAGGGTTTTAAGGCATTATATGGGAAGTTGCATGCATGAAGAAATGGAAATACTTGTCTAACAAGTTTTTATCAAAAGGGGAAATACTTTCTTATAAAAAAATAAAGACTTTTCCAACAAGTTTTGTGAAAAAGGAAATATTTTCTCAATTGTGAAAAAAGAAACTTCTCCAAAAGGTTATGTGAAAAAAGAGGAAATACTTGTCTAAGTGTTTATTTATAGAGCATCTTGGTCCTTTTCTTTTAAATTGCATCCCTTCCGTTGAAAAAGAAAAGAGAAATGTTAATTGGTTTTGGAATCACAATTGGATTTCATAATCTTGCTGTTTGTTTTGGATTTTGGAAATCGATTTTGGTTCCAGAAGTGACTATTGGAAATAAAATTAAACATAATTTTGAGTCTAATTATGTTCTGGACTAAAAAAAATTATAGAATTTCTAAAAATTAGAAACACAGGTTAGTGTTATGATCCTAAGGTTTGAATTGACCACGAGCCCAATTCCAAATGTTTTTAAAGTTGGAAGTAAAAAATTTTATCGTCCAAAATTAAAGTCTTAACCCCACAAATTCAAGAAAAAGAGAAAAAGAGTTCTAAAAAGAGAAGTAGTTGCGGGAGAAGAAAAATTCAGAAGATCTTACTTAGAAAGTCTTTATTCATTTGAATAATGATTTCAAAAGCTGTTAAAAATATCATATTGAAAAGCATTCATCATGACCATGGTTTTAAAATTCGGCCAAAATCTTAAATTTCGGATTTAGGCCGAGACCAAAATTTAAAACCGAAACTGAAGTTTAACAATTTCTTGCTTGCAAGTGTATGTATTGTTCTACTAATTGAGAAGAATTCCACTCCTTTAAGTTCAGTGTTCTTGCATTGGTCTAAGCCACACCCAGTCTGTGCCTTTTCATTTTCTTCCCATAATAACATTCCACTTTCTAATAGACTAGCAATAGTAGACGAGTTTTTGAGTATTTTTGTTGTTACTTTAGGGTGGTAGATATTAACAAATCTACGTGAAAACACGACTCCCTTTCCACGTTATTACGCTTGCAATATCACCTTCCACCAGGGTGACCATTAAAAAAAAAACATCACCTTCCACCAGGGTACCCTATAACAATTTTTGTGTGGAAAAGCTACCTCATTTGATCAAGCATGAAAGGAACGACTCACGTTTCCCCTGGGGAGCAAATATTATTTGAACTGAAAAATGTGGACACACAATCAATTCAATCATCACTTCTGCTTAGTAGATATCTGAATCAACTCTCACAATAAGAATTGGCTGTTCAGGGAAACTTCATTTGCCCACCAGATTTTGGTGTTGTCACTTGTATAAGGATTTTTGCAAATGATATTGCAACCTATTAAAAAGTTTCATGAAAAGAGATCACTTATCCGCAGGTAAAGCATGGTGGGCAAATGAAAGTTTGAAAGCGTAATCTGCTTCTTACTACAATCATGAGGGCAATCTCAACAGATGCAAAAAATTACAGTAAGGAAGACTCCCATGCATGCAACAAAATCTAGGCATGGACCAATAACTGTCCATGCACAAAACGAATATCCAGAAAAAAAGAAACTTAAAGTGCATGTTAATTTAAAAAAAAAAATTAAGCAAAGGGACAATGTTCACAACTTTAATTAAGAGGGGAAAGGAGAGGAGGGTCTAACATGAGGTGAACCATGCAAGGCGGTAGCCTGCTCCTCCGCTAAGACCAGGATTTCCTCTCGACGCCCCATCAACGTGAAGTTTGAACTCACCAGCCCCTTACTCAACATAGGGGTGCGTATACAATTCTAACGATGAAGGAACCGTGACTCGTGGGTACCATCGCCAACAATGAAAGTTAATCACAACTAGACAAAGAATATGATGTAACCATGGTATGATTCCCTGCTATTTAAAGGAAGCATAAAACAGACAAAATTAATAAAAAGCATCTGGGAGGAGCAATGCAATGAAACACAGACTAAATATTCATTTTAGTACTTCCTGAGATCACCACAAATCAGATGACTTATAACTGCAATGCACCCGTGAAACTAAACATAAATTTCACAGATGTTGATAACTTTTTTTTTTTGAATGGTACAAATATTAATAACTCAGCATGAAAAAACCTAAATAACATCATGTTATACTAAAGCATCCTGTATAAAACTGAAATCAATCAAGTAATAAAAATGGAAAAAAACCTATTCAGATGAGGCAAGATCCAGACGCTCAAAATCTCCCTTTTCATCATTTTTTTTAAGTTCTGTAAAAGAAATCTGGGCAAGAGGAAAACTAAGGTTAGAAGAAAGTTCGATGGTTTTCTAGTTGGAAACTTCAAGTAATAAAAATAGAAAAAACCCTAGATGAGAAAGAAGTTCCTAAGAGGCCTGAAAACCCTAGATGAAGAAAGAAGAATAATAACCACTGTTCAGTCAACCTCTTTGCCTCATCTAAGGGAAAAAAAATCTCCGATAAACGCCATATTCGGGTATGTTTATAAGTTGAGGGAGTAGATATCGTGGGCGCAATGAGAAGGGAAAAACGAAGCGTTCCGAGTTATGACCAATATGCTAATATATTATTTTAAAAGAGAGAGAGAGAGAGAGAGAGAGAGAGAGAGAGAGAGAGAGAGAGAGAGAGAGAGAGAGAGAGAGAGAGCTATTTCCTCTCCTAAATGGAAGACTTTTGGAATTCCGACTTCGCAATTTCGTTAGATATAATTTTGAATAAAACTTGAAAAAGAGGGAGAGAGATTATAGGAGATTTAATTAGCATGATAGGAAGAGAAGAGAGAGAAAGAGATATAATAGGAGATTTAATAGCTTTTAATGAAAACACAAATCTGTTTCCCCGTAAAATAATTGGCATGAAGACACAAATCTCTTTTAATAGAGGAGGGGCTGACACGTGGCAGCACCACAGCTACCACATTCAGCTTTACTTATATAATACTAGTAAAAAACCCATGTGATGCACGGGCCGACAAAGAACTGTACGGATCACGTCATAGGTTAATCCAAACCGTCCATGTGATGGAACACAACATAAATATGTTGTGCCCCAAAAATCATTTCCATAGGCTGATCCTAGCCCTCCAATCTATAGATGTTTCCATAATTCCTCTTATCTTAAATCGGATGGTTAATATCACCCTATAGATTTTTTATTAAAAAACCATAAAGGAGGGGGGTAAGATCGAAATTATAGGGCTTTAATGGGTGCCTTTGTTAAAAGCATAAAGGAGGTGGGGTAGGATTGAAATTATATGAGTTGAATGGGTGCATTTGTTCAAAAAAGTCAAAAAATGTGACGTGTAATTCTAATGTGATTTTCAAAAAAATCAAAAAAACTCTCCTCTTTTCATCCCAGCCCAGCTAGGGGTGGCAAAATTGGCCGAACCGAACCGGAACCGAACCGAAAATTCGGTTTCGGTTTGGTTAAACCAAACCGATTCAAATTTCGGTTTGGTTCGGTTTGGGTATCAAACCGAACCGAAACCGAATATTTGCAATTATTATGAGTAAAGGGTGGCAAAATTGGCGGAACCGAACCGAAACCGAACCGAAAATTTAGTTTTGGTTCGGTTTTGGTTTGGTAAAACCAAACCGATTCAAATTTCGGTTTGGTTCGGTTTGGGGGTCAAACCGAACCGAAACCGAACCATTGCCACCCCTAAGCCCAGCTTATTGTATTAGATAATAATATATGTGAGTTATATTAAAAAAAGCAATGTATACCTAATGGGAAATATATGTCATTTCCAACACTAAGTAAGGTACCCAAAGTACCTAAAGTCAGTGAAAGCAGAAAAAAAAAGGAACATGTAGCAACCTAAAATTGATTTACTGTTTTAATGTCAGAATAGAAAATTCAGGCGAAATTAATGACTACAGGCAAAATTAAGAATGGAAGTTATCTATTGATCACAATAGACATGGACTGTTGAAGATAAAATTTTGCAGTAATTTGGCAAGCTACATAAGAGTTTGTACTGTTTAAAATTAAAAGGTTATTCATGTAATAGATGAGCGGATATTAGTATGATTGCATAAACATAGTGCAGGGCTTCAATTTGCAATTCCTATGCAGTAAGAAATAGGAAATAGCAATCACATGATGACCTCTTACAAATTTGTTGATAGAGAAATCAATATAGTCTCTACCAGTATAGAGCTTCAATTTGGAATTTCTACGTTGTAGGAACTTGGAAATGCCAAGTAGAAGATACCGAAGGCATTCAAGTCATTTAAAACGGCAATTTAATCATTTCAATCAAGCAATGAGTTTATTTTTTTATCAGATTTTTCCATAGATTATGATGGAGTAATTTGGCAAATTCTGAAGACATAAGATTCCAGGAATATTACAGGCATTACATAGAGTAATTTCATCAGCCATGCCTACACATGCATACATTATTAAGATATTAATAATTAGCCCTACTCATGCTATCTGGATCACCAATTGAACAGAAATGGACCAAACCCTGAACTAATAAGAAATTAATCTAAAAGTTCTTATCGCTAGACTATTCAAAAAAAGAAGTTCATATTGCCAGATCAACTGTTCACGATGCATTCATAGCCAATCTGCTATTTTCTTTAATCTGAAACTCTAGAAAAGCATCACAAATTTGCAAGATGAAAACGCTGAAACATAAAGATTTTAGCTCAATAAATCTGAGGAATGGGTCTATAATCACACATTACATGGACTCAATAAAGTTAAATCAGAACTTGTTCACAACTAAATCATAACCAAATTGGCTATGAATCTCAGGTGCAAGAAAAGAGTTGTTTATGAGCTCATGGGTTGTATTCATCTATCAAGATTAAAATTAAGGCAAAAGGAATTGTGGACATACTTCCATCCTTCTGGAACTGTTATCAGTACAAAAGAGAATCATATCTCTGGTATGAGTATAAGAAACCTTGTCAAATGGAACAGTAGTGAAGACTGTAGCCACAAACGTAGCACGACAGTTTTAAGATGAAACCGGTTGAATTCCCCATATTTGAATGATTCCCTTATCGATGGAGGAAACCCAAATAATGGCAAGTGTTGTGGGGAAGGGAATTAGGGTTTTCTGAGGAACAGGCAGACAGATAGAGAGCAAAAAAGAATGAGAAAGAGGGGGAAAATCAGAGGAATCGATGAGAGAGAATCCGATGATTGTATATACAGAGGAACAAAGAGGAGAAACGATTCTGATAAAATGATCAGAGAGAGAGAGAGAGGGTTTTGCAACGAACAGAGGCGGAATAAGAAAATGGGTTTTAGCGTTTTCTTGGATTTCTGAAGAAGTCGTGGAGAGAGAGAGAGAGAGAGAGAGAGAGAGAGAATAGAGTGCGCGTGCGCGTAGGAAACGATTAATTCCAGCTCAGCACTCGAAAAAGGAAACTTTTACATTCCAGCTCTCAGCGCTCTCACGTGGAGCACAACGATCGACATGCTAAATGAAACACGTGTGTAGTTTATAACCGTTGATCCGATAAATTATCATATCGTGGTTCATAAATCCTCGGTTGTTAAAAAAGAGACCGTCAACTGAATGCGTATAGGGGTGTTTTTAGTAAAAATATGGGTTTGCAATATTCAAATTATTTAAGCGGGATGATCGTTTTAGAAACCACCCCAACGTTCTTCTTCAGACTAACGGCTCTCTTGTCCGAACAACTGGCAGCTGTCTTTGCCTCTCCCACGTGGATGACACGATCTAAGCACGCGTGCTAAGAAGGTAACTTCTTCCCACAAGACATTTTATTGGATCACCCCACTGTTGGATGATGCGCCCCTTTTAACTTGATTTGACGTCAAAAAGTATTAAAGTCTACCCCAATTCACGTTACCCGTGGGGCGCATCATCCTTTGAGAGGGGGCGAAAACATCATCTCTCTTTATTGGGTGCTACGTCTTCCTCGCTTTCAAAATCAGATCTGTTGATCTGAGTGGCAGCTAACAACTTGATCGGATGATTTAGACCATTGATCCTTTGACATGGAAAATGACTCGACAAATTATATGGGTACTCTCCTAGTAAGAAACCCTCATAAGATAGAAAATTACAAGGGGGCGTGTATGTGGGTCCATTGGGTGTGGGTGTGGGCCCACTTGCCAGGCAACCAGAAGACAACAACGAAATGTTCTTTTCTAATTTTTCTATTGAAATTTGCTAGCGTCCATTGCAACAGCCATTTCGCAGATTTTGTCCAAGGAAACATGTAGCTTTACTCGGTCTTAGTCTCAATCATCAAATTATCACAAATCGCTTGGTTTGTAGGGTTGAAAATCAGAAAAAAATTTCAGGGAAGGCAAATTCCGGTCGAGTTGCCCGGGCCTCAACCCTAGCCCAATCTGGAATTAAATTGGATTGGCTCCTCCCAAGTTTAACCCAACCCATCCTGAGAAAATGCCAACCTAACTAAACGAAATCGGGTGGAACCTGTCGAGTTCGAGTTGAGCTGACCCAATATGCACCTCTAGTGTCAACCACTAGTTGTTACCAAGAGCATCTATAAATTCACGAGTAAATAAATAAAATAATAATATGTAAAATGTTTATAAATTCATGAAGTCGGTAAAATACCATACTACACTGATACTATCCACTGTTTTAAACATAACATTTAAACCAAATTTCACTGCCAACCATTTTAAACTAGAAATCTTCAAGTTCCAATTGTTGAGCCCTTCTTAATTCTAAACCAGGAGAGGAAGATGAGGGTGTGGAAGCCGCTAATTGGTTGTTTGATGCCTTGCAGATATTCAAAAAGATAGAAATGAGAAGAAGAAAGAAAGAGAAGAGAGATTAGAAAGACTTTTTAAGAAAATTCATTCGATATCCTCCTCCCTAATTTTTCAGTTACATTTATAGAGTTGTAATCTTGAATTCAACAGCTAACTAACCCCAGTTACAACAGAATGCTAACTACAGTTCTAACTGTCTTTAACTCTGACTCTGTTTCTTGACTCAGACCTGTATCATTGCCACCCCCATTAAAACCCACCTTGTCCTCAAGGTGTAGAGATGGAAATAAAAGGTGAAACTTATCAACATCCTCCCATGAAGCTTCTTCCAATGGCAAATGTTTCCACTGAACTAACCATTGCTTGACCCAATTTCCTTGTCGTAGAATCTGTCGTTCACTGACAATTGCTAATGGTTCAATGATAGGATGATTAGCAATGATAGTCAAAGGTAAGCCAAGCGGCACTACAGCTGAATTTGGATCTCCATGATAAGGTTTCAAGACAGATATGTGATTGACAGACCAATTCAGTAAATCGTTGGGCTGATGCTGTAATTTGCTCATTATAGCTTGCGAATGACTATCTAGCGCCAACTCTTGTCTGAGTGTCTCCTGATAGGAATCAATGGCAAATTGTTCACAAGGATTTGTTGTTGATGTAGGCAGCAGCATAAAACACGACGATAAACCCCCATTATCAGCCAATTTGTGTAACTGTGTAGGTGAAATAAAATCTGATTGGTACTCTTGAATGCCTTGCAATTGAATTGTTTTTCCTTGCCACATAAAGTTCATGGTTAACGAAGTATAATCTGTGGTAACTGGACCCAAAATTTGTAACCATTGAACTCCCAAGATTACATCAGCACCTTGAAGAGAAATGACAAACAAGTCTGTGACGAAGGAATGATTTTGGAGCTCGATTTGGATGTTGGAACACATGCCCTGGCACATCAAAAAGTCCTCATTCCCCACATGAACTTTAAAATGAGGTGACTGAGTAATAGGAAGCCTCAAGAATTTTGCTACTCTTTCTTGTATGAAATTGTGGGTACTGCCCCCATCAACCAGTATCTGAATTTTATGATTTGTAATAAATCCTTCAAGTCAGAGTGCTCTTGACATAGTGAGACCCATCAAAGCATGAAAACTAATGATAGGATTATCCAAATTTTCTAAGTGCTCTGTAACTGGCAAGTCAGAATCCAAAATTTCGTCTCCTTCGTTGGTACCATCCAAGAGAAACACAGATACTTGATTCTTACACTTATGGCCTGGATGAAACCGTTCTTCACAATTAAAACAGATGCAATTTTCTCTTCGTTGCTGCATTTCAGCAAAAGATAGTCTCTTGATTGGAATTGTTTGGGATGTGGGATTGGAATTTGAAGTCGAAGGTTTGAAGGCTGATAAATTGGTTGAAAATTTTTAGGGATTGTGCTGAGCAGAAAAATTTGGACTAGGGCCAAGAATAGAAGATTGAGTACCAATTTTTGAAGTCCATTGGCAATTCATCAGACGAGATTATGCAATTTTATCTTCTTGTAATCATGCAAGACCGATAGCTTGATGTAACCCATATGGCTGATGAGCTATTACCTCTCGTCTGATCTCTGGTTTGAGTCCAGAGACAAAACAACTCTTCAAGAAATGATCAGAGAGATCATAAACTTTGGTTGACAATTCCTCAAATTGTACCTGATAATCAAGAACAGAACCTTCTTGCTGAAGTTTAGATAATGCACCTTGCGGATCGTCATAAGGAGAATGACCAAATCGAAATTTCAGCGCGGCCTCAAATTCTTGCCAAGAACGTAATTGGCTGCTGTTGGACATCCATTGAAACCAGCTAGCCGCAGATCACTCCATGTGAAAAGAAACCATCAGCAGTTTCTGATTCTCTGGGGTTTGATGAAAAGAAAAGAACTGAGCCACTTTGAACAACCAGGCAGTTGGATTTCCCCCACTGAATCTTGGAAAATCTAGTTTAACATGTTTTTGGAAAGGCATAGAAAAAACAGAAGAAGGCATATCTCCTTGTTGGAAAGAAGAATTGGATGGGTTTTAGGTGTGTTGGGAAGAAGTGGATGGGTTTTGGTTTTGCTGATATTTACTGGATTCAAAATTGTATGACAATTTATCCAATTGTTGCTGCATTGGGCGGAGAATAGCCAAGAAACCATCTCTCATTTGTGTCTGCATAGCAGTCATTTGAGCGGAAATTTTATCAATGGTAACATCTGGTTGAGAATTTTGTATAGCTCGAGTTCCATCTGCCATGATCGGAAAACAATGACAGCACCAATGATGCCTTGCAGATATTCAAAAAGATAGAAATGAGAAGAAGAAGAAGAAAGAGAAGAGAGATTAGAAAGACTTTTTAAGAAAATTTATTTGATATCCTCCTCCCTAATTTTTCAGTCACATTTATAGAGTTGTAATCTTGAATTCAACAGCTAACTAACCCCTGTTACAACAGAATGCTAACTACTAACTACAGTTCTAACTGTCTGTAACTCTGACTCTGTTTCTTGACTCAGACCTGTATCATTGTTTCACACTCGCCTTCATGGATTTTGGGTTTGATGAGCAATGACTGCACATGATCATCAACCTCTGCCACTTTGTCATCATCTCCATGTTGATAAATGACTTGGACAGTTCTTGCAAGGTTCAAAGAAGCCTTGATGATTGCTGGGGGCAATGGAGACGAAGAAAGCAGTTCGCCATTTAGCTCCTTCCATATGCTACGAACGAATCGCTCTATATGTTTTCTTGCATCTTCCTCTGAGGAAATTCCATGTTCCCTCATGCAACATTCTATGCTTGAAGTTACATCTCCTCTTTCCACTTCTTCATGCGACGTTTCATACAACAACTTCATATTTGTTGTTTAATTCCTTTCAAAAACTATGGTGAATAAGCAAAGCGTGGGAATATATCAGATCAGATCGCGAAAGATTTGGTAGTTGGATCATTAAGGTGGTAGATTAGGGAATTTAGTGGTTATTTTATAGTTATATTTAGTTATGTTTTGGATTTAAAACGTTAGTAGTTTTGTCTAAGTAGCTTTGCACATGTATTTCTTGTGTAGTTATGTATGAATACCTCCCCCCCCCTCCAACGGGCCATATTTTTCAAAATGGACGGTACAGCCCATACCATAGGATGATCCAAACCGTCCATTTGATGGGCCACAATGTAAATAGGTTGTGCCCAAACAATCATTACCATAGGATGATTCTAACCCTCCTATCTAAAGAGGGATTCACATTTTGGAAACTTCTATAGATCGGATGGTTGGGATCATCCTATGGAAATGATTTTTGGGGCACAACCTATTTATGTTGTGGCCCATCAAATGGACGGTTTGGATCATCCTATGGTGTACGTTGTACCGTCCATTTTGAAAAATAGAAGGTGAATTCATACATAGAAGGGGGTGAATTTATCACCGCCAAAAAAAAGTGGCAAAAAATGCAGGTAACCCACGGATAGACCCAACTCACCCGCACTGGGTGTGGGTCAACTAGTTGCTGACCCATAGGAATGCGTTCATTTTTTACCCAACCCGTTAGACCCGCACCCGCAGGCAACCCAACCCGCCCGTTTGCCAAGTCTATTCAAACCTCCTTGATAGCAAAATTTCACGGCCAACCCTGAAAGAGAGGGGCCACATGTGCCACGTGTAGGCCAATCTCGAAAAAGGAGGGCCACACGTGAGGGGGAATTAGGGGTGGCAAAATTGGCCGAACCGAACCAGAACCGAGCCGAAACCGAACCGAAAATTCTGTTTAGGTTTGGTTAAACCAAACCGATTCAAATTTCGGTTTGGGTATCAAACCGAACCGAAACCGAATATTTGCAATTATTATGAGTAAAGGGTGGCAAAATTGGCGGAACCGAACCGAAACCGAACCGAAAATTCAGTTTTGGTTCGGTTTTGGTTTGGTAAAACCAAACCGATTCAAATTTCGGTTCGGTTCGGTTTGGGGGTCAAACCGAACCGAAACCGAACCATTGCCACCCCTAGGGGGAATGTTAAAGTATAAAAAAATTAATAATACCTTCTCCAAAAGCTTTTGGAATTTGGAGTAAGTGGTTGTTTCACATGGGGTCAAGCAAATTATTCTATTATTTCCCACGATATAAGAGTGTCAATAAAATAACAATCCATAGATATCGAAGATATCATCAATGACCAGTAAAATAGCGATGGCTTCGGTCAATTCAATCCGGCACTGTGAGAAGAAAGGCTCCCAAAATATCCAAACCATCAACAAATGACACTCTAATGGCCGATCTCGAGCAAAGCTTAGCTTCTTAGCAAGACCCAATTCCTTCCGCCACCTAAATTGTCAAATACCGAAGCCAGAGTCATAAAATCAATGCAATTTTACAAGCAAAAGACACTCATGATATGCATTTAAAATATAATTTATTAAACCTTGCGATTATGGGATAAATATTAGGAGTGCATCTCGGGTTGCGTTGGGTGTGGTTGAGGCCAACCCAAACCCAAGCTGCCTCTAAATCTCTCAACCGTAATCCAACCATTCTAAACCAATATTTTCAAATTGCGTTGGGTTAGCCTAGGGAAAAAATAAAATAAAATACTAAAAAAAATCAGAACCTTTAGATTTTGGAAAGGGAAATGATATATTCGTCCGTTTTTTTTACTTGGGACACTATATTCTCCTTTTTTTACCTGCGGGAGCTCCCTCTTTTTAGGGTTGGCATCCCAACCCTAACCCAACCTGAGCTCCCTCTTTTTAGGGTTGGCATCCCAACCCTATCGTCAATTCTGGAGCCCTTCCTTCATCAATAACTTTCAAGCTGCTGCTTCTTGCTCTTCCACGATATAGAGCTATCTCCAATGACAATACAATATATTTCCAGTGATGGATTCCCCTTCCTCCGTTAATTCAATATCTGCCTCGCCCGTGAATCCTTATCCCTATCCCTTTGTTGATGAATCGCATCAGTTACTCCAAAAGCTTAAACTGTTGGAGAAGGTGTTATTTAATCTTTTATACTTTTAACACTCTCCCTCACGTATGGCCCCTTTTTTTAGGGTTGGCCTACACGTGACACACGTGGCCCCTCTTTTGGGTTGGCCATTCCATGTGGATTTTTAATATTGAGGATGTTTGAACTCAGTACCTTTGCTTTGATATATGTGAAACAACAATTACTTTAATAGCTTAAGCTGTTGGAGAAGGTGTTATTTAATCTTTTATACTTTTAACCCAACCCAACCCAACGCAACCTAACCTTAGGAAATGCCAGCCCAACTCAAGCCGAAATTGGATTGAACCCGACCCAAGTTGTGTAAATGGCTCACCTTAAAATCTCCACCATCTCTCTTTGGTAGAGGGATCGAACCATGTTAAAATCCAAGGTTGCTAGCTCTGGGAAAACAGAGCTTCTTGATTTTTCCTTGCCACACTCCTCTATGTAGTTCTTAGCTTCCAACCTCGCCATCCTCATGTACCTTGGAAGCTCTAGGGCACGGCTAATTTCTCTAGCAAGATGACCATAAGAACTTTGTATTAAAGTTTTATGGTGAATTCTGGAGAATTACATGGCTTGTGTTTGTATATCTTCCTTGGTTGCGTCCAAGGATGAAGCTTCATATAAACTTAGCATCCCCTATGCATATCTGCTCAAGGACTCCTTGAATTTTCCCTTCTTGTCCATGAATTTGTGGAATACGTCTGTTTAATAACCAAAAACCGATATAGTGGTTAGTATACTCACAAAGTGCTGATTGGGGACAAATTTGGCAAGGCAAATGTCAAGGGAATAATCGGTAAGTGCATGAAATGCTTGATGGTAAATTTAGATTTAGTTTGAAAATGCGAGATTTTTTAGTTATTTGGTAATCTTTATAAGGTGGTTTTTGGGAAAAAATTATGAAAAATCTGTTTTCCATAGGAAGTAATATTCCATGGAAAAATTGCAGGGGTCGAGTGCTTTTGCATTTTTCCTTGAAAACAGGGGGGAATTTTTAATTTGGAAAGTATTGCCCATGGAAAATAAGTTTACCAAACGCAGAAAAATTATTTTTTCTTTGAATTTTTTTTTCTTACCACCAAACAGCCCCTATGTTTAAAAAAGAGCTTAAAAGATCAATGGTATGGTCGTGGTTCCTGTGAATGCATTATGAAGCAAAAATCACATTGAGGCAAGCTGTTCTTCTAGTAAGTAATTAAGATTACTAGTGTTAAGATAAGTTTTGTATTTAGATAAATGCCAAGAACAAGTTTTCTACTAGGTAATTAAGATTATAAGTTTAAATGTTACTTTTGCCTTTAGATAAATCGCTCTGATTGGATGGCATGTACTGTTTATCACCTTGAAGGATTAAATATGTAACCCTTAAAAATTAACCTTTCTTATTGTAGTAATATTATAAAATGGAAGGGGAAATTATCACGTACCAGGCGGTACAGGGTAGCCATGTTGCCTGAGCAATCTAAACGAAGAGGGGTGAGGAAGAGGTCTTCGTCGTTATTGTCATCTTTTATTGTAGAAAACTGATCCAAAATATCATTAATCTCCTCTTCGAAATGATAAGCAATTCCCAGCCGTTGAAGGTTGTCTATCAGCTTCATGATATCAGTTGGATCATTTTCTCTAGTTAATTTCCCTTTGGCTTGTTCTTTTAGTTCTTCTACTCTTTTTGCGTAATAATCAGGTTCTGAAGCTAACATCTTAACAGTGAAAAAGGACCATAAGAGAGATAGAGAGAAAGATACCTAATTAAAAACTGGTGCGTCCATGTGTACAATATTGCGCCATGCTCGGTCCCTGTAACTGTTGCCTATCGAGAATTGCATTAGGCATCGTTGTGTGACAGCCACCTCGTTCCCCTTTTTAGCCACGCCAACTTGTACGGGCTGGGGTGTTTCTCAGTCTTCAAAGTAAGTTTGGTAACGGCCTATTTACCACATTCTCACATGAGCCACTATCAATCACCATCTGACAAGCCTTTCCTCCAATCATGCAAGTGATGTGGAAGATGTTGTTGCGGAGCCAGTCATCTCCAGACTCATTTCTCTGCTTCAAAAACAACTTTATGGTAACAAGTGCCTCCCCAACATCGCCGTGTAAGACATCCTCTTCAATGTCATCACCATAAGAATCAAACACTGGTGGCACCGAGTGATCAACAAGGTCGCCAATATCATCATCATATTTGGCTTCATCAATGAGCAATTGTTTCTCATCTTGGCCACCTTTTCTGCATTCATTGGCCCGATGCTCTGTCTCACCACATTTAAAACAATGAGGTCATGTTGCTCCTCCCTAGGTGGGATTTGCGGCTCGGAATGGTGGGGCTGTCTGGGTTGGTTGTGGTGGAGTCAGTTTGTATGCCGGAACGCCCACTTGTGGAGTTCGGGTAGGAGGTCGAGTGGTGGCAGTGGGAACGATCCCTCCATATTGCCTGTTGCGTCCTGCCTATTTCTCCAAGATGACCGCCCTCTAGTGTGCTTCAAAAACACTCCAACAATCAAATAGGTCTAGCGAATCCTGCAAATCCTGCCTCAGACCTCCAATATATTTAGAAACCAATTGCTCATCCTATTCTGCCAAATCATTCCGGGCAACTAGTTGATGGAATTTCTTCGTATACTCATCCACCGAATCAACCCCTTGTTTCAATTTCTGCAACTGTTTAAACAGTAGACGAGTATAATTATAAGGAAGAAACTCCGACATCATCTTCTTCTTCAATTTCTCCCACGCAGCAATCTTCTCCTTACCCTGCCTATGTAGCGGCTTTCCCATGAAGTCGAGCAGTGATCAAAGGAATCACCCGATCCTCTGGAACCTCCTTGAACTCAAGTATCTCTTTTATGGTGAAAACCCAGTCCATAAAATCTACGGGTGTTAACCCTCCATTGAACCTGATTCCCAACGCCTGGAATCACCTCCGGTAACCTCAGCCCTCGCTGGTCGCCGTGGTGGATATCCCTGACGCTGGCTCACGGTGTCTACGTCAAATCCGTCATCTCCTGCTTGAGAAGAAGCACGCATCGATGTCAACTGCTCTGTGAGTTCCTCCACTTGCCTCCTCAGCGCTAGGATCTCCTCTTGGGATTCCTCCATCGCATCATGGGCCGCCGCTCGAGTCATCTACCTCCTTCTTGGTGCCATCGATGAACGTCATGATCATGGAACGTAAGCTCTGATACCATATGTGGACCCCGATCCGAGAGAGATGAGGAAACGAGTCCCTACATCCTCTGGATCTCCACATGAAAGAGAGCTCTGCCAAGGAACTCTCGAAACGGATGCCACTATCATAGTATAGCACGAGTGGCGATATAAATGAGATACCTCTCGATTCGGGAGCAAGTCCAGATTCGAGACGTATCTAAATAAACTCAAAGTCGCCATCCATGGATAGGCTATGGAACCCAAAAACCAAATCCTCTGTGCAATGGATAACCAGAAATATATATGGGTTCGTGCCTGATTAAGAATGGAGAAGGTCCGAAGAGCACCCCAAATTTTCGTCCGAGTGCAAACACTTGGTCTCTTATGCCATTTATTATTAAATCCAAAGAGTTTTGGGCAAAATCATGTCAAATGAGAACAAATATTCCCGAGTGGACGTCTACCTAATCATGCATGACTCGGGGATGAAATAATAAACACATACAAAATAAAATAAAAGATGTGTCACCTAAGCACAGCTAGGTTATGAGTGACATGCCTAACTGGTGTCTAAGTTCTGATGGACAAATACACGCATGCTACAGCTAAAGGTATAAAGTCTGTACAAGAAAGTAAGAAAATACAACAAACATACAATATAATAACACAACAAATCCTAAACTCTAAACGATTTAACCCGAGTCTTTAAATGATCTGATATTCATCTAAAGAAGCCTACGTATCCCCGCCTCCACAAGAATCAGAGTCACGTAGTTCTTTGCACCTATTCTAAGCTATGATGCCTAAGACATCTAGACCTTTATCCTATACTTGATCTAAAAGACCAGACTGATTATTAAAGCTTCTTATGCAATTATTTAAATTCCAGTGGATTGTGGATTTTAGGACACCCTATATGTCCTAACTAGATGTAGGTTAGCCCTAAACTAATGCAGGTGGTTCTTACAACCTATGTGTAACTAGGCTGTGCGTCCTAAGAAAAACAAAGGGTAGACTAGCGCATCTTATTCTAGTCATCAGTCAGCAATGTGGATCGCCAACTGACCAGACGAAGGCGTTCATATAATTCTAGGACAAACCCCTAACTCTAAAGCAAACACACAACAAATCAAGGATAAATTCCTAACTCTCAAACTCTCTATCTAGAACACTCCTAACTCTAGAGGAAGAGCTTTTCGAAAACATGTTGTATAAAAGATTTTTATCTTTTTAAAATGTTTAAATGGTTTATTTTACAAAATTTGGCTAGACTTGGGATGTGGATCCCAAGCTGCACTACGTACCTCGTGGAAGATGATCAAGCCAACGTAGTTCGAATGAAACTTCCTAATTACGCCCACGAAAACTTAACTTCTCCAAATGATTTAAGGGTTTTAATATTTTTTAAATGTTTTTGATATTTTTAAAGTTTTCAAATGTTTTTGAGTTTCAAATTTCTAATGTTTTTGGATTTTAAAATATTCCAATGTTTTTGGATCTTTAGATGTTTTCACCCTTCAAGTGAACACTCAAGCATAACCACAAACTAGGGCAAAGCCCTAAATCTAAAGGGGAAACCCTGAACAAACAACAAGCGTCTCAAAAAGACGAACCACAACACGCAAACAAGTGCTCCAGGAGCAGCGAAAACAATCTAAGATCCCTAGCACTGAAGATTCTATATGACTAAGATAGTCTCTAACAAAGAAAAGTGCTAACAGCCCTAATGGATAAACTCCTATCTAACAGGCAAACCATAAAGCTACGAGACGAACCCCTAACATAAAGAATAACCAACTCTAAATGGGAAGCAAATGAGTCTAAGACTCTCTATTGCTCTATAAGAGAGGGCAAATGAGTCAAAGGCTCGCTCTAGAAAGGAGGGTTCTAACATGAGGCTAGGTAAGCCTCCTAAAGGGAAACTCTCTAAACGAGACAAGGCTTAGCTCCTATGGGCGGACTCCTGTAAATGAGGCCAGGCATGCCTCCTATGGGTAAACTCTCTACCAGACTAATACAGACTCTCAAAGGGGGAGGCTCTAAACAATAAGGCTTGGCCCCGAGGGAGAAACACCTTAATGAGACAAAGCATGTCTCCTAGTGGGGGCTCCAGATATCTCTTTCATTGCCCTTGCAATGAGGAAAAAATTCTATCTAAGGAAGTGTTTAAAAGACTACTTTAATCTACTATATAAAGGAGGGGAGCGCTACTTGGACTAAGCAAGTCCCCTAAGGATGAGCTTGGGCTAGCGCCTTCATCGTTTTTTCACAATGAATGGGGTTAAGGTCTAAAGGTATCTAAAATGCTAAGAAGGTTTCTTCCTAAAGAAAGAGAAAAGAAGAGGGAATAATGTACTACCATATCCAAGTAGGTCCCTCTAAGGATTGGCTTGGGCTAACGCCTTCATTGCCAACTAGGCTAAGCATGAATCAAGCATCAAAAGCACGCATTTGCATTCTATATGGAAGCTGAAAATTTCTATTTAAAATTACACTATCCAAATGGCAAACCTAGTAAAAGTGATACACATTAAAGTTGTATGGGACACATCGGGGAACATTTGATTAGTTATGCAATTCATCCGGTTTTCACCGTAAGGGGCCGAAAAACGACCATCTCCGGGCAAATTTCAGATTTCAATTCTGTAGTTTTGCTTTTCAGAAGTTCTGATTTGATTTTGCAAAACAGAGGATCAAAAATACATTTTCAAGAAAAGTGTTCAACTACAAAGTTTTATAACATTGATCAAATAAACTTTTCTCAGCTAAGATTTTGTCTGGATCTTGCCGGAAGTGAATAGAAAAGGGTCATCTTTGGGCTGATTTCAGATTTTATTTAGGCAGTTTTGCTTTTCAAAAGTTCTGATTTGGTTTTGCAAAACAAAGGATCAAAAATACATTTTTAAGAAAAGTGTTCAACTACAAAATTTTCGTAAATTGATCCAATAAACTTTTCTCTGTTGACAAAATCGGGTGGATCTTGCCGGAAGTGGCCGGGAAACGACTATCTCCGATCAAGTCCAAATCTGAAAATGTAGTGTTTTTGGCTGATATCTTAAAAGTAGCATAACTTTTTCATTTTTCATCATTACGAGGCTCAAAAGATGTCAAATCGAAGATCTCGGAAAAATCTACGACTTTCATGTGTATCACTTTTGCTATATCTAACCGAATTTTAGTGAAAAATTAAAAATAAAATCTGGACAGCATGTAATTCAACACAATTTCATGACATTTCAAATCAAAATTTCATTCAAACACAAGATCTATGGGAATTTGACACAAATATATGATAATACATGCTGATTAGGCTTAGATCTAACCATGTTAGTTTCAGTTTTGAAGATCTTTAAGGAATTTTCACAAAAACACACGTAGATTCACCATTTTGCAAAGATTTTGAGCTGAAATCTTAAAACAGCCATAACTTCTTCGTTTCTTGGCCAATTTTGGGCCTTTATACGCCAAATCGAAGATCTCAACGGGTACTACACCTTCGCGCGAGAAATTATCACGAATTGTAACAGAAAATTAACGAAAAATGGTAAAAATGAGCATGGACGACACTTTATTTTGCCATTTTCACATCAAAATTCAACTAGAACTCAAAATTTGAGGTTAATTGCTTTAGATCTTCAAATGAGAAATATTTTTAAATATATTTTGGTAAATTTTAGCCCTAGGTTGCTAGATCTAACCATTTTAAAGCATTTTCCACTTAGATTTTCCATTTTAGGCTCGATTTTCAAAGAAAACTCAAAATCAAACTTAAAATCTACTAACCTTGTGCTCTTCTTCTTGGATCTCTCATTGAAAGCTTCTTTCTCTCTCTAGATCTCCTTCTTTATCTCTCTAGATCTCCTTATTTATCTTTCTAGATCTCCTTTCTCTCTCTAGACTTCCTTCTTTTCCTTTCTAGATCTCATTTCTCTCTCTAGATGTCATTCTTTCTTTCTCTAGAAAGCTCTATCTCTCCCTCTCTCTAAAATTAGATTAAGAGCCATAATCCTTTTCAAATGAGAGCCAAAATGCTCTATTTATAGAGTTTTTCCTTAATTTTTGTCCCCCATTAGTTTATAGGACAACCCATTTTCAAAAAGTTTGCTTTGGTTTTTGTTGTAAAACGGTGGCCATTTGAAAAAAGTTTAATAAAAAATTAAGCAAATAAATTTCGGCCCTTTCCATTGCCCAGGAACACCCCTCACTATAAATTACACACGTTTTATTTCTCCCAGGCAACCCCCTGGCCGTGATAAAACACTCTCTTCTGCTACACTATACCACACAACGCTACAAACTACACTCGTCTTATTTGTCATTTCTTGGCGGATTTCGACAAAATTTTAAAGGGACCTAAATGGGATCCTAACCTACTATATGGACAATTTTAGGACTCTAATGCACCAATTTATTATGATTTTTATTCAAAATGACAGGTTAAGGGTTCGGTCAAAATGGGGTGTCTACACCATATAATGTAATCCGATATGGCGGTAAGCGAAAATTAATCACAAGAATATGAAATCGTAGTCCTATGTTAGCAAAATAGAGATAAAAGAAGAAAACTCCAAAAGTGGATGTCTTCTCTCTGAATTCATTAATTGATAATCAAAACAGAAGTGTCATTACATGTTTCATCCACCCTCTTTTATAGATTAGGAGGGATTCTAAAAATAGAATCTTATACAAGCAAAAAGAAACATTTAAAATTGGCACCTTCATATTAAAGGCAACCTAAATATAAAAAGTAAACTCAATCCTAAATGACCTTATTTAGCTATGCTTGGAATTGACATATTCCTTATTTGGCCATGCACAAAATAGAAATAAATCTATCCTAATTAGCATGCAGTAAAGTAGAAAGAAATATGTCCTAATTGATATGCAAGATAATGGAATAAATCGGTCTCCATTGGCAGGCATGGAAATGGAAAGTCTCAAGGTTGTTTGCCTTTGCGCCTAAGCTTGCTCCTTAGCGCTTTGGGGTGGGCCCACATCCTGTTCATGCCATCGTGGATGGCATGGGCCTCATCAGAAGGTGTGGAAGCCTCTCACTTTCATGGATGATGGGTTTGACGAGCAACGACTGCACATGATCATCAACCCCTGCAACCTTTTCATCATCTCCATGTTGATAAATGACTTGGACAGTTCTTGCAAGGTTCAAAGAAGCCTTGATGATAGCAGGAGGCAATGGAGATGAAAAAAGCATTTCACCATTGAGTTCTTTCCACAAGCTACGAATGAGTTGCTTTATATGGTGTTTTGCATCTTCCTCGGAAGAAGTTCCATTTTCTCTCATGCAGCATTCTATGCTTGAAGCTACATCTCCTCTTTCTATTTCTTCCTGCATCATTTTATCAAAACAAATTCATATTTGTTGTTTATTTCCTTTGAAAAACTGCAATGAATAAGCATGGGATCTGTTAGAATATATAGATCAGATCTCGAACGATATGACTGTTGGATCATTAGGGTGATAGATTAGGCAACTTAATGGTTATTTAATTTATAGTTATCTTTAGTTATGTTTTCGAATTTGAAATATCAGTAGTTTTGCCTACATGATTTTGCACATGTATTTCATTTCTTCCATGTAAAGCCTCTATAAATAAAATGCAAAGACACCCAGGACATTAATGGGTTCGCTTCATATTTTCCCTTCAATTTTAAACTCTTTGATCAACATACCTTGGATGTCCCTAAATCATCCCAGAGTCGAAGAATCCCTCCAGCGCAAGAGAAGAGCTTGGGATATGGCTCTAAGAATCCTATAGTTTCATTTGTGACTTTTTGTCCCATAAGAAAGAAAGCATGAACTAGAGCCATGTATGTTCCTCCCGAGGTAACCGCATTGCTGAGATATGTTTCCAGGCTCGGAACGTATCCTCGGCGAAACCATTTCGCTTCAACTAGATAGGATTCAATTAAATCTACCCACTGCAACCAAAATGAATTAAACCTTCCAGTTTTAGATTGCTTTTGCCTGGCCCAAACAAAATAAAGGGAAAGCATGAGAACTTGAGATACCGTTCTCCGTAGGTGGGGGATGATATTCCAACCATGTTCTTTGAGGAACTTGTAACTGATCTCATTGATGGTGTTGTATAAAGCCATGTAACATATCTTCATGTATTCAGGAAGCTGCTCCATTGGACCAAGGTCCCATCTGTAAATTGCGCCAAAGAAGTTGAGCATGGGAAAAATATTTGTAAAAGTTCCTACTATTTCTACACACTAAAATGGGATTTGCTAGCGTCCATCACAAAAGGCATTTTGCATATGGTCTGTTGTATGTCACAGCAGCCACAGAGGCTTACTTTCCAGCAGACTTTGTCATCATTCACGAGGTGGCTGCTCAGGCATGCGACAGGCCATCTGCGAAATGCCTTTTGCCATTGTCGCTAGCAAATCCCCACTAAAATAAATAATTTGAACCAAACCTATTCAATGTTTGCAAAATTTTGGAAAGGGAAAATATTTGTAAAAGTTCCTACTTTTTCTACACGCTAGAATAAATAATTTGAACCAAACCTATACAATGTTTATTGGGTGTGACATTCAACTTATGATAATATCCCTCTAAATTAACCATTATCCTATCATTTCCTTCTAAATGGTGGAAAGAAAGAAAAAAATTTCTGTCAGAAAAGTTTTTCTTGGAATCCAAACAGGTAAGAAAAACGGTTTACGTATCTAATCACCACAATTTTCTTCAATAGCCTGTCCAGGTGGTGGCCCACCACATCAAAAGTCACACATGCATGTACAAAGAAGACAAGGGGTCAACCAAATCATTCTATTATTTCCCATGACAAGAGACTGTCAGTAAAATAACATACCTATGAATTGCTTTGGTGAAGAGGACAAGTTCATCCAACGATCCATACTTATCAAAGATATCATCAATGGCAGTTAAAAGAGCAATGGCTTTGGTGAGTTCAATCCGGCACTGTGAGAAGCAAGGCTCCCAAAATATCCCAACCGTCCACAAGTGGCACTCTAATGGCTCATCTCGAGCAAAGCTTAGCTTTTCAGCAAGACCCAATTCCTTCCACCACCTAAATAGCCATATATCGTAGCCAATGTCATAAAATCAATGCAAATTTTCGAGCTAAAGACACTCAAGACATTTATTTGAAATATCATAGCTAAGAATTAAACCTTGTGATTACGGGATAAATACCGGGGATGCAACTCGGGCCTGGTTGGGTCAGGTTGAAGCCAACCCTAGCCCAACCCAAGACAGCATTCCCTCAGCCCTAACCCCACTCAACCCAAGCCTTGGACCGAGTTGGGTCGAGGATGGTCAATCCTAACCCAACCCCGTATACCCCACCTGTCTAACCTGATTTTTCCAAATGGGGTCGGGCTGGGCTTGAGTTAATGTAGGTAAAAACAGAAAAAAATACAAAAAAGAAAAGAAAAGAAAAGAAAAGAAAAGAAAAAGAAACATAAGCTTAAGATTTTAAAAATACAACAAAATTAGAGGACTGAGGGGTTGGATTCAGGTTGGGCCGGGTTGCCCAAGGCCTCAACCCTAATCCAACCCGAAATTAAATGGGGTTGGCTTTTCGCAGCCCTAACACAAGCCAACCCGAGCAGAAATTGGGTTGAACCTGATGCATGTTGCACGCCTAATAAATACTTATAAATGAATCACCTTAAAATCTCCACCATCTCTCTTTGGTGCAGGGATTGAACCATGTTAAAATCCAAGGTTGCTAGCTCTAGGAGAACAGAGCTACTTGATTCCTTGCCACATTCCTCGATGTACTTCTTAGCTTCCAACCTCACCATCCTCATGTGCCTTGGAAGCTCTAGGGCACGGCCTATATCTCGAACAAGATGACCATCAGAAATTTGTATTAATGTTTTAAGGTGATTTGTGGAGAATTCCATGGCGTGTGATAGTATATCTTCTCCAGCTGCCCCCAAGTAAGAAGCTTCATATAAACTTAGCATTCCCCAGGCGTCTCTGCTCAATGATTCCTTGAACTTCCCCTTCTTGTCCATGAATTTGTAGAATATGTCTGTTTAATACTCCAAAACTTTGTGACTACGTGAGCAAGGCAAATGTCTGGAAAATTTGGAAAACTTGGGGAAAATTAAACATTATTTTGGGTCCAATAATCAGTTTGGGACTCACAATCGGATATCGAAATCCAAAACAAACAGAGCCATCAAAAAGCACGGAACGATGGGTAAGTGCTTGCGATTTCTTGATTAGGATGTGACTGTCACTTCAGTTTTCACCACAGTATGATTTTTATTCATTTGAATTTCGAGGGAGATATACAAATACGTAAAAGAGAAAAATACACTTAGACCCCCTGTGGTTTCTGACACATTCAACTTAACTCCTAATGTTTAAAAAGTTACAAGTAGACCTCCCGTGGTTTCAATTTGTGTAAGGTAGACCCCCTCAGTTGATGGTTTGTCCACAGATTGGAGGGTTTGGATGATCCTATGGAGCTGATTTTTTGGGCACACCCTATCTATGTCAGGGCCCATCAAATGAACTCTTTGGATCATCCAAACAATGTGGGCCCACTGTGTTTTTGGTAGTGTTTGGATTCGGGTATGGGGTTTGGAGGGGTGTATGGGTCTTCATTAGCATTGATAGTGTTTCGAAAGAGGGGGCCTACGTTATACAAATTGAAACCACCGGGGGTCTACTTGTAACTTTTTAAACATTATGGGTTAAGTTGAATGTGTCAAAAACCACAGGGGTCTAAGTGTATTTTTTCCTACTTAAAATTGATGGATTACTTGCCAAATTCGCTTTTAATTCGGAAAATTTTGGTTATTTTATGTAATTCACTTTTGTTTTGAAAATGCCAAAATTTTCAGTTATTTGGTATTACAAGAAAAAAACTTCTAAATGGAAAAATTTGTCTCATCAAACAATTTATCTCTACGCAATTTAGAGGGAAATGATATGATTATGCTTAATTTAGAGGGATATTATCATAACTTAAAGGTCCCTCTAAGTAAAAAGTTGTAAGCAATAAAGAAATTTTAGATATATTTTTCCTTTCCAGACTTTCTTAGAAAATTCCTGCATTCCAAAACCGTGATGATGGAGGTAGATCTTATGGCCTTTATGTGACATGTGTTTCAGGTCTAATGAATTCTTATCTTCCCAATATTATTATTGGGTCCCATTTGTAAGCCAGGTTTCGATCCTAGGACCTGGCTTTGATACCACTTTGTTACAAACCTGATCCGGATCGTAACGTGATTGATCTTCTTAGAAGGAAGATAGGCCTCTTGATCCACTTTGAGGGAAGGATCAATCCTCCTTTGTGCACAAGACACGTTTAGAAACAATTTTCTTCATTCATCCCCTACTACAAGATTTAAATAATATTGTTTACAATCGTGATACTCCCATGAAAATAGGCGCAATCCCCCAAAATAAGCAATTCACCTATTAAATAGTTAACTCCCTTACCAAATCCCTATTAAATAGCAATTACTCCTATCAACTATCTTAACTTCTAATCAATATCCTAGCATAATAAAAAAAGATAAACACAAGGCAATCCACACACACCCAACCTTTCCTAATTATTAGTGATGATGTGGCCATATATGTGGGCCCATATTCAAGGACGTAACACTCTGATATGGACAGTCGATCAAGTGACTCCTGTGAATGCATTATGAAGCAAAAATCACATTGATCGGACAATCTGGGTCATCTAATCAGAATGATTTATCTAAATACAAAGCTAAGATTAACACTTGTAATCTTAATTATCTACTAGAACAACTTGCTCATACATTAATCTGAATATAAAGCTAATATCTTAATATACACTTTTAATTTTAATTATCTAATAGAAGAACAACTTGCTTCTATCCCCTTCAAGGATTAAGTGAATGACGCTTAAAAATTAACCTGTTTAATTGTTGCTAATTTTATAAAAAAAGAAGAAGGGAAAATTGTCACATACCAGGCCGTACATTGTAGCCATGTTGTCTGAGCAATCTAAATCGTAGAGAGGTGAGGAAGAGGTCGTTGTCATCTTTTCTGGTAGAAAACTGATCCAAAATAGCATCGATCTCCTCTTCGAAATGATAAGCAATTCCCAGCCGTTGAAGGTTGTCTATAAGCTTCATGATATCCGTTGGATCATTTCCTCTAGTCAATTTCCTTTTGGTTTGTTCTTTTAGTTCTTCTACCCTTTTTGTGTTGTATTCAGGTTCTGATGCTAACACCTTAAACAATGAAAAAGGGCCATGAGAGAGAGACCAAATCTATACTATTTGTAATTAAAAACAAGATTGCCATGACTAACCCCACAATATTTAAATTTTCACAATAATGATGGGCATCTGTTTGAAAATTCAACCCTCAGTTTTCATAGCGAGAGCAAAAGATAACGAGATAATTGTTGAGAGAGGTGTTTGGGTAAGTTGTAATCTTGGAACAAGGGGCTATATACCTGAGGCGAGCTATATGAACCCTCTTGAGCACGTATTGAGAGCTTTCTCCATGAAGTGGAAACACCTTTCCTTCCACAAACACCCAGTTGCTGTAACAGAGAGGGAGAAGAAATACAACATCCTGTCAACCCTGCCATTGTTTCCACTACTCACCAATCTAGTTTTTGAGTTTTTTTGTTGTTAGTAACTTAGTATAGGGTGGTATATATATGTTGGTGTGGTTCCCTCCCATTTGGGGGTACAGACACCTTCTTGTGGCAATGTGTGTGCCTTAAATGATAATGTTGAAAGTTTGAAAGTGATGGTGTGTGGTTGTAAAAGCTTTTGTTGAAAAAGCTTTGGACGGTGCATGACGAAAGTCAAAAGTAGGTGCAGAAAATGCATGAAGACTTGGCTTATTCGGCGATTGCATGTGAGAACTCGCCTTTACGTACCTATAAATATGGGCAAAGGCCGAGGAAGAAAAACACAACAAACACATCAGCAGAAGCACAAGTGAAGTGCACTGCACACACACACACACACACACACACACACACACACACACACACACACAGAGAAACAGTTCTCTGATAGCTGTGTAGTAAGAGCTAGTGTGTGAGAAGGTATTAGCTACTCATAGCCATACACTGAAGGCACAACTCTTGTATGCACTCTGTAAGATATCTCACCCTACATGTGATGTTGTAATCCATTATTTACTATAGTGGAAGTTTTCAAGTGGACTACGGTCCCGTGGTTTTTCCCTTAACCCCAGAGGGTTTTTCACGTAAAATTTCTGGTGTTATTTGTCATTTATTTTTCGCTTCCATATTTATTTCATCCCATTTAATTTCACAGTTCAGATTTGAAAAAAAACATTATCTGGGCCTGTAATTCTCTAATAGTAACCTTTTTTTCCAACAAAGTGGTATCAGAGCCCTGGTTGCTCTATATTATTTTTCTGTGCAGAATTAAATGGAGAAGAGCTCAGGCAACATGATTAAATTGACCGCATCTAATTATGCGATCTGGAAGCCAAAGATAGATGATCTTTTATACATTAAAGATATGTGGAAGCCTATTACAATCGTAAAACCGACAACCTCGACCGACGGCAAATCGACAACGCCGACAGGCGGTAAACCGGTGACCATGTCCGAAGGAGATTGGACAGTGCTCAGCCGGAAGTGTGCCGCTCAGATCCGACAGTGGATCGACAAAAGCATTTTCCAAAATTTTGCCAATCAGCACGATGCTTACGTTCTTCGGCAGAAATTGGAGAAAATATATGCGATGACAACCGCCCAAAAGAAAGCAAATCTGATACGCAGACTTGTAAATTTGAAGTATAAGGACGGGACTAGCGTCTCAGAACCCATGAGCGAGTTCCAAGGCAGGGTGGATCAACTCAATTCTATGAAGATGATATTAGAAGATGAGTTGCATGCATTGCTCCTATTAAGCTCATTGCAAAAGAGCTGGGACACACTAGTTGTGTCAGTCAATAACTCAGCACGTGACAGAACGCTGATCATGGAGATGGTAAAAGACCGAATGCTAAATGAAGAATCCGGACGAAAAGACGAGGGATATAATCCTGAGTCAGAGGCACTTGTCACTAATAGGCAAGAAAAGAAAAACAGGCGCGGGAGGAGCAAAATTTGAAATCCCTACAGCCAAAACCAGCAAAGAGGACGATCAAAGTTCAATTTCAGACGAGAAGAAAAGTGCCACCATTGTGGCTGATGAGCATATTTATGTGTGAATGATAAGAGTTAAAAGCATGTATTTTTCTCATTTAAAGCGGTGCTACTAAGGTATTTTTATTGTTTTTGGTGTTTCAGATTATTTTCTAGATGTCCACAAAAAATATAGCTAATGAGATGGTGTTCCACAGAAAATATCATTTTGCAGGTACAAGTAAAAATTCTGAGGATTCGACGCTAACCGAATGAGAGAAGGGTTCACCGAGTGAATGATTCAGATGATCCCAATTTAATTTTGAACTTTCCATTTGGCCCATTGCTAAGATTTCGAATTCGATGAGTAATACAACGGGCGAATCAGCTTATGAAGAAAGGATTAGAGAAATGATCAGTTGATATCTTGGCCATTAAAATGGATGATCCAAAGTAAGCATGTGATATGCTACAATTTTGATGAATTTGATCATCCTATGGTCTAATTATATGGATGGTCTGGATCGGTTCTAAATGAAGTAGCTTCCAAGACTATTTGTAATCTTGATTGGGATTTCCTTGTTAAACTAGGTAAATTTGAATTTATTTTGAAAATGTGAGATTTTTGAGTTATTTGGGATTTTTTAAGGGGGTGTTTAGGGAAAATTTATGAAAAATCTGTTTTCCGTAGCAAGTAATATTCCATGGACAAATTGCAGGGGTCTGGTAGGTTTGTAATTTGTTTTTCTAGAAAACACGGAAAAAAAAAATTATTTTGGAATTTTTTTCTGCATTTATCTAAAATCCAGAAAAAATTACTTTTTCTTCGAATTTTTTTCTTCTTACCACCAAACAGCACCTATGTTTAAAACAGGGCATAAAAGACTGTGGATCAGCCATCCAATCAGAGCGTTTAATCTAAATACAAAGCTAAAATTAACACTTCTAATCTTAATTATCTAGCTACTAGAAAAACTTGCTCATGGCATTTGTCTAAATACAAAGGTAATCTTAACACTTGTAATCTTAATTACTAGGGGTGCAACTCGGATCTGGCGGGTCGGGTTTTCCAAAACCCTACGCTACACGAGAAGTATCTCGGGTTGGGTCGGGTCTAATTTTTTACAAGGAAACCCGAGATTCCGAAACCCAACCCTACCCAAGATAGTTTCTCAGGTGTATAACCAATTTTAAAGATTGTAGAAAAAAAAAACAAATCTTCACACCAAAAATTTCAAAATTTATATCATCAAGTGTATAACTTTAAGAAGGACACTATATTTTCACATAACAAACATGATGACCTTAATCAAAACAATTGTATCAATATATTATTGGAAAATATAGTGTCCTTCTTAAAGTTATAACCCTCTTTTTAGAGTTTGATAACCCCATTTCATCCCTCTCTAATAATTTTTCAAAGGTGTGTCCCCCGTTGGCAATTCTCGTATTTTGATGTCCCCATTGGCAATTTTTCCAAAAAAAACAAAAAAGAAGAGAGCACGGGATCCTCAACTACATTTTCACCTGTTTTTTATTGGGTCTTGCTAATGACATTTTACCCATCTTTTGATAATAAAGTCACGGAATATGAGTATTTTTATCAAACAATGTGAAAAATGATGGTAAAACATCATTTCCAATGCACCCGTTTTGCCCTCACCCATTAGCCAAAAAAACATTAGCTTGATGTTGAGTTTATCTAGAATACTAGTTTGTTTTAGGGAAGTGATAAATGCGCCCCTATTTAGTACTTGGGACACCCAGCTACATTGTATTTGTGACTGCAGAGGGGCTGATGTACTTCACATGGGAAGGATTCAACCGACCTGATTGCCACGTACACTGCATCTGAGTGTCCGGAGTAATGAAAAGCGGCGCTTTTATCATTTCCCTTGTTTTATCTAGTCTAGACGAGTTTGTTTGTAGGAGAAACTAGAGTTTGATTTTATCTAAACTTGGTTGAAGTCATCCAACCGAGCTATCAGACTTGATGTATATAAGAAAGTCCATGTGAATAAAAAATTTATTATCCAAAATTAAAGTCTTAACCCCATAAATTCAAGAAAAAGAGAAATATAGTTTTAAAAAGAGAAGTAGATGTGGGAGAAGAAAAATACATAAGATCTTGCTTAAGATTTTCACCGAAATTTCCACCGAAACTGAAATTGCCACCGAAATTATGTTTTCAGCTGAAGCTGAAACCAAAACAGAAACCGAAATTTCAAACCTTGATCATGATATGATTTCAAAGTAACTAGTTATACATGAGCTCTACAATATCTTGTTTGTAACTGTAATATTGTTCTACTACTTGAGAAGAATTCCACTCCTTTATGTTCAGTGTTTTTGCATTAGTCTAAGCCACTCCCAGTCCATGCCTTTTCATTTTCTTCCCATATTAACATTCCACTTTCTAATAGACCGGCAGTACAGTTCACATTCAGTTTGAAATAAACTCCTTCCTCTGTTTTTTTTTTTTTGAAAGGTTAAACTCCTCCCTCTGTTACGACTTGCAAAAACTGAAACTGAACTATAGTGAGCAATTTGTATCTAAATGATGAGAATGAGACAAGCAAAGAAACATGCCATAGCAATACATGATATGCTCAAGGCATTGGTGGGAATAGACGGGAGTAGGGTGCAATGACGGCCTCTTGCACAAGTTTCTTAGAGTTATTAGGATCAGGAGCCCAACGGATCTCGCTCATGTTAGGTGTCTCAACAAATGACATGGTGAACTCTCCCACCTTCTCAGCTTTCCCTCTCTTTCCTGCTCTTAGAATAAGATTATTCCTATGATAAGAGAAAATACCATTACTAAGACGAATTATGTCACCCGGCTCAAAGGCATTGCATTCACTCCCCCAGAGTTGGAAGTGAACAGCCGCAGTTTCATCCGCAACCAGTGCGAAGCAAGTTCTTTCTTGCCCTTCTTTGCTTGCAACCTCTTTGTCCAACAATATGAATTGCGTGTTTACAGTGTTTACAGCCGCCGGGACTATATCTTTTAAGGAGATCATTTTTGCTAGATACGGCTGAAAAGCGAGCAAAGAAAAGAGCAATGACATGAATATTCTAAGCTTCAAGCATTTGAATTGAACTATCGAGAAAATTTTCAACTCGAAAACTCATGACTTCAGCTAATGGAGTGTGCTATAGTGATCAAACCTTCATCTTTTGACAATTTATTTGAAAACACAGATAAGAAATACCATGAAGCATGAGGATCTTTAGGCTATGTTTGGGTGTAGGTTTTGATAAAACTACAATTTATCACCTTTAGTATCCTTAAAAAGGTTTCAATTTAATACACTTTCGCTACTGGGTTGTTTGTCTGGCCTCAATTCAATCACGGTTTGAGTTCATCAAACTTGTGCATGTGTGGTTGGTGCTTCAAACATTGTAATTTGACAAAAAAAATATCAAAATCAAACTGTGAATAAGCACCATGTCCATTTTCTCCATAGTGTTAAACGAATGAACTTGATTAGCTCTTTAAGAGCGTGGTTTTGGTTTCAAAAGCAGAGGCAAAGTGTGGGTTATGTTCATGTGGGCTGTTGATATGTCACAGACTGGGTTTGCCTCTCCTCACTTTGTTGTTTCCAAAATATCTACTAAGAGCAAACTTGTTTCTGTTGCAATGGCAATCTCCCCTCTCCATATTTGCACTTTTCTAACTAGCTGTTGAAGGCTGTTACAAAATTCCAAATCAAACTAACAACAGCCAATCACTGAAGTGTTTAAACTTTAATGAGAGTGCCATTATCAAACTAAAAACTAGTTGTTAATTGAACTATAACATACAATTGAATGTTTCATGATTCATGGTTCAATCAAAGGTTACATTTGCATTAACTACGCACAAACAGGGGAGAAAACACACTTCCATGATGAGTAAAATCGTTGAAACAGTGAGAGCAAGCTTTCGAGTAATTTAACTAATTATAAAGAAGAATAATCTGAAGACACCCATGATGTTAAAATCGTTTCATGTTTATCAAGGCGTAGTGTTTCAGCATATAAACCAGATTAGTCTAATGTAAACGGGATTTGAAGTCCAATGACGAATTAAAAACTAGTAGGACTCGTTGAGTCATTTCGTCGAACATGTGGTGGGGTGCATGAAGAAAGCAGTTAAAGATAAACAGAGCAAAAAGAAACGAATAGAAAAGGAATAATAACCTAGAGAACCCTGAATTTATTCTTACCTACTGTCTAATGATGAGACACGCTAGGGTTTTGGAGCGGAAGTAGTTAAATGGAAAACGATAAAGACACATTTGCGTCAGGGTCGTCGTCTCGTAAACAGCTAATGTTGTCCCACTTATCAAAATTGATTTTATATGGTGGACGGCCGTGCACGCCCAAAATAGGCCCACATTTTCATTTGTTAGGCGCTGATGTAGAAAGGGTGTGCCCAGAAAATCTTCTCATTAGAATGATCATGAGTTCATAACCCTCCGATGTGTGTAGGTTTAAAGTTTATGGCACAGTATAGAAAGCTCATGGGATCAGAGGGTTCGGATCATCCTGTTGAGAAGATTTTCCGGGCACACCCTCCATCTACGTCAGGGCCCAACAGATGAATGGTTTGGATCAGCCCAACAAGCTGGGTCCCACTGTATTTTTTGGGCATGAGAAGTCAATTTTTCGACATATAAAGTGTACTTTTTAAAGAAGACCACCTTGTTCGAAGATCCAAACCGTTCATTTGTTGGGTCCCAACCCAAAAAATCATCACCGTAGGATGATCCGCATTGAAAGTATTATCATTATCCCATTCATTTTCCCAACAATTTGGCCGCTGATATTTGCAGGCCATGATCAAGCATACAGGACCTTAGACCACTGCGGGGCAAACATAGCATGTTAAATATAGACTCTAAACACAGCACATTAATATCTGCAGTCTGCCGTTTTGATATTGGCACCCATCTCTTCAGTTTACTTTTTCTCTAATTGGATGCTGACGATGATTAGATTATAGGAATTACAATGGCCTCATTAGACACCTAATAAATTATTTGCATGCAACCTAAGAATATGCGAATGATTTTGAAGTTGCATGTAATTATTTTCAAATAACATTAGATCAATGTGATTTTATTTGCAAATAAAGACTGATTTCGTTGGCATCTTAAGCTTGAGACCATTATTTACATTATGGCTCTCTGCAATTAAAAAGACAGCACCATGACAATGATCATGCTACAGTACAGCATCAACACCTAATAGGAAATTAAGGGCTTTCAAGGTTAGAATCACCTTTGGAACAGAGTGATATTGGGTAGCTCAGAATTTTATGTATTGACAGCTACATTAATAAGAACAATGGCAGTAAATGGTCAGAAACAAATTCTCCACAATATGAATCCTACAAAATGTATTTCAACATCACAAACAGTTGAGACAAGAGTGCAAGGAGGGTTCCCTCACCGCAGGATTTTCAGGATTTATTCATAAGAGTAAGAGCATTCTCCACAATTCATTCCGACAATGGGCACGCGCTTTCAAATTCCCGTTGCTCCTTGCGGCACAGTTCAAACTCATTAGTGTGATAATACATACAACCTGCATAAGAATCCATCTCTTTTGAGCACCTTTGGTGAAGCCCTTTCAGCCTGCAGTGAGAAAGAAAGTAATTTGTAAATGTAATGACAGATGAGTTCCAAAACTTCTTGGAAGGGATTCATTCTAGAAGATTTAGGATCATCTAGGGAGCTTTATTTTTTACATACGACTGGTGAGAGAACACCATGAAAAGATGATGAACTTCCATGGATGGGAAGGCAGATTCTTTAAGTGGAAGCTTAATTAATTAAGCAACTCTGAGTCCCTAAATTGGATAGTATTTATCCAACAAAACCAATAAGCACGAGAAACTGATAATCGACATAGAGCATGAAAAGAACTAACAAAGGATCTGCAGGTTAGAGAAAATAATGTAAGAAGAAAAATGAAAGATTGCAGTTTATCAATGATCATAAAATGCTACATGCACAGTGGGCCAGGGCGTGTTACCTGAAAATGGGTAACATGGTTGTCTTCCTAGCATAGCACTCCACTAATAAAGGAAAAGGGGAAACAAGACGAGAAATTGAACACTGACAATTCAGAAGGCAAAAATAACTTTGACGCAAATCAAAGCGGTTAAACCAATCTGCATTGGAGTTGGCTTAGCAACGATGACCAAGGATGCAAGATCACACTTTGTTCACAATAATGTTAGTCGCAAAAAAAAATGATGCACTTACACAATCAACTTCTGTGCATGGGGTTTGTGAAAAAAACCACAACGGACTGGCTTTGTGGTTTCATATAGAAATATGAAACACAACTCCAATTTATTGGGCATTGGTTCCATCTAAGAAATAGCAAAACCGCCCAATAAGAGAAAATGAAAAGCTGATTTATAATAGGCAATTGTAGGCTTGTAGCAGTGAAAACTCTAAGGCTAATATCTGCTGTATGTTTTGACCGTCCGATCAATACCCCTTCTACAGTTGAGATCTAAAAGATTATCACAAAGCGAGTTAACTCTAGGCAAGCTAATCCCCTTGATACTGTTCAATGAATTCCAATGATCTGAAGAGGGCCACATCTCCACCCTTCGCTCAAAATCGGGATCAACTGCTGCCACATCATCATCTTCAACCTCAGGTAGTTCGAGAGGAGTTCGCTTTGCACCGCCTGTGAACCGCATAGCTCCGTCCACATTGCCATTTGAGTGAAGGGCCATGGAAACTGATCAAAGGTCGGATTTGATCTGACTACTGACAGGCATGAATCGTCCTTCATCCTTGGTTTATCTAACCTACAACCTTCAATGGAGTCGAATCATTCAAAAAAAAAAAGCCATCAATGGAGTCGACATCCAACTCTACCACCTTTCCCGAAAATTGATCCAATGGCCGCAAGTCTCTTCAAACCAGGCATGTAAAGGGATCCCTGAGATGTAAGCCCAGATCGACTTCACTTCTGAACAACACGCTGGTTACCAGGGAAACAAGCTATACAAAACCCCTCCCTTAGCATCTCCTCCTATCCGAGAGACGCCTACAGCCTCCTCCTCCTCCTCCGGCAACTTGAAAAGATATGTTCCCGATCCTTGGAATTTTACCTACTCTAGAAATGCCCCAGCTCCTTTTAGCCCATTCCTCCAGAACCTCTATTTCAAGCTTGTAAGCAAAAATCTCCGCTATCAGGCAGTGCCTTAAATTCCTTTTTTCGTCTCCATTGATTTTTTATCAACCACAATGATCGACTCGTTGTTATACAAAGCCATCAAAGCCATGAGACTTCTATCGTCTCTGAAACTATTGTCTTCTACTATTGTCCCATAGTTTATCTCCATCTTGCTACTATTCACGATCTTCAATTGTTCATTATGTGTTTCTGTTGATCCTAAAAACTTATCACCAGTTGGAAAATCTTTATCGATCCTAGACCAGATATTTAAACACAGTTAGCAACTGCTTTGAAAATAGAAATTAAGGTATCTGCATATCGAGCATTGCCACCCTACTTCTCTTTGATTCTAACCTTCTTTGTCCTCTCTTCTTTGCCCATGATAGTCGCCTTTTTAAACTGTAAGTAACGTGGGCCAATGTTTCAAATTTCGATTTCGATTTCGGTCGCTACAGAAACAGAAACGTTTTGGTTTCAGTTGAAAATTTCGGTGGAAATCCTGTAAAATCATGGAAACATATGTAAATAATAGAGTTTAAAGATGGGACTTCAGGAATTGCTAGAATAAGCACAAATACACACTTAGAAAGCATCACATAAGGAAGACAACCATCCATCCATAATGGTTTTAAAACATCGAACACCAAGTGACTTGCACTGTCGCGCGTGTCTAATAATTTAGCATATACTAAATTTAACATGTAATTCATATAAATATTTACATATAATATGTGCACCGCATTTCACATGCAATTCATATAAATATAATTATGCAACATATACTGATATAGTATACTACTAATACACTTACGATTTAAGTTTATCAATTTCAGTCGTTTCAATTTATGTTTTGGTGGGGATGGAAACAGAAACATTTAGGTCGTTTCGTGTTGGTTTCGGTAGAAATTTAAAACCATGACATAAGCGGCCCAAGTACTATCAGAATCGACTATGGATGACGAATGCAGCAGTCGTCTATCGCTTGAAGTCAATTCTCGCACAAAGCCTGGATCTAAATGGCTGAAGTAATTTGTCTCTTGTATACTTGTTTGAACCGGTACATTCACCAAGTTGTCTGGATTCTGGATGACTGGATCATTGTTTTGAAAATCTTACGATTCAAATCAAATCTTATGGATTTCGATTTGATTCCCATGATTGAATCTTAATTGGCATAAATCTTGAGGTAGATAACGGAGGGCTCAAGCAATTGGTTGATGGTTTTGTTTAAAGGCAAAGGCTATGGGCTGTTATGGAAAATTGGGGATGGTGATAGTTGCAAGTTTATGGAGATAAAGAAAATAAATAAAAAAATGGAGAAGAAGAAGAATGAAGGAAAGAAAAAGGTTTAGAGATAAAAAAAAATGACATGGAATCACATCACATGTCTCCTAGGCATCACACCATAGGACAAGAGCATCACACCTTAGGACAAGAACATCATACCGAAGCACATAAAGAAAACTTCAATTTTCATTTATAATTATCTGCTTTAAAGGCCAAAAAGCCTTACATATTTATAGGCTATGCAAGCCATATGAAAATTGAAAAGGACACCGAATCCTATTAGGAGGTTGCAAATAAAACCAGTAGAAATATGCCACATAGCATAGACCAACTCAAAGAGAACTCACCGTACAACTAGGATTCCTAACATTACATGAACACCTTATCTTCCTACTATTAGGACTCCTAAATAAACATGGAACTAACCCACTAAATCACTTTAAGTCCCACAAATACAAGGATTCCTTTATGTTGCAATGTGGGTCATATTAATCACGCGACATGATGTCACCTTATGTCATGTAGGCCCTTTTTGTCACTTAAAGCTTAAGTGAAATAACAAAATAAATGACTTGCGTATCCTTTTAGCTTAAGAAAATAGTAATAAATTTATGTGAGGCCCATTTAAAACACTAATAAACTTAAACTAAAGTCGTTTTGATGAAAAAATACCCTACTACCCCTCCACCCACCCTGGGACTTGAAACGTAATTGATACTTAAAAAATAAATAAGGACCGAAGGATGGTCCCCATCAGAACGTCCATGGTAAACTTGCTAAGATTCACCAAACTTCAACAATCTTAGAAGATCAAAATTGCTTTGAACGACTCTCAAATAGGGGCAGAGATTGGTCTGACGTCAACTCGTGGAGGCATTTGTAGAAGGACGGCGACCAGACATCAATCATGAGGTTAAGATGCATCGACCCCGCACTATGACTGCGACAATTTCATCTGTGCGATTACAAGAGGAGAGACTCACTGAAGATGGTCGGAGAACCTACAAAACACGACCAAAAGACCAGGTGAGTTATCTTGGAAGGACCAACAAAAACAATTTCTCTAGTCCAAAATACACCCGTCAAGAGGCTTACACAGGAGAAACAAAAGGAGCGGACATCAAAAGGCTTTTGTTGGCATTGGAAGAGAAGTTTCAAAGAGGTCACAACTGCAGACAAGAGACTTTTGATGATTAATCAAGTTCAAGAAAAATTGGACGCTTCTGACGAACACGGCCAAGAAGGTATGGATGAAGAAACTAATCCCACCAGTGATACAAAGGCAAAATCTGTCCATGTCATAGACACAAAAGTTGCAAAAAGGCTCGCTTGACATACTGATCATGCAGACCAGTTCGAGGTGAAGGCAGCAGATGAGAATTGTTTGATAAGAACAGGAATGTGCTCTAACATGAAATATTGGTACAAAATCATGATGTTTTTACTAATTTATTCATATTGCCTTCGGATGATTGTGACATAGTTTTGGGGCCACAATGGCTTCGTACTTTGGGAGATATCACTTGGAACTTTCAAATCTAATTGTGAAGCTTATGATAAACGGGAATTGGATAACTTTCGAGGGCAAAGGTGGGAGTATGACTGTTGTTAGTAAACATCGCACAAAACACTTGCAACGAAAAGAAGACAGTTTTTTTTTCGTACAACTATGTCAAGCTTGAATTCTTGTTACACGGAAATTGTTGAATTATGATAACTACTATCAAAATTTTCTGAAATCTTTGCTGAATCAAAAGGGTTACCACTTACCACCTAAATGCTCCCACGACCATCACATACCCTTGTTTCTAGGAAGCAGTCCTGTAAATGTAAGTCCTACTGCTAGCCACACATAAAGAAGATAGAAATTGAAAGGATAGTCCGTGAAGTGATAGATAAATGGATCATTGAACGAAGTATTGGACCATAATCCTCACATGTATTGTAGGTGCAGAAAAAAGATGGGACCGGGAGGATGTGTGTTGACTATAGGGAACTGAATCAGACTACGATTAAGAATAAATACCCTATTCCCGTGGTCGGTGAACTACTTGATGAATTAGGAGGTGCCAAATATTTTTTGAAGCTGGATTTATGCACAGGATATCACCAAAGCTGTGTCCACAACGCTTATGAGAAAAAAGAAGAAGGGGGCTTTCAAAACCCATGGTGACCACTAGGAATTTCTAGTAATGCCATTCGAGTTGACAAATGCACCACACACCTTTTAAAGCTTGACGAATGACATCTTTCAACCATATCGATTTAAATTTATTTTAGTCTTTACGACATCCTTGTATTTAGCCCAAGGAAGCAGGATTCTTCCCTGGAGCCTTCGATTCCCGCTTTCAATTCCCGCTTCAATTCCCGCTTTCGATTCCCGCTCTAGCAACCTTGAGCAGGATTCTTTCCTGGGAGCCTTCGATTCCCGCTTTTGATTCCCGCTCTAGCAACCTTGATTTAGCCCCTCTAGACTGCTCATTTGGAACATTTAAAGCTCACTCTTAACCATCTACGGGAACATCACTTGTTTGTTAAATAGTCTAAATGCAGTTTTGGAAGAACGGAAGCAGAATACCTTGGTCATATTACCTCTAAAGAAGGGATGGCAACAGATCAATCAAAAGTTAAGGCTACGATCAAATGGAAACCTCCAACAGCTTTAAGGCATTGAGGGGTTTCTCGGATTGACAGGTTATTATTGGAAATTTGTACGGAATTATAGAAAGATAAGTGCTCCTTTAACAATATTATTATATAAGGATGCCTTCAACTGGAGTCTGGATGCTGATGAAGCTTTCATGAATCTAAAGAATGCTATGTCAATTACATCAGTCCCTGTGTTACCTGATTTCAACATATCTTTTGTGGTGGAATGTGATGCTTCAGGCAATGGAACCAAGGGTTTGTTGATGCAAGAGGGCAGACCAATAGCATTTTCAAATAAGGCTTTATCGCAACAACAACAAACCCTATTAGTATACGACAAGGAGATGATGGCAATTGTCCATGTAATTACAAAGTGAACTGTAAGAACCAATAGATTGGCATTTTCAAATCAAAACTGACATAGAAGCTAGAAGTACATATGCAAGAAAGATTTCTACAAAAAAAAGGAGTAGGGAATGTAGAGGCTAATGCATTATCACAATTACCCAAGTATGCAAAGATTGCAGCCAAATCAATACCACTGTACAATGGCATTGACAAGATTCGTAAGAAATCTGCCACTGAAAATGCCACATAAACCGTCATTCAGTGTTTACAACAAGACCCAGACGATGTTCCTTATTACACATGAAACATGCGGAACCTAAGATACAAGGGGCGAATTGTATTAGTGGACAATTCTTCACAAAAGTCAATAATACTTCATGAACTTCATGATTCACCGGCAACAGGTCGGGTTCTCATATAGATACAACAAACATGTTTTTTGAGCCTTCTATTGTGTGAAACTACCAATTACTCCAAAAGCTTAAGCCTTCTTTATAGGCTTTTTTTTTTTGAATGGTAATGTTATCTTTATAGTTGTGAACCAACTCACAAAATATGCACATCTGTCTACTATCACATCCATATATGACAGCACTTGTAGCCCTCTTTATAGATTATATCTTCAAACTACAAGGGATGCCACAATCATTTGTTGCTGAAAGGGACACTGTGTTCACTGGCAACATTGGAAGGAAAGTTACAAGGGACATAATTAAACATGAGTACCTCTTACCACCCCCAAACTGATGGACATACCTGGTTAATCAATATTTGGAGAATTATTTGAGATGTTTTATGGGCGATTCAGCAAAGGAATGAATACAGTGGTCAACGTGTGTGAAATGGCGGTGCGATATTACTTATGATTCGGAAACCAAACAAACACCATTTGAGGCAGAATATGGGCGGCTACCACCTTTACAAATCATGGGTCTGGATCATGACTTACGAGATAGGGACCATCTCTTGGAATTTTTAAAAGAAAACTTGCATGGTGTTACAAGACACATAGTTAATAACTAACACCCACAACCCTAAAACAAATAACTCATAACCACATAACAAGTACATTCTAACTAACCCCATATACACCACTAACATGGACATATCAAAACAACACTAAATTCAACAAATCAAAGAGAGAAATTTGGATATCCTTACAAGCTTAGAACACAGCGTGTCACTTCTTGGCCTTTGTCAAGGCATTTCTCAGGGTTGGGATCTTTTCGTTTGCAATTGATGAAAGCCATGTTCTCTGCTTTGCAATTCGTAGAGATGTGCTTTGAAGAAGCCATGAGAAGGGCCGATGTAGGGATGGGCTCTCCCACGGTGTCCACAGTACTACTGGCCATGCCTATCGATCAATGTCTCTGCAACCTAAACAAAAACCATATTAGGGCTAGGGTTAGGGTTAAGAATCCGATTTCTGAAATTAGGGTTTGCTATTTTCTCACCTTTTCGGTTCTAAGATAACCACAGAGAGTGCGTCTGAGTACAGAGGTTGCCGGCTGAGAAAAGTGGAAAAAGGATGATGATAAATGAGTCTCTCCTGGGAAAAACAATCTTGGAAAAAGAATTCCGTGGAAAGATATATCAGGGAAAATTTTAGGTTCTCAAAAAATATTTCCATAAAAAATTCCAGCAATGCAAACAGTTCCTAAAGTGAGATCAATGGTGACAATCAATTCTAGGATCCCGATACACGTGCATGCAATCAAGACCGTCTGTAATAATCAACGGTTAAGCTTTTGTTGGAGTCCTAAAAGAGGTTTGAATCATCCAATCAACGTGTTCCCAATAGCACGTTCCGATAATCAGTTTTGGACTCACAATCAGTTCTCAAAATCCAAAACAATCAGAGCCTTTAACATCTATCATTTTCCTATCACATTTTAACATCTCAGGTTTGGAGAATTCTTCAGGGTGATAATGTCCTGGTGGGGGCTAATTGCCTAAATGCAGCTTGTAGGATCACAAGCCAACCAATTGGGCCATGGTTGCCATATGCCATTCATATTACAGAGAGTGTTCCACATTCTCGGGCAAACCAGAAGGGCGCTTGAGAAAATGCTCACAGGAAACAAATGGGATGGAGGAGCTTTTTCCCCAAACAATAGATAAAATAAAGTCAGGGTGAAGCTTTTCCCCAACACTGTAAAAACCAAATCAGCCTGCAAAATGTGTAGTTATTTCATCATCTCAACCGAATTCTGCTTCACTGAACCGCATATAAAATACAAATCCAATATACTCACAATCGCATTACAAAAGAATTATATATAACCCAAGAATCATATAAATGAAAGGGTTTTTATATTCAATGGCTGAGGAACCCACATACAGAATGCATACTGTTTTAGTCTCTTATGCCATATTGCCATATTGGGTTATAAACATTACATATAAATAAAACATAATCTTTAAACATCAAAACAGATTGACGCAACCCACAAACTTGCTTCTATGAAAGGTAATGTAGGTTGATTTCTTGAAACTATAAGCATCCATCATGCCCAATATAATTATCTGGTTCTCCAAAAGGGCACAGTCAAAAGGGCACAGTGTCAGTCTCAAGATGCATTGGCCAGGGATTCAATTAGTAGCTGGTAACCTTCAGGAACTGCTGTCTGCAATTGCACACACACTGCCAATGCAGGCACATCCGCATTGACATCTAGATACCTAGCCAATAAGAGTAGCAAGTGAAAATCAGATATCCGCTTTACGAATGGAAGTTTTTTCGACTGATCAAGGTGGGTTTTCAGCGCCCTCATTGTCACCAGAGTAATTCTGTTCTCCACCGGAAACGTTGTTGAAAGTGGACCCTGCAAAATAAGCATCATAAATTTTGTGTCAGCAATATCATGGAAATGAACAAAACAGAGTGCAAAGAGTATGAAACCAAGGTAAGACTAATAACGTTCAGGTCTTATCAATGGTACAAGTAAAAGATAATATGAAACTGGAATTGCAGGATTATGTATTCTTGTTAACAAGTTATAACTAAACATAACGGACCAAGGGAACCATCAGCCTAATCCTGAAGTTCTAGCTTATATTTCCAATTTGAAAAAAAAAATGACTGCATCTATGAATACGTTAAATAAACCAACATGGATATTAGCTCCTAAAAAATAGCCTATGCAAGCTTGGAGACCTCACACAAATCAGTTAAAGATACTTTCTTGATCCATGTCCCAACCATTAGCCCCAACATTACCCGGCTCCCCCTCCCCCTTCTTTCTTTCCAGTACTTTGATTCGAAAAGGTCTCTCGAATGCCTACTTCATATGAGCTAATTAAGGAAGGAGTTCTTTCTTTCAATTGACTTTTCATGAATGACTTTAATGAATCCCCCGGGCAATAAGCGGGTCTCCAGTCTCGCACCAGCCAACCATTCCAGCAGAATCTCAACTCAACTCAACAAAGCCTTTGTCCCAAACTAGTTGGGGTTGGCTAAAATGAATCCTTTAGAAAAATTTCATGAAGAAGGTGAAAGGAATCTACCCGGCTCTAATCCCGGCTCTAGTTGGGTTCTTCTACGTGGATCATTTTCTTCCATTCACCATGCCAGCAGAATAAATAAATAAATAATTGTAGATTGTTTTAGCATCCTTAAGGTTCACAGAGGCATTTCTTTAGAGGCATTTCTTTAGGTAACTGTAAAAGATTTATTATGAAGAAAAGAGGAATTATATTGAGGAAGTTGCGTGTGTCTGTAAAAGATTTATTGAGAGAGTTGTTTGCAGGCTCAGTTTTTAATGTGTTGAGCTTGAAATGTGTGGCGTCTAGATAATAGCTCAGAGCTGGGTAAGAAGAAAAGGGGAGGTGATGAGAACTTTGGAAATGAGATGACTATCAAGATCTAGTCCAGGCAAAAGGGAAAACTAATATGTGTAGAGAGAGAGAGAGAGAGAGAGAGAGTAGGTTCCATCACCAGTATAGGAAAGCAATGATGTAAAAATAGGGGGTGCTGATATCAGCCACTAAACAAGAAAGTATTGAAAACCACAAGTTTAGGAATGTTCAACCATTGTCGTACCCCCTGAATTTGGAGTATCCTACTTTCACGTGATTCACAGGGTTCAACAAGCAATCGATATTTCACAATCAAAGGTGTAGTACTGCTTGTAGTAGTGGTCCTGATTTGTTTTTACTTGTCAACAAAAAGGGCAAAGCGACATTGGTGCCATGCCTAATTTTAAGGGTGTATGAACCAACCCAAAATTGACATCCTATTTAAAGGGGGGCATGAAAAAAGTTGGCAGCAGGCACTATTCATGAGGTTGAACATGCCAGTGTCCCGTGGCATTTTAGCAGTGATGGCATGGCCAACAAGGGTGCAAACATGATGGACAACAGATTTCATGCTGGCAGGCACAGTTTTTTTTTATGAAAACAAACTGTGATTGGCGATAGAGAGGGCAAGGAGGTCGAGGGTGGTGGCATCAAGATCAGCAGCTGGCACTTGTAGCCAACGCACCAAATGATTGCCTGCAAAATGCAAATTGCAATGGCCTGTGAATTGTTTTGGTAGGATAATTGGCAAACAAGGAGGCTTGGGGAGGGGCTGGGGAGATAGCTGCATGGGTGTAAGTAAGCAATGCCTCTTGTTTTTTGGTCTGGCGAAGTGTTAGGACTTAGGAGTGCTTCTGCATCATCATTCATCAGAGGGTGTGACGGTAGTGGCGATAGATGCTTGCGCCCTCAGTTTTTTAGTGTTTTGAGCTTGGATATTCATTGGGTATAAGTCAGCCATGTTTCCTACATCTTGCATTGGTAGGATTGTTTTCCCTTTTCTGATCTGATAAAGAAGTGTTAGGAGTGCTTCTATATCTCAGAGGGTGTGGAGGTAGTGATGAGGGAGTTATTTCCAGGCTCAGTTTTTTAATGTTTTGAGCTTTAAGTGCGTGGGGTCTAGTTAATAATAGCTTACAGTGGGGTGAGAAGAAAAGGGGACGTGATGTGAGCTTTGGAAATGGGATTGACTATCAAGATCTAATCCAAGGCAAATCTAGTGTGTGTGTGTGTGTATGTGTGTGGAGAGAGAGAGAGAGAGAGAGAGAGAGAGAGAGAGAGAGAGAGAGAGAGAGAGATGCCCACGACTAGTTAAGGAGAGCAATGATGTTAAAATAGGGGGTGCTGATATTAGCTGCTATATAGGAAAGTATGGAAACCCGCAAGGTTGGGAATCTTCAACCATTGTCTTTGATTTATTTTTACTTTTCAACATATAGGACAGTGACATTGGTGACATGCCTAATTTTAGGGTGTATAACCAACCCACACATGACATTCATACTAGTTAAAGGATGGCGATATAAAAATTAATAAAACCAAGCACAACCCAGTCAGAAATTTGAAATTTCACTCCATGATAGAATCAATGAAGAGCTTCTCAAATAGCAAAATCGCATGAGTGTAGGGGGCTGAGATTGTCACTCCTTTTCAGCCGTTCCATCTAGCTTCGTTCTTCCTTAAAATTAGGCATAAATAGAGATTTGAGACCACAAAGGGTAGGTAAGAATGGTTTATTTTGGACCAGTAGGTGAGAAGGATTCCAGTGAATTAGAGGCTTTGATGCTTAGAAATTGAATTGAGCTGATTACATCTTCATTTGAGGGGCCTTCTAACATTGAGAAGAATTCCCCAATGTCATAATATCGTCAGATGGATGAAATCTGGTCATGACTATCAATGGAGGCAAGCTAATGTTATTAGCATGATGGGCAACTTTTAGCCATGTGGGAAGAGATGACAACTCAGATATAGACCTAGTGCAACACAGTGGCAGGTGAAGGGTTTATCAATGGAGGCATGCTCCGTGACTATTTTGGTCATGAAATAACCAACAAAATTGTAGATTCCGACCATAGAGGGACAATGATAGTTCTGATGGGAGGGAATGGAAAATAACATCAAAAGGGAGTCAAACGTGACACCTCTCAAAGACGAGAACCAATTTCTTGAGTCTAGGTACACCATTCCCTGGGATGTGAAAAGCCTAAATAGGCATAGTCGAATCCTTACAACATACTTCTCCTCAGGATCTAGAATGGAATGGAATCATCTTGTTTTGAATTTAGACATATAATCACATTCGTAGAACTTTCCAATCCATAATAGTAAGAAGGAAGATTGTCGTAAGAATAATTTCAAAACTCTCCCGTGTGATCATTGACACGCCCGAGTCAACGACCTTTTATCTTGCTGAGTTCTTGTCCAATTCTGTGCTTCCCCTACATGGTCAATCAAAACTCCATTGCCTCGCTCGAGTTATGAACGCATCAACTGAGTACTCGATCAAGTTAACCGAGTAATCGATCATACCGTGCAGAGTCAACTAGGATTTGCTTTACCTGTGTTTTGGCCTGCATCTATGTTTCGAAGCAGCAGCCACCTCAGCCATCATTGCTTCAAAATAACCAAGGGAAGTTGTATACCATGCACGAGATATACCACTCAACTCCGAAAACAGCCCTTGCCAATTCCACACTGGTGTTTTTCCTACCAGTACAATCAGACTTTGAACTTTTTTCCAAATCACCATCAAGAAGGATATCAAAATCACAAGTTCTATCTTTATTTCTCTATTATCCACTCAAAATTCAATAAATGAAGAGGTGCAAGAAAATCGAGAATGGGAGAAAACAGAGGCAACCCAAGTCCAACATCAAGCAATTGCCAAGGTCCAAATACTCAAGAAAAGGTAGGTAGACATCATTTAAGGGATTATTTACGACATTCAAGAGACACCAACGTAAATACTTTTCAAAAGGTTACTAGCAATGCTGTCAGGGATGCTAAAACTAAGTGTGTTCAGTTCGAGTTGAATTGTTCTTGAGGAATTTCAGATGAGCGTTAGCCGTTATGCATGTTCAATTCGGGTCAGGAAGGAAAGAAACGAGTGTTTATTTGATAATAAATAAAAGCATCTTAGAAGGATTATCTTAGAAATCAAGGTGGATCTTGTAGAGTGGGTAAGACAATGAAACTTACTCACTTTCTACGACACGGGTGACATTCTGCGTAATTGGAAAACGATCGTCCATGAGAAGAGGATGAAGATTATGGTTGTGCCTAGTTGGTCTCCGCCACCACTGGGCATGATAGAGTTCAACTTTGATGGTAGCTCAAAAAGAACTCCCGGAAAGGCCGAAATCGGTGGTGTTTTTCGTGATAATATGGAGACTATTATCCAATCTTTCTTGGGTCCAGCAGGGATTTGTTATTCAAATGAGGTGGAGGCCAAAACTCTCCTCTGCGGTCTCAAATGGTTCGCTAAAGGTGGTTCAGGTTCCTTGATTATCGAATGTGATTCCTCAAATACCCTTGGGCATCTTTTAAAGCTCCTGGACCATGGAATTTAGCTAGCACTATATCGGAGAACCATGATCTTTGTCGGATAGTGCGAACAAAGTTTAATTATATGACGCAGACAGCAAACTCTACTGCGGATAGTTTGGCCAAAGACGGTTTAGAAAGAGATGAATAGTGGTTCTTAAGGCTGTAGTTGGGTTCCGAGGCTTTTTGTGTATGGCTGTAGGCTGCTGTTTTTCATCGTGAGGGACACCTTGTCCCCTGCCTCTGCAATCGTATTTTCAGTTTCTCAATAAGTATTACCGTATTGTTTGAATTCCATCTGGGTCAGTCTTATTAGCATTTATTATCATAAATGCCAATTGTTAAGCTTGTGTTTGACATTCACAAAATGAAGAGAAGAAATATCACATTATCATACTACATACTAAAGCATTATATCTAAATCACATGCGACGATTGAATAAACCAAATAACATAATTACAAATATTCAGAGAGGAAATATCACATTATCATACTAACATAGTAAAGCATTATATATATAAATAATATGCAATGATTGAATAAACCAAATAACAAAATATTGCAAATATTCACCTGGTGATCCAATATCTTCACAAGCACCAAGAAGAAATCGTTATCCACTTCCCGCGTATCCTTCGCCCCAATAACAACATCCTTCTTCATGCGAGACAGCTTCGGATCAACATCCCCACTAATCTCCGTTTCGAACCATCCTTCCTTAAATAACCTAACACACATATCACTCATCTGAAACGCCTCAAAATGCACATCAGCACCCCCATCCTCATTCACCTCTAACTTCACCACCGCCGTCACCCACTCCTTAAGCTCACTCTCCGCGTGTAACTCAGCCGCCTGCAAAATCTCCGCATTCGACAATGTATAATCCCTCTTATTCTGTCCTACACTTTGCGTAAAAATAAACCCTACTTTCCTCATCCCTAACCCTAGCGCAATCGCCTCAACTAGTTTTTCCTCATCTGGGTCTCTAAAAAATACTAAATTCTCTTCACTCCCCTGTTGGGGCGGCTCATAGATGAAATCAACCCTGACCCTACCATCAGATTCTAGGGTTCCATACATGAACCCGCCCCGTTTCACAGCAAAAGCTAGGGTTTCATTCACATAGTGTTGGAATTGATTGGCAGCATCGCGATCGAACGAGACGGAATCGCAATGGGGTGATTCTTGGCGGGTTACACGCATTTGGCGGGCAATTAGGTCATCCATAGTCATTTTTCTACCGAAAGATCCTGCGGGGGAAACCCTAGGAGCGCCTTGGATTGAGCGCTCGCCCTCGTAAGAGAGGAAGATCATGGAGCCGTGGGAGATGCCGAGAGATGAAATTAGGGTTTCGGGATCGGACATGTCTGAGAATTGAAGGAGCTGATCAGGGTTTTTGGCGAGGAGGAGGTTTTGGTTTGTGGAGAGGGTTTGGTTGAGGACTGGGACTCGGAGTTGGGTTTCGATTAGGGTTTTTACGTCTGAGACTGTGGGGGTTTTGGAGTCCGGGACGGTGATTCGCTCGGACCCATCTCGGCTTCGGACTCGGATCATCATCTTGGTGAGATTTTGCAGTGAATTTGTCTGTCAATTTGTGGGATATTGGAGAGAGCTTGGTATGAGAGTGGGAGAAGAGGAATATGAGAAAGCTTGATTTGTTGGAGTAGGAGAGGGACTCTAGATTTTATACTCTGGGTTGCTTTTTTAATTTTTACAGAGACCTTCACGGTTTGGGAAAGTGGGTAACGGTTAGAATTCTAAACTCGGATCTTGTTTTCTGGATTAGGGACCCTTGAAACTTGGAATGCACAATTAGCTATTGATTTGGGTCTTGCTGGGCCATAGGATCTGACACTTAAGTTTCAACGTGCGGCCTAGATTTAGAGAGTAGTGGAATATGGATGGAGATATGCATTGGATTTATCTGGAATTACCTCGAAGAATGGTGCTAAAGTAGTGACATTGCAATCCATAGACTCCGGAGAGTAAAAGAACAAGTAGGCGATGTCATTATTATATGGGAGAGAGGCAAGCAAAGTTCTACTCTTTTGTGAAATTTGGTTCAAAAGTTACGAGGCGACAAAATTTTATCTAATTCTCTTCAATTCAATATTTGCAACCAAAGGAAGAATGGCATCCCAAATCCAAACAAAATCCCAACAACTGCCGGGATTTTGTGCAATCTAATACAGGAGGTGTCTCAAAGAGTAGTGGAATATGTTTTCAAAAGTAGTCAAAAGGAAGGAGAGGAGCATTTTGATTTCTCTAGAATTACCTCGGACAATAGTGTAAGTAGTTTTTGGTTGCACGGCATATACTCGGAGAGCAGAAGAATAAGTAAGTGTGTCATTACCAATATATGGAGAGAAGAGAGAGAGAGAGATCATCATTCCCTAGAAAATTCAACCAAAAGTTCTTGTTTTCGGTTAATTTAGTTTAAAAGTCATAAAGAGGGGCCAAGGACATGTCACCGGACAAACAATTATTACATGAGAGACATTCAAAGGAGTAAAAGGGGAGTCTAATGAATGCTATTTTGGCAACCATACAAGGAATTTGTCCTACGTGGCAGCTATTCTCCAACAAACTACTTCCTGTAAAATAAAAACCCAATGGCAACCAAACGGAGCATATTATGCTAATTGGGATTTGGTAAACTTTTGCAGAAAGGCGTTTCGTGGCCGGTTGTTGCATGAGAGAGCAGCCACACTGGCTCACTGTTCAACAGATTTGGTCTTATTCATTTGATTCATCTGAGCTGGCTGCTCTCTCGTGGCAACAGCAAGCTCGGAAATGCCTTTCTGTGAAAGTCCCTAGCAAATACCATGCTATTCAGATGATTACTTGACTTTTTTTAATTTTAAGGATCTATTTGCAGACCTCTAATTAGATGAATTATGATGGATGTGATTTTTGGGGCATGGTTCCTATTTTATAGAGGGAAAATCATAGTGAAAGGATACATCTTCCATTTCCTAGCTTCGTTTGGCTGCAATTTACTGTTCACATGCAGTCCTTGCTATAAATTTTCCAAATGTAAGCCATTTTGTACTCTCTGACTTTCCTCTCATATCACAAGAAAAGGTAGATCGTGTGCATCCAAACATACCCTCATTCAAAAAGTTCCGTTGGCCATATCTGGAAACTAAGAATTTTTTTTTCCATGATAAATTGGTTTCTCCAAATGGTGAGAGAGGGGTAGTTCGGGTGGGAGGAGGAGAGACTTGAGAGGACACGGATGATTAGAGAGTGAGAAGTGGATCACATTTTGGATAGAGTTTTTTGTTTCTTGGGTTTCCAAGCTTTTCTTACCGTCTCCTCACTCACACATTCTTGGGTTTTCACAATTTTTAGCCACATCTCATCACTGGAGACGCTAGTTTCTTGGATTTTGTTTTTTTTATCTTTAGCTACTTCATCCTCATCGGAGACGCCTATTTATCATGGCATTAGGCTCAGTTTCTTTCTACATAAAATGGCCCCATAACAGATTTCTCGCCTATTATTAAGTGAAAAAATGGGCATAAAATTGGTTGGGAAGTGATAAATCGACCCCAAATATCTTAAATCGACCCCTTTTAATGGAAAACGTTAGGGTGTGTGAGTTGTACACTTGTACGGTGTTTAACGGCGGACGAAATCTTTATTCACATGCCCTAACATTTTTAGGTTAAGAGGGGTCGATTTTAGATATATGGGGGTCGATTTAAGGTCTCAGAATTTCTCCTGTTTTATGCCCACTTTAGGTTTTAAAATTCCCCATACAATGTGGATCTCACTTCTTTGTTCGATAAAAGATATGTTGACTCTACATAATTCTCACCAAGGTGTCAATGGATCCATTTAAGATCGAACCAACGGACCTATGTCTTGGTCATGATTCATTCAAATTCCTTATTGGTGGGATCTTTTTCACAGTGCTTTTCGAATCTAGGACGCTCCATCAGATTTATGTCTAGGCCATGATCCAAAACAATTTCAGACCTCAGGATATGGATCCAACAGACAGTCGAATCTAGCTGCTGTGCTCAAATCCTGTTTGGATCCATTGACACCCTAATTTTCACAGCCAAATATCTCTCTCTCTCTCTCTCTCTCTCTCTCTCTCTCTCTGTCTCATTTCAAAATCCTGGAGATTATTTAAAGAGAAAAACTTGTAGCATTAGTACATCATCATTACTGGTAACATAATTTGAGCTAAATTTAATAGAATTTAATTAAATCTTGCTGTTGATGTTACACAGACATAACTTACTCAACATACAAATCAACAACAAATAATCCTACTTAAGAATTTATGACATTCCACTCCTTCCCTCCAATCTTTTCCATGGAATTAGAGAAGTGGCGAATCTAATGAAGAAATTTCGCCTTTTCCATTGAAGGATCCATGACGTCTTTTCCAATAAAATTGAAGAGCCTCCTCAGGAAAGCAACACAAAGTAAATCTCCAATGGTATGTACACCTGCAAGGAAACGCATTCATGAACTGATATGATAGGTACATACATTAAAACAAGGGATTTGCTAGCGTCCATTGCAGAAGGCATTTCACAGATGGGCTGTTACATGTGAGTGCAGCCACCTCATGAATGAAGACAAAATCTGTTGAAAAGTGAGCCTATGTGGCTGCTCTCAAATGCAACAGACCCATCCGCGAAATGCCTTCTCATCTAGCAAATCCCTTAAAACAAACACAAGTATAACCATCTATGCTTGTGTGGATGCATACAATGCTTGTTCTCAAGTTGCTTGGGAAGGCTAAAAAATTTGCAAGCTACTATTTAAAAACTACTGAAGTCAATGGTCGACTTGCCGGAATCAACCTTTTTTTTTTAAAGGCGAAATGGGCAAAACAGAATCGCTTGGAGCAGCCACCAGAGTCAACTTTTTACCTTGGTTGAATTTTGGTCTAAGCCCGAGATTTGCCCTACCAAGTTGATCAAAAACTCCTTCGCCTCACACCAATTATTGAGAAGTGAGATTGCATCAATCATTAACACACCCAAGTCGACTCCTCTTTACCTTGACCTAGTTATTAGAGTTGAAGTTTTTAATTAGTAATGCAAACAATGCATCAGACATGTATACATGTTCGTTAATGATGTACATATGTCTTCATATCAATACCTGGTAATCCCACTTGATAGTTACCATTGAGTCCTTTACTCGCAAAGTGTTGCTGTTGGTGAAGTTTAAAACTGGAGATGGCAATCGCCGGAGACAGTGCCGTCCCTCCTCCCAGTAAACACATTCCAGATAGTCTTTTGAAAATGTGAAATTGCAAGGTGACACCAGAGGAACATGAGAAAATTTGTTCCAACAGTCTCTAAACTGTGATAGTTTTCTAAGTAGGTTCAATGAAGAGAAACCCGAACAAGATCTCAAGCGTGAATGGTGTTATAATTCTCCTCGACTTACGGGAAAGAAAATGACATCTCGCGCAGCCAAAGCAACATGTTCCTGGGCATTAATGATCGATTTGAGTCTTGATGTCTCTGATAACATTAAAAAAAACCCCAAGGAAAGATTTGGCCTCGCTTGCTTCTCGGCCGGATCAGTCCCCGTCGATTCGAGTAGTATGGACGCATAGCAACCCTGAAAAATGGTAGATACCAAAATCCACAATATCAAGAAGTCTACTAATGCAAGAATCAGTCATGTTTTACGGAGTATACACATGGTGATGTTTGTGTAGACAAACAGGCATGCAAATTTACCAATATATGTATATGGCAGATGATATTCACCCCCTTTCCCAGCTTTTTTAACTTCTATGGTGATAATAACTCAACAGAACTCCATGTCTAGGTGGGAAAAAGGGATACATCAAAACCCTACAAATATCATTCAAATGGGACAATTGTGGTTGGTGCATGAACAGACCGCTGCTGCTGCAAAGGCCACTTCTAAACAAGGGTGTGAGATAAATAACCCTCCTAAATAGGCTTAATAAGTCTCTGGTCTCTCAACTAGCTCCTCTAATAGGGTTTCAATGGATGATTAGTATCCATTGGCTTTCCTCCAAGTCACTCCTAATATATTTGGTGCATATTCCTTGAGAAATAAAGACACCTTGTTGTCATCTACGAGACTATCAGCTACATGTACCAAAAGTAGAGTGGTCCTTCCTTCAACCCTTCCAACAAATACAATAGGTAAGCACTTTAACATTAACCTTGAGAAGAAATTATTTGATGGTGAACACTGTAGACATATTAACTATGCAATAGTTAGTTGATCTTTGGTAAATATGCCAGTGAAGTGCTTGTATCATCCAAATGTTCTTCAAAAGAATGGGAGATCCATCAAGAATGTCAGCACAGTGCAATTAATAAGTACTAAAGATGTAGATATATTCATTTATTCAAGACACATTGTATTAGTTATACACATATATACACGTGTTGGAGTATAATAAACATATATACTGAACAAAGCATAGTACCATTAAAAAAAGCATAGTTGAATAAAGATACATTAAACATACTTCCTTTGTCTACTAAAATTTTATATAAGTAATTATTATAACCATCTAATTCATAACCTTATTAAATATCCCATACATCTGGAACCTTTGGCTTTCACCAGAAGATAAAGAACTTGTAGTCGTTGAGCTTGATTTAGAATCATTACCTGCGAATTCCTGACAGCTCAGAGAAATTGGCATGCTCTCGATCCAAAACAATCAGTGAAGGGACACCATCTGCAATATTAAACGGAACAAATTCAATGTTTCCACGCTATGACAAAGAGTTACATTTCTCCAAATCATGGGTTTTATATACACAAGACGGACGAATGTCTAACATGCAACTTACATTGTAGAAACAATATTTAGTAAGTAGATTACCGAAGTGATATGGATCAAAAATACCATTGAATCATTAGACCGGTGAAGTGTAAAGAAGAGATACTTCTGAGTGTCCTCAAATGGGAAATGCACCTTCAAGAACCCTGTAGTGGGCAACAGAAAGAGCGTGAGACCAGGACGCAGTACACTATAAAATAAATCAGTCATGGTAAGCTGTCAATTTCCATTCAGAAGAGAGTTAAAGTCCATTCAAAATGAAGCAAGACTGCAAGACTGGGTTAACACCGCACTAGACATTTGCAAAACACTGCCCTGGACTCATGCATCACCTGAAAGGTCATACTGAATCTTTGGGCGTGACTAAGAAACAAAAACAGAAAAAAGTACAAAATCCTCACGAGCATGCACAAAAGAACCACAATACCTGAAAGTGTCACTGCACACTGAAATGTGTCTTCGATAGAAACAACACCATGAACAAAGCACTTCACATAACGTTGGACTGTGGAACACCCATTTAAAGACATTGCTTGGACAGGAACACCTGTGTCTACTAAACACCTCCAATACAGAGGGGGGAACAAGGCTTACAACAAGGGATAACAGGGAACAACAATGAAAAAGAATGCACTGTGAACTATCAACACACAAACACAGTAAAAGACAGTTCAACACAGTTAAAAACTAGTGTTGGTCAGTTAAATGCACAAACTAGTCTTCTTTTCAAAGTAAAATGCACAAACTACGTGAAATTTCTGAAGGACTTCAAGAACCATTTCAAAATATGACTTTTATGCCCTTCATGCTACCACCAAGAGATACCTTTGGAGAAAAATCAATAAATAAATATTCAAATGTCTAAGAGAAACCTCCAGAATACATAAGTTACAAATTATACTGGTGGGAAAAAGAACCAATAACAACAAGTTTCAGGGATTTCAATCTGGTACGACAACTACCAGTTCCCACCTTTATATAACCCTTAATTGTCTTCCATCCCACCTCCCATACCATCCCAACTACCAAGGCTGCATGGGTCCATGTATAGAATGCGGCTTCCTTCCGTGTAACGTTACTTCCAAAATCAATAAGGTTTACTCTGTTTGTTGTCTCTCTTAAGCTGTACCTTCAACTTCTTACCACCCAATTGATACCCATTCATAACATTAATGGCAGATTGGGCAGCTGCCGGTGAGTCATAACTGACAAAACCTGCAAACAGAGGCAAATGTAATAAAGAAAACTTCATATAAATTCCTCTAAGATCTTAGAGACTACCGAGGCACTGCTTACCAAAGCATTTGCTAACACCGGTAGCTTTGTCAACAAAAACTTTAGCACTCAACACCCTGCCAAATGCCTGAAAAGCATTGGAGAGCTCCTGATCACCAAATTCTTGAGGGATGTGATAAATAAACAAATTAGCTCCAGCAGGACCTATGTCAACAGCAGTTCCGCAGAAACAGTTAATGGTTCAATAATTATTAAGAAAGTGACAACCATATCCATTGCTTTAAATTTCAGCCAAAATCCAAAATTTCAGATTTCGGTCTGAAATTTCGGATTTCGGTTGGGTCCAAAATCAATAAATTTCGGATTTTGGTTTCAATTTTGCCCGAAATTAGGTCATTTTGACCGAAATTGTAATAATTTGGCCAAGATGACCGAAATTTGCAAAAAATTTACCAAAACCGAAACCGAAATTTAAATCCATGACGATATCAACATATCCATATGAAATCTTATCACCAACCTTCCATCTGAACCCCAGAACTTGTATTGTTGCTTGAAGATGTTGCTGGGTTACTATTCACCATAGGCTGAACCAAACCATGGGACCCACCCAAAGGACGGTGACCCATCATGCCACCAGGATAGGCCATAGGATACTGAAGACCTGGCAAAGCAGGATATCCTGAGCCTAAATAGCCGGCAGATTGCATGGTAGCAAAATTTCTTGGTGTCATACTGTGTGCAAGATCAGGCGTAATTCCGCGCAATGGATTTCCCTGATTGACAGGTGGTATCATATTATGGAAGCCCGGTTGGTTTTGCATTGTTGGTAATGGGTAATGCATAAGCCCGTAAGTTCCAGGTGCCTACAAACAAAGCAAAAAAAATTGACCAATGTTCCAATTAATCAACGTGGACCAACATTGAAACCAGAAAGCCTAAAGATCAGCACTAGACTTCCAGACAAGAATTTGGTGGGATCTAAATACTAGAGAGGATATCATAATTTATGATCAAATATACACAAGAAAGTTCCAAGAACAAGAAATTTCACAAAAATGGGCTCCAAGGGACTAAAAAGTAACTCTAGAAATATATGAAACAGACAAGAATGCTAATGATTCTCGAACCCTGATATTTCAGGAACAATCCACAGAATGAATAAAATAACAAATGAGTATAAAAATATCTAAATCTCCCTTGGCAATGGATCTTTTGAAGCTCTCATATTATAAATTTGAACAAAACAATAAAGGGCGGCAAAATTTTCAAACCTTTTCCAGAATTGACCAAAATATTCCCGGTTCACTCAACAGAAAAAGGGGAGCAATATGTCGAGTGATTCCAACTTGAGGCAGTTATTAGAGCAATTAGATGTCAATTGAGTGATTTCAACTTCCAACGTATATTGGAGCAGTTTGACCTAAACCCAATATTAAATTTGTTTCCATGCAACTGAAAGTGCACTTTCAGACAGTTTCCATCCAGTTGGCAAGAACTAATTGATCTAGATTTGACCAAATTACAAAGGAAACTAACAAGAACTGGAATTGGATAAAAAAACTAAATGGTTATCCTCAGAGCCTTCTTTTTCCAATGCCTAAGAGCCTTCTTTTTCCAATGCCTAAGAGCCCTCTTTTTCCAGTGCCTCTCTGTTTTGTCAGTTTTCCTTGGGACCTTTATCACAAACTTTGGAGTTCTACCAATACATGGTAGAATTATTTAGAAGTTTAAAAAATTAAACCACATTATATGATGTTTAATGGTGCTACAAATAAAAATTAGTCACATCAGAACAATGAGGTAAGAAGATTTATTGCACTCTGATCCCCTGTATCTCTCGCATTCCTGGATAATGTAACTCTTAAATTAGTCAAGCCATCAATCAGCATTCCGAAAAACATGACTGACCAAACTTGACGTTGCTTGCCAAAATGATGAGCCGACACAATCCCAAGACTTGAGGCTCTGTTCACTTGTTTTCCCGGGAAAGGAAAAGAAAATGTTTCCCGGGAATCTGACGTGGCATTAGGAAAAGAAATCCAGGGAATCTGTGCAGGAAAAGGTTTCCCTGGACTGTTTCGGACTGTTCACTTGCGCAGGAAAAGGTTTCCAGGGAAACTGCTTGCCCTTCTTTTTGCACTAGTTTTCCCGAGAAACGAAATCCGAGTGTTTTTGGTCGGAAATGAAATCCCTAAAGGGGGGGAATGGGCTTTTCCATGTCATTTTTTGACTTATTGTAGAAATTCCACATGTGTAATTCTATTTTCCCTGGAAAGCAAGTGAACACCAGAATTCTGTCTTGTCAAGGTCTTGTCAAGGAAAAAAGAGGTTGTTTTCCAGGGATTTGCTTTCCCGGGAATGCAAGTGAACAGAGCCTAAAAGTTAAACTTAGGCATTTAGAACCGGAATGACTTATCCATTTTCCAATTTTCCACACTTCATATTAAAATATTTATGGGAATCAGGACTTTGGATACATGACCCAACAAACCGAATTGGGTCAACTATCACCAACTGACATAAATTTCTTACATATCAGAAAGGGTGTGTCATAGACAATCAACGACTGAATCTTGAAACCATAAACAAAACGACTAACCAAAAAGGCTCATCGCGATCGCAAGTGTGGGGATCTTGATCCCCAAATCGCTATTCAAGACAGAAATCAGAAATAAGAAATATATGAATGATTGCCTTCCAAAAAAAAAAATAGATGAATGATGAATCACAGGAATCCTTAATTTTCTTAACCTTTGAAAAGCACACATTCATATCAGATCCATCAGCTATACCACACACCAGATAAGTACTTTTTAAATCCTTTACTTCACTACGAAAAATATTATGAAAAAAATTAAAAAATAAATTAATGAGTCAAATGTGAAAAAGAATCCAAAAAAGATAAGATGCTTCTTAACCATTTATTTCCCAAAACATATCCACCATTCATTATCATACATAAATGATTGAGCCAATCAACCCATGAATCATGGATCTGGGTTTACAAGGACTCACAAATTTCAAAATACCCACCAACAAAACCTCACAAGTTACATCATAATAATCGTTCCAGAATGTTGAATACCAATAGCAGTGATAGAAGATATGTGTGGCATGCTGAGATTTATCCTAGAGTTGCTGCCTTCGTATGACTGCCTTATCTAAAAGCATTCACTTTAGGCATACTGAGAAAAAGAAAAGATCAGATTGGCCAAAAGGAGTGTTCTTTGCAAGAATGAGAAAGAATCTACCAATTACATCTTCTTACTGAGAAAATGATAACCTGTTTGTCTTCCTTGATTGACAATAAAGAATAGGTTACCACTACTATTTATGATGGGCATGCCTTCTCCACCCACCAAATGATAGGCACACTGAAGTAGCCATCTTTATTTTCCAAATCTAGTAGTAAATTTTATGGGCCACAGGCTTCACAGACCCCCAGTTGTCTTGGAAAATGGTAATATTGAAAGTAAATGCTTCCAAATGGTACCTCTACGGCATCATTACTGACTTGGGTATATCTGTAGCTGACTTCTAATATATTTCTAGAATCCTACAGTCAGGGCAATCTATTCCATGGTTTGTTATAAGCTTGTAACAAGAACACTTGCATAAATGGCATGGTAACTGTACATATTTTATTATGTCTCTCAAAATCCTTCTATGTTTTCTTTCAGTATCTCCTTATTCTTTTTTGCATTAAAAATCCAATGAGAATAATTCAAAAGTTGCAAAAAAAGGGCTGATATGAATCCCTTTGGTATGAAGTGAAGAGATGAAAACAAGATAATGGACAGAATAGAGATAAATATTGTACAGCAACCGCATCAACTCAATACAGATACAGGGTTTTGTTTCTTTCCTTCGGCTGGTAAGAAACAAAAAGTTGCCACAGTACGTTTAAGATATTAGAGTATATATTTTAAACTATGATATCATCAGCTTCTCACCTTAGAGGGATCTACGGAAGAAAGTGTATGCGCCTAACAGTTGAATCATAATAAGAATAAAAAATAAAACAACGAGACAGACCTGATAGCCAAATCTATTATATTGAGGAATGTATCCCATGGGCAGGGCTCCAAATAATGAAGGTTGCTGTGTTGAATCAGTGCTTGTCACATTAGAAGGTTGAGATTGAGCTTTCTGAGCCCTCCGAGCTTGCCTTTCTTTTTCTGTATCTGCCCACTTAACAACTAAAGGCACACTTGAACCCTACAACATTAAAAACAATATGTGGATCACAGGATCAAGTTCATAATTTTTTTTCTAAACCAGTACTAAATGTATAGAGAATATGATTCTTTTCTACAATTAATGAAAATTTTGAAACAAAACTAACAACAATTGGAGAATAAATATAGACATTGAACTATTAGAGACAGGTTAGATTTTGCTAATATAATTCTTTTCTAGGCAGAGTCAAGTGCTTGCATCAAAATCACCCAACAATGATGAAGTTATAAATGGCCAGAAATGCAAGGGATGAACCATCACCTGTATACACTTGCACTTACCTTGAGAGGGAACTAGGTTCTTAAACTGCTCAGGGCTATTGGCAACATGATTTGAAGCCCCAGTGTCAGGATACTAGCGACGGTCTGACAGAGACGCGAGACCTCTCTTCTCTGTCATGGCATATACCCATCCGTCAGTCACAATAGCAACTGAAGATGAAGTAGGTTTACGGATGATTGTCGCCTGAGCCGATAATGCCTATATAAATATAAATATAAATATATATATATATACATATATATATATATATATATATATATATATATATATATATATATATATATGTTTGTGTTGATATTTTTCATATGGCTGTAAAATCCCTGTCCTGTAAATGGGAGACGAAGAATCTATGGAGGAAGAGATGTTTGGTATCTCCCCAATAAGTTCATGTTCGATGACAAAAGGAATAAATGGCCTTCATCAAATGCAACGTGACGTGAGATTAGTATCTTCCTGTAAGAGAGATAGCATCGACACCTATTCATTGTACTCCATTAAAATACATGTGACTGCCTTAGGTAATAGTTATTTTGCCAGTATGTGGACATTAGGGATGACCGTGAATGGACTGATGGATCCTCACGGTCTGATAAGATTGACAGTAATTTTATTCTGATGGATCCTTTACGGATCCATATTTAAGGATTCAATTAGGGTCCCAAAAATTATGAACCCATATTCAAGATTTGCGGACATATTCAAATCCGATTAGGGGTCTAACAAATTACAAAAATGACCTCACATGTTTTGTAGGGATTAGTATCATTCAAAAAAAAGTTTGTATGGATTAGTATACATTATTAGGGTATCTTAGTAATTTTTTATAACATGATTTAGATAAATTGTAAGTGTACTCATTGAGCTAGATAATAACATACATTGCATAATTATTTAATGGTAGCAAAATGGTATTTTAATTCACAAGATCTGAATCCGAATGGACTTGGATTCAAATACCGAGGGTAGGATCCAAGGAATTTTCCGATTAGGATCTGAGCAGATCCTAACCTAGGCATGGGTGGATCTGATCTGAATCCTGCCCATTGACACCCCTAGTGGACATAAATACACCCCCACGAGCAATGTAGAGTAGTCTAATTTCCAACTAATAAGAGTACACATAGGAGTCCGATATTCCAAAGTAGATGATGAAAAGTTGGAAGATGGAATGTGTGGTTGTATGAAAGGCCTCCATCCATAAATGCTTAGGAGCCCTAGAGTGAAACATTATGGGCAATCCAACATCAGTGATGCGACAATACTTTCCCCCACTAATACCATTATGAGACAGTGTATGTGGGAATAAGAGTTGCAGCTAAATCTTGTAAGTAGCAAAATAGTCCTTGGAAGGCTTGGGGTGTTTTCACTTGGCAGATGATTGATTCAAGTGTTGTATTTAAAAAAAAAACAAATTAAAATGAGAAAAGAGATGTAAAACATATGACTTGTGTTCCGTGAAGAGCATCCCACACATCGGAATGGAACACTTCCAATGGAAAGGAAATATGAATACCACTAGCAAGGAACTTCCCTGATTAAAGATCCTTAATAAATACACGAGGCAGCGTAAAGATAAAGTAACATGAGAACTAAGATGAGAACTTAGAAACGAGGAATAACTTACACTCAAGAGTAGGAACAATATAGACATCAGAAATGGACAAAGTCTTTTAGGAACTGTTAAAGTATAAAAGATTAAATAACACCTTCTCCAACAGCTTAAGCTTTTGTAGTAAATGGTAGTTTCACATGGTATCAGAGCAAATGTACTGAGTTCAAACCTCCTTGATGTCAAAAATCCACATGCAATGATCAACCCAAAATTGGGGCCACGTGTGCCACGTGTAGGCCAACCCTAAAAGAGGGGCCACACATGAGGGGGAGTGTTAAAGTGTAAAAGATTAAATAACACCTTCTCCAACAGCTTAAGCTTTTGGAGTAACTGGCAGTTTCACAGGACGAAAGAATGGAAGCACTATCAACGTATGTGATTGATTGAGATGACTAATCTCCTAGGAAAATGAGAGAACAGAAGAAGTGAAACAACTTGTTATTTGAATCATCCGAAAGATGGTGAGGGGCTCCTTGATAGAGGTGAGAGTAAGATATCCCATCTGATGAGTGAGAGTTGTTGCCGATGACTACTGGTACCCCGAATCGTACCTGTAATAAAATGTAGCAGTTCTGTAGTTGATGCAACCACAAATTTGACGTCCCAAAGATGGTGGCCTGTACTATGTGATTGATCCAGGACTCCAAGAGGTCCCACAAATTGTGACTAGATGAAAATTTTGGAGACCAAAATATGAGATTTTTCTTGCCGGACTTTCAGGGTTTAATAGTGTTTAGTATAATAAAATTTATGAACAATTTATGAACCTTTAAAATTGGAAAGATAATACGCTGGCATTTAAAAAATAAGAATTTGAGCCAACCCAAAAGGATCAGATTTAGTATTAGAATTAGAATTGGAAAGTTGGCTGTTTATTCTCTTGGAATTTGGATTTAAGAGCATTTTTATTGGATTCAAATGGGGAATGCTCTCTTATCTACATGTAATATGTAAATAGTAAAATATTAAGGCAAAAGGATATTCATCTAAACTTAAAAATTTACAAAGGCTTTTTGGGTAAAAAAATAATTTTTGACATACCTTCTTCCACCAACTTACCTTTCATACAACTAAATCAAAACACTACCTTCATCAGAGAAAAGAAAGGAGAGAAGATAAGAGAGGAATGAAGGAAGCAAAGGGAGATAAGGGAGGAACAAAGGAAGCAAAGGGAAATTTCTAAGGTTTCGTCTGTAAATAACAGTACCATGGCATCTGGAGAAGCAATTCGAGGCAAGGTAAGTTTAGTGAATCCATGCCTCCTCCATTCCTCAAAGAATAATTATAAATTTTCTAGCCTGTGCCACTACAGTTGAAATCCAACATATAGACATCAAGTCAGAGAATTTCCTTGTCAAATAACCAGCTCCATCAAAGTTCAATGAATCCTAGACAAACCTCAGTTTCAAGGCTATCCTCATGTAATGGATCTATTGTAATAGAAAACGCATGTACAAATGAGACTGCAATCCTGTATTCAAATTTCCCACAAACCAATCTGTAGACAACAGATTGGTGCTTTGGAAATGAACAAAGAAAATGATCTGGAGGCATAAAAAAATTTAGACAAAATTGATTTAGAAGAAAGTCAATCATTTTTAAGAGCCAAGCAAGATCTCGCCCAATAAAAACCTGCAACCATCATATTTCACTTGCTTTTATGTCGGCCACAGCAAGACAATCAATAAGAACTGATGGCTAAAGAATTTTTTAAATTGTAAAAAAATATATTGAAGGCCCTATGCCAATTTGGCACATATATACAGACCTCCATCTTATGCTTCCCATTGATGGCCTCCAGGGCTGCAAGAGCTTGTTCTTTTGTCTCATACTTCAAAAAGGCACAACCTGCTACTTGAAACGAAATGAAGAGCATAAGAAATAATACCTATAAAACAAATCCAGTTTATAACTAACTTTAAATAGTGAGTGCCCAACATAAGTTGAACTGCATGAAGAAGTTAAAATTATACACGTTGAAAGAGAAAGTGTACCTTTGCTTGTTTGTTGAGAACCTCTTAAAATTTGTAAGTCTTTTATATTTCCATATTTAGAAAACAAAATGGAAACTTCAGCATCAGTGACATTCTTTGGGAGCATGCCAACAAAAAGCTTGTGCTCTGGAGATCAGAAGATCATAGAGAGAGTTGAGAAGCTTTAATTTGAACAGAAATACTTCAAACAGATTCTAAAAGAAAATAAAAACATGAAACATGAAATATGGAAAAACAAACTGCACTAATGCAGGAACCACCACAAGTCGCATCAACAAAGGACCAAAATGAAAAGAATACGTCAAGTGACTAAGAGGTAAAATAGAGGAAAAGAGTATTGAAAAGGGCAACATATCTCACACCTAATCTTTCCAACTCGCCATCTGCATACTTCACTTGCAATGGACTGGAAGCCTGATTTAAACAAAAAGAGTATAAAACATTCAAATCAGAACAGAGAAATATATTCAAACATCAAATATGTTAATCAAAACCCGCATGTTATTGCATGTGGCATGGAGTACGATTAAACATCAACTCCCCAAAGAGCTTGTGACATACTGACGTGTGCATCGGGGCATGTGGCATGGAGAGGATACTAATATAATTAAACATCAACACCACCAAAGAGCTTGTGACATATGCATCGCACAGTAAAGGAACACAAAAAATAAAATAAAAAGATAAACGGAATGGAGGACAGAATTATTATTGAACAATGCTAATCATTATTGTTCATTTCTCTATTACTATTGAACAATGCTTATCATTATCAAAGAAAGAACAGAAGAACGCTAAATGCCTAAATGTTTTTTTAATGATAATTGCCTAAATGTTACACCAAAACAAATATAACATCATACAGTAGGGATAAAATTTAATCATTTCTCTCATGAGCTCACGAAACAAATTGAGGTGAATTGCAATTTTATTCATTAGCTTCAGTCCAAATATCTGATTATGCTAGCATACATTTAGCCTCAATCAGTTAGTGGAAATCCTCACAAAAGCCATGACTTGGACTCAATATGATCTTTTGGTTGGCAAATTCATGCTCCATGACCTTGTGCATTAATTTGAAAGGGAGAGGGGGTGGAAAGCAGCTTATAGAGTTTGTATGTGGGTGTATAGGTATAGTTTTTAGATCTATATGTCATGGCTTAGGATTAGGATAAGATTGTGCATATACATTTTATGAGTGAATCAACCATTGATCATAGATTGAGTGAATCAACCATGGTCATAGATTGAGTGAATCAATGGTTGATTCACTTAACATGGATCATAGAACCTTTTAAAAGAGTCCTCCTAAAAAACTCTTCGGTTGACATGTCATCAAGGGAAAATGCTTTGGTTCACATACCTTTGACCTTAGAACCTTTCAAAAGAATTCTTCTAAAATAAGAATTCTCCAGCCTAGAGAACTTTGATCAAAGAACCTTTCTAGAAGAAACCGGCCAAAGGAAGGAATCTTTTTTTCTCATTATTTTGATCTTAGAACCTTTTAGAAGACTCCCACCCACAGTTGTAAATTTCGTTTCGTTTCGTCCGAAATGGACGAAACGTTTCGGTTTCGGCCAAAAACCGGAACGAAATGACGAAAATTTCGTTTCGTTTCGTCCGAAATGGACGAAACGTTTCGGTTTCGGCCAAAAACCGGAACGAAATGACGAAAATTTCGTTTCGTTCCGGATTTCGGCCGAAATTTACTGAAATTTACCAAAAAGTTTTGTCCGAAATTTTCCGAAATTTCGTTTCAGTGGCCAAAACGAAATGGCCACCGAAACGAAATTTACAACTATGCTCCCACCTAAAAGGGAACTCTTTGATTCACATAACTTTGATCATAGAACCTTTTAGAAGAGTCCTCCAAGAAGAATGGTTCTTCACCTATAAATTTGATCAAAGAACCTTTTAAAAGAGTCCCTGAGAAAGAGGGACTCTTTGGCCAATATAAATTTGATTGAAGAACCTTTGGACCCCGTAAATTTGATCGAAGAACCTTTACGAAAGATTACTCCAGAAAAAGAAAATATTCAACTGAAGCTCGGGATGGAAGTCTTTGTTAAGATAGAGCTTTTCCTTGAATTTAAGCTTTAAAATAGTCCATCTAAAGGGAACTTCTTTGCATATTTTTGTGTTCAGATAGAGCTTCTAATGTTACTCATAAGTCATCCATTTTACATATTTTTACGCTCATTAAAGTTGGTAATCTTTCTAATCTTTCCAGTTCATCATTATATTCATTTGTTATTAATTATTATGCTCTAGTACACAAATAACTAAACCTGCGCAACTTTGATTCTCTTAACATAATTCAAGTATCATGTGAGTGTCAGAGGTTTGCAATACCATGTCATGATCTATGTATATAAAGCATAATTCAAATAAATGGTGCAATGAAAAGACCCATCCCCCAAATTTCTCCTACATGGGCATCATAGAAACCGACATCCATCCACTCAATAAATGTTTGATACCTAACCAATACGCCAAAAGCTCAAGAGCTGATGGAATGCATTACGCTAGGCCCATTAAACATGTCCCGTACCAAACTGGGTCCCACCTAGTCTCATGCCTAGGAAGGCCCCTCAGTCCCTCACTTAAGACCGTAGCATTCCACCACACTTCTGCATCCACCGTCCTCAGCATCCCATTCTATGGTGGCTTTCACTCCAATATTTTTATTTTTATTTCAAGTAGCCCTTTCCATAGGTCACCACTTTCGTGGCGACCCACTCTATAGTAACTTCACTCTAATGACTTTCACTCCGACTTTTTTTACACGGTTGCCATTTGCAGGTAGCCCTCTCCACAAGCCACCTTTTCCATGACTCAAACACACAATGTGATCCCTACTTTGATACCAAATGTTAGGTACCTAACCAATACGCCAAAAGCCGCAGAGCTGATGGAACGCATTAGCCTAGGCAATTTAGACCTGTCCCATACCAGGATGGGTCCCACCTAGACCCATACCTAGGCAAGCCCTCACTTAGGACCATAACAATAAACCACCAGAACAATAACATGATAACATTTCAACGGGAATTTGACCCACCAGACTTATGAATTATGAAAAGTTCAAATCAAGCTCAATTAAAAAACTAAATCACACCAAAAAGGAGATCAATCACCAACTTACACCGGGCAGTGTTCGCTTATTGTGACATGCACTAACCGCCTTATCAGCTTCCTGTCTGGACGGGCAAATTAGGAAACAGCACCCTACAAAACAAATCAACCAAATCAACAACAAAAAAATGAGAAACCCTAGGGTTTAATTGCACCAACCACTACAAAAATTCACAAACTCCACACTAAAAAACAGATCAAATCAATCTAGTACCATGCATTTACAACCAAACAAAAGACCAAATTCAACAACAAAAAAAACATGTGAAATTTAGAGTGAAATTGAGAATTAAAAAACCTCTAGAAGTTCTTGTGGTTTTGTCTTTGATAATGTTGACCTCGTCTACTAGGGCAACTTCTTTGAACATGGCGAGAAGCTGAGCGTCGGTCATGTGTTTTGGAACCTGACCTACGAACAGCTTTACCCCTTCCCCGCCTGAGTTTAGGGTTTTTTGCTCTTCCGCCATTAATGCCGCCTCTTTCTCTCTTGATTCTCTCTGCAATTCCCTTTTTTTTTTTCTCTCTTCCTCGAACTTCTCCTCTCTCTCTCTCTCTCTCTCACCCCCTCTTATTTTTTCTCTGAGGAAATAAATAGTTTGGACAAGTTGGGGTGAGATTGAAGGTTTTAGCCATTATTAAAATTGTGAAGTTACGTAATTGCCCTGGAGTTGTCATAAAAACTACCAAAATAGTAAAAAATGGGTGTAATTAACAGAGTATTGAATATGATTAGTGCAATTAATGGGCTTATGCTGAACATTGAACATTGTCACAATGCAAAAATAGGACTACGAAGGCCTTTTTATTTTATGGTGATGTTAAATTCGCACCCCTTGTATGATGATTCGCAACTCTTATAACGTGAATTGTGGCAGACTTTTAATGCTTTTTTACGTCAAATCAAGTTATCAGGGGTACGAATAATCCTAGAGGGGATGTGAATGTATCATTTCCCTTTTTTTTTCCTTTAAATGTAGGTTGTGAGCAATTTTTTAGAGGGATTCTCTGATTCTGTGGAGTAGCAGAAAATGTTGAAAGGGATTTGCTAGGGAATTTCGTGGCTTACTTGTGCATGAGAGGAGCAGCCACGCAGGCTCACTTTACAACAAATTTTGTCTTATTCATTTAATTATCTGTGGTTGCTGTTCTCACATGCAAAAGTCAGCTGAAAAGCGTTTTTTATTTTACCGTAAACATGATTAGTACAAGGAATGGGGTACAGCTAACATGACATCTCAAAAATAGGACAATGAATTTTTTTTGGAATGTGATGTATTTGCTCCCCTTTTTTCCCTAGCCAGCCCCTTCTAGTGTATTTATGACTACCGTTTTACAATACGAGTAGGTGGCCCAAGGACGAAAAAGGTACTAATATTTTATGATACTGATATTGGCACTGTCATGTTTTGATAATTGCATTAACTCACCCCCTCTTTTCTTTTTTAATCAGCTTTTTGGTAAATGTAATAACCATTGACAGCTGGTTAGATAATAAAAGACATGGTAAGTTACGTGCAATTATTAAAACATGGCAGTGCCAATATCACTAGAATATATTGTTTCCCTCTTTTATGTAAGGGTTTTGCTAACTAGTGCCGGTAAGGTGTATTGGAAATGATATTTTACAATCATTTTACACATTGTTTGATAAAAATACTCGCATTCTGACCGATAAAAAAAATTAAAAATAAAATACTCACATTCTGTGAATTTGTTATTAAAATATGTGTAAAATATCATTTCCAATGCACCTTACCGGAGACCCGTTAGCAAAACCCAGTGGATTGATTTGGTAATCATTTTTTAGAGTGATTGGAGTTTGAGCTAATGAAATACCAGGCAGCATGAAGTTACATAATTGCCGCGGAGTAACGATAGAAACTACAAAAACAGCAACAAAAAAATGTGTGCATCTCACGAAGTGTGATTACACTAACGGGAACATGATTAGTGCAATTAATGGGCTCACTATGTCAAAAATAGGACTGAAGATTTTTATCCGAAAAAGGAAATGATATATTTGGCCCCTTTGTTTTATTCGGGACAGCCCCATCTTGTGAAAAAGAGTACTCATAAATACAATAGAGGGGTCTATCCCAAGTAAAAATAGGGGCGAATATATCACTTCACATGTTTAGTGCTATTAATGAGGTCAATGTTAAAGGGAAATGTTATCAGCACTACTGTATTTTGATGAGGGCAATCCTCACTTTATTAATAGTACAATATGGACGGCACCGTAGGATGATCCAAACCATCCATTAGATGGGCCACAGCCTAAATAGGTTGTGCCCAAAAAATCATTTCAATAGGTTGATGTGGGGGGGGGGGGGTAGGATCAACCTATTGAAATGATTTTCGGGGCACGACCTATTTAGGTTGTGGCCCATCTAATTGACAGTTTGGATCATCGTATGGTGCGGGCCATACCATACTTTTAATAAAGTGAGGAGTTTCCTCATCAAAATACAGTAGTGCGGATAACATTTCCCATGTTAAATTATGACATGTTAAAAATAGGAATGGAGATTTTTTCCTGTAAGGGAAATGATATCTTCACCCCTTTTTTCAATTTGGGACAACCCATCTAGTGTAGAAGAGTAATCATAAATACAGTAAAGAGGGCTGTCCCTAAGTTAAAAAAGGGACCAATTTATCACTTCCCTTCCAATAATTGTAGGTTGATCTGGTAACCACTTTTTAGAGTGATTATCGTAGAGAATGAAATATTTAAGAAAAGGCTACTAATATTCCCACTGTTTTGATAATGGGACGAGCTTACCTTGTCTTTCCTTCTTTAATTGGCTTCTTAGAGCTGCTCTTTTGGGAATTGTAAATTTGTAATAGCCTTTGGTAAGGTGAGTTCGTCCAATAAAGGGGGAAAGTGATATATCAGCCCCTTTTTAGTACTTGGGACACCCAGCAGCAGTGTGTGTGGCAATTGGGGCTGATTGCCAGACACAGTGCTGGGTGTCCCTAGTAATAAAAGAGGTGGATACACGTACACTGTTGCTGGGTGTCCCAAGTAATCAAAAGGGGCGGATTCTCTATTTAAAAAATTATTTTTTTAGACTGATTCTTTAATTTTTGCCTTATAAGTGTATTTCACGTGAATATGATTGGTGCAATTAGTGTGCTCACTCTTAAGTCTTAACATTATGATATGTCAAAAACAGTACATAATATATATTTTTTCTATAATTGTATGCTTTGTTTGGTAACCATTTCTTGTAGTGAATGTTTAATTCTGGAATCCGAATGAATAAAATATTTAAAAATAATATTTTGTAAATTTAAAAAAAGAAGAATGATTCTCTAAATTTTAGCCTCCTTTGAGGACATGTGTTGGCAGCCATGAAAAAAATATTTAAGGAATATTGTTATACCCAAGGTCAGAGAAGGGTAAAGAGGAGTAGTAGGAGAGGGATTTGAGAAGGAGGGCATGGCAAAAGAGGTCGGTAAACAGGGAAGGGGAAGTTGTTGGAAAATTGTGTTACCTTGGATAAATGACTGGAATGGCACCATTTTGACATTTTCGTTAAAATTATGTTGTACAGTGAGAAGACCAAAATGCCTTCTTCTTCTTTAATTTTTATTGTTTTTTCATCTTCTCCGTCGCCGATGACCATTGCTGCAACTTGAAAAAGGGGGGAGAGGAGGAAGAAACAGATGAGGAAGAGGAAGACAAGAGGAGGACGGAGAAGGGAAAAAAGAATCAATGCCGGAAAAAATGGAAAAGGCTAGAAAAAACGGAAAAAATGATGATGAAGAAGAAGGAAAAATTAAGAATCGACGTCGGAAAAAAATGAAAGATGTCAGGAAAAAAAACAGAGAAAGAAGAAGGGAGATTTAATGTCTTGTCGATGAGATTTGAGGATTACTCAGTGAGATTTGGGAATGACTCGGTGAGATTTTTTTCATAGTGCCAAACATGCCCTAAGGCCACGTTTGGATACCCACAAGATTTAGATTTCTCACATTTGTAGTTGAGATTTGGACCTGGATTAGATCCTTAGATTTCCGAATCAGCTACAACAGTACAAAATCTCTTGAATATGTCAAGTGAAGATGTTAGACGCCATATAAAATCTCTTGTATCTAGCAAGTCAAGATGTTAGAAGTAAATAAATAAAAAAGATGTGGGAAGTACCGCTTTTGGTCGTGGCAATTTGATGGGGTGGTTGTGTATTTTCAGTAAAAGAGAAAGGTAAGATGGTAAATATAAGGACGAGACTCGAGAGGGATAGATTCGTAGATATTGTATTAGAATGAGGACAAAATGTAAGTAAGACAGACTGTCCCGCCAAGCTTCTTAACTGGACTCCAAACCGCACGTGACAAGCAAGTAAACTCGCGTGCCGACCGACAGGTAGCGAGGGTAAATCACCCTCATTCAAACCCTCCTTGTTTTGATATTGGCACCCCTCTTTACATTAAACTTGTCAAAAAACGTCAAAAGAATTTTGGCGCATCACTGTTCGTCTCTGTTCACACTCGTCGGCTGCCATATAAGTGGGCCATGTCGTGAAAATCATGCCGGGATAAAAATAGAGGCGTTGTTAGGCTCCTTCCTAAAAGACAATTATTGGGCCCCACTTGTAACTTTGTCTACATGATCAGAACCGATGATACCTTGATCGGATGATCGTAGGCCCTTGATCCATCAATCCACATTTTTCGGTTGCACCAAAAAAATCTATACCATTGATTTTTATAGTAACGGGTATATTCACCCCTTTGTCCCCTGGGTCGCCCCTTGTAGTGTAAAATGACTAAATGAGGAGTCAGCGGTGGGGTGGCCTGGGGAAGAAAAGGGGGCGAACATATCTGTTCCCTTGTTCCCTCTTTTGTAATCCTTGTGGGGGCCCAAATATTGTCTTTACCTTTGCTCCAGAGTGTCTTTCTGAGTAAAAATGAACGGTAAAAAATCATACTAAAATTCTTTTAACCATCAGATTTTTTGTAGGGCCCGTACATCTCACTACTGGGGCGACGGCCATGCTAGATCAATTTAATCAATGGCATGAAAAGGCGGTTAAAAACAAGGTGTGCCAAGTGTACGGTCTAGATTAATGAACACCAATTTTATAGAATAGATTTTATATTATAGAATTATTAATTTTAATTTATATTGGGGGTTAGAAGCATGCATGGTTTCAAATTTCGGTTTCGTAATGCATTTCAGTCGTTAACAAAACCAAAATTTCAAAATAACGTTTCGGGTATACCCGATTTCTGTTTCGGTCTCGACCAAAACCCGAAATCTCAGATCTCGGTCGAAATTTAAAACCATGCTTCTAACATGTTAGAACACAGTAGCTCTTCTCCATAGCAGTTCATGTAAATTATGTTTTTCTAATCATTATACTTCAAGGGAGATGATATTTTCACCCCCTGCAGTACTTGCACACCCCGTTATAAGTTACAACCTTATTTGAAATGAAAAGTGGGCAATTTTATGTCAAATCACGTTATAAGAAGGGTGTGCACGTAATGCAGGGGGAGGGGAATATCATCACGCTACTTTAAATAAAAACCGGAAGTGATATTTACGCCCCTTTTCATCACCGGGGACACCCGGCGGCAGTGTATCAATGACTAAAAGGGTGATAGTGTAGTTGACGTCAGAAGAATCCAGTGGGCTTGATTGCCACATACACTGGCGTTGGGTGTCCCTGGTGATGAAAAGGGGCATAAATATCACTTCCCTAAAAAAATTGATCTTAGAAGTCTTATTCTAATCACCATCTTTTATGGCTAAATTTTAAGAGAAATGATATTTAACACCGCTCCCCACCTCCCTCTCTGTTCTACATTTTTTCCCCCAAAAATTGCCTATATTTCCATCACTTTTTATTTTTTGTTCCACATTTTAATGATCTGTTTATTTTGACGTAAAATGGGCGTAAAACAAATTTTACACTCTGAGAATTAAAGCAGGTGTAAAATTTATTTAGCACCCATTTTAAGTCAAAAGAAATGGAGCCAAAAAGACAAACAAAGGAATAGAGCATCTAGGATGAAAATTGAAATTACATTATCTTTGAAAAAATTGTTATTAAAAGTCTTATCCCAATCACTCTCTTTTAGGGCTAAATTTTCCAGTATATAATTTAATGTAGCTGCCTAATCTAGCTATGTTATCTCATTTAACCCACTTGCCTAATCTACCGCTCAGATGGTCCAACGATTTATTTCAACCCAATCCAATGGTGAAATTTCACATATTCTAACATGCCACCTCAAACATAAATGGATTGGAAATCAACATCCGTTTGATTACAAATAAAAGTCCCTTGTTATGAAAATAAAATCTTTTGATTTGAAGCACACTGCTGAGTTTTGATTCCCAATGTCCGTTGAAGAAGCTGTATGATTTACGTAGCTAATATTGGTGAAGATGGTGACTGCTTCCTTTTCCGGCGAAATCTGTCGCATAAAAAATTAGCCGCGAAATGCTTCAATGGGTTGATGGGACTGTATCCCCGATGGGAGAGTCTTAATAGGCTGATTTTGGATACTGATCCTTTTGAAAATGAGTCACTATGGACGAAGATGATCCAATAGTTTATTTCAACCCGATCCAACGATGAAATCTCACATATTCTAACACACATGATATGTGCCACCATGCCTTGTTTTTGTTTTAGGCCTCAACTTTCTAACATTTTCAACGATAACCCTGACTTTTCGACGTAATCAAAGAGACCCCCTTAGTTTTCAATAATGCTTGTTACGTGACGGGGTGACTGAGTGGACAGGAACGAATAAATTGTCAGGGGACCTTTTTGATGGCTTTTGAACTATAGGGTGGAAAGTCAGGGGGTCTACTTCATGGACGGTGAAAAGTCAGGGGTGTCGTTGATGACTTTGAAAAGTCAGGGTTCTCGTTGAAAATGTTAGAAAGTTGAGGGGGTGTATCTGTGTTTCTCCCTAGAATTTTCCTTAGATTGCGGCAAAATCATCTAGAAAGAGAATTGATGTTGGAAATTAAATGATCTGTGATTTGGAAATTGGATTTAAACACTTCAAAATAGGTTTAAGATAATTATTACATTTAACCTTATCTATCATTATCATCCAAACCTCAACAAGATCCCCTCATCAAGCATCTAGTTCATAAGAATAAACAGATAACAAGTTTCAGTTTTTTTTTATTATTAGAGAGCTTTATTCATGAGATCCAGGATTTAAGGATCACGGTGACCAATCTTAATGACACAGACGGCATTTAAACAGTGATAATAAACTAACTTAGCAGATTTAGGAATCAGGATGATCTCCAGGATTTCTTTAAAAACTTGATACAATCTTGCACATTGAAATGTTTCCCTTTAAAAAGAGATTAAATTAGTTGAGGCAATATACCGTGATACATAATGATCTCAAAATTTTCGTAATGAATGATGATGATAACAATGTAACAATAGTTTTACCAAGAGAATGCTACAATATGACCCACCATACCTTACTGCGTGGTGACTCGCTTTCTCCACAATCTCCACCGTACATATACCGGGGCTGTGGTGATCCACCACGTTGTTGGGTCACAAAAAGTCATGCAGATCAAACTATCTCAGCTGCTAGATCAATGGCCTGTGACAATTTTAGAGAAAAAATTAGCAACCAGATGAGTAAGATCCAAGATATGATTCACCCACCACAACAATCATGATGAGGACTGCGAGTCTAAATGAAATATAATGGGGGATTATTTTACCCTTAGCATGGTGGAAAGAGTTTGGGTGTTTGGGCCGATAAAAGGGACAATTGGGTGATGGATTGGGTGTTTAGGGAGAGGTTGAACAATTTACTCTGATTTTCAGGGATATTGAAATATTAAGGGTGTTATGGGATTTCAATATCCCACCAACCGTGGTTAAAATAATCCCTTCCCCTCTCTGCCCTATCCAGGGTAAAGTAATCCCCCAAGATAACAGACCCAGTAGGAATTTGAAAATAGTCTGGTAAATAGAATAGACCTTGAGGACTAAATCGCCTTCAGTCCAGCCAATTCCCGCAGCTTTTCGCAGACAACAAAGGTGATTGTGGTTTGCGGACCTAATCTTGCAAAGATAGCTAAACCCCTGATAAATTATTTAGAATGTTACTATTTGGGTTCAATAATCAAAATGTAAAACAAATAGTGCATCAGTCTTCAATTTTCAGTAAGTCACAGTTCATGATACAAAAGCAAATTCTTAGATACATGGTACTGTACATGCATATACATGTAATTTACGCTAAAGTTGGGTTCTCATCCAGAGATTGTGCTGAACTATAGTAAAATCTTCCCCTACACTATCCCTCATGGCTGGGGTTAAACCCCCACGACTTCCCTCCCACTCTAATCTCATTTTCTTTCCCCTGTTTCCCGCTTGCTTCACTTCACTTCTTGGTTCTCAGCTCCCAGCTGTGAACGCCTTATACAATCCCTTCTCTTTTCCCATGATCCTTATCCTATTTCCCCTTTTTCATCTCTCCACATTTACCTCTCTCTTTCTTGGCTCAAATCAGCCACCTCTTTCATTCATCTTTCCACTCTCTCTTTCTCCTCTCGGACATCACCTGCAATAAACAACCAAGGCACGAAGCCTGGCAGGCTCATTCTCAGCTATGGTTTTCTTTCTTCCTATTTCAGTATTTTATACCCTGAACCCATATGCATCTTCCCCTTTGATTCCTTCCATCATTCGTTTCTTTTTCCCCCCAGGATGTCATTTCTTGCCGATTTGTGTAGTTGGATTATTCCCAAGTCATTTCAGGAGAATTTTATAGAGCAACAAAGTGCTTGTACTTCAATTTGGTAGCACATAAGAGCATATGGACAACTAGAAGTGATGAATAACAGCTTAGAGAATTTGTTGGAATGTTTAGGTAGCAAGGAACATCATCCATGAAACTTAATTCTACTTGAGTAGAGTTCACATACTACAGTTCCTATTGGGAAAGTTGCCTTATTTCCCATAGTTGGTGGAAAGGCAGAAAAGGAAAAAATAAAAACCTAGGGTTTAGGTTTTTGGGAGAACCTAAGTATAAAAGGGAAACTCATTTCTTCTCTTGCGTGAGTGGCTGCAAGAGGCTTGGGGTGTGTTGACTACTTCAAGGGGGAGAGAAAAAGAGAAAGAAAGAGTAGGCAAGAGCAGTGTTTAAAAACGCGGATGCGACGCGGAATGCGGCCGAAGAAAAACCTAGTCGACTCGACGCGGACGCGGCCAAGAACGCGGTTGACGCGGCTGAGTCATAATTTAAATTAAAAAATTAAATATGTGAAACGGACGGTTTGGATCATCCAATGGTATCGGCAGTACAATATTTTTCAGAAAAACTCTTGAGAGTATATGTGACCTATCAAATGGACGGTATGGATTATCCTATTGTATGGGTAGACAACAGTCGTGCACTTTTAGGAAAAAAATTGGACTATACACCATCCACAGATCCAAACCGTCCATTTCATAAGCCATAACATTAATGGGTTGTGCGTCATTTTTTTTTTAATTTCGCAATGTATTAAAGAAGGAAGGTTGACTGCTTGACTTACTTGCTGGCCATTCTTTCTCCTAAAAACGAGCACGTGTCCCTAAAAAGTGGGGAAGAGGAAAATATAAAGGGAGAAAATTAAGTAGGTGTTGAAAAGAGAGCTGAAAATACAGCTGTCACAGCTTTGTTTTCCAAATCTGACGGACACATTATTTTTTTCAATGATATCCTCTCTCTTCTTTAGCGATATCCTCTCTTCTTTCGCTGTTTTTTTTCTTTTCCAAGCTTTAATGGCGGATTTTTTTTACTCGGCTCGAACTCGTCCGAGATGGACTGGACTCGCCGAGTCCGTGACTCCACGACTCAGTAACCACCAAACCGCGTCGACTCGGCCGAGTTCCGAGCCGAGTCAACGAGTTTTTAAACACTGGGCAAGAGAGAGAAAGAGAGAGAAGGAGAAAGAGGAAGATCAGCTCCACAAGATTGATGAAAAGTTGAAGAAGACAACGCCATTTTGCTTCTTACTTCGCTTCCTGATTCGTATGACAACTTGGTGACGATTTTATTGTATGGTAAGGATACAATAAAGTTAGAGGAAGTCATGGCAGTGCTCTTGTCGAGTGAGATGCGGAAGAAACATGTTCTTGATGGGAGTTAAGAGCATAGGTTGGTTGTTCATGGTGGGGATCAACAGGAAGGTCGTCGGGCGGGGGATCGGGAAAAGGCAGACCAAGATTATGCTGAACTATAGTAAAATCTTCCCCTACACTATCCCTCATGGCTGGGGTTAAACCCCCACGACTTCCCTCCCACTCTAATCTCATTTTCTTTCCCCTGTTTCCCGCTTGCTTCACTTCACTTCTTGGTTCTCAGCTCCCAGCTGTGAACGCCAATACAATCCCTTCTCTTTTCCCATGATCCTTATCCTATTTCCCCTTTTTCATCTCTCCACATTTACCTCTCTCTTTCTTGGCTCAAATCAGCCACCTCTTTCATTCATCTTTCCACTCTCTCTTTCTCCTCTCGGACATCACCTGCAATAAACGACCAAGGCACGAAGCCTGGCAGGGTCATTCTCAGCTATGGTTTTCTTTCTTCCTATTTCAGTATTTTATACCCTGAACCCATATGCATCCTCCCCTTTGATTCCTTCCATCATTCGTTTCTTTTCCCCCCAGGATGTCATTTCTTACCGATTTGTGTAGTTGGATTATTCCCAAGTCATTTCAGGAGAATTTTATAGAGCAACAAAGTGCTTGTACTTCAATTCGGTAGCAGATAAGAGCATATGGACAACTAGAAGTGATGAATAACAGCTTAGAGAATTTGTTGGAATGTTTAGGTAGCAAGGAACATCATCCATGAAACTTAATTCTACTTGAGTAGAGTTCACATACTACAGTTCCTATTGGGAAAGTTGCCTTATTTCCGATAGTTGGTGGAAAGGCAGAAAAGGAAAAAATAAAAACCTAGGGTTTAGGTTTTTGGGAGAACCCAAGTATAAAAGGGAAACTCATTTCTTCTCTTGCCTGAGTGGCTGCAAGAGGCTTGGGGTGTGTTGACTACTTCAAGGGGGAGAGAAAAAGAGAAAGAAAGAGTAGGCAAGAGAGAGAAAGAGAGAGAAGGAGAAAGAGGAAGATCAGCTCCACAAGGTTGATGAAAAGTTGAAGAAGACAAGGTCATTTTGCTTCTTACTTCGCTTCCTGATTCGTATGACAACTTGGTGACGATTTTATTGTATGGTAAGGATACAATAAAGTTAGAGGAAGTCATGGCAGCGCTCTTGTCGAATGAGATGCGGAAGAAACATGTTCTTGATGGGAGTTAAGAGCATAGGTTGGTTGTTCATGGTGGGGATCAACAGGAAGGTCGTCGGGCGGGGGATCGGAAAAAGGCAGACCAAGATCCGGGGTCAGCGGAAAGGGCATGCAATATTATCGTTGCAAGGAACATGGCCACATCAAGCAGGATTGTCCGAAGCAAGCTGACCAGTTGGACAATGTGCTACGAATACGGTGGTGGCCATAACGGATGAGTAGAGCGAAGAGGTTGGAAACATTCTCACAGTCTCCACAGGCAATTAGACTTCTCCTCATGATGATTGGATTTTAGATTTAGGGTGCTCTATTCATGTATGCTTCAGGAGGAAACATTTTGTTACGTTCCATAAGACAAGGGTAGGTGTGGTGTCCTTGGGTGATGGGTCTACTTGTGACGTCACGGGAGTTGGGACGTTGAAGATCAAGATGTTCGATGGAGTGGTTCGTACTTTGGGTGGTGTGGCGTATGTCCCAAAGATGCGAAGAAATCTAGTGTCACTTGGCCGGTTGGATTCCAGGGGTTGCATATTTTCAGGTGCAAGTGGAGCCATGAAAATCACATTGTTGTATGCTTCTGATGAAAGGAGAGAGGTGTGGTTGATTATATCGTCTAGTCGAAGACACGATGACTAGTGTTCCTAAGATCTCGATGGCTAGATGGAAACAGAGTGATAGCGCATGCCTGTGTAGGGTCTCTTTCGCAGTTAGTACAGAGACAGGTTCCCAGGTTGCACACGATGGTGAGATGGTGAGAGTACCTGTGTTAGGAGGATTGATCGAGATCCCTCTCCAAGGTTGACTATGTGAGTCAACGGGTTGGCGGCTACAGATGTGCATTTGCCTTATTGATCGAATTGGGAAGAGTCAGAACCAGGATGATTCGAGGGTGTGTAGCTCGTACTTCGAAAGGCTGATGGTCGTTTGCGGCCGCATCGGACCGGTGGCGACATCAACGAAAAATCTTCATATGGCTGGGAAATGAGCCAAGGTGGAGATTGTTGGCAAAGTTGCCTTGTTTTCCATAGTTGCTGGGAAGGCAGAAAATGAAAAACTAAAAACCTTGGGTTTTAGGCTTTTGGGAGAACCTAAGTATAAAAGGGAATCTTGTTTCTTCTCCTGTGTGAGTGGCAGCAAGAGGCTTGGGGTGTGTCGGCCACCTCAAGGGGAGAGAGAAAAAGAGAGAGAAAGAGAAGCGAAGAGAATGAAAGAGAGAGGAAGAGGGTTTCTTCTTTGGTTCCTCTCAGGTATCTTCTTGGATTTTCTCTTGGGAATTTTCTCGAGTTTTCTCTTGTGTACGGTCTTGGGTGAGAGAAGCAAGGAAAGGGTTGTGGGTGTGTGGGTTTTGGGTTTAATCCATTGCAATCCTTGTATAATGTTTTCTCGTAGTGGAAGATCATGTTTTTCACCCTTGGATGTAGGATTGGCCGAACCACACAAATCTCAGTGTACATCTCGTGGCTTGATTTATTATTTTTACTTTTCAGTCAATTTTTGCACGGTCAGATCGCATTTGCCAGGCAGATTTTCGGAACAGTTCCATTACCCATGACCCATTTACCAATAGCCCACTACTTTAAACCCAAGCCCAAATCCACTTAAAGAGGCCTTATATCCTATTGGAACTCTACCATCACCCACCACTTATCCTTTTAAAACCACATTTTATATCCTATTGGCTACCCCATATGGCCCACTGCTTAAACCCCCTAAACCGCTCTTATTTCCCTCTCTTTTATCCTATTGGCCAGTCCTATCGCCCACCACTTAAACTACCTTCTCATCTTATTAAAACCTTTCAACCCATTCTTGAACCCTACCTTTTGGAAATCGATAACAAAGAATACCCCCTGGGGATTGTCCCTTCCCTCCTACTCTTATCTCATTTTCTTTCCACTTTTCCCACAACTATGATCCCATCATAGCCATCCATTTGTTTTTCTCTCTTTCCCTCTTTCTTCACTTCATTTCTTAGTTCTTAGCTCACAGTTGTATGCCTTATACAATCCCTTATCTTTTCCCCTTATTCTTCTCATATTTCCCCTCTCTCTCTCTCTCTCTCTCTCTCTCTCTCTCTCTCTCTCTCTGGCATCTCTAGGGCATCACCTACAGTGGACGATCAATGCATGAAGCTCAGCACAACCCACTTCCAAGTACAATTTCCTTTCTTCCTATATTCCTCTACTCTAATCCCATACTCTTCTTCTCCTTTGATTCCTTTCACCATTCTTTTCTTTTCCCCCATATAATTCTCAACCTTTCTCCCCATATTTTTACACTCATTACATAACCTTCCCCTTTACCCATGACCTATCATCACCTTACCCTGATCCCTTTCCTATTACCACTCCCTAGTCAATACTAAATCTTGTTGAGCCATAGTTAGATTTTTTAGGTCTGATTTAGGCTGAAATATCTTCCATTTGATTAATGGATTCAACGGTTATGATTTCTTCCAAAACTCTAGCTGTAATTGGTTATTATATGATGTTTAATCTGGTTTGGGTTACTGCCATTTACATCAGAACACCTTATTCATGCTCCTAAGTTCCCGTAATTCAGCCTGCAAAACACTAGGTTTGCACCATGGATTCTGACAACTTATGATAACTTAATTGAATCGAATTGAATTGAATTATGATAACTTAAGAAAATTACAAGATTGATTCTTATTCCCTGTAGAATATTACAAGGTTGATTATTATTCCCACCAGGATTTGTTTTATAACACAATGGTTGACAATACAAATGTAAATGAATTTGAGTCATAGCACTCTGGCAGAGTAGCAGCATTACACCTCATCAACTTTTTTGTAATCCTTCTATGGCCTAAACAACACGTGCAGCATGTCAACAACCTCAGGAATTGTAATGGCTAGGGGGATCTCTGCCGAGGATAATTCATTGATTATCACAGACGACGATGACATATACATAGCCTGCTTCAGTAGGTTGCATGCCAAGAAACATGACCCATGTTGAAAGATTAAGTCAATGTGGTGGACAAAGGAAAAATGAACAAACTAACGGCAGTTAAATGTCAAGGCATCTGACAATACCATGTCATGAGCTATATAATCCAACTAATTATACTAAATTTGTATATACTAGTATACATCCATATATACATGCATACAAGAGCATTTGTTTTCCTCTGAAAAAAATAATACTAACATTCCATTGTGCAAATTTAAACAAAGAGAAGATTCTCACCCTTTGTAAAGTGCCTGGGGACCTTCTGTACGGACAACCTGAAACCAGAATTAACTATCAGATGAGGAGAACTATGCTTAGTGTGGCATCAGAAGTTTTATCTTTTAATTCTAATTTTGAAGTGCATCAGAAGTTTAATCTCTCTCTCTCTCTCTCTCTCTCTCTCTCTCTCTCTCTCTCTCTCACACACACACACACACACACACACACACACACACATATATCATAGTTTCAAAACTCCCCGCATCATCGTCAACTCGCCCGAGTTGACTCATTTTTATCTTGGCCCAGTTCTTGTCAGAGTTCATGTACTCCTTTGACTCTCCTGAATTATGACCGTGTCAACTGAGTACTTGATCACATTGTACGACACTAAGTCAACTAGGACGCGTTTTGGCCTGCATCTGTGTTTTGAAACACTGGTATATATATATATATATATATATATATATATATATATATATATATAGAGAGAGAGAGAGAGAGAGAAAACGGTTCCAACATATATGGGTAGAGAGTTCTCTACACACTAGCTTAAAATACAGTGGAGGCCCACATTGTTTGGGTGATCCAAGCCATCCATTTTAAAGGCCCTCATATAGATAGGGTGTCTACAAAAAATCAGATCCATAGGATCATCCCAACCCTACGATTTGTGGAGGTAAAATGGATGTCTTTAAACCTTCACAAATTAGTCCATTTTTTGCCTCCACAGTTCGAATGGTTAGAATGATCCTAGGGATCTGATTTTTTGTGGACACCCTATCTATGTGAGGGCCTTAAAAATGGATGGTTTGGATCACCCAAATAATGTGGCCCCCACTGTATTTTAAACTAGTGTGTAGATAACTTATCTACACATATGTGTAGGAACCGTTTTCTCATACCATTATTTGGGTGATCCAAACCATTCATTTTTAAGGCCCTCACATAGATAGGGTGGCCACAAAAAATCAGATCCGTAGGATCATCCTAACCATTCGAACTGTGGAGGCAAAAAATGGACTAATTTGTGAAGGTTTAAAGACATCCATTTTACCTCCACAAATTGTAGGGTTGGGATGATCCTATGGATCTGATTTTTTGTAGACACCCTATCTATGTGAGGGCCTTTAAAATGGATGGCTTGGATCACCCAAACAATGTGGGCCCCCACTGTATTTTAAGCTAGTGTGTAGAGAACTCTCTACACATATGTGTAGGAACCGTTTTCTCTCTCTCTCTCTCTCTCTCTCTCTCTCTCTCTCTCTCTCTCTGTATATATACACAGAGAGAGAGAGAGAGAGAGAGAGAGAGAGAGAGAGAGAGAGAGAGATTATATGATGATAAGGCATACAAACTTGTACTCATCATCCCACCCTTGATATTTGATATCAATAGCACCATGAGTGATGTGTTGATGACTATGTTCTCATTAAAAACGAATGCTGACAATTCAGTGTATGTGCTTAAGGTAGTGGATATTGTAACAGATATAAAGTAAATGCAATAACGCTGAACACGAAAGTAGTTAATAGCATCTGTTACTTGAACATTTGTCTTGGCATTTCAAAACTACCAATATCTCTTAAGTGACTGGTTGCTATCACAGTAACTTTGACATAATTCTTGTACCTGGTATGCACAATGAAATCCATTTTTATAGCTTCCAGCACTTCCGAATTCTCGCTGCATCATGAGACGGGTTTTAATCATGTCCACAGGGGCAGTTACGAGGGTCCCCACAGTCCCTGCTGTGGCACTTGAGCTTCATATACGCATACATTGCAGTTAGTTATCTCTGAAAGGAAGAGCATAATGAGCCATTTGGCAGACTCAGTAATTAAGAATGTCTGAAGATATATCTCTGGTCAATTAAACTCCACGGTGTATCTGAAGAAAAATAAGAGCTAGGAGTTCCACAATACATGAGATGTAGAGGAAAGCCTTCTTCGAGAGGTGTCAACCTAATCAGAGCCTAAACGAGAGAAATGTGGATCAGATTGAAGTAACAGTCAAAACAGAAATTAAAAGAACCAAAGAAAAAAAAAAACTACTTCCGGTAGACTATAGAGATAATGACCCAGCATATAAAAGAACCGAAACAATCCTTCGCTATTCAAAGCGGAAATTAAAATATAACAGTATGTCATGCCCCTGACCTGCTTGGATTCATCATATGTTGCCAGTTGTGATGCAGTCAGAGCGGCAGCTCTGGCCGTTGCAGGGCCCACTCCCTTCCAGAGTGCTTTCATTCCCTCTTCTGATACAATTCTACGCATTTCTCTGATTGAGTCTCCTCTTCCCTTGTTTAAATTCATTTGTAACCGTACCTGTAAGAAAACAACTTTTCTTAGAGTCCAAGAACAAAAGGACACAAGTATACAAGGAAGCATTTTTTAACCTTTAGAACTTCTGTTGGGTTGGTCAATACAGTTGCAATGGCACCAGAGAATGCTCCAGATGCAATTTTCACCAAGATATTAGTGGATCCAAATGTCAAGTCACAGATATACTTGCATGGCTCATACAAGCCCAAACGGAGACCTCCATAAAGAATGGATCTTGTTAGTGCAGGTGCCAATCCCAAATAGAGTGCTCTGGGCCCTTCAATTTTCACCATTTGCGCAAAAAGTTTTCCCTGTACGTTTACAAGGATAGAACATGAAAATAAAATCTGACAGCCACACAATTGGGTAAACGATATCATCTTGATAAGATATCTGAAAGCATCGAGAGATACCATTCCAGTTAATGGACCTCTTTGGCCAAGAAGCTGCATCTGGAGTCTAACTTTGAGAACATCTGCAGTCCAAATTAGAAATGAAATAAGCATTTTCAGAACAGCAAATATGGATTTATGAGGAAAAGAAACCACATACATATGGACATTCACAAAGGATAAGGAGAGAGAAGGCTAGTTCTTGAAGATTGAGACACACTGGGCAGTAGTTGTCAAGACAAATCAACATGGGCATATCTCCTGAAGCAAAATCTTACCATGCGCACTCCACAAGTGAAAATTGCAATTTACAGATTAATTCATTCCTCCACAAATATTTGCATTAAGAAAGATGTCTTGGTGCATCTTTAATCTAGCCACAACAACTATTAGACAAGGCTATGTGCAAAGGCTTATAATGCTCCAAACTTATGCTTGTACAAAATCCATCCAGTTGTAAAGATTGTGAGCTACTGAGCTTTTACCAAATCTCTCCTATTACATAAACTAAGACTCTGAGACATCAAATCTAACCTGTGCAACTAGAAATCTGCACTATCCCAGCTATGATCACTCCTCCAATCCTAGATTGCGAGGTTCAATCCTCTAAAAAAATAGACTGGACATCACATACCATCAACCCCGACCATTTATTAGATTAAGGTTAAAAAAATTCCAAAAGCAATTGTCTAGGGACCGTTCTTCCTCGATGCACATACAACTTCCCATTGAGGATGTAAAGGAACGTTTATCAACCACCTCAATTTCTACTTCACATCATCAAGGAGAAAGATGGCCGACACTCTGATAAGTGGATACAGATTCACATGTCAAGTGCCGACACAGATACAAGGTGTCCGACAAGGCAACCACTAAAAATACAGAAATAGCAACATGCCCGTACACACACATACATATAAAATTACCAATCATTAATCATAACACGTTCGTACACACAATTACATATAAAATTACTAATTATCAATCATAATTTGCAACATGGTAAATGTGTATTCATTTAAAAACTAATAAATCATAGAATTAAGCAACTACATGTGTAAAATAAACCTCAGATAATCATATCACAATGCATTCATCAATCTAATATAGTTCACTTGAGTGTTCAATATGCAAACCGGAAAGACACCAATAAGATAAAATTAATATAATATTGGATGGAGAGTTTGTTTAGGTTTTAGATTTGAGAAGAGAGCTGAGAGATAGCAACACGTAATAATAAAATAAAAATTAATAAAAAAAATTAAGAGTTGTACTAAAAGAAGGGGTAAACACGATATTCAATAATTAAATAGTATTACTTGACATGGTACAAAAACGTGTCGACACACCCACATTAAGTCCAACACTTCTACCGGTATATTTACAAGTGTCAAAAGGAGTGTCAATATGTGTCGACAGGCATGTGTGCAGGAAATTCAAAGCGTCCGCTAAATCATAGCCGGCACTGTATATAAGGTGATGGATACCATCCTTCATAAAAATCAAGGACTTAACTACAAAGATGTTTATTTATAGTGTTATTTGAGTCATTTTAAAGTTAAGGCATACTAATTGAAATTTAGAATATTTTAATAGGAATTTACAGAGCAAGAAATCAACTACTAGCAACCTTATCAGCCTAGACAACCTTGATGTCTTGATCATGTTTTAATTTCCACCGAAACCAACATAAAACGACCAAAATATTTCTTTTTCCATCCCCACCGGATACCAAAACTTGAATGCATACCAAAACCAAAATTGTAAGTGTATGAGTTATATAATTATATTCATATGAATTGCATGTAAAATTAGGTACATGTATTATGTAAAAATGTTTCTATGAATTACATGTGAAATATGAAATGTACTTAATTATCAGACATGTGCGACATAGCATGTCAGTAGGTGTTAAACATAGTTAAACCATTACGGATGGTTGTCTTGCTTATGCAATGGTTTCTAAATGTGTATCTGCAAAAAATTCTATCATCCACATATGTTTTCCTACTTTTATGTGATTTTACATGATTTTCACCAAAGTTTCCAACCGAAATCGGGATTTAAAACCTTGATCTTCATGGACTGGATAACAATGGATGATCCTATAGTTTTCAACACAGCGGATTTAGATGATTAAGATTGGCAACAAGTGAAAAAACATGTTCCTAATGCAGATGAAGGAGACGAAGACATCGATGATGTTGGTGGAGCTATTGGTTTTGATGACGAGGGGAGCTTGTCAATTGAGTATGATGATCTAGTTAAGCACGTAGGAGATGACAGATTTATTGATGTTTTGCACTGAGCGTGATATTAATTAGGGTCATCAAGAGCCAATTTCATGCATATTGCAAAAGTTTTAAGACCAGAAGTAATGAACCAATCATATATGGGTACTCGTCTATTTTCAATTTATTGGCATTTGCATTCCTATTTTTGTTTGTTTACTTCTTGAAACTTCCAATATTTCTAAGCAAAAACTATTTACATATATAGTTTGCCTTCAATGCTAAATCGAAAGGCTTTCTGCTTCCCTTGGATTTTTCAATCTTGGAAGAATAATCAACACCATCAATTAATGCCACTTTAGTAGTTCAATCCCTAGGCAACATAATCCTTAGGCCAGTCGCCCATGCTTCAATTAGAACTTATATACTAACTCCAATCGAAGTTCTTCCGAGCATCCCCAAGAGAGAAAACAAAATGGCTCTCATTGTCGGCAAATAACAATAAGAACGGACCATCAATAATCACTTCCAAGTCAAGACTATGGGTCCAGTTCATTTTGGATTTTGAGAACCGATTTTGAGTCCAAAATTGATTTTTGGACTCAAAATTAAACATAAATTTGAGTCCAATAATCAGTTTTGGACTCACAATGGGTTCTTAAAATCCAAAACAGACAAAGCTGATAATGCCCAGCAGAAGAAGAAAAAACAGTAAGAAAGTAAGAGAAAATTAAAAGTAGAGAAGAAATTAAAACCTAAAGGATGAGTAATGCCGGTTGCAGTAGCAACAGCGATTCCACTGGTTGAGAATTGATAAATAAGATATGACAGCGAAACCCTAGAATCCTTTCCTCTTCCATCCCCAACAGACCCTAAATAATACCCATGTAAACAACATCAAAATATTACAATTTTTCAAAAAAATATATCAATATCTTACTATTTCAAAAAAAAAAAAAACAATATCAATTTCTTCCAATTTGCAACGCATTTCAGTTCACCAAATACTCCAATTGGGCAACACCCAATCACTAGTGATGAATTGATTATCCTAATTGACAATTGAGAGCGAAAACCCAGAACATAATTTTAAAAATAGCAATGCTCTATCGACTTTCCCCCCCCCCCCCCCCCTTTTTTTTTCTTTCTTTAGACACTCTTCGGGTTGCAAGAAAATTCGGGGGAAAAAAAAAAAGTAATTGAAGCAGCCCTATTCAATTTGCATTTAGAGTGACCTTCAATTTATGATGATATCCTTCTAAATTAACCATATCTATATTGTTTCTGTATAACTCGTGGAAACAAAAAAAAATCTCAAGAAAAATATTGCCGTAAGAAAAGTTTTTCTTGCAATCCAAACAGAGCCTTAGGGTTTTTGAGTAATACAACAGAAATCTTTAGGGTGGAATTCAAAGGATAAACCAATTGACATAGAAAGAAAATCCAAAAACCTAACTGAAAAATTCATTTAGAGAGAGAGAGAGAGATTCTGAAAGATTATTTGGATGGATTTGATTGAGGGAATTAAAAAGAAGAAATGTGAGTGGTGGAATACCTGAAGTTAGGGTTTGGCCAGACATATTTTCCTCGTGACAAGTTCCAAGCTAATGGCCTCCCAGTTTTGAAGAGACATTTGGACAAAAGTGGAGTAAAAAATAAATGGAGCTGATAAAATCGCACCCTCTGTAGGATAATTCGCACCACAGACGTGAATTGTAGCAGACTTTAAATGTTTTTTGAATGCAAATCACGTTGCATGGGAGCGAATTATCCAACATGGGGACTAATCTCAGCTACTGACGGAAAAGAAAAATATGTGAATTTTCAGGCTACGCAGGCCCTGTTGGATTCCAAGAAAAACATTTCTGATGGAAAAAAATTTCTTCGGAAATATTTTCTTTCTTTCCACAATTATGAGGGTAATGATATGATTATGGTTAATTTAGAGGGATATTATTGTTAACTGAAGGTCCTTCTACATAAAAGTTGAATGAGTATCTCTGTTGTGTTAAAAAGGGATATGCCAGGGACAATCCCACAAGGCATTTCACTGAGCGTCAGTTCCATGAGAGAGCAGCCACCTCAGATGAATAAGACAAAATCTGAGCCAATGTGGTTGCTCTCTCATGCAACAGACTCTGCGAAATGCCTTCTGCGATGGCCCGTAGCAAATACCTGTTAAAAAGGTAGGAACTTTTACAGATATTTTTCCTTACACCAAAGTTTGGGGGCTGGATTTTATTAGGTGGGGGTTGGTCAGTTCACATCTTCCCAACTACCTTTGGAATTCGGCTTTATTTTATATGCTGTCCACCCACACCTGCCCCTTTTTTATGATGATTTACAGAGATGCAAGATGTAGAATGGAAATAGAAATGAGATTTTTTGCAAGTGTTCGGTAATTATACTCGGGAGTATTTTGCAATACTGTTGCCGCAAAGAAGAGAATGGAATGACATTTTTAAGTAGACCCCACCCTTGACGGAATGACTAAAACTAACCATGGTTAACATTTTGAGAACAGAAATACCCTTTATCACTAGTTTTAAGCAATTTGCAAAGGGATCAGGGTTACGCCATTTTCCACCCCCGCGCCACGTCCGGCCACCACCGCCGGATTTGAGACGATAAGATAAATGGGATTTGAGATGGAATCAATGGCCTGGGATCAAACGGCAGAGATAAAGAAATGAGTAAAGAAATCAGTGGTGATGGGTAGAGGAAACGCCCATTAAAGAAAATAGGTTGAAATGAAACCCTAGAATGTATGGGAATTGTAAGAGGGTTTCATCATCTGTGATGACAACTCGTAAAAGGCTACCACAAAATGGTGGAGCTCGTCGGATTTAATGGAGATTGACCGGAATTAGTTTAGGGATTAAAAGAAATGGGCAAGGGTTGCAAGAAGGATGGTCGGATTTGAGATGGTGGATGAAGGTGGCTGCAAATCTCCCTCTTCTCTTCTTTCAAAACTCTAGAAACCCTCTTCTTCTTCTTGATTTTTGTTGCTTGTAACCCTAACCCAGAACTCTTCTTCTTCCTCTATTTCTTCATGATTCAGACATTACAAAACCCCAAACCATAGAAACTCCCCAATCCGTCTCTCTAACCTTCTCTCTAATTTTCTAGGGTTTCTTCAACAAAATCAGCAAGATCCCCTCTCCCTCTTTGTGCTCTTTCTCAATCTCTCTCTACTCTATCTGCAATTTCTCTCAATGGATCGGCAGGGGTAACGGTTATCGGCCCCGGGTCTTGTGGAGAAGACAATGCTCTTTCTCAATCTCTCTCTACTCACTTTATCACTGGTTTATGTTGATAAGCTTTGAATCAAACCCTTATTTTAAGTTTTAAAGCATGAAAACCCTAATTTCTTGGAGAAGACAAGGGCATAACAGTCATTTCCCCCTTTCCGTCCACTCTCGCGTTAAAAAAACCCATGAAAACCACAGGGGGTGTGTTTGATGACTTTTTAAAGCGGAATATGGCCAAACCACTAGGGGTCTATATGTAATTTTCCCTTAAACATAAAAGGCATGCGAAGCAAATAGCTTACTACATGTGAAGTATATATACCGATATTCATATGAAATGAAAAACTTTCAACTATAGAGAAAAAGAAAGTGTACACCGATATTCCTATGACATGAACAACTGTACAAGAATGCCCACAATACAGCTTTTAACAATGAAAAGAAAAAAAGAAAAAAACTAGAGAGATTTTGCCTTTTGATTTACCAGAAGCAGAAGAAGAATTAGTAGCGGGTTACAAACCGAATATTCAGGACCGTACAAGAATGCCCACAGTACAGCTTTTAACAATGAAAAGAAAAAAAGAAAAAACTTGAGAGATTTAAGCTTTCGTCTTCGGGAATTGCTGTAAAAACATGAAGCAGCAAGTGCAAAGAAAAGTTAGACGCGTGAACTTAAAACCAAACATGTATAGAAGTTCGCAGGTGGGTTGCTCAGCCAGAAGTTTGGGGATTGGTGACGAAGCGTGGCTTGATATCTCTGCTCCGCATGTACGTTAAGAACTGGTTGGGCAGCTCTTCTAAGAGCGACTGAACGATAGAGATCTGTCCACCTGTTGAAGGAAACCCAACAAAAAAAACATGAAGCAAATGAGGGTCCCAGATGAAATAAAGACTGCCAGTATTAGACAAAGCAAACAAAACAATGGGGTAAAGCTACAATGCAATAAGATTGCCCTTGGCTGATAATCGCTCGTCTAGGTGCTCGATCCATTAGATATATAAAAAGGAGTGTTATTCTTTCTTTTTTCTTTCTTTTTTTTTTGAAAATAAAGGTGTGTTATTCTTTATATGCTTGCTCCGTAAAAATCTGTTCTCAATTCTTCTAGGAAAGTGAATGCATCCAAATCCCACTCAATCAACTGCCAATTTGATTTGAGCAGCATGGAATGGTCAATCCCAGAAACCACGCTTGAAGCATGCTTTCAAAGATTACGCAAAAAATTAAAAGCAATAAAGAAGAAATTCTTATTTGTAGCGGTTTTTGTGAGTAGAAATAACACTGTTTAAAAACTCCCTGCGCCGATTGCGATTTGCCTGTGTTGACTCCCTCTTACATCGGGTCGAAGTCTTACCTTATCAAATCATTCAAAATTCCCTTCACCCGAGTTTACACCCTTTTACCATGACCGAGTTCTAATCCGAATCAGCATTTGGAAACATTGAGAAATGGGGAAGTAACTAGAAATATTTGTTATAATTTCCACACTTCTAGAAGGATTATCTAGAAATCAAGAAGTTTTAGATCAATTTGTGAGGCTCATTCTAGCTACATAAGAAATTGTTGATTAATAATAAGATTAAATTAATGACTTTTGGAACTCCATACATTGATTGAATAGTTCACTATTCCTGAATCTCTTAAAAGAGATAAAAAATTATGTATATGCAGAGGTGCATAATAGATCGATATGAGCAGTATGAGCGGCCTATAATAAAACCATAATAGAAGTAAAGGGCAATAGATAAAACAAGAAATATAGAAACACCCAATGTTAGGCAGACTGCACGTAAGGCACATGGGAATGTTTGTGAGACTATCCTTAATTATATTATCTAAAATAATAAAAGGCGAGCCTGCAAAACTATTGCTTTCAATTTTTAAAATATAGTGTGGTTGTTCGTTATACCAATGAATAACAGAGATATGGATTAATCATTAACGACACATCCAAAAGAGTTATGAATGAAGATAATCAAATACAGGTTATAGCCCATGTGGTGTGTGAGACAATTCTTTTATAAATGGGTTTGTGATTGCTGATTCATTTCAAGGGAGTGAATGCATAGTGTAGCATCAATCACAAAAAAGGAAGCGAAAAAGAAGTTCAAAGATACTCACCGTGCACTTCGCGCATTGGAACAAACTGTACAATATCACGTGTAGCTATTCGTCCCGTGGAGCTCTCTAGCCGTTGCCCATTGTCAGCATCCAGGATCTGCTCAATGATATAAAATTCAACCATTAATTGTAACTGACATATATTCTAAAAGGTAGACGAAGGACATTGATGACCTCCGCCCAAAGAACCTTGGTTGACATTTGAAAACCAGCAATTCCTCATCATTACAGAGCCAACGATTTGATCATAGATAACATACAACGGACGGATAGGATGAATGTAAAGAGTAAAGACCATATGCATACCTCCATTGCTTTGAAATCCGCACCTCCTACTCCTACAATAAGGATCGATAATGGTAAATCAGATGCCCTTACAAGAGCATCTTTAGTCTCCTGGAGATCCGTAATAACTCCGTCCTACAAAGATTTCAGATCAATAGCCAAGAAGCCAAAGAGTAAAGTATAAAAAAATGGAGATAGAAGATATCATCGTTTACCGTAATTATAAGCAAGACGAAATACTTGATCTGGTTAGAAGACAGGGAATGGCTAGCAATTTGTGCAGCCTTGTTGATCACTTGTCCAAACAAAGTTGGTCCAGCAAGAGAAACATTATGGAGAGCGCTTGCATAAGCGGACATGATGCCATCTACTCCTTCAACCTATAATGGAAAAGAAAAACGTTAACCAAATACTTGTCCAGAGTCGATAGAAACTGATAGCATTCATGTTAACCAAGGCCAATGCTTAGCTTTTTCACAGAGTGCTTCATGATGTGAGAGAAACTGAAGTGTATTTGGTACAGTTAGATTGAGCCTTGTTGTGCGGGCCCTAAGGATGAGAGAAACAGGAGTATATTTGGTACAGATACCAAGTTTTAAGTTTTTTTAGTTGTCATTCTTGTGAACTTTTAATTTGTGAATAAGATTTTTTTTAAATGGTTTTGATAATAGGCTCATTCAAAAAGAGGAATAAACTAGAGCAAGAGAGAGAGAGAGAGAGAGTTTACATTCTAGTTTTATATAACATATATTCTAGTTTTTTTTTTTTTTTTGGTGAACTGAGAACATATATTCTAGTTTACGTTCTAGATTTGAAGTTCTACCTTTAATTTATAATTACTATTTTTCATGTTAATGTAGGTAACAGTAACACTAAAGTATAGTTGTTGAGCATCCTCATCATGTTAGCATAGATGAGGAGCAAGAAAATGATGATGGAGGTGACGAGGAGGGTGGATATGATGAGGACATCCATTACACGAATGAAGAGGATATAAACATGATAGTATTGAAGACAAAGATATAGATTGTTGATGAGTCTAAGTCCTGTTTTATAGACCTCTGCATTCGTCTTTTCTGTTTGTGATTTTGTGTCTTTTTTTATATGGAAATGTAATAAACTTGTTAATCTCTCCTCTTTGTATAATTTTGTTGGTAAATTGGTAATGGCGGTGTTGATAATTTATTTTCTTACGGGGAATGATGATCATTTTGTAGTATTTTTTGGCATTTCTCATAATTTTTCTATTTTAGTAATATTTTATTCAAAAGAGTAGAAAATTAGTGATGCATAGGCCTCATGCCTCAAGGTTTATGCTTCCCCTCCCAAAAGGGCAGAATGCATCGCCTCACGCCTTCGCCTCTAAAAAACACTGAGAAACATTAAGAAGGATAAAAAGAATGGAGACGAAACATGTGGAGGTTAAGCTAGACAAAACTTTTGTGACCCAAGCATAGCTCAAAAGTTATACCTTTTTTTTTTTTGAATGGTAGCTCAAAAGTTATACTGTAAGGTGTAAGGAAATCTAAAACAAAAAAACAAAACTGAAACTACCCTTGTGGAATCATAGACTAGACTCCTAACACATACTTCCTTCTCACCCTCCACTTGGGTTGTGGTCAAAAAACCTTGATTTTCTTACATCATCCATGATAATTTAGGCTGTGGTGATTAGACTATCCACCCCCGGTCCCGGTGGCCTTTCTTGCATAGGTAATACTAATTCCCTTCAGAGAAATTGTTGCCTGAAACACTCCACATGCTATATAGCCATAATTTTACAATAAAGTTGGTTGAAAGAAACTAAGTTCTATAGATCGTCTTCTGTTTCTGAGTAGCCCCCGTCAAACTGAATGCCCCCTCTGTGTTCATGGCACTGAAAGTGTAAATCACTTATTCTTTTCATGTGCATTCTCTTGTTGGATATGGCGCTCATTCTTATGGAGATTCAACACAAGAAGAAAGCCTAAAAAAGAGTTAGTCCTTGAAGAACAATGGATTCAAGAAAACTTCAAAGGTTCAACCCAATCCTCAATTGCCATCCGTATAGCATTCTGCTCCACTATTTACCATATTTGGTATGAAAGAAACCGCAGGATCCATGGTGACCCCCGCAATCACAAGAGAAGCATTCTCAATTCCATCCTTCTAAACATTAGAACCAAACTCATACACCTCAAGCTCCCAGACCTTTCCAACCCAAGATCATTATCTGTAGCCCATGCTTTTGGTCTATCCTTGCAACCCTTTAACTCAAAACCCAGAACCTGCAAGTGGCAGCTCCCTCTTCTTGATGAACTGAAGTTCAATACCGATGCCTCTCTCTCAGACCCAAATGCAGGCATCGGAGGAATTATTAGAGACAATGAAAGTAACATTTGGGCCACCTTCTCCTTCAGCAAGCTACCTCAATCTATCCATGCTCTTGAGATGGAAGCCATCCTCAAAGGTATTCTAACTGCTGCAGACATTACTAAGGGGAAAATTTGGATCGAATCAGACTCCAAAATGGCAGTGGAGATCATCAACGGCAGTTACACTTGCCCATGGAAGTGTATTCCCATCCTTCAAAGCATTCGTAAATGCTTAATCTCTTTCTCACTTGGAATGTGACACACCTATGGAGGGAGGGTAATATGGTTGCTGATTTTCTTTCAAAATCGGATTGCCCTTACAAAGGTCTCATCCTCCACCCATCACCCTTTCCCGCCAAGATCCGAGATCTCGTTCATGAGGATATAATCTGATCTCTTTTGAATCCTTTTCATGTATTTCTTGTTTGGATTCCTGTTTGCCTATTGGCCCCCTCTTGTAATCTCCTCTTTTTTTAATTGATCTGGTAGGGGTCTGCCTAACCCCAACTTAACTACTAAAAAAAAAAAAAAAGTTGGTTGAAAGAAATGCGTATCATGTTTCTTTGAGCATGCTCTGTTCTATGGAATTTAGAGGCTCGCGAGATTCTAAGGGGTAGAATAAAATTTTATACCTACATTTGCAAATTGCCACTTAGGAACATTAACTAGCTGATGGCAGCCCCTAGAATTTTGATACATGAAATAGTATTTCATGGCATCCAGGAGATAAGAAATGTCCACATAAACAGCTTTTAAAGGAATCTACCAAACATAGACAATTCAGGACAAGCCTGCTACAATTACAAAGTGGTAGAAACTGTGTACAAAGAAAAAGAAAGGACATAAAAAACATGAAAATAGTATGGATGTGGATAAAGAACAGCTCAAAGTTAATTTGAATTTCCATGGTGAGAAAACCAATACAAAATACAATGGCTTGATTACCTCGCAGTCAATAGGACTTCCATTCAAGTTGAAACAATGAGACACCTGCCCATCAATGGGCCTTCCTCCAAAACCCCATGCAGGAAAACGCCTATCAGAATCATAAAATTGTATGACCTCACCAACCTCAAATATGGCCTGTGAGGTATTAACAAAACAATTAGTAGGATTTGAATGCACCCATCACGATATTCAGAAGGTGCTCCAAACAGAAGCCAGCATACAACAACAAGTGCTTAAACCAGCAAGGGATTGTGCAACTTTCACCTGTTGGTAAGCATTCAATCGACCTGAATGATCAATATAATGCAAGGAATCTGGGAGTCGAGGATTTCCATTTGATGCTGGATGGGTACAGAGATTTCAAAGCATCAGCAAAGATGTTTCACGAGTTTTTTTTTGTGTGTGAATGACAAGTTTTACGAGAGTTTTACAAGAAACATATGACCATTTTTAGACCAGCAGAACATATGTACCTGTGAAATCAATCGCAACCATAAAATTGAGCTCAAAGCCACTTGAAATATAATCCAAAAAACTATATTCCACTTTCTCATAAAAACTATCGACAAACAGTTGACCCTTCAACATCTGCATGAAATAACAAAAAAATGAGGTTCAACATGGAAAATTTCTTTCAGAACTGATTAGACCTTCCCTTAAAATATTTTACACATGACCTTCTCGTGGCCCTGAACATGAGATGGTGAAAAGAAATTTGTTCCAGTTTTGTCCTTGTGAAGTGTCTCCAGGTTTGCCACACTTTTCTGAACTTTCCTGTCCAAGAAAATATTAGTCAATGCATATCCTGATCAGGCACAATGCACTGGAAAGATTAGAAAATAAACTAATAAGCCAAGCATTTGTTTGTTATTACCCTATAAGGTCATGATTGCCATTGCTATTGAAATCATAACAATCTATAATTAATGGGTTATCCTGCATGCATGAAAATGAAATAACATTAGGAAGCCAGTCGTAGAAATAACCTGCATTACCAACAAGTGTGCTGCTTTCTGCGCAACTGTGCAATTAAAAATCATAGAAAGCAAAATGCGTGCCTTGCTTCCAAGTTGATGCATGGACAGAGATACGGGCTTCCAAGTGGGATTCAAATTGTTATTCACCACTTCTGTCTTGCAAATTGGAACGGAACCTCCACTCTCCACAATTTTAGATATTCTCAAGAATGGATCCTATGTAATCAGAAAACTCAGTGTAAAGAAACTATATGTTCAAGGATACATGGTTTGAAATCTGAAATTTCAGATTTCGGATTTCAGCCAGGACAGACACCGAATGTACATGAATCCGAAATTTCCCCGAAATTTACAAGATTTCCACCGAAATTACTGAAATTTCCAAAATTTCCACCGAAATTGCTTTCCGAAATTTTACATGATTTCGGCCGAAATTTCGGTTGTGGCCGAAACCGACATTTAAAACCTTGCAATGATAGTGTATCTTCTCAAGAGGAAAACCAGTATAAGAATGTATACACTTTTAGAAAAGAGATCCTTGTTTTCTAAATCAGAGCAGCGGAATATCATCTCTACAACTGTTCTTGAAGAAACTGTTTCTTCTGCATGCACAGTAAGCGTTCCTGCGTTCTTCATCCCTCTATTCCCCTTTCTGTCGTGAAGATTAAGAGTCAAGCTCTTACTATGTTTAGTCACTATCTGCCATTAAGGAAAATAATAATATCATAAGCATAATGTTTGCGTAAACAAGAAACATTCTCCAAAAACCACAAGTGTCAACATCTGAAGAAGAAAAAAAATGCAAGCAATTCCATGCAATAGGAATGGCATGAAAGAATATGATACAGCTGCATGAAGATAAAGGATAAGCCCATTACTAATACATAGCCATAGGGCCTCTTTGGATGCCACCAAGTAGGTTCTTATTTGCAGATAAAATTAATTTTAAGTTTATTTTATTTTTAAAATGGGATATTAAGGCCCCTTTGAAGTCATTAATCATTGCTAAAACTGTTATCACCATTATTTGCAAATAACCATATTTAACTTCAAAACCATTTGAATATATGATTTTCTGCAAATAATTTTTAGAGGTATCCAAAGAGGCCCCTAGTTTTAGTGGGTAGAAAAGAATCCCCCATGCCATCTCCACCATGCATGTTGCCATAGCTGTCAACCGTGACTTGACTCATGACGTGATTTCTTAATTTTATGACTCATGACTCGACTCGTGACTCGTAAGAGTTTTTGACAAGAACAGAAATTTAGTAGAAAAAATATAATTATATATCAAAAGATGAAGGATGTAAAAAATATAACCCAATAGCACATGATAAAGCACCAATCCAAAAATATAAATAACCATATGATTGTAACTTGCATGCACAAAAATAATTAAGTTCTAAGTTCCAACTTCCAAGTTTTCAACCATCAAAACAAGAAAGCCGATGCCCAATTACTCGACACAACTCGTAAGAGTCTTGTTTTTTCAAGGCAACTCCCAGCGACTCATTCCAATTACCAGACGACTTGGACGAGTCTTCAACAGAGGCGACAATCCGCGAGTTACCCATGCGACTCACCTCGAAAGCCCAACAACTCGACTCAACCCGAGAGTTGACTCGTACGACTCGTAAGAGTTTGACAACTATGCATGTTGCAATGTGTAGAGTGATCCATGATAGTGGTATCTTCTTTTTTTCTTTTTTTGGATAGGCAAAAATTAAATAAATCCATATGGCCATCTCCACAATTGGTAGTCTTAGTTTATGCCTCTTCAAAACTTCTCCTTCCTTTTTACTTTACAACATTGTACCAGAGAATGAGGATCAGATCTAGGGCTTGGAGATCACATCAACAAATTTCGAAGATGATTACCCTCTCCTGCCTTTCTTTTTCTTCTTTTCTGAAGACGTCATTTTTTGTGATGCAGTCGTACTACAGAGCTCATCAATCATATGTCTACCCCAGCCATCCCAGATCTCTCCAAGATCTGTTCTCTACCGTTGGTCTTAAATGAGCCATACATTATCAACAGAGAAAGATGCATTTATATCCATTTATTTGAGTGCAAGGAGCCAAAGACATATTGTGGATGCTTTCCATCACAAGGTAAAGCTTATAGAAACATGCATATGCATATGTATGTTGCAAAAAAGATCTATCCTGTGAATACAATATAAGACATGAAGAAAATGAGCTAGTAGCAGCACTACATTTTCTCAGGCAAACACATGTGAAAGAGTTTGCAAGCATGTGAAGTAATGGATGTCGGCTCCCATCTCAAAGAGCTACCCCCACACCACAAACCTCATGCATGCTCATTGTTATAGTATAAAAGATTAAATAACACCATCTCCAACGGCTTAAGCTTTTGGAGTAATTGGTTGCTTCACATGGTGTTAGAGCAAAAGTTCTGGGTTCAAAACTTCATGATATAAAAAATACACATGTAATGGCCAACCCAAAAGAGGGCCCAATGTGCCACATGAAAGCCAACCCTAAAATAAAGGGGCCACATGTGAGGGGGGGTGTTGTATAAAAGGTTAAATAACACCATCTCCAATGGTTTAAGCTTTTGGACTAATTGGTTGCTTCACACTCATCAACGAAGTGTACTCATGAGAGTTTAGAACAACTTACCTCTGACAAAACACAACTAGCTTCTCCAAGGAATTCTTGCTCATTCAACTTAAGCATCTGCAATAGTCAACTTACAATGAGTTTGGACTGTATAATCAACATCTTTAAAAATAACAAACATGCGATCAATATAGATGAGACAATTGCAACCCCAAGATTAAGCCTTCTTAGTAGAATAAATATTAGTCCCTTTGGCAATCCACAATTGCTCACCATTATATCATCGAAGGGAAGTCATGCATTATATAGTGAGGGGTTGGAGAAAACTTGAAAGCATTGTTTTAAATTTCGGATTTCGTATTTTGGTTGGGTCCGAAATCATATAGATTTCGGTTTCGGTTTCAATTTCGGACCGATATTAGGTCATTTGGACCGAAATTGTAATAATTTTGGCCGAGACGACCGAAATTTGAAGAAAAAAAAAAAAAAAACGGTTTCGTTAGGGACAGAAACCGAAACAGAAATTTAAATCCATGCTTATAAGTCACATGTCAAGGTTAAAAAAGTATGCTGAGAAACCAAACTGGTGGAACCAAATCACTAGGATAACCCTGTCTTTATTTCTTTATAGCGTACTTTAACTACCCAATACTCACTATTTGCATTTGAAGAAAAGATTTCAAAGGAAACAGTCCAAAAACAAACACAAAAACGGTTAGGAGGAACCGCATGAGACTTCGTCACCAAACAACAATGGACCCCATTTGTAGTCAAAAATTAATTGCAAGAAGCAATTGTTAGACAATAGGAGGAAAGTTATCTTGAAAGAGAAAAAGAAAGAGTACCTAGAAAGCATTTTTATAAGAAAATATTAAAGAATTTAAATTTTGAATTTACTTTTAGTAATGAGTATTTTATCTTATTCATTAGTTGTGTTTATTGAAGTATATTATATTTTGATTCAGAAAATGATCAAACCACATCTAATACTAATGATTGAGTTAAAATTGGTCCAGATGAACAATATTATGTGTCGAAAAAATGACTCTAGACCAGCAGCAAGGTAGAAGCATCTTATTACTAGTCAAAAGAATAAAAATAAAAAGTGAAAATGACTATAAATATTATACTTTTGATGGAATAAATCTATGTTTTAATACCTTCCAGCATGAATCTATTTACTCACCTATAGTGTATATCTACCTTCACATATCCAACTAGTACTCAAATGATGCAGTGAAATTAGGACTACAGGGTTCCAATCTTCGAACATCACGTAATTAATTGCTCTTATTGATGACCCAAGATGAATACTTTGTAGTGGTGCACTCAGTGACATATAAAAGAATAAGAAAGGCTAGGAGGCTCATAACTGGGAAAGTAACAGTTCCAGCACTTGAGAGTCTTGTGAATGTGCGTCTACACAACGAATTGTTGGATGTAGGGGGTTCCTCTACTTTGTCTAAATAGCCAAATCCAAAAAATTTCAAACTCTTGCTAGTTGTTATCTTTAAATGATGTCAAAATGAACCCAATTATTGCTGTACTGAAAGCCCAACTTTGAATTGTGTGGTAAAAAATTGTTACCGCCATAGCTCTCCTACATGTCAAAGAAGAGGGTTAAGCTAGACTGAAAGTTCTAATCAACTCAAGACTGGATTAGAAATTTGCGTCCTTCAAAGACACTTTTCATTTATGTCTATGCTTAGCTACCATAGTTAGAGATCCTGTGGGTCAGTTCCTTATGCATGGGACATCCTCTTTATTAATAAAGCCTGCATTATTTATGTAGTAAACAATTCTTTGCATAACTATCCTGCATCATTGTCCCCTAGTTAGAGGAATTCCACTCCCATGAGTTCATATTATGAAACCACTGCACTCATGGGTCAGACAAGTAATTCAATTCTACAAATTCAGGATGGCCTGTTAATCTATAACACCACATACCTCGTTTGGCATGTCCACATCTCATGACCACAAGCAACATGAGCAATTCTACCTCCTTTCATCACCATCATGAATTAGTTCACAGTCTTTTAAAAAAATAGACCGGCTCTTGACGTCATCGTGAATTGCACCCATCCATATAGGGTGCAAATCTCTATGAAGTAATCCATCATGAATAAAAACTCACATCTCTGGATACATGTACACATCTAGATACGTGTACACATTGTCATCATGCATCTAGGGTTCCTTCCTCGAACAAGAAAATGGTTTGATTGACATCAAAGGTAAACTGTTATGGGACATCAAGAAGATGGTTCTCAATAACGCAAGATTTGACAACATGAAAACATTTCAATCTCTCATCAAGTAAAGATATAGGTTAGTTGCTCGTCTATCTCTGTAGCTCCTAGATATCATCATGCAACTAAGGTTCCTGCCTCGAACTAGGAAATAAAAAGACCACTAATTGTTTGATCAAATGTGTATTGTTATCGAAAGCAAGAAAATAGTGCGATAGACATCAAAGGTAAATTGTTATAGGACATCAGGAAGATGGTCCTTGATCTCTGTGTTCTTGACCATTAATTCTTTTCTTCCCCAATTGTATGTTAGTAGCATAGTTAGCAAAACATGATACGGCAAAAATATGGGAGGGGAAAAATTCGTGTTTAATATAGTATTGGTCCAAAAAAACAATAAGAAAATGGAAACACAATAAAATGCGTTTAAATTTATTTTTTTCATTGACAAAATATAGTAGGGGAAAAGTTGGAAAGTTGGCCAAAAGAACGCCGTCTGAAACATGTTTTAAACATTTTCCCCCAAAAAAAGGGAGTTTTTTTCACTGTAAAAGTTTTAAACAGACTATTAAATGGCACACTAATAAAACATGTTCTTTTTTTAAAAATGTCGTTTAAAACAGTGCTTTGCTAACTATGATTAGTAGTATGCGCTCCTTATGTTCGATAGCAGGATCTATGCTCCCTATGTTCGATAAACTCTGGCCCAATGATGTATTGCATTGCAGGGGATTTCAATGTAGTTTGTTGGTCAGATAAGAAGTCAAATGCTTTGCCTATTTCTCCAATATGTCTAAATTATCATACTACATATCCGATCTAAATCTCTTAAACCTCCTGCTACAGGGGAAAATATACTTAGTCTAGTGGTGACTCTAATCCTATATTAATATAGAGTCGACATGTATCTGCTTCTTTTTTAATGGGAAGAACTATTCCCCCGATCCTATCAAAGAATTCTCCCTCATCTAATCTCAGATCAGGCCCAAGGTTCAAGGTTTCAGGTCTGGTATGCGCTTCAGTCCTCGCAGAAATGGAAACATGTTAGTTTCGGATGGAAATTTCAATAGAAAATTCTGTAAAATCATGGAAACATATGGAAACACATGCAAATATTGAACATGTAAGATGAAACTTCAAGCTGTGCTAAAATAGGCACAAATAAGGGTTTTAAAACATCAAACACCTAGATCATAATTTAGCACATACCACAATTAACATGTAATTCATATAAATATTTATACAAACACTAAATTTGACATGCAATTCACATAAATATAGTTATGCAACACATACCAGTATAGTATACCACCAATATACTTGCAATTTTGGGTTTGGAATGCATTTCGGTCTGAATAGAAACGGAAATATTTCAGTTGCTTCGTGTCTGTTTCGGTGGAAATTTAAAACCATGACCACGCCCTCATTCTCTTTGATGCTGAAAATGATATGAGGCTCCTGAACCCTTTCAGATTGGAACAAATGTGACCTACCAATCCTAATTTTTGTCCTTTTATTCATAACCGGTGATCACCTAATCAGTTGTAGGGCAGCCCTGGGGTGAGCTTATTCTAAAAATAGAAATCCCTCAAACGGGGCCTCCATAAGTGGAGTAACTTCACTTCAAGCACTTAGCCAGAGGAAATGACAAATTAAAAAATAGGAGAGAAGAAAAGGCTCTCTCTCAGAAGCAGATCACATTTTCTAGTCTAAACTAAAAATAAGTGGGTTAAAATTAACGATGAAGAAGTGATATTTTGGAGACGACGGTCAAGGGCTTTATGGGTTAAAGTTGGCGAACGTAACACTAGTTTTTTCCACTATGATACCTCCTTCCAAGGTAAGAGAAAGCTCTTGAGCAAGCTAGAGGTAAAATGACTGAAATAAACAAACAGAATACAAGCTTCTGCTTTTTTTGAATGGTTACAGAATAAAAGCTCTTGAGAAACCTCTCACTTTTCTCCCACATCTCTTCTCCTTCTTATGTTCACTAACAGAAAACAAGTAATTAAAGTGCAAAATTTATGTAAATAAATGACAAGAAAAAACAGAAAATAGGTCCATTTTCCTAACAATAAACAACATTACAATTGTCACATAAAATCATAAATCAATCCTCAATATCAAATGAATTTCAATTCAGGGTAAGTGTCCATTAAAATCCTACAAAAAATGTATGAAATCAGAGCATACCTTCACTGGTATATTATGATATTTCGTGTCAACATCATACACTTGAAATCTGAAATACAAGGTATGCATATTATGAGTGAACACAAGAAGCTCAAAGGGGGAGATAATTTAAAATGACTGAAATAAGCAAACAATGAAAATAAATTTAGACGAAAAAAAAGTTTCAGCTAGTGGACAATGAGGAGCTTACACTAGTGTCTGAACAATCTCAAAGTGATAAGTGATTGGAAGGTTTGAAATCCAAACAGGATCTAATGTATTCATTATTACTTCGGTACGGCCAATTTCTTCAAGTGCCCCATCTCTTTTCTTTGTAAACATCACTGCCATAGGATCACTCTAAAACAAATTGAAAATCATTAATTGGGACGGGTTTTTTTTCTTCTTTTGAGATGAAGCCATGTGAGACAAGTGAAAGGTGGAAAGGGATGGCAACATGATCAAGCACCATATCCAGTTAAGCATTGACAAGACAAGAACTAAAAACTAAGAAACATTGGAAAAGCATTAAGCAATGAACTCTTAGAAATATTCACGGAAATACCAAATAGCAATTGTGTGGCAATTAATCATACATTCTCTAATAGTTAAAATAAAATTCCATAATAAGATGCTATTATATGATTTGGATGATTGTACCTATAATTACTTATATATGACGCATTTTTCATAATTGAAGCTAGGAAATACGATGCAATGTTTTATCAAAGAATTAGGTCAATGGTTGAAATTTTTTCCTAGGGATGCTGCCATTTTAAGAAAATTAAACTTGCAAGGTCAATGTTACATAAATGTTAATAAATCAACTTCCAATAGATCACTGAGCATCTCATAACAAAAGAAACCACCATCACCATCACCTTTGTTTATTTCAGTCATTTTCAATTGAAACAACAGGGCTGCAGGGGAAGACCCTGTTGTTCCAATTTTTAGCAAGTTTTATTTTTATTTTTGGGATTTTTTTAAAATTATCTATTAAAAAATGACCGGTTGTAGCTTCTTTTCCGAACCGAAGTGTCAAAATGGCTGAAATGATCCGTTCCACTGACCGAAACGAAATGACGAATGAAATGATCGAAAACTAAGGTGATGGTGCTTTCTTTTAAAAAACCCAAAAAACTCAAAAAATGCTAAAAATTGGAACAACGGGGTCATCCCCTGCAACCCAATTCATCATAACATCAAGGTTGTAAACATCCAACATTTACTTAAAGGAAAACCATGAGATAATTTTGGGATTTAATAATATTTGGACATGATGGAAATTATGAATTTTTAAAATTGGAAAATTGTCCCATTGTTTGAAAGTAAGATTTCTTAAATTTCAGACCAAGAAACGAATTTTTGGTTAATAGGGATTTCGCTTCCGGTCTCCACCGAAACCGAAATTTCGGATTTCGGTCGAAATTTAAAACCATGGTAAGGGAAAGAAGATAATAACAAAAGAGGAATTGTGTTCTCTAAAGTCGGATAGAGGAAATATGGATTTGATGTTATAAGGAAAAGGAATTAGAACTTACCAAGTAGAGGGGGAGTATTAAAGCTGTGTGTAACTGTGTATAGGGGCACCCTCATTAAGATAAGGGTACTTTAGTTTTTTCCATTAATAAATATATTAGTATAAATATGGGTTGCATTCCTTGTTTTGATAATTAGTGATGAATGCTTTCTTCTCCCTCTCTCATCCAAAATCTATCCTCTATTTATCACATATACAGAAGTTAAATATGATTTCAATACCAATATACAAGATGGAAAAGTAAAGCAGTACCTTTGAAAGGATGTCAAGATCGCGTAACTTTGAGGCAGATAATGATAACTGTGACACATGCCCACAAGGAAATAAATCGTTATCAGTACATAAAACAACAAATATTAAGCACAGCATGAAATGCGGTTTGAATGGGTGACAAAAAGCATGGAATAAGAAAGGAATCTTTTAATTGACAATAAGATCAAGCCTCCAGCCCAAACTACCTACTCACCGAAGCACAAATTGTATGTAGTAAATCATTCATGATGTTTGAATTAAATTTTTTTTTTTTTTTTTTTTTGTGCACACTAGTGCAATGCATGTATTATAGTTTTGTTATGTGTTATAACAATCAAAATTGTCCCCCTTAAATGCCAACCATCTCAAACATGACCCAATAATGCCTTCCACTTTTTTTTTTTAAGTTCAAGCAATTTTTTTAAAGCTCTTTATTGATGAAAAAAAGGAGGAGCATGGCTCAATAAAAAACCAAAACTGCATAAAAGGAATGAAAACAAAAAATAATAAAATAGTGGCGGACTACAAGATCAGCATTCCTCCACAGACCATTACATTGTTACAATTGGCGAAAAACATCTCTGAAAACTAGTTGCTAACAGACTCCATTTTCACAAGAGCTAGGGAGTAAAATTAGAGCCCTTTTTTTAATGATAACCAATAAATTACAGCAGAGGACCGAGAACGTCAAAATACAACAAAGAACCGAAATACAAGAGAGGAACAACAAAGAAAAAGAAAAACTCAAGGGGGCAGATGGTCAAACAAATTTAGCTCAACATTATTCACTCCTTGTCTAGCTAGACCATCCGCCACTTGATTGGCCGAACGACGACATGATTGAAGGCTAGAGAAAAAAATCCTACCCAATCAAAGATCCCAACAAAAAGGCTATCAAATCTCCATGGATGAGAATGCGAATCTTGAAACCATCTAATAACATTCATAGAATCACCTTCAACCATTTTTTTTTGTTTTTTTTTATCGGTAAGCTGGGGTTAGGCGGACCCCTACCAAAATATTAATTAAAGAAAGATGATACAATAAAAGCAACAAGATCACTCCCCAATCCTTAGAAAAATGAATAAGGAAGGGGACATAACAACCAAGGACATGATACCCTTGAAAACAAAACTTAAAACAACCGAATTCTAGAGCCAGACACCATACGTAAGCCCCTAATGATCCAAGGCTTCTTTCATCTTCTGGCTAAATTCCCTTGCTCTCATGCTCTTCCTTAATTTCTAGAACTTTGGAGGGATCACTATCGTCATCAGCCTCCTTTCCAATCACCTTCAACCATCACATTAAATACTCAATCTCTAGCCAATAGTTTTATTCCTTGATGGACTGCACGGCCCTTCGCCTCCATTGCATCCACTACCCCAATAGGACTGTCAAAAGCCCAAATTATCTCTCCCAATTCATTTCGCAATACCCGTCCAATACCGGCCGGCCCCGGATTACCCAAGCTTGACCCATCAAAATTTAGTTTCAAAAAACCATGACCCGGTGGCGCCCACTCTTTTATTACTTTTTGCTTAATTTTCATACTAGCATGTAACTCTCTCCAACCTTCCCATAAATTAAAAGCTGGGATGAATCTAAATGACGGGAGAGCTTTCACCCAAGATATCACCAAAGCTAACGCTTTAGAAAAAAGAATAGCAGAGATTCTTGAGCTCCCCATAATACTCTCGCATTTCTTTCCTTCCATAGAACCCAAATGGTAAGATTAGACCTTTCAAGGTAAAAAGAAAAAAAAAACTATGTTTTTTTTAAATGGTGGTTAAAAAACTACAAAAAGAATAAACCGGGTTGTGCTAAATCAACACCAAACAAGGGAACATTAAGAAAAAAAAGAGCCGACTCCAAATCTCATTTTTGGTAGGTTAGCTGTGATTGAACCTCTGACCTCAAGGTCGTAGAACAAAGCCCTAACCAATTGAACTAGAGGTTCAACCCATGTCCAAACCAGTGTTTCAGAACGCAGATGCGTATCAAAATATAGCCGAAGAAAATCTCAGTGAAATTGGCACGACGGGGTTGAGTACTCGGTTGATGTGGTCATAACTCATAACTCGAGAGAGTCAAAGGAGTTTTTATTGAGTTTGAAGGGTAAATTGGCACGACGGGGTCGAGTACTTGGTTGATGTGTCCACAATATAATGGAGTCGACTTAGGGGAGCCCATGATGACGCGGGGAGTTTTGAAACTATGACTCCAAACCCATTTTGATGAAAAATTTAATAATAAATAAACCAAGAATCTAACTGATCAAAAAAAAACAAGAATCTAAACATGTTATCATGCGTACACAGGTCATAGATAAAAAAATATTTATGGATAATTTGAATCCCAGAGAGGGTGCTCATGAGAATCAGAACAAATCCTACTAGAAAACAAAAGCAACCAACTTCCAGATCACAAGTCACGGAAAAAAAAAATCACGGCTCAACAAAACCCGTATACATAAGTTCGTCAATTACACCTTAAATACACTTAAGTACGGTGTTTTATTTCTATTTTTCATCTTCTCTTATTAAAGTTTCCTGTTATTCATTACTAACCAAAGCAGTGCCCGTTGTATCATCCAATAATTGGGTTGTTTAATTCACGTCTTATTCCCAAAATTTCAGCCCTTGATCAATATCACAGCTCTGTTTTGGTAATTAACTTTAGGCCCTGTTTGAATTGCAATAAAAACATTTCTGATGGTAAAAAAAATTTCTTAAGCAAAGTTTTCTTTCCATAATTTAGAAGGAAATGGAAGAACAAATCCTACTAGAAAACAAAAGCAACCAACTTCCAGATCACAAGTCGAGGAAAAAAAAATCACAGCCCAACAAAACCTGTATACATAAGTTCATCAATTATGTCTTAAATACACTTAAGTACAGTGTTTTATTTCTATATTGCATCGTTTATTATTCGAGTTTCCTATTCATCACTAACCAAAGCAGTTCAGTTCCCATGGTATCATCCAATACTTGAATTGTTTGATTCACGTCTTATTTCCAAAATTTAGCCCTTGGTCAATAGTACAGCTCCATTTTGGTAATTAACTTTACCATTTCGAAAAAAAAAAAACAGGGCCTTAGTAGGCAAGAACATCTGGAAATTTCACATTTGGGAATTACTAGAACAAACCCAAGACGTTTGGAGATTTCAAATTTGGCTTGAAATTCCCAGAAATCCAATACAAATATCAGTAATATGATAGGTTTAAAAGATTTCTACCGAAATTTAAAAAAATTCCACCTAAATTTAAAAGTTTTCCACCGAATTTAACAAGATTTCGGCCGAAATTTCCACCGAAAACCGAAATAGATACATGTATTTTCCAACCAGCAGAAGAAAAAACAACAGGAACCAAAAGACAGAAAAGGAAAAAAGAGAAAAGCGAAAGACAGAGAAGTCAAGATATGGAGATTGTTTTGTAAAGAGGAAGATTCTTGATTCTAATTTTCTAGGGTTTGAGATTTGTTGAGATTTCACATTTGGCATCAAATTTCCAAAAATCCAAAACAAATATCAGTAATATCCAATACAGATAAGAAAAGTAGAAAGATTCGAACCAATAGAAAACAAAAAGGGGGAATCAACATGGAAAAGCGAAAGAAAGAGAAGTCAAGATATGATGATAATTTTTCTAGGGTTTGAGAGATTTGATTTTATCACCTCGAGTTGTGTGAAGAGGCCATTGAAACCGCGAGATCTGAGGAAGAAATCTACAGCATCGTTGTTTTGTGGGCCCCTCCGTCCTTCGAAGTCCCCACCCACCGCTTGTTGCCCTCCTCTCGTATCCGAAAAACACCCTCCCATTCCAAATCTCACTCGCTATCTTTATCTCTCTCTGTTTTTTCTCCTTCGCATAATAAAATTTTCAGTGGAGGAGTTATTATTATAGATGGATGGGGGGTTGAAGAAGGAGGAGCGTTTTGAAATTTAGGGGCATCTCCCATCTTCCTATTCTTATGGAAACCTCTCTGTCGTTGCTAAGTTTGGTACTTGATAAGAACGGAAATGATATCCGCACTCCGTGTTTTTTATAATATCTTCGCCTCTTTACATTAGAAACTGCTATGGGTGTGGTTTGTTTTTCGGTCCTTCGCATTGTAGAGGAGGGATTTTGATTTTTAATCGAGGGCTATAGGTACAAAATTTGATTCATGCATTACCTTTATCCAAATAATGTGGGCCCCACTGTTTTTTTTTGGGATTCACGTCCACGTCCACGTCCGTCCACCGTATGAATTTTCGATTAGAAGTTTAGAACCTGCCCGAGGACTTTTGACGACAAAGACCCTTCTGCGCCAAACGTCAACAAGGGATTAGTAAACATTTTCAGGAATGCTAAACATGAATGGGGGTGTTCGTTCGGTTATAGACCGAAATTTGATAACCGAACCGAAATTTTTAAAAACTGGACCGAATAGTGGGAGAAAAGAAGGAAAAGGCAAAGTCTCGGTTTGGATAGGAGGGCTAGGATCATCCTATCGAAATGATTTTTTGAGCACAACCTAATTAAGTTATGATCAATCAAATGGACGGTTTTGATCATCCTACGGAGTGCCCATATAGCACTATTTTTTTTTTTGAAAAAATAATGGTTTTTATCATATTTCAGTTATTCTGTTAACAGAATTTTTTATTTTGAGATAACCGAAACCGAATAACCAAATAACCGAATTTCTAAAAAAAAATAAAAGAAAACCGAACCGAACCGACCAAACCAATTCGGTTCGGTTATTCGGTTATAATCGAATAATGAGCACCCCTAACTAGACCATAAATTATTCGTTGCAAAAACCACCCTCAAGGGCACCCTTTAGTTTTAGCATTCCCATATCCTTCCTTTTGACAAAATTAAGGAAATATTAAGGGAAATGATATAATCGCACCTTTTTTTTACTTGGGACATACCCTCTAGCGCTGAGTTCTGTCCTAAGTAAAAAAGGGGACGAATATAGAAAACACTGTCGCTAGAGGGTTGAATGGGGGCGCCCTTGTACCTAATTTGTTGCTTTCAATTTAGCCACAAAAGGTAAAGGGAAATGATATATTTCTTGGAAGAGGAATGATAGAATGAAGTGCGCCCTTGCAAAAATCAGATTCAAGGGCGCAAAACCGTGTTGACTTTGGGGAAATCAACCAACAGGGGCGCCCTTGAATCTGATTTTTGTGAGGGCATCCTTCATTCTATCATTCCTCCTTCTTGGAAACTGGAAAGTAATAATAAGAGGAGCTATTCTATCATTCCAACCGTCCAGTCTGTAGAAATTTCCATAATAATTAAAATATTGTGGTGCTAATGTCATTTCCCTTTAAATATAAAAGAGAAGACGGGTCCGGGTCAAACGGGCGGGGTGAAAATGACCCGTGAAATTTTATGGGTCATTGGGCTTGGACGCACACCTGGCCTGTGCGGACCGGGTCAATTCACGGGTCACCGGGATTTTTGACATTTTTGTGACGGTTTAAAATTTCGGTTTCGGTACCGGTTTCGGACCATGAAATTTTGGTTGAAATCTGGTACAAAACTCAAAACTAATATTTTATTCAATATTAAATTTCGGCTGAAATTATCGAAATTTCGTTCGGTGAAATATTAAATTAATATTAAAAAAAAGATTTTTTTGGGTCAAATTTCTGAAAAACCAAAATTTCGACAGAATTTCGGTCGAAATAAATGACCGTTTCGGTTTTTACCCATTTCGGTGTCGATCTCCGCCGAAATCCGAAATTTCAGAATTGGTCTAAAATTAAAACCATGGTTTTTGTTAAGATTTTGTGTGCAGGGATTTGCTAGCCACCTTCTACGAGGCTACTTCTCGGCCTATCGCACATCCTTTGCTGCAAAGATCGCATAAGTATGATTTGTGGAAAGGTGGCTAGCAATAAATAATAATCATGCGGGTACTAAGTTTGAAATGAAAATATACGGGAAAATGGATGCAGAGTAGAGAAATTACAAAAAAAAAATACAAAAAGAATGTAGTAAAATATGAAAATTACGAAAAAAAGTACAAAGCAAAATCCAAGAATTATGACAACTATGGACAAAATGGCATAAAAAAGAGACAGCTGGCCTTTTAAAAAAAAAACTTATGTGCAAGGGCATATGAGAAGCCAAAATGACGAAAAAGAAGCAGTTAAAAAGGACATAAGTGGGTGTTTGACGGGAATTAAGGCGGGACTCATAAGGCAATAGCTGGAAAGAACATGCCGAAAAATATAGGATTCCCGCTTTTAGTAGTAAGGATTAAAGAATACCTTTTTTCGAGAAAAGTAATTCCTAATTAAATGAGATTACCAAACAACCAAAAGTGAAACTTACGGATAAAGTTTTGCAGAAAAAGAAGAAGAAGAAGAAGAAGAAGAATACTGCGTCATTACAACTTTGTTTTCTCACCATATTTTCTTTTCCGTTTTTTTATTTTATTTTTTGGGTAGGTAAGCTACCTCAACGTTGAGGACCAAAGCATAAGCTACCTCAAGGTTGAGGGCCTTGACCATTTAGCTAGAGGCTCAATCCCAAACTAACCAAACTAACCATCTTTTCTACACTGGGAAGGAAGTTTTATACTTTCTAATGGCCGGAGGAAGTTGCCAAGCCGGCTCATTAATTTCTTAAGAATAGTGGGTCCCACATGCCTGATCCCTTTTAAGACTTGTAGGTCCCACGAGCCATATCAGTGTGGCTTGACGTGCACGATGAGTACAAGCTACGTAAGTTTAGGTTCAAGAAAAGTGCCTCCGTGGAAAGTTAATGCCTTTTTGCTTGGAACAATCCATCTAGGAAATATTGTAGATAAACTATAGGAAAGTGATATATTCACCTCAATTCAATTTCTTCCCCTGGTCACTCCCTTGTAGTGAAAAAGAGTACTCATAAATACACTGGACGGGGGGTGGCCAGGGAAGAAAATGACGCAAATATATCACTTCCCAAATCTATAAATTAATAACCACTCGTAAGCACCACCTGCGTCAGCATGCCCTGCAACTTTGATTTCTAACCATTTTTTCTCCACTGGAAAGAGTGGTGCACTGCTGAGGCAGCTGCTCAAATACTTTTCATTTCTTAGTAAATAGTGGGTCTCCCTCCCACAGGCCTTATCCTTTTTTTAAGATTTGTGTGTCCCACGTTCCGTATCAGTTGGGCTTGACGTGCACGATGGGAGACATACGAGCTACGCGAGTCTTGGTTCAGGACAAATCCGTGAGCCTCTGTTGGGAATAATCCACGCAGGCCTATAATACCACACGTTTTTATATGGTGGAAGCCCGTATTGGCTAATATTTTTCAATAAGTAATGTACACCTTACACCGTAGGATGACCCAACCGTTCATTTGATACATTTCCATAGGATGATCTCAACCCTCTGATCTATAGAGGTTTCCATAAATAAGTTGAGAATCTGCGGGTGGAAATGGTGGGAAATAGAGAATAGAAGAGATGCTTCAAGAGCGTATAGTCCATTATTTTTCTAGTCAATCTATACGGGATATCGTATGGAGAAGAATTTCTAGTCATTGTTGGTATGGAGTATGGAGTATGGACTATATGGGCTATCCACCCCAAATAGAGATTTTATTTGGGTGATCTGCCATTCATTTGTTGAGTGATCCACAACATCTCTTACTCAGATGAGATTTTATATGGTGTAAGCACATATAGTCCATTATTTTTCAAAACGTACTATAAGGGCCGCACCAATATTAGGGGTGCAACTCGAGTCGGGTTGGATACTGTAGAGGCCAACCCTAATCCAATCTGAGATAGCATTCCCTCAACCCTTACCTGACCCAATCTGAGCCTCGGGTTGAGGATGGTGAAACTTAATCCAACCTGCATGTAAATGGGCAGTGATAAATCTACACCCCAAAATGATAAATCGACTCCCCATGTGTCTCTCTCTCTCCTCTTTCTCTCTCTAACCCAGAGGAGAGAGAAAGACACATGGGGAGTCGATTTATCACTCCCCATGTAAATCTCTCAACCCTGACACAATCCATCTAACCCGAAATCGGGTCAGTCTGGGTTTATGTTCACCTAGGGCCAAACAGAAAATGCAAGAAAAAACATAAGCCAAAGAAAATAAAGATAAAATTAGAGAACGTTCGGGTTGGGGTCAAGTCGGGTTGCTAAGGCCTCAATCCGAAACTAAATTTGGCTGGCTTTTCCCAACCCTAACCCAGCCTAACCTGAAATTAAATTGGGTTGGCTTTTCCCAACCCTAACCCAACACAATATGAGGAAATGAGAACCCAACCCGAGCGAAAAATCGGGTTGAACCGGTCGGGTTCGGGTTCAGCCCGACCCAAGTTGCACCCTTGACACCATAGGATGATCCAAATCTAATTTACCCGTCGGTTTCACGCGGCGTATAATTTCTCAACTGAGCCCAACAAATGAACAGTTTAGTCATCTATTTCATAACGGGCCCACTTAGTTTTTTTGGTAAATGATATATTGGCCCCCTTTTCTTCCTTTAGTCACCCACTTGTAATGTAAAAACCTACAAGGGTAGTCATAAATACAGAGTATGGGGCTGGCCCAGAAAACGAAGAGTTTAGGCTAGGGTTTCACAAACTTTTTTCCATTCTCTGCTACTTATTTCGTCGATCATAAAAAAGAAACTCCAAGGTTATTTTCTTCTTCTTTGATTCATTCTCTGCTACTACTTATAAATTTCTTTTTCGAAGCTCTTGAAGGTGATTTTTTGTTCTATAGGAGTTTAACTTTTAAGAGCATCCATGCCTCGGTATGATATTCACACGCTCTCAATATTGATACTTGCATTAGGTTTAAATGTCTGTTTATTGTGGCACTTATCTGAAAGATTTGATGGATTGTTTTTTTTTTGTTTGTTTGTTCTATATTGAATCCAGGTACTATTGCGACTATTGTGATACTTACTTGACACATGACTCCGTGAGTTTATTTTTGGTGATATTAACAATGTAGTTAATATTTTTTCTGCATTGTGTTATTAAAATTACAAAAAAAGAAAAGAAAAGAAGTTGATCTTGTGTAATAATCGCTCATTAAGTTATTTGTCATGCAATGTGGCTATTAAAATGGAAATCAATCCATTTATGTTACAACCATGGTTTAAAATTTCGGTTTCGGTAACCGTTTCGGACCCCATCGAAAACCGAAATTTCGGTCCTAAATTTGGTAATTTGGTTCTAAATTCCGGACCGAATTTCCGGAATTTCGAACCGAAATTTTGTCACACTTTTTAAAAATAAATAAATAATGCCATTTAATCGAAATTTCGGACCGAAATTACCGAAATTTCGGGCCGAAATCCGAAATTGGTAAATGGCGAAAAATGAAATTTAGGAAAATTTCGGTTTCGGTCCCCACTGAAATCGGTCGAAATTTAAAACCATGGTTACAACTTCTTTGTATGCACAATCTACAAAGCACTAGTTTTTGTGCTCGTCTATTTTTCCATTTGGTATGTGCTAGTTTGGTGAACTAATAGGAACAAATGTAGATTAGTGCTTTGTTTGTGAGGATTGGCTATGTATGAAAATGTGGGTGGTGTCTAATTAAGATTAGACTCCACCCACATATTCATACACAGCCAATCTGCACATTTTCATACATAGCCAATCCGCACATTTTAATAAAAATGTAGATTAGTGTTATGTTAGTGCGGAAAATCTCTTTCATTGTTAAGTTTATTGCCCTTTTACGAATTCTTGTTTGTTCCCACCCTCATAAATTTAAAACAAGAATTCGTAGAAGGGCAAAAAAACTTAACAATGAAAGAGATTTTCCTAAACTGATAATACGAGTGGTGCAAGATGAAGTAAACTGCATTGCACTTTCATATGATGACTAGAAACTCTATGAGCTGCTCATATGTTTTTAAATGTACTGGGGTGGGAACAAACATGAATTCGTAGAAGAGAAAAAACTTCACAATGAAAGATATTTTCCTAAACTGTTAATAGGAGGGGTGCAAGATTAAGTAAACTACGTAATTATTTTTAAAAGATATCGAATATATTAAGGAGAAGATACCTGCTAGAATAATTTATGAAACGATTTGGGTTGCACATAGATTTTGCTGCAAAAAGAAAAATCCACAGATTATGAACTGGCATGACAAATGCTTGGTTCAAACTAGGGTAGCATAATATGATAATTGCCAGAAATCTTACCCTGCATTACACAGAGATAGTTGAAATAATACCAATAATAACTGAATTTCACATATCTTTATATCTTCATCTTCATTTGGAAGGATGTTCCTTTTTCAGATATAGCTTCAACAGTGTGCCACTCAAGATGGTCGTAGGCCTTTTCCAGATGTAGCTTCTGTAGTATACTACTTCACATGTTCCTACTGACTGAATCAGTGACATGGTTAGCAGTAACTAGATCGTATAGAATTTTTCGACCCGTAACTAAATCACATGGACTTAGAGCGACTAGATATGCCATTAGCCTTTTAAGATGAATAGATAGAACCTTGGCGGGGGTTGTGCTATATACAAAACACTCATACACATTCCGGCCTTAGACAATACATCCGCTCAGTCGATATCGCTTCTCTGGATGTGAACAAAAGAAATCTCACGGCTCCCTTCAGCCCGGTCATGAAGATTCACAACTCAATGGGAAGAGCATGAAAATCAGCTTCATTAGAATCCATTCTACCAATTGGGACAGAATATGAGTGAAAATCTCTGCCTCTACATCTTTGAAAATCCTACGATTACCTGCATGATCTGGTCTGCCAACCATCCTTATTTGTCGTGATTATGCTTTTTTTTCTTTGAATGTATCAATAATGTTTCCTTTCCCTTTTGTCTAATGCAATGTAGTTTAACTAAAATGAACTGATTTTATTGAATATTCTAGCATTATCACTTGAAACCCACTACTATAATCCAACGTATTTATTGAAAATCGAATTTTTCCATGTTGCTAACTCTTTCCATATTTGTGTTCTAGCCCTCTGTTAGAAAACAGCATAATGCTGGCTACAAACACAAGGTATTATGTTAAATATGTGTAGCCTTTTCGAGTTTCCTTGAAATTTTTTCTTACTATTATGGTTTGGCTGATTTTGTTCATCACTTCATAGGCAAATGTGCGTACCTATTATCAGCAATTTGAGGAGCAACAAACCCAAAGTTTGATTGATCAAAGGGTCAAGGAGCACCTTGGGCAGACTGCAGCATTCCAACAGCAAGTCGGTGCAACTTTTCACCAGCACCTTGCTTCTCTACAATCAAACCCTCTAAGGCCCCGTCTCCCTATCCTTCCACTACCTGGTATTCAGGCACCTATCAATTCGCCATTAATGCCTGGAATGAGGCCCCCTGTTTTACCGCGACCCGTTGCTGGTGTTCCAGGTATATCAAATATGTGGATCTCTTTATTGATATCTATCTTGGTCATAGCTAATCTTGAGGAGAGTGTGGTGCATCCAACAAACACACACGTCCATTCATGCTTAGCCATTTTTTTTGTGCAATAACCAGATTTTTTTGTTTGAATGTAACTAATACTCATGTTCTTCCATGTTTTGGAGTTTTTGTTGCCTGACAAAACTACGCTGGAATACATTAGTGTTCTGAACCAGTTATTAAAAGCACCAAAGATAGCCTAGGTGAGCAACCTGCCTTGGTCATCCAGGCAGACACTCAACTACTAAAACAGTAAAAATGTTATGTTAAGCCTCTTCATAAAACCAATGTAATAGTGATTAAGTCCTGTTAATGTTTAAAATTATAACTAGGCCCTTACTTTTAACTTATTTCCTAACTGCCCATAGGCTTATTAATTCCTTATCTTTCTATTCGCTCCTTTTTCTTGTTTCTCTCTGAAGAGATTTCCTATTCTTTCCCTTTCCCAACCACCATGGCATGCACCTCCATGACAAGCACTGCTGGGCATACGTTTTCCGGTCGAGAGCAGAACATGTCCTTGATTTCTGTCTGTGGCGACTACATGTCCTGCTTCAATTTGCCAGAGGAGTCGACGAATAGTGATCGATTGAATAGTCTTGATGTTTATCCTAGCAGCTATCGGTTGTCCAAATATATCGAAGCTCTTCTAGATCACCATCCCATCATGATAGTATAAGTTGAGGTTTCCAGTTTTGAGAAGCTATGTTGGCATTCTCTGTTTTCTAGACAGGAAGACCGACTGAGCCCGTCATTGTTAATTGTCTTCTTTCATTAGTCTCAATGTAGTCTTCACCGTGTCTTCACGGTTCGCGACCCAGGCATATGTTCGGATTGAGATCGTTGAGTAACAATTTGACTTGCCGCTTAACAATTCATCTTGAATGTCTGATTTTGCTAGAGATTATCATCGATAGCTACACAACATTATCATCTCTGACACACTTGTGTACAAGTCCATTTCTCAGTCGCTATTGTTAAATATGAGCTTGAACTCACTGTACTTGGCTGGTTGAGCCAAAGAAATGATTTGGCGGCAATGGGTCTTACAGGTTACATGATGTGATTGCTTGACAAATCGTGATGTTTATCCAAGAAGCTAATAAGGCTCGCCCAAAAACTATTATGTTACATGGATTCTTTTGAATGGGTGGCGCACCCGTGTCAGATTCCAATACTTTAGGATTACTGCGATACTTCTAGATCTATCTTTTTTTTAATAAATAGTGCTACAAAAAATCTGTTATTGTCACATGTTTGGAGTTTTATCTATTCTAATAGTAAGCTTTTATATGGAAAAAAAACATTATATTTACTTAACCCACCAAAATTCCCAATATATTATGTGTTATAAGTTATAACCATATTATCATGTAAAAGAATTAAAATTAAAATTGGTTAAACTATATTGGTGAATCCACGAATCTTTTTTTCTGAAGGTAGCCAAATCTGACACTTGGTACCCGTGTCAGATTTCGACACTTGTACCCGTGCTCATCCAACATAGCCCAACAATATCGAAGCTTTGCTAGATCGCCATCACATAATGAAAGAATAGAGTTAGGTTTCTACTCTCGAGAAGCTTTCTTGCTGTTCTCTGTTTCCCAGAAAGGAAAACTCATTGTTAATTGTAGTTGACTTATTCTCGACAGTTTGAGTGGCCATTTGGGAGAGAATCATGTAGAGAATATCCCCTTTTGTGGTAGTTTGGGGGATTTGACTAAAAGAGGGAAAATAATTTTTGAGGAGCAGATGAACATTACCAATGAGTGGCTGGCTAGGAGAGAATTTTGGAGTTCATTAGTGAGCGTCGTTCTTTGAAATTTTACGTCTTCTCTGTCATACATTCCTGGAGGAGTTATTTGCTAGATATATTCATCCACCTCAAGATGCATTCAAACTCTATGTTGAGCATGACAATTTGATGTTGAATCGTATATGTGGTGTAATTCATAATACTATGGGTGAAGTTGTTAGGGCTCTTTCAAGCCCAACCGGTGTGAAATATTTGAATTAAGTGGACATTAGAGATTTTATTGCTGGTCTTCGCATATTTGAGGCAGACTTGGTGGGGTCATTATGTGTGGAGGGTGATTCTTCAAATGTAATAGATCGGGAGAGACCTTGCTGGGATCTTGGAGGCTAGCAAATGTCATTAGCAGAGTTTGGGATTTATGTGGAGAAATTGCCACCTTCACATCCATATCCAAAGAAGCACTAGTGAGACGATGGACTTTTGCACAAAGGCAGCAGTGCTTAGCAATATTTTAAAACACGGATGTGGGTCAAAACGCGGCCAAAGCAAATCCTAGTCAACTTGGCACGATGTGATCGAGTACTCAGTTGACGTGGTCATAACTCGGGAGTCAAAAGAGTTTTGATTGACTTTGTAGGGAAAAATGCAGCCTCGGATAATAATGCGGCTAAGGTAAAAGGGAGTCGACTTCGGGGAGTCCACGATGTCATGGGGGAGTTTTGAAACAATGGTGCTTAGTGTCAGCGATGGAATCACCCTCTATGATAGGAAAGGGAGTGGAGTTGTAATGAATTAATAGTATGACATGATATACCTTCCTTACAGGTTCTTTTGGTGGTGGGATTACATCTCTGCTCCTTTTTTTTTTATGGGTGTTTGCCTTCTGTTTACATTATTACGTATCCCTTAAATCATCATCATCATCATTAGGGAAATGATAAATGCGCCCCTTTTCATCACTTGGGACACCCAGCAGCAGTGTATCAATGACTGCAGAGGGGCTGATGTACTTCACGTCAGAAGGATTCAACGGATTTGATTGCCACGTACACTGCAGTTGGGTGTCCCATGTGTTGGAAAGGGGCGCATTTATCATTTCCCTTATTATTATTATTATTATTTTGGGGGAGGGGGGAGGGGATATCATTTTCCTATATTGTAATGCAGTTTAAATCTATGCAAGTATTCTAAACATTGCAACAAATTCTCCTAGAAAGAGAAAAACTCAGCAATATAAAAAGAGAAAAAAAATCCTAACTATATGAGAAGTTAAATCCAAGGTTTTTGGTCATACGCACACAAACAAAAGAGATGAAAAGGAAACAAAGAAATGTGATTCCTATACCCCATACATGTTACTTGTCCATAATCGAATATGTTGAACTGTGCGGGCAACCACAAGCCTAGCCCATTGCAGTTGTCCCACCATTAATTGGATGGTACGGGAACCTTGATCCTAAGGCTTCTTTAGTAGCCATCCAAAACAAGCTAAGTCATTGATTCTTATCAGCATTATCTTACAGATGGGGTGTCCATGTGGACTTGGACCAAGATCATGTACGTCGCCTAATGGGTATCCACCAGATAAATTGTCTTTATCACACATGTATGCTATGTGGGAGCCAACTTTGATCATTAAAATCATATCTAAAAATGATCATTTGGGTATTGATGTCATAAATTTAAGCTCTTGATTCTCACCATCTCTCTATTTTTTTAAGCTCATAAAAACTTTCATAAAAGCACAATTTTTTTTTCCATGTGTTGTCATAATATAAGCTCTTGATTATCATCATCTCTTTTTTTGCCTCGTAAAAACTTTCATAAAAGCACATGTTTTTTTGCATGGATCATATTCACCCGTAGTGCTTGCAGTTTTCTTGTTTTTTTTTTTAAAAGGAAAAGAAAAAAGAATAAGACAGATCTCAGCCAAACAGCCTTGTTTGCCTCTGTTGTTGATGTAGTTAAGATTATTTAATGGCTAATGAATGCACTTCTAAAAATTATCCTTGGCGCTTTCTATTAGTTTTCGTCAGGTTAGAAGATTGGCAAATGGGGTAGCGGATGGGTTAGCTAGAAGGGGGGTTCAGTTGGAAGCTCTTGGGCAATATGATTTTCTTCCGTCTTGATATTTTTTTCTTTTTGATCTTTTTTGTATTTCGTCGGATTTGTCTCCGGTGTGTTCTTTTTGAACCTTTTGTGCTTGACCATCTCGGTCCCCATTCTCTAATGAATATTTTTCCCTTCAAAAAAATAAAAGTAAAAATAAAAATGAATTCACTTCTATTTCTGTTATGCATCAGTCATATTCTCTTTGCGTCGACTATGACAGGTTATGGAGGTGCTCCAACCATGCCATCAATGGGCCCACCTGGTGCCTCTTCCTTTGCGATGCAGGGAAATAGTCTACCTAGGCCACCCATGATGAATCCCCAGACTGCAGTATCTGGGGCTTCGGGGACTCCCTCCTCTAATGGTGCTGCCTCTATGATGATGCCTGGGATGTATCAAACCAACCCAGCAACAAGTGGAGGCTTCGACCCTTTTAATGTTTCTGCCACCTCTGGTTTACAAAGGGCTCCACCATCTGGTGGAGTTACTGCGCCTTCAGCTGCTAATACCACTTCCCAAGATGGTTTTACATATTCTCAAACTTCTGAGGCCAATCATTAGTCCAAAGCTTACTAGAAGGTAAGTCTTCCTTTTTATGCTCTCTGGGTCTGGGTAGAACGGAAAAAATTTACATTGCTTTAAGCTGAAAAACTTTTTCAGGGCAGACTAGTTTCAAGGTTTCAGTCTTTATGGTTTTTCTCCTGATTGATCCTATGAATTTTTTTGATTTTGATGTTACCAATATGTTTGCTGCAGGTTTGAGTGGGACAAACTGGTAATCTCAACTTCAGCCATCGTGTGTGATGCCATTGTTGGATTCTAACTTCAAAGGTTACTTCAATATTTTGAATGAGCAGTGTTGGACTTATCAAATTGGGGTGAGCTCTATCAATATGTTTTCCTTACCTGGACTGCTTCAATTGAAGGAAACATCCTGCACACCATGCATATGTACCATCAAAGGATATCTTTGGCCGTGGTTTTAAGTCTCATAGCATATAAAAGCATATGACCACTTCAGACCTCTTTTGTATTTCAGATTTTCTTTATAGAAATGAGAATTATCCTCTTTTGTGTTCTGCTGCTCTTTTAGATGAACTCTTTCCTGGTTTTTTTATTTGCTTCCATCTCTGTTACCAGGGGCGGAGCCAGGAATTTATACTGGGGGGGGGGGGACTAATTTTCACTTGCGTGCATTGGTCACAAGAGGCGGAGTCAGGAATTTGGTCCATGGGGTGGGGGGGGGGGGGGGGGGGGGGGGGCAGAAAATGGTTGTTATAGCATGTTGGGGCCACACTTTTACACTTTCTGTTTTGATAGATTTCACTCCAAGCATATGGCCTCTTGTTATAGCACGTTGAGGCCCACATGATACGATGGTCCAAACTGTTCATTTGTTGGGTCGCAAATAAATAGGCTGCACCGCATTACTCGTTTCCATAGGATGATCCTAACCGTTCGAGATGATTTAGGAGATGCAACCTATTTACACTGCGGCCCAGCAAATGAATAGTTTGGATCATGGCCAAAAAGTTTAATTTTTTGAAAAAAAAAATATTATGCCTTTTTTTTTATATGAAAATGCCCTTTAATCACTTCTAAAATCATGTTTTGTTTTCTTTAAAACATTTAAGTCTTTAGCATTTCCCATATTAAAAAAATAAAAAATTGCAGCTTCATGGAGATACAAAAAATGTAAAAAAAATAATCATGATTTAAGTACTCAATGGGCATTTTTGTTAGTATCTAATGTACGTTAACATAACATGCAGTAAATTATTAGAAATATCTTGCGAGGCCATGCTTTGACCATTCATTGGTGGGGCCATGGCCCCCCCTCATGCTATATGTGCCTCCGCCACCGTCTGTTACAGTCTTACAGAGCTCAACTCTTTCTGGCCATGTTTTAGAAATCTTTTTGAGCATGTTGTAGCTGCATGATTACATCTTATCGGGTACATTAATCTGGTCAGGGGCTGAATCCAGCCCATTGGTGCCAGTTTCACTTTGATCAGATCTTACCCTCTTGATTCAAAGGTTCTCATTTTGTGTTTTTCTTATAGAAAGTTTAGCCATTGATTTTGGCAGTCATTCTTTCAGCATGAGATCTAATAGATGGAACCCCAAATGAAATCTAGTAGATCAAGGGGCTTGGATTACCCAATCAAGGTGGGGCCGACAATAATAAGCTGTAGGGTACGATTGTCTTTTCATATTATAGGTGGTGTATTTTCCTTTCATCTCTGCTGAGTCTCAGTTGTGTTGAGGAGCTCTCTAGCAAAATTAACAGCGAGACTTGCGAAAATGGGTCTCTTGTCTGTGTTTGCTTACCAGGAAAAGTTTTTTCCTCACTTTTTATTTTCCGTGGGAAAATAATTTTTCCAATCTATGATAATACCTGTTTTTTCACTTTTCCTGCACAAAAACTTGTAAACTGTGTTAACTGTTGTTTCTAACAAACTGAAACTAGCCTTCAATTGAATTTCGTTGGAAGCTTGAAAGCCCTCTGCTCAAACTAGGGTTTGTTTTAGTGTTGCAAGTAGAGTCAACACAGTCGAGTGAATTTTGCAAATCCTTCAGTTAGTGACCAAAATACCCACAGTGGATTGTTTGGGACTCGTAAAAAGACCAAAATGTTGAAAGCAATTGGGTCTTTTTATTTTGTAATTTGCAGGGTGGATTGTTTGGGACTCATAAAAAGACCAAAAGGTCTTATCTGACTGCCATCATCTCTCTCTCTCTCATATTCGTTGAAAGCAGCAAGGAAATGAATGGATGGGAAGAGAGGAAAGGCAAGGGAAAACAGAGAAAGCCAAAAACCAAAAGAATAAGAAATCCCTCTCTCTTTCTTCTTTCCTCCTTTGAGAAATTTGATTCCTATATTGATATCTGCTCTGCTCGCCTGTAGTGCCAATGGCGGCCTCTATTTCCATTTCCCTTCCATTATTTACTCGTCCCCTCTCCCCCTCTAACCTTGCCATTACTACTATTAAATTCACAAAACTCAAACATCTCACTCTCAATTCTAAAACCCTCAACTGCTTCCACTTGCCTTTTCTCCCCTTCTCTCCGCGCACCTGCCGCTCTGCAACTTCAGATGACGAGGGAAGATATCAGGAGGATGAAGAAGAAGAAGATGATGATGATGATGGGGTAATTTCGGGTTCGAACGAAGGGAGTCGACTGTATGTGGGAAATCTACCCTACTCCATGACCTCCTCACAACTCGCCCAAGTCTTCCAGGAGGCCGGCACAGTAGACTCTGTTGAGGTCTCACTCCCTCCCATTTTATTTTTATTTTTTTTCGAAGAAAACCATCTCATGTTTTCAAATTCCACAGGTTGTTTACGATAGGATGACGGATAGGAGCAGAGGATTTGCGTTTGTGACAATGGGTAGCTTTGATGAAGCCAAAGAGGCCATCCGAATGTTCAGCGGATCTGTAAGTAGTACAATACCAAGAATAAGATGATTTTTATGTTGATGAATTAAGCAGAGGCAGATGATTGCCTCCATGTTCGTTCTCCAAAAAAAAAAACAACACCAACATTGCTTTTCTGGATTTTTGCTATAGTATAAAAGATTAAATAACCCCATCTCCAACAGCTTAAGCTCTTTTGGACTAATTGGTTGTTTTTACAGCAAGGTCCGGGGTTCAATACTCTTTGATATTAAAAATCCACATGTAATGGACAACCCAAAAGAGGGGCCACAGCTTAAGGTTTTGGTTGTTTTTGGTGTAGCAAGTTGGGGGTCGGAGCGTGAAGGTGAACTTCCCTGAAGTGCCTCGAGGAGAAGAAAGGGAGGTTATGGGACCCAGAATACGCAGCAGCTACAGAGGCTTCATCGATAGCCCCTACAAGGTCTACGCGGGCAATGTCGGATGGAACGTCACCTCCGATGCCCTCAGGGAGGCTTTTGCTGCCCAATCCGGATTACTCAGTGCCAAGGTCATCTACGAGAGGGACACTGGCCGCTCCAGGGGTTTTGGCTTTGTCACCTTTGCCTCCTCCCAAGAAGCACAGTCCGCCATCGATGCCATGAACGGAGTGGTAATCACAAATCTTACACTCTTTTCCCATTGAATTAAACATCATCCCTTCTTTGTCTTAATACTATTCATGGTAATTAGGAGGTGGAAGGTCGGCCTTTGAGATTAAATCTTGCAGCACAAAGAGGTGCAGCCCCGCAAACAGAAACAGATCCTCAAAGCAGTGCAATGCAATCAACTGTTGGCTACTGATGGAAAAGCAACAAATGACATCTCTTCCTCAGTTGGCATATCAACCATTTACTGCAATGATGCCCATATTGCAAGAAGAAATGTCTGCTGGGGGGGAACTGCAATGTTATAAAAACAGTGTTCATTTGTCTGAAAACACAACAGTAGCTGCGAGCCCAGGAAAATTCTGTCCACTTCTTTACTATACAGGTATGCCCTTTATGAAGGACATCATGGAATTGTGTTGTATAATTGGCGGATATCTCAAATGCTGGTTGGATCGATATTTTTATTTAATGTCTATATGCTTGATGACTGTTTCTGATCATTTCTGTATCACAGTATGAAATGAAAATTGGCAGTTAGGAATTTGTTAAAGTGGGCAAACACCAATGTAATTAAGCAATCAACAATACATCCCAGTCCCTGAGTTTTCACATGGTATCAGAGCAAGATCCTGGGTTCAAACTAAGTAAGCAGCATGCTAAATCCAAGTCTCACACAATATTATTGAACAAGTCGGCCTCACAAATATTTATCTCGGGTAGGGTTTATTTTGGGTTAATCTTAATTATTATTTTTTGGTTATTTTTGGGTTTATATTGAGAAGAAAATTGGAAAAATAAAACATAGAAATTATATAGAAATATAGTGTTTAAGAACAAAATTAGGACAACAAATAATGTGATATTTTTGAAGCAAAAATCAAATATGAAGATGTCTGAATGTTGGTTCAAAATCGTGGGAAAATATTGGTATTTTGCCGTTTTACCAACAGATTTCAAAATTTAAAGATATTTTAAGGGAAAATTACATTTGCACCCTCTCTAGTTTCTGACGCATTCAACTCTAACCCTGACTTTCAAAATGTGACAAGTACACCCTTGAGGTTTCAAAACGTGACAAGTACACCCCCTCCGTCAATTGTCCATCAGTTTAACCTGATGGAAAGACTGAAACTAACCATGGTTAATATTTTGAGGACATAAATTGTTGGGTATATAGTATAACCCATATATGTTCTAATATAAGCCCAATAAGATAATGGACCGGTGTAGTGGGCCTACATGAGCTAGAGTTCATTAACCAGCCATTAACCCTAGTGTATCAAGCATATAAAGGGGCTGGAGGCAACAAACTTGGTATTTCAAACTAGATACCTTGGGTGTAATGCTTCAAGCAACCTCTTGCTTGACCTAACTCCTCTAACAGAAATACCCTCATTTGCAGAGGGATTAGGGTTGCGCCATTTCCTACCGCCACCGTCACACCTCAGGCCACTGCCTTCACCTCCACCACAGAAATGAAACCCCACCCCATGGCTACATCAAACCCACATTTCAAGAAAAAAACATTGATAAAAACAAAAAGAGCCATAAAATATTAGGGTTTATGTGCAAATCATGATAATGGTGTGAATGAAGACAAATAAAACTCCTAAATCGAGCGTTTATGTTGATAAATAAATACGGGTTTGAATCAAACCCTAATTTTCAGTTTTCAAGTCTGAAAACCCTAATTTTCAGTTAGGGAAGATGAGGGCATTTCTGTCATTTCCGCCTCGCCGTCTACTCCGTCACGTTAAAAGAACTTCACAGGGTGTACTTGTCATGTTTTGAAAGTCATGGTTAGAAAGAACTTCACAGGGTGTACTTGTCATGTTTTGAAAGTCATGGTTAGAGTAGAATGTGTCCGAAACTAGAGGGGGTGTATCTGTATTTTTCCCATATTTTAAAAAGGGAAGTGATATATTCGCCTCCTTTTCTTTCCGGGCCAGTCCCTTCTAGTGTATTTATGACTACTTTTTTACATTGAAAGGGGCTGGCCCAAGGAAGAAAGGGGGCCGAATATATCATTTCTACTTTAAAAAATGGTCTAATATATCCGTGACTAAGTGAGCCTTGAAACAAAAAAACATGACCAAACATTGACGAAATTGTAGTTTGCTTGGGAAGCATGACTGAGGGTCGTCCACTGTCCACCATTATGTTAGTCCCAATCCATTGTTAAACTCTGGAAAATGACAAACACACAGTAAGTTCAAATTCCTGTATTAATTTTTTCTAAAGAAAATAATTTTCATGATCCAAAATGAAATCAATGGAAGTCTAGAGCACTCAGCATCAAGATTTCCTTTAGACCATGTTTGGCAACCATGAATTTTTTTCCATGGAATATTAGCTAATGGTGAGGGAAGTGCCGGGGAGGGAGGGAACTGAGAGGGACTCCGTGAGGAGGGAAGAAAAAGGCTGAAAAACAAGAAGACTCCATCAAAATACAATTTATTTTACCCTATTGTTTAGCCACTTCTCACTCTCCTCTTTCATGCTCTTTCAGGTCTCTCCTCCTTCCACCTTCCTTGCCCCTCCCTCACCACTTGATAATGTAATATTCCATGGAATTTTTTTTTTCAAAATTTCATGTTTGCCAAACATGGCCATAGACTCTATTTCTTTTGACGTAAAATTGGTGTAAAACAAATTTTATGTCCACTTTTAAGTAGAAAAACTTGCATAAAATCTGTTTAACACCCATAAAGAGAATCCTACAGGACATAATTGGGAAGAAGAAATCAATGAAAAGTCTAGAGCTAGTGATCACCGGACACATGACAATATGTCCATGCTGTACACCCTTATAACAAAAACAATATCGTTAAAAAGATTTTTTTTTTCTTTTCCAATTCCTTTTTCTTTTGCTTTTTATCTAAGCATAAAGACCCAGATAGAAAGATAAAAATAAAACTCTCATTGGAACTCAAAATAATAATAAAAAAAACTTTTGAAAGAAAAAATAACAGTATGGAATGTGCACGGCAAAATCTTCCATTGGACTAAAGGTATGAGTTCTGTACATATTCTGGGCCCTTCATATCTTTAAACTGAAACACACTGTACATTCATAGTTACAATGAAAGGAAAGTCACCTCCCCATGAACACCTCCCCCCCTTGAACAAGCAAACGCTATTAAGTTACAGAGAAGAAAAAGAACTCAACTCAACTCAACTAAGCCTTTGTCCCAAACTAGTTGGGGTCGGCAACAAAAAAAAAACAACAAAAAGAGAAAACTATGTACGCTTTGCCACAGGATGAAACTGATTTCCGTCTTCATTTCTTAACCATATTGTAGACCGGGTTCTCTTGACATGATCCCGAAACAGACGATGTCTGTGCCATTCATAGCAAAGAGAGATACGGATGGAAAAGGAAGAACAAGTTTATGTTAGAAAAACAAGTACTTTAGAATTTGATACTTGCAAAGATACCTCTGATGATATGCACTACTGACCTCTCATATTCCAGCTTCTGAATAACTATCCCATTCAGTAGAAGCTCTGAACTATATACCTCTGCTCCTGCAAGTTAAAATTTACACCCGTGAAGCGATTATTAGACTTTGAGTGTTCTAAGCATAGTTACCAGAAACTTCCTAGTTGGATGGGTAGATTGGATGATATGCCTTTTTCGAGGAGAGACACACAGGTTGCATGATCTTCTTCACATGAAATGACCAAAAGATCATCTGGAATCTTATCATCCTTCATTACAGATCTCCCAATTCTCTCCATTGCCTGAGTAGCATTTGAATAAAATTCAGCAAACATATGAATAAAACTCAAGCATATTCAATGGGTTTCATCCAAAATTAAATAAATGCGATCATTGAAGACATAACAATAATTAGCGACAGCACCACTCAGCAGTAGGGAGATCCCATAGAAGTATGCTCATGTTCAGCAAAAGGCCCTTGGTTACCTTAAGATTTTTCATCAAAACTGAGCTTAGAAAAAAAGTTTTTTTTTTGTGTGTGTGTGTGTGTTTGGGGGGGGGGGGACACCCTATCCGTCGTCCGATAGCTGAAGATATCTCCAACTTTTGAATACACTGTGGACAAGACGCCAAAATTCCTCTAACGAAAGAGCCTAAAAGAGAGGCCTTGACATACTTAGCCAAGTTCCAAGGGGACTATTTTCTTTTCATTCAATAATCCCAAAGGACCCCTTCGACGTACCAAAAGGTGGGAAAATAGAGGGACACATATTCCATTTACTACCATCGTTTGGCTGTCATTTACTTCTTACATGTCACAACTGTCAGCTGTAAATTTTCCAAATGCAAGCCATTTTGCAGTATTTGACTTTCCTCTCAAATCAAGAGAAGAAGTAAAGAAATTAGAATCTATATTGCTTTCCTTCTATATTCCTTTCCTCATATCAGATGCGTCTTGGAGGGCAGTATAGCTAGAGAAAAAAAAATGTAAACGGGTGGCAGTTAGGATTCTCAACTTTAGGTTCGATGAAATTTCTTGAAATCCAGAGTGGTACAGCGGATTCAGAATGTCTATCTCTAATTTAAAATGTCAATGAGGGCGGGGGTGGTCGCCCTTCTTCAAGGCAATAGCATGTTAATTTTTTTCCTGGGTGATGTTGCAGAAAGTGATTCAGTTAACATGGTTACATGGGATGAGAAGGAAAATCATTTACGTGGCATACTGGAAGACCCACATGAAGAGAATTTGTATATTGTCCGAGGATTGAGAGGTTACTTCACTTCACATCCGCAGGGAGGCAAACAAAACATTCAGATTCTCTTACAAAGGAGGGTGCTTGAGAATGTATACAGTGATTGGGAATTAGAGGGAGAAAAGATTTGGAAGCCACATACCTGGCCTTGAGCTGCCTTAACCAAGCTTGTGATCAGTTCTCTATCAGGTTTTACATTTGGAGTCGCGAAAACCCTTTTACCCTGCAAAAGTTATTCAAGAAGCGTTAAGAGCTAGGAAGAAATTGAACCATTAATTATATACAAGAGATGCATGACCAAAGCAACGCACACACTGATACACATAGCCAACACCAAGCTTATCTGGTTAAGTTTACAAAAGATTTGCAAATACCTGTAAGAGTGGAGTTTGGCATGCACAAGCCAATGTAAATGCCATGTTGAACCCAATCTCCTTTTCCTTCTTGAGATCCCTCAATATGTAATTTTTCTCGTCGATAAAACAACTAGCTTGTCCACAGCTCTCAAGCCACATATGTGTCACCACTGTTTTACCAAGAGCCATTGCTTCTAACATGTTCCTTGTACGCGCAAACTTATCTGCTACGAAGTGTGTAGCATCTCTAGAAGTTGATGCAATTGAAGCTCCAAGTCGTGCCAAAATCTACCAATAAAAAAAAAACCCTCACCACATAAGGTATAACTGCTAGTGACTATAAGAAGCACAGCGAAAAACCCAAAGGCACCACGTTATGTATAACTGCTAGTAACAATAATAATAACAGTGATGTTTCAATCGAAATAGAACAGACAAAAAGAGAAAATGACCTTTTTCTGCTGCTTAATTATGTCTTCACCTAAGTGACGGCTCAACAAAACCCGGACACTGGCCATATCTCTCCTCCTTCGTATGTCTTTCAATGTGGGTGTTGGTGATGCTTTCGGGACATCCAATCTAATAAGCTCTCTTTTGAGGGATGAACTAGAGAAGCCTTTCTTCCCTGATTGTTTTTTAGAGTCATCGCCCGTACAAATAGGAGATACAGTGTTTGATTTACTCACAGGTGTAATAGTGGCTGAACCAGATGGTTGAATTTTTACTTCCAATGATACTTCAAAAGTTGCATTTTCTTCTGCATCTTTAACAGGCGATATAGAAGAACTTGCACCACCTCCCCAACCAGAGATTGTGGGAGTACCAGAGGTAGGTACCATGAAATCTTTAGGGTACATGGTTCTGGACCCTTTCCGCCTTTTAGAAGACTGTGTTTTAGCTTCCAGCACACCATTATTAAGAATGGAGTGGTCATTAAGGTTAGCAGCATTGGCCAAGTCATCTGGCCTACTTCGACGTGTTCTCCTCTTTCTGGGGTAGCTCCAAGCATCTATTGTTAGGAAACTGGTTTTATCCTTCTCTTTATACAGATCCTCGGAACCAGTCACCTTTGATTGAACCATATTAATTTTTTCAGGCTTCCGATTTTGAATGGGGTCTGATCTACATTTTCCTTGAACTATTAATGATTCAGAAGCAGAAACCACGCAATCATTGAATGAAATTTCTGTCCTTTTCAATGTAATCCTTGATGTGGACTGCCTGGTACGGAATGCAACTGGTATAGTAGTCCCACCTTGAATGACTCCATGTCCATTTGACGCCAATGGATTATGACATATATCTACTGCTTTGATACAGGTCTCATTCAATGCCACCTTTGCTTTCCTAGCCTCCACAAGCCCAGAAGATTTTTTGCTTGAACATTCCTTTCCTTTAACAGAATTGTGCTCGTCACAATTCATACTTTCCCTCTTTGATTTTCTTTCAGGTTCTTGCCCGAAATCCTTTGATCTTGAGTCTTTTGTGCGTTTTCTAGAAGAATAGGAACTTTCCTTACTTAACGTGGCACCACGAATGTTCGTTCGCTTGGATTGTCTCATAGTGCCCTCTGAATCAGAAGCAAAAGAAACTCTCTTCCCGAGAACACGCTTTGGACGGGTTTTTTTCTTTTTTGCATCTCCAGTAGACCCTTTAGTCAAGTCTCTTGTTTCTAGATGTGCATCCTTAGATTCATGGTTAGCAGGAGATCCACAAACTAAGGCCTCCATGGCTTCAGCAGCCAATTGAGTATCAATACCAATGTCATATATACCTTGGGAATCTCTCCCAATAGCAGTTGTCTCCAATTGCGACCCCGAAGGCTCTGCAATTAACTGGTCATCTAGATCCTTAATGATGTTCTTCTTTGATTTTGTTTCTGAAATCTGTACTTTGTCATGTTTGATTGATTTGTGCAACATTAGCCTTGAATCTGAATGAGTTAAACCGATTATTTTTTGATGGATTTGAGGGTTTATGTCTCCTTCATTCACTTCAAGCTCATCAACTACACGTCTGGTTCTTTTTAAGTTGGGATGCTTGGGCTTCCTAGGTTGAGTAAGTGATTTTCGAGTATGGTCTCTGCTTTCAAAGAATTCATCCCTTCTTTTACTAAAGAAATCGCCTCCCCTCTCGTCTTCATGATTATCAATCCAGTCAAATATTCCTTCCTTTCCCACTGGACTTCTAAGATCAGCTCTCTTAGCCAAACTTTGAGGCCCTTTCCCACTTGAGACAGGAGGTAATTTCTCTCCAAGGGTTTCTACAGGGTCAACTTCGCCGGATGGCTCCACATCATTAATGGTCAGAAGCTTATCCACAACGTCCAACGCATTGGCTTGTGACTCTTCCCCGGGTTCCTGTGACCGAACATAGCTTAATCCGGCAAAAGTATTATAAAAAAAAACCAATTGAGGCGAGTCTATTCTTTTGAAAGTCCTTTCAATCTTTCTTATTGTTTCTTCGTCATCAGAAGGTGCACCCTCGGCAAAAAGTTTTCTTGCCCTTGAATTTTTTATCCTGCTCCTGGTTTCTTCCCTACATCTGCCCTGCATGTTCTGGTGAGAGTTCTCACTCTCACGGTCTTTTTCCAATTGATATCTTAAACTAGTGATCCCAATATCCTTTCCAATGCCATTGGAAACAGAATGTAGGATACTACTAATGTCTTGCTTTTGCTCTGGTTGACTATTAATCAATGTGGGATTCTGCTCAGTTTTGGTTATTTTAGGAGTGATACTGTGAGCAGCGGGAAGACCAGAAGATCGTAATGATGCTGCACGAACTGAAGTGAAGCTCCTATGTACAGATCCTGAATCAGCAGACACAAGATCTCTAGGTTAACAGAACAGTTTTTTTCCCATTTATGCATGAAGGCGATTATGGTACATTCAACGAGCCAATCCATAAAGTTTCCCAAACATACCAGGATCTGTTCCTGCGGCACGTTCGTAGGTCACTGATGCAGAAGAAATATGATGTCCTACAAAAGGAAATAAGAGGAACGCAATTAAATAAAATGTTCAAGGCGCTGAATACAGACAGATACATACAAATATTGACATATTTCAGGACTCATTATTTGATCACTGGGAAAAAACTGAATTTTCAAATGCGAGACAAAATCCTTTCTAAGAGTGTAAAAACCTTGTATCCTTGGGTGAAGATCGAACCAAGCGTTTTGTTTGGTATCACCTAATGGAAAGGAATATAATGAATCCTTTTTGGCTAAGACTTTCTACCAGGAAATCACTTGATTTTTCTTTGACCTTTTGCAAGATCTGGTGTTTTTAGTCATCATCGCACTTTGTAGCCTTCAAGTGTCCGGTCATGAATGGGAAGATCCTTATCTAGAATCAGCTATAGAAACAAATTATTGTGAAAATGCTATCCAATACAAAGCACCAAAGGAAATGAAACTGGTTTTTGCCTTAGTTCTCCAATGCCAGGGCAAAATAGGTACAGTTTTTTCTTTTAGTTTACTTCATGTCTAGACTGACAGCAGATCTAGCAATTGTTTGAAGAAATCTGACAGGGCAGATGGTGTCAAATCTATAAACGATGTAGTAAGATGCCTTTGAAGCTAATGATTAAAGCATTTTATGGGGTATATGAAGAGCAAGTTATCCAAAGTGATCTCTGAAGCATCCTCGAATCTTCAGAAGAGGCAAATTTTCAGAAGGGTCCATTGAGACATGATGTAGTTTCACTTTAGTGTGATCATGCCTGGTTATATATCTCCATATCAAATTAATGTTTGTAATAACTATTCCGGTGCCGAGGCCTAGGGACATGCGGAATGCAACCTCCTAACAGATGGCTCAAACTCAACTTGAATGAGTCCAGCAAAGAGAATGTGGGGTACAAAGTCGTGTTCACAAAGGAATATGATAAGGGGATCCTCTCTTATCCTGGAAGGGCAGGAATTAAAAATGTCATCGGGATGGCGGTCCTAGCCCCATGGCACAGGATTAGCTTCTTTTCAAGGTTTCTATGGATTGTGGGCGACTCACAAATAGTAATAGGGTGGATCAGTCTCCTCCCTTTGAGGCACTACACTAAATTCCTATAAATGAAACGCTTTCTCTGTTGGTCGCAATCTGATAAATCACTTCTAGAAAGAGCATTCTACTAAAGATGCAAGCCATATCAAGACAGCACAATTGAGATATAAAATGAACAATGAGAATTCTGATTTATCAGTGTTATTGAAGGCTGACCTGAACTGACTTGATCATGCGAGCATGGAGCAGGAACAGATATCATTTTCCCAGAGCTTGTTGCGTCATCTCCAGTTTCCCTGTCACCGTCAAAATCATTTACTTTACAGGGACTAGCTAAATCATCCGGTACCCCGTCACCATCACTCAACACATAAGTTCTATCTGTTCCTTCAGCATCGCTATCAATGCCAATTTCTTTTTCACACTCACCCACACTGCAATCTTGATCTTCTAATACTTGGGTCTCACCACCTAGATCAGTGTCTTCCATCAATAATTCAGTTTCAAAGAAAAAGTCATCTTCAAGTGGAAGAGTCTCATCAGATTTACTTTGCAATGGATAGATCTCGTTGCCATCTCCATCTTTGAAGTCTTCTCCTGCTTATAGAAAAACAGAAAGGAAAACCTAAAATTAAACCAGATTAAAGACTCCAATCGGCTCACCGACAAAAGAAAGTGGTTCACATTTATTGATAGTAACGATAAGGATCTGTGAATTTTGACACCTGTTTTCTTTTTTTTTCTTCCTTATCCTATGTTAGTACCTACATATAATTTTGTAAAGTATGTACTCTGAACAACATTTTCTAAGAATATATTCTCTTATATCTTAGGGACCCTATATCTTATATCAAAATATTTTTCTTTTAAGTATTAGAAATAAGAGATTATAAATCATCAACATAGAAACAATGTCAGTTCCTGATCTGAGCATAGGATATAAGAGATTATTAATTTATGGAGCATTAACTATGAGAGCTCCAACAATAATCTGATATCTTGCTTTCTCATTGAAGGATTTGTAGCTTTATCACAAACATAAAAGATAAAACCTTCCACCCTTCCATCTGCTCTCACCCAATATTGGGTGATTATGGAAAAAAAAAAGTGTCCTGTTTTGGATAATGAGGATTCAATGAAAATTAGGGCATGTGTTAAGATTTACTGAATGGGTTAGGCATGTGTTCAATTTCAATCCTTGCCTGAACCAAATTTCTTCTTTTTTTTTCCAGTTGAAGCAAAAAAAAGGAAAAAAAGAAGGAAAAGTATAATTATCAAGAATAGAAAAGAAGGTGAAACAAAATAAATTACCAGAGGATTCATTGGATATTGAATTGCCCTCTTTTGTATCATCACTCTCATCCCCAATGGAACCCATTTAAGATCACCTCCCGATAAATCTATATTCAGCTGAAAACCTTAAAAAAGGGGAAAAATCAGAAAACCCATAAAAGAAAAACTCATCGTCTTAAAAGATAGATAATAACAGAAAACAAAGAAGCCCATCAGACCTCCAAAAACAGATACCTAAGAAAGCCAATAACAACAAAGGAGAATCGTACCTGAGGTGAATCAGAGATGAGAGTTTTGGATTGATCAGAGTCCTTCAAACGGTTTTCAGAGGGAGAGAGAGAGAGAGAGAGAGAGAGAGAGAGAGAGAGAGAGAGAGTTTGGAGGGAAAAAGAGTAGGGGCTAGAAAATGGTAACTATCGCCATTTGCCATTTTCTGTTACTTCCGCTTCTAATCACTAAATTAATAAACTTTAAAGTAAATTATAGTATGACAAAGGGCATTTGGTCTAGTGGTATGATTCTCGCTTAGGGTGCGAGAGGTCCCGAGTTCAATTCTCGGAATGCCCCTTTTCTCAATACTCTTTTTTCTATTTCTTGATTGATCTGAACCGTTCATTTGATAGGCCTTGTTCTGGCTATCCTATGGCCCCCTTTTTTTAACTGAAGAAAAACTAATACCCTGCTCTCATTCAACAAAAACTAATACCATGTGGGTGTGCCCCACAAAAAAATTCCCAAAACATTGAATAAATTCTTCTTTTCAAAGCTTTGGGAAGACAAATGCCAAATTTATGTATCCTTCTTATAATTGATTAACAAATGAACGGTTTGGATCATCCTATGAAGTAGGCCATACGGTACTTTTGAAAAATATGGGACCATACGACCACACAACCATATAAACTCTCCTCTTTTGGATCGCATCGTTGTCCACACGATGCGATCCTATCCGTTGATCTAACTGACGAGAACACCTTAATGAAAGATCAACGGTCTACATTGTATGTACACGTCACCGCGACTTTCGACTAGCCGTTGTTCTTTACCATTCAAAAAAGGAGCGAGGCGTGTCAATATCATAAAAATGGGCCCCGATAGCAAAGTGCAGAGCCTTTCCGGTTTAAGAAAAAGAAAGAACGAATGAGAGCTGAGAAACTGTCAGTTTAACAAAAGCAGAAAAACTTTGTGTGACAAGCTATACCAGCTTCGATTTCTAGGGTTTCATGAATCATTCCTTCAATTTCTATTGTGTGAAGAACAGTTTGTAGGGTTTCATGATTCCCCCCTCTGATTTCATGAAGATAATGGAGCCCAAAAGGAAAGAGGATTCTTCCTCTAAGCTCTCTGTAGCAAAAGCTTCCTTTCCTCATGAATTGGAAGAAAACCCACCTCTCAACAATAAAATCCGAAAACCCTCTTTGGTAGATGGCAAGTTACAAATCATATTCGATCCGGGCCGGATTCAATCTAGCCTTCAGAAGTGGAAAAACTCTCTCATAGGTAAGATTTATTGCACTCAAATTCCCCATTTAGAATATATTCAAGAAAAAATCTTACTCATTTGGAACCCTAGAGGTGACCTCTCCATCAAATTTTGGGGAAATGATTTTCTGTTATTCACATTTCAAAGAGAGGATGATCTTTTCAATGCGCTCACCAGAGGGCCTTATTACATTTTTCAGACGCAAATACTCGTTTTACAGAGATGGAATCCTGAATTTAATCCTTTTTCGGATAAAATTCATAAAATCCCTATTTGGGTTTGGTTCCCCAAACTGCCAGTGTACTTGTGGGAAGAGTACTATTTGTTTTCGCTCGCTGAGACTATAGGAAAACCTCTGAAAATGGATGATTGCTCGATAGAGAGGGGTCGGGCGAGGGTTTGTGTGGAAATCGATTGTTCAAGCCCGGTCCCGGATGGTGTTTGGATTGGCCCAAAAGATACTGGAAATTGGCAGCCAATTGAATATGAAATTTTGCCGATACTTTGCTCTGTTTGTGACCAACTAGGGCATGATGGTCTGAATTCATCATGCCCTAGTATGGAGAAAAGCACAATGAAGACTAGCTGCGGGTTTGAGAATCACAAGCGAAAGCAACATGTTACTTGTATTGAAATTGGATCCAGTGATGATGATGATGATGATGGGTTTGGTATCGTTCGAAGTTGCAAAAGATCAGAGAGGCGTGGATCATTATCGGGTAAAGACAATCACAGTAACAAAGCATTTCCAACAGGAGATGGTACTGAAACCAGAGAGCCACTCAATGAGTTATCAGGTGATGCAAATGATCAAAGTCATGAAGCATTTCCAAATGAAACTGGAAAGGTGGTCAATGAGGCGAAACAAAGTTCAAGGGCTGGAAAAGAACAAGCGCATAACAAAGACGAGGCGGTCAATGGGACTTTGGGTTCTAAAGATAAAAGAGAAAACGAGGCGAAACAAAGCTCAAGGAAAGGAAAAGAACAAGCAGGGAAATGTAAGGAAAATGGAAAAGAAAGATTGGTAGACAGGAATTTTAATTATCATGCACCTGAATTCCATGACTTTGACAAGGAAAGAGAAGAAATCAAGTTTGAAGTGGGTCAGATCTGGGCAGTTTTTGATGATGGAGATTGCATGCCAAGATACTATGTGTATGTTAGGAAGGTCTTCTCGCCCGGATTCAGGGTGCGTATCAACTGGCTATTTCCGAATTTGAATCCTAAAAACCATGATGAGATTGATTGGTTGGACAAGGGATTGCCTATTGCTTGTGGGAATTTTAAACTCGGCGTCACTGAAGAAACTGAAAAGCGTCTAATGTTCTCCCACTTAGTTTCATGTGAGAAGGATAGAGCTAGAAATGCTTGCCGAATTTATCCAAGAAAGGGCGATGTTTGGGCAATCTTCAAGGACTGGTCTTTTAAATGGAGCTCTGAATCCAACAAGCACGTGCAATATGAGTACGAATATGTACAAGTCCTTTCTGATTATGCCGAGGATACGGGGGTTAAAATTGTGCACTTGGTTAAGGTGAGTGGGTTTGTGAGCCTTTTTCAGTGCAAGGCCAACAAGGAATTGAACTCAGTCCAAGTATCTTCAACTGAACTATTCAGGTTTTCCCATATGATTCCTTATTATAGAATGACTGGACAGGAAAGAGAAGACATACTGAATGGCTCTTTCGAACTTGATCCAGCTTCTTTGCCTCATATCATAGAAGAGAAGCATGTAGATGCTGGGAAGTCCAGTTCTAGTGATGCTGTTCAAAGCCATAATTCCTCTGTTGCAATGTGTTCGGGGGGGATCAACAGCTATCTTGAGCCTAGTTTTCACAAATTTGAAGCAGATAAATCCATTGATAAGTTTCAACCAGGTCAGATTTGGGCGCTATATAGTGACGTTGATGGTATGCCTAAGTACTATGCTCTTATAAAGAAAATTGGTTTGGCAGATTCTGAAATGCAGGTAACAGGGCTTGATCATTGTCCTGAGTCAGAAGAGGAGATGCAGTGGTTCAAGAAGGATCTACCAATTTGCTGTGGAACCTTTAAGCTTCGATCGGGTAAAAACATGACCGTTGAAATTGGGATGTTCTCGCATGTGGTACAAGCAGAGCCCCTTTATGAGAAGAAAAATACATATGAAATATACCCAAGGAAAGGTGAGGTTTGGGCACTAAACAAGAATTGGAGTCCTGGTGCAGACTTGAACAACTGTGAATATGAAATGGTGGAAATACTCAAAGATACTGGTTCTGCGTTGAGAGTTTTGGTTTTGGGAAAAGTGGATGGTTATGAATCTGTTTTTAAAGGATTTGGTCTGAAAAAGGACATGTCGTGGGATGAGCTGTTTAGATTCTCCCATCAGGTTTCCTCTTTCAAGCTAATAGAGGAATGCAGTGGGAAGCTCAGAGGCTATTTGGAACTCGATCCTGCTTCACTGCCTCTTTGCATAGCAGAAAATCATTTAGGTGCTGGGAAGACCAGTTCTAATGATTCCACTAGAAGCCATAATTCCTCTCCTACTTTGTCTTTGAGGGAAATTCACAGGTATCCCGAGCCTGAATTTCACAATTTTGAAGCAGATACACCCAAAGATGAGTTTCGACAGGGTCAGATTTGGGCGCTATATAATGACATCGATGGCATGCCTAAGTACTATGCACAGATTAAAAGAGTTTGTTTGGCAAATTCTGAAATGCAGGTAGCATGGCTTGAGCCTTGTCCTGTGACGGAAGAGGAGATCCGGTGGTTCGAGGAGGATCTACCCATATGCTGTGGAACTTTTAAGCTCCAAAGAGGTAAAACTATAACCTTTGCAATTGAGACATTCTCGCATGTTGTACACGCAGAGCCCGTTTCTAAGAGCACATATAAAATCTCTCCGAGGAAAGGTGAGGTTTGGGCAGTATACAAGAATTGGAGTACTGGTGGAGCCCTTCCTGACCTTGAAAACTTTGAATACGAAATGGTGGAAGTACTCAAAGATACTGGTTCTGGGTTGAGAGTTTCGGTTTTGGAAAAGGTAGATGGTTATAAATCTGTTTTTAAAGGAATTGGTCTGGAAAAGGACATACCACCGAATGAGTTGCTGAGATTCTCCCATCAGGTTTCTGCTTTCCGGCTAACAAAGGAATGCAGTGGGAATCTCAGAGGTTATTTGGAACTCAATCCTGCTTCAGTGCCAACTATTTTCTTTCATAAAACCTCAAATCTGAAAAGAGAACGCATGTGATGAATCATAAGAAAGACTACATGCTTGTCTTGCGTGACTGTGTCTTCTACACACAAAGTTGATGTGATTCCATCAACTTGGCTTCTAAAATATAGCTTTAACCATGATCTTTATGTTCTGTTTTGGATGTTTAAAATAGAAAGAGCAGTAAAAGGCAGCAAATTGTGGGATTCGTATCTTTTTGCTAGTGGGTTTTGTCTTTGGATGTGTGACAGAACAATGTAGACCTTTAATGAGGGGATCAACATATCGATTTATAATGAAATCTTTTGCTTTTTTGGGTTGTGATCCCTACTGTTTGAGAAACCTGATGTCAATTTTCGCATTCTAGGCAACGTACCTGGCTGGGAGGACATTCTCTTACTTTCCAAGGTGAACTTCAGTCTCCTTGTCCGTAACCTTGATGTTTATCTAGTGTCTGTAATCATGGATGTAGTTTTCTTATTGAAACAGAGTCCCCTGGAAAAGTATCCAAGCATTCTATTTTTGATTTCTTGTACTTTTCAGTATGATACTATGTAATATACTGGTTTGACCCTGAATTATTATCAGGTGTGGCCAGACTCTGTCATTAATCATCTGCTTTATGAATTCAAAGTTTCTGATTCTATATGCTTGAAAATATTGCCTTGAAGCCTTTTTCTTCTGATTCGGTTTGGTGTTGTAATAAGGGTTGTTTGATTCAAACTTGTTCATTCTTTAATAATAAAGGGTTGATTTTATCCCTGATAGTTTACAGGCAGCATCCATGTACACTGTCCTTTTGCTTTCTGCACCCATTTATCATACTCTGTTACATTTGGCTCTGCTTCTTTCGACATAATGGGCGTAAAACAAATTTTACAACCATTTTAAAGTGGAAAATGGGCGTAAATTTTGTCTTACACTCCCTAATTGTTTATTTTTTTCCTTGAACGTAAGTATTGATTGTTTGTTCTAGCAAACCAGTGTAACCAAAGCTGAATTTTTAGACCCCAAGATCAGGATTTTTTTAGTGGTTAAGTTTTGCATTCACCGAGTTGGAATTTTCGATATAAGTGATTGTTTCTTTCAACATCAAATGGGCGTAAAACAAATTTTACACACATTTTAAGTGGAAAAATGGTTTTCCATTCACTTAGTTGGAATTTTCGATATAAGTGATTGTGTCTTTTGATATAAAATGGATGTCCAACAAATTTTACACCCATTTTTAGGTGGAAAAATGGGCGTAAATTTTGTAAATTTTGTTTTGCGCCCATTTACGGGAAAAGAAGCAGATCCTAATTGTTTTTTTTTTCCTCGAACAAAATTATTGATTGTTTTTTGTTCTAGCGTTCCAGTGTAACCAAAGCTGAACTTGTTCTACCGTTAAGGTTAGGATTTGTTTTAGAGGTTAGTTTTGCATTCATTGTTTTGGAATTTTCTATATAAGTGAGTATTTAGAACTGCCTGATTACATCTCTGTTCTCTGCTATCATTACAACTATGTTCGTGCTTCCTTGAATGGGTAGCAGAGATTTAATTTGAATGATTGGTCTGAGGTCTTATTCTTTTACCCTGAATTTTGTTGTTGTCCTTATTTCTTCTCTGTTCATTGTACTGTGTGTCTAGTTGAATGGCATTCTTTTTTCATAATTGTGCACCACCTGTGAACTTGTTGCTTGAATGCATTGTTTATTTTATTAGAAATTACTGAATTTCTAAAAGAAATCCAAGTTACAACTGTAGATGACGGTGTTGATGGCTGTGAATAGTTGGCACAGTTGGTGATGTAATCTATTGGTTTGTTTCTACCAACTTAATATATTAGGATATATCTAGGCTAGCTCTATTTTTTCATGACAATACCCAAATGGTCTTCCAGCTCTCTTGCTTTTAGCATAGTTTTGAAAGTGCGCAATAACCTTTTAAATTACCAACATGCACATGTTCTTGTGATCTCAAAAAAAAATAAAAATAAAAATTGTACATGTTCTTGTGATAATGCAAAGGTGGTGCTTTTCTTTCTACGACAAAGTACAAGATTTGTCAAGGTAAATAGGAAGCTTACAAATATGTAACATAAAAAGGGGAATGGGTGATTTCCAAATGTTGTGTTTTTCCTTCCACCCATTTCATGTTTTCTGATATATACAAGTCCATGATGGTAAAAACTGATTATTTAGTCGTGTAATTAACAATTACGGTCACAGTAACTTTCTCTGGTTCAACAGCTTGTTTAAAACACAGAATATGTGGTTTTCTATCCTTCTTAGCACTCAGTTACAGTTAAGGTGGATCAAACCCCAGTGCCTCTAGGTCAATGAGTCTCAGACCTGGTGTCAAGGTCCTAGAATTCATCCATCCCCCTCACAAAATTGTAGTGGGGTTGCCAAATTTTAGTACCATGTGGCTGTGCCCCACAAAAAAATTCCCCCAACATTAGATAGGAAAACCCCCTTAACCAATGGGTGATGATTAATTGAGTCCAGTAGATTTTTTCTGTACACGTGGCATATTCTCATTGCAGGTCCCATGCTCGGTTGCAGAATTAGAAGGCAAGGACTCACTTTCATCACAACAGTCACTACAAATTGTAAGGTTGGGATTTTTTCTTAGGAGTGATATTTGAATCATGGCCCCACCTAGAAGCTACAGCAAGGCCCATGAAATGATAAATGATATGTGAATTGACGTTTAAAAGCGTCAAAACGCGTTTAAAAGCGTCAAAACGCGTCAAACTTTAACGCTTTTTGACAGTCATTCATGTTAACAGGGTGCGAATCATCCTACAGGGGGTGCGAATTTATCATCTCCCTTTAGCTTTTATACTGTGTAAGCCCGCATCGTCCAGTATTTTTCAGTCAGAATTGTTTTCAATTGCCATGGCGTGTCATTATCATAAAAATTGGCGCCAATAGCCAAGAGCAGAGAGCTTTTCTGTTTTTAAGAAAAAAACGAAAAAAAGAGAGCTGAGAAACTCAGGGTAACAAAAACAGAAAAACGTGTGAGATAAGCCAAGACCAATTTCGATTTCTAGGGTTTGAAGAACAATTTCTAGGCTTGCTTCAAATTCTAGGGTTTCATGAATCCTTCCTCTGATTTCATGACAAAAATCGAGCCTACAGAGAAAGAGGATTTTTCCTCTAAATTCTCTGTAAAAAAACCTTCCATTTCTCAAGATTTGGAACAAAACCCACTTCTTAACAATGAAATCCAAGAATCCTGTCTGGTAGATGGCAAGTTCCAAATCGGATTCCACCCGGGCCGAATTCAATCTAGCTTACACAAGAGGAAAAACTCTCTCTTAGGTAAGATGTTTTGCTCTCAAATTCCCAATTTAGAATACATTAAAGAAAAAATGTTATTTATTTGGGACCCTAGAGGTGATTTATCCATCAAATTTTTGGGAAATGATTTTCTGTTTTTCACATTCGAAAGAGAGGATGATTTTTCCCACGCCTTCACCGGAGGGCCTTGTTATATTTCTCAGTCACAAATTCTTATTTTACAGAGATGGAATCCTGAATTCAATCCATTTTCTGATAAAATTCATAAAATCCCCATATGGGTTTGGTTCCCCAAATTGCCAATGCACTTATGGGAAGAGTACTATTTGTTTTCGCTAGCGAATACTATAGGAAAACCTCTTAAAATGGATGATCAATCCATAGAGAAGGGCCGGGCGAGGGTTTGTGTGGAAATTGATTGTTTGAGGCCGGTCCTCGAAGGTATTTGGATTGGCCCAAAAGATTCTGAAAAATGGCAGCCATTTGAATATGAAATTTTGCCAAAATTTTGCTCTGTTTGTGACCAACTAGGCCATGATGTGGTTAATTCATCATGCCCTGGTGTGGAGAACAGCACACTGAAAACTAGCCACGGGTTCGAGAATCAAAAGCGAAAGCAACATGTTACTTGTATTGAAATTGAGTCTAGTGATGATGATGATGATCATGGGTTTGGAATCGTTCGAAGTTGCAAAACATCAGAGTGTCGTGGAATTTCATTGGGTGAAGATAATCAGAGTAACAAAACATGTCCAAAAGGAATTGCTACTGAAATTGGAAATGATCAAAGTCACGAAGCATTTCCAAATGAAACTGGAAAGGCGGTCAATGGGGCTTTGGGTTGTGAAGATAACAAAGAAGAGGATGTGAAACAAAGCTCAAGGGATGGAAAAGAACAAGCAGGGAAATGTAAGGAAAATGGAAAAGAAAGATTGGTAGACAGGAATTTTAATTACCATGAACCTGAATTTCATGACTTTGACAAGGAAAGAGAAGAAATAAAGTTTGAAGTTGGTCAGGTCTGGGCAGTTTTTGATGATAGAGATTGCATGCCAAGATACTATGTGTATGTTAGGAAAGTCTTCTCATCTGGGTTCAGGGTGTGTATCAACTGGCTATATCCGAATCCGAATCCTAAAAACCATGACGAGATTGATTGGTTGGACAAGGGATTGCCTATTGCTTGTGGGAATTTCAAACTCGGCGCCTCTGAAAAAACTGAGAAACGTCTAATGTTCTCCCACTTAGTTTCACGTGAGAAGGACAAAGCTAGAAATGGTTGCAAAATTTATCCAAGAAAGGGCGATATTTGGGCAATCTTCAAGGACTGGTCTTTTAAATGGAGCTCTGAACCCGACAAGCATACGCAATACGAGTACGAATATGTAGAAGTCCTTTCTGATTATGGCGAGGGGACGGGGGTTAAAATTGTGCGCTTGGTTAAGGTGAATGGGTTTTTGAGCCTATTTCTGCGCAAGGCCAGCAAGGAATTGAACTCAGTCCAAGTATCTTCAACTGAACTATTCAGGTTTTCCCATAGGATTCCATATTACATAATGAATGGACAGGAAAGAGAAGACATCCCAAATGGGTCTTTCGAACTTGATCCTGCTTCTTTGCCGCATATCATAGAAGAGAAGCATGGAAAGACCAGTTCTAGTGATGCTGTTGGAAGCCATAATTCCTCTGTTGCAATGTGTTCGGGGGGAATCAACAACTATCCCGAGCCTGAATTTCACAATTTTGAAAATGCTAACCAAGGTTGGGCTGACAAAGGGAGAAATTTAGAGAGTGCGAAGGGCAGTCTTGATGGCTTTCCTGATAACAAACCTGCTGAAGCAAGTGCCCCGAAATGCCGGATTGACAAGAAAAATAAGTATTTAGATGCTGCAAAGGCCTACTCTAGTGATGACATTGAAGGCCATAATTCCATTCCTTCAGTGTCTCTGGTCTACGGATGCCCTGACCCTGAATTTCACAATTTTGAAAGAAATATAAAGAAGTTTCAAACGGGTCAGATCTGGGCTGTGTATAGTGACAAAGACGGCCTCCCTAAGCACTATGTGAGGATAAGGTCAGTCATAGCAAGGTCTAAAGTGATTGTACATTGGCTTGAAGCTTGTCCCTTGTTGAAAGAAGAGATCAGGTGGTCCCAGAACCTACCTACTGCTTGTGGAATTTTCAGCGCTGCTGGTACAAGCACGAGGCAGACCCTTGGAATTGAGGCGTTATCTCATCAGGTACGAGCGGAGCCAACTTCTGAGACAAGAATATATGAAATATACCCAAGGGAAGGTGAGGTTTGGGCATTATATAAGAATTGGAGTCCTGGAGGGATCGTTCCCGATCTAGATAATTGCGAATATAAAATGGTGGAAGTTCTCAAAGAAACTTGTTTCGGGCTGAGTGTTATTTGTTTAGAGAAGATGGAAGGTTATACTTCTGTTTTCAAACAAAACGGCAGCAGAAAGGAGATATCACGGGATGAGTTGCTCAAGTTCTCTCATCAGGTTCCTGCTTTCCGGCTAACCAAAGAAAAAGGTGGGAAGCTGAGAGGCTATTTCGAACTCGATCCTGCATCAGTGCCCAGTGTTTTCTTCTGCACAACCACCAGAAAATGAAATCTGGGTGGTATTCTTTATCCCTTCTGACATGTGAGCCATATTGATGCTATGCGTTTGTCGCCTATAGTTTGGAGGAGCTTCTGACCAGAGAGCTCTATATGGGATTAGTTTGAAATCAGTATTTGAGAAGGCTTGTTTTCTGTGCCCCCAATATTTGGTACTCTCAAGTTGATGTATATTACTTATTGCTTACCAAAAAAATGTTGGTGTATATTACATCAACACATGTTCTATTAGTATTCAAAGAGATGTCTGGTTTGCTCTTGAAATTACAGAGCATCTTAAGAATCTCAATAGGGTGCTTCTGATGTACAGCCTCAACCATGATCAGTATGTTTTGTTGTAGACTTTCAAACTGAAGCAGTGAAGGCAGCTGATTGTAGTTCTTCAATCATGGAACCAGTGTATTGATCTCACTTCTTGTTTATGACATATGTGTTTTAGGCACCTGATGTAAATCTGTACTTTTGGCATTAAAGGGAAAGGCTTCAGGGAAGCTGACTATTTTGCTGACTTAAACGAGGTTAACTGCTGCCCCTTGACATTAACCTCTTATGTTTACATACTGCATGTAATCTTTTCTCTGTCTGTTTGTAGTTTTATTCATGTAAATTGGGACTTTTAGTAGTGTATCTAAATATTTTACTTTCAACAACCGTATTTTCTTCTCCGATGGTTGTGTTTTATGGTACTATATGATCTTCTCTTGCTTTTTCATTGTTGAATTGGTACAGGCTCTGATAAAATATTTGGTGCTAGTCATGTCAGGTGTTTTCGCACTATTTTCTGTAAATTGGCCTTATTTTTTGCTTCACAAACCTAGGACACTTGCATAAACACTGCTCATCATCATGCTAGATACGCACTCAAAACACATTTGGTTCAGCCCTCCTACATAGGTGTTTGTAGTTATGTTGGCTAGTCATAGGTGTTTGTTCACTCTCTCCTAAAAGAGAGGGAGTTGGTCGTGGCGTGGGATGCCAATACATCGAGTTGGTACATTCTTTATATAGTGCTTAGAATGGCTTCCAAGCTCTGTTCGGTGATGATATAATATGGTTTTGGTGCCTTTTATTGTATATTTTCATTTCATGAAAGGAAGGAAAGGGCTGGTGTTATGAGTGAGTCAGGTGGTGTTGAGTTGGGGCTTCTTTCTGTATATATTTCAATTTGTGGCATCTTTTCAGGGCTTTTTTTGTGTTTGAATTTATATATTATTTTTGGATTGATGATCTTCTAATATTTTTATGTTTATAGTGTTCTTTGGATTCAAAATTTGTGTATATATGAACTTTATTTTTTTGTCTTCAGGGCTTTTCTGTATTAGTGAATCCTGGAACATGCTCAGACAGTGCCCACAGTGATGGTGCTTGTTTATTTTTCTACCCAAAACCTCCCATATGAGATGACAGAAACGGGGTCTGAGTTTCGAGAATCAAATCCCGAACTCCAGGCCTCTCCATGACTGAGCTTGAGATAGCAAAATTTTGAATTCACAGCACCTTGTCACGAGCTGGACTCGAACCAGCACCTCTGGGCAAAGGACATAGGAAAAGCAAGCAAAACAAACGGAGAGTAGAGTGAAACGAATGATGATTAGTGATTGAATCGGTCACAGCTATTATTAGTAACTGGGAGTGAAGGGATAGAGAGATTGGGGGAAGGCTTATGCTGGGAATAGCTGGATCGCGGAGAAGTCACTGCTATTACCAATTAAGGCTTATTAGAAAGACTGGTCACAGCAAGCAAAGGATTAGCCACCCACCAAAGCAAATGGGGATTAGTGCCGGTCACAAGAAAGCTATGATTAGTCACCCGTTTGGGAAGGGAAAAGAAGGGTGAGGAAAGCGAGCTATATCGACTATCGAAGGTATTGGGGGCCGGTCTACTAGTCCAAGCTTGGAAGGGCCATTGAAATCTATGAACTTGATACCACTATTCTGTCTCGATTCTTCCTTTAGCCGTGGACCGTAGAAGCGATGTGCTCAAGAGTGGCAGAAGGGGAGAATCTCAGTTGGCCTTATCCAGTGTGAAATCAATTTTGATCAACTACTCCCCTATGGGTGCCCCTTTTCAGCTGCGACACCGATAGCAAAAATATCAGAAACATGGAAGTGTAGCATCACATTTTATAAAAGAAAAACAGAGCACTGTTTAAGCTCGAATTTCATTCTGTTTTGGCCAAGATTCAAGAAGTTTTTGAAAATGAATCTTGCTGTTATGAAACTCTGAATTCAGAGTTGAAAAATGAGTTTTATATCTCGAACTACTGCTCAGACACTAAGCCCTGTTTGGATTGCTGGAAATCTTTGGAAAAGCCTGGAAAGGAAAAATACTTCTAAATTTTCTTACCTTTTTTAATGAAAAAAGATCATTTGAACTAAAGCTATTCAATTTTTTTTACTTAGAGGGACTTTCAATTTATGATAATGTCCCTCTAAATTAACAATAATCATATAATTTCCATCTAAATTGTGGAAAGAAAAAATTTCCCAAGAATTTTTTTTCCGTCAAAAATGTTTTTCTTGCAATCCAAACCGGGCCAAGGTCTCATTATTGTTTATAAGCTTCAACCAGAAGTGGGTTTACATTTTCCTGAGCTACGTCACAAGCACATATATGGTCATAATATGAATTTACCAACATTATGGGGCCGTTTGGAATACACAGATTTTAGAATCCAGGATTTCCTAAAAATTGTAGATGGTAGATTAAAGAAGGAGACCAGCAGTCATTTTCGGATTTCTCACCCTTCTTTCCATCGAGTGAGAGAGTAGGAGATCATCCCATGTTTCAGGGTTTTAGAAATCTCAGGATGGGGGAGAGATTTGGGAGGCGGCCCACAATTCGCAGCCGCCATCACCTTCATCTACAGTTGTAACTTGGATTTCTTTTAGAAATTAAGTAATTTTTCAAAACATAAACAATGCATTCAAGTAACATGTTCATAGTTGGTGCACAATCACGAAAAAGAAAGAATGTCATTCAACTAAACACATAGTACAAAGAACAGAATAAAGGACACCAACTTAATTCAAGGTAAACGAATAAGACCTATCATTCCTATTAAATCTCTGCTACCCATTCATGGAAGCACGGACATAGCTGTAAATTGTAATGATAGCACTGAACATAGATTTAGGGCGATGATATTTTCACCCCCACTGCCGTACGCATTCGCCCCCTTTTAATGTGATTTGACGTAAAAAAGCTTTAAAGTTGCCCACTGTTCACTCTATAAGGGGCGAACACGTACTACAGAGGGGTGAAAATATCATCTCCCTAGATTTAATCAGGCAGTTCTAAATAATCACTTATATAGAAATTTCAACTCAATGAATGCAAAACCAACCACTAAAAGAAATCCTAATCTTAATTGTAGAACAAGTTCAGCTTTGGTTACACTGGAATGCTAGAGCAAACAATCAATAATTTATTTCAAGGGGAAAAAAAAATCCGGCTGTGCTTCTTTTGCTGTAAAATGGGGGAAAAACAAAATTTACGCCCAATTTTCACCTAAAAATGGGTGTAAATTTTGTTTGACATCCATTTTATGTCAAAAGAAATAATTACTTAAATCGAAAATTCCAACTCAGTGAATGCAAAACCATTTTCGCACTTAAAAAGGGTGTAAAATTTGTTTTATGCCCATTTTATGCTGAAAGAAATTATCACTCATATCCAAATTTCCAACTCAGTGAGTCCAAAACTTAACCTCTAAAAAAATTCTGTTCTTAGTTGTCTAACAATTCAGCTTTGGTTACACTGGATTGCTAGAAACAAACAATACGTTCAAGGAAAAAAACAATTATGGGGTGTAAAAAAAATTTTACTCCCATTTTCCACTTAAAAATGGATGTAAAATATGTTTTACGCCCATTATGTCAAAAGAAACAGAGCCTTAATGTAACAGATCATGATAAACGGGTGCAGAAAGCAAAAGGTATTAGTGTATATGGAAGCTGCTTATAAACTATCAGGAATAAAATCAACCCTTTATTATTACAGCTTAAGCTTTTGGAATAACTGGTCGTTTCACGTGGTATCAGAGCCAATGATCCTGAGTTCAACCCTCCTTGATAGCAAAAATCCACATGCAATGCCAAACCCAAAAGAGGGGCAACATGTGCCACTTGTAGGCCAACCCTAGAAAGAGGGGCCACACATGAGGGGGAGTGTTAAGTATAAAAGATTAAATTACGCCTTCTCCAGGGGGAGTGTTAAGTATAAGAGATTAAATTACGCCTTCTCCAAAAGCTCAAGGTTTTGGAGTAACTCCCTTTCAAAAAAAAAAAAAGGTTTTGGAGTAACTGGTTGTTGAACATACAGCATAAACAAGTTTGAATCAAACACCTCTTATTACAACAACAAACAGAACCATGACACTATAAGCAAAAGGCTTCAAAGCAATATTTTCAAGCATACAGAATCAGAAGTTTTGAATCCATAAAGCAGATGATTAATGACAGTCTGACCACACCTGATAACTTGAATCCATTGACTTATAACTCAGGGTCAAACCACTATATCACACAGCATCATAACCTGAAACATGCTGAAAAGTAAAATATATCAAAAATAGAATGCTTGGATACTGTTCCAGGGGACTCTGTTTCGATAAGAAAACTACACCCATGATTACATACACTGGATAAACATCCAAGGTTAGTGACAAGGAAGCTGAAGTTCACCTTGGAAAGTAGGAGAATATTTGTTCCCAGGCAGGTATGTTGCCTAGAATGCGAAAATTTACATCAGGTTTCTCAAACAGTAGGGATCAGAACTTAAAAAAGAAAAAGATTTCACTAGAAATCAATATGTTGATCTCATCATTGAAAGTCTACAATGTTCTGTCACACATGCAGAGAGAACCCACTAACAAAAAGATAGGAATCCCACAATCAGCCACCTTTCACAGCTATTTCTAATTAAAACATCCACATCAGACCATACAGATCATGGTTAAAGCTATAATTTAGAAGCCAAGTTGGTATAAGACAGTCACCTAAAACAAGCACAAAGTCTTTGTTAGTATTCACCACATGCATTCTCTTTTCACAAGGAGTACTCTAGTCAGAAACTTCCACAAACTAAGTTTATAAAGGTCTTGCAACATCAACTTGTTGGCACGTCAGATGAGATCAAATTTTGGGCTCACCATTGCAGTTTGAGGTTTTACGAAAGAAAATAGTTGGCACCGAAGCAGGATCGAGTTCTAAAGAGCCTCTGAGCTTCCCACCGCATTCCTCTATTAGCTTGAAAGAGGAAACCTGATGGGAGAATCTCAACAACTCATCCCACGACATGTCCTTTTTCAGACCAATTCCTTTAAAAACAGATTTATAACCATCCAATTTTCCCAAAACTGAAACTCTCAACGCAGAACCGGAATCTTTGAGGACTTCCACCATTTCATATTCACAGTTGTTCAAGTCGGGAAGAGCTGCACCAGGACTCCAATTCTTGTATACTGCCCAAACCTCTCCTTTCCTTGGGTATATTTCATATGAATTCTTCTTCTCAGAAAGGGGATCTGCTCGTACCACATGCGAGAACATCCCAATTTTAACGGTCATGTTTTTACCTGTTCGAAGCTCGAAGGTTCCACAGCAAATTGGTAGATCCTCCTTGAACCACTGCATCTCCTCTTTTGACTCAGGACAATGATCAAGCCATGTTACCTGCATTTTATAATCTGCCAAACCAACTTTCTTAATCAGAGCATAGTACTCAGGCATGCCATCAACGTCACTATATAGCGCCCAAATCTGACCTGGTTGAAACTTATCATTGGATTTATCTGCTTCAAAATCATGAAAACTAGGCTCGGAACACATTGCAACAGAGGAATTATGGCTTCCAACGTCATAGTTAGAACTGGTCTCCCCAGTATCTACACGTTTCCCTTCTATGAAATGAGGCAAAGAAGCTGGATCAAGTTCGAAAGATCCATCCGGGATGTCTTCTCTTTCCTGTCCAGTCATTCTACGATAACGGATCATATGGGAAAACCTGAATAGTTCAGTTGAAGATATTTGGACTGAGCTCATCTCCTTGTTGGCATTCCGCTGAAACAGGCTCACAAACCCCTTCATCTTAACCAAGTGCACAATTTTAACCCCCGTCCCCTCGGCATAATCAGAAAGGACTTGTACATATTCATACTCATATGTCACATGCTTGTTGGGTTCAGAGCTCCATTTAAAAGACCAGTCCTTGAAGATTGCCCAAATATCGCCCTTTTTCGGATATATTTTGCAAACACTTCTAGCTTTGTCCTTCTCACATGAAACTAAGTGGGCGAACATTAGACGTTTTTCAGTATCTTCAGTGATGCTGAGTTTGAAATCCCTGCAAGCAATAGGCAATCCTTTATCCAACCAATCAATCTCATCACGGTTTCTAGGATTCGGATTCGGATATAGCCAGTTGAGACGCACCTTGAACCCGGGTGAGAATACCTTTCTAATATATGCATAGTATCTTGGCATGTAATCTCTATCATCAAAAATTGCCCAGACCTGACCAACTTCAAATTTGATTTCTTCTCTTTCCTTGTCGAAGTCATGGAATTCTGGTTGATGGTAATTAAAATTGCAGTCAACCGATCCCTCTTTTCCATTTTCCTTACATTTCCCTGCTTGTTCTTTTCCACCCCTTGAGCTTTGTTTCGCCTCGTCCTCTTTGTTATCTTTAGAACCCAAAGCCCCATTGACCGCCTCTCCAATTTCTCTTTCTTTTCGATTTTCCTTACATTTCCCTGCTTGTTCTTTTCCATCCCTTGAACTTTGTTTCGTCATGTCTTCTTTGTTATGTTTAGAACCAAAAGCCCCATTGACCACCTTTCCAGTTTCATTTGGAAATGCTTCATGACTTTGCTCATTTATGCCACCTGATAACCCATTGGGTGCGTCCCTGGTTTCAATAGCACCTCCTCTTGGAAATGCTTTGTTACTCTGATCGTCTTTACCCGAAGATGATCCATGCCTCTCTGAACTTTTCCAACTTCGAACGACACCAAACCCATCATCATCATCACTAGATCCTAGTTCAATACAAGTAAAATGTTGCTTTCGCTTATGATTCACAGACCGATGGTTTGTATTCAGGGTGCTTTTCTGCATACTAGGGCACCCTGAATTCAGACCATCATGCCCTAGTTGGTCACAAACAGAGCAAAATTTCGGCAACATTTCATATTCAAATGGCTGCCATTTTCCAGAATCTTTTGGGCCAATCCAAATACCTTTCGGGACCGACCTCAAACAATCAATTTCGACACAGACCCTCGCCCGACCCTTCTCTATCGATCGATCATCCATTTTCAGAGGTTTTCCTATGATCCCAGCGAGCGAAAACAAATAGTACTCTTCCCATAAGTGCATTGGCAATTTGGGAAACCAAACCCATATGGGGATTTTATGAATTCTATCAGAAATGGGATTGAATTCAGGATTCCATCTCTGTAAAACGAGAATCTGTGACTGAGAAATATAACAACGCCCTCCTGTGAAAGCGTCCAAAAAATCATCCTCTCTTTCGAATGTGAAAAGCAGAAAATCATTTCCCAAAAATTTGATGGATAAATCACCTCTAGGGTCCCAAATAAGTATGATTTTTTCTTTAATGTATTCTAAATGGCGAACTTGATAGCAAAAAATCTTACCTATGAGAGAGTTTTTCCACTTGAGAAGACTAGATTGAATCCGGCCTGGGTCGAATCCGATTTCGAACTTGCCATCTATCAAACAGGGTTTTTGGATTTCATTTTTGAGAAGTGAGTTTTGTTCCAAATCATGAGAAATTGGAGGTTTTTTAACAGAGAGCTTAGAGGAAGAACCCTCTTTCTCTATAGGCTTCATTTTTTTATATTGACACCATTAGGGTAAGCTCAATAATACATGAAACCAAAACAAGATGAGAGGAAGATCATGAAACCCTAGAACTCGTTCTTCAAACCCTAGTTTTTCTGTTTTTGTTACACTGACAGATTCTCAACTCTCATTCGTTCTTTTTTTCTTAAACCAGAAAGGACTCTCTGTACTCGCCAATTGGCGCCAATATATTTGATAATGACACCCCTCGCTCCTTTTTTGAATGGTAAAGAGACAACGGCTAGTCGAACAGTGACATGTGCATGCAATCGAGACCGTTCATCTTTCATGAAGGCGTACTGTGATGAAAATAAGTCCTTCCCTTCTCTCTCTCTCTTTTTTAAACATATCTGTTTGGTACGATTTTGTTTCTCTGTTTGGAATGATTTTTTTTTTCAGCATCTCTGAAACCATCTCTGAAAACCTCTTGTAAAAATGTAAAGCATTGATTTTATTTGTTGTGCAAATTTTCCGTTTGATTTTCATCTCCAGTCCCAATTTTTTTTTTCTTAAGAGGACATAGTAAAATATAGGATCAGCTTGGAATTTGGATATACGGATTTTATAATTCAGGATTGTAAATTCTTGGATTTTACAAGCTTGAAAATGTACTATCCAGGTCTTATCTTGTAAATTCCTGTGTTATAGGGTTGTAAAATCCAGGATTTTACAAGCTAAAACCTAGATTTTACAAGCCTGAAAATGTACAATTCAGGTTTTAGCTTATAAAATCTAGGTGTTAGCTTGTAAACCCTAGGATTACAATCCTTTATAAAATCCATGTATTCAGACAGCCCTTTAAGGGACAAGATTTTCCAAAGTTAATTATAGGACAAAAATTGTTTTGGGCAGTGATAAATCGACCCCCGTATATCTTAAATCGACCTTATATATGGGGGTCGATTTATCACTGCCCATTATTTTTTGTTTTATTTTTGCTAGTGATTGCGAGACCCCAATTCTTGACTCGAAGGGACACCAAAGGCCTCTGCCCTTCCATCCCTTGGATCGATAGAGAGGGAAGCAGAGCTTTTGGTTTTTTCATGTGGTCAAACAGTTGAACAATGAAAATAGATGGCAGTAAAATAGGCATAAAATGAGGCAAAAAAATTGTTAGGGCCAGTTTCTTTCCACCCAAACAAAATAAATAAATAAATTATGCCCATTTTATAGTGTAAAAATGGACGTGAAATTTGTTTTACGCCCTTTTTACGGAGCTTAAAATTCGCCCCCTTAAAATGTTGAACTTTCTCAGACGTCTATTTTACACAAAATACATCAATGAGCTAGAATCAAAATCAAGAAATTTTTTTTAGGAGGCAACCCTGTCTACTACAGGACAGGGATCACCAAATGAATGATTGAGATCATGCAACTAGTAGGCTCCACTTAACAATTTCACCATATTTTCTGGAAAACACTTCTAAAATGGGATTCTGTTCAGAAAATAAGAACTTTGAGTGAAAGCTGAAAACGATTGACGGTTTGGGGCATTTTCAAAGTGTTTTTTGGTATTTCTAGAGATTTGAGCTCTCTTCTTTGTTGTCTTGGGGACTTGTCACAATAGAGGATGTTTTTTTTTTTTTTCCGCATAATAGATTTTCATTTTGCTTGCGCTCTATTTTTTTTCTAGGGATTTTTGCTGATTAGTTCCTACTTCTAAAAAGTCCTTTAAGAATTTCATATTTTTCAAATAGTAAAGCTTTTAGAAAATAATTTCTGCGATCCCTTAAACAAACAGATGTTACTTTGCTCTATTAAAAATTGGGAGATGATAAATTCGCACCCCCTGTAGAATAATTCGCAGCTCTTATAACCAGAATTGTGGCAGACTTTATTTTTTTCACATCAATTCACGTTACAAGTGGTGCGAATTATCCCATAGGGGGTGCGAATTTATCATCACCCTAAAAATTTTGTCCTCAAGAATTTCATATTCTTCACATAGTATATTCTTCAAACAGTAAAGCTTTTAGAATATAAATGCCACATCCCTAAAAAAAAAAAAATAGTTACTTTGCTCTATTAAAATTCTTGTCCTTAAGAATTTCATATTCTTCAAAGGGAGATGATAAATTCGCAACCCCTGTGCGATAATTCGCACCACTTAAACGTTAAAAAGCATCAAAGCCTGCCACATACTTTAACCTTAAAGTGGTGCAAATTTATCATCACCCTTCTTCAAATAGTAAAGCTATTAGAAAATAATTGCCACATCCCTAAAAGAAAAAAGATGCTACTTGATGAAATGCTTGCAAGAGATTGCATTACTTAGAACGCTTAAATTGGTATGCATGCAGAAAGTAGTTTGGATAGTTTGGCAATATAGCTTTTGGCTTGAATCAAAGCCATATAATTGCATTACAGATGAACGAAATTGGCTTGAAACATGGCAAATAAAATCTGAAATTCTATCTAAAAACCCATATTCTATTTTTTGACAATAAAACAAGTAAATTTTAAGAAATTTTCTGAGCAGTATTTCGAGCTATAAAACTCAGATAATCTAGATGGATTTAAACTCTGATTTCAGAATTTTTCAACGGCAAAATTCATCTTCAAGATCTTCTTGAATCTTGGCCAAAACAACATTCAAGCTTAAGCAGTGCTTCTTTTTTTTTCTTTTCTACAATATGATGCTACACTTTCATGTTTCTGAAATTTTCGCGAAAAAATTAGGTTGTGACCTCAAGCTCGGACGTGGAGAGGCCTAGATTTTGGGAATTGATTCTTGAAACTCAGACCCCATTTCTTTCATCACATATGGGAGGGTTTTGGGTTAAAAAAAACAGGCACAAAAATATACATTAACATTTTTTTGGTAAACCAGATAAACCAGATATCCCTTTGAATACTGATAGAACATGTGTTGATGTAATATACATTAACATTTTTTTGGTAAGTAGCATACATCAATTTGAGAGTATCAAATATTGGAGGCACAAAATACAAGCCTTGTGAGATACTGATTTCAAACTATTCCCACATGGAGCTCTCTGGTCAGAAGCTCCTCCAAACTTGAGGCAACAAAAGCATCGCATCAATATAGCCCGCATGTCAGATTTCAGTTTCTGCTTGTGCAGAAGAAATTATTGGGAACTGACGCAGGATCGAGTTCGAAATAGCCTCTCAGCTTCCCAACTTTTTCTTCAGTTAGTCGGAAAGCAGGAATCTGATGAGAGAACTTGAGCAACTCATCCCATGATATCTCCTTTGTGCTGCTGTTTTGTTTGAAAACAGAAGTACAACGACAACCTTCCATCTTCTCTAAACAAACAACTCTCAACCTGAAACCGGTATCTTTGAGGACTTCCACCATTTCATATTCACAATTATCTAGATCGGGAAGGATCCTTCCAGGACTCCAATTCTTATATAGGGTTCCAAATAAGTAAGACTTTTTCTTGAATGTAAATGGGGAATTTGAGAGCAAAAAATCTTAACTATGAGAGAGTTTTTCTACTTGCTAAGGCTAGATTGAATCCGGCCCGATCAATAGAGAAGCTCAATATAATCAATTCTTAGATTGGGCGGCTAGGATCATCCTATGGAAATGATTTTTGGGCACAGCCTATTTACAATGTGGCCCATCAAATCGACGGTTTGGATCATCTTATGGCGTGGACGTACAGTCCATTTTAAAAAATATGGTGTGAATATTGTAATAGAGGGGGGTGAATTTATCACCGCCCTTATTCAAAACCATATATAAGATTTTATATGGTGTAAGACCGTAAAGTCCAGTATTTTTGAAAAAGTATTGTACAACTTACACCATAGGATGATCCAAACCGTCCATTTGATGGGTTATTAGGTTATGTCTAGTAAAACCATTTCATCGGACAACCCTCCAATCCATACAGGTTTCCATAATATGCAGTTCCTATATAGATCCGAGGCGGGTATTTTTCAAAAGGTATTGTATGGCTGATCCAAACTGTCCATTTGATGGGCCACATCGTAAATAGGTAGAAAAATACTGGACATTTGTAGGTGGGCCACGACTCAAGGTGGCAAAGAGCCGTGCCGTGCTGCCGGTGCGATACTTCTCTGCCCAACGTGGCCCACGGGCCAGGCATGGCATGGCACGGCACGGATAAGTTTGAGGTTAGGCATGGCACGGCCCACCGCCCGCGGCCCGTATCGTGCCAGCCAGGGAGAACAGCTTTATATGCTCACTTTTTAACTGATTTTGCTGTGCTGGGCTGCTTGTCATGCCGGCCGTGTGCCTAAACCCACAGCCCGGTACTGCTGGCGATTTCGTGCCGTGCCGTGCCGGAACGGCCCGTGTCATGTTGTGCCTTGCCGGGCCGCAGGCCGGCACAGCCCATTTGCCACCTTGAGCCACGACTCAAGTATCTCTCCTAAGAGACAATCCCAACCTTACAATTTGTATTGACATTTCTTTTTTATGAAGTGGGCTGTAAAGCGAATTTGTGCCCTTTAAAAAGTACTTTACAGCCCACTTCATAGGATGATCCAAACCGTTCATTTGCTAAATAGTTACTGTAGGGATACAGAAATTTGATAATCAATGCCTGTCATCAATGACTTTTGGTATCATTGCGTAAATTAGGACATTTGGTTTAAAAAACTTTGCACGTTAAAAGAGGGCGCTTGCACATTAGGGGGAAGGCTGATTTCAATTGGAGGTGAATAAATAGAAAAAAAAACAAAGAGGACAGCAATAGTCGATGAAATATTAATGGGTAAATAAACTAAAAACTGAAGAGGGAGCCTGCACATCTACCATGTTTGAGATGATATTTATTGTTTATGGGAAGGGTTTTGCTAACGAGTGCCCTAATAGCAAAACCCTTGTGGGAAACAAAAGGGTTTTTGGCAAGTGTTCTTTACATTTAGGGCCTGTTTGTTTTGGATTATGACAACGGATTGTGGAGTCCTAAACCGATTATTGGACCGAAAATTTAGTTCAATTTTCGGAGTTCATATATTTTGTGTATATATGAACTTTATTTTTTTGTCTTCAGGGCTTTTCTGAATTAGTGAATCCTGGAACATGCTCAAACAGTGCCCACAATGATGGTGCTTGTTTGTTTTTCAACCAAAAACCTCCCATATGAGATTAAAGAAATGGGTCTGAGTTTCGAGAATCAATTCCCGAACTCCAGGCCTCTCCATGTCCGAGCTTGAGATAGCAAATTCTCTGTTAACTTACCAACTTCTCCAAAAGTGGAGAAGTTGGTAAGTTAACATGGTATCAGAGCCAAAGTTCTCGAGTTCAAACGTTCCGGATTGCAAAAATTCACATGTGATGGTCGGCCCAAAGTGGGACCACATGTGCCACGTGTTTGCCAAGTGAGTCACACGTGCGGGGAAGTGTTTAAGTAGAAAAGATAAATAACGCCTTTCTCCAACAGCTTAAGCTTTTGGAGATGTTGGTTAGTTAACATTCTCTAACTCACACTGGTTTTTTCCCAAAAATATCATAAACATGGAAGTGTAACATTGGAGGCCTCATTCGTGCACAATTATGTCTTTCTCCGCCCTAGCGGGTTACTGCGATGGAAATGAGGCTGAAAGAAGGGAATTGCTGTTTGGCTTGAGATGGTTCTGATCTCATAACCTGGGACCATTCATTGTGGAGGGGGATTCGAGTAATGCGGTAGCGTGGGGAGGAAGCAAATGTGCTGGACCATAGAAAGTAGCTAACATTTTGGATGAGATCAGGGACTTAGTCAGATTGATCCATCCTCAGCTGGTTCACATGCGCAGATATGCAAACTCCATGGCAGATTCATTGGCAAAGGAAGGAGTAATACGGGAGGATATGGTCGTTAATGCGGATGCGGCGGTGATGGAATTTATCTGATCCTACTCGCTGTTTTCACTTAATCTTTGTAACATTGAAGTCTGTTGTAATGTGGGACAGCTTGTCCCCAACCAACTGTAAACTTCTTTCTATGGAATACTTCTAAAATGTTATCTTCTAAAAAAAAACATTTAATAAAAGAAAAAAGAGCACTGTTTAAGCTCCAATTTCATACTGTTTTGGCCAATATTCAATGAAACCCATCTAGATTAAATGAGTTTTATATCTCGAAATACTGCTCAGAAAACAATTTCTTAAAATTGCTTTGTTTTATTGCCAAAAACTGAGTATCAGTTTTTAGATTGAATTTCAGATTTTAGTTGCCATGTTTCAAGCCAATTTTGTTCATCTATAATGCTATTGTATGGCTTTGATTCAAGCCAAAATCTCCATTGCCAAACCATCCAAACTATTTAATGCATACACACCAATTTAAGTGTTCCAACTTCCAAGTAACGCAATCTCTCCCAAGTATTTCATCAAACACTTGCCTAGAAAAATAATGATAAAGACAGAAGAAGAAAGGGCAATTGCTACTCCAAGAACAACCATCTCGTTGTACTTGAAACCTTTCATCTCCAAATGACCCCTTGGGACAATCACACATTGAACTGATTCACAGAAGTCCCTATCAATGGGTTGGAGAGCTTCATTAACAAGATCATATATCTATTCTGAGGCACATTTGTTCCAAAGTTCCACATTTAAGAAAACATTCTTAATTGCCACATTTGTCTATAATAGTCATAAACTCATAATTGGATTTTCACTTAAGCCCTGTTCGGATTGCTGGAAATTTTTCGAAAAATTTGGAAAGGAAAAATACTTCTAAATTTTCTTACCTTTTTTACACATGAGGAAAGATCATTTGAACCAAAGCTATTTAATTTTTTACTTAGAGGGACATTGAACATAGATTTAATCCGGCAGTTCTAAATAATCACTTATATCGAAATTCCAACTCAGTGAATGTAAAACCAACCACTAAAAGAAATCCTAATCTTAATTGTAGAACAAGTTCAGATTTGGTTACACTGGAATGCTAGAACAAACAATCAATAATTTTGTTCAAGGGAAAAAAAACAATTCGGCTCAGCTTCTTTTGCCGTAAAATGGGGAAAAACAAAATTTACTCCCATTTTTCACCTAAAAATGGGTGTAACATTTGTTTGTCATCCATTTTATGTCAAAAGAAATAATTACTTACAACAAAAATTCCAACTCAGTGAATGCAAAACCATTTTCCCACTTAAAATGGTTGTAAAATGTGTTTTACGCCCATTTTATGTTGAAAGAAATGATCACTAATATCAAAATTTCCAATTCAGTGAGTCCAAAACTTAACCTCTAAAAAAATCCTGATTTTAGTTGTCTAACAATTCAGCTTTGGTTTCACTGGATTGCTAGAACAAACAATCAACACTCTTGTTCAAGAAAATTTTTTTTATGGGGTGTAAAAAAAAATTTACAACCATTTTCCACTTAAAATGGATGTAAAATATGTTTTACACCCATTATGTCAAAAGAAGCAGAGCCTTAATGAAACAGAGCATGATAAACTGGTGCAGAAAGCAAAAGGCATCAGTGTATATGGAAGCTGGTTGTAAACTATCATGAATAAAATCAACCCTTTATTATTACAGATTAAGCTTTTGGAGTAACCGGTCGTTTCACATGGTATCAGAGCCAAAGGTCCTGAGTTCAAACCTCCTTGATAGAAAAAATCCACATGCAATGCCAAACCCAAAAGAGGGGCCACATGTGCCACGTGGAGGCTAACCCTAGAAAGAGGGGCCACACGAGGGGGAGTGTTAAAGTATAAAAGATTAAATAACGCCTTCTCCAACAGCTCAAGGTTTTGGAGTAACTGGTTGTTGAACATACAGCATAAACAAGTTTGAATCAAACACCTCTTATTACAACAACAAACTGAACCATGACACTATAAGCAAAAGGCTTCAAGGCAATATTTTCAAGCATATAGAATCAGAAGTTTGAATCCATAAAACAGATGATTAATGACAGTCTGACCACACCTGATAAAATAGAATGTTTGGATACTGTTCCAGGGGACTCTGTTTCGATAAGAAAACTACACCCATGATTACAGACACTGGATAAACATCCAAGGTTAGTGACAAGGAGACTGAAGTTCACCTTGGAAAGTAGGAGAATATGTGTTCCCAGCCAGGTATGTTGCCTAGAATGCGAAAATTTACATCAGGCTTCTCAAACAGTAGGGATCAGAACCCAAAGAAAGAAAAAGATTTCATTAGAAATCAATATGTTGATCTCATCATTGAAGGTCTAAAATGTTCTGTCACACATCCAGAGAGAACCCACTAACAAAAAGAAAGGAATCCCACAATCGGCTGCCTTTCACTGCTATTTCTAATTGAAACATCCACATCAGACCATAAAGATCATGGTTAAAGCTATAATTTAGAAGCCAAGTTGATGGAATCACATCAACTTTGAGTGTATACGACAGTCACCTAAAACAAGCACATAGTCTTTGTTAGTATTCATCACAAGGAGTACTCTAGTCAGAAACTTCCACAAACTAAGTTTATAAAGGTATTGAAACATCAACATGTTGGCACGTCAGATGAGATCAAATTTTGGGCTCACCATTGCAGTTTGAGGTTTAACGAAAGAAAACAGTTGGCACCGAAGCAGGATCGAGTTCCAAAGAGCCTCTGAGCTTCCTGCTGCATTCCTTTGTTAGTCGAAAAGCAGAAACCATATGGGAGAATCTCAGTAACTCATCTGTTGGTATGTCCTTTTTCAGACCAATTCCTTTAAAAACAGATTTATAACCATCTACTTTTTCCAAAACTGAAACTCTCAATGCAGAACCGGTATCTTTGAATACTTCCACCATTTCATATTCATAATTATCCAAGTTAGAAAGGGCTGCACCAGGACTCCAAGTCTTGTATACTGCCCAAACCTCACCTTTTCTTGGGTATATTTCATATGTATTCTTCTTCTGAGAAAGGGGCTTTGCACATACCACATGCGAGAACATCCCAATTTTAACGACCAAGTTTTTACCTTTTCGAAGCCTGAAGGTTCCACAGCAGATTGGTAGATCCTCCTTGAACCACTGCATCTCCTCTTTTGACTCAGGACAATGATCAAGCCATGTTACCTGCATTTTATAATCTGCCAAACCAACTTTCTTAATCAGAGCATAGTACTTAGGCATGCCATCAACGTCACTATATAGCGCCCAAATCTGACCTGGTTGAAACTTATCATTGGATTTATCTGCTTCAAAATCATGAAAACTAGGCTCGGAACACACTGCAACAGAGGAATTATGGCTTCCAACATCATAGTTAGAAGTGGTCTCCCCAGTATCTACACGTTTCCCTTCTATGAAATGAGGCAAAGAAGCTGGATCAAGTTCGAAAGATCCATCTGGGATGTCTTCTCTTTCCTGTCCAGTCATTCTACGATAAGGGATCATATGGGAAAACCTGAATAGTTCAGTTGAAGATATTTGGACTGACTTCATCTCCTTGATGGCATTCCGCTGAAACAGGCTCACAAACCCCTTCATCTTAACCAAGTGCACAATTTTAACCCCCGTCCCCTCGGTATAATCAGAAAGGACTTGTACATATTCATACTCATATGTCACATGCTTGTTGGGTTCAGAGCTCCATTTAAAAGACCAGTCCTTGAAGATTGCCCAAATATCGCCCTTTTTCGGATATATTTTGTAAACACTTCTAGCTTTGTCCTTCTCACATGAAACTAAGTGGGCGAACATTAGACGTTTTTCAGTATCTTCAGTGATGCTGAGTTTGAAATCCCCGCAAGCAATAGGCAATCCCTTATCCAACCAATCAATCTCATCATGGTTTCTAGGATTCGGATATAGCCAGTTGAGACGCACCTTGAACCCGAGTGAGAAGACCTTTCTAATATATGCATAGTATCTTGGCATGTGATCTCTATCATCAAAAACTGCCCAGACCTGACCAACTTCAAATTGGATTTCTTCTCTTTTCTTGTCGAAGTCATGGAATTCTGGTTGATGGTAATTAAGATTGCAGCCGACCAATCTCTCTTTTCCATTTTCCTTACATTTCCCCACTTGTTCTTTTCCATCCCTTGAGCTTTGTTTCGCCTCGTCCTCTTTGTTATCTTTAGAACCCAAAGCCCCATTCACCGCCTCTCCAATTTCTCTTTCTTCTCCGTTGTCCTTACATTTCCCTGCTTGTTCTTTTCCATCCCTTGAGCTTTGTTTCGCCATGTCTTCCTTGATATGTTTAGAACCAAAAGCCTCATCGACCGCCTTTCCAGTTTCATTTGGAAATGCTTCATGACTGTCCTCATTTGCGCCACCTGATAACTCATTGAGTGGGTCTCTGGTTTCAATAGCACCTCCTCTTGGACATGCTTTGTTACTCTGATTGTCTTTACCCGATGATGATCCACGCCTCTCTAAACTTTTCCAACTTCGAACGATACCAAACCCATCATCATCATCATCAACATCATCACTAGATCCAAGTTCAATACAAGTAAAATGTTGCTTTCGCTTATGATTCACAGACCCATGGCTTGTATTCAGGGTGCTTTTCTGCATACTAGGGCACCCTGAATCCAGACCATCATGCCCTAGTTGGTCACAAACAGAGCAAAATTTCGGCAACATTTCATATTCAAACGGCTGCCATTTTCCAGAATCTTTTGGGCCAATCGAAATACCTTCCGGGACCGACCTCAAACAATCAATTTCGACACAGACCCTCGCCCGACCCTTCTCTATCGATCGATCATCCATTTTAAGAGGTTTTCCTATGATCCCAGCGAGCGAAAACAAATAGTACTCTTCCCATAAGTGCATTGGCAATTTGGGGAACCAAACCCATATGGGGATTTTATGAATTCTATCAGAAATGGGATTGAATTCAGGATTCCATCTCTGTAAAACGAGAATTTGTGACTGAGAAATATAACAAGGCCCTCCTGTGAAGGCGTCGAAAAAATCATCCTCTCTTTCGAATGTGAAAAGCAGAAAATCATTTCCCAAAAATTTGACGGATAGATCACCTCTAGGGTCCCAAATAAGTAAGATTTTCACTTTAATGTATTCTAAATGGGGAATTTGAGAGCAAAAAATCTTACCTATGAGAGAGTTTTTCCACTTGTGTAAGGTAGATTGAATCCGGCCCGAGTCAAATCCGATTTGCAACTTGCCATCTACAAAATAGGGTTTTTGGATTTGAGTTTTGAGAAGTGGGTTTTGTTCCAAGTCATGAGAAATAGAAGGTTTTTTCACAGAGGGATTAGAGGAAGAACCCTCTTTCTCTATTGGCTCCATTTTTTTATATTGACACCATTAGGGTAAGCTCAAGAATACATGCAACCAAAACAAGATGAGTGGAAGATAATGAAACCCTAGAAATCGCTCTTCAGACCTTAGTTTTTCTGTTTTTGTTACAATGACAGATTCTCAGCTCTCATTCGTTATGCTTTTCTTAAACTAGAAAGGACTCTGTTCTCGCCTATTGCCGCTAATTTATTTGATAATGACACCCCTATTGCCGCCAATTTATTTAATGGTAAAGAGACAACGGCTAGTCGAACAGTGACAATCGAGACCGTTCATCTTTCATCAAGGTGTAACCTTACGATTTGTGTACGGACTACTGTGGTGAAAATGAGTCCTTGCCTTTTCCATGTTTTTTTAAAACATCTCTGTCTGGTACGATTTTGTTTCTCTGTTTGGAATGATTTTTTTTCAGAAGCTCTGAAACATCTCTGAAAACCTCTTATAAAAATGTAAAGCATTGATTTTATTTGTTCTACAAAGTATCCGGTTGATTTTCATCTCTAGTCCCAATTTTTTTATGTAAATCGTCCTAGTTACTCACGGCTAATTTTATTTTTTTTCCCTGAAAGGACATAGTAAAATTTAGGAGCAGCTTGGATATACGGATTTTATAATTCAGGATTGTAAATTCTTGGATTTTACAACCTCAGTCAAAATTAGATTTTACGAGCCTGAAAATGTACAATTCAGGTTTTAGCCTATAAAATCCTGGTCTTAGCTTGTAAAATCTAGGATTTTACAATCCTTTATAAAATCCATGCATTCATTCAGATGGCCCTTTAAGGGGCAAGATTTCCAAAGTTAATTTTTGTCCTAAAATTATTTTTTTGATTTATTTTTGCTCACAGTAAAATAGGCATAAAATGAGGCCAAAAATTTGTTAGGGCCAGTAAAATAGGCATAAGAGTTTGCACCATAGGATGATCCAAACCGCCCATTTGATGGGCAACAATGTAAATAGGTTGTGAATAGTCCCTAAACCCTAGTTCGGGATTGATGGGGCTCGAACCCGCAGCTTCCGCCTTGACAGGGCAGTGCTCTGACCGATTGAACTACAATCCCGGGGAGGGTTCAATCATCTATGGACGATTCCTCCCTCGTCCATTGCCCCTTCCAATGGGTTTCGAAGATACAAATCCTTCCTTTCTATTGGGCCACAAACCGACCCACCGACTCAATCGCCTCCACCCTGTAGGAACTACGAGATCACCCCAAGGACGCCTTCGGCATCCAGGGGTCACAAACCGAGCATAGACCATGTTCAATAAGTGGAACGCATTAGTTGTCCGCTCTCCGGTTGCTTGCCTAAAGTGTATGATCCTTTTTTAAATTGACCATATCGTGGAACAATAAAAAAAAGGATATTCACATCCAATCGTAGATGATTCAATCATCTCAACAGAGGATTCCATAGGAATGGTTTGGATAAATAGGATTTATGGTATCCTCCCCAATCTTTCTGATTACCAAGAATTTGAAGATAAAATGGATTCATTTAATGAAGAATTAGTATCGCCGGACATTGATCATTCCTTGAACTCAAACAGTAAATTAGTCGAAGAATCAAGTAGCCAGAGCAACTATTTCAATAGCTGCGTGCAAAATGCCTATACGAACTCAATTCGTTATTGCGGGATAGGGATGTGAAACCATGGTATCATTGACATAAGAGATGTCATTTCTAGTCTATCTGTTTCTATCTATGGAAAGTTAAGAAATCATCATATAATAATCGAGAAATTGCAATAGAAAAGAAGAAAAGAAAAAAGGGAAGTTTGTGATGATTTTGAAATCTTTTCTGCTAGGTAATCTATTTTGAAATCTTTGTCCCGGCCATTGTAGCACGTGTGTCGCCCAGGGCATAAGGGGCATGATGACTTGACGTCATCCTCACCTTCCTCCAGCCCTTTCTTCCACTTCTGAAGTTTATTTCAGTTTCTTAGTGACAATAGGCGATAGTATTCTGCGTAAATAGTAGACACATATGATGAATAAGAGAATACTAAAGATTCGAGCCTTCAAAAAGGTCTAAAGGGTAAGCTACATAAGCAATATATTGATCTTCCTCCCCAGCAACAGGGTCCAGTTCCTATAGAACCTATCGCTAAAATACCCCTAGAAGGAGAAAGGTCTAAGCGGAGCGAAAAGGGTTTTCCATGAGATGGGAAGGAGAACTATTAGCCCCTTCTTTCTTCAAACGGAAAGAACAGAGATAGAATCAGATTGATTCCCAAAATGCCTTTCTGGATATTCCTCAATGTCCCGGCTATTCACAGAACGTGAGAAGCAGATGAATAATCATCTGCTTCCGGATGATGGGGCGGGGATGATCCCAACCCTCAAATCAATAGAGGTTTCCATACTATGCAGTTCCTAAATAGATCGGAGGACTGTATTTTTCAAAAGATATTGTATAGCTGATCCAAACCGTCCATTTGATGGGCCACATCGTAAATAGGTTGAAAAATACTGACATTTGATGATCTTACTATGTAAGGCATGCATTTCATTTTGCAAAATACTGGAATATACAGGCTTACATCATATAAAAACTCAACAATTTATTATCTTATAGTTATGGGCATTGCTACAGCCTCTAGGTGGGCACGACTCAAGGTGGCAAACGGGCCGTGCCGGCACACGGCACAATACTTCTCAGCCCAACACGGCCCGCGGGCCAGGCATGGCACGGCTCAGATAAGTTTGAGGTTAGGCACGGCACGGCCGTATCGTGCCGGCCAGAGACAACGGCCTTATATTCTGACTTTTTAATTGATTTTGCCAGGCCGGGCAGGGCCACTTGCCTAAACCCACAGCCCAGGCTGCCCATGTCACTGTAGCTATTCTTGCCATGTCGTGCCTTGCCGGGCCACAGGCCGGCACGGCCCATTTGCCACCTTGAGCGACGACTCAAGTATCTCTCCTAAGAGAGAATCCCAACCTTACAATTTGTACTGACCTTTTTTCATGAAACTGAGGCGTTGCCTCCTGTTTTCTTTATACTTCTTTTTTAAAGGGCACAAATTGGAGGGTTAGGATGATTCCATGTTCAGAAGATTTTATATGGTGTGTGGCCGTATAGTCTAGTATTTTTCAAAAAGTACTGTACAACCCACTTCATAGGATGATCCAAACCGTTCATTTGTTAAATAGTTACTGTAGGGATACAGAAATTTGGTAATCAATGCCTGTCATCAAAGACTTTTGATATCAATGAGTTAATTACGATATTTGGTTTAGAAAAACTTTGCACGTTAAAAAAGTTTTCAATTGGGGGAAGGCTGATTTCAATTGGAGGTGAATAAATAGAAAAAAAACAAAGAGGAGAGCAATAGTTGAGGAATAATAATGGGTAAATAAACTAAAAATTAAAGAGGGGGGGTTGCACATTTACCATGTTTGAGATGATATTTGTTGTTTATGGGAAGGGAGTGGCCTAAGGGGCATTTAATTGCCCTTGGGATCATGATTTTACACATCTTTTTAGATTTTATAATCAAAACATGTGTAAAATCATGATCCCAAGGGCAATCAAATTCCCCGTCTTTGGCAACTTTTTCTTTCATGGGCTTTAAATCGGGAGAGAGAGAGAAGAAGAAGAAGAAGAGTTTCTCTAAGCTTGTTCTATATCTTGTCTTATTCAATTGAAATAAAATGAAGGGGGTTGGGAGTATGAATCCTTTTTCTTTCAAATTCACTTTGCTCTACGCAGTACCTTCTCTGGTTCACCTCCATCTGAGCTTGAATGTTTTTTTTTTTTTTTTTTGAAAAATAAAATGAATGAGCTCAATGTGATTGTTCCGAAGTTCATTTCGGAGATGAAAGGTTTGAAGTAAAATGAGAATGTTGTTCTTGGAGTAGCAATTACCCTTTCATCTATTGCCTTCATCAATATTTTTCTAGGCAGGTGTTTGATGAAATGCTTGAGATAGATTGCGTTACATGGAAAACTTAAATTGGTGTGAATGCAGAAAATAGTTTGGATGGTTTAGCAATGGATATTTTCACTTGAATCAAAGCCATATAATAGCATTATAGATGATCAAAATTGACTTGAAACATGGCAAATAAAATCTGATATTTAGTCTAAAAAACGATACTATGCTTTTTGGCAATAAAACAAGTCAATTTTCAGAGATTTTCTAAGCAGTATTTCAGCTATAAAACTCAGATAATCTAGATGGAATTCAAGTATGAATTCAGAGTTTCATAACAGCAAGATTCATCTTCAAAATCATATTGAACTTGGCCAAAACAATCTGAAATTTGAGCTTAAACAGTGCTATGTTTCTCTTTTATAAAATGTGATGCTACACTACCATGTTTCTGAAATTATAGCGAAAAAACGGGCGAGTTCGAGAATTTGCTATCTCAAGCTCGGACATGGAGACGCCTGGAGTTCGGGAATTGATTCTCAAAACTGAGACCCCATTTCTTTCATCTCATATGGGAGGTTCTGGGTAGAAAAACAAACAGGCGCCGTCATTGTGGACACGGTTTGGGCATCTTTCAGAAGTCATTACCACCCCACCCCCCCCACCCCCCCCAAAAAAAAAAAGTTTATAGATGCCCAAATTTTGAATCCAAAGAACAGTACAAACATAAAAATATTAGATGATCATAAATCAAAAAAAAAAAAAAAAAAATCAAACACAAAATAACCCTGAAAAATGCCACTAATCCAAATATATACATGAAAGAACCTAACACACAACAACACCACACTCACTCATAACACCAGCCTTTTCCTTCCTTTCATGAAATGAAAATATACAATCAAGGACGCCAAAACCATATTCTATCATCACCCAAAGAAGTTTTGAAGCCATTCTTGGTGTATTGGCATTCCACACCATAACCAACACCCTATCTCTTTTAGGACACAGTGAACAAACAGCTATGACTAGCACCAAATATGTAGGAAGGCGGAACCAAATGTGTTTGAAGGGCATATCTAGCACGATGAGGAGCAGTGTTTATGTAAGTGTCCTAGGTTTGTCAAGCAAAACATGAAGCCAATTTACTGAAAATAGTGTGACAATACCTGCTATGACTAGCACCAAATATGTTATCACAGCCTGGATTAATTCAACAATGAAGCAAGAGAAGATCGTAAACAATTTATTTACATGAATAAAACTACAAGTAGACAGAAAAGATTACATGCAGTATGTAAACTCAAGAGGTTAATGCCAAGAGTACACAGATTTACGTCAGCTTCCTAAAACACAAGTGTCACACACAAAACATGAAATTAGTAAATCAAAACGCTGGTTCCGTGATTGAAGAACTACAATCAGCTGCCTTCACTACTTCTGTTTGAAAAGTCTACAACAAAATATTGATCATGGTTGAGGCTATACATCAGAAGCACCTCATTGAGATTCTTAAGATGCTCTCTATTTTGAAGAGCAAATCAGACAACTCTTTGATACTGATAGAACATGTGTTGATGTAACATACATCAACATTTTGTTGGCAAGTAATATACATCAACTTGAGAGTATCAAATATTGGGGGCACAAAAAACAAACCTTATGAGATACTGATTTCAAACTACTCCCACATGGAGCTCTCTAATCAGAAGCTCCTCCAAACTTGAGGCAACAAATGCATCGCACCAATATGGCTCACATGTCAGAAGGGTTTAGTTTCTGGTTGTGCGGAAGAAAAAACTGGGCACTGACACGGGATCGAGTTCGAAATAGCCTCTCAGCTTCCCACTTTTTTCTTCGGTTAGCCGGAAAGCAGGAACCTGGTGAGAGAACTTGAGCAACTCATCCCGTGATATCTCTTTTCTGCTGCCGTTTTGTTTGAAAACAGAATTATAACCTTCCATCTTCTCTAAACAAATAACTCTCAACCCGAAACCAGTATCTCTGAGGACTTCCACCATTTCGTATTCGCAATTATCTAGATCCGGAAGGATCCCTCCAGGACTCCAATTCTTATATAGTGCCCAAACCTCACCTTCCCTCGGGTATATTTTATATATTCCTTTCTCAGAAGTTGGCTCCGCTCGTACCTGATGAGAGAGCACCTCAATTCCGAGGGATTTCGTCCCGCTTGTACCAGCAAGACTGAAAGTTCCACAACCAGTAGGTAGGTTCTGGGACCACCTTTTCTCTTCTTTAAACATGGGATGAGCTTCAAGCCATGTTACAAGCACTTTAGACCTAGATAATAAGACTGACTTTATCCGCGCATAGTACTTAGGCAAGCCGTCGTCATCACTATACACAGCCCATATCTGACCTGACTGAAACATATTCATATTTCTTTCAAAATTGTAAAATTCAGGATCAGGGCACTCGGAGACCGGAGACACTGAAGGGGAGGAACTATTGCCTTCAATGTCAACAGTAGAGTTGGCCTTTGCATCATCTAAATACTTCTTTTTCTTGTCAACTCGTTGACCTTGGCTAGCATTTTCTTGGCAGGGTTTCTTCTCAGAAACCCTGTTAATTCTCCAAGGAGAACAGACTTTAACGTCCGGATTTTCTTCTTCCTGAATATTCTCATTTGGCTCTTTATGCTTCTTCGGCGTCTTGGGCTTTGCAGATCCAGTTGCCGGTGTCTCATTTTGGCTAGCGGATCTATAACTTGAACCATTGGTCTGTACTTCCATAATTTCAACTTCGACATTGTCAGAAAGTGAGGAAGGTGCAAACTCTTCCAGGCCATTTGGCACGGAAAGGGGATCGAGTTCAAGGGATCCTTTGGGGATGTGATTTCTTTCCTCTCCAGTCACCGCATACGAAGGTATCTTATGGGAAAATCTGAGTAGTTCATTTTTTAGTATGAACATTTCCGCATTTACCCTTCGCCGAAAGAGGCTCGTGAACCCTTTCACCTTAACCAAATAAACAACTTTGATGCCACTTGATGCCCCCTCAGCATACTGAGAAAGGACTTCTACAATTTCATATTCATATTGTTTAGGCTTGTTCGCATGAGAGCTCCACTTGATATCCCAGCCCTTGAAGAGAGCCCAGATATCACCCATTCTAGGATATATACTGTAAGTATATCTACCAAATCCTTTCCCCCACGACACCAAATGGGAGAAGATAGAACGTTCTACATTGTCTTCGGTCCCACCAAGTTTGAAGTTCCCACAACCAACAGGCAATTCGGCATCTACCCAATTAACCACATCTTCATCTTTAGGATTGGGATTGGATTCTAGCCATGTGATCCGCAGCTTGAACTCCGGTGAATAATACACCTTCCTAATCCGAGCATAAAATCTCGGCATGCCTCCTAAATCATCATATATCGCCCATATCTGATCAACTTTGAAATGCTCTTCTGCTCTACCCTTGTCAAAATCATAGAATTCTGGTTCAGGATAGATAATAGGCTCTGGATCATCTTTAGCTTTGGAGCTTTCGTTTTCCTCACCTACTCCCGCTTGGTCTACTCCATTTTCCTCATATTTCCCTGCTTGTTCTTTTCCATTCAGTAAGTTTTCTTCAGAGGAGACGCTTTCTTTTTCATCTTCAGAAATTTCAACATTTTTGTTAACATCCTTTTCGAGAACTTTTTCATCCCTATCTGTGCCACCAAATGATCCAAAATTCCCTGACCTTTTGGAACTTGGAGGGTTCACAAAGTCATCATCGTCACTTTCATTTTCATTTTCATTTTCATTATAAGTAACATGCCGCTTTTGCCTCACCGATCTCCGTGGAGCATTCTGTCTTACATGAGGATCACTTTCTACCACAGCAATATCTTCACTGTCAGAGCTAGTGCTATCACTAGCACAGCTTTCACTAGATTCTACTACCATTTTCCTTCCCCTCTTCACATCCACTTTTCTTGAAGGTTTCACTGTCTGTTCTCTCCTGTTCAGCTCCTCAGTATTCCCCCCTACAAAGGGTTCTCCCACTGTGGCCCCTCTACTAACATTCCCCTGAAATCCCACGCCATGGGAGTTCCCAGTGGTGCTTTGATGATCCACTGTATCAGCATTCTTCTGAGGAATTCCATATTGATTCCATTGATATCCCGAGTTTGACCCTGATGGAGCCGTCCCTTGGGCATTCATATCGTGGGCAATGAAGGGCTTCAAGCAACTCTGACAACGGAGGGCTCTATTCATAATACTACTGTAATATTGATACTTTATACCACAAAAAGGACAAATTGTCCAGAAGGTCGAACCATTGGAAAATGCAGCTTGCGTTTGCTGACCCGGGAATTGTGGAGCGGAATGATTGGGAACATTGTTCGGAACAGGTGGTTTTCTAGCATTATAATTCCTTTTTGGCTGTTGAGGCTGCCTTGGCACGGGATTCCTAACAGTGATTTTTCTCTGCATGTCATAGAGAGATCGTTTGGATGGGTCAGAAAGGACTCTCTGTGCTTCCCCGATTAGTTTAAAGGCAGCCTCAGCGCCAGAAAACTTGTTTTTATCAGGGTGAAGTAAAAGAGCAAGCTTTCGGTACTGCTTTTTGATGGTCAGTTCATCGGCCCTCTGTTCAACTTGAAGAATCCCATACCAATCCATGACAGACCCGCTTCCCTGTGGCCCCGCAGAGCAATGCACGTTACAGACAGTTAGCATCTGAGAAATGTTCTCAAGCTCTGGAAAGAGCTGTTGGGCTTTCAGGACAATCTTTCGAGCCCCAAAAAAATCTTTATTTTGCATCTTTTTCTCGGCAATCTCCTTGGCTCTAATAGCCTCCTCCCTGTTGCAGTCCATTGCTGATTCAATATTGAGAGAATATTCGACTCCAATTCCCTCACGCAAGGTATGCAAGCCCAGAAAAAGCTACTTTTACGTCACATGTTCACTTAAGTTAATATAATTCAGGCCAAAGAACAGTGCATTGCAGCTCTTAACCTTTTTCAATGACTAGAATTCTCCACCGTCAAAAGATAAAACCACCTGGAAATTCAATAACCCAAGAATTTTAAACTCAGTGTGCATAATACGCAACAATGTAAATCATATTTAAATCACATTCTCACACCAATTCAGAGAAGGAAAAAACAAAACGAAGCTTCTAGATTTCGAAATTGAATAAAGAAAAAGATACTACTACTAATAATAATAATAGCAATAACATGAAAGAAACAAAGAAACCATATAACAAGAAAAAAGGATATCAACCAACATTACGATTTTACATGTTGATAGATAAAAAATCTTTAATAAGAAAATGCCAGTCATAAAGATGCACTAATGCTTTGCCCGAAACAGCAAAACGTTCCAAATTCCAAACTCCCATGTCTAAATTCCTCTACCAATAAAAAAAATTTAGATTTCAATACCTATTGTGAAACAACCAATTACTCCAAAAGCCTAAGATGGTAGGGTGGGTGTTATTTAATGATTTATACTTCAACACTCCCCCTCAAGTGCGGCCCCTCTTTTTTGGGTTGGCCGTACACATGGATTATTAATATCAAGGACTTGTTGGGTTTTGAACCCAAGACTCACCACGAGGCGGTAGCTCTGATGCCATGTGAAACAACCAATTACTCCAAAAGCTTAAGCTGTTTATTAATATCAAGGAGTTGTTGGGTTTTGAACCCAAGACCTGTCGTGAGGCGGTAGCTCAGATACCATGTGAAAAAACCAATTACTCCAAAAGCTTAAGCTGATAGAGTTGGTGTTATTTAATAGTTTATACTTCAACACCTATCATATCACATCTCAATCACCCGAGAGAGAGAGAGAGAGAGAACCAAAACAACACAAAAAAGTGTACACTATCTATGACTTACCATTTCAAAAAAATAAGTGCACTATATATGACATACAAAAACCTCCACCAAACTCATTAAAAAATACATATATTCAAACAAATTTCACTATCTAACCAACAACCTAGAATTCGAAATTTAATTGAACTGAAGGGAGAGAGAGAAAAAAAAAAAAACTACATAAACTAAATAAAAACCCTAATTGAAATCGATGGAAACTTGAATTGTGTAAAGTTCTGTTCAACTGATAAAATTGCCCACACCTTAACCGAAACAAACTGAAAATTAAGAGAAATCCCAGAAACCCTAGATCTCCCTAACCTAATTCCATCCAATCATAGACAGAAAGAACTCAAACCCTAGATTCCAAACACAACAAAACCTAAACTCAAAAGCGAAAAGCGTATAAAGAAAAAATCAAACACCAGCAGCTAAAAACCCTCCGAGAAACAAAAACCCACCGAATAATTAAACGAAAGCAACCCAAAGTAACAAATCCTTCCCTGTGCCGAAGAGCAAAAAATAAAATGAAAAGCAAAAGAAGATAACCCTAACCACCTTTACATGGTGCAGATATGTTTATTTTTTCCAACATCCTAAAAACCCTAGAAACAAAAACAAATTATCATTTCAATCAATAAGTAGAAGACAAAGATAAAAACCCTAGATGGGAAGAACAGTGGGCGTAGAGAGCAGAGAAAATTGAAATGTAAGAGACAGAAAAAAGAGAACTTACTTTTAGGGTTTTGGATGAGAAATGGCGCGATTTTGTGCCTCTTATTTTGACATTCTCTATTTTGGTAGAGAACAAAAAGGGAAGAAAAAATTAGAGGACTCGGAATAGAAAAGAAGAGCCAACTGTGAAATTAATTCATTCCGACACCCTTTTAATGTTAGATTTCTAGTCAGTCTCTCTTGGAATCCCCTCCAAAAATATCCCACTTTCTACCCCCAGAGTTGAAATACACACTCTTATTTTGATAATGACACTTCTCACTTTCAACCCAACTCTTTGTTTGGTTGCCAATATACCATTGAAAATTTGAAATCCCTAGAGACTCCGAGAGGTTTCCTGGTTAATTATTGTATGTATGTTGATGTGTCATCCTTGTCTCTTCCTTATATTATCCAACAAGCCCAAAATTGCAGAAAAAAAAAAATTAATGAGTGAAATTTTTCTTGGATTTTATTGGAGCGGTGCTCTCTCTATAGATTGGTAATGACACCTCCTACCATTACATTAGGAGGTTGGCAACCACATTCCACGCAAATCCAATGCTTCTCTCCTCCCAGTTACCTACTTATTCGAAGACTCCTGGGTCTACAGCGTGCATCCAAACAGACCCAAATATCGTATTAGCCAAGAGGGCCTAGACCAACATAGCTATGTATATCAATAGTGTTGAACATGAGCAGGGTTGGGTCAGATTGAAGGAAACCTCAGCCTAACCCTGGGTGGCATTACCTCAATCCTAACCGCACTGAACCCGAGCTTCGAGTCGAGAAGGGTCAACCCTTACCCGACCCGCCGCTAAATCTTTCAGCCCTAACGTAACCCATCTAACCCTTTTTTTCCAAATCGGGGTCGGGTTGGGTTTGGGGTCAGCTCGGGGCGAAAATAGAAATGAATGCATGAAAAAATAGTTCAAAGATTTTGAAAATTGCAATAAAATTAGGGGATTGGTTTAGGTTGCCCCAGCCCTTAATCCTAACCCAAACCAAGGAAATGCCAACCCAACTTGAGCTGAAATCGTGTTGAACCCGTTGGGTTTGGGATTTGGCCAGCCCAGCACCCCTGCATAAAGTCAATAAATGTCATTAACTTTGTGGGATTTGCCACTTACTCAAACAGCTAATCAAAAGGAAAAACACAGAGGAGAATGTGATTACTAAAACAGGTAACGTTTTTGGGGATTTACTAGGGACCATCGCACAAGGCATTTTTTAGGACCGGCTGTTGCATGAGAGAGTAGCCACCTAAGACGAATTAAATCAATAAGACAAAACCTGAGCCTATAAATGCCTCTGCGATGGTCCCTAGAAAATCCCAGTTTTTTTTAATGATGACATGGAGTATCCCAACAGGCCAAACAACAAGTGAAAGAACACATTGAAAGAAACAAAGCCAAAGAAGAAGAGATATTTACACCCATTTCACCTCTCCATGACTCCATGCCAAACTCACTATGGGACTCAACATTTCAAGGTTTTTTCTTTGGGATTCTTCACACTGGGCAAGTCTAATAACTGTTTATACAAGTATCTGGTACAAAAATTTCCCACTACATACTCTAGTTTTGGTGGAAATAGAGAACATCTCAAAATTTCCCACTACATACTCTAGTTTTGGTGGAAATAGAGAACATCCTCCTTGACGCTTTTCATCAGAAGTAAGAATCTCAGAAGATGGAAATCTAATCCTCGCGGAGCTGTCAAACGTTGCATTTGGGTAAACAAATCCACACTCCCAAGCCACAGATTATACAGTTCTCGTGCTCCTTGAGGATAGAAATCTTGTTTCAATGCTTCATCAGAAGTAAGAATCTCAGAAAATGGAATTCTAATCCACACGGAGCAGGCAAAAATTACAATTTGGTAAACAAATTTAGACTCTGAAACCACATATTATATAGTATCAGTGCTCCTTGACACTGAAAATCTTGTTTTGAGAAATGGGTCAACTTCCTCTGTCGTAATTTAGCAGAGCTTTGATTTTTGGTAAACAAATTCATGATATGAAACCACAGATTATACAGTTATGGTGCTCCTTAACAATGGAAATCTTTTTTTGACACTTCAAAACAAATTTACAATTTATACAGTTTTCGTTCTCCTTGACAGTGGTTTTTGAAAATCTTCTGTTCTTGGATCAGAAATCCAAAAATGTATTTCTCTGTGGAGTAGTAGAGAAAGAGAAGAAATTGAAATGGGGAAACGATATTGGCACTTGCTTGTTTTAATAATGACACTCTTCTTTTTATAACATCAAAGCACAAGACTTCAGACATGTGATCTCCCACCACACAGGTGCCTAATCTGTAAGTTCAATACCAATAAAAATCAAATCATCATTAATCAATTGACTAAGCAAAGATGACATTAAACCAAGATCTACCTTTCTAGATTGCCGGAATCGGGAATTAGAATTAACATCATATTCTAATTCCTATTCCAATTCTCCCTTTAAAAATGTTAAAATAAAGATTTTATTTCAAATTTTTTTAATAAAAATCCCATTCCAACCAGGGTAGAATCAGAATACCAGCTCAGGAGGCATGAAACAGACTCCAGCATTTTCCGGTGTCAATTCGGCCCCCATGATTCCGTTCATTTTTTGAAACAAAAGCTAGAATCAGGCAAAATTGGAAACAGATCCCGATACGAGTGCTTCATTCTGGCAATCCAATCATATAAATAAATACTTAATATTTAAAAAAAAGCATTACATTCATACTGTTTTAAATAACCTCATTTAGTCCAGCATGCTTGATACCACCTTACCTTGGGTCCTTGTCTGAGAGATCTCATGCAGAAAATCTTGAAAACTAAAAAGTATACAATAAAAGTATAAAAATATAATTTTTTGAGAAAATAAAGTATGTGGCACAGATAAGCTATCTGTGCATGGGTATATAATACACATGCGGCCCCACATTTTTGGGGCGATCCAAAGCATTTATTTGAAGGCCCTTCTATGGATAGGGTGTGTACCAAAAATCAGCCTTATAAGATCATCCTAACCCAATCAAAGGTGAAGGGAAAAATGGACAGACATTATTTGTCTGTTTCTGCCCATTTTCTCCCTCCACAAATGGCAGGGTTAGGATGATCCTATAGGGCTGATTTTTGGTACACGCCCTCTATCCATGGAAGGGCCTTCCAAATGAATGCTTTGGATCACCCAAAAAATGTGGGGCCACATGTGTTTTATATACCCATGCACAGATAGCTGCCGCACATACTTTATTTTCTCTAATTTTTTCGACATAAAAATATAAAAAGTCAGAACAAAATTAGGAGATCAAATAATATCGTAAATTTACCGTGAAATTTTCGCAGTAAAAAATAACATATGAAGATATCTCAATGATTGTTTAAAACCTTGGGAATTTTTTAAATTTGTAGCTATGGTTTGAAGTTTATAAGAGTCCCTGTATAAAAAGGGGCATTCTTTATAGAGAAACTATATGGTGCCCGACCGTGAAGTGGCGTACCAACCTTGATATTTAATCCAACAGCAGCCTCTTAAAAAGTAGGCAGCTGTTGGATCAAATATCAAGGGCGGTACCTTTTTTACGGTACTTGACGTTCGGGCATCATATAAAAACTCTTCTTTATATTACATGTAATCCTACTATTCATGATATAAAAGTTAGTAGCCCTAATCAGGAGTTAACATAGTTCTTCTCAATGATTCTCTTTCAGTTAAGAGAGCATGTTGCAACACACGGAATTCAAATATTAGCTTAATTAGCCTCAGAATGAAAAAGAGAAATGGGCATTCACCAAAGAAAAGCATCTCCAAGAAAAGCATCTCCAAGGATGCATCCAAGAAAGCATATTTATATAAAGGTTTTCACAATATACGTGATTTTACATTTTAGTATTGGCAATTACATAGAACAGGTATTAGTAACAAAGCTAAGCCTCTAAAAGGATTCAAATGTGAGGGTAAGTGACAACTTCTTCTAAACATAAGAAGTAACCCTATCAAAATCATGTTGACAAACAGTATAGAGAAAGGAGAGGAGAGACTAGACCCCATGTGAGCTGGTTTTGAAGGATGTTTCTTTATCCACAGGAAACTTGTCAAGTTCAAGGTGTTTGAGGGATTCTGAACTCAGAAAACTAGGCTTTAATTTGAATACTTATTCTCGCTGATAAATGAACATCTTCCGCACCATCAAGCAGAATTCCCTGCTTTTCACAACATAAGATAAATGAATCAGCACATAGGTAGCTCCATAAAATACTTGATTTTTTTTCTTCTTTCGACGGAAATCTATTTCCCAAGTATAACAATCTAACCAAAGGCCCTGTTTGTTTCAGATTGTGATAACCGATTGTTAGGCCCAAACCGATAATTGGACCCAAAATTATGCTTAATTTTGAGTCCAATAATCGGTTCGGGCGTGACAGTCAGTGGCCACAATCTGAAACGAACAGGGCCCAAGGCTCGACTCCAAAATCCTGAAACTATCATTTATTTCATTAATCCTAATGTGCAGAGGGGCTTCATAGAAAATAAACAGAAGTCAAGAATGCATTGTGATACTTAACGGCCATGGAAAATCTCCAATCGGCATAATGTCCCCTTCGTCATCAGTGTATATAACTTGCCAACCCTTGCTGGGATCCACCAGGTCTCCTTCAAAATCAAACATTCGATCGAGCTCAAGAACAAGTTCTTCGTACCCATCAAATTTTGCAAGGTCAACTGATCTCCCAAGAGCAGTTCCTTGCTTATGGACCTGAAAAACCAAAAAGAGAAGAATAACAGAAAATTCTCAGGAATGAAGCCAAAAGGATTGTGCCAAAACCAAGATAATTGGAAAAAAACACAAATAAGAATGGTAATTAGAGCAGAATGTGTTGGCATCATGCAGAATAACAAATGAGAAGCAGAGTCAGAATCTGTTGACATGGTTTGCAGTCTCATCTAATTGTGAAAATTGATGTCAAAGCATTCCTCATCAGTCTTGTACTAGTCGTAGTTTGGGTAAAACCTACAACTATAGTCACAAATATCTCCGAATTTTTATATTTTTTTAAATATTTTATTTTCCCCGACCTTTTCTCAATATAAACCCGAAAATCGCAAAAAAAAAAAATTAAATATCTTGAGATGCACCCTTCCTTCCCTGAGACAAATATTTGTGACTATGCCTACAATGGCATCATGTATTTTAGTTGGGAAGAAACTTTTGCATTGACATATTGGTTATACCAATATGTTGATTTCTGTGAGACAACCAAAAACTCCAAAGTCCAAACACAACCAATAACTCCAAAAAGCTTAAGCTTTTGGAGTAATTGGTTGTTTCACATGGTATCATAGCTATTGCCTTACGGCAGCTCCTGGGTTCAAAACCCAACAACTCATGGGCATTGGAAATCCAAGTGTACGGCCAAACCAAAACCCGTGAGGCAGAGTGTTAAAGTATAAATGATTAAATAACACCAACTCTAAAAGGTTAAGCTTTGGGAGTAATTGATTGTTTCACAAATTATGAAAGACAAGGAATCACAGACTTCTCTTTCAAAGTGTCAGTCCTTGTTAATTTTTAAAAAGAACCCAAAATGCATTAGACATAGCATATAATAAAAGGAACTTCCATATTACCTTGGTACAACTACGGGCGGTGACAGAATGGGTCTTGTGACTGCCAGAGGCACTGAAACTGGATGACTTTGAATTCTTGGATGGCTCAGAAAGCTGGTCAGATTCCAAAACTGCCGGCTGAGAAGATGCCGGAGGCATAAGGCGTGAATTATTGAACTCGCCAGAAGTTGCAACGCGTGGTGACATGGGTTCATTAGGGTTTCCAACCAGATTGACACCGAAAATCTTACACATACCACCTTCTAGTGGTTGGGAAACCGGATTGTGCTTGAGAGCATTCAGTTTCTGAAACTCACAAATATTTGAAGTTGAAGTAACATGTGGAATGCCCTGGGCTTCGGCTAGTCTGAAATCCCCAGCAGTCCCATAAGTACAAAATGCCGAAAGATAATTTCGACCCAGACCTGAATCCTCCTCTGGGATTCTATTGGGAAAAGATGATATGTTGTTGGCATATATATCTCGGTAAGCTGGCTCTCGCCTCAGAAGGTAACGGTTCTCCAAGCTCACTCGTCTCTGACCATGAATTATGCCACCGGTCCTTTCCCAACCAGGGATACTTGGAGGAATCAAATTTGATGGTGGCGGCTTATGTACATTTCCTGGATCATTACCTTTGGAAGAAACTTTTCCCAAGGCCATGATTTCTTGACCTTGCAAGACCCCTGGATATCTATGAGCTGGTGTGTGCTCAGCAGAACCCTTTGACAGGCCTAAAGAAATCGAACCAGTCCAAAACATTAGTTGAACCACATAACATAAAAACTTGAAAAGTAATATTGAGCTGTAAATATTATTCAAAGTGTCAGAAGAAGAAATTCATTATGAATGATATTAGCTTGTCTCATAGTTGGTGAAATCTTTGCAAGATCAGTCCTCTGTGGGACGCCTTGCCCCCACTGTTGAGGCTTCAATTTTTTATTTCTTCAAAAAAAAATAACTCTTTGCAAGATCACATTCAAATCAAATAGAGGATACATAAGGATTACAGACCCTCCCTGCCATGTGCAGATGATTCAGGAGCACGGGGCCGCTTGGTTCGGGGTGGAACTGAGGGATGCAGTGGTTGGGTGGATTCAAATGGCTCAATTTTCCATGGAGAGACCCTTTCAGGGCGCAAAAGAGTGGATGCTTCGTCCCATTGCACCTTAAATGAAGAATAAAAAATATAAAAAAAGGTTGTATATAATATTAAAACTTAAAAGAACAAATGAGCATTCAAATTTTTAATTAGCTTACCTTGAGACTTCTCCATTTCGATCCAGGCCACCTAGCGGGGTCGACATCTTCCATGCCAACTATGGTACCAGTTAACCTGGTTTAACACAAGTTGGTTATAGAAAAACCCTAGATGTGCATGTATGGATTTACAAACACACAAGCAACACAAACCGTGTCTGCATGTGTTCATGCATGGAATAATGAAGCATGTACATAAAGATGTGTTCAAAAATTATGAGGAAAAAGAAGAGATTTACCTACCTTTGTTCTAAACTTTCTTCACATTCAAATCTCATTCTAAACCTCATCCCAATCGAATAGTTGGTTCTAACTGATTCCATGTATTGATCATAAGGAATTATAAATTCAGAAGGACTTGTCCTGTGAAACATAAGTGCTATAATATATTAATAATAAATATGGCATTTGTTTCCCAAAAAAAATTCAATTGAAAAATAATAAATCTTGCATGAAACAAATACAAGGTAACTTCAATTAAATTAGCAACAGAAAAGGAGGAACAAAAATATGACCACAATCAAACCACACCATAAGTACTTATGCTACAGGTATTCGTAACTCGGTTTCCTAGATATTGTCAAACTACCCTTCCAATTTTTCAAGATCAAATTTAACTGATGAGCATGGAACTCTACAATAAACCAAAAGATCAGTGAATTTCAACACATGTTAGTAATATTGACAAATAAAAACTTCAAAACAGATGAAGTTTCCTTTCCAGCGTATTTCACTTAAAAAATGTTTGACGATTTCTAAGCAGATGAGGTTTCCTTTCCAGTGTATTTCACTAACAAAAAGTGAAATGATTTCTAAAAAAAGCTTTCATTGCTTACCTAGGTCGGTAAAACACGCTGAACATAGTACCAGTGGAAATAGCATGAGATGCAGTAGCCAGTACGCCGAGTTGCATGCTGTGACTGGATATGACCGATGTTGAAACATTGTTCTGCTGCCTCATAGCACGGCGAACTCCGACACGAAGTTCCCCATTATCACCTCTGTAAAAGACGACTCTTTTATCCCAACTCATAAAATAACTAACAATTCAGACTACCTCAATGTTATTTCAAGCAACACACTCTCAGTCAAGTTAATGAATACTACATGACTTCAACATCATTGTGAAGTATCCAAATTACAAAAACAAGTATGGAAAATTGGGGTCAGGATTAAGAAAGAACCTGAGGAAAATGAAAGCATCGCCTGCAACAAGTTTTTTAGAGCTCACAAATGTACTCCAACCACTCGTAAGCAAGTGTCGCTTCGGCTGACCTGATATTTGCAAAAGAAGCATGCATGCAGACAAGTAATACCATGGTAAATATGAATTGTAAAATTGGATAACATAGAGAAGAAAAACCATCATGATATGGTAACTAATCTGAGGAACACAATCTTGAGTCAGAGAGCCATAAATTAATTGCTAAGAGAACTAAGAAAGCATACAACCTCAATAAAAAATGGGAAATTAATATAATGATCGGTTTGACATTTTGTTCCTGAAGTGGAGTATTAAACACTCAAATAAATGCTAGTTAGAATTAATAGCATGTTATTCGGTAGAGGAATGGACTGGCCAGGAGGAACAATTTGTAGTCCATGCAAGGAAGTGTAGCCATAGTTTTTGTCTCCATCTGGACTAGTCATTGGGAACTGTCAGTGTGTATCATGTTCCATACTTTTTAAGATGATAAATGCTACATATATATATGCACAAAATTGTACACAATGCAATTGTACAACCATGCATGAACATGAAGAAACAGAAATCCAAAAAGTAACATTGTTGTCCACATTTGCAAGTACAACCAAATTGCAAATTTAGCTTTTTTTGGTTTTTTTTTTTTTTTTTTGATCAGTATGCCATTTTGTTCCTGAAGTGGAGTATTAAACACTCAAATAAATGCTAGTTAGAATTAATTGCATGCTAGTCAGTAAAGGAATGGACTGGCCAGGAGGAACAATTTGTAGTCCATGCAAAGAAGTGTAGCCATAGTTTTTGTCTCCATCTGGACTAGTCATTGAGAACTGTCAGTGTGTATCATGTTCCATACTTTTTAAGATGATAAATGCTATATATATATATATATATATATATATATATATATATGCACAAAATTGTACACAATGCACTTGTAAAACCATGCATGAACAATAAGAAACAGAAATCCAAAATGTAACATTGTTGTCCACATTTGCAAGTACAACCAAATTGCAAATTTAGCTTTTTTGGTTTTTTTTTTTTTTGATCAATTTGACATTTTGTTCCTGAAGTGGAGTATTAAACACTCAAATAAATGCTAGTTAGAATTAATTGCATGCTAGTCAGTAAAGGAATGGACTGGCCAGGAGGAACAATTTGTAGTCCATGCAAAGAAGTGTAGCCATAGTTTTTGTCTCCATCTGGACTAGTCATTGGGAACTGTCAGTGTGTATCATGTTCCATACTTTTTAAGATGATAAATGCTATATATATATATATATATATATATATATATATATATATATATATATATATATATATATAGAGAGAGAGAGAGAGAGAGAGAGAGAGAAAACATTTCCTACACACTTGTGTAGCCTCCATAGTTTGAATGGTTGGGATGATCCTATGGATCTGATTTTTTGTGGACACCCTATCTATGTGAGGACCATTCAAATGAATGGTTTGGATCACCCAAACAATGTGGGCCCCCACTGTATTTTAAGCTAATGTGTAGGTAACTTACCTACACAAGTGTGTAGGAAATGTTTTCTCATATATATATATATATATATATGCACAAAATCGTACACAATACACTTGTACAACCATGCATGAACATGAAGAAACAGAAATCCAAAATGTAACATTGTTGTCCACATTTGCAAGTACAACCAAATTGCAAATTTAGCTTTTTTGGTTTTTTTTTTTTTTTTGAATGGTAATTTTTAGCTTTTTTGGTTGCCTGAGTTCAAATTGCCCAAGGCACTAAATAGAAGATATTTTACCGCGAAAAATATGACGAAAACGCCACTCTACCCCGTGCAAGTCCTTTGCCACCAGCTCCTGTGTTGGGGGTTGCTGAGACATGTCCTACAATAATAGAGAGAATTCAACTACCATTGCAATAAGTTTTCTTTCCCAACAAAAAGATGAATCTTGCCAGGCTGAACACAAAATCATTTCAGATGTACAAAGTTAGAAACACTTCAGAAGCGGGAAACAGATATAAGATCACCAGAATAATAAATGCCCATTCCTGAGATTATACAGCTATTTGGGAACAATGGCATCAAACTTCTTCAGTGTCACAACTTTCAACTAGTTTCTGGCATGTTAAGGCCCTGTTCGTTTAAGATTATGCCAACCGATTTAATTTTGAGTCCAATAATTGGTTTTGGGCCCACAATCGGTTGGCATAATCATAAAACGAACAGGGCCTTAATCTCACGACAGATTTCAAAGACTGGATGAACTAGTCATTTCGTTCCCCGTGCTATGCCAAATGAACAAAATAAGGTATGTGCATAGCAACTGAAAAGAATAGTATGTTGAGTAACAAACTAACCAGAGGTGGAAGGCATTCATCTGCATGTCGCTTAAGAACAGAAAATCCACCATGTGTGCTAGTGTCTGAAGCAGTGAGGGTTTTGCAGAAACAATAGACGTAGGGTCTTGAAGGTAAAACTTTCACGGTTTCCTTCTCCATGCTTGTCTCGTCTTGCTGCCAGGATACAACAAAGACAGACATGTCAAGTTACCCAAATGTAGCGTCTACAGCAGCTTTCAAACTTCTAATCTTACCAATACACCAAAGACATTATAAATGATATTCAACACGTAAGAACATTTTTCTTTTTCTTTTTGAAAATTTCAACATGTAAGAACATATATAAGTATTAAAAGAATTCAACAATTTAGTCAGGCACCTTTTCTTCAGGAAGCAATGTCATTTGAGCAAACACCTCATCTGTGTCCCGTTCCGCCTGCAAAACCAAATTTGAGAAACATAAACACTCACAAATGCTATATAAATAAGTAAACAAATGAATGATAAATCAATATTTCCTGTGGGGAACCGTGGAACTTCGCGAGGGAATACTCGGATGATCGGAAATGATGAGGATGTTTTTCCTTTGTGTTTTGGGGTTTGTAGTACTGTGGATGGGGAGGTCTAGTTTTTCTTCCCTGCCTTGTGGGTTTTCAGTCGGTTGGTGGAAAAGATTGATTGGCAAAGGAGGAGTGGCTTTGTGTCATCAATTTTGCCTCTTTGGATGATTCTCAATTTCCTTTTTTGGGTAATTTGGGCTTGTGTTAAATGTTTACAGAAGACGTAGTTTTCCTTTTTTATTGATTAAAAAAATATTTCCTGTTCAGCTAGTAAAACTACATTCAAGAAACATAACTATCTCATTTACTAATGAGTAACGATTAAAAAATTAAATTAAATCCAGTTTTGGGTTCCTAGTCTTATTTCATTATAGCAATGATTGGGGCTATAGTACTGACTAAGCATAGGACTACTAAGGTGAAAAGACAGGATGCATTCCCATGCAATGCTATTGATTCTTGGAGGACTATAATGAGGAGGACGACACAAAGATCAAATGGTCAAGAAACATCAGTAAAATCTATCTACAATAAGAATAAGCAGAGAGAAAGAGTGACCACGAGAGAGAGATACCTTTAGCTGAACATATACCACTCTACAGAGGATCTTAAAAGGTAAATCATAATTGGGCATCTCTCGATTAGCACCTTGATTGGTATATGCCTCAACCTACAGCCAATGCAATTAGCCCAAAAGCCACAACACTGAATGATTTATATTTGTCACTGAAAGGAATAATTGCGAAAATTATACCTGTTCCACGTGACCCTGAGGGAAGAAGAAGACCTTCTCTCCAACACGAGGAACACTAACAAGAGGACCAGCACACGCTTGCCAGAGTTCGGTGTATAAGTCATCATTTTCATCTGCAATCACAACTAAGAGTATGATAATCATTAGAACAAAAAAAACAGAGACTAACTACAAACTTGGTAAAGCATACAAAATTGATATTTTCTACTCAGATAGAGCTCCAAACCATAAGGGAAACCCCTTTTTTTCTGAATGAACACAAACTGTGAATTTTATCAAGGGACAAATAACCCATGTGTCTAACTATAAGACGTCATTGCATGGAAAAAACAAACAGCATTTAAATGGAATTAAAGGAAAAGAAAAGGAATGATCAAATAAAATAGAAAACCCCAGAAAAAATAAAATGCCAAGCAAGTGGGAATCCCCTATTTCAAACTTCCAAGCAAGGTAAAAAAAAGACCCCCAAATGGCTGGCCCAAATGCTCTGTAGTAGGAGAGGAAAACCCAAAATACATTAAAAAAAAAAAATGAAAACAAAAAATTAGTAACAGGGAACAAATACAAGTTAATAAAATGCAAAACATATAAGAGAGAGAAGAAAAAACACAATGCTACCCCCTGTAAGCCACCAAAAAGAGAAGAAAGGAGGGGGGGAAAGAACTCAAAAATGCCATTCCATTTTAACTTTCTAACTTTCAAGCAAGGGGGGGGAAAACACAAAACCCACAAATGGCTGGCCCAAATGCTACATACCAGGAGAGGAAAACCCAAAATACACAGAAAATGATAATAAAAAATGGTAATAGAGAACAAATACAAGTGAATAAAATGCAAAACACATAAGAGAGAGGGAAGGGAACAAATCCAAGAAAAAAAAATACAATGACACACCCAGTAAACCACCAAATAGAGAAGAAAAGAAGGGGGAAATAAAAACCCAAAAAAGAACCCAAAATTGTCATTCCATTTTACAAATGAATAAAATACAAAACACATATATGTGAGAGAGAGAGCGAGAGAGCTAAGTTGAGAAAGAAAAGGAAACAAATCCAAGCAAAAACCCAATGCCACCCTCTGTAAGCCACCAAATAGAAGAGAAGAAGGGGGGAAAAGCCCAAAAGTGTCATTTCTTAACGGTAACTTTCTAACCCAACAACAACAATAAAAATATTATAATACCATCCATTTTAACAATGCATAAGCAGAAAAAGAAGGAAAAAAAAAGAACAAAAGAGCCACATTATTCAAGCAACATCTCACCTTTGTTTCTGCAAGGCAAGGTATTATTCTCCAAATTCAGACCCTCCTCTGTAGAACCCATCTCACCCTTCTCTCTCACCAACCCAAAACCAGATAAAATTCAAGAGAGAGAGAGAGAGGGCGAGAGAACGTACAAGAAATTTTAGAAACAGATGTAGGGAAAAATGCAACACACAACAAAAACATCCCTTTTTCTTTACAACCTCTCTCTCTCTACAGAAAGGCAATGTTCAATGCAGTACTCTCTCTCTCTCTCTCTCTGCGTGTTGCAGAACCATAGACCAGAGGAGCTAACTATGGTTAGAAGAGTCTTAACTATGGTTAGTTTGTATCTATTGCCGGCGAAATAGCGAGGATATTATCGACACAGTACGAACAACCGAGGAGACGATCGGTCGGGGAAAACATCGCCGATTTTCTCTCTCCATTTAATAGAACTGGACGATCACTATTTTGAGTTTTTATATGGTGTGTGGCCGTTTATATAGTCTAGTGTTCTTTAAAATACTGTACGGACCGCAGCATAGGATGATCCAGACCGTCTATTTGATGGGCTACAACGTAAATAGGTACTTGTGCCCTAATAATAATAATCTTTTCCGTAGGATAATCTCAACCGTCCGATCTAAATAGGATTCCATATTATGCATGGAAATGATTTTTTGGATGCAACCTATTTATTTATGTTGTGGCCCATCAAATGGAAGGTTTGGATTTTCTACACTGTACACGTGTAGTCTATTTATTATTCAAAAAGTACGGTAGGTATGGCCCGTATCATAAGAAGATCCAAACTGTCCATTTGATGGGCCACGTCGTAAATAGGTAGTGCCCCAAAAATCATTTCCACAGGATGGTCCAAACCCTCCAATCTATAGAGGTTTCCACGATATGGTGTTACTCCGTAGATCAGAGGGCTAGCATCATCTTATGGAAATGACTTTTTTGGGCACAAATAATTTACTTTGTGGCCCCTCAAATGGACAGTTCGGTAGATATTTGCCCCTTTTCTTCATTGAGCCACTCCTTTGTAGTAGAAACAAAGTAGTCATAAACACACTCGAAGGAGGTGTGTGTGTTTGGTGGGTGGGTGGGGGGATAAAACAATAGAGGGGTGCCCACTGAAGAAAAGGGGGTGAAAATATAACTTCCCTTATCGTTTATTCGTTTTCATTCACTAGGAAGGGCCAATGCCATTTGACACTAACAACTCCGGTGATCATGTTGTTAAGATGGTCATTAATGCGTTACAAGGTGAAAATGACTTATAAGAGCTTCACGCACTCTGCGGCTCTCCTCTAACTGTAAGCCCAATGGTTTTCACCTTGGCATTCCCATCTTGTTTTGATGATTCCAATACACAAGTGATCTTTTATCACTAATGAGTTTGAATGTCTAAGTTGTAGATTATGATAAAGTAAGATCAAGGATGCTTGGATTGAAGGCCAAGAAGCTCACATTGGACCACCAATTGGAAGGCCAAAGTCATCAAGCAAGAAGTCATGAAGACATGAAGAAATTCATATTGAAGACCATTTTTTGTCTTTTAGAATGTAATTGATCCAAACCTAGATTAGGCTTTTAGAGGCATAATTAAGTTAATCTCACACACCCTAAAAATATATGTGATTGTATTTGTGGAGTTCCAACACCTTGGAACCCTCATAAGCAATCCCAACTTGGTGTTAAGTTGGAAGCCCAAAAACAGAAATGAAAATCTGCTCAGACATAGGCTTCTCGGAACTCCGAGAGTTTTTCTCGGAACTCCGAGAAATGGTCCAGTAGATCATTTTCCAACTTCTGTGTGTATTCTCGGAACTCCGAGATTTCTTCTCGGAACTCCGAGAATTTGCTCGGAACTCCGAGAACACTGCAACGGTCGGATTTTGAGCCGTTGGGAATTTTTCAGAAATTACCGTAATGCCACTGAACGGTCATATTTTGTTTTTCCTATAAATATGGGTGTTCCAAACATTACAATAATGAATCCTAACACTCTAAAACTTCATTTGAATATCCAAGAGTGAATCAAACTTCAATTGTGCCTCTCATCACCATCTTTAGGATTTGGATCATAGGCTCAAATTTGTACATCCATTTTGTAACCCTTGTGAGGGATTTTTCATTTCTTTCTTTCAACCTTCGAGTGTTGTATTCGGGCGAGTATTCGGAGAAGCGAAGCCCATTCTCCGTGGTGAGGATAGCCACCAAAGTTAAAGCTATTGTAATTGGCATTCGATCTTCGCCAATGTTAAGAAGATCAAATAGTGAAGCCATCAACGGGTTTGGTTGGTGGAGTGGAGTAGGCCTCGGATTTGAGGACCGAACCACTTTAAATCTCGGGTGCACTCTTTCTATCTCTTTGCTCTTTTATTTGCATTGCACCATTAGATTTAACTTGTATGCTTGAATATTGATTCTTGATCTCTTAATCTTAAAATCGGTTTAAAAGTTTAAAATTGGTAGATTCTATTTCTTAAACAACCATATTCTCCATCCTCATTGTGTTGCCAATCAAGTATAACTTGGGACCCCCTACATCGGATTTTCACTTGGTATCAAAGCCTTGGCTCTTAAAAGATTTTAAAATTTTTGTGAAGATTATTTCAAAATCTAACTAGGGAAAGATTTTATTTGGCAACTTCTAATTGTGAAATGGCACACCAAATTGGAACCGGACTTCCGGAAGGCCATTCAACAACTAGACCTCCTTTCTTCAATTGGTCAAACTATGGACATTGGAAAACAAGGATGCGCATCTATCTTCTGTCGATAGATGTGAAACTTTGGTACATTGTGAAAAATGGATACAATGTACCTTCCAAACCATTTGAAGAATGGAACGTGGTAGAGAAAAGGCAAGCTAATTTGAACTACAAAGAAATAAATTCTTTATTTTGTGCCTTAGCTACCGAGGAGTTCAATCGAGTTGCTCTTTTTGATTCCGCCAAGACTATTTGGGATACCCTTGCTATTACCCATGAGGGAACATCACAAGTCAAGGATTCCAAAATTAACTTGTTAAAGAGCAAGTATTAAATGTTTAGAATGAGTCCAAACGAGAGTATTTCCGAAATATATACTCGTTTTTCTCTAATTTCTAATGAACTAGCTAATCTTGGTAAATCTTATCCTAACGATGAGCTTGTGAGTAAGTTACTTAGGTCTCTTCCTCCCCATTGGGATCCAAAGGTGACCGCGATTCAAGAGTCAAAGAATCTCAAGACGCTAACCATAGAGGAGCTTGTAGGATCTCTCATCACCCATGAGATGCTCTTAACAAGTCCTCAAGAGGAGAAGAAGCCAAAGGAGAAGGAAAGGGAAAGTAGATCCCTAGCACTCAAGGCTTCCAAGGAAGACTCATCAAGTGAAGCGGATAGTGACGAAGAAGAAGCTTTACGAAGATTCAAGAGCTTGTGGAGAAAGAAGCATAAGAAAGATAAGAAGAAGAAAGAAGAAAGTGATGTTGATGGAGCCTTAAGATGCTTCAATTGCAAGAAGATTGGACACAAAAGACCGGATTGTCCACTTCTAAAATCAACTTCCTCTAAGTACAAGGGTAAGAAGGATTGGAAGAAGCATAAGGCTCTTGCCGCCGGTTGGGATGCGTTAAGCACATCAGGCAAAAGCTCAAGTGAAGGGGAAGAAAATAAAAAAGATGATCTTTGCTTCATGACATTCACCCATGAAGATGAGGTAAACTCTCACCCATCTTGTAAATCATCAAGTAGCGATAATGAAAAAATATCTTATGATGAATTGTGTAACACTTTGCACTCTCAAATTTCCAAAAACAAAGTTCTTAAAAAATCCATTTTAAAGTTAGAAAAAGAACTTGAATTTTTAAAAATTGATTTATCTTCTTCCATATCTCAAGAACAAGTGATACTTGAAAATCATAAACTTGAGATTAATACCCTTAAGGGTAGTTTGGATGAGAAAACTTGCCAACTTTTAAAACTTCAAAATATGGCAAGCTCCTCCAATTCTTATGAAGATGAAAGAAATGAGCTTTTAGTTCAAACATCCCATCTTCATAATGAAAATGAGAGACTTAGATTATGTTTACATGGATTTCTAAATGAAAATAAAATTATAGACATAATCCTAAGTAAAACTAGTCTTAGACCTCAACATGCTTATCATGATAGGACTAGTGTATCTAACCCTCTTGTTAGATGCCATTTTTGTGGAATGAATGGTCATTACCAATTCCAATGTGCATCCAAGAGTAGGGCTAAATGTGGGACCAAGAAATCTTGGGTTCCCAAAACCTCCATATGATTTTATTCATATTGTGTAGATTATGGATTTTTGAACTTAAAATTGAATATATTTCATTTGTATGGTTTGTGATAACCCCTCTTGTATTGTAAAATTATTTTAACTAGGGGGAGTTAAAATTGAATTTTTCTTTAAAAAAGGGGGAGCTTTAAAATTGTAAATTTTAAACCCTTTATTTTTCTTACCCCTTCTTTTTGTTGATGACAAAGGGGGAGAAGAATCTAGAGTAAAAGTCTCTAGAGTAAGATAAATGTGAAAAGAGTATATGCCTTAATTTGTAAATCTCTTGTGCTTGTCATCATCAAAAAGGGGGAGATTGTAAGCCCAATGGTTTTCACCTTGGCATTCTCATCTTGTTTTGATGATTCCAATACACAAGTGATCTTTTATCACTAATGAGTTTGAATGTCTAAGTTGTAGATTATGATAAAATAAGATCAAGGATGCTTGGATTGAAGGCCAAGAAGCTCACATTGGACCACCAATTGGAAGGCCAAAGTCATCAAGCAAGAAGTCATGAAGACTTGAAGACATGAAGAAATTCATATTGAAGACCATTTTTTGTCTTTTAGAATGTAATTGATCCAAACCTAGATTAGGCTTTTAGAGGCATAATTAAGTTAATCTCACACACCCTAAAAATATATGTGATTGTATTTGTGGAGTTCCAACACCTTGGAACCCTCATAAGCAATCCCAACTTGGTGTTAAGTTGGAAGCCCAAAAACAGAAATGAAAATCTGCTCAGACATAGGCTTCTCGGAACTCCGAGAGTTTTTCTCGGAACTCCGAGAAATGGTCCAGTAGATCATTTTCCAACTTCTGTGTGTATTCTCGGAACTCCGAGATTTCTTCTCGGAACTCCGAGAAATATTCTCGGAACTCCGAGAACACTACAACGGTCGGATTTTGAGCCGTTGGGAATTTTCCAGAAATTACCGTAATGCCACTGAACGGTCATATTTTGTTTTTCCTATAAATATGGGTGTTCCAAACATTACAATAATGAATCCTAACACTCTAAAACTTCATTTGAATATCCAAGAGTGAATCAAACTTCAATTGTGCCTCTCATCACCATCTTTAGGATTTGGATCATAGGCTCAAATTTGTACATCCATTTTGTAACCCTTGTGAGGGATTTTTCATTTCTTTCTTTCAACCTTCGAGTGTTGTATTCGGGCGAGTATTCGGAGAAGCGAAGCCCATTCTCCGTGGTGAGGATAGCCACCAAAGTTAAAGCTATTGTAATTGGCATTCGATCTTCGCCAAGGTTAAGAAGATCAAATAGTGAAGCCATCAACGGGTTTGGTTGGTGGAGTGGAGTAGGCCTCGGATTTGAGGATCGAACCACTTTAAATCTCGGGTGCACTCTTTCTATCTCTTTGCTCTTTTATTTGCATTGCACCATTAGATTTAACTTGTATGCTTGAATATTGATTCTTGATCTCTTAATCTTAAAATCGGTTTAAAAGTTTAAAATTGGTAGATTCTATTTCTTAAACAACCATATTCTCCATCCTCATTGTGTTGCCAATCAAGTATAACTTGGGACCCCCCTACATCGGATTTTCACTAACATTATTCATGCGAAAAATACATACTTTTATGTGAGATTTTAAATGGTGTGTGCACTTGGATAAACCCCTTGATTCAATTACGATTACCAATCACTCAGAATCATTTTTTTATCTAAAGGAGTGAAGCTTCTTTCATTTTGGTTGGTCAGTAACATGGGGATTGCAAAAAGTTAAATTCGAGAAAAAAAACCAATTGTATGGGAAGTACTTCAAGTCCTAGTATAGTCTCAAAAAAGTATTTTGGGCCCACTTTATAGGACGATCCAAGCCATTCGCCGTTCATATATTGAGGCACGAAGAAATAGATTGTACCCCAAAAATCATTTCTACGGATGATCCGATCTGTAGCTATAGAAACCTTTATAAATCGGAAGGTTAGGATCATCCTATGGAGATAATTTTTTGGGGTACTGTCTATTTAAGTTATGGTAGACCCATACTCCTAATGGAATCCATTTTCTTAGTTTTCACGTACTTTTCTTTGATGCGACTCGTACATACCAAAACAAAAATAAAAAGTCAAGTGAACTGAGCACCCCTTCTATTACCAGTTGTTTCATTCTATCTTTCGATATATGGTCCAATCGTCTATGCCACACGTAAAAGGAGTTATTATCCATTCGACTTCGTTTATTGCCAACATTTCAAATTTCGTCATTCATGTGTAAGAAAACTAAACTCTGAGCATATGAGGAATCGAAGTTTTTATAAATTCTCTTCTAAAATGCCAACCATGGAATAGATAAACTTTTCCATTAAGTTCCTAGTTTTCACCACAGCTTATAGACTGGCTATACATAAAATAGGGATCAAATATTCATGTCACATATGTTCACTATTTTGCAAAGCAATGACAATGACCACTAAAATCATTACCACGTGACCAACGTATACAAAACAAAATCATATGTTGGGTTGATCGGTTCCCGATGTCCCTTTTCCAGAATTACAGTGGGGGATCCAAACCATTCATTTGCTGGGTCACACCTTACATAAGCTGTACCCCACAAATAATCTCCACAGGATGATCCTAACCCTCCATTGGATGATATGAACCCCCAATCCGTACGAGTGCACATTATATAAAGCTCTATAGACCAGAGCATTGGATGATCTTAACCCTCCGATCCGTAGGACTGCACATTATATATCTATAGATCAGAGGGTTAGATTCATCCTATGGAGATTATTTGCAGCGTACAGCCTATTTACATTGTGACCCAACAAATGAATGGTTTGGATCATCCTTTGAAGCGGGCCCCATACGGAAAAATATTGGACTTCACGCGTACACAGCATATAATTTCTCAAATTTTAGGCTAGAGACATTCTAGATCTATAATGAAAATTAAAATTTATGCATCTAACCTAGTAAAATTAGAACATGTAAGATTACTTTCATAATTAATTTCTGCTCATTGTAGGATGTTAGATATCAGTGTAATAGATATAGACTTTCTCGAGATAGTTTTAATTCTTAAGCTCTCTTTGATTGCATTTATTAGTTAGAAATTGTTCTTTCATAATACTTAAATTAGATGCCCAAGTTAAATTTTCCACAATCATGAAGCTTTGATATAAATAAAGATTTGATCTGTAAATTTGTTTTAAAAAAAAATACAAAACAGGCTCAGAAAATTTAGACTGGATTTGAAATTTTATTTCTGAAGGCCCTGTTTGTTTTAGATTGTGACAATTGATTGTGGACCCTAAACCGATTATCATTTAATTTGGAGTCCAATAATCGGTTTAGGGCCCACAATCCGTTGTCAAAATCTAAAATGAACAGGCCTGAATTCTACAAAACCAGGATAAATAGTACCGGTCTAAACAAAGCCAATCAGGTCACCTCATTGCTCTTCGAAAATTTTCACATATCTCCAGAAATCCAATCTCCTCGGAGACAACTGATAAAATTAGAACGATACATAAAATATTATCATGGCCCATGCGCAAGGATGACACGTACAATTTGAGAAATGGCCCAAAATTTCCTTCTTTTAAAACAAAAATGAGGGAATTGCTAGCGTCCATCGCAAAAGGCTTTTCGCGGTTGGTCTGACGCAATTCAGACCAGCCACCTGTGAGTAGAGACAAAAGCTTGTCTCCATTCACGAGGTGGTTGGTCTGAATCATGGTTTTAAATTTCGGATTTCGGGGGGGACCGAAACCGAAATTTTGAAAAAATGCTATTTTTAAAATTAAAAAAATGTTACCAAATTTCGGAATTTCTTTGGAATTTTTGAACCGAAGTACCAAATTTCGGATTTCGGTGGGGTCCGAAATTAGTACCGAAACCAAAATTTAAAACCTTGGTCTGAATTGCGACAGACCAGCCGCGAAAAGCCTTTTGCGATGGAGCTTAGCAAATCCTCAAAAATAATTTAAGATTCTAATAGGGCGTGATAAATCGACCCCATATTTCTCTCTCCGTCTCTCTCTAAGCATTGCCCTATATGAGGGGTCGATTTAAGACATATGGGTCAATTTATCACTCCCCATTCTAATATGGTGTTCAACTGTTCATTGTCTAGAGATTTTATAAGGTGAGGCCGTAAGTCCAATAGTTTTCGGAAAGTAGTGGGGCCCACTTCACATCATGATTTAAACCTTTGTTGGGCCACATTGTACATAGGTCCTAACGTCCGATCTGTAGAGGGACTGTCCCCCTCTACACTATAGAAACCTCTATAGACCAGAGGGTAGGATCATCTTATGGACATGACCTGCAGGGTACAACCTGTTTACGTGATGGCTCAGCAAATGAGCGGTTTAATAATGTTGTGAAGTGGGCCCCATTGTACATTCTAAAAAATAATGGACATTTTACGCACTCACCATAAAAAAATCTCCATTATTTAAATGCGAGTTTTATATGGTTTAAGCCTGTACAGTACAAGTATTTTTCAAAAAGTACTGTACGGTCCACACCTATGAAAACCTCTATAGATCGTAGAGTTGGGATTATCCTGTAGACCGGATTTTTGGGCACAACCTATTTACGTTGTGCCCATCAAATAGGGTTGGGATTATCCTATGGAATGATTTTTGGGCACAACCTATTTAAGTTTGGAACATCGAATGTACAGATTCTAATAGGGCACTTTCTCAAAAGTACTTGGACTATAGGAGCTTAGGCCATATAAAATCTCTTTAAACACTAATAAAATGAGAAATTATATGATGGGTGGCCATATAAACCCATAATTTTCACAAAATACAGTACAGCCCACACTGTAGGATGATCCAAACTTTCGACCACAATGTAAATAGGTTGTTTTCCCAAAATCATATCCATTGGATGATCCCTTACCCTATGTTCTATAAGACTGCAAGGGTTAGGATCATCCAATGGATATTTCCGGCACAACCTAGTTTGTGGCCAAACAAATGGGCGGGTTTATACAGCCACCCATCATAGAATAGAATTTCTACTAAAAAAATTGGGGCAGTGCCTGAGCTCAAGCTCATATAGCTTATCTGAGCTAGCCACTATAAAAACACCATCTACCATGTTGTTTGACTCATCCAACTCATTAATTCCATGGCACCTAACCATTCGATTTGTACAAGCACAAAATGTACCCATTTTCTAACCGTCAATTTTAAACCTCCACAAATCAACGCTTTCCATGTTCCTATTGAGATGATTTCTTAGGGCCACCCTATACAACCAATATCTAACATAACCCAAACAACATAGGCACACATTCTATTTAGAGACTCTAGCTGAGATAAGCTATCTGAGCTTGAGCTCATAAACCAATTACCTTAATAAATATAGCCTTCTTTTCTTATTACTGTTGATGCATGGAATTCATGTAAAATAAATGTAGTAGTGGGCCTGCAAAATGAACGGTCTTGGCGAAACCAGAAACGAATAAAAACTCGGCGAGAAGAAAAGAGAATCGGCGATTGGGGAATTGGAAAAGGCAAGGAAAAAAGCGACAATTCATCTAATGATGACATTTATTAAAAAGACGGCTCCTCGATTTCCCCCCATCTTGACGTTATCTCCGTCTTGCTCGACACATGTCACCCGTTAACGCTACTTAACGCCGTTAACTTTTAGTTGTCGCCCCTTCTACGAGCAGGGCCACAAACCAAAGGCACTTCTCTGAACGCCACGTTAGTCCGGGCCCACTTTTATCTTTTCTCTCTCCGGCCCCACCCGAAACAAAATCTTCTCTCCAAACCCCAAAAAATACCTTAGCTCTTCAGTCACATGTCACGCCTTTCTCCTAACTTTTAGACAGGTGATTTTTTAGGGGCTTATAGATTAACAGCCCCTATTTTTTACTTCTCCCACCCCCAATCTCTCTATTTTTTTTAAGTTATTATATATTACATTATTACATCCCCTATTTTTGCTCCCTTTTTTGGTATTTTAGTATTTTTATACTAATTCATCTATTGATTCCCACACCTGTTTATTACTTCTCCCACCCCCTTTCTCACTCTCGATTTTTTCAGAGTGATATATTACCGCCCCTCTTTTCTATCTCTGCCACCCCTTTTTTCCATTAATTATTAGTAATGTCATTTAATATAATTTTAATTTGTTTTAATTTCTCGGAAAGCCATTTCTCGGCTGACTTTTGCAATAGGGAGCAGCCACATATGTCCAATTTTTTATGGTTTTGTCTTATTTATTTAATTCATGGGTTGTTCCCTCTTGCAACAGTCAGCCGCGAAATGGCTTTCCACAAAATTGCCTAGAAAACCCCATTAAATTAAGATTCTACTTAAATTCTAATAATTTACAGTTTTTGAATTTTTTAGGGAAGTGATATACCCGCCCCCTTTTCGTCCCTGGCCAGCCACCTCTAGTGTATTCACGACTCTCTTTTACACCATAAGAGGGTGGCCCGGGGAAGAAAAAAGGTCGAATAAATCATCCCATTTTTTATGGCTACCGATATTTGCACTACCATGTTTTAATAACCGCACAAACTCAGCTTGTATTTTCTACTTAAACCCCCCTTACCTTCCAAATTTTTTTATAAAAACAATGTAGTGCCAACATCAGTAGAATTATGAAATCTCATGTGGATTCTGATTTTGTCTCAATGTCTAGGAGGCGTGGAACCCACTTCTTGTATGTGTGTGATCTCCGTCAAATTCACATAGAAAAATGCTAAATAGAAAGCCACTTTTACTTTCCTCCCTGAAAAACATTTATCTGGACCCACTTCTGCTTCATTTTTTTATTGATCATAAGCCCTTGATCCATCCAGCCTAGTTTAGGTAGACAGTCACACCTCACTACCAATGCTAACAATCGGATATTGGGCCCACACAGGATATGTATGTGTAATCAAGGCCGATGATCTTTTTGGCCATCATGAGGCCACCCACAGGGTCAAGCGGCCCGTTGATCTAATCTGATTCCTATTCTTATTGCCTTGGAAACATAATGGAAAAAATAAAAATAAAAATTTTAATTCAAAAAATATCAGTAAAAATTTTACCCCCCCCCCCCGGGCGGAATTAGAATACCCCTCTTCTTAATTCCACCATAGTGTCGTTTCCACCACTTCATTCCGCTCATTTGTTGAACCAAGCGCTGGAATTAGAATGGGAAACCGATTCTAACTCTGATTTCGGCAATCCAAACACACCCTAAGGGTGTGTTTGGATTGCTAGAATCGGGAACTGGTATCGGTATTACATTGCAATCCAATTCCAAGTTACCTTGTAAACAGATGACGATTCCAATTCTAGTGTTTGGGTAAGCACTGAATATTTCTAAGGAATCAATCATGATTCCGATTCTAGTTTGGTACTGTCTAGACCAACGTGTGAATGGAATCAAAATTTTAATAAATATTTAAATGGGCAGTACTTGTGAGTTGTGATCGATGAAAATTTTCAAAGAACATGAGACAGAATCAATTTCCAGCCCAAGAGGTTGTATTCTGATTTTGCCCAATTCTGAATGAATTTTTATTAGAATTTTTTCTATTAAATTTTGTATTTTTTTTTTCTATTCCGTTTTGCCGTAGAAACGGAATAAGATGCCGACTTTGATTTCTGATTATAGAAGGAAAAGATTTGACATGATTTTCAAAGATAGCGTTCAATTGAGTATAGTCCTATTCTAGAAGGGAAATCGATAAGGCGTATTCCAAAAGTCATGAACGTGCCTCAGATCACCACGTGTCTGTCTCTCATTTGCCAGCTGGATTTTATTCTTATTCTCAATCTTCTATTCTCGTTATCCTCTATTCTTGTTATTTGTAAATAGAAAGAGATGGACGTTAATGTGTTTTATCTCTTTCTATTCTTGTTATTCTGAATCTTTTCATCATGAAAAAAAACCGATGAACAGCATATGAATTTCAGCTGTTGATTTTTGCACACTTCAATTCTACAATTGGGAAAAGGATACTGATATTGGCACTACCCTGTTTTAGTAATTGCACTAGCTGAGCTTGTCTTTGCTTTTCAATTTTCATATAAAGAACTTTTCGGAAACTGTGATGGTAAAAGACAAGATGAGTCAGTGCAATTATTAAGTATGGTAGTGCCAATATCAGTTCCCTCTTATAACCATGTTAAAACCTTATTTTTGAGAGCTTTTATATGCTGTGCCTGTGCGTGTGTGAAGTTTTAGAGTTTAAAAAAAGTGCAGTGGGCCCCACTTCATAAGATGATCCAAACCGTTCATTTGTTGGGCCACAACTTAAATAGGAAATATAGGCTGTACCCACTAAAAAACAAGGGAGCGAAACCCTGCCAATCAAACAAAAAAATATTATTATGATATTTTCACCCCCCTGCAGTACGCATTAGCCCCACTCTGACGTGATTTGACGTCAAAAGCGTTAAAAGTTGTCCACTGTTTCACGTTCTAAGTGGGGCGAATGCGTACTGCAGAGGGGGTGAAAATATCAGCTCCTTTTTTTCTTTTTTTCTTTTTTAGGATGCATCATGCATGGCACAAGACAAGGTCTTTCTCGAATGTTTCACGTGGGTTATCAATCAGCGCGTGAATGGAGGGATCTTATTGCCGTGGGTCCCACATAAAGTCAAATCATGTCCGTAGATTCTCCTACAAAAGAAAAGGGAGGTCTGTTTCTAGGCACCTATGCTAATTTCTAGGGTTTAAGCTTGCCTCAGTTGCTCCTTCCACGGCTGACAAATAATGCCTTTGCTTCCTAAACATTTTTAAATTCATATCCTCACGCTCAATGTTCTGATAATGGGACGAACTTACCTTGTTTTACATATTTTAACCGGCCGTTAAAATCTATTGCAGTTCCCAAAAATATATCGGCAGCTAATCACACAAGTATAAAACATAGTGAGTCGTCCCATTATCAAAATCAAATGGCTACTGATATTGGCACCACCATGTTTTAATAATTTCACAAACTAAGGTTGTGTTTTCTTTTTTAAAGGGCTTTTGTGAGCCTTTTTGCAAGTGTAGTAACCCTTGAACAGCTTTTTAAATACTAAAAGACAAGATGAGTTAGTGTAATTATCAAAACATGATAGTGCCAATCAAATAAATAGCTCGACTTATATCCAAACTAACTGCATTTTGATAATGACATTTCTCACTCTGTACACTTTTTTATTGGCTGTTCATCCGGCAACACACCCACATGACATCAGTACGATCTGGCCCATTCATTCAAGGGTGCCTTTTTGTGTATACTTTTGACCATGGTTTAAAATTTCGATTTCGGTACCGGTTTCGGACTTCCCAAAAACCGAAATTCCAAATTTTGGGTTGAAATTTGGTAATAACTTAAAAAGAATATTTAATTGATTTCGAACTTTGTAACATATTTAAAAAAAAAAAAAGATTTCAATTTCTCCAAATTTAGGACCAAAATTCCCGAAATTTGGAATTTCAGGAAATTTCGGTTTTGGTTTCGGATTTCGGTTGAAATTTAAAACCATGCTTTTGACCGTGGTTTCAAATTTCGGATTTGGAATGCGTTTCGGTCCTCACCGAAGAGATTTCGGCCGAAATCCAACGGAACCACATTAACGGCTAATTTTTCTCGTAAATAATTTTGACCGAAATTTTAGTAATTTCGGCTGAATTTCTGGATAATATTAAATAATTATCAAACATAGAGATTTTGGGTGAAATCCTTAAAATTTCTGACGAACAAAATTTCAGGATAAACGAAATTTCGACCGAAATAAACTATGATTTCAGGTATTATGGATTTCGATTTTGGTCTCGACTGAGACCCAAAATTTTGGACCGCAATTTCAGATTTCGTCGATATTTATAACCATGCTTTTGACTAGGGGTGCAACTTGGATCGGGTTGAACCCGAGAAAAAATCGGGTCGGGTTGAGTTTGGTTCAGGTTCGGGTTGAGTTCGGGTTCAGGGTTTGGGCAACCCGACCCGAGTGAAACCCAAATTTTTTTATCAGTTATTTTATTGTAAGCTTAAAAATTCGGGTTGGGTCGGGTTGAATTCGGGTCGTGTCAGGTTCGGGTTGGAAAAAAAGGGTTCCTCAGGTCGGGTCAGGTTGGCCTCAACCTTACCTGACCTGACCCGAGTTGCACCCCTACTTATGACATAGAAAATTGCTCCCGACAGGCAATATTATAGTTAATGAATAATAATAATTGTTGTGAGTTGTCTTATTTATCATAGTTTCCTAGTTTTACCCCCGACCTAAAATGGACGCAAAACAAACTTTGCGCCTATTTTTAGTGGAAAAATGGGCGTAAACTTTTTTAAGTCCATTTACGTCAAAATAAATAGAGCCAAAAGTAAAAGTAAGAGTTTATTTTTTTGAAATGGTAAGTAAAAGTAAGAGTTACGAGGTAAAAGTAAAAGTAAGAGTTAAGAGTAGAGATAGAAATGTAACTATTTAAGGGTGAAAGAGTAGTCGTAAATGCACCGACGCAAGCAGCTGTCCCAAGTTAAAATAAAGGGGGTGTCCTAAGCAAAAAAAGGGGCGAATATTATATAAAAGGTTCTTTCAAAAAATTTAAAAGGCTATTTCGTTTTGGATTTTGAGAACAGATTGCGACTCCATAACTGATTATGTGGATTTAAATCTACGGTGTTCTCTAGTCACTTTTAAGCTCCTTTTTAAACGACACTTATTAGGCCCAACCTCCACCTTGTGTACGTGATCTCATCCATCCATCCAAACAGTGACCAATCTCATCCATCCAAACGGCGACCATAAGTCCAGTTCAATGCCAATGAGAACACTTTGATCGGATGATTCTAAATCGATTTCAAGAAAGGTTTAACCATTGAGTTTTTTAGTCCTTTATATCTTAAGCATGGGATGTTCGTTCAGAACAGAATGTGCTGAAGACCATCTGGGTGGCTTCATGATGTTCTACAAGACCAACGTCTTGATTTCACTTAAATGCTGCCCTATGCCCCAATGTAGGACCCAAAAAGTGCCTTTTAACATTGATCATTTGGCACTGCAGTTGGATGCCCAGGACACTCCCATCTGGTCACTACAAAAATCACGCTAATCTGCCTTTCCCTGTTAAACATCTACCCATCTTTAGAAATTTCTCTTTCAAAGGTCTGTTTTGGAGTGTATCAAACAGATTTTCTAACCAGTGTGATCTTCATACCATGGCCATATCCACAAAAGGGCCCAACAAGATTGACGGCCCTGACAATCCAATTGCCGATCCTGAGAAAATCTGAGAATAAGGTCACTGCACTGGAAGAGAGACAGAAATCTGGAAAGAAAAATTAACCAAAATCTAACTGTATATTCTCAAAATCTCAGCATAATTTTTAGAGTTGATTTCAGGCAGTTCAGGGGACTTGCATCAGAATTTGCCGCCAGAAGTACTACACAAGGGCCCTGTTTGTTTTGGAGTTTGAGAATTGATTGCGAGTCCAAAACTGATTATTGGACTCAAAATTACGAAACGGCGCAGCACATAAACTAGCCCGTTAACCCAAATCTATGTTACATGAATTCTTCTAAATGGGCGATGTACCCATGCTAGAGATGTGTCGGATTTCAGATTTCGATACTTTGGATCCACTGTGACACTTCTAGATCTCTGTTACTTAACTCAACTCAACTAAGCCTTTGTCCCAAACTAGTTGGGGTCGGCAAATGAATCATTTAGAAAAATTTCATGGCGAAGGTGAAAGGATCTACCCGGCTCAAATTGACTAAGTCTAATCTCGACACTAGTTGGGTTTGTCTACATGGATCACTTTCTTTCATTCTCTCCTATCCAAGGTAATGTTCTCTGTTATGTTCTTAGCCCTCTGTTAACTAATTTTTTTTCTTTCTAAATACTACTATAACAAATTTACAATTATCATATGTTTTGATTAGGGAAATGACATCAATACTCACATGTTTTAATAAGAGGCGCTCAAGTCTCTCGTCTTTTAGTATTTTAAGGGCTGTCAGAAGTATATTACAGTTTTCAAAAGCTCTTTCAAGCCCTTTCAATACTAAAAAGACAAGAGACTTGAGCGCCTCTTATTAAAACATGTGAGTGTTGATATCATTTCCCTTTTGAGTATTATCAGTTCTTATAGTAAATGTTCATAAATAAAATATTATAACTACTTCACCAACAAAAATTCCTAATATCCATTATAACCATATTATCATATAAAATAAATACAATTAGAATTGATTAAAATAGATTGTTGAATGCACGAATCGTTTTTTTTTTTTTTTAATGTTAGCCGAATCTGACACTCAATACCCATATCAAATTCCAACACTCGTACTAGTACTCATGCAACATAGACCCAAATTGAAGAAAATTATTCAGATTCTGTTGGGTTCTTATTGTTTAGGAAGTGTCAAAAAACAACATTAAGCAAACAAAAAGTGCGTAGAAGTAGCTTCATGCCATGGCAAACCAAAATATAGTTTCAAGGAGTCAGGTGGTTAAGCCTTCCAAACTACTAAAATTACTGGCATTTGATTACAGTTAAAGTGTAGGTTCTTTACCAATCTTCAAACCCTAACCCCAAACCTCGTGCGACATGCTTAATCAGAACCACAGAGGTAAAGGGGAAAATTAGTGCTGATTACAATACACACTCAACCAAAATTGGAGTCCCTACCAATGGTGATACAAAGATCTATGTGACAATACACAAACATTTGCTTACTAACATTAGGGCAATAAGTTGTTGTTCCTACTTACATCATCTGCTGATGAAGCTCTGCAGCCTGCTGAGCAAGCTCGACAACCATCGCCTCATCGAAGAACTTATTAATGCTTACGTCCTCGCTCATACCCTGCAAACAACCAAACAACACAGCTATAATAATTTACGATTCGCTATTATCTTATTGAGAAACTGGGAGGCATAGTTTTAAATTTAGGCCGAAATCATTTTGGGTTTCGGCCAAAGCCCGAAACAAAATACAAATTGAACCGGATTTTTATAGGATTTCACCAGAATTCCAAATTTTCACTGAAATTTCAACAAAAGTTGCCAAAATAAACCTTATTTACAAAATTTCCACCGAAATGTTAAATATTTTCACCGAAATTGCCGAAATTTCCACCCAAATTTTAGACATTTCCAAAGAAAAGTTAAAAATACAGAAAATTGTAACCTAATTTTAAATAATTTCGGCCGAAATTTTTACTGAAACCGAAATTTAAGATGAGAGGTTAATCAAACCAAAACAGGGAAGTGAAATTTAAGATGCTTGCCCTGAGAAAATGAGACAATGATCATTGTTTCCAAGCAAGCTCATACCTTTCGACGTCTTGTTTTCACCATGAATTCGCGAGCAAGGTGCTGGATTGGTGCAGGTTCTAGAGGCCGGAGAACTATGCTTTTGTCTAGTGGATCCCCAGGAACGATAGCCCAGTGATCGAATACTGAGAGGCAAAATGCCTGCCCCTGAGTACAATATCTCAAGTCTGTCTCAAAACCAAATGATTCTATCACTGGCAAAAACGCCTGCAAATTCAAAGGAAGAGATATCAGAAATTTGAATAACATGCATGCATGGAAGAGTAGCTGACAATGATTCACATAGCTGCTGTGTATGTATGTATGTGCATACATGAATTATCATAATATTTCCAATCCATTTACCACGAATCTTAACATTTCCAATCAATTTATCAGAAGAGATGTATTTATTGAATGTAAAATAATAGAGACATGATGGGCATAGCCGATATGTTCGGATTCTTCTTCATTAAAAAAAGGCAAAAAACTACAAAATACCAAACTATTTAGATAGTAAAATTAAAATGACATGGATTAAAAAAACCATGTTCATAATGATTTAAAAGAGTGAGAAGGATGGGTTTTGGTGCTTTGTCTTTAGGACTGAAGATTATGGTGGAATAGTATGGATTGTGGAGTGATGGAGGCAAAAAAAAACAGGAAATCCAAGACTAGAGATGCCGTGTGTCCGTGTGTCCGTGTGTGTGTGTGTGTGTGTGTGTGTGTGTGTGTGTGTGTGAGAGAGAGAGAGAGAGAGAGAGAGAGAGAGAGAGAGAGAGAGAGAGAGAGAGAGGTGGGGAGGGGGGGGGGGGCGCTATGATTTGATATAAAGATGAATCTTCAGGAAGCTAATGGTCCAAAATGACTATCAATCACCATGGACTATATTACCCATGCAATGCATGAAATTAGTTTCACTGTAAAGGTAACTTAAAAAACAGCAGGGACATATCTGTAACTTCCTATCATATAATTTCGTCAATGAAAGTTTCCGCACACCTTAACAGTATAGGCGGGGGTCCCTGGCCTTGATCCATCAAATGTTACATGCCCACGTCTACGAGATAACACGCTGTATATTGCAGAGAGACAGTCTATGGGTGTTTGAATCTGAAACACCACAAAGAAATATGTTAGGCACAGAACCAAACATAACATAAAAACAAACAAACAGTGTGTCCTTTTTTTGTTTCGTGCAGAATCGTGAAATATTACCTCTACATAGTATACAGGTTCCATAAGCCTTGGGGTTGCCATGAGGAAAGCAGAATAAGCAACCCTTCGAGCTGTAGGAATAATCTGACCACCACCTCGATGCAAGGGCTCTGAAGCAATCGTAGCATCAAGAATTTTGAACTTTACATTTCTGATGGGTTCATCACAGAGAGGTCCTTCTCGGGCACCCCATTGGAACCTTTGCAGGAAAAAAAAGGAATTTAGATACCAAATCAGTAAAAATTGCCTGAAAATTGAAAGATGTGATTCGTTTTTTACCCCTGAACAATGGAATCTTTGACGGCATTGAGCAAGTTTTTGTCGACTTCACTTGGAAGGGTATCATCTAACAGAATGTTTGGTCCCTAACATAATACCAACAGCATAGTTTAGTAATGGTAAAATTAGAATGTCTATGAAAGTATCTATAAGCTTTTATAAAACTTGTGTGGTTCTCTGGCATGCAATCAAAAGAATTAAATAGATCGCAAACTAAGGAAATCAAATGCATGAGAAAAGCTTATGTAACAAGGATTACTTTTAATTTCTTTTCCACTCTATATTTTTCAAGAAAAGCTCATGAACAAGCCCATAGCAAGCATTATTCAGGAGACAAGTTGGACCAAGATCCAGAAGTATGCCCCAAGGAGACAAGACATCATGATAACATAAACAGTGAACCCTATAGGCTCCATTCATCATGAAAGTTGGCAGGCTGGATGATTAGATCCATGATGATTTTTAATAATTTTTATTCAATTTTGGGAAAATTTAAGGATGGTTAAGACTATGGAGGAAGAATGTAAATAGTTTTGTGGAAATTTTCCAATAAAAAGCTTCTATGATCTAAAACAGGTGACTTTGGCAATTTAAGATGGTCTTAGATGTTAGGGAAGTTTAAATAGTTTGGAAAGTTCCAAATAGAGAACTAATTCATTTAGCAGCAGCATATATTTTATGTTGACCTGCTCTACAATAAAAAATCGACTTTATGTTGATTAACCTAAGGGCCGAAACTGATCCTATACAACGGTTACCTATTAAACAAGGGTTTAAGGCATTTTGGGCCTTTATGTATAAAGTCTCAATGTACTTTTGAGGAGTTTAATGAAAAGTCACCAATTTTCCCTATCAGATTTTGGATTTTACCCCATCTTTCGATCAAATTTATTGCCTTATCTCTCTCTAAGACTCTAATATTGTTTATATCTATTAGATTGTCTGATTGTCCAATACCCTAGCGATTTTTTTACTTCTGGCGAATTCCTACATTGTACTGGCATCACTTAATATGGCTTCATAGATTCTATAGATGTAATGCTAACATCAATAGTGCCCCTTACAGGCTCCATTCACCACGAAAGCTGGCATGCTGGATCATTATGATCAATGATGATTTTTAATAATTTTTATTTAACTTTTGGTAAATTCAATCATGGTGAGGCTTTAAGGGAAGAACATGAATAGCTTTGGAGGAAGAACTTTGAATCTTTCCAATCTGGAAAGTTTCTAAGATCTGAAATAGGCATCTTTCGAAATTTATGATAGGCTTAGAGGTTAGGAAAGTTTTGAAAGTTAATTTAGAGATATTTAAATAGTTTTGGAAAGTTTTAAAAAATGTTTTTTAGGGCACTTTATGTTGACCTTCTCTAAAATAAAAAAATAGGCATTATTTAGGTTGATATATGAGTTCCAATTGATCTTGTTGTAACGGTTACCTATTAAAACAGGGTTTAAGTCTCTACGATGTTTTGGGCATATAGATATAAAATTTTGATGGACTTTTGAGGAGGTTAGAGAATAGTAACTAATTTTGCCTATTAGCTATTGGGTTTTACCCCATCTACATCATGTTTTGATCAAATTCATTGCCTTCATATCTCTCGAGCATTGTCTGTATATAGGAAGCATTTCACTTTTGGTGGATTCCAAGCAGTTTAATTCCATCACTTTATATGGTTCCATTTAGGTTCTTTTCTGAAAGGGGTTTCATATAAGCTCTATTGTCTTTACGATTAACTATATGCATTATTTGCACCATATGCTTTTCTAATATAGAACAAATAACCTATCTTTCAATTTAGCAAACAGCTATGCTAATATGTTTCCATTCATGTCCTCAGCAGCATGAGTTTGACACCTGTACATGTCGAATACCGACAGATGCATCCAAATTGGAGTTGCAATCAGCAGAAATAAACATGCTAAATTTCACTCAGAAATTTAATTGCCTTGAGAATATAGCACAAAGCAAAGGGGAAAATGCTTGAGTTACACAATTTGCACAATCAAACTAACTTGTAACAGTCCCAAGTTTTCCTCTGTATTACAAGATGTCGATCTTTACCTGCTTATCAGGCCCAAATGCCCATATGGACCGTGCCGCAAGCAAATCCCATTCATATTTGCTTTGGAAGAAATCACCAAGTTTCTTTCGAGGCCAATCAATGCTTACAACACCATTCTCAATATCCTCTGCTAGTCCCTTTTCCAAAGGCTCTGCAAGCTGGTGCAAATTAATAAAAAAAAAAACAAAAACTAGGTGATTATATCCCACAAATAAAGTCACACAAAACTATTGCTAACCACTAGAGGAAATGAAAACATATGGACCATTTTGGGGCACATTATGGATCATACCATAGTTATTTTATTTTTTTTGTTGGGTGTTTCTGCAAAGCATTTCATTGACGAGGTCTCCACGACTGTTTCACAAAATGTAACAACTGGATCTGCCACCTACAATGAAGACAATGTATTATATCAGACTTTTAATGTGAGTCCATATCCTAAATCCTAGACACTTAAAATGAAAAGGGATGAAGAATACCTTAACTTCCACTTCAGAATACAGTTCTCTAAGGTCCTTCATAATAGAATCTAAATATATCTCCCCGGTCCCTAAAATTGTGTGTTCCCCCGACTCTTCGACTTTAGTAATGGCCAGAGGGTAGCTCTTACTGATCTTCCGAAGGCCTTCTACCATTTTTGGTAACTCACTCGGATTCAATGGTTCCGTTGCTGTTTTAACAACAGGGAGAGTATTGAAGCGAAGAGGAGAAAAAATGTACACCTCCTCATCTAAATCCACAGGACAAAGTGTTGCGGTCTTCATAATTGAGGCATCCACACCTTCAATGAGAACCCAAGAGCCAGCTGGCGCCATACTAATAGGGATCCGGTAGCGAGCTTGATAAACCCACAATTTTGTTACCTCTTTCACAGTCATGTCCTCTTCATCGTCCGGCGAATAACCTTCTCCCAGTACACGTACGGTCTGACCCGTCTGAATTGTACCACTATAAACTCTACCAAAAGCATCAAAGACACTACAATCCGCCTTAGGATAAAGTTTGGTCACATTAACCATGAGAGGACCAAAAGGGTCACAATTTTTCATTGTCTCAACAATTGATGTATCTTGAGGCCCGGTGTATGTGTGCTCTACCTTCTTAATTGCCGCTTGTTTGGCAGAAGGGATATGCTCGACTAGCATATCGGTGAATCCCGTGGCAGATCCAAAAACAGCACTGCAAGCCAACCTCAACAATGGTCTGACATTCAATCTATATGCGGCATTGCTAAGCGTGACACCGAGTTCTGCGAGAGTGGCCTCCACACTCTTTTTATGTTCTCCAATAACCTGACTGTAAATTTTGTATAAAGGTTCGAGAACAAATTGAACAAATGATCTTTCACCTCCTCCCATAGGGGGCTTCTTTTTTAATACTCTTTCATCGGGATGATAGTACATGTCTCCCCAAAGGCGTTTCGCAAACTTACTGGCATCAAATGGGATACCATGGAGCTTAACATAGAGTTTGGCAAATGATTGGAGGGTGAAAGACCACCCCGCATTGGCGCTAGCAAAACAAACATTTCCAGCTGCTGGATCAATGGTTTGGATGCCTCCAGCCGTGGTAGAGAAGGAAGATATTAGGTCATTGATAACTTCTATTGTATGGCGTAACTTGTGGTAAGCATCAGCCGGTGGCAGTTTGAGTTCGGTTATAAGTCTGTCAACCTTGAAAATGAAACAAGAGAATTTTATGTTGTTTATGGAGACATACCACTTTATCAGATAATTAAAAAAAAGGTGCTTAAATGAAGGATATGGGTACAAGCGAAAGTGATGTGTTACCTTGTTGATAACAACTACAATAGGGAGCCTTTCTTGGATTGCATGGCGTATGGCCCTCTCGGTATTAACCTGTTCATGAAAATATTAGCAGAAGCGTCATATTAAGCATTAATAATAATAAAAAATCAAATAAATTCTGTATGAACAAGTATGATCATAATTAATATACAAAATTACAAAGAAAATTAGTCACATCAGAAGCACAGGGATTTTTTTTTTTTGAATGATAAAGCATTTTATTAAGAGCGAAAAAAGAGGAAGCCCTGTGACCCAGATGGTCGGTACAAGGAGATTACAACTGATAAGAAGGAAATCAATAAATCATAGCCCTCAAGGAGGAAGAAAATCAAAATGCTCTATTTGCTCTCTAGCTACACCTTCCCTTGCTAAACAGTCGCCTTCCTCTCTTTTTTAAGTTAACTTTATTAATTCTCAGCTGAAATTACAGCTAGATCCAGTAGCTAATCTCGGCTTCTGAAATAGTCAACCTTCTAACATGTTGGAAGGAGATAGAAGAATCCACCAACCGCTCCTGAATCTCGTCTATCCAATGAGCAAATCTCGAGGGGTGAAGGTGACTTCTCTTCAACCATCTGATGACATTGAGAGAATCTCCCTCCACATCAATAGCATGGTTTAGTCCATATCGACACCAGAATTCTGAAACTAAGGGGTGGCCCATTTTTCTGCTGACATGATGGCATGTACATGATGTTTGTGCAGCTGTTTTTCTTGTTTCCAACATCGAGGAGTTCTGAAACACTTGGATTCAACAAAGGCATAGAACATAGTTAATAGATTCAATGAAACCCCCAACAAACACTAGATTAGCAACTTTGGGCTATTTCTCATGAAACTTCACAATAAGAGGATCATTCAAAATGGGTGGAGTACCCAACTCAACAGGATACAATAAAGATATGGCGGATGGAAACAGCTGATCCATATCCTCATCTCTTTTTTACGAATGGCGAAGCTTTATTGATAGAAAGCAAAGAGCCCATCAACCGAGCTGGTCAAGGACCGCACTCAAAAAAACAACCAAAGAACAACAGGCCCCTCGAGGGGTAAAGTGATTAAACATGGCCATAGCATCTCTCTCCACCCCAAGACCTCCTCAATGACAACAACAAACCTCCACATGAAAAATTTCCCGTCCTTTACCCAACAAATAACGTTAAGCGGGTCACTCTCTGCCACTAGAGAGCAGAAATGTGACGTGACACAAGTCAGATTCTTTTCAAGAGCACCTGACTTCCACCTCGATAGAGTCGGCCACCCAGTAGGCCTCAAAAAAGCCAAGCTCACGGTGCTATCCTCGGTTTCAAAGGAGGCCTCCAATGCCAACGTTACCCAGGTTCCCTAAGCTTCAGCCATCAAAGTTAAGCTTCACAAACCCAAGTTCAGGAAGAGTTCATCAAGGGGATAGGCTATCATTGTGAAGTGCATTTAAGCGGATTACATCCCAAGAGAAGCAAATAATCAACTTCGAAAGACCATTAAAATTAAGAAATACAGCTGCTCACCGAACAATTGACGAGAATATTTGCTATTAAAGATAGTGTGCCCCACTCCAAGAAATCTTGAAGATCCAACGATTCCTCTCATTCCACACCAATCAAGGCATAACAAGGAGATTAAGACTCCAAAGAGATCTCATCTCCCCATACTGGGCCAACGAGAAAAATTCCAAACCACAAACAAATACACAACATGGCTCGCCATAAACCAATCTACCACCAAGAGGTAAACATGAAAAAGTCCAAATCACACTGACAAAATTACAATGAATGAATAAATGGTCAACCGTCTTCCCCGCCACACCACGCATATTGCAGCTATTGATGACAACCTGCCTCTAATTATGCAAATAATCGATTGTAAGAATCTTATCCAAACAGGCGCCCCAACAAAAAGTACAAACATGCTTTGGGAGTATGGGGAATCCAAGCTCTCCTAGCATAAGAGGAGGCAGAAGGCGACTAATTGCCTAAAAATGACATGACCTACCAGAGCTCCACGTCCACATGCGTTCATCCTCTCCTTGTTTTCTAATGAAGATGATTCCAAACTACCAATGAAGATGGCCAAATGTCGACCTCCCAATCAAAAAAAAATTCAACGGAATGAAATTCTTGACTCCTAGCAGCCATAGACCTCGCCAATGCTCATCCCGTGATCAAATGCAACTAAATAGATAGCGAAAATCATCCTTCGGGGGGACAAACGCCAGACCATAGATCATGAGGCGCACACCATAACCCACTATAAAGTTAATAACAAACTGAAATGAATCCCTGTATGGCTATATCTCGTGTCTCTTCAATCTGTTACTGCTCTGATATTGTATCCTCATTTTTGGAATGTTTTTGACGCTATTGATTTGGTTCCTATTCATTCATATATAGAAAAAAGAAAGGTGATCTTTTTGCATATATGCTTCTTTATCCTAATTATATTCCTCTTCATAAATGACATGAGAATCCTAAGCTAGAAAGAGGAGTTGTTGATTTGTCGCATGAGAGAGATTTGTGTGCTGTCAAAATCCAAACTATGTTTGGTTTAACCTAGACTAACATTTTGTTAGAAGTCATCATCCATATCTCATACGCACATATCGGATCCTTGCCATATCCATACCGTATCGGATCCTTGCCACATCCATAACTTATGATTTTGGAACTTGGAGGATCCCCGAACAATTGCAAACCTACATCCGCATCAAATACTATTAACATAGGAAAAGACAATTGCAAACCTGAACAGTGAAACAACCCACAACCTAGGCCACTATGGCCTAAACTAGTAATGCATGGCACCCCTATTGCATGGACATATACAAGTTTTGGAACCCAACATGCATACAAAACATCCAACTCAAGAAACCATGAAAAATAGGATCCATAGAGTTAGCATCATATTTTGATTAATTTAAAATTTCAATTTATGTATGTTGAAGACAATGAAGTTACATCTATTGTTAATTGATAGTGCCCGAAACTTAGGTCACTTAAGTTCTCTTTATGTGTAGTTAGGGCCCATCATTGGATGGCCATAAGGACATTATTGTAACCGTGTTTTAGTGGTGCATTATATAAGCATTGGGATCATGGAGTCGAGACCTAACTCAGCCACGGATTTTTTTATCTCCTTCCCCTCTCTACTACTCTTGTCTTGTCGTCTCATCTTCTTCCTTCCTTTCTTCCTTTTCTTCTTACGTTATCTTCTTCTCTATATTGATGAGGGTAGACTCACAACATTCACATGATACCAGAGCAGGAGTTGATCCCTTGTGCATCTTCAAAACCCTTGTACAAAACCCAATCTGAAACCCAATTTCAATAAAGCTTCATCATCATTTAAAAAAGAAAAATTGTATAACAGTCAATGCCAAGGTATTATTCTATCTACTATTGTTAAATTATCAACCAATTGTGCAAGGAGCAAATAGGAAAATTGGTTATTTCTTCCTCCTGTTAAGCATATTTAACATATTTAAATATTCTTCCTCCATTCAAAAAATATATATTCTTCCTTCTAGAGAAATGGTCTTCTCCTTCTTCCTTCCTTTGCCCTAAACATAATTGACCTTTGCATCTTGTACATAAGATGCCTATTCCAATTTTCTGTAGAGTCGGTGTCTAACACATTAGGAAGTAAAATCTTTAGTCATATTCATGGATTTTGATGAAAGACCTACTTCCATCACTTAGTTGAACTAGGTTGTCCTCCTCCAACTTCCCATATGCTGGTCTAAGATACGCTCCCAATTGGATAGGGTGTCATGGCAATGGCGAAAAGATTTTTAGGTGTCTCACACTCCCCACCATGTCTTATTTCAGTCCCGAGTTTCATCATGCATAGCTTAAAGGTATGTTCCGTGATTAAATGATCAGCTGATACATGCCTGGTATTTCTGTATTCTGCTTCCTTTAATGAGTCACTTGAGTATTTTGTCTTCCATCCTCCATCGGTGCATGACTGCATGAGACAAAGGACTTAATGTGCCAACGGAAAACCAATATTAAACAATATATAACAGCTCAAAGACAAACTAGGGGAAACCAAGAAAAAGGAACTTTAGACTTTCCCCAGGGATGAAACAACTGAGCTTTGGCAATGATTCATACGAATACTACCATCCAGTGAGCTTTAACATGTTTTCCTCTACAGAACCCACCTACTATTTCACTGTCACCCTGTTAGAACGGGAAGTTACCCTGAGCATCCCTTTCCCTTGTATGCGGTCTCAACATAACACAGATTCCACTAACAACTGCCATTGATATTAACTGAACATCACTCCAATACTTGCCCATCCTTTTATTATTGGTTCGTTAGGATGGGTCCACAGGCATTTGGCTCATTTAGTGGTTAAAATTGTCGAAATTTGCAAAAGGGAAGGGGATTCTATTTTTTTCCATATTCCAAAGAAGGGGCACAGAAAGAGTGTTTACTAGTTGGTCTCTCTCTCTCTCTCTCTCTCTCTCTCTCTCTCTCTCTCTCTCTCTCTCTCTCTCTCTCTCTCTCTCTCTCTCTCAATAACTAACTCGAAGTTGTGAAACAAAGCACCATCCAATTGACCTTCATTCTAACCTGACTTTCTCATCTCTGAGAAACTAGTTTGAAATTTCATTGAAGGTTATATCCCTAATTACCAACATTTCTTGTCCCTCAACTTGCCATTCCAACCAACCATCAAGTTATAATCTGCCCAGTACATATTTGTTTCCACGACCCATTCCCACATCCAATCACGCCCATGCCCATTTACCCCGGGCCAATATGTGGCATTGAACACCACATCTTCCCTTCAGTTAGGTACGCCTTATTTGGCGATGCTTCTAATTGTTACCCGTCCGTTGTTCCTTTTAATATTAGCATACGGAATTGTGTTGAATCTGAGTCATCCATTGGATACCAGCATGATGTTATATGGCCAATATCAGCCAAACAAAGTCATGTTCTTGTAAAAATACACTAAAGCATCTGAAAAAGTGGGCAATGTAGAGAGTCTTTGTTTATAAAAACCAGGCAGCAATATAATAACATGCCACCCACGTGTGACGGGAATCATAAACCAATTAAAGTAAAACAGATGTGCAAGTAAATATGTGTGTGTGTGTGTGTGATTGTATTCACAGGGGGGAAGGAAGAGAATAACCATACCATTACTCCTTCTGCAGCATCTACGATCAACACAGCACCATCAGCAAGCCTGAGAGCAGCAGTCATCTCATCAGAGAAATTGACATGACCAGGAGTGTCCATAACATTACAGAGATATGACTTGGCATTGCTATCTTCTAGAACAAGAGACATTGGAACTGCCTTGATCGAAATCCTCCTCTCTTGCTCGTCGATCCTTGTATCCGTGTACCTCATGTGCTTTTCGCTATCAGAATCAAATGTGGAGATGTGGTGGGTCTGCTCAACAAGCATGTCCATGAAAAGTGTCTTCCCATGCTGGAGGTGCCCAACCAATGCGACATTGCGAACAAGCGAGGGGTTCGACATGAGACCCAGAAGGAATTGGGTCGAGACATAAGTTGATGAATCCTTCACACCCAATTCAAACTTAATGTTTCGGACCGGTTTAATGATTGGCTGCTCGAGGGGTTGTTCATCTTCATCCATGACAAGGGCTTCCACGTCCTCGCCGTATACCTCTTCAGCGGTAGGATAGTACTTCTTGTCCTCGGCGAGAACAATCTGATTATCCATGTCAACGTCGTTGGAGGCAGTTAACCATCCATTGGAAGCAGCAGCGGCCCCACCCTCATCATCGGAGGCCGGTGCCTCTTCATCGAGCTGCTTGACAGGACCATCTTCATCATCTTCTTCTTCGTCCCCGTCAGAATCATGATCAGAATCAATGTCTGGCCCAATATAGTTCCCGAATTCATCATACATACTGTCATCCATTGTGGTAGATTTAAGCCTGAACAGCCGGTATTAGTGAGAAATCCTTGAAAAAAACGCCACGATTGAAATTTATCTACTGAAAGAGAGCTTTGTAGAAAAACTACCAAAATCAGTTCGAGGCCAGTGAAAATTACAAAAAAGAAAAGAAAAAGGAACAGTAATAAATGAGCAGACAAAATTTCATCAAAGTAAGAAGAAGATAAAATCCAGTGAGGGTGAATATCGGGGGATAACCTTTTTCAATGTACTTCAGAATAATCTACTTAACCTGTATTGGTGTAGCCTCGAATTAATTTATGTTGTTCCAATGTGCGAGGTGAACTTATGGGGTATTTGATTTCCAGCGTTACATGACAACATATCATATCATAAGAGAAAAATGAAGTAGATTTGTAAACAAGAAAATGGAGTTCACTCCAAATGGTAGCAACAGGCCTGCGGATCTTCCAACAATTTATTCATGCATCTTATTATTCCGAAGACACAAAACCAATGGCAGAGTGCAAATAAATGCTAAATAAACTCAGGGCTAATGATAGAGTCTAGGAACGATGTGCGATCAGATATGAGTAGAAGAGAGGGTTCACCTCACTCGTAGTAAATTCCACGGTCGAGGTAAACAAATCGCAGTTGATAATAAGAAGACATTAACAAAAACCTTCCGATCGAGATAGAGAGATACAGTTTCAAAGAGGAAGAGGCCCACAAAAACCAATAATTATCAATAGATACAAAAAAAAATATACATATGTCATGAATAGGAACAGAGGTTGAGCACCGGATATGCCATTCATTCTCTTAAAAAACCCAATAATTATAAAATTACAGAAATTAATTGAGCTTCCTGATATATTCTCCAAAAATGTGTTGTCTATATCAGTTCATTTAATCCCTTTTTTTATTTTGGCTGCTTATATGCACTGGGATCAATATTTTCGGTTGTTGATGAATGTGTACATAACTGCCGTAACTAACACAAATAAACAAAATAAAAGAAAGAAGGGGAGAGGTTGACTCAAGGCAACCATAACTAAAGGTTCAATTCGAGAGGAACCGTGACTATCCTAAAAAAGTTTCCTTGGTTGCTGAATTCTCTCCATTTCCATTGTAAAACAACTACTTAAATACGAGGACAAAGGCAATTACACATCATCAATCCATTTGCCCACTTATAAAACACATCATCAACAACTAACACTCACTCCCCTAAAACACATGAGCCATAACCACATAATAACTCCATTATAACTAACCCCATTTACACCATAATGACATGAACATATCAGGATGGAAAATCATCAATAACAGCCCGAGCTCTGAAAGTCAGTTTCCTCTAGAAATCTTACTGTTGGAGTGGAGTTTTCTAAATATCCTGTCCCTACAATAGATTTCTCTAGAAAACCCGCCTCGGAAATGGATTCCTCAGAAAACCTTGTTTCCAATGAAAAGGGTTTTTCTGTAAAATTTTAAACTCTTGGAGAGTTTCTACAAAGGGTGATCAGGTTGGAAACTTGAAGTGGAGAATGTTATGTGCCTAATTGACCGTAACACAAATAAGCAAAGAAAGGCAAATAAAAGAGGGGAGAGAGGTTACTCGAGGCAACTGGACCTTCTAACAGTTCAATTCGAGAGGAACTATAACTCTCCCAAACAATGTTTCTTTCTTGATTGTAAACTTCTCTATATTTTCATTAAGATACAACTTATTAAATACAATCACAAAGGGATGCCACATCCACTACCCTATTAACCCACTTACATGACACCAAAATCAATAAATAACACCTATAACCCTAAAACTAAGCTTGCAATTGCAAAATTTTGTTGGGTTTTACGGACCTGAAAATAAACATGGGTCGGGTCGGGTTAAAAAAAAAAAAAAAAAAAACCGAAACCCCGACTAGACTCTTATAGGGGTCTGCTATGATTTCTTAAATATCTCTTAAATATCATGCCACATAATTTTCAAAGTACATTGATATAATTGTTTTCAATTGAGGGTGGTCAGGTTTGTGATGTGAAAATTAGTTTTTGTTTTCTTAAATTTATGCTAAATTTAGAGGTTTTTGGTGTGAGGATTTGTTGTTGTCTACCATCTTTGAAATTAATCACTATAGTAATTAATCTAAGCATTAAAAACCCAACTCGACCGACCCAAGTTGCAACCCTAATTTCAACTACCATATAAACACCTAATAATATGCACATATCAGAGCAGCAGAAAGCTTTGGTATTTTTGAAAGACGATGGAGAACACATAGTAATAGAGAAGAGAAGGCTACTAAGCATCTCATGGGGTTCTTTATTCTCTCTTCTTCTTGTGCACCTGCAAAACCCTAATCACTGTCGATTCTCAAAAAAAAAAAAAAACCCTAATCTAATCACTGTTTCTATCAAGAAAGAAGGAAATGCAAAAGATGAATAAAAAAAAAAATAGGCTACTGATATCGCATGACCATGTTTGGATTTCCAGAAAAAACCCACTTCAGAGACTAGATATGCAGGAAAGGGAAACATACTCTTACTGCAAAATAGCTATATGAGATGGTTCTTCGCGGCTGGGCGCGGAGGAAAAATATGTAGGGCTGATGTGATTTTTCTCTCAACAGTCACTACCAAGTGAAGAAAGAAATCGAGAAAACTCGGTTTTTTGGAAAACTACTAAAAACACCCGGACATCTTGTGTGCCGTTTGGATAGATGAATTTTATAATCCAGGATTGCAAAATCCAGCTAAAATTTTGATTTTATAAGCTAAGGGCACTTAGGGCACGTCTGTATCTGAGGATAAAATTCCGGAATTAAACTTCCCACTAGAAATAGGGAAAGTAGGACACCCCCCCCCCCCCCCCCCCCCCCCCCCCACCACACAACCACCCAGCTAGAGTTGTTATTTTCATATATCTCTATAATTTTCTTTTACCTGGATCCATACACAAAAGTTGGATTTTACAATCTGAGATTATAAAATCCAGATTTTAGCTTATGAAATTCAGATTTTAGCTTGTAAAATCCAAGATTATAAAATTCATGTATCCAAACCGTTTCTTAAAGCCTATATACAAGAAGGAATTTGCTAGCGTCCATTGCAAAAGGCATTTCATGAATGGTCTGTTGCATGTGATTCGTAGAGTTCGGATAAGTCTAGTCCATTTGGTCGGTTCGTCCAGGTGGTCTTCCCTTATCTTCCCTAATGTTCATAGTTCGGGTAGTCGATCCCTTTGGTCATTTGCTGGTACCTAATTCCCCTGCCGGTAGGCCGTTCCTCGTCTAGCGGTGGAACCTGGTCGGCAATGTTCTTGCCTCCATCATTAGCTCAGTAGTCCCCATTTCTAGTGTTTCAGTCACCTTTCAGTGGCCTACCCGAAGTGTGATTGAACAAGCATTCCTAAAACAAAATCAGCTCAAAGAAAAAGGTGGATGCACTCACATGCAACGCCTTTTGCAATGGGCGCTACCAAATCTCCAACAAGAATGCCCTAAAAATTTTCTTAATTATGAATATCATTGAGGATTGTTTGGATGCTCGGATTTAATAATCCAAGATTTTAATATCTAGGATTTTATAAGCTAGAACCTGGATTTTATAAGTTAAAACCTGGATTGTACATTTACAGGATTGGAAAATTCAGGTTTTAGCTTATAAAATTCCGGTTTTAGCTTATAACATAGGTTTTAGCCAGGATTTCACAATCATGAATTATAAAATCCTCGTATCCAAATAACTTTTAGGGGCTGTTTGGATACTTGGATTTTAGAATCCAGGTTTTAGTTTGGAAGCTTTGTAAAATTTTGAAATTTATAATCCATTATCCTGGATTTTAAGTAAGAAATCCATATTTTAGAAATCTCTCCCCCATCCAGAGATTTCTAAAACTTGGAAACACGGGACAATCTCCCACTCTCTTGTTCAACGATAAGATCAGCAAGAAATCAGAAAACATTCTCCTTCTCTCGTCTTCCATCGAGGATTTTGAGGAAATCCAAGATTTTAAAATGACGATCTCCTACTCTCTTGCTCGACGATAAGATCGGCAAGAAATCAGAAAACAGTCTCCTTCTCTGATCTTCCATCGAGGATTTTGAGGAAATCCAAGATTTTAAAATGACGATCTCCTACTCTCTTGCTCGACGATAAGATCGGCAAGAAATCAGAAAACAGTCTCCTTCTCTCGTCTTCCATCGAGGATTTTGAGGAAATCCAAGATTTTAAAATATCGATATCCAAACGGCCTCGTAATTTTTTGAGTGTTGCGCATGAGAGGTAGTTTTGCCATTCTCCATTTGGTTGCCAGTAAAATTTTTATCCAAGGGAGTTTTTAATCCAAACAGTAAAGTCAACGGGATTTGCTAGGTTTTTTTTCCCTACAATTTCTAAAATTCCCACCAAAATTTAGGGGTGTCATTACCAAATATGGGAAGAGAGGAGAGAGAGGGAAGAGATAGAAAGAGAGAGGACATCATTCCCTAGGAAAGAAAAAGAGGGGACGAGAAGTCCATGTCACCACAGAAGCAATCATTACAAGAGTGGGATTAAAGGAACTAAAAGCTCCCAAAAAAGAGGAAAAGACGGATAAAGAAAAGGCTATTTGTTGGGCAAATCTCAGTTCCACTCTTGGCTACCACATCATTATTCTTAATTTTTTCCCAAATTTATCCTTAATTTAAGATGAAGTTACTTTTGATTGGTGGAGCCACAACTCTGCCATTCATAGAGTAGAGCTCACTGTTTTACTCTAAATTTTGATGGATGATGTCCCATCAGCTCTTCTCAAGCCTACGCATCAGGTGGGCCGCCATTTTACTTCGTGTTTTGATGCGGCGACGATTTCCACCCAAGTCTACACATAGGCTCTGTTCACTTGCGTTCCCGGGAAAGCAAATCCCTGGAAACAGACTCCTTTTTGCTTGACAAGACCTTGACAAGACATAATTTTGGTGTTCACCTGCTTTCCTGAGAAATTAACAAGCCTGGGTGGAATATGTCAAATAATGACATGGAATTGCCAAAAATGACATGGAAATGTCTCTTTTCTCACTAGTGTAGGAAACCAAATCCCATTATTTTGGTCGGATTTGCTTTCCTGGGAAAACTAGTGATAAAAGGTGGGCAAGCAGTTTCTTGGGAAACATTTTCCTGCATAGTCCTAAACAGTTTCCCTGGATTTTTTTTCCTAATGCCACGTCAGAATCCCGGGAAATCTTTTCTTTTCCTTTCCCGGGAAAACAACTGAACATAGCCATAGGGTGATCGAGAATGTCTGCATGTTATTCCCACAGTATTGCTCTCAAATTGCCTAAAAAATTGTGTTAATCAGATGATCATGATATTTCAATTGGAAGTATAGTTAAAAATAATTAAGGCCACGTTTGGATACCTCATGTTTTCACTGAAACAATTGTAATAGATCATTACACGTGTCAGTGGGTCCACGCCAACTGAGATCCATGTAGGTCCTACCAACTGACGATCCGAACCAACCAAAGCTGGGGCCCACTATGTTAATAACAATAATTGTGCCACTATGGATCGTTAGAGATCCAAGGGTGGGCCATAGGATTTATTCGCTGTGGGATTACTTTGGGAACCAACGGCTATAAAAATACCAAAATCTTATTTTTTACCTCAAGACTTAAAAAGACCATGATTAGCTCCCAAAATTCAAAGGATCATCTGAAAACTCATTCACAAATTACACACACACACACAACAGATTTCAATGAATAAGAAATTAAACTCGTTACTGCATTAGATAATAGCAGTAAAAATGTGCTTCATGTCGGTAATAATACACACAAAAAAAAGTTGGGGAGAAAACCCTTCAGAGAGACAATGTTGCTTATTGTTGTTTCTTTCGCCTTGAAGCGGAGAGACCATCTTGATTGGAAGCTCTAATTATAAACAGAACTGTCTCAAGAAGCATAGCACAGACCAATCCAAAGGTTCCCCCAGCAACATTCTGCATTAGGCAAATATGAGTACACCCATACTTTAGTAAGAGCTTGAAGAAGAAATGGAACATTTGAATCATTTTGTTCATGTTTGACAATCATGGATTTTTTTTCATGTAATATTAGTTTACCTAGTGGTGAGAGGGAGGTAAGGAGAGTGGGGGAGGGAAAGAATTGAGAGGGCTTATTAGCGAGGAGATGGACCCAAGTGGCTCAAAACAAGGGAAACAAAAATCTATTTTGATTAAAGTTTTTCTTTCTTCTCACCCTCTTGTCACTCATACCCTCTCAATTCTCTCCCTCTCCCACCGTCCTTGGCCCTCTCCCACCATCCCACCACTGCATAAACTAAAATTTCATGGAAAATTTTTTCATGTCGTTGCCGAACACGGCCTTTATTTATTCCGAAGATATCTAGAAGAAACTACACAGAGATTGTAAAATCTATAGAACCATAGATAGAAATAACAAGAATACGAAGAAGAAGAAGAAGAGTGTTTGGAACGTACCATGACAGTACTATGATCGAATAGAGCTCTGAAAGTAGCATATCCTACCAAATACCCAGTGAACATCGTCACCACAACGTGTAGACCTGCACAAGTATAGTGCTTTCTTTGCCTTCAGTACATCCCGTGAGTAGTTCTCATTACACAGCAAGAGATTTAAAAGCCAAAACCACAGACATAATCATAAATGTAAAGTGAAAGAAAATTGGCAAAATAGAACGCATTCATAAAGATGAAGTGAATAGCAAGAACAAATATAGGACCCACAATTTACAGTAAAAGAAAAAATTACAGATCATCCTGCTAGTTGAAAATTGCAATTGTTCAGGAAACAGTATATGGGAAGTACTTGGAAATTGCAATTATTATCAGTGATGCGTTCATAATGTAGTTTCTGTTCTGTTTTATGTTCTTAGTATAACTTCTGTTTCTAGAAGACAGCTCGTCCTCGTGTAATTCGTACATTCAGTTGCATTGCAATTACCAGTTTTTTTTTAAAAGTACCTGTGAAGTAGATGAATGTGCATAGAGCACACACTGAAAATTACAACCAAAGAGTAAAATGTTACAAGACACTATACCATTAGGTTTCTGATCTGAGAGAATTGACCATATCAACCAAATTATATGAAAAGAAAACAGTGTGTTAACCCTCTCTTGTTTTCTATTTCAAAAAAATAATAATAATCTATTTCAAAAAAGAAAACAGTGTGTTAACATTAGAGTTGTAACAACTTCTGCAGTGTGTTGACAATTGCCCGTATTATTAAGTATTAGTGAAATGTATTAGGTCAGGTGTTGGAAGAAATGCTAAAATGGATAAATAACCACGGGAAAAGATAGTTCGCTGTATCCATGGAATTTCCTTCCATTTCCAAACACTTACAAATGATATAGTCAAACAAGTTAGACATTAATGCAGATACAAGTATCCATACAATACAATCTTACCAGGCAAATTGTTAAAAGCGTAGACAATACTATTAAAAAAACCTAAGCTTTATAACAGCATCCATATCAATTTTTGTATGATGTAAATCATGCTCTCACACAAAAATATTTCTCAATTACCAAAGAGTACAGCCCACAGAGAGTTGCTCCACTATTCAAGATGATCCAAACTCAAGTCTTAGCAATTGTGATCATTAGATGGATGTCAAAAAGGCTTCTCAACTTCTCTCCACGAAGGCATCCATAAAAGAATTCATCACACCGGACATGGTCGCAAACTGTTAATAAGGAAAATGGAATGCCTTTTGGGGAAGGAAATTTACATGTTCAACATGCACCTAGAGCATGGTAGAATCAGATTACTACGCCATCAGTCATTTGTTAAAAGATCTTCTTGAAATTGAAATGGAAATGCTCTGTACGAAGTGAATAAGAAATGGCAACGACAGAAGGAATCATATTATTGTAAAAAAAATTGCCCCTGACCACTTCCCTGCAATATGAAGAGTCAAACTATCCACATGTAAAGCAATAATCACATCCCAATTTCCCAGCCCCATTTGAATTCTTTTGTGTATCCTTGTGGCAATCCTGAAATTTCCCAGCCCCATTTGTATGATGTCAATTCATAATAATTCTTGAACATTTTATATAAAAAAATCATACTTGATTCATGATCAATTGTTCTACTTAGATTCAAAACCATTCCAATTTGAAAATAAAGGCCGACACCATTAAAAATAATCCGGCAAAGAGAATCGAGAGGAGTGAGTTTCCAATTCGAGAAAAAACAAATCGAAAGCAGCATGATTATATAGATACACATGCACACACAATCCAGATACAAAAAATAGATCCTTACCAAACCCTATCTGATCTTTATATGACGAGAAAGGTTCCACCATCTGCTTCCTTGGTTTGATATCTTTCACAAGCTCCTCGTACTCATTCCTCTCCACCAATTCTGTGAGCTTTATTAACCTCTTCTTCAGCTCTTGGCTCTGAAATATTGATCAAAACCACAAGAAATCAAATCTGCCATCCCAAACAGAAGCAGAGAAAACAAATTTGAAACAACAGAATTTTATTCTTTGATTGTGCGTGTTTACCTTTTCTCTAGCTTTAGGGCTAGAGAAAACAAAATCAGAGCCAGAGAATAGATGGAGGAGCTTAGGTCTGGCAGAAGAGGGGGTGTCGAACCAGAGACTCCTGAGGGATTTGTACGGAAGCAAATCCTGCGACATGAGATTCGAAGCGGTTTTTCGAAGCTCTTCGTTGACATCTTGATTCTCTGCTACAGAGAGAAGAAAGGAGCGAATAGTTTCGTTGTTTGCAACTATCAGGCCATAAAAATGTGAAACCTCGTCCTTGTTCATTCTCTTGTTTTTCCTTTTTGATCACCTGTTCAAGTGACTGGGCTTATTAGCTTTCTAGTTGTGCAGTGATGGTCGGCAATGAAACCATCTTAGCTCATTTTCTGGGTTGTCGCAACAACTCCATCTTGGCTTGGAGATTCCTACACCACAGTCATAATAGCACATTAATCTAGGCCCAATCCTGGCATGTTAAGCTTAAGGTTCAGTACAGGGCACAGGCCGAACCCATTTGCATGCATACACTTGAGCTACCCAAAGAAGCCTATTTGCACTTTTAGACGCCATAAGAAAATTCATATTGATCAGAGGATCATTGTTATCCGATTGTTGGCCTTCAAATGCATTGTTAAAATGTAAAAGCAAAATACTAGCCTTTAGCCACTGCACAAAACTTAAATTGATGAGAGGATCATCATTCTCCAAACTGTGGCCTTCAAATTCATTGTTAAAAGTTAAAACTTAAAGCAAGAGTAGATCGATGGTCTTGTAACGAAGGAGTTTGAGTTATTCTGGTGAGATTTTACATGGAATTAGGAATTCTATAAAGAAAGAAGCAGAACTAATAAAAATTAAAGGCCCTTGGCCTAATTTCAATTAAATGACAGAAATGAAAATGCCATTAAATAAGAATTCTTCAAGATAAACCCTAGTTTTCTTAATACATCCAGACAACCATATAAAAATGGCGTCGAGAATACCTCAATTCATAGATCCATGAATGCGAAAACAATAGAAAACAGCAGAGAAGGTAAAGAGATGTATGCCCTAATAGGTCATGAATGCAAAAAGGAAAATAGAAAATGAAGATTATATGTACTTAGGATCATTAAAAGCCGGATAAAATAGATCTGAAACTACAATTGAAGAGGAATCAATCACATCTATTAAACTCAAAACGATCAGAAAAAGAAAATTCCCCGTAGCTAAGACCCTAAAATTAGAGATAAATAGGTTTCTACTTACAATAGAGGAGAGAGATCGAATCAATCTTATCTACTACAGTAATTAATCACATTTACAAAACTAAATCGAGAGAATGAGACATACCTTGAAGAATCTGAAGATGAAATCATAAAATATGTAATTTGAAAGGGAATGATATCTCCACCCACTTTACCACCATTTCCACAATCTTTTGTTTGTAAAACTAAACAAAATGTTGTTTCCACCTCTTTTTGCTTGTGTTTTTTATAAGATAAAGTGATGGAGTGGGGTTGGAAATGGTGGGGACGTGGAGTGCAAATGTAACATTTTCTATTGCTAATGATCATGATTGGTACATAGATTCTTGGTGGCTAAATGAGAGAATGTTAGGACGAGGCCATGCAAAATGGTCATGAACACTTGCTGGAGTGAGTGGCTGAAGGCATTGGTGCTAATAGTGAAGTTGGGAGATGGTTGGGGGATAGGCACGATGTGGGATGATCTCCCCTTCTTCATCCCCTCTATAAATCGAACTCCTCGTCTCCCACACATACACACTTACATTGAGCTCACCGTTCAATTGGTTATCCAATCACGATTGGCGTCAATTTGTGAAAGCGAGGAGGAAGACCAAAACCATATTTATGATGTTTCAAGACTAGTTAAACTAAAGAATGCAAATGATTTTGTTGTTTGGGATTTAGGAGATTTCGGATTATACGTTCTATGAAGATGAATCTAATGAGAGTACTGTAATGTGCAATTACTGGTCTGTAAAAATAGAACAGTAATCAATTGATTGTCGCAGAAACTTATCGATGAGTTGAGTTATCTTAATGCTCTGTCTTTGAGACCGGTATCGCCCCCGCATACAACGAATCGTGGTGCAGTTAGGTCTTCTTACGTATGTCTCCAGGATTCAACAACTCCACTCCAGGAGGGTGTGCACTCACGCGACCTGGATGCCTAGCGAACATGCTTATGCAGTCTTTATTGTAGATGAAAAACGACCCAAATCTTGTAAACAGTAGGAAACAAACTGTAAATTGTTTGGTGATCCAAACCGTTCATTTGTCAGGCCCCCGAAATAGATAGGGTGTGCCCCTAAAATCTTCTCCGTAGGATGATCCTAACCCTCCGATGATTTAACGTGCCATCAATTTTAAAATTTAAAACTTCACAAATTAGAGCGTTAGGATCATCCTATGGTGAAGAATTTTGAGGCACTCGACGGCACCGTAAATTACCTGAGGGGTTAGGATCATCCTATGATGAAGATTTTTGGGGCACAGTAATTTTAGCGGAGGGTAAGATTTGAGGGGCAAACCTTATCTATGTCAGGGCTCGACAAATGAACGGTTTGGATCAGCCAAACAATGTGGGGCCCACTATATTTTTGGGCTGCGGCCACGACATACTTTCTCATTAAAATATGAGGTAGTAGTCTAAACAGAAGGTCGCCTTTGCATAAATAAGGTGAAAGTGTGCCCCCATTGGTTGAAAGTGCCTTTCAACTTAGGAGTTAGGAACTTGGGATAATCCAAATTCGTTTTTGAGAAAATAAATCAGAAGATAAGGAAAAAACTTTCATTTTTTTTTATGTCTCTGCGTCAGTTTATCTGAACCCATCATTCTCCTTTCTCTCTCCTTCTCTTCGTTCTTTCAATGGCAATGGCAATGGCAATGGCATTACCAACCACCTTCTCCTTCTCCTTCTCTACCGAAACCTCGCCTTCCCTCTCGTTCACTTTCTTTCCCTGCCGTGTCAGCACTTGGCAGAAAACATTTTTTTGCTCAGATAAACCCTTGGATTCTTATACAAGAAAAGCTCTCAGGAAAGATTCCTCTTACAGAACGACAGAAAATGAGGTAAGAGGGGAACTCCCCCTTAATCTCTTCTGCTCTAGTTTCCTTTATTTTGCTCTTGTTATCCAATGTTTGATAAGGTTTCACAACCTGGGAATGTGTTACTGTTTATCTTTTTTGTAGTGATTAATATTTTTTCATGGGTTGGTGTTTAGCTTATTGTTCTTTTTCTTCTTCTTCAAGCAAATGGGATTTTAATAGAAAGGAGTAAGTAAGGCAAAAGAAGAAGAAGTCGAGGCTATGTGGAGATCTCCACGCCCAAACCAAAAAAATTACAAACTGTTACACATCATCAATTTTCAACAAGAAACAATAACATTTGTTAAGGATTCATCCTTATTGTTTCATTAGCGATGAATGTGGAGAAAGAATACTCAAACTGCAACAAAATGTCTTTTATCTCTCTAAAGTACTCTTTAAAGTTTGAACCTACAGAGGGGTTTTGGCCCATTTTAAGCAATATGACAGTATTAAGGGAGTTACCTATTCACCTTCTACCCAAATCATGGACTTAAATCCCCCTTTTTTCGCATGAAAAGCGATCAGCTTGCCTGCCTTAGCATTGCCAGATATTGGGGAACCTTTGGTTCATGAAGTCACCTTCAATCCATTGTTGTGTTAAGGGAGCTGGCTTTAGCCCAAAGCCCCAAACATTGTGTTGAGGGAGCCTCCTTCAACCCAGATCTTTGACGAGCCTAACTGAAGAGCAAGATTGATCTTGTTCCACACCACTCTCACTTCGGCCTCAGCACTTTGAGACATTAGGGAAACTTGGCTTGATAATTCTTACCGTATGATGGGTGATCAATCTCTGACTCGGTGAATGAGTGATGTAGGACAGCTAGGGGAAGGTAGAGAAACTCAAAAAAGAAAAGAAAAAGCACAGGGATTTCTTGAACTTGCAGAATTTGCTTGGATTTCAAAATTTGGATTTACTAACGACAAGATGATAACATGAATTGTTGAAACCTATCGCGGGATTTGGAAATAAAAGGAAACAGTCCTATATGGTAAATCTGAGAGAAGCAAAGAAATAAACAGAAAGGAATAGATCATAGCGTCTAACCATGTCTAAAAGGTATCTAGAACAATGTCTAACTATTCCAGAAGAAAGGAGGAGTGGGAGATATGAAAAACTAATAGAAATTCAGAACTAACAAGTATCTGATAGATTCATGACAATGAGAACACAAATGATAACTAGCTAAATGCGAGGGATAAATAGAAAGATAGATAGGTTAGCATCTCATTAAGCTTCTGAGGCATCTCACCAAGGAACCAAGGTATCTCACCTTGACGGTGTGGAACTTCCCCACGATTTGCACAATAGCAAACTTTTATTTAATGTGCCATTATTGAAGTTGATAGCCCTAGGCCTTACAATATGTAGACTCTTCCTACAGCTTCTTCATACTTCTAAATAACTTTAAATTCTAACATGTGGGCCTTACAATATGTAGCCCTAGGCCTTACAATATGTAATAGCTAATGATATTATCAACTGCCCTGCCTGCCAAGGCATAGGAGTTAAGGAACTTTGTTCTTGACTGTGCGCCTCTTACTTAGTTCTTATAACTATGTTGCTTTACCTTTCTAGTAGTCTTTCCTCTCTCTGTCTCTCTGTTTAATGAATTCATTGACGTCTGTTTTCGGAAAAAGAAGACTTCATTGCGACATATCATGATTCCTTTAGGACCTGCAACTCATAAATATTCTATATAACGTAAGTTGCTAAACAACTAACTTTGAAGTTTAAGATTAAATCTTGAAGGGACCGCTGACGTCAGGTAAAGGAAGAACGTTATAGAGAAGATCCTTCTCTATTTATTCGTAGATTATCATACAACTAGAGACTGCCTTTTTCACTGGTTGAGTTATAATACATGGTTTTGTTCCCAGCATATATCTCAATCTATTCTTTTTCTGATTATGATTTGGTCTTTTACTTTTCATCAGTGTGGTCAGTAAATTAATTTTTCTTTTCTCCCGGATGTGATTCACCCAGTTCAGATTAAACCTGTTTCCCTGAAGAGGTTTCCTGGAAGAGGAAAAGATGATAGGCCTAAGTTGCCACCAGATGCTGCTAAAGGGGAGACGGGACAATCTCAGCCAATGGTATCTAAATCACTTGGCCAGCAGAAGAGAGACATGAAGGGGCTTATGTTTGATCTGAAGGAAAAACAGGCATGGTCACTGAGTATCTCTGAAAACATTTAGAATGCGGTGGACTGTATACATTGAGCATTTCACTGATCTTTACACTATTTTTTTGTGTTGATTCTGTACCACTATTAAATAAGAAACATCCTATTGAAATAAGCATTTCTATTGTTGAATCCCTGGACTTATCTTCTGATTTCAGTTTGAAGAACACAAATTTGAAAATATGTGGAAAGGTCGTAGTTGAAACTTTCTGAGAACTAGCTTGACTCATGCTGTTTTTGCCTTTTCGGCGTTCATTGGTTGATGCTAAACCCGCCACTATGATATATACTACTGCCTTTTGGCATAAAATTTGTCTCTAGGATGTCGCACTACTTGGATATTTATCTTCTGTTACTGAGTTCCTTGTAAATCAGCACTACAATAGGAAGAGATGTCTAGATGACCTTATGCAAGGTTTTGTTTTTGTGTTGTTTTTTAAACGCTATGACTATATGTAAATTAGCGCATCATTTATCATGCCTTTACATTTGGATTCTCTTTGTATTTTCTGTTTATGACATTCTAGTCCAAACCCTAGAAAATATGGTAAAGGAAGGGATATATGATGCAGAGAAAAGGTTAAAGTACAGGAATTGACTGAGGTGGTCCGAAGAAACAATAAAAAGAAAAATAACTACAAAATACAGGGAAAACAAAATGAACTAAATCCTTTTATAATGTAAAGCGTGGGCTGGAGTTCTATATCTCTGAGAAATCTATGCCTCGAGATTTAACTTCTCTTCTGATGCTTCCAGTCAGATTCTGCAAGATTAGTATTAATTCAGGCTCAGCATTTTAATTAAATGAGATTAGCACAGTACGTCCAAATAATTAATAGTCGGCACATAAGTGAAGTAGGCAACGCTGGCACCATAAACCATGCTTCTTCTTCTCCTATTCTTCTTCTTCTCTTCGTCTTCTCTTTTTCTCCCCTTTCTTCTATTTCCCTTCCCGGTTCTACATCAGATGTCCTTTGGATACCGTGGAAGGAAAGGAACAGGAGGCTTTTTTGGTAGTCATGTTGGCATGCTTATGCATAGTATTTTTAATCTTGTTATCCATTGGGCGGTTAGCTCTAAGCTGCTAGCAAACATTTTGAGTGTTTAGCTAAGGAGGAAGTGTGATATTTGTACGGTCAGCACTGTGGGCAGTGGTATTCACACCCATCATTGGATTTCTCCTTTGTTGTGCTACGTTAAGCTAAACTTTGAAGGGTCTAGTTCAGAAACCCATGGCTGGTTGGCATTGAGATCTCGAGGTCAAGATTGTTTACTTCGGCCCGATTGGAATGGAAGATTCCAATGAAGCCCAGATCTTGGAACTAAAGTGGGATATTGGATTTCAGAACCCTAGCCTTGGGTACAATTAGATAGTGCAAGGTTAAGGTATGTGATCAAGTGGATCAAGGATACGGTTGGCTATCCTTGGCGCATTGAGAACCACTATGAGGAGATCATTGATCTGCTGGGTATGCACCGTGTCATGCTTCAGCCCATTGATCGATCCATTAATGAGGAAGTTTTTTTTTTAAAGATTCCATTAATGAGGAAGTTGATTCCTTAGCTAGAGATGGAGTGGCCAAATCTGCCATGGTGTCCTCCCATATGTATCCTATTGAGTTGGCTGTGGGTTTTTTTTCCCCTCCTGTGAGTAGCTTGGACTGAGATCATCTTGTTGTCCGTTTTGTATTTTCTGAATAAATTTTGCTACCATTCACAAATAAAAAAAAGTTTCATCGAAGCAACTCCAACTTCATTGCAACTGGCGTTGGACTTCTGTGCACAGATAAGTGCTAGATCGGGAGTTTAGCAAAGTGGATGTGGATATCTGTAATCCAGTTAAATGGGTATTCTATGTTCGTCTGATTCCCATTCATGTTATTTATGCTTAAAATTCTTTTTTTTTTCACATCTCTATATTCCTTATTCAATTATATTGGTTAGATGTGTAAGTGGATTTTATTTTCTTGTGTTCAACTTCTTCCCATTCCATCCTGCAATGATTGTTTTGAGTATTGAGAAATGATACCACATTTTCAGGTTATTGACAGTGGAAGTCTTCAAGATGCAACTTTTCTTAATGCTGTCGTGAAGGTAGTCCATATGGCTTGTTGCTTCTTTCATTGGATAATTGTTGATGAATTGTAATTGTCAATTGTTTTATTTAATAAGTAGTTCATATCTATGGTCCTCTATTTAAATTGCCCGAACTTTGTTTTCTTGGGTTTGAGCTTGTTCCACTTGTGCATGCTCTCTCTCTCTCTCTCTCTCTCTCTTGTATGTGAGTATATGCATGTATCAATATATCTATTATCTATCTCTCTCTCTCTCTCTCTATATATATATATATATATGGATAAATGGATATATAACTACATAGATTTGCGTGAGCGCAATCACACTAATAAATATATACACAAACATATGATATATCATAAAATATTTATACACACATATTTAATTATTTATCTATACACACATTGACACATTATTTAATATATCATAAAAAAATATCTGCACACAAACAAACCATTAAAAAATTGGGCCCCAAAGTGGATAGGCCATCCCTCAAAATTCTTCTCCACAGGATAATCCTAACCCTCCTATCTATGGATGATTTTATATGGTACTGTCCATTTTAAACCTCAATAGATCAGAGGATGAGGATCACCTCATGGAGAAGAGTTTTGGGACCTATCCAATGTTTTTAACGAGTCAATTGAAGAACCCACACTACTTTACCCTGTTCTCTGAGAATAGTCAGCATCTCTTCCATCCTTATCTGTAACAGGACAATATGAGGATGGGAGATCAACATGACGAGATTCTCACCAACAAACATCTTTCAGTTATCTAATTCTTTCTCATTCCCTACCATAAATTTAATCCCTTTCCTTAAGAACATCTCTATCATAAATTTTTTGTTTTTCGTACGTCAGTGTATTATCTCTAAATCAAATTATTATGACAATGCCAATTCCATGCGCCTCATCTTATGCTGCAAGGACTCTTTATCCTTTTACTTTTATTTTTGAACATGTATTATATTAATTACAATTTTTTTTAAGAAGCTCAAAGAGGCTAAAAAAAGTCAACATTATAAAACAGGCATGACATTCAAAGGGCACGTTAGAGGGAAGTAGTCCATAAAATTAGCAATCCAGTTTTTAATGATATCTTGTAAGGGGATGTTAGCAAAAGCAGAGCATTTGATGTTGATATTATGCTAGGAAACTTTATCCTTTGATATTGATATTACTCATATCTTAGTCTCAAAACATCAATACTTTCTATTGCTATACACAATTACTCTGGTAACCATTTGCACTTTGATTGCTCAAATTTCTGATCCGTCTCTTGCTTTTGTCTTATGATGCTTATCTGTTTTACATTTTTCTAGGTTTACTGCACTCATACTGAGCCTGATTACTCTCTTCCTTGGCAAAAACAAAGACAGTATACAAGTACAGGAAGGCATGTATTGAACTCTATAGTTGATAATGAGCTTGAATGCAGATTTTATTATCATGTTCTACGAGTTGATCCATAGTTTCTTTTCTATTATATTCTTGTAAATTCTTAAGGTTAATTATTCATATAGTGGTTAACCATACGAAATGCATTTGCTGAGGCATTCTTTGTTATGCAGTGCTTTTATGATAGGGGATGGGAAGCTTTTGACAAATGCCCATTGTGTTGAACATGGTACACAGGTATGATGATGATTTACTAGTAAAATTGGGGTTTTTTCATGAAGGCAACCCCATTATTATCTATGAAAGCATCTTCAAATTTCTTGTGCTCCTTTATTCTATGATGTTCAACTTAAGATGCTTGTGGAGAAATTTTGTCAAACTGTTAAACGTTATTCCCATCATGTGCCCTTCTCATATTTCTTTCTTTCTTTCTTGTTTTTTTTCCGCTATGATTATGGAAATGTTAGATTTTACAGGTGTTTTGTTTAATCTTGTCAATCACTGCAGGTCAAAGTGAAAAGAAGGGGAGATGACACCAAATTTGTGGCCAAGGTATCTCACTTTATTAGTGAGGATGACTTTTTGTTTTGCAATCAAGTTCCTCATCACTATAATATCCTTTTACTACGTTGGGCGTATACGTTATAGTTGATTGGATATGTTTATGGAATCCAATCCCATTACGATGTTAATTCTTATCATGCGCGTCATGTTTTAGATAGATGCCTTATTGCTCTTTGTTAGTGCTAAAGATGGGCAGGTGGTTTCCTTTTTTGTTGTTTTTTTCTAGTGAACTTTTTTTCTGAATGAAGATCTAGTTTCCTAAGCTGAGGATAATAAACAATTATCGGACATCAGGGCTTGGATTTTGTGGCTAACAACTTCCTCAGTAATTTTCTGCACAGGTTTTAGCCAGAGGTGTTGAATGTGACATTGCTTTGCTTTCAGTAGAGAGTGAAGAATTCTGGAAAGGGGCAGAACCACTCCGTTTTGGTCGGCTGCCATGTCTACAGGTTATGATCCTATCCTCCATTCAGAAACTATTTCCAAGATGCTCTATTTTAAATGGAAGAATTTATGTAGTCTTTCTAGTATGTCTTCGGCAAGAGCCTTGGCGTTCCCTATATCACAAATATCTCCAATATTTTCAAAATATTGCGTTTGTATTGTGACATTTTGATAAAATCACAACGTCCCCAAATAATCCTGAGAATGATATTTTCATTTTTAGCATAAAATATCGCGATATTATCCCGATTTTTTACGATATTTTTATTATATATATATATATTTTAAATTTTATATAATTATATATTTTTGAATAATTTTGTTCTTATCATTTTTCCCGATATAAACCCAAAACATAAAAAAAATAATATATACCAAGAATTTCCCTTACTGAGAAATTCCTGAGAATGATATTTGTGACATAGGGCGTTCCTCTTTTAATTTAAGTGTCTACCGTAGCATGGATAATGAAAGAAGGGGAATTTCTATTTAATCAGTCTGGGGACTTGTTTTGCTCTCTGTTTGGGCCCGTAACTCAATTGGTTGAGGCTTGTTCCTCAACCTTGAGGTCGTAGGTTACCTACCATAAAAAAAACTTGTTTTGCTCCTTACAGGCTCAATATGTGTCATTCTATATTGTACACTTTTAAGGGGTTGCAAATAAAAATTTTCATCTGTTAAATGAATGATGGGGTTTCCTATACATGAACGGTAAATGTACAATAACCATAATCACTATTTGTCTAAATGAAGAATTAACCGTTGGTCAAAATACCAAGCTACCCCTAAAAAAATAGACTACCACAGATCATCCAATTCCAACTCCGTTGCCGTGCACAAACCATCAGCAATAGTTTCTGAACATGACATCGTTATTTAATTTAAGTTACGCTCTTGTGAAGTTATCAATCTAGTGCTGTCCCGAGATCTGGGGAAAACAGATGACACACCCTGTCTGTCCCAAGTAAAGTGGCAGTCGGCTCTGCTTTGCCCATGATGTTGGGACATGGGAGACCCATACTTTAGAAATTTGAAAACCCTTTTATCTGATAAAGTGGAGAGAGTTTTTATCCTTCTAACTAATTCAACTTGCTTCACGGTAAACTTAAGATCAGGGGATGACATACATAATCTGCTGGGAGGGCTCATGACTAGGATCACACAAAACAATTTGTGAGCTATTTTACAAATGAGACCGAGAAGTGGCTTGAACCGTGATGACACGTTTGTCTTGCGAGTATTGTCAAGCTTTGTTATAATACAAGGGATAGGTTCCACATAATCTCTTAGAAGTGGTTTTTGCATAAAGAAATCATTGGAAAGGTACTTATGCTCTCAACTCAACTAAGCCTTTGTCCCAGACCAGTTGGGGTCGGCTAATGAATCCTTTAGAAAATTTTCATGATGAAGGTGAAAGAATCTACCCGGCTCAAATTAACTAATTCTAATCCTGACACTAGTTGGGTTCATCTACATGGATCATTTTCTTCCATTCTCTCCTATCCAAGGTCATGTTCTCTGTTATGTTCCAAGTTGTTTTCGGTCTGGTCCTACCTCTTCTTACTCCATCAACTTGGCTGAAAGGTACTGATGCTTTATGTCACAAATATCGTTCCCCGGAATTTCTCGACAAGGGAAAATCTCAGGATATATTATTTTTTATTTTTATTTTTTCCGGTTATATCAGGAAAAACAATAAATAAAAATATATAAATGTAAAATATCGTGATATTATAGCAGCAAATGAAAATATCGCCACATTCTTTAAATTGTCAGGATTATTTTGGGATTTTTTTCGTTCTATCAAAATATCGCGATAAAATCGCTATATTTTGAAAATATCGGAGATATTTGTAACTTAACTGACGATCCATCTTCATTCTAAACAGTAACGATTGTTATCTCTTGAGATGTGCTTTATGATAAGATAGTAAGTGCTGTGCTGGAAGAAATCAAATCTTAGTACATGCCATGCACTTCCATGATGAAAATTTGAGATGTATATATGTATGCATGCAAGATTTTAAATTTTGGTTTCGGTTTCAGTCTCACGGAAACAGAAACATTTCGGTTTCGGTGGGAAATTTCCGTGGAAATCTTGTAAAATCACATAAACGTATCCAAATGATGAAATTTTGAGATGAAACTTCGGGAAATGATAGAATGAGCACAAATATATACCTATAAACCATCACATAAGCAAGAAAGCCATCCATAATTGCTTAATCACATCAAACACCTAGTGATATGCGTTGTCGCACATGTCTGGAACAGTAAAGTCAATAAAGAAGTACAATGTAATGAATTTGTTGGAATATGTAACTTGCCTAAGGGCATTTAGGACTTTGTACATCCCTTTATGTTTTAGTATAAAGATATGAGTCAGGGGGAGATAACCCTAACTCATTCTATTTTCTCTGTCTAAACTTTCGTCTAACATGGTATCAGAGCCTTAGGGTTTTCTGATCCCTAGGGTTCTCTATCAGCCTCCATTTTCTCCGCCACCCCCCTCGCTGCGAAACCCAACTCCGGGCCAAGTTTCATCCGAGGCATACCGGCACGCTTTCTTTTTCCTCCTGAGAAGGAGTCGTTCCCTCCGAGCAGAAGGCACCAGGCTCGCCGCCACGTTTCTCCTCCCCCGCGCAGCAACCCCTAAAACATTTGCCACACAGGGTGGAAATTATTTCCCAAGAACGAGGATCTGCACCCCCCAAAATTTTCCACGAAAATATTTTCCCACCAAGTCGGAAATCTTTTTCCAGGACCGAGGATTTGCACCCCCCCAAAATTTTCCAGGAAAATATTTTCTTACCAACTTGGAAAACCTTTTCCAGGACCGAGGATCTGCACCCCCCCAAAATCCCCCCAATTCGTAGGTCTGCTGGTAAGCCTCACACCCCAAGTTTTTCAACCCCCATCATTTTTCCTCCTCTCCCTTTCATCCCTTGGTAAACCCTACCACTCTTTTCTCCTTGTTATTATGTGTTAGATCTTCATCTCTTACTCTTACCCTACTTTGATTCTAGTTTGTCTTTGCGGCTCCCCTCTGTGCCTCATGGCTTCCCTCTTGTCAAGCTTCGTCGATGCCCGTCATTCTTGGAGCCGCGTCTAGCTTTCTTGGCGTATCCTAGTTTGCCCACCTATTTTGTTATCTCCTGTTATTCGTCTTTCTTGGCTTCCCTCTGTGCCTCATGGCTTCCCTCTTGTCAAGCTTCGTCGATGCCCGTCATTCTTGGAGCCGCGTCTAGCTTTCTTGGCGTATCCTAGTTTGCCCACCTATTTTGTTATCTCCTGTTATTCGTCTTTCTTGCTTGTTGTTATGGAGGAGGTGCTTGACAATCCTTCCACAGGAGTAGCTCCTGGTGTTCGTCCGACACCCTCTTTGGCGTCTTCTTCGTCATCATCTACATATCACTACTGTTAAGTTGGATGGGGCAAACTACGTTACTTGGAAAGCAGCAGTCTAGAAGTATCTTATTGCCCGTGGGAAAGCCCACGTCATTCGTCGTGATCCTCCTCCTACGACGGATCCCACCTTTGATCGATGGGAACAGGAGGATGCTCTTGTTTGTACCCTTCTGTGGCAGAGTATGGCCCCTCACGTCTCTGGGCCCTTGATGCTTCTGCCTACTGCGAAACGGATCTGGGATCATGTTACTCTTCTTTACTCTGGCGTGGCAAACATTAGTCGGATCTGCTCTGCCTATTCCGAGTGGATGCGTTTCTGCCGTGGTGATCTTCCTCTTGCCACCCATTACAGCCAATTCGTTGGCCTCTGTCAGCAGCTTGATGTTTACATGCCGCTTGCCACGGATCTCACAGAGGCTGCCCGTCAAAGGAATCAGATCCGTGTTGTGCAGTACCTTGAGAGTTTGGGTCTAGAGTACATGCATCTTCGTCAGCAGATTATCGGTTCTGGCGCTATTCCTTCCCTAACTGAGGTTTACTCCCGCGTCCAGCAGTGCTCTCCTGGTGATTCAATGATATCTGTTCCTATTGATGGTTCTGCTCTCGCGACCTATGATGGCAGTACTCGCCCGCCTCGTGGTGCAGCCTTCTCTGGTCGTGGCCGTGATGGTGGTCGTTATGGTGGTGGACGTGGCCGTTCTTTTTGCACTCACTGTCAGCGCGATTGACATTATATTGACCATTGCTATACCCTGCATCCCGAGCTTCGTCAGGCACACTTGGCTCACATGGGTGCTACTACTGCTTCGGCTTCAGATTGCGCTCCTTCTGCTTCTGTTCCTGCATCAGCTGATTCCACCTATACATTATCCCGTGCCGATTATGAGGAGTTCCAGCGTCTGCGGCTCAGTTCTCGTCCTCCCTCTGCAGGTTTCGCCCAGCCAGGTAGTTCACCCACTACCCTTCTATCTAGCTCAGGGTCATGGATCATTGACTCTGGCGCATCCAATCACCTGACTGATAACTCTTCTCAGCTTCATTCTTTTCGCTTTTTCTCATCTCCCTCTCAGTCTATCACCCTTGCTGATGGGTCCACTACACCTATCACTGGTGTTGGTCATATCTCCCCTCATCCTGCTCTTACCTTATCTTCTGTTTTATGTGTACCAAAATCACCATTTAGCTTACTTTCAGTTAGCCAAATTACTAAATCTCTTCACTGTTCTGTCTCATTTTTCCCATATTACTGTTTATTTTAGGATCTCTCGACTGGGAAGACAATTGGAACGGGTCGTGAGGTAAGATGGACTTTATCGTCTTGACTGCCGGCCGCCTACTGTCTTACATAGCTCTGTGGATACATTTCAGTGGCATTGTCGCCTGGGGCATCCTTCACTTCAGCGGCTGCACCAGACTTCTCTGGTTCCCGGACCTTTTTCTAGTTTTCAGTGCGAGTCCTGTGAACTCGGGAAGCACCGTCGTGTGTCGTTTCCGTCCCGGATCATTAGTCGAGTGTCTAGTCCTTTTGAATTAGTCCATTCTGATGTATGGGGACCCTCTAGGGTCGCGTCTACTACTGGCTTTCGGTATTTTATTGTGTTTATTGATGACTTCTCACGCATGACCTGGTTATATTTACTGAAGAGTCGATCCGACGTGTTCTTTGCTTTTCGCACATTTCATTCTGAAATTAATAATCAATATAATTGCAATATTAAATGTCTTCGTACTGACAATGCTAGAGAATATTTTTCTGATACTAATGGCTTTCAATCCTATCTCTCCCAACATGGGATTTTACATCAGTCTTCATGTGCGTACACCTCTCAACAGAATGGTGTTGCTGAGAGGAAACTTCGTTATTTGCTTGAAGTAGGTCGCACTCTTCTTTTTCAGATGAGTGTTCCTAAGGCATACTGGAGTGATGCCCTTCTCACGGCGTGTTTCTTAGCAAACGCCTTCCTTCCTCTGTCTTAGAGGGTACCTCTTCTTTCGAGATTTTATCTCCTAGTAAGGAACAGTTTTCTCTGACACCTCGTGTATTTGGATGCGTTTGTTTTGTTCATCACCTTGGACCTGGCCGTGACAAACTTGATCCCCAGTCTGAGCGTTGTGTCTTTCTGGGGTATTCCCGTACGCAGAAAGGCTATCGTTCCTATAGCCCTCGTTTGCGTCGCTGGTTTGTCTCAGCCGATGTTACGTTCTTTGAGTCTGAGGCATTCTTCCAACATGACGCGACATCTTTCACCCCTTCTCTCGAGTCCGAGGTCTCGCTTCCCTTACCAGATCTACCTGCTTCTCTTCCGTCATCTCCTATTTCCGTGCGGCCAGCTTCTGCAGCTTCTACTTCTTCTGCCACGTTGGAGAAGCCAGCTCCACCTAAAATTACACAGCAGTATCAGCGGCGCCAAATTACAGATAGGTCTCTTCTACCTCCTCTCGCACAATCATCTTCTGAGCCGATGATCCCTCTCTCTCGCTCTCAGGTATCTTCTCTTCCGCCTTCCTCTGTTGTTTCTGATTCTCCTATTGCATCTCGTACGAGATCCCGTTCCACTGTACATCCTATTTCGAGTTTTGTTTCTTATGATAAGCTCACCAGTACCTTCCAGAGCTTTGTTTCCTCCTTGTCTTCTATGTCTTTACCACAGTCAGTGGCTGAGGCTCTTGACCATCCTGGCTGGCGTGATGCTATGAACCTAGAAATGGGCGCTCTTCATAGTAATGATACCTGGGATCTGGTTTCTCTACCCCGTGGTGCCCATCCTGTTGGTTGTCGGTGGGTTTTCTCCATCAAATACCTCCCTGATGGATCTGTCGAGCGCTTAAAAGCACGGTTAGTCGCGAAAGGATACACTCAGACTTTTGGTGTTGACTACACTGAGACCTTCAGTCCCGTTGCGAAAATTCCTTCTGTCAGTGTGCTCCTGTGTCTTGCTGTTAATCATAGCTGGCCCCTTCATTAGCTGGATGTGAAGAATGCCTTTCTCCATGGCGACCTGACTGAGGAGGTGTATATGGAGCAACCACCAGGGTTTGTTGCTCAGGGGGGGACTTCCTCCTGCGTGTGTCGCCTACGCAAGTCACTCTATGGCCTTAAACAATCTCCGCGTGCGTGGTTTGGAGATTCAGTGAGGTAGTCATGCGCTTTGGTATGAAACAATGCGCAGTGGATCACTCAGTCTTCAGTTATCACTCTTCAGCTGGGTGTATTTTGTTGATAGTTTATGTGGATGACATAATCATCACAGGGAGCAATTCACAAGGTATACAACGTTTGAAAACCTTCTTGCAAAAGGAATTCTCTATTAAGGATTTGGGTCAGCTCAGGTATTTCTTGGGGATAGAGGTTGCTCGTTCTTCTAGAAGCTTGTTCCTATCACAGAGAAAGTATGTCTTGGACTTGCTAAAAGAAACAGGCAATCTTGGAGTTAAACCAGCTTCTGCACCATGTGAAACTCGTTCCAGAAGAAGGAGAGTTGTTGGAGAATCCTGGCAGGTATCGCAGGCTTGTCGGTAAACTTATATATATCTTACGGTTACTCGGCCAGATATTTCATTTGCTGTTGGAGTTGTCAGTCAGTATATGAGCTCTCCACGTACTTTTCACTGGGCTGCGGTGACACAGATTCTCAAGTATTTGAAAGGGGCTCCAGGGAAGGGTTTGATGTTCAAAAGACATGGCCATATGAAAGTTGAAGGCTTCTCTGATGCAGATTGGGCTGGATCCCCAGCAGATAGACGGTCCACCACTGGGTATTGTACATTTGTAAGTGGCAATCTTGTTTCATGGAAGAGTAAGAAGCAGGATGTTATAGCTAAGTCCAGTGCAAAGGCTGAATACAGGGCAATGGCACAGACAAGCACGGAACTTATTTGGCTACGTTCACTTCTTTATGAAATTGGCTTCATTTCATCTTCTCCTTCGCAGCTTCATTGCGACAACAAAGCTGCAATATACATTGCCAACAATCCAGTCTTCCATGAGCGCACCAAGCATATTGAAGTGGATTGTCATTTTATCCGTCAAAGAATCCAGAAAAGAGAGATTTGCATTGTGTTTACTTGGTCAGGGGACCAATTAGGGACCAATTAGCTGATATGTTTACAAAGTCCTTAAATAAGTCAAAATTGAGTGATATATGTAACAAGCTAGGAATGTATGATATCTACATTCCAGCTTGAGGGGGAGTGTTGGAATATGTAACTTGCCTAAGGGCATTTATGACTTTGTACATCCCTTTATGTTTTAGTATAAAGATATGAGTCAGGGGGAGATAACCCTAACTCATTCTATTTTCTCTGTCTAAACTTTCGTGTAACAGAATTAAAAGCAAGTACAATGACCAGTCATCCCCAAATCATAATTGCTCTAGCAAGTATTCACATTGATATGATATCCTCCTTTGAATCTTCGTGTAATGCCTTGATCAAACCTAGTGGTGTGATGCCCTAAGATACTTTGGTGTGATGCTCTGGTAAGCTTTTCCCCGTAGTCCAAAGATTCTTCTTCTCCTCCAATGTTTGTCATTTATTCGAACCTTTGGCTATTGCCTCTAAAAATTTCTGTTTTCTTTATCAAACGACTGGGGATTTTTTAAAGTATTTCTTTCAAATGCATGTGTTCAACCTTCATCTCCAATCTTACAGCCAGATCTATTTAGATCTCTTCCTGTCTTCCCGAATCTTTAAATTTCATAAGGTTGAGATTACATTTTAAAAGAAAAGAACAGATCTGACCATTGGATTTTGTTTGGAATTTCTCGAGTAGTTTAACACTGTCATAAAAATTGATATTGACACTCGTAAGTGTCCTAGTCAGTTCTGTCACCAATTTTCTCTACAATTTCCCTTCGATTCTATCTACTCCACCATTTTAAAACTCTCCTTATCGACCAGTTTCTATTCTTGGCTCGAAAAATTCATTCCATCACATACTGGGTTTATCCTAATGTTTTGGCCAGGAATCCCATTGATGTTCAACATTGCTTGCCATACTTTGATTGCATAGATTTTATCATGCACCTTTTAATTTTCCTCATGCATGAAATTTGGCATCCATTCTGTGTATAGGACACTAGGTTGCAAAATGTAAATCTAAGTAATTACCATTCTCCATTCCTTTGTAGCATTGTGTTTGTTTTCATGGAATAGCATGTGCAGGAGAGGGCGAGTAATTTTCCAAAAAATCATGTGGTTATGTTGCCATTTGATAATTTTCTGTCTTTCTCCCTTTTGCATTAATGATTTGATGTTTCTTTAAAATGTAAAATTTCTGTTTTTTAATGTGCAGGATGCAGTAACTGTCGTAGGGTACCCACTTGGAGGTGATACTATATCAGTGACGAAGGGTGTGGTATCACGAATAGAGGTTTGATTAGTTACCATGAACTTTCAAGTTCTATCTTACGCACCATTAATATGATATTCAATGTCATACATTCTCAAGGCATTAATTTGATACATTTACTGGATTTTTACTTTTCATTATCCATTCAAAGGTAAAGGTCTTCTTTCTCTCTTTATTGTCGTTCACTGAAGGAATTTGTACTTGATAAGTAGATCTGTTTGTCCACAAATCTGCCCATTTTTTCCCTCCATTTTTGGATGGGTTAAGATGATCCTATGGATCTGATTTTTTGTAGACACCCTATCTAGGTAAGGGCCTTTCAAATGAATGCTTTGGATCACCCCAAAATGTGGGGCCACCCTGTTTTTTTGCACTTGTGCGCAGATGAGCTTATCTGCGCTCGAGTGCAGGAACAGTAAGCACATATGTATATTTGTTTTTTTTGGGAGGTGGTGTGTGTGTGTGTGGGGGGGGGGGGGGCGGGTGTTAAGGTAAGCTGGGATCGAACCTGCAACCTCATGGTTGAGAAAAAAAGCGTCAACCATTGAGCTACAGGGCCCAACCCAAACTTCTATCTAAGTTGAGCTTCAAAAGACTAAACCCTCTAGAGGTGATTTCCACTACATTAAAAAATCTATGCCCTTTAACTCCACTTTCCTTGAGCTTGTTCCAACCCTATTGTTCCACTCTTTCGACAAGCCCCAAAGAATGGCCACAAGGCTTAGCACCCCAACACTTCCGCTCATCATAGGAGGTGGACCACATGACTGAGTTCCATGAGATCCGATCATAGGACACATCTGTTTGAAAAGCAATGTCCTACATGTTGGAGATGATCACCTGTGAATTATGTCGAGAGTAGGGGGCCAACAAGAAAGCTATCACCCTTGGGGGTGCTGGGGTTGGACGGAAGGCCTGACTTGGAGCACGACCCTTCTTCAAACCTGTCATAGAAAGAATGTACGGAAGACATCTCCACTCACACACACCCCCCCCCTGTCTTTGGTGTTCCTTTAGCCTTTCCAGTAACTCAACTAAACCACCCATCCTCTTTTCCCTTAATGCCCCTATGAAGCTTCAAACTCATGCGACCTTCCCACGTCTTCTTTTGGGGAACCCTCAACCTGTTTATGTTACTAGATGATAGTAAAGGCTTCACTAAAGGAACGGGACCATTAGTCCTTCCAACACTAAGCACACTCACTTCTACCCTTAACATAATGTCACACTAATCCTATGCATTGACTGAAGCCCTCCATCCTATCTGATTTTATAACAACCCAGTCACCTGCCTTAATCCGACAATGTTTCACTGTGTCCTTCGGCTACAATGTTACACTTCTTCTCTGAAGTAGTACAACAGCTCTCCAAGAAGGGCTGCTTTCATCTCCCTTAACCTTCTAGTACTCCAGCCTTGAACTTCGTGGATTTGTTGAGTTCTTCCCGCTCTACCCAGTCGCACCCTTACCCATCTTCTCTGGTAGGAAATTCTTTTGAAGCTGGTATGGATGATCTGCCACTTGATGGACACTGAAATTACAACATAAAGCACATGGCACGCTTTAAATAAGTATGATACAACTATTGTGAGAAGAATGGAGCTAGAACCAAGGCTGTCTTCTTTATTTATTTGAGATGTTGTTCTAATCTTACATTTTCCTTTCTAAATTATGTGGGATTATTGCAACACAAGCTTTTGAAGTTAGTTCTTCTTTCATTATTGTTAGGTTACTTCATATGCTCATGGAGCATCTGATTTACTGGGCATTCAAATCGATGCGGCGATAAATCCTGGTTAGTGGACTCCAAGCGTCTAACCCATATTGTTTTTACTTTTTGAAATTTATGTTTGCTACTTCTTTCCCGTAATTAAACTAAGGGAACTGGTATTTATCTAGTTCTTGAGAATTGTGGTACTTCATTCGTTTGTTTCTTTGAGGCACGGAACAATCTTTTATACTTGTCATCATGTAGGAAATAGTGGTGGTCCTGCATTCAATGACCAAGGGGAGTGCATTGGGGTGGCATTTCAGGTAGATTCCGTGCTAAATTCTCAAATTTATTGTGTGATCTTCACTTTGTTCAAGTGTTTGACTAAATACAACAATGCAATACCTTTGGCTGAACATTTAAAGTAATCTAGGTGATGTTAGATTAGCTCAGAATCTACTAGATGGATGCTTGTTTTGGGTAGTAGAGAACTCCTCATGAGCAAAATGTTTGGTTTTCCTGTTCTCCTAGAGTTGGAAAGCTTAGTTTTGATAGTTGCAGAAGAAGTTGCCTGTACATTTTGTTCTGGCTGGTCAATTGATGCACTGGATAGCAATTGGCAATTTCTCTTTCCAACACAAGAAAGTAATGTAGGGGCTGGGACTACATTCCTAGGTGTAACAAAGATTATAGGAGTTAAGGGTGAGTTTCAAGGCAGTGTATTGGAATGGTCTTTTAGATGTGGTGAGAGTAGATAAGGAAATGACTATGACCTGCTGGGCATTTTTGCCCTCGTGTCTAGAGGTTTCGCTGGGAATTGGGGTGAAAATAGAAAAAGTGATCAATTGTCTGCAAGCGTCATGACCATAGTTAGCAAAATTTCATTTTAAAGGGAAAAAAACCCATTTTGTAGGTTCGCCGTTTAATACTTAGTAAGCTTGTAATCAAGCTGTTTGCTGTTTCCCTTCATGAAAATAAGTCCTTTTCCCTTTCTCTTTCTAGTTTGATATTTAACAAACTTATTTTGTTTATCTGTGTTAGATTTGCATAAATTATTGTTCTAGTAATCTAGGAATTACAAAATTTAAGATAATATCTTGCATTTTATGTTTTTTTATGATTCTTATCAGACATTTCATTTAGGTTTTCAGATCTGAAGAAGCTGAGAATATTGGATATGTGATTCCCACGACAGTTGTGTCACATTTCTTGAACGACTATGAAAGAAATGGGAAATATACTGGTAAGTGACTTTACCTCATACTAGATTCTACCTTTCTTCCTTATTTATGAGCATACTGCAATTATGAATTTTGGCTGAACCTTGTGACATTTAATGAACACCTGTCTAGTACAAATTTGTGGAAATGAAATCCTAGTGTGAGGATCTTCTTCCAAGGTAAAGGATTATATTTCTCCCCCAAGGAGAAATACTGACATCGAATGTTGTACCTTGATATTGTTCTTCATTATTTACATTTCATGGCATTTTGAACCTAGCTTCACCATGTGATAAATTGATAATTATCATAAAGCCAATAGAGTCGCCACTTTGAAACTTTGTAACACTCTTGCCATTAAAATCGGGATTGTGACAGATACGAAAGTCATTGGTATTCTCATTAATCTTGTAAGAGTAAAATATTCCATATTTATATTGAAAAAGAAAGACCACATAAGAGAGAGAAAGAAGGAACGGGGTTTTATGCTACTATATTTTTTTAATCTTTTTTTTAATGATACAATGTTGTTAGAAAGTGAAAAGAAAAAGGAAGGGAATGTGTGAGATGATCACCCAACAAAATTAGAACCAGGAGATGAACATTAGAAGGAAAGAGGGAAAAACAAACTGCCCAATTGCATTAATACCTTCTCGAAATTTTGGAAATTTATCACTAGTTATCAACACACTTCTACCCACATGTGCCTTTTCGCTAGATCGTCAACTTTTCCATTGGCCTCACAACCCACATGATGGAAATTGATTATCACATCCAACTATCCAAGGCCAAATCCAAGGCTGCCTAGACTGCTTCAGGTGATCTCCAAGCGTACCTTATCTCCATGCACCCATCTAATTACATTAGGGAGTCTCTCTTCAGCTGTGAAAGTACCATACCATTCAAATATATAAAAAAATAAAGAGAAGAAAACAATGAAAGGGCAACCATGCAATGCTACAAAGATCTTCAATCCTGTTTTCAATTCCTCTATCTCTGCCTTAATCACTGACATTTCCTTATCATCTCTCTATATTTTATATGTACAGTGATTCTTTCTGCTTTATTTGTTCTCTTTTCCATTAAAGTTATTGTTATGTTTTGCTTAATCCATGCTCCATATTTCTCCCCTTAATAGCCTATCGTGTTCAATATGTTTCATGTAATGACAAAATGAATCATTAGAGGCTGTTTCTTTTGTATATCTTTCCATTCTAACACAATTAACTCAGGTGAATAATCTGTTTACATCATCAATGGTGTTATTTTCCATTTCTTAGACTTTGGTTCTATATTTTCATACTTGCATGTGTGTGCACCTGATGGTGTACACTTTCTATTTCATGTCTAATAGAACATTTCTTTATCTTTAATCAAACTTAGCCGTTGAATTTGTTGGTGTAGAATCTCAGAATGTGAGTAATTTTCTTGCACTTAAATGGATTCATGCAGTTGTTTTTCTAAGTAAAAGATTTGGTGCATTTAGATTTCTCCCAGGAGACATAGGTCGAATTAGCTGGTGTAATCTTTTATGCATGAACATTTAGGATTCCCTTCCCTTGGAGTCTTGCTGCAAAAGTTGGAGAATCCAGCACTACGCGCATGCTTAAAAGTACAGTCTAATGAGGTATGCTTCTGTATTTAGTTGCCATACCTAATGATTTCTATGTTTTGGCTTATTCAAAGAGTCATTGCCTATAGTGTTACAAGTTGTGTCTGGTTTTAATTTATGTATCTGTTCTATATGTGTGTACTTGTGCTACTGGTGTATACTAGTGTATCTTTATTTGTGTATTCTAGAAATTGAGGGTATTTTGAGGATGTGTTGCATATCTGTTGCCACTTGTATTGTTCACTCAATCTAGTTATTTATTTATTTATATTAATTTCATGAATGTTGCCACTTGTATTGTTCACTCAATCTAGTTTTTTATTTATTTTTATTAATTTCATGTATGTTGCCACTTGCATTGTTCACGCAATGGCAGGAGCCTCGTGCACTGGGCTGCCCCTTTTTTATTTCATTGAGGAGAGAAAGCAGAAATGACCACATGATGAGACTTCGTATAGATACCCTTAATAAACATAGGCAAAAACTGGTACAAAGCAAAAGCAAATCAAATAGGGAATTTGGATGCAGGTAAAACCATTGCACATGAAATCAATTTCTGTAGAAACCCATTTTATGCCGTTTTGATGGGTTGATTTATGAGAAATCTATTTACAAGGAAATCAATTTCATCAAAAACTCCCAAGATTAATTTCCTCCTAAACATGTCTGAATTTTATTTTAACCTAAAGCTGCTATATCTCCTGCACCCTCCCTTTCACACACATAAAGTGCCTAAATTTATGCTTGTCAATATTAATTCCTAAAATAAAACAGACATTAGAAGACAGAAAAAATGGACTAAAGTTTAAAACAATTGAATATTCATGCCTCAAATTTAATCAAATGTCACAAGACTGTGTTATTCAATTCATCATGCTTTGTTTTGATGGCTTACAATTAATCCCTAACAAGGAGACATTAGATCATTTACCTCAAACAGAAAATCCTCAAATCCGTCAATATACCTGTTATCAATCAATTAATGCTTTAGTTTTTGTTTTATACGCTCCAAGTAAAGTTTGTGGTAGGATATGGTCATATGATCCTAATCTGAGAAATAATGATTGAAAATAGTCGAAAATGATTTAAAAATGAAAAGAAGGGGCTTTGGGGTGATTTTTTAACGCAACACAAAGCACATCCTTTCAACACCAATACAATGCCATATCGGTACTGTATTGGTCATTATGGTCTCATATCAACTTGGTGCAGCTGATGCACACAGATTGGTACAATTTTCTACATATCAGTTTAGGTGGCCAGCATCACACTGTATTTGCCTGATACATATAGTACCGACCAACATTTTGAACCATGTTTTGAATTGAGGGCCTTAAGATCTAATCGTTTTTGAACCAAAACGATGTAAGTGTTTTTGAATTGAGGGCCATAAATTCCGAAATATATCTAGCTGAAGAAGTTATACTTTAACTGAGTTGTGATGAAGAGAGTTCTTCATAAATATCCAAGATGAACGAGAAGTGAAAGATACGGAGATTCATAATTAACCTTTTGTTTGGATTGCTCAGCTTACTTTATTGTTGAACATTTGCATGAAGTGTGCAAGAGTTCATCTTGGCTTCAGGATTATAAAATATTATTAACAACATAGGACAACCTTTGCTTTCTTGCGTTCGTACACATCTCATATTGATATTTATAAGAATATGTCTCAGCTGCATTTTGCACTGATAAATGTAGCCATGCATCTTTCAGTGGTTCCAAACTCCTGTTTGTTGGCTTTTAAATTTTTTAGGATCTCATTCATTGCAGGGTGTATTGGTGAGAAGAGTTGAACCCACTTCTGCTGCAAACGGTGTTTTAAAGGAGGTATGTGGTGTGAGAAACTTAAATGTGCATAATCCCCTTCATTTATTTTATTTTTTTGAATGGTAATCCCTTTCATTAGTTGAAATACAAATGCAATGAATGTTAGGGTTTCTAACAAATATCTATATTGATCAAGTAGGTAGGCCGTAGATGCATAGATCTAGTCTTAAATATTACTAGTAACATGTATCTAGAAAGTAAAGAAACAGATCATTTGAAAAAAAAAAAAAAAATTGTCTAAACATAAAATAATCACAAAATGGAAAACATCGTAGATATTTTACACATTCATGGTTCTACCCCTAAAATATCAACAAAAACACCAATATACTCTAGTAAATCAATTTGGAAAAAATATAAAAATATAAAAATATAAAATATGAAAAAGTGGGAATAAGGATAGATCTAGAATATAGGTTTATAGGCCTACCTTTTAAGACCCTCTACATGTATTTGGCACGAAATAAGCAATATTGCAAATGAAACAACAAGAAAAAATGAATTACATACCTCAAAGTGAAAATTCCCCATCCAGGATTCTGATGTTTCTACCTATTGATCGACCCATCAATCTTATTTCTTTGGTGTTAATCCATCAAAGGAGCATGTGTTTTAAAGGACCTGCATGAGTTTACAAGACTTCTAGATCAAATGTCTAATTGTGCTCGCGAATAACCCCACTAACAATTAAATATTTCTAGAACTAGAAGGCTTCCTTTGTAATCATCTCAATCCAATCAAGGTGTAATCATCATTAGCTCCTGGGGTTTCCATTCTTTGAGTGCCAAACCTTGACATTAACTGTCCACCTCATTGATTATACTATATGATTTATGCGCTATTTGTTTTTGCTTTCATTGTATAAATTAATATTATCCACTCAAATATGCAAGTTTTGAAATTCATGGTAGCTATTTCCTTGCATTACATTTTAATCTGACTTTTGATGTTTATTTAATCTATTTCAAAGGATAATGTATTTTAATTTTTGTTGAAGCAGTTCTAGAATAATATTTGAGACATTATGTTTTTTTCCAGGGGGACGTGATTGTAAGCTTTGATGGTGTTCAGATAGGATGTGAAGGAACGGTTCCATTCCGGTCGACTGAACGTATAGTTTTCCGCTACCTTATAAGTCAAAAGTAAAGTGCTCATTTCCTCATTGTATAGAAATTGTGTTTGGAACTATATCTTTGATGATTTCTATCTGATTTTTTGTTTTTTCTCTGTTCATTTAGTGCCTAAATCATTATCTGATTTTGTGTTTTTCAACATATTTATCATCACTCTTTTTTCCTTGTCTAGTCTGAGTGTCTTCATCCACTCACATGCTCTTGAACAACATGCTATTTTGAATAATCAGGTTCTCAGGTGATGCTGCGGAGCTTGGTATCATTCGAGATGGGACTTACATGAAAGTTCAAACAGTTCTACATCCACGTGTTCATTTGGTATGCAGTTAGAACTTCGTCTCCTTGTATTGAACAAAATGGATATTGGAGCTCTTTATTCACTTTAAGAAATCTTTGTTTTATCAAAATTTATGTTCAAAAAGTTAAATATGGTGTTCTTTCACTCCCTTCAAGGTGCCATATCACATCGAAGGAGGGCAGCCTTCATATTTGATCATTGCCGGTCTAGTGTTCACGCCACTGTCAGAGCCTCTAATAGGGTAAGTTCTATTCAATTGAATATTTTTTGTTGAATAACGGTTTACCTTGTAGTATGCCATTGAATATTTTTTTTGTTGAATAACGTTTTAATAACTAATCACTTGAACTAATTTTTACGATGACAGTGAGGAGTGTGAAGACTCAATAGGGGTAAGTTAAATCATCACGTAAATACTAATTTTATGTACTGCTTTTATTTAGAGCTACTATCATATGTTAGCCATTTTTTTAATAGTTGTCTCTGGTAAAGAGCTGTGAGTTTTTATTTGTTCCTTTTTCTTTTGTTCCAGCTGAAACTCTTGACAAAGGCACGATACTCTTCAGCAAAGTTCAGAGGAGAACAGATTGTGATTTTATCCCAGGTTAGAGGATAACTTTCCACCAAGACTTCACACACATTAAGAAAGAGAGAGAAGAGAGAATTGGAAAAGATTAGCCCTCATGAGAACTCTCCAGTGGATTGGACCAATCTAGTTAGAAGAATTGTAACCTTAACCAAGGTAACCTTAGTTGGAAAAGATCATCCCTTGGGAACTCTCCCGTGGATTGGACCAATCTAGTTAGAAGAATTCTAACCCTAACCCAAGGTAACCTTCCCTTCCTAACAAACTTGTGAAACTAAACTACTGTAACTCTCTCTCTCTCTCATATGCTTCATGCTCGCTTCCAATGATGCTTTCCCCACACTTCTTGTTCACTTCTACATCCTTCTTCCTATTTGATTTAAAAGATACTTCCGACATGCTTTCACTTTTGTTTCCCTGTCACTTTCTTAGTGCTTCTCGCTTCCTTCATGTACACCTTGGATTTTATTCTTCCATAGAGACAATTGATCCTCTTTATTTCTTTTAGACTATCACTGTGAGTTAGTAATTTTTTTAGATGACCGAATAGCCTCTCCCTTGCAAGAACATGAGAGAACAGCAAGGAAGACGAGAGAGGGGATTTTCTTTTCTTATCTTTTTTAAATGTGGGTTAGGGTTAGGATATTTTCTAGTGTAGCCTCCCATGTTTTCATGGCTTCTTCGAGAAAGGGTTTGAATTGGATCAAATTCAAAGGCCCTAAAGCCGGAAGAGGATGGAGCCTTGCAAAAACTTTCCATAAGCACGGTCTATGAACTGATCTCTCATAAGAAAATCCATCCCCAGCGATTCTAGAAACAATGCTGTCTACATTGGTGTAATCTGCTCTTGCCTTAGGCGAACGTTAGCCCCAACTTTGACAAAAACAATTCCATCATCAGAGACATGGCCCACGTTAAGAATAGCAACAAATACATCACTATTGACCATCTCCAGTCCCTCGCACCTACAATGTCATGCAAAAATCAGCTACCATTTTTTTACCCTTGGGTTTAACAGTTCTTTTACGAAATTCTATTACTTTGGTTTCATTATTTCCTAAAACATCTTTTGCTTCCACAGGTCTTAGCAAATGAAGTAAACATCGGATATGAAGATATGAACAATCAGCAGGCAAGTGGCTGTGCACTCGCACTCACACTCGAACCTGAATCCCTTTTATACCATATTATTCTCTGAAACATACACAACAATGGTAACAGGTTTTGAAGTTCAACGGGACTCGAATCAGAAATATACGACATCTCGCACATCTTGTTGACTGTAAGTAGTATCAACTATTTCCTTTGTTACATGGATTCTTCTTAATGGGCCCCGTACCCGTGTCGGATTCCAATACTTCAGGATTCTCTGCGACCTCTTTTATTTGTTTTCTCTGAATACTACTACCGCAACTTTACAATTACCGCATGTTTTGAGTTTTATCCATCCTAAGAGTACGTTTTTATCTAAAAATAAAACATTATATTGACTTGACCTGTTTAAAATTTCAGTACATGTTACAACTATAATATGATGATGTAAAAAATTTTAATTTAAAAATTGATTAAAATATTTTGGAAAATCCAGAAATTTCTTTTTGAGGTTTGCTGAATCCGACACTCAATATCTATGCTGGATTCCAATGCTTGATATCCGAGTCTTATTCCGATACTTGTTTCAGTTCTGAATTCTGATGCAACATAGACTATTTCTCGTATCACTGTGTATAAACTGTTCTGGTTCTCACGAATTTTGTTTGACTCCATGGAATAGCATGTGAAAACAAGTACTTAGTGTTCGAATTCGAGGACAACTTTCTTGCTGTTTTGGAACGAAAGGCAGCTGTGACTTCCTCTCCCTGTATTCTCAAGGATTACGGTATTCCATCCGAAAGGTCTTCGGATTTGTTGGAACCATATGTTGATTTATTAGAAGATGGGCAAGTAATAAATCAGGATATTCAGGACAACCCAGTTTCTTCTTTGGAAATCGGATTTGATGGGCTCCTTTGGGCATGATCCTTAGTAGTAAAGGAAGTAAAATGAAGGCCGGAGATGAATGTTGCAATGCTCCCTCACATCCTCTGTGCTATAATTTGAGTTCTATTTTTTTCATTTTGGTTGTAACATTTTTAATCTCTTCTATTCTCTTATGAGCATAAGCATATGCAAAATTGGTCAGTATCAGCTCTATGGTGGTGCTCATGTAAAAAATCATTAGACTTTTTTTTAAGAGGACATATTTTTATCCTTTTTTTCTTTTCCTAATAGGATTAAATTCCATTTCTTCTCGTTCCTTTTCAATTATGCTGGTAGTTACTTTGTAATTTTTTCCAACAATGCCTTTGTAATTCATTCACCTTATTGCAAAATGATAAAAGTATCATGTAATAGAGTTCAATTTTCAAATCCATGCCCTTCATTACATTGATGGTCTTCGGCCTTAGATTCAACCATTTTGTTTTTTGCCATGGAATTTGGATTTGGATAGTTGCACGTTTATATCTGGAACTCCCTGTGATGTGTGCTGCATTGGATCATAGCTATTTTCGTTCGTCAAGATGAGAACATTTTCCTAATAATTCCAACTCCGGTAAGATCATGGTTGTTTGGCAACGACGATATTTTTTTTTCCATTGAATAATTGTTTGTCATGTGGTGGGAGAGGAGCAAGGACAGTGAAGAGAGCGTGAGAATTAAGAGGTAACGAGTGAAGAGAGGTTGAGAAGTGGCTGAAAAACAGGAAAAAAAATATTACATGTCAACGGCCGTGTTTGGCTGCCCTGAAAGTTTTTTCCATGGAATAATAGTTTATCTAAGTGGTGGGAAAGGGGCAAGGAGGCTGAGAATTGAGTGGGCATGAGTGAGGAGAGGATGAGAAGTGGCTGAAAAACAGGGAAAAGAAAAACCCTACTCAAATTGGACCCCATCTCCTCTCCGATGCCCTCTCAAATTCTCTTCCCTCTCACAACACTTGGACCTGGTAAGCTAATCTTCCATGAAAAAAGAATCCATGATTGCCAAAACACGGCCTTTGAGTTTTGAGCATAGTACTTTTTCCTTGTTTTACAGACCTCCCTCATCAATGGGTAAAACTAACATTCCATGGAAAAATAATTCATGGCTGCATAACATGGCCGTTGTTGAAAAGGAAAAAAAAAAAAACAAAATGACATTTTTCTCTGACCCTTCATTGTGATTTGTGGGGCTAGGATCATCTAACCACAAAATACCAGCAAAAAATTGAAGCATGTCTTTTTTTTATAGAGTGACTAAACTACCCTTAAGTGAGAATAAAACATGAGGACTCCGCACTAAATTTCTAGAGAAGCATAAATGGAAAAGGGAATTTTGAGTTCAATGAAAATGTGTACAAGACCTACCCAAACACAAATAGTGAATTAAATAAACAGCGAGTTCTGGCTTACAAAAAGCAAACCATACTGACTTGAAGAAAGGGTCTTGTCTTGATGAATAATTAACACAGAATGAAAGACAGATTCTTAAAAAAGTGAATGAATAAACCAATGGGACTAAGTGATTTCTTTCTTGTTTTTTGGCTTGTGAGGCAAGATGGCATGTCCTCATGTGTATTTTGCATAATATCAGTAAATTTTTAAGGAGCCGACCAAGTTTCCTAGATAAATTCTGGGTTAATCAATAAAAATAGGCTACTGATGTTGGCACTACAATGTTTTGATAATCACACTAACTCGTCTTGTCTTTTCTTATTTAAACAGCAGTCAGAGGTTATTAAAGTCCCCAAAAAAAAACTCTCAGAAGAAAATCAAGAAGCAAAAGAGAAGCCGAGTTTGTGCAATTATTAAGACATGGTAGTCCCAATATCAGTATCCTAAAAAATGGGACTAACTTGGATGCAGCTATCAGGGCAAGGGTACAATAATCTACAAGCTTCAAAGATCTGCATCAAATGGTAATCTGGGGTTGACAGAATCCGAACCGATCACTCTCCGGGATGCCTCCCACAGTTGGGTTTCAATCCCTAACATCCTTAGCTCATGCAGACCTCGCTGAACTGAAACATGGAAGACACACCGCAAGATCATTAGAGAAGCTTCTGTTATTTTTTATTTATTGATGTTTATTCAACATAGAGGAATGCTTCAGTAGGACGTGACCTCAATGTAATACAATGTTGCGGCATAGTGGGTCCCATCCTCAATTGATCTGAACTGTCAACTTGATATACCTTGCTTTGGTTCTCATATGACACAAAAGTATGGCCAATTAACGAATCCTAACATCTAATAATGTGTAATCGTTGTCGTTGAAAAGGAACGGTCAAAAACCACATACGACAGCTTGTATTCAACAACAAAACACAGAGTATTAGAGGTTAAGATTGCATGATGTTTGGGCTATCAGAGATACAAAAAGCAGCCTATCAATAGACGGTTTAGATCAATCAAAGATGGGACCCACTATGATATAGCAAGTGTGCCACACTGTACTCCAGTGAGGTCGCGTCCTAGTGAAGCATTCCTCATTTATTGTATGTTATGCAGTAAGATATGTTAGCCATTTTCATTTCTGATAGGAAGGTATTATGGTGTGTCATGTCACTTAGGAGCATCTATATGTCAATTAGAACTTAGTTCATGTTTGGATACTCCGAAAAGTTCTTTTTAAGAAATCAAAACTTTTTGAGGATTGTAACCCATTTTTAAAGGTAAATTTTTTTTTCATCAGAAAACTGTGAAAAAAGACAATGCTAAAGCTGTGATCTTTCCTAGGAAAACTTTCTCTGGAAAATTTTCAAGGGGAAAAGAAATTTCGATAAAAAAATTCCCAGCATAGCCGAACATTCCTCTGTCATTGTCAAAATAGTCACAAATTATAAAAATTTAAGCATTAAAATTACCATCAACCAAATCATGTGAGGTTGGTGACACGGATCTTTGGTTGATCCAAAACTGCAATCGCTCATCTACAATGTCCTGCTCCAAACCATGATTTTTGGCTCTCCTCCAGAAATATGTAAGCCAAGCCTACAAGGACACAAATATCAAGCAGCTAACAAAATGGCTTACGATAACAAGGTAAGTAATACTCCTATTTTACCAAACTTTCCATAGAACCAAATGAATAGATGAAAGTACAGGAAATTTAACTCGAATATCAAATTAGGGAAATTTTCATATTGTAAAATTGATCGAATTACCAAGACTTCCATAAAATAATAGGTACATATTAATAATGACAAGAACACAGCTAGCATGAAGAATTTTGATTGAGTAAATTGAACTGGAGGACTGACCCGGAACATACATACACCAACAATAGGAGAGAATCATCAACACTGACCCGAAACCAACAATGGGATGATAAAGAAGGAAGGATGAGTGTTTAGGTCATGAGTAGTAAAGGTTAGAAGCGGATTAATTAGGGACTGTTGTGTATAAATTGAGGTGTTAGGGTTAGAGGTTAGGGTTTGAGGGTGCGAAACAGAAGAGAAGGGGGTGCGAATGACTTTTTTTTTAAGGGCTGATGAGGATTAGGGTTTAGAGTGTGCGGCTACGGTTTGGATGATGCGGAGTCACAAAAGGATGGTTTTTGGGTCATGCGTACAAGCAAGGATGGTTTTTAGGTTTTGCGCATATGTAGTTTGGGTTTTTGGGTTATGCTCATGTAGTTTGGGTTTTTGGGTTATACACTTATGCACACAAAAAGAAAAAAAAAAGGATTTAGGTTATGCGCATGGTGTTTTTGGATTTCAAGGATTTGATTTCGGTCACTTCTAGTCGTGGTGGTGGTTATGGGTTTAGGGATTTGGGGATTTGGGTTTTGGATAGGTATGGTTAGGGTTAGGGTTATGAAGATGTGGCAATCGTATCTTCGCCTTCACGGAGGAAATTCTTAATCTTCAACCAGATGCTCTATACCATGTTACATTTGATAATGGAGATTAGAGAGATAAAGAAGAGAAGTAAAATGGAAGAGAGAATATGGAGAGAATGCGTGGAGAGAGTCTTGTTCTCTCCCACACGAATGTATGTGTGTGTGTGGATATATAGAAAGACAGAAATACCCCCCCTCAAGGGAGGTGTATAATACGACCACTCTTAACAATCCAAAAGAACCAAAACTAGGTGCAAGCCAACACTTATCCAGAAAGGGCCAAAACAAAAAAGGCAAAGAGGCTCCAAATTTATGAATTCTAAGCAATATATGAAGAACAACATGGACAAGGGAAGTTTTTGAGAAATAATTAGTATAATGTCTTTTACTAGAACTAAAAAGATATATTCAATCAAAATCCCTTCTTCCTTCAAATTTAAATTTAATGCAACCAATACAAAGTGAGGCCAGAAATATTTAACAGAACTTCTAAGTCATGAACAGCATGAGTAGGTTGTTCCCTATGTCACAAATATTGTTCTCGGGAATTTCTCGGCAAGCGAGAATTTTAGGATATATATATATATATATATTTTTTTTTTCGGGTTTATATTGGGAAAAAAGATAAAAATAAAATTATTTAAAAAAATATAAATTTAAGAAAATATATAAAATAAAAATATCTTATAAATATTGGGATAATATTGTGATATTATCGCGATATTTTATGATAAAAATCAAAATATTGCTATATTTTTAAAATCTCGGTATTATTTCGAGATTTTGTTGTTTTTATTAAAATGTCGCGATAAAAATGCGATATTTTGTAAATATCAGAGATATTTGTGACAAAGGTTGTACCATACCGGTAAGTCCAGAAACACTAAAAAGAACCTTGAAATCATGATAGCATGAGCAAGTTGTACCACACCTGCTTAAAGAGAACATCCTCACACTCCTCCTGGCTCAGTTCTGAAAAAGAAAATTTTGTTTTTTAAATCCAATAATATAGATTTAAATGATTGTGTGGATCTATTTTCGATATTTAATTGATAGAAACCATACTACTAAAGTAAGGCCAATCATAACAAAGAAAAGTCATATCCACAACCAAACATCCAAACGTTAAATACCAAGCCCATTACATTGTATATCATGATCAGCTTTTTCTATGAAGCCCTGGAAACATGCCTCCACAACAATAGACCAAATGATTGCATTGCAAAAAGAAAGTTTTAACCAATAAAAAAATGTTATTACTTTGATAGCTTGAGTCAGAAAGCAACTTACCAAATGCTTCTACAAGATGATGACTGTCGATTGGAACATTGAGGTCTGAAAGCACACCAATGTCACAATGGAAATTAGTCACCCAAACAGATCCTTTCAGTGCACTAATTCCAAAATCATAGTTCAAAACTAGTACAGAAATCCATGGACAAGATTAAAATAATTCAATAAAAAGATGAAACATATAAATATTTTGTTCTGTGATTCTATCTCTTGGGGTACCAGAAATCTGACAAGAAACTGCCTAGCCTCAAAAGTATATGGCTACTGATTGATGTTTAGATCCTACCTCCACCGATCAAGTGCTTCACAATTTAAGAAACAAGAGGGGGAAATCTCACTGAAAGGCTAGTAAATAACAAAGAACAAGCTCCAGCAAGCAAAAGTAATATTGTCATCATAAACAAACAAGAAACTAAATTCGACTAACTAATCTGTTCCAGTGAAGAGGTCATCATTAAGAGACGATTTTGATGTTTCAACTTCCAAGGAGTATTTTGTCCTTTTAATATTTTGTTTCCTTCTCATATTTCTTAATAATTAAGAGGAGGGTCATTTTACCAGAATCATAGTTTGAACAGAATATATGGAAAAGATTCAAAGAATTCAATAAATAATAAGCCATAAAAGTAGATTGTACAATCTCTTCAAAAAATTTACCAATTTTGTCTTCTTAATTTAAGCAGCAAGAGGCAAAATCTCACTTAAACACTAGTAAATAACAAAGAACAAGTTCTAGAAAGCAAAAGCAATATGGCATAGACAGTCAGAATGCAGATGATCGCATTCTTGAAGAGCTCTCATTTCAGGATCAACATGCCTTTTATGTTTCAAGGAGTACTATTGTCCCTTACGTATTATGACTTCCTTGAGATTTTTTATTTATTAAGTAGAGAACGTCCTCGCAATTTCTAAGATAACTTTGGAGAGTCCAATAAAACATGAGTCAACCTTACGTCTCTCTTAGTTGAAAGTTGAGACAAACCATCTTCTCTTTTCTATTTCTGTCTTCCTCTTTCTTTTTTTCAAGTTGCTATCAAAGCAATCAAAAACTAGCTTTTGCCCTATTGAATCTTGATCAATAGCACTACGAACTAGCCATGCCAGGGGGCACAAGCAACCAAGCTAAGAATGCCCGATGTACGTATCATCAAAACTTAATGGGTGAGATGGGATGAGGTGGCCTTTCTTGGCATTCTGCCAGGTGAGACAACCCAGGAACCACTCTGCGCCAAACAAACACCTCTCAACATGATGCTAACACCCCCAGCTGACCACATGTCTCATGCAAAGAACAACATAAAGAAGTGGTGGAGAAGGAAGTTTGTCATGTACTAGAGGCCAAGGTTTTAAATTTCGGTTTCGGAATGCGTTTCGTTCCTCACCACGAAATTTTGGACGAAATCTAACGAGATCATATAAAATAATATTTTATCTCGTATAAAATTTCGACGAAATTACAGAAATTTCGGCTGAAATTTTGAGAAAATATCATATAACGAATAAATCCCAGATTTTTTGGAGATTCCCGAAATTTCAGGGATAACGAAATTTCGACCGAAATTTTGTAACATTTCGAGTTTTTAACTAATTTCGGTTTCGGGGTTGACCGAAACCCAAAATTTCAGTCGAAATTTGAAACCTTACTAGAGGCTATCAAAGGTCAATGGTCAACCCTTATGCTCTAAATCACTAAAATATATGCAAACAAGGTAAATCAGGACTAGAGAGACCTCACAATGGATCAGAGCCCAACCTGAGGGCTACTAAATATTATTGGTATTTACTAAAAATTGGGTATATGTTACCAAGTACATATGGATGTGCCTCATAAGTCATAATGAAACCAGAACTCACATCATAAAAAAGAATTTCTTCACTAAAAGGAACCGAAGTTAATATTAGAACACACCTGTGACAGATTCACCAGCCTTCACCGAATTTGGGCGACGACGGTAAGCCATTGCAAGTAATACAGCATCTTCTACCTTCAAAATAAATCCATGAAAAAAACATTTTGAGTATTGGAAAAAAAGAATGAATCATTGTCGGCAAAAAGTATATGTAAGTGGACAAATACAGTATATTTAAATAAATATCAATGTCTACACAAGTGAATGCTATTCGGTCCTAGCTCAACTAATAAAATTAAAATTGTTAGTTTGTGTGTGTATACAACAGTTGACTCTTTGCTTGCTCTTATCAACCTGTATGCAAAGTTAGTAGTGCAGATATTCCCTAACTATCTAATTCTTAGGGTGGACATTGGTGAGCAGATATTCCCTAACTATCTAATTCTTACTAGCTTTGTCGCATTATTATTATTATTATTATTAAATGTAGGACTGATTAAAAAACACAGAAATATGCAATAATTGTTGTATCAATTGAAAAATAAATTAAGGGGCATGTCAGTTTGTTGTTTCTAAACAGTATCATGAAGTCATCAGTAACCTATATGTATTATTACTAATATGTTGGAAAGCACATACTATTGTGTCTACGAATTGTTTATGTATTGTTTATGTATAGTAACTAGTGTAGTGTGTTTAAGTAAGGCAATAGGAGGCGAACACTAAATTATAGTATATTTATTCATTGGTTTTGAATTTGGCATTTGGGAAAATTTTTTAAACACCGATCAAGACTAGAAGATGTTCAGTACAACACCCCAGTACAAGTGGAGATGTTCAGTAAAGGCGAATGGAATCTCAATGCAATAAAAAAAAGGCACACAGTTGAGAATAAAGTAACAAGTGGTAAAAATAAATTGGTTTTCAAACGTTGATCAAGACAAGATGTTCAGTAAATGGCAACAACACCCCAGTAGAAGTGGAAATGTTCAGTAAAAGCCAACGGAATCTCAATGCAATAGGAGAAAAAAGGTACGCAGTTGAGAGTAAAGTAGCAAGTGGGGAAAATAAATTAGTGAGCTACATCATGTTGAACAAAAGGATAGAGTGGAAACCTTCAGTGAAGCTAGCTCACGCAATCCCTTTTCAACTGAAAGCATGCTCTCAATATTTCCCTCTCCGCCCATATCATTCGAATCCCATGGCACTTCGACTTTCTCTGCTCAATAGAGTACATGACAGCAACATGTTCAACAACATAAAAAAAAAAGCATTTTATACGCCAATATCACCAAGGAAAAATAATGATTTTGCCGTATCCAATCAACAATATGACAAAAAATTTATTTTTTCACATATTTATCTAACACAATTACCATGTCTACACCAAAATTCTAACCTGTCACGCCTTCCTCTTTAGCTTTCTGTCCAGCAGACAAGACAGCTTCAATAGGAAGAGGGGCTAAAGATGACCAGTATTCGTGTTTTGGTTCAGCAATCTCTGCATGAATACCTAAATAAATAAAATAGCTGGTTAAGAATCAAAGGAAGCTCACGTGAGTGGATACACCAAAAGGAACTCACAGAATTAATAAAGCAGCTCTTAAAAAAAAATTGTAATATTTAAATACCTGATCCATAAGAAGTGTAAGCAAGAAGAGCATATTTAGAAGATTCACCTTAGTTGTTAATTTTGTTCTACTGGGAGTTTCTTTTTGCTCACTAGACCTGAACGTTTTGTTTTTTTTGGCCATTAAGGTGTTTCATTCCAAAAAGAACGCAATGAGCGGAGGAATTTTTTTCTTAAATAGTTAAAATGTTCATGTTTGGAGTAGGGTTTCAGGGAAGAGATGTTTTTTTGCAAAAATGTAGAACATGGTCACTAAACACGAGTAAAAATGGTCACTAAACATGGATTTTGGTTCAACCCTCCATCTGTTTGGTAGAGTTAAAAAACATCAAATGCCCATCAAACGAATACAAAATGGTCACTAAACACTGGTAAAAATGATAACAAAAAAAAATCCCATAACGATGAATCTGGAAATCTTGCATTGTTTCGGTCCTTGTTGGATAGAACAAACAAATTTTGCCCTATTTCAACCATATTGGGCCATATTAGAGCGGGTTTCTAGGTGAAACGTTTCGTTTGTTTGTGATTTATTCTATTTTCCAAAACCAAAGGGAACATTTTGTCTAATCCAAATGAAACAAAACAGAATTCATAACTAAGTGATCCACGAATCTGACTCTAACAATTGCCTTAGATGCATTCATCATGAAGACAAGAATTGTCAAGGACCCTACATAAAAATCATAATAGCAAAGATGGACATAAAAGCATTTGCAGTCATTTATATATAACTACGAGCGATTTCCAGTAACTTAAAATACATACTTGGAGCATCCTATGACGTCTAATGATTGATTTTCATCAGCAATTTTCATTTTAACCGGTGAATTAACCACATGAAATTTACTTCAACTAACAAATAGCCTATGATTTGGCCGACACTTCGAATTTATTGCCGACCCACGTGTCCTGCCGTGTCCAACACGACACACGTGTCCACACTCCTTTGGACACTTTTACTTGTATTGCTAGAATTGTTAGACTTAATGTGGGTGTGTGGACATGTTTTTGTACTGTGTCAACTGTGACATTATGTTTTTTTATTGAATATTGTGTTTACCTCATTTAGACAACTCATATCCTCATTGAAACTGGACATGAATCCATATCCACAAATCATGATCCATATATTTTTTATTTTAGCCATGTCCCTGTTTCTAAAGTTTGGGGGTTTGCTGTGTCCGACACTCACTCGTGTACGTGTCCACAAATCATAGCAAATGGCATTCGTTGATTGCTTCATTTTGGTTTGCAATGGCATCCTATGATATGTAGTGCATGATTTGCACCATTTGGAGTGGCATTCATTGATTGCTTAATTTTGGGTTGCATCCTATGATATGTAGTGCGTGATTTGCACCGTTAACTTTCAAATCACACATGAATTACACCTTATGAATCCAAAGGTTACTACGAGATACATAAACATTTCACCCCATTTGCGTACTAGAAGATCTACATGGTGTTTCTGTGTATATTTATAAATAAATAAAAACAATGAATAGACATAACATTATCCATATATAATGTTGCCCATAAGGCCACCCCCCACCACACACACGCGCGCGCGCATCTATATATCGAAAACATCAAATGCTCTTCAAAAGAATACAAAATGGTCACTAAACATGAGTAAAAAATGGAAAACCCCAAAAATCCCATAGTGATGAATCCGGAAATTTTCCTTTGTTTCTATCTGTATTGTCCAGAACAAGCATTTTTTCCCTGTTTCATCCAGATTGCACCAGAATTTTTGCCCTATTTCACCCGGATTGGACCAAATTAGGCCGGATTTCTACATGAAAAGTTGTGTTTGATGATTTTTTTCTATTTTCCAAAACCAAACGGAACATTCCCTTCTTTTTTTTTTTTGAAAAATGACAATTTCATTAACAGTTAAAATAGGGACAAGATGTCCAGTGCCCAGTACACAGAAAAGGAAGTGAATACAATTACAGAGCCCATTAACAGTAGATAATTTAAGAAACAACAACCAGAATACACTCCCTGAGAACTCCTTTTGCTAAGGTATTCGCTGCCTCAATAGCCGATCTCCTTCGATGTTTAGTCCTGGGCTCCAATAGTCGTATTAGATCCAATATTTCAGCAATGAACCCCTGCATCCTCCACGGACCCCTTGGGGCATTTGATGCCCAACTAATTGCATTTGCAGAGTTTCCTTCCACAATAAACGGAACATTCCATTTATTCCAAACAAAATACAAAGGAATTCATAACTAAGGGATCCACCAATCTGACACTAAGGAATTCATAACTAATGAAGAAGTGATTCATTATAGAATAACAAAGGTAGGCCAAAAATCCCACAACGAAAAAGGAACACAAAAGGAATGGAACAAAGAAATAAATCAGGCATGTGATACCAAACAATAGAATCGCTTCAAAGGACCCCAAAATTTTCTTATCCCGCCTGAGAATTTCTATCCTTATGTCCACTTTTTTATTTACTTGCTTCATTTCAAAAGAAGAAGAAGACTACAAATTTCAAACATAGGTCCTCCATTTTGTGAAACAGCCCCTAATACCTGCCAAAGAGGCTAAGAACTTTACTTGGGCCAATTAAGGGTTATTAACGAGTCACCTTCTGATCATTCAAAAAAAAAATAGTCACCTTCTATCCACATGCTGGAGCAGCGGTAGTTGACTGGCACTTCAGACCAAACCAAACTGCTTTAGTGTCAGGCTCAATCACGTAGTAATCTCTGCTATCTCATTAGCGCAATAAGGAAAATGTGGAAACATGAATTTCCTCCAGTTACAGAAATCTAAAATCCTGTTAGTAATGTGGGCCATTTACCCATACAATTGTGATTCGCTAATTTAATCTCATACTTGTCAACCTCTATTACGGATAATGGTCTACAAGTTTCGGAATCTGACATGGATATCAAGTGACAGATTTCGTAAACCTCATAAAGAACGATTCATGGATTTGCCAAAATATTCGAATCAATTCTCAAATTTTAATTTTTTATATTATAATATGATTATAACAAATAAAATTTAAAAGCTTTAATAGGTTATGTTGATAAAATATTTTATTTTAATAAATCACTTACTATCAGGAGGGGTAAAACTCAAAGCATGTGGTAATTGTAAAGTTGTGGTAGTAGTACAGAGAAAAAAAACAGATAGATGAGATCTAGAAGTGTCTCAGTGAATCCTGAAGTATTGGAATCGGAGACGTGTCCGACACAGGTACTTCACCCATTTGGAATCTTTCACTTTCCTTTCACATATAACATACACTTCATTGAAGTTCTTTGTGTTTACATAATTGGCTTTTCAGTACTACACTGCTTGAATGTATGCTACTAGGTGTTCAAACCAATTTCTTTTCTTAGAAGATTTACCTCTCTTTATCATCCCAAAATTGTCTAGTCAGGAACTTAAAAGGACTGTGTTTTAGAGGTTGGATTCTCTCAATCTAAAACATCTAATGTTTCAGCACCTTCCCAAAATTTGCCCTAAATAGAATGCATTGCAGCTTGTAACTTCAACGCATAGAGATGTAACATAAATTAGTCACTTCTGGGGAACAAAGTTAGAACCCTCAGAGACATAAGCAACCCTAATACAACTCACACCTTTGTCAATGCCATTTGAAAACTAAAAAGGCTACTGATCAGATAGAACCCAGAAACAATAAAGTTGTCATCCTCGCTAGTGTGTAGTTTACTATTTCTTAGATATTGTTTTCCATTAAAAATAGCACTATTTATGCAATTATGCATCGCATGAATTTACCTTCTCAAGCAAAAATATGGCAGTTAGTCTATACTATCTATAAAAATGATGTACATGCTCTGCATCCTCAAAACGAGTAATCATAGTTATTCAAGTATAGATAGCGAAACAAGTAAAAATTAGTCACATTGAAAAATATAAATAGAATTAAAGGTAGAGATTAAAAATTGCATTACCAAGTCCAACACATAGCTTCCAATATCGAGCAAGCCAGCACCTCTTGAGAAACACCTCTTCCTAAGATAAAATTTAAAATCAATATAATAATGCCGTAGAGAGTGATGACAATTAAGTGAGAAATATGGCCTAATAACTGAATACAAACCATCTCCTCTTGAGTCAAAACCATTCTTTGTGTCATTGTTCGAAGAGATTTAATTTCACTCTCGGCTTCCTGAAGCTGTTCCACTGCAGACAATGCCTCGTCCCTAGCTGTCTGAATAAAAAATAGAGTGCTACTACAAATGTTTACTCATGAAATGATGGAAACCCATGTAGGAAAAAAAATTAGGTGTAGAAAAAAAATTCTAGAGTACCTCTGTTTCCAACCGAAGGGCAGCAATCTCATCACTTCTATTACCATTGGTTTGTGATGCAGCTTTCAAAGCAGCCTGTAATAAAACCCATGTCCTGAGTACCATGACAATTTAATCTTGAACTGAGCTATTCACAACTCTCAAAAGTTCAAAACTTAAGACATGGAAATCCACAATTTATCAAACTACCGTCATATATAAAATGTGGCATTACCGGAATGCTTAACGTTTTCAAGAAATCAATATAATCATGCTAGTGTTAAAGAAGCAACATCACAGTATTCATGGAGCTGATCTTTCAGTGAAGTTTGAACAATTTTCAGACATGGTCGGGTGGTTGATCATGTGCTTTTTTACATTTTACTAGTGTTTTTGAAATTTCCACTATGAATATTCAACTCCAACATTCCTGTGGAGTGTGGAGTTTGTTTGGGCTTTTTTTTTTTTTTTGAGAATGTGATTCTCTGTTGTTCCGACGACCTGTCTGGAAAACATGTCAGAGCTCAGTTAGGTTTTGAACAATGCAAGTGGTGAAGTGGTTCATGTTAGTACACAGGATGATAACCACAAATCAAAGATCACAACTGTGAAGTTAAATGGCAATAATTATCTTGCATGGTCAAGATCTGCCCTATTTTACATCAAAAGCAGAGGTAAATTGGGTTTCTTGAATGGAGGACTATACTAGTTGGATCGTGCTCCTCGGGATGTCATGGCTTGTCATTTGAGAATCTCCGCAAACCAATGACACTGTCGACTTGGATATCCATTGTTGCCTACATTGAAGCTGTGTGTTCCTTATCTCCTACTTCTAATTTAGAGTGTAAGACTTTCCATTTGGGCAAGCATTATCATGTCTTATCCATCTAGAGTTAAGAGCCGTGTCTCCCGGCCCTTTGATTTATTCACACTAATATTTAGGGTCATTTGAGACACAAGAACTTAACAGGTCTTTCATATTTTGTTACTGTTGTTGATGATTTCTCCAGAATGACCGTATAATATTGATATGTTACAAGAACATATCAATCATTAAACAGTCTGCTAGAGATTGATTCAATAGATTCAGTGAGGTAGTTGCGTTGTATGGTATGAGTAGGTCATCATCTGATCACTCTGTTTGTGCGAAACTAAAGCGATGGTGTGATAGTTTATGACATTTCACTGGTAGTGATCGGTCTGGTATTAGTGAATTGAAATCACATTTGAGCAAACATTTTCAGATGAAAAACCTAGGGCCCTAAAGGTACTTTCAGAGTACAGATGTGGCCAGATTGTTTTTATGTCTATCACAAAGGAAATATGTCACGGATTTATTCGAAAAAACCAGAATGTTAGGAAACAGACCAGTGGGTCTCCCTATGGATCCTAATATCAATCTTGAAAAAGAGCAAGGAGAACTAGTGAGTGTCCTGCTGAGATACAAAAGACTTGTAGGCAGATTAATATATCTCACAGTCACGAGGCCTGATATTACATTTTGCGGTCGGGGTGGCAAGCCGGTTTATGCATGCTCCTTGATAGCCTCACCTAGATGCAGTACATAGGATATTGACGTATTTGAAAGGTGCTTTAAGCAAGGGCATTGTGTTTAGACCCTCCAAGGAGTTTGAAATTATGGGATTTTCAGATGCTGACTAGACAAGTAACAAGACTGATAGAAGATTAACGTATGGTATTGCACATTTGTAGGTGGTAGCTCAGTCACATGCAGAAGCAAGAAGCAGAATGTGGTAGCGAGATCACGTGTTTGGGCTAAATACAGAGCAGTGACTCACAAAGCATGTGATTTAATGTGGGTGGAATCTCTTTTGGAGGGGCTCGGGTTTCCTACTGCTCCAATGAGGACGATGTGTGATAATCAAGCTGCAATATATATTTCAAGTACTCTAGTGTTCCATGAGAGAACAAAGCATATTGAGGTGGACTATCACTACATTTGAGAAATGGTTATGACCAAGAAACTTGTGACTCTATATGTGGAGTCTACAGAGCAACTTGAGGATGTATTTACTAAAGACATAGCAGTTTGCCTCATTTTATTCTATATGTAACAAGCTGGGCATGATAGATATCTATGCTCCAGCTTGAGAGGGAGGGTTAAATGAATAGGTGTAAATATCTTATTTTCTCCTCTCTCTCTCTCTCTCTCTCACTCATGTTAAAACATGGGTTCAGACCAAGTAAGAATCAAAGAAGCTAAGAAGGAAAATCTAATGGTTTAGAGGATGATTTTCACAATGCACTTAGTTGAAACAAAGATGGAGGTATTCAAAATAAAATTTTTATGAAGAGTTCTCTCGAGTTGGATGGGTCCGATGCATTTCATGAATCTCATCTAGGCAGGAATTTAGCCAAAAAAATCAAGAAAAATGAGCCGAGAAAGGGTATCAAGTGGATCATACGGATAATGGTGTAATGTTCCCCTCTTGAAATAGGGTCTAATGTGGGCCAGGATTGTGAATCATCACCCTCATTTCTTTTAGAAGTAAAAATGGGTGTTTTAAGTGTCAAAAGGGTTTTAAGTGAGGGGTGTGGCTCTCACTTAAGTTCTTATAAAGGGTTTGAATAGGGAAATGTCGGGCAAAAAAATCTGGAATTTCTCGTCTTGCACACTAGTTAGAGTGTGGGCTGCTCACAAGTAAGAGAGTGGGCTGATCCATTCTCTAACGCCCACCCCCATGCCTAAGAGACAAGGCTGATCCTTAATCTTGCTAGAGTTTTTCAAGGGATGATCCCTTGGTGCTTACCTCGTGTGAGGATCCTCTTGCATCTTCATCTACTATTCAACAGATGATCCCTTGGTGCTTACCTCGTGTGAGGATCCTCTTGTATCTTCATCTACTATTCAACATTTGTCGAGTCTCATCATAGTGCATCAGTTTGTGGGAAGGGAGTGCAATCCCAGTGTAGATTAGTGTGGAGTCACTCTCTTTTTTTGAAAGATAATGAAATTTAATTAAGCACCACTAACAGAAGTACATCAATGGGGACAACGTCAATGTTATTAAAATCGTACGATTTGCGATTCAAATCGTACGATTCAAATCGAATCGTATGCAATCCGATTTGAATCGGCCATTTGAATCGTTTTTAACTTGAATCGTACGATTCACGATTGAATCGTACGATGCGATCGTGAATCGTACGATTCAAGTGAATCGTGCGATTCGATCGTGAAGTGTATTTTTTGAGGAAAAAATGGGCCCCACACAGCCACAGCTGCTTAAAAAATAAAAACCCAAAATCCCGTAAACTCCCCTCTTTCTCTCAAAACCCTCTTTCTGGAATTTTTTGAAGAAACCCTCTCCACCGTAGACTCCCCTCCTCCACCGTACGGTCGTCCTCCACCGTACGGTCCTCCTCCATCGTATTTTGGTCTTCCTCCACCATACGGCCCTCCTCCTCCACCGTATTTTGCTCCTCCTCCACCGTACGGCCCTCCTCCTCCACGGTACTTTCCTCCTCCTCCACCGTACGGTCGTCCTCCACCGAAGAAGAAGAAGAAGAAGAAGAAGAAGACGGTCCTCCTCCGACAAAGGTACGTTGCTTTTCTTTTTTTTTTTTCTCTTCCTCTGCTCTTCTTTTCTTTTTCATTTTTGTTTTGGATTTTGAGAACCGATTGGACTCCAATCAGCTCTTAAAATCAAAAAATAAAGAGGGTTGGCTGACCCTCTGTTTCTTTGGATTTTTTGGATTTTGAGAACTAATTTGGAGTCCAAAACTGATTATCAGACCCAAATTTACGTTTAATTTTGGGCCAAATAATCTGTTATGGACTCTCAATCTGTTTTCAAAATCCAAAACAAATCTGTTATGGACTCTCATTTTTTGTAACAATTAGCCTCAGGCTCTGTTTGTTTTGGATGTTGATAACTGATTTCGAGTCCTAAACTGATTATTAGAGCCAAATTAATGTTTAAATTTGGGTCAAATAACATGTTATGGACTCACTCACAATCTGTTCACAAAATCCAACAGAAACAGAGCCTTGAATTTGATTGTATTTTGTTGGTCAAATTTGTTTCTTTTGCATTTTGAGAACTGATTTAGAGTCAGGCTCGATAGGACTCCAATCAGTTCTTAAAATCCAAAACAAACAGAGCATCAGAGCCCTTAATTTTGAGTTCAAAATCTTCAGTATTGGATTGCACTAGGGCCTTTAATGTGTTGCTGTGGCCTGTTGGATTGGTTTAATGTGGGAGTGTGGGACTATAAGGCTATTTTCCCTTTTGTCATCTATTTTTATTTCAGGCATTGGATTTACAAGTTTGTATTTCTTTGAGAAGTTTGAAGTGCAGTATAAAGAAGAATGGTTAAAGCTAGAGAAGTGGATGTGACATGGGAGCATTGTACGACAGCCGTTCCCAATAACAAGACAAGATTACGATGTAATTATTGTGGGAAAGAGTATTCTGGAGGTGTATTTAGAATGAAGCATCATTTGGGACGTACAAAACAAAATGTAGCTGCTTGTACACAAAATCCGAATGACGTTGTTGATAAATTTAAGTTACTATTGAAGGAAAATGAAGAAGAGAAGGAGAAAAGAGATGATGCAAAGTATGATGTGGGGCGGCCGAACTTCTATTATCAAGATAGAGAGGAAATAGAGAATGCACGTGTTGCTAGAGGGAAGAGGAAAATGGATGATTTTGTGGTGAGGGGGGACAAAAAAACCGACAAGCAGGCAACTATCAATCAAATTTGGAAAAAGGGGGATAGGGATAAAGTTTGCCAAAACATAGCAAGGTTCTTTTACTCGAATGCATTGTCTTTCAACCTTGTTAAATGCCCGTTTTTTGACGCCATGGTTGAATCCATAAGTCATTTTGGACATGGATTAAAAGTCCCAAGCTACCATGAGATGAGGAATACATTCCTTAAAAGAGAAGTAGAGAACATAGAGTCTATGATGGATGAATATAAGAAAGAATGGAAGAAGACGGGTTGCACGCTTATGTCAGATGGTTGGACGGATGGGGTGAATAGATCCATTACTAATTTCTTAGTTAATAGTCCAAAGGGGACAGTTTTTTTGAGATCGGTAGATACCTCTGATATCTCAAAAAATGCAGATAACTTGTTTGCTCTACTTGATTCGGTTGTGGAAGAAGTGGGAGAGGAAAATGTAGTCCAAGTTATCACGGATAGTGCGGCTGCATATGTGAGAGCAGGGGAGTTGTTAATGGAGAAGAGGAAAAAATTATTTTGGTCTCCTTGTGCTGCTCATTGCATAGATTTGATGCTTGAAGACGTTGGAAAATTACCAACCCATGCAGAGACCATCGCAAAGGCCAGGATGATCACAGTATACATTTACAATCATAGTTGGGTTTTGCATCTAATGCGAAAGCATACGAAAGGGGAATTGACAAGGCCAGCTGTGACACGTTTTGCAACGTGCTTCCTGACATTGAAGAGTCTAAGAGAGAGAAAGACGGGTTTGATGTAGATGTTTGCCTCGGATGATTGGCAAAAAAGCCCATATTCCAAAAAAGCCGATGGGAGCAAGATATGCGGAATTGTGTTGGGCGATTCCACATTTTGGCCAAGTGTGTATTATTGTTTGAAATGCACATCCCCATTGGTGAAAGTCCTACGCTTACTAGATTCAGATGAGAGGCCTGCCATGGGGTACATTTATGAGGCTATGGACCGAGCCAAAGAAGCCATTGCAAAGAATTTGGGCAACATAAAGAAGAAATATGAGCAAATTTGGAATATCATTGATGAACGTTGGGACAGGCAACTTCATAGGCCCTTGCACGCAGCGGGTTACTTTTTAAATCCGCGGTTTCAGTATGAGACTTCAAATGACGTGGACATTGAAATTAAGGTGGGGCTATTGGATTGCTTAGAAAGAATGGTTCCAAGTTCAAAAGAGAGGGTGTTAATTGGTAACCAAATTGATAAGTTCAAGAAAGCAGAGGGTCTCTTTTGACGGGAAATGGCAAAGTTAATGAGGAAAGAACAGTTACCAGGTAAATTCTTTAACTAAAAATTTTTAATTGAATTCTTATCTTATGTATTTAGAAATTATCACAATTATTTTTTGGAAAAATAGGTTTATGGTGGGACGCCTTTGGAGATGAATGTCCCGAGTTGCAAAAATTTGCAATTCGAATTGAAAGCCTGACGTGTAGTGCTAGCGGTTGCGAGCGCAACTGGAGCACATTTGAGCAGGTAAATGTTAGTAAGTCTACTTTTTTTATTCATATCTTTTTATTTGTATTCCTTTAATTTTTTTTATTAATTTTTTTATTTTAGATACATTCAAAAAGAAGAAACCGACTCGAACAAAAGAGGATGAATGCACTTGTTTTTGTCAAATACAATCTTCAACTTCGAGTTCGCAATTCAAAGAGGAAGGACAACAAAGGATTTGATCCTATTTCGTTATCTGACATGGACTCGGACGATGAGTGGATAACGGAAAAGGATGGACCTGTGCTTCCAGAAGACACGACTTGGTTGGATATGGGTGAATGTTTTGTGGAAGAAGCTACAGGAGATGAGACGGGCGCCGGCTCCAGCCATGCGCCGCAACAAAAGAAAAGACGTAAGTTATTTGTAATTTCTTTTCTTAGTAATAAAGAGTTAAAGACATGATTTATTGATATTCATTCTTGTAAATGTAACAGGCGTTAGAAACCTCAACAAGAGAAAGGACAAGCACCAATTGCAAGATGAAGAAGAATTTAGTTCTGCTTCCGACACAGATAATGGAGATGAGGGTGTTAATATTGAGGGAAGAACTACCGATGCCGATGATGAAGATAATGATGAGGATGTGAATGGGATCGACGACATCCACGATCTATATTTTATACAATCATGATATGTTTCATGTTTTGTTTTGTGGTTCATATGTGAGACTTTAAGTTTTTTTTATCTTTTTGAGATCGTTATAGAAAGAATGAATGGATTTTGCCATTTTGGTAATGAATGGTTAATTAATTTTAATCATGACAATCGGTTAAGTGGTTATCAAGCATTTCATGTTATTTATTTTAATGATTTTGAATGGAAAATTGATAATTACTCTTTTTATTCTTATTTATAATTTTTCCTATTTTTTATTATTTTTTTCTGATTTTTATATATAAATCTGAAAAAATCTTACGATTTACGATTCGATTTACGATTCGACCCCTCTTACGATTTACGATACGATTCCGATTTTCAGAACATTGGACAACGTGTCCGCCTTGCAACAACAGTTACATCACTTCCGACATTGCTACCCTGCCAATATGCTCCCTAACCCAGAACTCCAGACATATACAGTGAATCAAATAACTGTGTTTGATTCGCTCCGTATCTCATTTTTCAAACCACTAAAAGGTGTACCACTTGAATTGTTTATTGGAAAAGTATTCCAATTTATTTTCAGATCTAATTCAGTATTTATTTGTGGAATCAGCCCACCATTTGCATGTTAGAAATTTGGTATTTTCAGATTAGGTTATTACAAAAGGTATTATGAATCAAATCTGACATAACTGATGGACCTAAAGTCATGATTTTGCAGAAAGAAGAGGAGCAGGTTATCATAACTATTATTGTGAAATATAGTGGTAGTGAATCTACTTCTAAGAAAATTTTAGTTAGGATTTGGAAGTTTAACAAATTTGGAGATTACATATGATATGTTGCTATTTTGAGTTATGGGTGCCGTAAATGCATCCGGTAAGTTTCTATGGGTTACAACTTACAACCAATGAAAGGATTAAGATAAATAAAGGACCAAGAGCAGTCCTGTATTAAGGTTGGATTGTATTATATACAAGGTTTTAAATTTCGGTTTCGGAATGAGTTTTGGTCCTCACCGAAACCGAAATTTCGGAAGAAATCATATAATGCAATATTTTATCCCGTCTAAAATTTCAGCGAAAGTACAGAAATTTCGGCGGTAATTTCGGCTGAAATTTTGGGATAATATTAAATAATGAATAGAAAACATATTTTTTGGTCTTATCCCTTAAATTTCGGCCGAAATTTCAGGGAAAACAAAATTTCGATCGAACTTTTGTAACGTTTCGATTTTACCCAATTTCGATTTCGTTCTCGACCCAAACCCGAAATTTCGGATTTTGGTTGAAATTCAAAAACTTGATTTTATATATATATATATATATATATATATATATATATATATATATATATATATATATATTCCTATTATGGATCTATAAATTTTAGTCATCTGAGAGTTGGGGAATATTGGACCTTTTATATTTATACAGATTTTGAATGCTCTCCAATGAGATAGTTGTGCAAACATTTTGCGGTGTTTTCAGTTTAATTTCCAAATTTGCAGGATACACTTAGCGCTTCAGGGAAAAGGGAAAATCCCATATAATACAACAAAATACCACAATAAAGAATAGAATAACAAATGAGCATAGTCCTGTGGTCTTCATCTCCTAACACATACCTCGCTTTGATTCAAAGCAGCCTCCTTCCTGAATAGTGTAAAAAAATAAAAAATAAAAAATAAAAAATGTCAGGTATGAAGAATAAAGCGATATAGAATAAAGATGTAGCAGAAGTGTCAGGTTTACCTGCTTAATAAACGATCTTCTAATGATACACCTTCTCCGAGAGAAGCAACCTAGCAAAATTAAGAAAAATGTATTTCAGATAGAAATACTAAAACTATGAGAAGTAGCCATAATTGAGCAAAAGAAAAATCGCGACAATGCCCAAAACGAAAAAAAAATGCATATGATATGCAACCTAACTTAAGATAGAATTCACCAAAATTGCACAGTGAAGTCATTTATAATGATGAGACCAGTAATTATATGCAATGTTTCAGGTTTCGGGATAATTTGGAGATAATTGCACAGTGAAGTCATTAACAAGTTATGTCGAGAATCTATATTTATTTGATAGTCAGCCAGGATAATTTGGAGATAATCGACTGTCTACCCCCCTGACCTTCACCTTCTTCTTGTATATTGTTGTTACTTTATTTTTCACCTTCTTTGCACTAGGAGCCCCGACCTCCTCAGTCGTGCTCTTAATTATCTCATCAATAAAGTACCTATTCCTAAAAAATCAATATGTATTTGGTGTTTAAGTTATTCTTATCATTTAAGCTTGTATTTATCTTTCAACCCATTTCTATTTTTCATTTGTAGGTAAGCTTCAAGGTTGAAGCACAAATAGCTACAAATCAAACCCTTTAACTCTTGAACCTATTAAATGGTTAGCAAAGAAATAAATAAATTTCTCCATGGCAATCTATTATCAATGATGGGAGTTGGTAAGTACCAAATCCCACGCCGTACATGACATCCATTTAATGATAACTCCTAGGCTGCACGATCCGATGTGCTGAACTACTGGACGGAAAAGTGATCATATTCATCACTCGACTTCCACCCAAATCACTAATTTTGGCTTTTTGACTGCATATTATAGGGTGGATCTCGAAAGATATGAAAGACTTCCCTCCAAGTCGTACATACGACTTTCATCAATTATAGCTTCTCCCTCTCAAACAATAGTCAATGGTTCAAGGAAAAGCCTATCTCAGTGATGTTAAAAAACGGGAAAAGCGTCATTCGAAAACTCATGTCACGGTTCTCCAAAGGGTCGTTGTAGGTCCTCCAGATGCAGTATACTTCAGTTTGGATTAAGAAATAAAATTGATTGTTACTACATCAACATAAAGTCCGACATAGTTTTCCATATTGGACGTGTTTTAGCATTCCATGTGAAACATTACTTATATATTAATACAGATTGTAATAATAAGATATTATTTATGAAACATGTCTAAATTTTGCTTTTCAAGGATTTCAGAGCTTAGACCTTGTATACCATGTTGATGGGGAAGTAGAAAAATTTACAAGGTTTGATGCAGAAAAATACTTGTTTCTCAAGCTGTCTAACTCTGGCCTCTGCTTCCGCATACCTCTCCTCTGCAAGTCGAAGCTGGGATGGCATGATCATTATGAAGTTGTACATAAGGCATCCCCCAAAAAAAAAAGAATGTGATAAATGCAACGAAATATGAGTGGGAGTTGATGATGAATAAAATATTCAAATAAAAAGTAAATGTGTTGGTAATTGCACCTTTTCGAGTATATTTTCATTTTCTTCCTGTAGCACATCAATCTGCAACTCAACAGTAAGTAGCAACATATTGTTACACGGAAAGTTGACTAGAAAAGAATTATTTTTAGCTACAACAGGAATTTATAGTAGCTGTTTTGGAAAAATACAAAAAAAGATCCGAATTAAATAAGCAAAAACCTATAATTTGTGTATACGGACTGACACGGCAAACCCTCTAAATTTAGAAACAGGGATATGGCTAAAACAAAAGGTATATATTATCATGATTGGTGGGCACGGATTCGTGTGTTGAGTTTCGACATGGATACAAGGTGTTGGACATGGCAACCCCAAAAAATCTAGAAATGGTGACACATCCATACACGTGTATACATATAAAGTTATTGATTAGTATCAAAATTTGCAACAATATAAATATAATATTCATTTAACAAACTAATAAATCTTAGTGTAATCAACTATAATCTAAAAAAAACATGAGATAATCAAATAACACTGTCAACACATGTGGACACTGGTGTCGTTTCGGACACAACTTGACACATGTGTCTGCAATAAATTCAAAGTGTCGGCTAAGTCATAGCAAAAAACACATAACCAGAAATAAGTTGCTATGATATCTTTTTCAAACAGACAATAAGGTTCGCAAGAAGTTTAACTGCCCGAAGAAGAGATACCTCATCTTGAAGAACAGAGGCAGAACGATGGTTGTCAGTTTCTTGTATATTCAAATTCCCAAAATCTACCGAAAACCTACACATTAATGGAAAATGTAGAATATAACTTTTAGCACAATCAAGAAAACTCATATTGAGAAACAAAGATATTCTAGATTTTGCTTTTAAACAAACTTTAATCTTCTTCAAATTTAGATCAACGAGTTAGTAACCCAGAAGAAACAAGATACCATTAGCTATAAGTGAATAACATTATAATCTTATGCGTGACTGAAAAGCTTAAAAAATATGTTAATTCTAGTATGAATGCCAAAAAGAGCATGCAATCCTGTGCTGCTCAAACTACAAATTCCAAGAGAAATATTGAACAAACTACAATGGAGAACAGCTCCAGGGTTGAAAATAAAAGTACTGGTTTAATTCAGCTCCAATGTTGAAAATAAGAATAGTGGTTTAATTAAAAGGACTTGCTAAGCAATTTCGTGGAAAGCCATTTTGCGGCTGGCTTTTGCATGTGAGAACAGCCACACCGGTGGACTTTTTGGCAGATTTTGTCTTATCCATTTAATTCATATGAGGCGGCTGTTCTCACAAGCAAAAGCCAGCTACAAAATGGCTTTCCGCGAAATTGCCTAGGAAATCCCTTAATTAAAATAGTTACACATCAACCCGAAGCCGACCAGTTCAATCTGAAAAAAGGTCGGGTCGGGTTGGGTTGAGTTCGGGTCAGGTGAGGGTTGAGGGTTTGGACTTTGGAAGCCTGGCCCGAGTGAAATCTGACATTTTTTATGATTTTATATTTTTTTAAGCTTAAAAACTCGGGTTGGGTCAGGTTAAACTTGGGTCGGGTCGTGTTCAGTTTGGAAAAAAAGGGTTCCTCGGGTCGGGTCAGGTTGAACCTCGTCGCGTTGGAAATCGGGAGGGTCGGGTCGAGTTGGCCTGAACCCGACACGAGTTGCATCCCTACACATCCATGATTCCAACATAAAGTTTTTAAAGTTTTTTTAAATAAATAAAACATGAGTCACTGACTATTCATAAGCTAAGTGGGAAGCATCTCATTTACTAAAAGTTGCTGTAAGGATCAGTTATTTCTTTCAAACTAGTTGTGACTTCCCCGCAAGTATCCTACAATTCATGTCTTCCCCGCAAGTTTCGGTGTGGATATGAAACAATTTAGATTTCCATCGTTAGGCATCTAGATTTTGATTTGGTTTCTTAAATTCTCCAATATCATTAGTAGGAATGAAAGTGGAATTCGTAGACAAAATAGAAATCACACAAATTGAAGGCATCAAAACTACAAGAAAAATAAACTTTGTGATTCAAGCCTGAGAAGCAATTGAATTTATTTATTAAAAAAAATACATTTTTAAAACCCAAATTTACCTTTTTTCTCTTCGATTATGATTATGAGGTTCTGCTGAAGGTGCGGCAGGGTATGGCCTTAATAATGGTTTGCTAGAGGGTACCAAGAGAACTGGCTTCGCTAACGTAGATGGTCTACCTGCTGATGTGGAACGACCAGCTGGATTGAGGTCTACGAAGTTACGACCTAACTAATGGCGAACAAATAGAAGCATTCAGAGACCAATATTTAGAAAAAATTGTAAAAAAACATGCAAATTCCCAAAATATAGGATAGAAACAAAATGATTCGAAGATCAAAAAAGGAAAAGTGTAACGTAGCTGCCCTCGAAGGGAGTACATAAATGTCACAGCTGCCTCTACCACGCGTGCGCAGCACTCTTTTATTTGTTCAAGGAAAAGGTCATACCAATAGCATATAAAGAATGAAAGAATAATCAGGTTATAACCAAAAATAGTATTAGCATTTGCAGGTAAAAGGGGTGAAAATATGTTCGGATAAAAAAAGGCACCGAAAGAAGAGAACGATCCTCGTGAGGGATAAAGGGGGGACGTGATATCCGCTTCCCTTCCCCACATTTTTTATACTTTCTCGCGAGACTATTGGTATCATTTAGTCATGGGTCAATTGCACAACCCACTCCCCTGCCCCTATCCTTGCCTCTCTGTATCCATTTCCCTTCTCACATTATTTTTTTACTCCTTCTATCATCTCTCTTACCACCCCAACCCCCACAGTTGGGTTCACAAGCAGACACCCCCTTATCCTTCTACCTTCATACATCCTTTTCTCCTTCCCCCTTTCTCCTCTCTTCTCTCACTTTGTAGTGACATTTCTCTTTTCCCCTCCGTTTTCTTTCTTTAATCGCCTTTCGCAATTAGGTTCATAAATCGTTTCCCCTTTCTACCTTTATCTTTCCCCTTTCTTGATCTTGATCTTGATTATCTACTCTATTCTTTCTCTATCTTTATCTCGGCAATTAACAGCCCTTCTGGCTCCCTATTGCTTAGTCTTTATTTCTCCATTTTCACTCTTTCTTCTATTATTTGGCTAGATTTGCATCAAATTCATATCAAAAGTAGATTTGCATCAACTAAAGTGTCAACACGTCGCCCCTTCACTAACAACCCACCTAGCCTCTCCCTCAAGTGAGTTACCCCTAACATCCTCTACAACAAGAAAAAGCGGGAGTCGCATGAGACAACAGGACGTGCTACACCTGTCCGTTGGACAGTAAGAAAGGCGAAAAGGATGTGTCCTTGGTTGCAAGAAAAGATGCACCTTCGACCCGCCCTTAGCAGGGACCTACATCCTTCACATCAAGCTCGTCATCCTCCTCTCCCCCCTAAACGACCCACCACGCAACAATGAACCCAACAACACCTGAAACTCCGCACCTCGTCGGGACTATCATGTCAGTTGACAAACCTCCTCAACCAAAACCCAAAAAGGTCCTGAATCCACCAAAAGAATGGAGGATTTCTTAGAGAAAATAACCTATCATGCATGTCAACACCTGAAACTCCCCCCAAAGTGACCCGCGACGCAACAATGAACCCAGAAACACCTGAAACTCCACACCTCGTCGTGACTATCATGTCAGTTGACAAACCTCCTCAACCAAACACCCAAAAAGGTCCGGAATCCACCAAAAGAAGAAGGGGGGACTTCTTAGAGAAAAGACCGGCGATCCCCGTGCACATTAAATCTACCTCATGACCACCACCCAAACAACAAGACCAGTCCACTTCGGTGACCTTCCCGAATTTTCAACTGATAACAAGGAAGGTGTCAATCTGTCAATTGTGGAGAGGAACACCCCTCAACTCCCACCAAGCATATCTTTCAAAAATACCCAGAGGAGATTTCCACAAACGATATTAGAAAATGGAGGGTGCTTCAACAGGACATAAGCTACCGCTGAAAGAACAAGAGAACGGCCCACAGTAGCTGACTGAGTTCTCCCACTAACCACTCCACCACCAAGCCCAGTATTGGTTGCATATTGGGGGGTTCCTCCCAAAGCATGCAGGGTTGGGCCTTTGCCACCAACTACTGTGATAGGGACCATCCTAGGGCCCATATTCTAATCTTTAAGTACCTTTAGGTGTCTTTTAAGTCCCTTAAGTTATAACGATCTACAATTCCTTATTAAGGCCCAAACTAGCTAGCAATTTCCTTATCTTTGTGCAACCACATAGGGACTATCATTTTGAGTTAGTTTTTATGTTTGTCACTTAAGAAGGAATGTAGGGATGAGATTAGAGTGGTTGAAGGGATTAGATTTCTCTTAGGGTTAACAAAGGGAGGTTATGATGTAAACTCGGTGATTATTACAGAACTTGGAATTCGTGAGGTAGGTTCTTTCACATAAGTAGTATGTGAACAGCAGCAACACCATCTGGGTGTTTTTTGCCCAGTTTCTGCTCTATTTTCTATTGTATTTCATTCTGCATTCCCTATAGATCAGATCTGTCAAGATCTATACCTGTACTTGTGCTGAGTTAGATAGTTTTCTATATCCGAACATATATGGTTATTATGACCAGATACCAAACCTTAAACTTCTATAAAACAGTCACATCTGTCTTCTACTCCTTTACTGTTCGTAGTTTATCGATCCGCGTGAATCATAAGCATGTCACTGAATCAAAAGATGAGAAATGGAAAGAAATCAAATGAGTAAATTAGTTACCGCGGGAGAAGGAGATCTGGTTGCCCGTCCAGCAAGAATGCCAGTGCTACTTGGGACACTCGACGAGCTGCCATCAAGAGAAAGATTGTCATCATCAGTGTCTTCACCGGGTTGATGTGACATGACCTGGGTAAGCCTTTGGGCAGCGGCTCTCGACGTGAAATGCTGCATACGGTTATCATGATCAAATTCAAGATATTAAACTTTGATAAAACTGTCACTTTAATACTCCTTTGCTACACTGTTAAGGATTTTGTGATCCATGTGGATCATATAAAACTGTCACTTCCGTATTCTTTTGTATTCTGCTCATTTTTTTTAATGGCAGCAAATTTCATTGATAAAAAGGGACCGAGATGGTCATGAACAAAGCAATAAAACAGTGACAAAACACCACTTAAAGTACAAAAAGAATTAGCCAAGCATGAATTAAATGCTCCAATTCTTCCTTCAAAACTCCATCCCTAGGAAGGCCACCGGCCACCCTGTTAGCGGATCTACGCGCATGATGGAAGACAATGGATGAGGATCCCATCCAATCATGAACCTCATCAAATTATCTATCAAATCTCCAAGGATTAGGATGGAGACCTTGAAGGTCTCCAAGGATTAGGATGGAGACATTGAAACCTCATCAAGTTATCTATCCGCTTCATTGATTACGTGATCCATTTGGATTTTATTTTTTTTATTTTTTTGAGAAAGATGACGTTATTGATTAAGAGCATCCGTACAGATGGATGGAGGGAACAAGGTGTCCCCCCATCCCTAGATGAGGTGCATATATGAGACTAAAAGACATACAAAAATCACCCTTAACTAAAGCCTAACAGGACACAGCCACAATGAAACTGCCCTCTTCCAGACAACTGATTACATGCTTGTGATCCATTTGGATCATAAGCATGTAATAGTCTTTCTTGCATGTCACTAATTCAAAATTAAATACATAAATGTAAAAACAAATGAACGTACAGCGGGAGAAGGAGATCTCCTTGCCCTTCGAATCCCAATGAGGTCTGTGACATTAGACAAGCTGTCAACCGAACGGGCATCATCATCATCAGCATCTTCTACAGGTTGATGTAACGTGAACCTATGAGCCGCAGCTTTAGCAGCATAATTCTGCATATGGTTAAACATTATTAGACTCCATACCTTCAACAAACCAATCACATCCATATTTTGTTTATATATTGTTCAAAATTTTGTGATTCGTATAGTTGCAAGAGTGGGAAGTGAGGACGAGAAGCGAAAGTGAAAAGCAAGGGGTTTAGAAAAGAGAAAATAAGGGAAGCGAAAAACTCTAAAGAAAATAAAGAGAAAATGTGTGAGAAGCATCATTGAAAGTCAACATTAAGCATGTGATGAGCCTTATTGGAAGTAAACAAAAAGTACAAAAAAAAAAGAACATGATTGTGGAAGGCTAAGGAGGAAGGGTTAATATAGGTATGGATTACTAGTAGAAAGAAGACTTCATGACTAATTAGAAGAAGGATCAACTAATTTTTACTTCGAACTTGAGATAAGTTTTCAATTTTTAAATACACTTTGTTTTTTAATACGCTCCGTCATCATTATCAGAAGGAGAAAATGTTCTTTTCGGAAGAAATAATCAAAGCGTACGCTCAATTAAGAGAAAACGTGTATGAAGTGTCTAGGAAGCACGCTTCCTCTAAATCTGGGAAGCGAGAAGAAGTTCGCTTCTGAAGCGAGCTTCCCATCCAACTAGGAAGTTTCCCGTAAGGCGGTAACTATGGTCTCAATCAGTGTTTAAAAATGCGGATGCGGGTCAAAATGCGGCCAAGAAAAATCCTTGTCGACTCAACGTAGACGCGGCCAAGAACGCAGTCGATGCGGCTGAGTACTCAGTTGACGCGATCATAACTCAAAAGAGTCAAAGGAGGTTTTATTGACTCTGTAGGGAAAAACATGGAACAAGGTGGCTAAACGCGGAATCCGGCCAATGTAAAAGGGAGTCGACTCAGAGGGGGTCCACGATGATGCGGGAGAATTTTAAAACTAAGGTTTCAAATCTCAACATAAGCATGTACCAAAGTTAATGTTTTCCACATGACACAAATTAAATAAATAACCATCAATATTTAATCTATTTACCGCGGGCGAACGAGATCTCCTAGGCCTTCCAGCAGGAAGCACGATGCGTTCAGGGAAACTCGACGAGCTGTTACCATCTTCATCATCATCGTCCTCTGCCGGTTGATGTGCCATGACCTGTGCAAGCCTCTGAGCAGCAGCTTTCGCAGCATAATTCTGCGTCCGCCTGAAATTCGAAATGCCGGTCGATCCTGACCGTACGTGACGGTGCATCGGGGACGTCATCGGAGAGTCCGACGCTCCTGATTGGCTGGCAATGCTCTTCTGGCTAACATACAAGGGATTCCCTGTCCTCACCCTATCCATCCCTAATGCCGTAGTTCAATCCAACCTAAATTCTGCAAAATTTTGACCTAATCTCGTTAAATCTGTGGACTACCGATAAAAACAACTGTATCCATCCCTAATGCCCTAATTCTATCCAACCTAAATTCTGCGGAAATTTGACCTAATCTCGTTAAAACTTTGGACTAACGATCAAAACAAATGTTCTTCGTAATGGAAATCAAACCAAATGACTAGTACTGCTTGTCATTTTACACTGGGAATAAATGAATCCGAGTTTTCTAGGGTTCTTTGATTGTAGAAAAAAAAAACGATGAATTTGTCACCGAAAAGCTTAAATCTCGTTAAATTTGTGGACAAGAGATCAAATCCATGGTTCTACTTATTGGAAATCAAACCAAAAGTAATGCCTGTGATTTTCAACCAGAAATCAAGGAATTCGAGTTTTCTAGGGTTCTTGATTGTAGAAAAACAAAACGTTGAATTTGTCTCCGGAAGATTTTATCCTTTCCTTGGATTCCTAAAACCATTTTCAGAGTCATTTTGCTGAAACTCTAGACGATCTTTCTGTTTCTAATTCTGTTACAAAACCTAACTTTTTTATCTAAGGTATTTTATTTGTTTGTTTATAATTGTGATTTGGGAAATGAATATTTGCCCTTTGTCTTCCTTGAGCCACCCCCCTTGTACTCTTGTAGTGTCAAAGAGTAGTAAAAAATAAACTAGGGGAAGCTGGCCCAGGGAAAAACGGTGAAAGAATATATCACTTCACTTCTGATTTTTATAAAGTACCGGGTTTGTTAGTTGTTACAAATAAAAAACATTCCCGCTTCTTGGCACATCGTTTGTTTATTTCATTTGGGAAATATACATTTGCCTCCTTTTCTTCCCTGGGCCACCCCTTGTAGTGTAACAGAGTAGTCATAAAATACCCTAAAGGGGCTGAGCGAGGGGAGGAAAAGAGGCCAATAAATCACTTCCGCTTTATTTTTACGAGGTTTAGTTGACACATTGGATTAATTAAGAAGAATGCTAAAGAGAAAGTCATTTATAGACTACTTCCTAAGAGACACTTATTGGTCCCTACTTCTGCAAAAAATCTAAACCGTTGGATTTTATAATTCTTATCTTACACATGGAATGTCCATTAAGGATAGGGCTGAGGGCTGAGATCCATTAAGTGATTCTTGAATTCGAGTTATGGAATGTAATTCTCATTATGGAAGCACTCTAAGAAATGAGAACTGATCTATCTTCCATAATGAGAATCAATAGAATGGTTAAAAGGCATGTGTGAGATGCCTGATTGTCCAAGAAATGATTTGGACTCAAAATCAATTTTCAATTTCCCAATTATGCATGGCAAATCATATTGCCCCTGTAAAACATAAAGAGGATACTATATAAATGTTGGATTTTGTTCCAATAAAGAGTTTCAAATTCTCAAATTAGACTAACAAATTTATTGCTTTAATTGTGGCTTTTCATATTCGTTGAAACTCCCAGAGTCATGACTTGGATAAATGAATGAATCTATTTAATGGCTCACATTAATAGATTCATGACACCTATGGCTCTTACTGACTAATTTTTCATATTCCATGACCCTTTGAATAACCCATTAATGGTGACTCTTGGTTTTAAGTGCTCCCATTAGTGGTGACCTTTGGTTTAACGCATTAAGGGTAACTCTTAGCTTGCTCCTAGGACTCTATAAATAGGTGCCTTAGGTGAGGCATTTGAGATCACCAAAAAGTGAGAGAACCAACTCCATTTCGTGGGAGAAGAAAAGCCAACTATTCTTGTTTTAAAAGAGTTCCATTATTTTTAGTAGTAGAAAGTTTCCGGTTCTACTCAAAGAGCTTGCCTGATCGGATTATTGAGAGGTGCATTACAATAATTTATTCTCCTACTATTCCCGGAGGTGGTTTGGTCGCATTGGAGTTTGGCCGAATAACACTTTAAGGTGGCGTTCGAGGACGTACGGCAGTATAGCAATCCAGATTGTTTGTCATCCTCTATTCAAGTCAGTATAATTTTATATTTTTACTCTAATTGTCTTAGTAAGATCTATTGCTTTCAACCGTTTGCTCCAACAATAAAATATGTATATGGCCCGATGTTCACTATGTTTCGTGTAGGCCATTCCACCCGTATATTTTGGTGGAGCTTAGTCACAGGAAATTTTGAATTTTCTATGGAGTTCACTGACTTTGGGGCATTTTAAGAAAGTTTGTTGAACTATTGATGACTCTATGGAATCTGTGGGACTCGATTGGAACTTCAGAGTGATCAGGTCGTTGAAGTCCTACGTTATTTGACCAGAGTCCTAAAAAACTTTGCAATTCGATTTTCACCATTGTCCTAGGAAGTTTGTAGGCTCCAGTTGCAGGTCCATCCGATAAGGGCATGTTGGTCATTTTTCATGAGATAAGACCATTTTGATCTTTTTCATGATATAGTGGCATTTTACAATTTTTTAGAAAACTTTTCATATTTTAATTTTTATGTTTTGCTATGAATATGGGTATTTTGGTCATTTTTATTAGATTTGAGCCTGTTGCCATTTTGAATGATACAAGGGTATTTTAAGAATTTTCCCTTTGAAGAATTTTTTTTTTTTTTTTTAAGAGGATAAAGAGTCATCCAATTAAAAAAGCCTTTGAAGTTCTATCCATTTAAGAAGGATTCTAAATTGAGCATTCAGATAAGAGAATTTTATTTTGGGAGTCCCTCGGCTAAATCCTATATCTCTCAACTAACTCAGGTTTGGGAGTGGATGCCAAAGTCCAATGCGACCAAGCCTATGAGTTTCGTCAAATAACAGTTCAAAATAAGGGATGTCTGGCCTCAGGATTTTTGTTGGGAAGTTATATTTACGCACCTTTTGATTACTAGGGACACTCAGTGCCAGCGTATCAATGACTAAAGGGAGCTAATGTACTTGACGCCAGAAGAATCCAAACATCCAGTGGGTTTGATTGCCATGTACATTGGTGCTGGGTATCCCTAGTGATCAAAAGGGGCGTAAATATCACTTCCCTTTTTGTTTCTCATGATAAATTAGTGTTTCCAAGATGTGAGAGCAGGGTAAGGCGGGTGGGACGAGGAGAGACTTGAGAGGACATGAATGAGTTTAGGGTGAGAGGTGGCTAAAAAATTAGGAAAAAGTCAATCAAAATGGAGTTTTTTGTTTCTTGGTTTTTAAGAGTTTTCTTGGCCTCACCTCCCTATGTCCCTCCCGTATCTATCCCTTCTGCTTCCCTCACCATTGGGTAAGCTAATATTCCAAGAAAAAAAATCATGGTAACCAAACGTGTCCTGATAAGAAAATTTTATCACTTAAATTCAAAATACTATTGAAATTGCTTTGCTTTTCAAATTACTGATTTCAAATGCTTGTCATACCTTAAAGAAAGACACAAATACCTGTCTACCACTTCCCGGAAGAAATATCTCCCGAAAAAGAGTCTTCAGTCTTCATCGCATGATCATGACATAAGTCTTTTCGTTTTTGTCCTTATTTTGGAATTGTCATTTTTGAAATGCATAGAAATGAATGAAGATGACAAATATAGGGGCTGTTTGGGATAACCCAACTGAAGTCATTTTCACTCTCATCTTTATTTTCCAAACAGAGTTTCATTTTGGAAGTGCTCTCCAAAGACAAATTTTGACTGGGTGCTCGTATGGGGCATTTATAACCACATGGTCATGGTCCCATCCTGAATAGACACTGCATGCAGATAAATGGGTACAAAAATCAAGGGTTTATCATTTCCTGTTTTTACTGGGTAAGCTGGGATTAAACCTCCGACCTCGAGGTTGGAGAACAAAGCCTTGACCATTGAGCTAAAGGCTCAATCCCTATGGTTTAGCATTTTTTAGTGAGATCCTAAATGAGGGTTGATAGATAAAAGGTTTAGGATCCTCCAACAAGGTAAATTGTATAAGGGCCCATTTGGATACCTCATATTTTGAATTTAGATTTGAAATTGAGTTTTGAATACAAAATGAATAGATCTACCAGCTCATGTAGAGGGAGAGAGAGGGAAGGGGGTACTTCCTAGTGGAGGGTAGAGGTTGAGGAGTAAAGAGGGTGAAGGATTTCCAATTTCATATTTCCACAACATATTTGGAAATTTGCTTTTTTTTAAACTATCAGTCACCAATTTGGAAATTGAAGGATTTGATCTGGATCCAAATCATCACAGTGCTGCAAATGTGAGAAATCCAAATCAAATTCTTCTGGGCATCCACACGGGCCCTAATATTTGACCAAACTTATAATTTCTATTCAGATCAACTGATATGGTCACGTAAATGAGGTAAAAGTAAGGCCTAATCGATTTCTTTTGGGAAATGATTTCAGCACCACAATGTTTTGATAAACATGCGCTCCACGTGTTTGTCATGCAGCATTTAAAGGGCTTTAAGAGCTTTTTGAGAACCGTAATATCCTTTAAATACTACACAACAAACAAGTGGAGCGCATGTTTTTCAAAACATTGTGGCGCTGAAATCATTTACCTTTCTTTTTAAGGAGAGTAACATTGATTTTCTTTTGAGCATTTTCATTTAAAGCATTTATTGGGTCGGCAAATTGTTCTTGAGAGCACCTTGATCGAGAAAAAGTTCAAATGTGATTTTTTTAGTCTTTTATCTTACGTATGTATTTTCCTGTGAGATGGAATTAAAGACAATGTGGGTTGGTCCTCTCCAAGTTCAATGATCCTATTGTTATCCTAAAGATGGAACACTTTTTACTATTGACGGTAAAAGTGACTTTCGATTGTCATTTCTTTCCAACAGTAGTAAAATGACCGACAATAAGATGGATGTAAAACAAATTGTATCTCGTTTTTAAGGAGGGAAATGTAGGGTGTACAGTATAACCCTATTATGTTCTAATATAAGCCAAATATGATAATGGACCGGTGTAGTGGGCCTACATGGGCTAGTCTATTAACCAATCAATAACCCTAGTATATATATATACACACACACACTAGTAAAAAACCCCGTACGATGCACGGGCCGACAAAGAATTGTACGGACCACGTCATAGGTTGATCCAAACCGTCCATGTGATGAAACACAACATCAATAGGTTGTGCCCCAAAAATCATTTTCATAGGCTGATCCTAGCCCTCCAATCTATAGAGGTTTCCATAATTCCTCTTAAATCAGAGGTTAAGATCACCCTATAAATTTTTTATTAAAAAACCATAAAGGAGGGGGGTAAGATTGAAATTATGTGGCTTTAATGGGTGCCTTTATTAAAAAGCATAAAGGAGGGGGTAGGATTGAAATTATGTGGGTTGAATGGGTGCATTTGTTAAAAAAAGTAAAAAAAAGTGATGTGTAATTCTCATTGAATTTTAAAAAAATTCAAAAAATTCTCTTCTTTTCTCTTCTGCTATATATATATATAGGGGCTGGAGGCAACAACTAGGTATTCCAAACTAGATACCTCGGGTGTAATGCTTCAAGCAATCCTTGCTTGACCTAACAATCTTGAAGCATTATTGAAAAACCCTATTTTTGGATCGTCGGCTTCTCTCTCACGGTTTTTTGGTTCGTTCTTCCCTCTCAAGAAGGACGCCGTCATCTTTATCTCTTGGGATCGTTTTCACCTTTCAAAAACTGTTTACATCGAAAGAACCGGAGCCAAGTAAAAAGCATATGAAAGGAGGTGTATATGGACCCCGATGTTATGCGTCATTAAAAAGAATTTGGGCCACGTGACCTTTTAAAGGAGGGGAATGATAAATTCACCCCCTTTTTTTCCCATGGCCGCTTCCTTGTAGTGTAAAAAGAGAATAGTAAATACACTAGAAGAGGGGGCTGGCCCGGAGAAGAAAAGGGGAATGCTACCGTCCTAAGTGGGAGCCTGCCTAGGTATGGGACTGGGTGGGACGTAGCTTGACATGGGATAGATTTAAAGGGCCTTGCCTAACGCATTCCATAAGCTCTAGCTTTTGGTGTATTGGTAAAGGTACTTAACATTTGGTATCAGAACTGGTAGAAAGAAATTGTTGTAGGTGTAGCTATAGTAATCGGCCTAACCTTCGGTTCCCGTAACCAAGTTTATATTTCTCAATCCTTATGTACTTTTTGTTACTTCATCCATACTTTTGTACTCTTTCTGAAGTGTGGGGCGAACGGCGCCCTCTACTTCTACTTCTAACTAAAGGCGAACTGCCGGCATTGCAAGCAAATAGAGAGCCCCGAGCAAAGCAAAAGGTAGCCATAGTTGGAGAGAGTCACCCAGGAGTTGAGTCAGTCTGCGGTAAGACCCCTATTTGGTAGCCATTCTCCGGCACCGACATTCAAAACTGGGGCCCCCTCAAGTCTATTATTCCCTGCATCATAGGTCAGGCAACTTCGCTTGATGACGGAAAGTACTGTTACGCCAGAGGGGTCCACTGTGATCCTCTTTTCTCTGATGCCAGGGCAAGGCTTAGGGAGAGGTTGGTTTTCCTGATCCGGACGGACACAGTCGTATCGGTTGAGTCCGTCGGAGTGGGCCACCGAGGATGACGAATACGTGCTCCATCAGCTCTAGAGCTTTTGGTGTTCTAAACAGCTATGTAGCTTTGGCTTATTGGTAAGGTAAGTAAAATGGAAGAATTTATCTCTTACCTTTCAAAGATTACTACATGATCCAACAGCAAATGCTTGCTTCTGGTAAATCTTATCATAGTCAAATAGAATGCTTGCTGTCTGTGAATGTTTTGTCATCTTCCAAGTGGGCCGTGGGCCCCACTCAAATCTGACGTTTTGTTGTATCACTTTAAGTCACGTGAAGGAAATTTAAGCCTTTTCTTACTTCGGACAGCCCCATCTAGTGTATTTATGACTACTCTTTTACACTAGAGGGGCTGTCCCAAGCAAGAGAAGAGGACGAATATATCGATTCCCATTTAAGAGAATGAACCTAATTTCCAAACACCCTCACTAGCCAATCACAGAGGGAGACGATAGATAACAGCATCTTACCTCAAATTACGAAAGAACCCTTACCCAGCATCTTACAGAAGACAACTCTCTCACTCTCTCCTAAGGGTTTTTACGTCAGTTCAGTCGAGAACTTCGGCCGTTGTGAAATGAGGTCGATTTAAAGCAGAGGAAAAAACCATGCGTTTGCTACAGACTATTCTCTCTTTCTTTGCTCCACAGTTCCCACCAGAAAAGAAAGAGAAGAAAGAGAAAAAAAAACCCTAAATTCGTCTCTTTGTATCCCTCTCTTCTATTACTTTCCTTACAGCAAGAAAAAAAATTTCTCCTATTATTTAGGGTTCGATTTCTCTCCCCCCGTTGTTTGCTATTGGATCTTTAGTTTCTTCCTGTGTTTGTTTTTGTTTTTGTTTTGAGCAAAGTTGAGTAGAATTGAGTTCGAAATTAGGGTTTTCTCTGTTGATTCCTTTTTCTAAGTTCGAATTTAGTTGTGTTTTAGTCTTTTAGAGTTCAATTGCTCATATTTCGTATCAGTTGTCAGTGAATTTAGGTTTGGACTGTTCTGTTTGTGGAAGAGGGAGTTTTTCTTATAAATTTTTTCTTTTATTTCTTACTGACTTGTGTTCTCTGTCCTGATTGATTTGAAGGTTGAGGGATTTGTGATTTTGTGGTTTCCGTGTACATTTTGAGGCTAAGTAGATAAGTTTTGGGCCGCCTTTCACGCAAAGAATCATGAGTCCAGAGCTTTTGGAAATTCAGCCCCGCGAACTCAAGTTCACGTGTAAGTTCATGGGGATTGAAACTTCCTAATTGGTTTATCTGATATGCTTCACCATTTCATGGTAATCTTTTGACTGGTAAATTCACTAGATGTGATAGGATTGTGAGCTTTGAACACACTCACACACAACACGATTCAGTAGGTAGCAATTGGCTATTTTATGCGTAAAAAATTGCTATATTTAGGAATTTATTCCTAAAGTGCTTTTTTATATTTTGAGGTCAACTTCATTTAGATCAGAGTGTTCAATTTAAATCAAACCACCTAGTTGGCCATGTTTCAAAAATTCTTCTTAATTTTGTTTCAGTCTTGGAAGGGCACTTGTTGCTTTGACATAGGAAGCGTAATGATAATTGTCCAACAAGTGAAATGCAAATTTGCAAATTAAGTTCATAAATATAAAGATGAAGAGGATCAGAAATAGAGATCATTGGTTGTGTTGTGGTGCTCCATTTGAGAGAGCAAATTGATTACTCTGTGGCAAGTCCACAAAGTTGTATAAAATATTATTTCCTATTTCATGGGTGGAAAATAGAGGCCACACTTCTCTTTGTATTTTGTTTCAAAGAAAAAAGAGATGTTCACTACTAGGTTGTGCTGATCTTTGACCTACATCTAAACAATTGGTTTCTGAAAATCTTTTGAAACCTTCACTGTTTATGTGAGTTTCTGAAAGGAACGCTGAAGAATCTACCAAGATTATGCTGTAGTATGATAACTGGAGCAGTGGAACAGCCAGCAGATCCTGTTACACTTGACACCCTCCATAAGAATTGAATTCCTGACATTTGCTAGGTTCCAAATTTCCAATAATACTTTTGAAGAGTTGGGTCTTGAACAAGGAGACATCTAAAAATTATATAAAACATGAATTTAATCAAATTCATGTTATCACTGGTGAATCTAAATTTGATTCACATTTGAAAAACCGTCATGTTTAGTCTTTTATTGGAAGAAAATTTCTCAAAAAACTTTCTAATAGATTGATGTATAAAGTCTTAAAGAGTGGCTGATCTTTCATCACTGACGTTCATGGGCATGTTTATTGGCACCTGAGGATGAAGCATAGTTACACCATGGCATGACCTGGCATGGCTTGTGCGAATCGTACGTATATGGATTCATATGGAAAACATTTTTTTTTCAAAAATAATAAATACAAAAATGATTGCTGGCAATCAAGCATTAGTTTGTGCGTGTTTTTTTAGACATATGTGGCACCACTTGAGGTGTAGGATTCATTAGTTAAAGAAGGCTTTGTAAAAAAAATAAAAATTTAAGCTATGTGAAGTGCTCTTTTCCTTTTCTATGTTTTTTTTTTCTTCTTGCAAAATGTCCGACATTCCTCCCTCCCTCTCTCTCCCTCTCTCTCTTGCGAATTGCAGATATAGAAGTGACACTCATACCACTACTGAACACAACTGCATTTTGGTGATTGGCCATGTAGTTCAACCTGTAAAATATATCAGTGCTCTTAAACATAGTTAATTAATCTTATCTGACCATTCTATCAATTTTTGAATGATAATATGCATACTATCTTATTTCATGTAGTACTTCTCCCCTTTTTTCTTCCAATCACATTGATATTTTTGATGCATGTCATCTTTCATTTGTTTTCCCATGTACGATATTTTTCTTCTTCTAATATGTCCTTTTATATAATTTTCTTCATCCTGACCAGATTTTGGGACAATGATAATGGTCTCTTTTGCATCCCTTATTGTCTCGAGGTTTATATACGAGTCTGACAGATTAAGAATTATTATTCCTCTCAGTTGAATTGAAGAAGCAAAGTTCATGCTCTGTTCAACTTGTCAATAATTTCAACCGATATGTTGCTTTCAAGGTATACACTTTTCCACCATATGCATGGTCTATATTCTAAATTATTGTGGTGTTCCATACATTTCAAAAAAAACTGAAGTTGCTATAAATGGTCCATGTTGCCTATCTTTATCATAAAATTATATGGTTTCCTTTCTCTCCTGTAAACTCTATTTTATGCATAAAATATGGAATTTAAAACTATAATTTACATAGTTTTAAGACTTCGCATATACAGATGTCAGGTATGACAACAATATCTTTATGGCTTATGCTATCCTTTTTATGGTATAAAACTCGTTTAGTTATTGGATGTCACAAATCTCTCATTTGGCTTTTAAGCTGTCAGGTCAAAAATTTCTGGTCTACTAATGATGTTTGATGACAAGAAATCTGACTCTGAGCATCATTTTGGCAGGTTAAAACTACATCCCCAAAGACCTACTGTGTACGTCCAAACACTGGTGTTATTTTACCAAAGTCAACATGTGATTTTACAGGTAAGTCTTTCTCTCTATTGTGTTACGTCTCAAAGTTATACCTCGTGAGTTTGTTGCGCATATGTCCACCACGTTAAGCCAGCATCTAATGCCCAACTCATCCAGAACTTTGGCATGTTTAGTTGTTAGAGTTAGATCTTTGGGACCGTAGTCATCCAATTTACTTTGGATGAACATGGCCCACTATAAACATAACTCGCATTGGATGATTAGAAACATAGATCTGTTGGCCCACCACTAGGTGGCTTTATCGTTCTATCATGCTGGATGGATATTCCATCCATTAGATAGAGGGGTGCAAAAAACTAGAGCTAAATTCTTCTTGGAAAACCCAAAAGAACACCATCTGATCAAAGTACTGTCACAAATGTTTTTTCTCTGTTCATTACTTTTCAATCTATCAGTGCTGGTCAATGAGGACTGTTATTCAACAACTTGATTCTCTACATTTAAATTTGAGGGACCTGTAGTTTCTATGCTACCTGTTCCCCCTTTTGGACTATTTCCTTTGATTTCACTGGGAAACTGTTGCTGTAATGGGTGTGCACAATTTGGTAAAGTGGCCTGGACAACTGTTCCAAAATTTGAAAAACAAGTCCACCTCAACGGGAAACATGTTTTCCCAGTGAATGGGAGTGGCAGGAGAATGGATGGAGAGGAAAAGAGCATCGGGTCAGTCTTGGAAGTTGTGGGGAAACCTTGAAAGTTGAAACACAAACAGAAGGGAAACATACAAGCAAGCAACACATGGAGAGCTTCATTCATGTACGAAATTGAACAAATCTTTATCACGGTTTTTATGGTTGTTTTCAGTTTGCCAATACAATGCATGTGTTGAGCATAGTTACAAAGTTCAGATCAGAAATAATATGGCGAGGCAAATGTTCGGAAACTATGGGAAAATTTTGGAAAAAAACACAATTTGTTTTTCTATTTACAATACTACTATGTATCATACTTATTCTTCTCAATACAACGCAATAAAAAAACATATAATGATGATTTAGTGTATGTGTTTACTAGATTAGGACATGTGCTTGGTTTTCACTACAGTGTCTTTTTCATTAATCTTGAATTTCTTGCAAGATTTAAAAATAATGTATGAGAAATTGATGAATTATTTGTCAAATTAGGTTTTAATTCAAAAAGATCGGTTTTAGTTTGGAAACTACACATTTAATTCAAAAATTACATTTTTTTTTAAATATACAAGTTTTTCTTAAGATTAAAATGTGGCAACCAAAATTCAGGAGTTTTAAAACAACAAATACCTGAATTCAAAATCTAGTTGCCTTGTATCAAATTAAACAGAAGTACATACAACTATGTTGTTGTTCTGAATTTGTGGTTATGTTGTGTCACAATATAGTCTATCATTTTTTCAATTGAGAAAAAATCGAAATCTTAAATAATGTGTGGGACTAGGAATTCATATTTCAGTTCTTGAATCTTTCCTATTTTGTTAGTTCCATCCTATTTTTTTATGACATTTTTTCGTTGTGTTTTCCTCACATATGGTTTCATTAAACTTTATTTAGTTTTATTTTCTAGCTCAGGTAGTATTTGGATCTTGGAATTTAGCGTAGGATGGGGGGATGATGGAAATTAGGGTGGAGAAATGAGCACTAGCTGAGAGAGATAATTTAGTAACATACTATGAATTGACAGGACTTGGCAATCAATTGAGATGTAGGGAAGTGAATAATAATTCATAAGATGGTCATCCCTAGGGCTGTTCACCATAAGAATTTCACAATGGCTATCATATCCAAATACATAGGGTGAGCATTGGGAGACAAGGAGAATGATGACATCCTAAATATTCAATGATGTCCTGTAGGTTGGAAGTGTGCAAGTGCTGGAGTTTTGATGGATTATAAGATGATATCCACTTCAATTGTATTGGGTAAATATGTGAGATTTGAATTGAGAGAACCAAATACAATGTTGGGCAAGGGTATAAATTTGAACTAGAGAATGTGATGTATGCTTGTTAGTAGTTTGAATGTTTGATGATAAACAATGACAAACTTCAGGGATTTGGAAAGAAATATGGAGCATGGGTGCTTGAAGACCATGATAATCCATGATAACAAGTGGGAAAGAAGGAAACCAATTGCTTGTATTTTCGTAGGACTGAACGGTTTGAATATGTGATTCCCTTGATGAAGTCAATTGCTAAGCAGGGGGAAAAGATGGCTATACCATAATTGTCTAGTGGAGTGATGAATTGGAATGCCATGGTTTATGACCATACCTTGGTAACGTTTTTGGTTAGATGGAACACGGAGAAAGTGAAGATGATAACATTATAGGTTCCTGCAAAGGAATAAAACTTCAAGACAGAGATTGTTGATGCTTTGAGTTCATTGATGTAGAGGGGCGAGGGTCTATCCATCCACTGTGCTAGAGCATTGGCTTGAGCTAGAACCATGGTTTTAAATTCCGGCCAAAATCCCCCGAACGCGAAATTTCAAAAATATGTGTTTTTACGAAATCTTGAAATAAACAATTAATTCTTTCTTTTTTTTCCGAATTTTGGCCGAAATTTCAGTTTTGGCCAAGGCTGAAACTGAAATTTAAAACCTTGGCCAGAACTAGGAGTATGAAGTTGACAAGGTGATTGTTTTCATTGTTTGAAAATCTAGTCCTGGATTGGGACTTTCTCAGTAATGAGGTCGAGTCGGCGAGGTGGCTCAGTACGTCAACTAGTGTGCGAATGAAGCTTTATTACACAAACTTACTAATTACAAAATAAGAAAGTTCAATAATAATTAAAAAGAAAAAAAATCCCCAAAGAATGGAAGTTTTTCTAAACAATAATATGCTCTTAATTTAATGAATAAAAAGATGATGACAAAGGTGAACTGAAAACTAAATACTTCAATCAGTCACCATCATTTTTCATATATTTAAATAATAAACATCATCTTTTATTTTAGAAGTTACTTCACTATTTTAGACAGGTTTTTAAATGGTTACTGTTTTAAACAGTTAGAAACTTAACATATTAATTATTAGATGCTATTTTGACAACCAGTCTGAGTCGACTTGGTTGACTTGGCAGAAATCCATCAGGTGAAATCCATCCTAGTCTTCTTGATCCAACACTCATTTAATGATTTAATGACCGTACCGAGTTGACTTGGGCATGTCCCAAGTCGACCAGCCAAGTTTTCGAAATATGCTTGACAATTTTTCGATGCTGTCTGGTCAACGAAAATGAGATGGTTGTGCTCAATGGCTCTAAGATTCAAAGAGGCACTATTGTTAAACATATATATATAAAAAAAAAGGGGCGGCCCAGTGCACAAGGGTCCTGCCATTGCGGGGTCTGGCGAGGGCTAGATGTACATTAAACACGAAATGCTTCATCTCTGCCCTCTCATCTCTATTGTTATACACGAAATGCTTCATCTAACAGATTCATCCATCCATCCCCAAGTCCAGCTGCTAAGTTGGGCCAGTAGTTGTTGTCTTGAACTGCCCTTACAAGAAAAGGGCACTATATTTACATTATGCACTGTATTTTCCAATCATATATGTTTCTTGTAATTGTTTTCTAACACATTCTTTTAATATCAATGTAGTTATCATGCAAGCCCAACGGGTAGCTCCACCTGATATGCAACTTAAAGATAAGTTCCTAATTCAAAGCACAGTTGTTCCTTTTGGGTCTACCATGGAGGACATCACATCTAGCCTTGTAAGTATTTGCAGTTGAAGTTGGTCTGATTGTTTATTATGGCTCCTCAGTTTTTTTTTTCTTTTGTTGTCAGTTCACCAAAGAAAGCGGCAGATATATTGAAGAAAACAAGTTGAGGGTGGTTCTTGTTAGCCCACCTCATTCTCCAGTATTGCTGCCCAACAGCAACAATGGGGCTTTGAATCACGAGCCAGCTTACGGAGCTGCAATTTTGAAAGACCAACTATTGACTGAATTTGAAAACCTTCCACCATCTGACATTGTAAGAGGAACTGTTCTCTGATTCTCTCATTTTTTTTTCATTTTAATTGGTGGTAAAAATGTGCTCCAATTTTATTTTAGATGAACGTGACCCTCTTGGGATGCGTCCAACTATGATATCGTGGGATTTGCATACTGCAGTATGTCCAATCATGAGAGTGGAATTGTGGACCATCATCCACATTTTGGTCCTCTTTCTCTTGTGGGATGCAACATGACTAGGATCATTCCTTTTTCATGTATTGTGTTAGCTTCAACTGCACCCCTACCCGCCCCCCCCCCCCCCCCCCCCCACGCCACCCCACGCACCCAACATGCACACACGCACCACCACCACCACTACTTTTCCTGAGGTTTCTAACAATCTGTCAGACAAAATCCAATGGGATGTGAAATGTGTTCTGAATACATTTTTAGTTTATCATACATACTGCATTGAGTGTGTCAAATGGTAACCATGCATTTAAAAGATGGAATTTTTTCCTTCAAAACTTATATTGAATGGGGAAGAAATACACTCAACTGAGCAATCCCTAGTTGGTGGAGTAAGGTGGTATGAGGGCACACATCATTCGCTATTTATTTGTTCCACTTCTAATTTTAGAAATCCAGGCCATTCAAGAGAGCTAACTGTTACAGTTAACCTCACAGAAAATGTTGGTATAATGACATGACACATTATTCTTTCTCTTTTTGACAGATAGTTAAGGATGCTGACAAATCGAAGTCAAAGGTTAGTGAGCTGGAGCTAAAGCTAAGTGAAATGGGATTGAAGCTAAGTGAGGTTAGTAAATTTCATTCATAAAGCTTCAACTTAATACCTGGATGGCCTGAATTTGGGGACTCTACTGTCGACTTGCTCTGAGCCATGGGTCTAGAGAATGAGCTTGGGTACCATTCAGAGAGAGAGAGAGAGGGAGGGGGGGACGGAGGGAGGGAGGGCTGTTTGGAAGGGAAATTAATGCAAAGAGGGAATTGTTTGGTTTCTTCAATGATATGATCTCATACCTAAGCTGGATGCAGGGATCACCATATCCTTGATGAAATTTCATAATTGGGATGCCTTAACCAGAATAACAGGAGCCTTGTGGAATATATGTAGCTCTAGTGACTCTATTTGCTTCCAGTATCACAATGCTTGTTCTTCCTTCTTTTTCCTTTTCTTTAATTTGGTTTGGATGAAAAAATATTCTAGGCATTACAATTGATAGTGAGCAGCCAAGGGGCTTACTTTTATGTTGACAGACTACCAATCGCTTGAATTTGTATGTCCATGTGGGGTATCAAAAGATTCAGATAATAATGTTTACAGCTAGTTAGATCCCCAGGCTCTTGCCATCATGTTCATGTTGAACATAATAGATTTTATTATTATTTTTGAATGATAATGAAAATATTATATTAAAGAGATCTCTAATTCTTTTGCAGGCTCAAAAGACTATTACCAGGTTGAGAGAAGAGAGGGTCACCGCCATTCAAGAGAGGGATACATTACAACAAGAACTAGTAAGCATCTTCCTTTAATACCAATCTTTTTAGCTCTTAGTTCAATCCCACTGTCTTATTAAGGCCCTGTTCGATTTTATTATGACAACCTTGTCAATCCCAATGCTGTGTGACTTCAGTGTTTTCCCAAAAAATATCTTTCACCACCACCTTTTACCCCCAATTGGAACCGATTATGTTAGATGTGTTAATTTTCAAGTTGTGGAGCTAGTCAGAGTGGAGGGTGTTGGTGTCCAACTCCAGTTATTTTTTGGTCGATAAGAACACATCCACACAGTATATAGATAAACATTGCTCATCTTTTTGTTCTTTGTTTTTCGAGGTCACTAGAAAAAAAATTTATTTATAAAATCAAAGGTAATCACAAAGACAGGGGACAAGGCGTCCCCCACGATAACATATGAACAAGCATCCAAGCTCAAAAGCGACACAGCCCTACTACAATCTTAAGAACCACAATTTTTCCGTCTCTCAACCTTTCGTCATCCTATCTGCCATAGACTTTCTGTCTGCTTCATATGATTATACTTTGGTCTCACTAAACGTAAAAGATCACGAATCTCTGTAATAATCCTGGCCAGATTCCACAGTCCAGGAACCTTTGAAGCTGATCAAGCCAGAGCATTTGAGGAGTCACCTTCTATGATCAAAGGACCCGAACCATCTTTTGCAAATCATGAGACAACAAAGAAGTGCTTTGGCCTCCACCTCATTTGAATCACAAATCCCTGCCGGATCCGAGAAAGATTGGATAGTATTCCCCTTATCGCTGTGAAAAACACCACATATCGTCACAAAAAGATTGGATCTTCTTGTTCATTTTTTCCCTGTTTTAAGTCACTAAGGTCGTGTCTTTCAATGCTTTCTCATTTTCATCATTTTAGATTAGGCAAAATGGGCGAAACAGAATCTCCTGGAGCAAATCCTCTCCGTTTGAAGAATTCGGTGGTTGTAGACTCTTGGAAATCAGGATTTGGACAAACAAAGGAACGGGTTGGATTTGGTCAATACAATTCTTCATTTTTTCCATTCTCCACAGAAAAAAACACAAAAGCGTTGCCAAGAATGATTAAACAACACAACCTAAATACCTCCAAGGCCCTGATTTTATCGTCACTGGAAAATGATGAATCACACTGGATGGATATTACCCATTTCAGAATCTGATCATCCCTGGCATTCCTACTCAAAAGTTTATTTCTGATTTGATTATTCCAGAACAAATTTACCACTTAACATCTGATAATTTCAACGTGGTGCATGGTTAATACTTAGGTGACCATTTGCTTGACAATGACTTCCCTTACTAAGGTTTTGGAATTGATATGTTTTTTCCTCGCAGGCATTGTTGAGAAGACGGAAAAATGTAAAAGTTCAGGTTGGTTTCCCCTTCCTGTTTGTGTGTTTCATTGCCATTGTCAGTATGATCCTGGGATGCATGCTACACTCATAATAACACCACGGTTGTTTCAGAAACTGTGTAACCAAGTAACAGAAGACTGTAATTAGATTAGCTGATATTAAAAATTTAGAAGAAACAGCCCTACTCTCAAGGTTAGATAAATTACACGGGGTTTGATTTTCTGTTTATTTTGTAGATAAATTACTAGACTCTAAGACAGTATATATGTAAAGTACCTAATTTCTTTAAATAAAGAAGAAATTAAGGATAATTTCTCACACACAAAAAGCAGATTGTTGGACAAATCTTAGACTTTATATGCTGCGTGGGTGTGAAGCTTAGTATTTTTTAAAAGGTATAGTGGGTTCCACTTCAGAGGATGATCCATACCGTTCATTTGTTGGGCCACAATGTAAATAGGCTGTACCCCATAAATCATCTCCATAGGATGATCCTAACCCTCCAATCTGTATAGGGACTGCACACTGGACGGTTAGGATAATCCTATTGAGATGATTCTACAGAGGTTTCTATAGATGATCCTAACCCTCCAATGTGCAGTCCCTATGCAGATTAGAGGGTTAGAATCATCCTATTGAGTTGATTTAGGGGGTACAGCCTATTTACCTATTTGCGATGTGGGCCCAATAAATGAAGGGTTTGGTTTATCCTTTGAAGTGGGCCTCACTATACCTTTTGAAAAATACCGGACTCAATGCCCACTCACCATGTAAAATATCCTGTCTTTTAGCCAAATCCCCAACACACGTACTCTTTTTGAGAGTTTGGGCTCTGTTGGTCATCTTAATACAAGTTTAGTTATGTGTTTGTGATTGATTAAATGAGTTTAATTATACGGTTTAAGCACGTGGCTGCATGTGAATATGTGATGGGCGTATGAGATTGGTGCCGCCACCCTTGATATTTAATCGGACGACAGAGAGAGTCTAGATATAGGGCTGGGGGTTTTAGGGTTAGGGTTAGATTAGGCTTTGGAACTTTAGATGTACTAGAGGCTGTTTTGTATGATAGTTATCCTGGGTAAGATCTATTCCTTGGTACAAGTTATCCATTGTTTGGCTATGAGATTTATGTTAAAAAAAAACACTATGGCTGGGGGTTTTAGGGTTAGGGTTAGATTAGGCTTTGGAACTTTAGATGTACTAGAGGCTGTTTTGTATGATAGTTATCCTGGGTAAGATCTATTCCTTGGTACAAGTTATCCATTGTTTGGCTATGAGATTTATGTATAAAAAAAAACACTTTTTCTATAAAAAATGAGGTGGAATTTATTTTGAAATATTTTGGCAACCTTTGATATAATCTTATCCGTAAAAGCCTATCTCGCAATCAAACGTTCCATTTGGGCCCTCTTGGAATGTAAAATGGTGTCGCTTCCTTACTAAAAATAGACTTCAAGTAAACATTCAGTTAACTTTCTCTTGATTTGGTAGGGAACTGGAATGGCATTTACTCGGAAAATTATTTGCCCACAAGGACTCTTAACTAGAACAGTGTATGACAACCAAACGTCCTTCGGAAAGGAAACAAAAGTCTTAATTTTCCACCCCTTTCCCTAGGATACATGATTTCGGTAGCAACCAAATGAACCCTTTATGAAGAAAATTAGCCTCTTAAATCACTTCAAGAGAGTCTAAGCCACTTTGCACCACTGCAAAGTAGCTTCCTCAAGGCCACATTTTTTCCCTGCAACCAAGATAATCTTGTTTTGGCCGGTTTGAGCTTATATTCGGTGTTGGCACTACAATGTTTTGATAATTGTACTCCCTCTTATTTTTTAATGGGCTGTCAAAGGTTTTGATATATCACCCCCTTTGATAATTACACTAAGTCACCTTGTCTTTTTCTTTTTCAAGTGGCTTTTTAGAGCTTTAATGATATATTCGCCCCCTTTTTTTTTTTTTACTCGACACAACCCCTCTAGTGTAAAACATTAATAAAGCATTGGGGGCAGTCCCAAGTAAAAAAGTGGCGATATATGGGAATTGTAACAACCTTTGACAGCCCCTTAAAAAATAAAAGACAAGATGAGGTAGCACAATTCTCAAAACATTGTAGTGCCAATTTCAGTAGCCTTGTGTTATGAAGTTAACATTCTTTTTTACATTACCTGCAGATGGTACAGACCTGCTGTGTGTGGGACACAAAGGGCCTTTTCTAGGGTGTGAATGAGGAGTAGAAATAGAAGGAGGAAGGAAGACTACCTCTTCGTAGTAAATCCGCATCCGAGTTAGCCAAAATTGGGTGTCTACAGCCTCCCAATAGACATGAGAAGCTGACCATTTTGCTAGGCCCACTAAACAAGTTCTCATCAAAGGTTAGCTACAAACTGGGCCAGCCAAAGGCCTATTTTGTTGTGTGATACCAGTCGCAAATATTTGTCAATATTTATCTCTGGAATTTCTCAAAAAGGGTGTATCTTAAGAAAGATTAAAATTTTTAGTTATTTTTGGGTTTATATCAGGTAAAAAATGAAATACATAAAGTAAAATTTAAGAACAAAATGATAACAACAAATAATATCATGAATTTATAGGGATATTTTATATGGTGCTTGAATGTCAAGTCCCATGTGGGCAGTACTGCCCTTGATATTTGATCCAACAGCTGCTCACATTTTACGAGGCTGCTGTTGGATCAAACATCCAGGGTGGTACTTTTGTCGTACCACCCACCCACACGGGACTTGACACCCGGGAGCCATATAAATTCTCATTTTCTCTCAGTGAGGGATTTCTAGACAAATTTGCAAAAAGCCATTTTGCAGTTTCACTTTCGCAGGAGAGAATAGCCATGACAGATGACTTAAAAATGAATAGGACAAAATCTGCTGTTAAGTGGCTGTTCTCTCCTGAGAAAGAGCCGCAAAATGTTTTTTTTTTTTTGTTGTCGAATTTGCCTACCAAATCATTGGTGACAGAGATACAAGACGTCAAAAATTCACTTTTAAAATGCAGATACCATTCCAACACACAACACACTATCTCCACCAGAGACATACACACTGTTCTTTTTATATCATCAAACAAGGCAAGAAGCCCAGCTTCCAGTATTATATGTAGAGAACAGTAGGACTAACCAAAATAAGCAATGGAGGGCACAAACCACTTACTCACACACAACAACAAACACAAACTCAACAACACAGAGATAGACACTGATCAATCTTAAAATAAATGCACAACAAACACTAGCAACTTGAAAGGAAACTACATCTGGATAGATAGGTTGCTTACCACAGAAGCCATGAGAAACTACATTTTGGGCATGCGTTTGTCTCATTTCGAACTTGTCACTCCTCTTCGGTTTCAGACTCTGCACTCCGAAGCCACTCAATGAAGGGCTTCACGTTCTTCCAAATGGGAGAATTCTTGCTGCTTCCAACAAGTCCTTCCTTGTACCACTCTACTATGAATTCTTCCTCCAGCACATCACCATCATAAAGGGCTTTCAGAACCAACGCCACTTCCTTCACCACATCAGAGCTCGACTTCCCACAGAACGCCTCTATTGCTCGCAGCAGAATCATCTGTGACCCCTCTTCCTGTGCAACAGCAGCAAGGTAGTTCTTTTTCTTTGACACCTCCTTGGAAAATCCTTTTTCAATGCCTTCAAAGAGGGCTTCAAATAGGGCATTCATAACCTCTTGCGGGGACCCAACCAACGAACCCAGAGAGGACTGCAGCTGTTTCGGGGAGGACCCATTTTTAAGACTGCCTTTGATCTTTGAAACTAGGGTTTCTTGTGCAAAACCCACTTTCCCATTTTCACCTCCAGAATTATCAGATTTCTCATCTAGTTCTGAGGTTTCATTCTTGATTCCGGATTCCCTTGCCAGCTTTGACTTCTCTTCTTCCTCGTTAGTAGAGAGCATTACCATCTCAGCAGTCACGGCGCTCAACTGTTCTTGGATGCGTTGGCGGGCCGCCTCCAATGAGGTGTCAGTTTGCCATTGGACATCATCATCATCATCCGCCACTTCATTCTCATCACCCTGGCTTGCGGCGGGAGATGAATGATCCTCATCAGAGCCATTTGGCTTTTTCTTTGTAGGGTTTACCTTGGAAGCACCCTCCTTCATAGAGACAACACCCTTCTTATTTACCTCTTTCTTTAACTTTCTCTTTTCCTCGTCAGCCGCCTCTCCTTCTTTAAGTCGCTCTTTCTCAGCCCTCCTCATCGCCTTCTTATCTTTAGATCCTTTCTTCTGCTCAGGAGGGTTCTTCAGAATGAATGTTGTCAGCTTGTCCCTCATATCTACATCAGATAGGAAACCACAAGCAGCACATTTCAAGGTTATCATCTGTGTCTTAGTTATAATAATTTCAGTCTCAGGGTTGCCACACCCATAACATTGAACATATTTCTTGATAAAGTTCTCAAGAAGCCCAGCCAGCTTAGCAGTGTCATGAGCCCCATTAACAAGTGAAATACCCGTTTTCTCATCAAATTTGGACTGAGCCCCAAGCTCGCAACCAAAGTATTTCGTGGTGTAGGAAGCGGGCCTGGCCAATGCCTTTGCAATATCTACCATGTTAACAACATTAGTCTTGATGCCATTCCCACGGCCTTCGATTTTGGTTATCATTCTTGGCATCTTATACCTATAAAAGGCATCATCGCTGTTTCCAGCGCCTATGTTCTGTAAAGCCATATTTTCTCAAGTTGCACTCAGTTCAAAAATGCTAAAATGATAGTATTAGAGAACTGTCTAACAACACTCTGCCTTCCCTAACACTAGACTGACCTCTTAAGATCAGAGAAGGTTGCATAAAGTTGCAACCACGAAAATCTGTAAAATATTGAAGTGGCCCGAGATGCATACAGCCAAGTCTCTCAGCAGAGATCTGATTCTTTTTTCTTGAAGTAGGACAGTACTCTCCAAGTAACCCAACTGATCCCGAACAGAGGGAGGCCCGTTCAGACATAAAAATAACTTCAAACTTGACACCCTCCACTTTGCAATTTGCAGGATTGCAGGATAGATAAATAAGTTCCTGGATAAAACAGAATCAGCACAAAGGACAGCATAAATTCAGAAGTGTAATAAAGATTTGAACAACCCACATAAACTTGAAACAGTGAGAATAAATTGCAAAATCAAATAGCAGAAGCCACGTAGTGCACCATGATTTAAAGAAAGCCTGAAGGATAAAGTAGAAAATTCTCCTTAAAACTTGTTAATTTCATACACTAAGTATTAGTTTACTGAGCTTATAGGACAGAAAGTATTTGAGTGAAGTGTATTAATATACACCATATCCTCCGATCATGGAAAAATTTTCTAACTAAAAAGTCATACAAACTGGTTAGTGTTAATATGCAATTCCATTCCACAAGCCATAACAATCATAAAGGTCTTTCATTAGCAAAACATGCATTCCCAATCTGTGGCAATGATCCACATTCCCATCATCCTCCCAGCACAAAAGAAAGCAAGGAGCAACAGCTGATCATACTCTTGTTGCCTTAGCCTGTGGCAATGGTCCATATTGCCCCCATGAAATCTAACAATGGGGTATAGGGTTGACACATGTAATAGGCCCATGGCCATGAGCGTGATTTGATATCCTGAAGTTGTGGGGGTGGCTCATAGTATACCACAAAATGTAAAAGAACTAGAATAATACAGAACATTTTGTTCAAAAATTGATCTGGCTCATCATACACATGGTACTTTATGGTGACTGAATCCGCTGTTCTGGTGGGTCTCCACTGGTCTCATCATTGTCCTCGGTCCACTGTGATCGAATGATCCTAATCCATCGATAAAAAAATGGCATCTTTGTAGAATACTTAAATATTCTAAAAAGTTATTTTTTTTTAAATAAATAAATGTTCTGATCAACTTTGAATCATCCAATCACAGTCAAACTGGATGCAATTGGCTGGACAAGTGGTGATTGACCGAATTAACAGACCCATCACCAGAAGGTGCCACATTATGGGGGGCTAGACCGGTGTACCAAGAAAGGGTCACCCTAGTGGTTCATCCTAGCTCAACATAAAATGGGTATGGTTTTCTAAGATCAATATGTTAGCAGTGACAAATATAACCTGAGAGAAAATGAAACTAACCAGTCCAAAATTTTCAATTTTGGGCAAATAAACGATTGGTTGTCACAATCTGAAACAAACAGGGCATAAGTAATAGGCCGACAGATTAATCACAGGAAAAGACAAATTATGATTCATTCAATCAAACAATTAGCATGAGATCAATTCCATTTAAACAAATAGATTAACCAAAGGAAAGAACAAGTCAGCCTAGATCCATTCCATTCATCTCTTTGACTTTCCAAACCCCAGATAAATTTTAATCAGAAATCTGAAAACTATACATTTCCTAATCCAGATCCATTCACATAATCCTAATCCAAACCAAATAATCCTTCAAATCTCAAACTCCCCCTAAATTATTAACTGATTTACATAGATTGAAACAGAAAAAAGAAAATTCATAAAAATCTTAAAGAACTCAAAGCTAATCACAGAACATGAAAAAAGACAGACCAAATAGTGATAACAATAAAACTAATGAAATTTAAAAATATTTCCACAAATCTAGACGAAGAAAAGGAAATCAGATCTACAGATTCCATCCGAATTTTGATTCCACGAACTAATTGCTTAAAAAGGAATTAAAACAGAAAAAATACAAACGGATTTTCTGTAGATGGCAACATAAAACCCTAGAAAAGCAATTCATCAGTTGTGAAGAGGAAAACAAAGAAAATTAGAAGAAAAAATCGTACGTATCTAGGGCTAGGGTTAGGGTTAGGGTTAGGGTTAGGGTTAGGGTTAGGGTTAGGGTTTTACCTGAGAGATAGAAGGGAAACAGTGCAAGGTAGGCTGATCGGTTTTTCAAGAAAAGGTTTGAGGAGAAGAGGCGTAGCGAAACCCTAATATACTTGCTTGAACGAATCCCTACCGTTAGATCTCAACTAATCCTATCCGTTGATTAGAAGATATTCCAGATGGTTATATATGCACGTCATATGTGATCCAACTAGCGAAGGCACGGATTTAATTACGTTGAAAAATGGCCCGTGCGATGTAAGGCTCAAAAAAGAAGGGCGACGATAAATTCGCACCCTTGTAGGATAATTCGCACCATTTGAAAAGTGGGTATAGGCACTTTTTAACGTCAGTTAGGTTAGAGTGGTGTGAGTTATCCTACAGGAGGTGCGACTTTATCATTGCCCAAAAAAGTTACAGGGGTGTGATAATTCCCAGGAACTGTTTGCTTTTTTTCTTTTTCTTTTTTTTCTTTTTTTTTTGTCGATTGGTGGAGTGGCCACGTTTGGCTTGGAGGAAAAACATTTCTTGAGGAAAAGCTTCTCTTAGGCCGAAGAACTAAATGAATCATCCTTTAAAAGTTCTTTAACTCGTGACTCAAAAGTGGGCTGAGTCGAATCAAGCCGACCGAGTCATGGGTGAATCAATAAAAATTCAAGTGTGTGTGTGTTAAAATACGAATATTTTTAACTTCATATTCCCTATTTCTAAACCTTAGCATATCACGGCCATAGTGTGTTTGGTTTTAGGATTTTAGGCCGCTGGTTTGAGTCCTGCTGGTGATATATTGTATCTTTATGCAATTAGCGAGTTTTGAAAGAGTTAACTCAAAAATTATGACCGAGTCAAACTTCTCGTCCAAGTTTCAAGTTAACTCACGGATTTTAGTACTATGACATACTTAGTATGGGATTTGCTAGCGTCCATCGTAGAAGGCATTTCGCAGATGATCTGTTGCATCTGACATAAAATGGACGTAAAACAATTTTATAATGATATCCCTATGCTTTATCATTTCCTCCTAAATTGTGAAAACAAATTTAAATCCCAAAGGCTCCGATTCATTGGCCGTAAAGCAAATTTTACGCCCGTTTTATGCCGAAAGAATTAGAGCCCTGTTTGGAATCAAGGAAAAAAAAATTGATGCAAATTTTTCTCTTTTCACAATTTAAAGGGAAATGATATGATTATGGTTAATTTAGAGGGAGACCATCATATATAAAAAAAAAGAATAGGTATTAGGGTTGGTCCCAATTATCCTTTTCATGTGCAAAAAAAGGTAGGAAATTTTAGAAAAAATTTTCCTTTCAAAAGGGAAAAATTTTTCCTTTCATTTTAAATTGGTTACTGAGTTTTTGGGTCCCGTAATAACCTTTGGTAGCTATTTAAATAACAAAAGACAATGTGAGTTAGTGCTATTATAAATAAATGGTTTTGCCAAATCAGCAGCCTACATTTGGATCATTGGATGGTTATATTAAATTTCTGGAGGGTGGTCATTAATTATAGAGTTATCACTTACCCCAAGCATACCCCAGTATCCATGTCAAATCCAACTTATGTAAGAACATTGATTATTGTTTCTAAAAAGGGAAAAGATCCACATTCCATGTTTTTATAATGGCACTCCTCACTTTATTAAACAGTTTTCTAGTGGGTGGTTGATAGGTTGTTTGGAATCCAAACTTGAACAGCTAACTAGTTTGAATGTCATTTCCCTCCTGAAAATTGCAAGGATAAACAATAATGCAGAACATTGACACTAAAGTTGCAAAGTGAGGAAGAAGAATAAATAGTTCTAGAGAAATGCTTAGTCCCTGTTTGTTTTGGATTTTGAGAACCGACTGTGATACCAAAACTGATTATCGGGACCCAAATTAAATGTATTTTTGGTCCAATAATCAGTTCTGGCCTCACAATCGGTTCTCAAAATCAAAAGGCCCAATTTGTTTTGGATTTTGAAAACCGATTGCGAGTCCAAAACTGATTATTGGACTCATTAACCAGTTTTGGACTCAGAATCGGTTCTCAAAATCCAAAACAAACAAGGCATAAAAAGACATGATTCTTAGAGAAGCACTTTGTCGAGCCCTTGCTGTTATTAGATACCATGCTAGGTATCTCTATGGTACTCAAAGGAACCGAAGCTCAAAAGAATTACATGGAGAAAGAATGGCAAATAAATTAGTAGTTCAGTAGTCTTGGAACTTAAAAGCCTTTTAAGATGTGTAAAACTACAAAAGGTTGCAACAATAAAGTAACACAATTCAGGTCACAATTTTATTTGTATCTCACACAAACAGGGCAGCAAAAAATTTTGATTCTCAGTTCTCTGAATGTACTATCATCATGCTTAGAGGAAATTACATGTGCCAATAATCCTTCCATTTCATCAGGTGCAACTATGCAGATAAATTAGTAGAAAAATATGGATTATATTGGACACGCCATCTTGCAAAGGATAATAGATTGATGAGATCCATGACGAATAAAATAAAATAATATTAAACACCCATCTTACCAAAAAATAACACAGATAACTGTGATCAAATCTGTAAGAGAGCCTCTGTAGTGACCCCAATTCTAGCTTAAATTCCTTTGAATTTACTCGCCCAGATAGAATACATCATCTCCAATGGCTATGCTAAATGCTCAAAGGTCCTTGATAATACCATGATCAGGCAATGCCATCACACCAAGAATTGAAAAAATGTTGAAGTATAAAAGATTAAATTACGCCATCTCCAGCTCTTGGAGTAATTGGTTGTTTCACATGGTATCAGAGCAAAGGTAGGCCCGAGTTCAAAACTCCTTGATAAAAAAATCCACATGTAATGGCCAACCCAAAAAAAGAGGGGCCACATGTTCTACGTGTAGGCCAACCCTAAAAAGAAGGGCCACACGAAGATCAAATAAGGCCATCTCCAACAGCTTAAGCTTTTGGAGTAATTGGTTGTTTCACAAAATATGTGAATATGAGAGAAACACCATTTAGTGTCATAGTTATCTTTTCATTGCCACGATCAAACATTACGGTTCAGTTGGTAAGCCGGGTAGAGACTCTGTAAAGCCACGGCCCCCAAAAATGGGGCGCATGTATGTATCATCAAACTTACGCCAATAATAGTGGATAGTGTGATGTGAGGGTGTCCTCAGAAGCATGCGGAGACTAGTTGGACGAGGAACAACGTGGCCACCCACTTCATCTTCGGATCCTTGCCCGTTCTCGAGTAGTGGTAAGAGTAAGGAAGTAGGACTTGATGGCTCTGATATCGACTGTGAAGGCAGTAAGAACCTCACCAAAGGTTTTGTCACAAGGCCAAGTACCTGAATAGTAATATCTGGAAGTTTAGTAGAGAGTACAGAAAAAAAGGATTTTGTTCTGTAATTGATATAGAAGTTACTTGTTAAAGATATGGTACTCTTGCGTTCCACATTTGGTGAGCTAATTTTGTTCGTGTAACTTAAATTGATAATCGAACTACAGCTGAAGACACCCAAACAAGAGATGGTATTTGCATCACAAGAAAAATAAAATGATAGTGCAGAACACAAACCAAGGGAGGACCTCTTCTAAAGAGTTGTTTTTCAGGAAAGTAGTCTTCGGTCTTCTACATTGAAGTAAAAGTGCATTGTTTAACACAAAAACAAGTGTTACAATATCAAGAAGTGAAGAAAGTAGTCTTTGGTGTTCAACATTAAAGTAAAAGTGCATTGTTTCACATGAAAAACATTTGGTAAAATATCAAGACACTTGCCAAAATACAACAAGCTATTGAACCTCAATAGAGTATCGAAATTTTGACATTAACAGGTCATGAAGACTAAAACCCAAGATCATGGAATCCACTACAATTCGAGTGGCGTGAAAAAAACAGAGCAGTCAAATCAATGGGGTATGAATAAATCTGCAATGCTTATATGATTTAAACTGGGATAAAAAAAATACTTAAAGCTTATCCATTGAGTTCCATGAGCTTATATCAAGAAGGCTGAAATTGATTGTCACCATATCCAAGAAGCTATGAAGGGATTTAAGGGAGCCCTCCTGGACAAACAGCCAGAACACATTGAATTGAAAATGCTAAAGAGACTGCTCTCAAATGGACTTTTCTAAGAAAAAAGTCCATTTACAGCCAGAACACATTGAATTTGAACTTTAATTAATTTCCTTGAAACATTTCAAATATACATTATCCCTTTACTTTCTTTGAAAGAAAAAGAATTAAAAAAAAACAAAAAAGAAAAAATGTGGATGAGGAGCTCAAAATGTCCTTATGCATGCAGGTAGAGTAAACTGAACCCAAGGCTTATTCCACCATGATGGTCTTTCACTCTAACCCTAAATGATTTTGCTGCTTTACAAACATTTGGGTAACCATATAACAACTATATTTTGATATTATATATAACTACCAAATATATTAGTCTAGAAACATGAAGATGTAGGGCCACAAGGCATCTTACCACGGTGGTGAAAAGAACAACAGTGATGGTGCAATCCCTCACCTAGGTACTTACATCATGCAACTTCTCCTTACATTTTGACACCAAGAAACATTCAATTCAACCATGGCCTGGGCCAACAAAACTTCATAATCAACTCTGCAGAATTTAATTAAATATGAACTGATAGACCGTCAATGTTTTAATTATTCCAACCACCATAGATGCTTTAAAAAGAACCCTTTCATGTATGAAAAGGCAACTATAAATCCAATGTATCAGAAAACAGGGAAGATTCCAGTTCATTATTCTCTTCTGGATCTGTAAAATCAATCCCTAAAAGAGTTAGTCAGTGCTTCAACATATATGAAAGAAAATGACTACTAGGAACCAGTAACCAGGATTGACTATTCATGAATGAGATGGTTCTTTCAGAATGGGTTCTCACTTAGTTCATCAAAAAGGTATTTATATTTCATGGGAAGTGTTTCATACCGTTCCAATTTAGGCAAGGTTATATAGTTTGGAAAATAAATTGCTACATTGGGATAGCTTGTGGAAAAAAAGAAGGAAATGGTTTAAAATATTAGCTTTGCAAAACAAATATTGATACTTGAATAAAATGATCTCTCAAATCAAAAGCCATGAAATTCAATGGTTTTTTGAAATTTTGGAGAATATTGATTATTTTTGTTAGTGGATGTTCAGGCATATAGGAAAGTACAGAGGAATGATTTTTTGACATTTTGGAGAAAAATGATTATTTTTGTTAGTGGATGTTCAGGCATATAGGAAAGTACACATGAATAGAACTGACTGTGTAGTTATGAAGTACCATAGTAACCAGCAAGGTTTAAAATTTCGGTTTTGGTTTCAGTTTCGGACCAGACGAAACCGAAATTCGGTAAAAAAAAACAAATTTCATTAATGTGCCGAAATTTTGGAAAAAATTTAAAACATTAAAATTTCCCGAAATTTCAGCCGAAATTACGGAATTTTTGGACTCTGACTGAAATGTCGGATTTTGGTGGTTTTGGTTTCAGTCCTAACCAAAATCCAAAATTTCGGTATTTTGGTCGAAATTTAAAACCATGGTAACCAGAAGGTAGAGTAAAATATGCAATTATGTGAAAAAACAATCCTTTAAGTCCTTACAGAACATATTTAAAATGTACCTGATTATAAGCAAGTGCAAGTGTTACCGCACCTCGCATAAGACCAGCCCAGTATATTGTAACCTGCAAAATCATATTGTTGGACTTACTCGGTCTGTTGATTGGTTCCCAAGAGATAAAAAATCCCAGGAGCTGAAACACTTGCTGCTTGAAATCAATTCTTTTCTGAGGAGACTTATTAGTTAAGTTGGATAAAAAGGAAAGTGGGAAAACAAATGCTGCTCTTCCAACCAGAACCAATCCTAGCAGTATTAAACTCACACTAATGGATTTTCCGGGGCTGCAAAAGAAGAAGAAAAATTAGCTTTCTGAGGTATAAAACATAAGAAAAAAAGGGTACTCGTCTGCAATTAACCAGTTCTAAATGTGTATTTTACATCTATGAGATGGTATAAAAGAAGAGGTGTACACCAATTTGTCATTGAGGTAAATGACAGTGAGCCTTCCAATGAATGATTTTAGCACATGGTTCATCACTTACATAAATATACTTGGCGCATTTGATAAACCGAAGAGAATTACCAGCCACTCATACAAACCTTCATCCATCTTAAATGTCATTTTCCACACATTTCACAGGCAAATACTTATCAGATGGTATTCTCTCTTCAAGTCGATTTTGGGAAGACATGTACACTTGCTATCATATCTAGCATACCATCTAGATGAGGAATGGAAAAAACAATACTTCATTGTGATCCCATAATGGTTTTAAATTTCCAACGAAACCGAAACGAAACGGCTGAAATGTTTTCATTTTCATCCCCACCAAATGGATATCAAAACTAAAATGCATATCGAAACCTAAACTCTAAGGGTCCGTTTGGATACGCGGATTTTAGAATCTTGGATTTCCTCAAAATTGTACATGGGAGACGAGAGACGAAAGAGACCGGCCGTCGTTTTCTGATTTCTCGTCCTTCTTTCCGACAGCAAGAGAGCACGAGATCATCCCATGTTTTGAGGTTTTAGAAATCTTAGGATGGGGGAGAGATTTCTAAAACCTGGATTTCTTGCTTAAAATCCAAGAAAAGCTGTCAGGAGTCAGGACATCATAAAGCAGCTTGGTCATGAACCCTCTTTTACACTGTTTTCAAACTAAAACCTGGATTCTAAAATCCGCTTATCCAAACGGCCAAGTGTATTAGTGGTATGCTATACCAGTGTGTGTTACATAATTATATTTATGTGAGCTGCATGCATAGCAGTACGTGTTACATAATTACATTTATGCGAACTGCATGTAAAATGTAGTGTATGAATTATATATAAATATTTATATGGATTACATCTAAAATGTGGAATATACTAAATTTCACACATGCATTGTCGCACATGTCAGTAGGTGTTTGATTTTTTTAAACCATTATGGATGGTTGTCTTGATCATGTGATGGTTTTTAAGTACGATTTGTGCTTTTTCTAGAATGTCCTGAAGTTTCATTTTAAAATTCTATCATTTGCATGTGTTTCCAAACATTTCAGTGATTTTACAGGAGTTTCGTTAAAATTTCCAACCAAAACCAAAACGTTTCTGCTTTCGTGGCAACCGAAACCAAAATTTAAAACCTTGGATCTCATTAATGGCTCTTATCAATGCACATGTGCCAACTCAAGCAAACAAAGAATCCCTAATGCAAAACAGCTCCACTCTGAATTAGATCTAGTATAAATCATCCCTACTTAAGTGAAAAGACAAAGGACTAAAGTACCCCTTAACTAAGGTCGAAACTTAAAGAAAGAAAATAAAATCCAAGTAATGTAATGTCCCTCTACACACAAACTGTACTAGGAAATGAAAACAAATAGTATATACTTCATATAGGATTTTCATCATACCTACTTCTAACAAGTTTCCACTTCTCAATGTCCAATGTATCCATCCCAACATAAAGGAAGATAGATATCTCAGCAATGAATGACGATGTCGCAAAACCATGCCTGCAACAACCAATGAACTGAGTCACTAAAAAAACCTTGTGTTATCCGAAGCTAGCAATAAGAAATCTAATAAACTGAGTTAAACAACTTGTGTCGGCCAGAAGGACAATAAGAAATAACATGACAAAATTGGGTTCCAATGATTTGGAATCGCTGTTCCACCAGTTTAACATACTTGCTCGTAACTCTTGAACACTCAGTCACATTATGCCAGGTGTAGTGGGACATTACAATCCCGCAAAAGAATACGGTGAGAATAGCACTTAGATTGAACGACTGCAATGTAAAATACAGTATCAATGTTATGCATATAGGAATGAACGACCAAAAATAAATATCAGACATGTTCAGAGAAGAATATTACCTCAGCCAGCATATATGAAAGGTAAGGAATGAGTATCATAAGTGCAACTTCAGGGCCTGTGGAGTCGGGGCCTGTGGAATGCCTGAAATGGGAACTTCAAGAGTAAGATTTTTTTGAGTTGTGGTTGAAGCAAAAAAGAAAGAAAATTTCCAACGCACAGAATTATTATACACCAACAACTATAATGAAGGTACAAAGGTTGTCACTGAAACCTCCTAAGTTTTTTTATAATGTAAGCGCTAAGCAGTCCCGCCTGCAACAAAGAGAAAACAAATGTTATCCACTAATACAACCGTACCTTGTCCAAAAGAGACAAATAAGAGAGGGATGGGAGCATAAATTTAACTAGCATAAATTAAATTTAAATAGGTTTCAATTTCTCCGAAATCCCAAAAGTAAGCCTTTCACATGGAAATAAAACAATAGAAGTGCATAACCTATTAAAGGGAGAAGTGCAAAAACAATATGGTACAATCTCCATGTAAGAAGAGAAGAAAGGAAGAGAGAACGAAGAGAAGAAAGAGAAGGGAGAAAAGTGAGAGAGTTCGATGTATCTCCCTCTCATAAAGTATTTTTTATATGTGTGTGTGTGTGTGTGAGCGCGCGGGAGGGGGTGGGGGGGTGGGGGTGGGGGTTACATGTGAAGAGTCAAGATTACCCTTAATAGGGTATACAAATTACACCTCTTCATCTAACACTAAAATGAATTTAAATAATAACTCCATGTCCAGGAATCTCATGTTTTAGGCTTCGATGAGCTCAATATTTGAGCGATGTATACTTGTACCTTCCCAATGTATAAGCAAACATACATACATGCAGATAGATATAAAAAAAATAGAGAGAGAGTGAAAGACCAGATAGATAGATTTAAAAAATAGATAGAGAGAGAGAATGAAATACTCCACAAAAAAAATGGCATAAACGCAAAGAAACTTACAGCTACTCCCAGTATAGTGCTCGTGACAAATAAATACAAAAAGTTGCCAAGAAGCTGCAACGAAATAGTGAAGCTGATGTGACTGGGATCAAAGCTGTGGATTGCATTGAAGAGTACCACTGCTGTAGCATCATTGACGACACCTTCACCAAAGACAAGGCTATAAAGTAGAGGTGTCTCATCCTGGTTAAGCAGTAAGCACCTGCATTAAGATGACACAAATTTTATTGACAATATGCCCTTGAGTTTAACAACTTACAGCTTCTCAGAATTTCTGAAACCTGCAACGTGCAAACAGAATCCGTTGCAGAAAAGATAGCTCCAATTGCTGCAAGTAAAACAGTGGGATACAGAAGAGAGCACAAAAAAAGTGAAATGGCATTAGCATAGCATAAATAATGGGAAACAGAAAGAGACAGAATGATACAAAGAGCATACCAAGATAGTTTCCAATATCCAGTGATGGGATATCCAACATCTTAAATAATAGCATAGCACCTACGAGGATCCAAGAGTTACAAAAGTGGGAAAACATGAACAGAAAATATTTCCAAATATTTTGTATTCATTCTAAACAACTCAAGCATTGCAGGTAATCATATTAACACAGCTCACCTTTATGAGATTTACATGAAGCAGTGAAATAGAAGATAAAGTACTGCCAAAATCAATGCATAATACAGTGATATTTCACATTCCTCAACAAGTAGAGAAAAAGAAACTAAAAACCTGTACTGATATCTTCAAGAATCTTTCATAAGCTTTCAAAACATGCCCTTTGACAAAGCTGACTCCTCACAAGAAGCATAGTAACTTAGAAGAGAAGTTATCCCAGAATCCCAAATGCATATTATAACTAGTTTTACCCTTAAACTAAAGTCTTGTACTCATCGTCTTCAAGCACATTGCCTAAGTTCTTAAATCATGCTCTAGGTGCTTTTTTTAAAAAAAAAATGAACTAGGTGCCTTTTTGCATTCATGGATCGACTTTTTGACTAGGAAGTTTCTAAATTGGGAGCCTTATAGAACCGTGTTTCATCAAAAGTTACATTCCAAGAACTACTATTTTCTGCTAGATTAAACATAAGAATAATCAGGAACTTCAACAAAGAAATTCTCATAGAAAGTTCAATGGCACGCTTCAAGATGAAGGAATAAAAAATAAATGGAAATAACATAATTTTCCAATGTACTACATCTCGTAAAATATATGGACTGATGTAAAGAGACCAAGAAAGTTTCAGAGAAGAAGAGAGCTACAACAAAAAAAAAGCAATAAGGATGGTTGGGATGGTGTGAAATGGCATGCATTTATTTTTGTGTTTTCCTTCTTTGGCACTTTGTAAGGGCACACAAGAAAATCTAACCAAATAATACAATGAACATACCAATTGAAATGTAGAAAAAAGATATCAATGTGCCACCTGCACCAAACATCATGATTTTCATGAAGTTGCGGAAAAATTGCTTCTTTTTCACCTGGAACCTGGTACAGATAAATTCGATGAAAGTTATCAAGTCCGTACTTAGAGATTTAGGTCCATTAACAAAATTTGAACATTTAACTAGTCTATATGACTAGAAAATCAAACAGCAATGAAAGGTACAATGATATCATTTATAAGCAATATACTGTCGACGTTGGGGCATCAGTGATTGCCCTTGTGCAGACCTGAAGAAAGAAGGAATAGAAAAGGGAGGACAACAAGGCTACTTCATTCATTCTTATAAGCAGAAATTTTAGAGTGATCTTTTGACTTGAAAAAGCTCATTGGGGCCTATCAATGCAAAACGTGAACAAAATATGTTTTCTTCTCAATTTCAGGTAATTATTGCAGAAATTTAAGAGTGTTCTTCTGAGTTGAAAAGTCTCATAGAAAAGGAGAACTTGTGCATAATATGCGAGTTTATATCGTTAAATAAATTTCTTGCAATGATTTGGTATCAGAAAAATTTCAGGTATTTGTGAGTTGAAGTAAACATGAACTTAAATATGACTAATGCCCACAGGCATAAATTGATGCAATCTTTGAGTTGACGATGCATAAAGAGGCAATTGAAATATTTGAGGATGAATACAATCATGAACATAAATATGACTAATGCCCATTGTTTTTTTGATATATTTCAGAATGAGAACTCTTCTTGTTTTGGGGATGATACTTAAGATTTGTTTGTGGTGTGATGCTACAATCCTTGTGGAATAATTATCCGAGAATAGAACTATGTGATGTTGTTCTTTACATCGTTCTTGAGAAAGCACTTGGCCCACAAGGTGGAAGGAGGTCTCACTGAACTATTATCCATGAAATTCAAGAAAAGACAATGACATCAAATTGCATGCATAATAATATTAATAATAAGAAAAATGAATGTGGGAAATATTATATGTTTCTCCATTTTCCACTATTGTTCATCATTTATAACTTCTTTTCTATTCTGTATCTTTTAAGGACTTCAAGAATCCTAACTGCTCTCTGAATGCTTATCAGGGATGAGGGTTGCTCAATTACCTTTTAAATTTTCAAAGATTTTTTCGTTACTTTTTCAAACTACAGTATCCCACCAAAGTAAATTGCAAAAGCTTGACAAAGACATGAGCCACCACCAAGACCAAGATGAATCTCCAAGTTTCATAACCTTGCATAAAACCAACTGGCAGACAATCCATATCATTCTCCAAAGATCCATAACATGGAAAGTAATACAGAGAAACATGAAAAACCATCACGAGAAAATTATCGACAAAGAACAATTGACTCTCAGAATTATTTCGTTCCCAAGAATTTTAGATAGCATTAAGAGCTCCTTTGCAGTACAGCACGAACTAGAAAACAATCACAAAACAAAATCTAATAAATATCTGAACCAGGAAAGTAAACACTTCCTTTCTGATAGTAACAGAAGCAGAGAGCCTAAGGAAACTCGAAAAGGGTTCCTTATGATTAGTGATTACCAAATAAGAACTAGAATCGCATCAGTAAGGCCCTGTTCGTTTAAAATTTTTACAGCCGATTGTGAGTCTAATACCGATTATTGGACCCAAAATTATGTTTAGATTTGAGTGCAACAATAGGTTTAGCACTCACAATCGATCGTGCAGGGCCTAAACGAACAGGACTTAGGATTATGACAACAGATTGTGAGTCCAAAACCAATATTTGGTTTTGGACTCAATATTGGTTGTCGTAATCTTAAGTTAACAGGGAATACGAATAGTAGGTGATTAGAAGATCCAAATTACCCAGCATTAAATATGATGGGTGGAAGAATCCAGTGAAAGAAAAGGTGTCCATCAAAGACTAAAAAAGGAGGACGTTTTCCAGTGATTAGTAGAATAATGACGCCAGTAAGTAGCCCCTGGCATCAACACAAAGAAGACCAACATTATTTACTAAAACCCAATACAATTTGCACAAGAAGAAAGTGAAAAGAACAACAACTCACAATTGCCATGGCTATAACCGATTCGTTCATCCATCGGTGCTCCTTCAATGGATGACTAATCACAATACAAACAAAAAGGAGGAACACAAACAAAGTAATTGAAGCATGGTCAGATGTATACACTGAACTCAAGTCAAAACTCATTGTTGCCCACATTCAACAGAATGATATAATTGAATAATTCAAATTGTATAATTCAATTAGATATATAGGTTTGGTGTACTTGTTCCTAATCTGGAACTCCCCAAAACTAAATATTGTTCAAATTTCAAATTTTCATTGGATGAGAAGGGGCTCTAACAAACCACATGACCACATATTAATAATAACTTACCAAGGACTCGAAGAATTACGTGTATAATAAGAATTTTAAAACATAGGATTTTGAGGGAGAGACATAAAATGATGGGCCCCCTCTCTCTACATGAGTTTGGATGGAGAGGGTGCCCCCCCCCCCCCCCCCCCATACATGAGTGTTGGGTGGAGATGTGGTGCCCACCCTATCAACTGTAAAATGGTAGGCCCCAACCAATGCATGGCTTGGGTGGAGATGGTGAGCCCCACGCCATCAAGACATGAGGGACATGTTTTGCCACCATGACAAAATATTCCATGCAATATTTGTGGGGTCAGTTGTGCAAAATGGGCCTTCTTTCTTTCTTTCTTTTTTTCAAGTTTTTTTTTCTTCAACCTCAGTTTCCTCCTCATCTAAAATAACTTCGAGACGGTCGCATAGATGGCCTCACTCACGATATGACAAAGAAAAAAGTTAACGATTCATAAAAATTAAAGGGCGATAAATCCCCTCTCTCCCTCTCCAACATGAACCGTTAGTGGGCCCAACAATTAATTTGTTTAAATCTTTGAACAAGTGGACCCACCTATATTTTTCAAAATAAATTGTACGGCCCACAACATTGGATGATCCAAACCATCCATTTGATGGGCCAAAACGTAAATAGGTTGCGCCCCAAAATATCATTTCCATAGGATGATCCTAGCCAATCAATCTAAAGAGGTTTCCATAATTCTATTTAGATCGAACGGCTAGGATCATCCTATGGATTTCATAACATAGAATTACAAAATATTTTATATATTTTTTATTATTTTCCAGTCATTAATCCTACACTAATATTCAGATGGAGAGGGAAATCCATTTCCCATGGGCAAGAAAGTTATTCGAGTAAGCACCTTATGTCAACTTTCCTTGAGTTGGATAACTCAAAGAAACCTCACAAACTGTAGTATAATCGAGGAATTAATTCAATGTCACGACTTGTCTCCTTCCCTTTATACTCCTTTTAAGATGTGACATTCCCTTGCTTTTCTTCCTTCAATTTTTCCTAGCATCTTCCATTTTTTCTGGTATTGATTTTTCTTTTTTCCTTCTTCTTCCTATTTACTTTTTTCCGGTATCTTCCATTTTTTCCAGCGTTAATTCTTCTTTTTTTTCCTTTTTCCTCTGCTTTTCTTTCTCTTCTTCTTCTTCCTAGAAGAAAAATAAATTAATCGGCTCACATGTACACTTGAGGGCAAAATAGTATTTTCACCATCCGAATGTGATTAGAGTTGAAAGTACAAGCACCTATCATTTTAGAAATAAAATGCAATTTCATAGGTGCCTAATTGGTCGTAGTGGAAATAAACAAATGGGAAATAGAAAAAGAGGAGGAGAGAGGTTGATTCGAGACAACCAGACCTTCTAATGGCTCAAATTGAGAGGAGCCATGACTCTCCAAAACAAAGTCTCCTTTGCTGTTGTAAAAATCTTCTCCTCTTCCTTTTCATTAGATTACTACTACATAAATACAAGCAAGAGAGAGTGCCACATCACAAGCACACTTACCCACTAACAAGACACATCACAAATAACTAACCCCACCACCCTAAACTACATACCATTATCTACATAACTACTACATTAAACTACCCACAATATAAGCACATAACACAATTTTTGAGTCATTTTCCCTAAAAATTTTAGTCATGGAAATAAAATTTTTGTTTTCCGTGTAAGTGTTCGTGCGTGTCCTTTTCTTCACTGGGCTTGCCCTCTCTAGTCTGTTTATGACAATCTTTTACGCTGCAGGGGTGGCCCAAGGAAGAAAAAGAGGCAATTCCCTTAATAGCTGGCCATTATTATTAGAGGAAGTGAGGGTGCTGATCTTGAAACTCCGGGTAGGTGAAAAAATTGCATTCAACATTGTTGAAAGAGATCCCACAGCACTAGAAAGTAGTGTCATATGCCAAATTGTACTTGAAAGGTTTAGGAAGATATTTCCTCGGTATGACTCACATTTTTTTTTTATGGGGGGAGATTCAGATGTAGATAGATATTGGTAGACGTGTGAGATTTTTATTTGGTAAATGATATATTCACCCCCTTTTCTTCCATGGGCCTCCACCTTCTACTGTAAAAATAGTCATAAATGCACTAAAGAGAGGGTGGTTTTATATGGGGGAGTGATAAATCGACCCCCTATGTCTCTTTCTCTCTCCTCTAGTTAGAGAGAGAAAGATGTAGAAATAGAAACTTTAGTTAGAGAGAGAAGGAGAAAAAACGCTATGATATGGGGAAAAATGCAATAACTAAACCTATCGGAAAAAAACCCCAAATTCCGGGGAGGGTCTCCGTTCCTGCTCTCACAGCCTCGAGAAAAAAAGACGGAAGATTCCTAACCACCTACATTTCCAAGACCTAGCGGTGTCAATGGACCCAAACGGTCCGATGGATCCAAAGGATCTTAATGTTAATGTACCGGATTTCAGCAACAGATCTGAACAGTGCCATTGGATCCATATCTTAAGGTCCGAAAAGATTTTGGATCGTGACCCAAATGTAGTCACAAAATCATATGGAGCATACTAGATCCAAATGGAGGGTGCAAATGTATGGAAATATCTTTCATATTTTTGTTTATTTATGCCAATTTATGAGGGGCATTTTTGTAATATTTAAAAACTTACTCAAAATGACAACTTCTCATTTCAATAAGGATTCTCCAATCTCTAGTTTCTTACCTCTTTCCTCCCCTAACCCTAAGCCCTATTCACGTACAATGTAGTAGGGCCTAGGACACTGATGAATGGTTCAATTTGAAATGAATCATGACCCAGACTAAAATAACTAGGATTCGGTGAGGATCCGACTGATAAGAGATTCCTAACAAATGTGACCAGGACATAGGTGGATCGGATCCAAGTGGATCTGCTTGGACCCGTTGGCATCCCTAGCAAGACCCAGAAAGTGGGAGGTGGGAAGAAGCCAACCCACATTGTGTTGGTGGTAATGTCCTTCAATCAAGGATATGAGAAAGAAGAAGATAAGCTTCAAGGCGCGTAATCGCTTTCCTTAAGACAATATTCGCCCCCACCAGTTGTGTGCAAAGGGGATCCGCGAATTGCCTCCAAGATACAATGAAGCCTTGTAGAACAATTCTACAAATGTTTGATGACGCTTTGCACAAGCGGAATCAAACTCAAAACACCTTTTTAGAACTTCAAACCTTAGAGAAACTCACTAAAACTATTTCTGCAGAAAACAGATTTTAGTGCACTGTTTTATGAACAAAATTATCTTGAAAATACAAGTGAGAGAGAGATTGCTAGAGAGAGGAAAAGCTACAACAATAACTGCCTTTTTGCAACCTTAAAAGACAAGATTTTGCTTCTTTTTATAGAATCTTGATGTCTTTTCACTAAGAGAAACATCTCTTAAGAACATCACTTTGATTGATTTGAATAATGACCATTTGATCACAACTCTTGGGGATTTAAGTGTCTTGGATCACCCACAAAGTGTCATTTGTGTTTGAAAAACATCCAGGACTCTTGAGAAGCAAAAGACATGAAGAAAGGATAAAAAACGGAAGTAAAAAGCCATGTCTATTTTCTCCCAACGGATAGTTTTTCGAACAGCCACGGTCGACCGAGCTACCACGGTCGCCCGCCGACATGTGCCTGTCTATTTTATTTTTTTACGATCCAAAGAACCACGGTCGACCTCTGACACCTACCTGGAAATCAATTACGTTTCCAGTAACCAATCCGCGGTCACCCGGAAAACCCCGGTCGACCGACCCTGTCTTAAAATTCTTTTATATTTAAAATTAAAAACTTATAAAAACATTTTAATTTCCAAATACTACTTTCCATTTCGAAAATTCTCTAACACATTGTCCATCATATGTGAAAAAGGTACCTAACTACATTTGTCAAACGAGGCGGAAGTGATGGCGATTTTACAAGGCATAAGATTATTAGCATCAAGCGAGTTGGACAATCTTGTAGTTGAAGGTGATTCCCTTAATGTTATAAGATGATTGGACGGTAAGTCTTCTCATTCATGGAGATTCTCATACTGCATTGATGAGATCTCATACCGGGTGGAGGGACACCGGGTTTGCTTCCACCACGTTAGGAGGGCGGCTAATGGAGATGCAGATCGTCTTGCTTGTGAAGGGGCATTCAGAGCATCACTTGAGGTATTAGATTTTCTCCTCCTTAATGTCCCTCAATCCCTCTCATCATTTGTCCCTCTATCCCCATCATCCATTGTTTTATTTTTGTGTTCCCTGACTGTCTCGGCCGTGGTTCTGGTTCATAAATAGGGTTGAAATCATTTCACCAAAAAAAAAAAAAAACACCTAACCACGTTTGTCTTTTTTATGTTGGTGAGTGAGGTGGGGTCCCACCATCTGAAAGTACTGCCTCAGAAATAATAAATCAACAAAAACCATGTGGCTTCCTTTTCCCACTACAAAAGCCAAGCAAAAGAGTTTAAAAAGAGAGCAAACATCACTTCCTCACACATCTAGGATTGGGTTTGGATGAAGGAACATTAATATGGCCGACCATCATCGTTATCATCCAATTGCAGTGAATGAAGATGAAAACTATGCCTTTGATCTTTTCCTCTGTGAGCCCTTTGTGCTCCAAAAGGAAGAACACGATGGGATGGGCAGAGGCATTGCTAAAGTTACCAATGATGCCTAGTATGACACCTTATATGATTGATGATTAATGAATTATTAAAAACAATGTGGGCCTTACATGAGTCCCTCCTCCTCCTCCTTTCATGGCTTATCTACAATGTGGGCCCAACAAATGAATGATTTAGATCACCCAATAATGTGGGCCTCACAACATTTTTGTTTGCCGGTTCGAGCACTGTCGTCCACCATATAAAATCTCCTTGTTGCCGTCTCTTCTCAACTCTAAGAGGAATCAATTGATGAGTAGCTATAAGAGTAAGTTGACAATTTTTTAGAATAATCAAATAATCTTTGATTTTATGTGCCATATGATTATAAGAAAAGGACAACTGACTATCCAAGGACTAACAAGGTTTATCCCTGTTAAATGCCAAGCTTGGTACAATGTCAAGGTTTCTCCCACATTTCCAACTTAGTTTTTTAAAAGAGGATAAATACTAATCTCTAGAATACAATACTTAAATGAGTAGGGATTGAGCCTCTATCTCATTGGTAAAAGGACATGTTCCTCGACCAATAGGTTGGGGTTCGATCCCAGCTTCCCTAGGAGCAGAAATAAACATAAAAGATTCATTAATGAAAGAAACCATTGAAAAAATAGGGAAAATTGAAAAAAAGTAATAGATGAAGAATGGCTTTTCAGTTGTAGAATATGATTTTCATTGTACATTTCACATACGTAAGAGATTAAATATGGAGGCCATTAAAAAGAGAGAGACTAAATATGGAGTTAAAACCAATTACAACAAAATTTCCAAGGTTTATTCTTGTTAAACAAAGAAAACAGTAACAACTTATGTTGGTGATAATTCAAGGTTAATTTGAGCCTCTTCATGAAGAAAATCTACAACAATAGATCTCCCGCCCAATCACCCCTAGGATACAACAACATGATGCACCGATGATCTATTTACGATCTACACGACCGAAGATATTTGAATCATACAAGTAGAGCACTTCTGATTGCTCAAAAAATAATACAAAGAGGAGATCTCATGCGTATTTATACAAACATGCCGACTCGAGCCGGCCTGGTTCTCTGTAACTCATAAAATTGAGCTCCCCGCAGTTCAGTGCTATCAAATTTCTTACATATTACCACACAATAAAATGCAGCTTGCTCCAGTTTGGATGATTTCCAAAGCTAGCTTTTGTATACTTTCTAGCGGTCTTTGGAAACCTTTGAGAACTGTTTAAAAAATAAAAGACAAGATGAGCTAGTGCATTTATCAAAACATTGTAGTCCCAATATCAGCAGCCTAATGAAATCTTCGGGGAAAAATGATAATGTGACTTCATAAATATCATGAAGGGTACAAATGAAATTTTTGAAAAATAACCAGGCAAACATATTAACTCTTTTTTTTTTATTCTGATGAAAAAACCGGGAACCTCCTTGCCGTGAACGGAGAGTCGTTTAGGGCCGGCAACGGGGCGGGTCGGGGCCGGATGTTGGGGTCCCCTACTCCTTCCCCTTTGCGGGGAATTTTCCACCTCCCCACTGCGGGGATGGTGGGGAATCCCCCTCCCCTCCCCACGGGGAATATCTAGTCCCCCTCCCCTCCCCTTCCCCGCCCCGCATCCTTCGGGGACAATCACTTTACTCTCTCATTTTACTTTGTTAAATGTTAGGTTTAAAACTAAAGATTTGCTAGGGACAATCACTTCAGGCATGTTGCGGCTTGGCTGTTGCATGTGAGAGTAGCCACACAACCCACATAGGCTAAGATTTTGTCATATTCATTTTGTTAACCTGGGGACAAAGGTGGTTGCTCTCAGATTCATTTAATTGATCACTAGTCCCTAGCAGATCCCTAATTCCCAATCCCACTTGCCAAAAAGTATTGTACGTGCCACACCATAGAAAGATCCAAACCGTCCATTTGATGGGCACACCATACTACCATAGGCATAGGATGATCCAAACCTTCCACTTGATGGGCACATTGTAGGATGATCCAAACTGTCCATTTGATGGGCCACAACGTAAATAGGTTGTGGCCCAAAAATCATTTCCATAGGATAATCCCAACCCTCTGATCTATAGAGGAATTGCATATTATGGTACCTTCTATAGATCAGAGGGTTGCAATCATCCTATGGAAATGATTTTTGGGCCTCAATCTATTTAAGTTGTGGCCCATCAAATGGACGGTTTGGATGATCTATGGTGTGGCCTGTAAAGTACTTTTAAATTGTAGCCTATCAAATGGACGGTTTGGACCATCCTATGGTGTAGCCCATACATTACTTTTTGAAAAATAATGGACTATAGGAGCGCACACTATATAAAATCTCATCACTCATTAGAGAGATGTTGCCTTTATTTGGAGGAGGGAGATTATCAAAGAATTTAATGTTGCCTTACAGTGATGGTTCGAGGGAGAGATTTTAGGGATTTCTAAGGGTAATATACTAATATAATGAGGGACAATGCCCAATGGATTATGGGTAAAAGAAAACATAAAAAGCTATGTCAGGGATAAAACCGTACTAATGGAAATTATGAAAATTTTGGGAGAATCTTGTAGATATGTTTTGATCCAAGGGGTTTCTAGTAGTTTTCCCAAAAAAAAAAAACACTTAAAAAAATACAAGAAAAAAATGGCATTAATGCGGGGCGGGGCGGGGCCAACTCCATCCCCCTCTCCTCCCCTTCCCCGCACCAGGGAATTTTTTAAATCCCCTTCCCCTTCCCCCACTCAAATCGGGGAATCCCCTCCCCAAGCGGGGCGGGGCGGGGCGGATCCCCGCTTTTCCGAGTGAAATTGCCAGCCCTAGAGTCGTTGTGGCCGAGACGGAACATCAATTATAATTTATTTATGTAAAATTATATACTGACCCCTGTTCTCCCCTGACCACCCCCTTCTAGTGTAAAATCAGAGTAGTCATAAGTCATAACTCGTAAGTCAGAACTCACAGAGGGAAATGATATCGGCACAACAATGTTTTAATAATTGTACAAGCTTAACCTGTCTTTTCTTTTTAATTGGCTTGTGACTTCTTTTTTTTTTTTTGATTGGTAAGCTGGAGTTAGGCGGGACCCCGACCAGAATTTATTGATAAGTTAAAAAAAGTACAGCTAAGGTAAAAGCCAACAAAAAGGGCACAAGCTCCCAACAGGTTAGCAGCCAAAACAAGGGCCTATGGCCCAAAAAAGAGAAATACAATGAGGGCCTTTGGCCAAAAAAGAAGAAATAATAGGGGGGCCTATGACCAAATCTGAATAAGATGGAGATGCTATAACCGGAGAGGGCTCCTCTCACGATCCTGAGCCGAGACAGAAACTGCCTCAAGAGGATGCCGAGAACAATAGTTCCCTGGTACATTAAAGACGACTGTATAACGTCCCTGCCGAGTCCAGAGTTATAAGATGGACAAGGTCAGAGACATTCACCTTTGATGGAGCAGGACCATTTGGACAGAAAATCAGCAGCAGCATTGCCCTCTCTCCAAAGGTGAGTAATTTTCCAAGATGTGAATGCGCGCAGGCCTTTATTGATGTTGAAAAGGAGGGGAATCCGTTTCTATGGGCAATCGACTTTCTGCTCAATGATTTGCACCGCGAGGAAGGAATCCACTTCAATCCAAACGTTGTTGGGCTGAAAAGTCTTAGCAAGATTGATCCCTTGTAGGATGGCTAGGAGTTCAAGCCTATGAATGCTTTGAGATTGGACATTGAAGGAGAAGGCAGATTTCGGGTTCCCTTCATGGTCTCTAATGATGCCGCCAATTCCAGCAAGGTCCCCGTCCAAAGAAGCATCAGTATTCAGTTTTATATAATTTTGGGGAGGCTTCACCCATTGGCATTGAAGGGATCTGATGGGGGAAATTGGCTTGTGACTTGTGAGAGGTTTTCCGGAACTGCAATAACCTTTGACAGCTCTTTAAATAATAAAGGACTATTTAAATAATAAAGGAAAACAAGATTTAGTTCAATTATTAAAGCATGGTTGTGGTGATATCTATTTTTTTTTTTGGGTAGGTAAGTTATGCTGATATCTTTCTCCTCATAAATACACTAGAGGGGGTGGCCCAAGAAAGAGAAGCGGAAGATTATATCTCTTCATTTATTAAGAAGTGCGTGCGTGTGCGTGCTTCTGAGTTTTGATATCTCTCTCTCTCTCTCTCTTATCGCGCGAACAGAAACAGATAGATATTGTATTGTTATTTATAAAGGAAGATGATTCCTCCCCCGTAGGATTATGCGCCGCTCTTGTAACGTGAATTAGTGGGCAGACTTTAACTCTTTTTAACGTCAAATCACGCTAACAGGGGGCGCATAATCCCACAGGGGGTGAAATAACCATCGCCTTTTATAAAGCCAGAATCCCTAATTTGCCTCGTCTTCTTTGCGCTAAAACTATACCTATAAATAGTGAGTTCCTTGCCCTAATCGTAACTCCTTGGAGAATTTTCCGGAACTGTGACGAGTCTCAGAAACCGAAATCGATCCCTCTCTCCTCGCCTATCTTTTTCGAAGGCCGGTCAATTTGTCGTGATATTTTATCTTTTTCTGCCGCATCAGAGCTCTGGATGGATCCGGTTTACGTGGCTTTTGGCTAAGATTCTTCTTCGCTGTTGCTATTTTCAAGGTGTTTGATTCTATTTTGTGCTCTGAATGGAGCTTATTGATCAGATCGAGACAAGTTGATTTTTCTCTCTCTCTCTCATCTTTTTCGTTCTGATCTTCTTTTCTTGAACAGTGATGCTTTTAAGGTACGGATCTATGAAAAAAATACGGATGTATGAAAAAAAAATAATTATCACAAATCGATAACAAAGTTTTGAAGCGAAGGATTGATTAAGATATAGGCGATTTTTCGATTGGAGATTTGGTTGATCGAGATCGTGACGATCTGTTTGTATTTATGTTGAAATATGTAAATTTTAATGTGGGGGATCTGTAGTAGAAAGGTTTTAGCTGTTTTGCCCTAAATAGAAGCATTAAATGGATTTGAATGATGGTGATGATCTGTTATTTACGTGTTCTAGGGTTTAAATCTTTGGTGATTCGTCTTTGACAGAGATTTGTAGCTCGAAAGAGAAGGATTTATAACATATAATCCGTTTCTTTGTTATAATTTGGATTTTGGAGGGTGCGAGTCTCAGAAATGAACAAAGAACATTCGATTGGGGACTTAAATGTTTTATAACTAAGGAACTTACGTTTTCTTAGGGTTTATACTGTGGAATCCATGCCTTTCAAAAGTATTGTACATGATATGAAAGAGGAACTTGGAAACATTTCGAAGAAGGGATTTGATGTGAAGATGGGGTTTGGATTGAGATCGAGGTCTCATCGTGTTGTTCAGGATTGCGTGGGACCTATGGTGTTTGATGGATTGAAGCAGAGTTGTTGGGCTAATATGCCACCTGAGCTCCTGAGGGATGTGCTGGTGAGGTTAGAGGCCGTGGAGAGCACATGGCCTCCGCGGAAACATGTTGTTGCTTGTGCAGGGGTGTGTAGGAGTTGGAGGGAAATCACGAAGGAGATTGTAAAGACCCCTGAATTATCAAGGAAGCTGACATTTCCAATCTCTTTGAAGCAGGTTTGGCTGTTTTAAACTTGTCTATGAGTTCCATTGTGCTTTTTAATGCTTGTTGTTAGTTGTTACTATTTTCTTTCCTTTCTCTAATCTCATTGTCATCAGCAATTCCTTTCGTTTAGGGTAGGGTTTAAAACTTGTCTATGAAACAAGACTGCATATGTGATACATAGAACTGAATATGAACGTTCATGGGAGATTACGACGAAGAAAGCTCAACCTCTTGACATATTCATGTGTATGTGTGAGTGTATCTGATGAAAGCATGGTTAGCAAAACTTCATTTTAATGAAAAAATGCGTCTGGTTGGTTGGATGTTTAATACTTCGTTTAAAACTTTTTACCACCAAAAAAAAAAAAAAAACTACATTTCTTAAGGAAAACATTTAAAAAGCATTCAAACGCATTTTAAACGGATTAAATGTGTTTTTGCATAGTTATAAACTCCCCACATCCGTGTTGACTCTCCCAAGTCGACTCCCTTTTACCTTTGCCGCGTTCCCTTATACATTTTTATATTCAGGAATTTCATACTCTTCCATTTTCTTCTTCTTGTCTAAATTATCTATATTCATTTTAAATCTGTAATTACTGTTTGCAGCCTGGTCCAAGGGACTCCTTTCTGCAGTGTTTCATAAAGCGGAACCGGAACACACAAACTTATCATCTTTACCTTGGTTTAACTCAAGGTATTTTCTCAATCTCTGCTGCAGTCATGTAACACTTCTGTTTGTGCCGATTGTGTGCAGATTTTATATTCTTTTGTTTGTGAGTTGTGACTAGTTTATAAAGCAAGCATGCCTGTGCATTGTTATCACTTTTTAAATGAATTTGAAGCTTGCCACTTATTGTATAGTTTAGCTTGCCACCTTACATGCCATGAATGGTTGCATTGCATCTGTCTTGCAGCTTACATGATAACTTAGTTTTCAATTTTCACATATTTGTCAAAATTGATTGTAAAACTTGTAATGTGTTAGCATGAGCCGAGAGTTGGTCAAAACCTGGTCATTGCACTCATCTGGATGAATTTGTTCTTACTTTTTGCATTTTAGTGCCACCTTTGTTTGATGGCTTCAGATAACTATGTTGGTTTTGTGAAGCAACATATTTTTCTCGTTTTAGACTTCATGGGTTATGGCAATTTTTTGCTTTATTGAGCTTTGATTACTTTTTTATTTGAGTTGTCATGTGCTTTGATAAGTGTGAGTTGTTGTCACCAATCTGTAGTCAACTGATATTTTGTGATCCAATGTCTGCTGAGGTGGCAGGGCTTAGGATTCTTCCACCTCATCTCGTTTGCTGCTTGCTGATGAGGTTTCACTGATATCTCTCCTAAGCCTTGTGTTCTAGATTTGGCTACTTGTACATCCACCAAAATGAATACTTTAATAGTATTTAGTTTTTAGTTTTTAAATATCACTAAATCGCATTTGGTAGCGTAATCATTTTAATTACGTTTTGTCCGCGAAACTTGTGGGTTTATTTTTGGTTTCTTATTCATCTGGCAGCGCTAACTGATAATGGCAAATTCCTTCTTGCTGCACGCAAATATCGACGTCCCACATGCACGGACTACATCATTTCTCTAGATGCAGAAGACATGTCAAAAGGGAGCAGTACCTACATTGGAAAGCTGAGGTGAGCTCTGGCTGACATATCATATATGGTTCCAGATTGCTTGAGGGTAATACAGTACACATTTCTATTTTTTGTGTGCATGCACACATGCACTCATGCATGGGGAATTTAGTACATTTTTTTTTAATGGCAAGGGAAACTTAGTACATTGTACATTGACATTGCAAAGGCACATTTTAGGTGGATTATTGGAGAATGAACAAGTTTTTTAATAAAATAGATGAAGATGAGGGCACTTTCAGGGAAGAGCTCTCTTCAGTGAAGAAGATCAGCCAAAATTCAAAGAGTTCCTTATTAGAGCTCTCGATGCTAACATTCAAAATTACCCGTGAGGAGGTGGATTTGAGGCTTTTCGAAAGATGTGGCTTTGAAATTATGGGTTCTATTTGCTTTGGAAAAGAACAACAAGGAATAGATCTTGAAGCTTGATGAGGAGATACCTGATTTTATCAGATGATATTTCTCCCTATATCTCAGTGTTTAAAAATCCGGATGCAGGTCAAAACACAGTCGAAGAAAATCCTAGTCAATCCGGCATGACACGGTCGAGTACTAGGTTGACGCGGTCATAACTTAGGGGAGTCAAAGGAGTTTTTATTGACTCTGTATGCCAAATGTGGAACGCGGCCAAGGGAAAAGGGAGTCGACTTGGGGGAGTCTATGATGATGCCAGGGAGTTTTAAAACTATGATCTCAAATATGTTGTTGCTTACTAAGCTATGCAAACCGTGGTTGAAGGCCATAGATATCCTATCATGTTCGAGGGCAAACCATGTTTTTCATAGGTTGGAGTTTTGTACATTTAGAGGAAGGTTTTGTGGTGGTCAGCCCTGAAACGTTGGGTGAAGAAAAATATAGAAAGTCTAATGAAGGAGTAATAGTTGAAAGGATTAAGACCAACTATTTGGTATATTCCTTTTATGGGAAGGGTGAACTGTGAGTTTGAGATTCAAGTAATGAGGCCACCCACACAAATTTACGGACATCTGATCAAAGTTGGGTTTTGCCAGGGTAGAAGGGTCGATGTAACGGTTCCCTGAGGAATGAGTGGTTTTACTCATATTTGCTTGACCGTGAGCTTCCAGTCTGTAGTTGAACCAATTGCTTGGTGTGCTTGGTTATTTATGTGCATGGTATGCCAGGGTGAAATGAATTGGTGGCTGTTTTGCTTCTTTTTTTTTCCCTTTTCTTTGGCCTTTTGTTGGAAAGGAAGTTCACAGGGTCCTTGAGAAGGGGGCCCAATGGTTGGGGAGCTCTTCCATGATACAGAACGAGTGGTCCCTTGGTTTTTGTCACCATGAAAGTAGGCTTTAGCTTTGGTTAGTGGGTATCCCCACTCCATGATTTAGAACCTTTCTTGGCCTAAGGCAATCAATAATATTGATATTCTTTGTTTCTTTGTTCATACTAATAGGGACTTGATAGCTTGGAAGTAGCTTGTGTTACTGTGCATATCTTTTGAAGTGAGTATGTGTTTAAAGTGTGGTTGAGAGGAAATCCTTCTTTAAGGGGGTGACTATGAAAGAGTTTGTTTATTTGTAGTGATGGAGTCACTTTAGAGTGTAGGAGAGAGAACTATTGTGACACATGATTTTTAAGGCACATTCATTGGAGATTACAAAATTAATTCAACAAGGTGGGAAGCATGACCGGGAGATGGAGATGAGGGAGCAATTCACTCAACTCTTGCATAATCAAGAGATGCATCAAACTTTGCGTGTGTCAGAATATCTAGAGTCCCATCGGTCCCCCCCTCGACAATAAATCCAACCCACGAATTGAGTTCCGCAATAAAATAATTAATGGGAACAAGGAATTAAGATCAAAATTTTCATATTCTTTAGAGGATTAGAAGATAAAGAAGTATCCTATGGTTATTTGAGTGAAGGATCCTACGAGATATGTGAATCTTTTTTAATGTCACAAACTAGATCCATTCAATAACACAATCAATGGAATTAGTAATGAGAAAATTGTGCCCAAAGGAACCTCATCAAAAGAAATTGTGCCAAGAAAATTGATGTATGACTGATTGACGTTGGATTGTCGATCGAAGAAAGAGAAGGTCAATCAATTGGATGAGATGACTACTGACTTTATATTCGTTGTGCATCCAATTTTGGATTTTATTTATATATTTTCCAATGATATACTATCAGGGTTACTACCGGAGTATTTTCTCTCCAAGTATCATGTTTGAAAAAAGTGATGAGGTTATTTGGTTCATAGATCTTGTAACAAAGTTTTCATTAACAAGTAGATATCTTTGGAAGAGGATGACTTGAGCTCGAGGTCGAGTTCTAAGTCACAAATACCGTTATCAAGAATTTCTCGGCAAGGGAAAATCTTGGGATATATTAAATTAATTTTATTTTTTTGGGTTTATATCGGGGGAAATGAGAAAAATAAAATTATTTAGAAATATATAAATTAAGAAAAAACTATTCAAAAAATAGAACTTAAGAAAAAAATAAAAATTATCGTAAAAATATTGTAAATTATCATAGTAAATGAAAATATCGCTATATTTTTCAAATTCCCTGGATTTTGTCGTTTTATCAAAATGTCGCGATAAAATCGCTATATTTTGAAAATGTCGGAGATATTTGGGGCATAACTCATAACTTTGTGAAGTTGATATGGATTGGCTGTCTGAATTCAAATCCAAAGATACAAAATATAGTGCCTTACCCAGGCCAATCTCTAAGTTGAGCACATGTTTTGAACATTGGCTAGATCTTGAATTTATAAGTTCATCTATATACCTGCGTGTAGAGTAGGGTCTAACAGATGTGGTACTAACCTCACTCAATGGTTCATCACAATCAAACATGGTCCAAAACCTATGATTTGTGGACATGGACGCGAGTGTCGACACGGACACGGAGTGTCGGACACGGCAGTCTCCCAAAATTTAGAAACGGGGACACGTCTAAAATAAAAGGAAAATATAATCATGATTTGTGGACATGGGTGCCGAGTTTCGACACGGATATGAGGTATCTGATGTGGTAACCCCTAAAAATCTAGAAATAGTGTCACACTCATGCACATACATACATATAAAGTTACTGACACTTTAACAGTACACTTAAAAGTGTCTAAAGGAGTCTCGACACATGTGGACACGGATGTCGTGTCGGGCACGGCACAAAACGCGTGTTGGCAATAAATTCAAAGTGTTGGCCAAATCATAGTCCAAAACTAATAAAAAACACTTAGTACTTTAATAGATAAAATAAATAGAGTTTTATTTTCATGTGGGTTTTGGTGATGTGGCCAATGATATGCGGAGTATCACTAGAGGTGGCGATGGGATTGGATGGGCCAAGATTTGGTCAGAAAATGAACAAGGATGAACTTCGCCCCGAGTATTCCTTCTTCCACTGTTATGTTTTCTTTTTCAACTGTTCTGTTTTGGATGGAGGTATGCATCTTTTGGTGTCCACTTTCCTGCTAAATTCTTCTTTTTGAACAGATCAAACTTTTTGGGGACCAAGTTCACAGTCTATGATGCTCAACCGCCTCAGGCTGGAGCGATGGTTGCAAAAAGTCGTTCCACTCGGCTAGTGGCTTTGAAACAAGTCTCCCCCAGAGTACCTGCTGGCAACTACCCAGTCATCCACATTGCTTATGAGTTGAATGTTCTGGGTTCCAGGTAAGAAACACATTTATGTGAAACCTAATGAATATTTCTCAGGCTTTGGGACATTCTAGGTGTGGGTCTGCAGAATTTTTTGTCAATTTTTTTTTTGAAAATATTTGAGTAATTTGGATAGGAGCTTCTGTTCCATCAGAAGTGTAGAAAGAATGTTCTTATTAAATTAATGGAAAAATTAAAACTTTCAGACTGAGATTTACTGTTTCTAAACTGAAGCTAGAAAACAGCAAAACGGGTTAAAACCGTTTTGGGCTGTAATATCTATTTAAAGTTTTGTAGCTCCACAGTAGTACTTCTAGTCAAAAACTTTTGTTTTTGTTTTTTTAATCTTTTTACTGGTCATGATGACAGCTATATGGTATTTGGAAGAGGACTGCTAGCAGGATATCCAGGGAGACCCCAGGGCCTGGACAACCACTCCCTTGCATGCCACGTGCATGGTCAGAAGTCTGGACCACTTGCATGGCTCACAGAGAGTGACCATCCTGGCCCTGATGCCCTCCTGAGCATTCTATAGCATTCTATTTCATTTTTCTATTTGGAATATGCATCTCTATTATGAATAATGGTCAATCCACCATGAACATGGATACACTGTTACGGTCCTGGGTGTGGGCCTGCTTAGGTATGGGACTAGGTGGGGCCAGTCTGGTATGGCACAGGTTTAAAGGGCCTAGCCTAACGCGTTCCATCAGCTTTGGAGCTTTTGGCGTATTGGCTAGGTGCTCAAGACCGTAACATACACTTAGAAGCCCCATTTCTGTAGCAAAAGATCTGGTTTCAATAATTATTTGTGAAATTGCATCTGGTTAATTAAAGACCATATAAGCCAATTGATAATCCTCCTTTTCTCTGGTTTTCGCTGATTCTAAAACGGAAATTTTGGTTTGGAAAGATAAGGAAAATTCTGACTGTTTTTCTGATGCAATTGGCTTCTTAATGGATTTCAAACCTTTGCAAGAGTATTCTCCATTTCTTGTTAGAACCCAAATGTAGGGATTTTTTTTCTGTGGTAATAATCAAACCCATACTCTTATATTTCTCGGAACAACCAGAGGTCCAAGGAGAATGCAGTGTGTCATGGACTCCATTCCTGCCTCTGCAATTGAACCAGGAGGTGTGGCTCCCACTCGGACTGAATTCCCTCTTGGCAGCCTTGATTCCATTCCATCAATCCCATTTTTCCGATCCAAGTCAACCCGCTCCCGCTCGGAGAGCTTCATATCAGGACCTTTGTCTGGCCCAAAAGATGGAATGTTGGTGTTGAAGAACAAGGCTCCAAGGTGGCATGAACAGCTTCAATGCTGGTGTCTGAATTTTCGAGGCCGTGTGACCGTTGCTTCAGTCAAGAATTTTCAGCTGGTGGCTTCACCCGAAAATGGGCACTCCAGCCAAGAGCACGAGAAGGTTCTTCTTCAGTTTGGAAAGGTGGGGAAGGATTTGTTCACCATGGATTATGGGTATCCAATCTCAGCATTTGAGGCATTTGCTATATGTCTCAGCAGCTTCGACACCAAAATTGCATGTGAATGACAAGCAGGTATGAACATCAAATGTTTTTCCTCCTTTTTTTTCCTGTTTAGCATAGAAATTCTTTTTCTTGTATATAAAAGTACATCACTCTTAGGACGTCTTTGGATTCCACCAGAATCAGTTCTTATCTGCAAATAAGATTTTATTAAATGTATCTTATTTGCTAATGGGACATAAAGGCCGTGTTTGTTATGGGTTTGGAGAACTGGTTGTGAGTTCGAAACTGATTATTGGATTCGAAATTTAACATAAATTTGAGTCCAGTATCAGTTTTGGAGTGGCTTCTCAAAATTCAAAACAAACAGGGCCTAAGGTGTCATTGGAAGCCATTAACATTTAGAAAACCATTGTACACTTTATTTGCTAATATTCGTATCTAAATTCATAACCATTTTGCACATGCGATAATATACAAATAATTTTTGAGCTAATACAAAGAGGCCCTGAAGCTTCAGTGGTCCTATATTTTTGTGAATTTCATCCTCTCTGACTATTTTTTATCATCTCTCATCTCTTAAAGAAGCCAACCTCTCAAAGCTTTTTTCTAGTCAGTGCCATTGTCACACACACACACACACACATTTTTATTTTATTTTATTGTTACTTTTGGGTTTATACCGGAAAGAACTAAATTATTTAAAATCTTATGTAAAAAAAAATAAAATTAAAATCGAAAAATATTAAATTTAAGAAAAAAACTGTGGAAAACAAATAATATTGTGAATTTATTGTGAATTTTTTTTTTCGTGATAAAATAAAATAAAATATGGAGATGTTTTGGTGATTTTTTATAATCTTGGGATAATTCCAGGATCTTATCATTTTATCAAACAATTTCAAAAATATCTTGTGACTGGTGGTGGGTGTATGGCAGGTATGAGAAAAAAATCCTTGGAGAAGGCAAGGGTGTTTTGCATAGGCTTGGGGGTAACATGGTTTAAGCTGCGGGTTTGTCAATTTCATCTCCCTAACTCTTGTTGTATATTTGTTGTATTTTGTATGGTGTATATAATTGTTCCACATGGAAGAACTGTATCTTTGATTTCCTTCAAAATTGAACCAAACACTATATTTATTTTATAGTTGTCTTCTATGTGATGGGATTACTTGAGTGGAAGGTTGTATTGGGTGATTCATTTGCTTGAAAGAAAGCTTGTTGTTATTTGCTATTTGTTTATTTCTACTTTTTCATTCATAAATTTATATGGCATCTACGTTGAGGACTCACCCATTTGTTCCATGTCTTTAGCATATCTAGATTCTTTTCTTGCTTCAACCTTTTGTGATTCCGTACCATTCGAATGCCTAGCTTAGCTCTGAACAAAAGAAGAAACTCTGCTATGCGTGAGAAAGTGCGTGGTTGATTCTTCCTCCCACTCAGCAAAGGCATCACCTGTTTGCCAATTGAATTGTCTTTGGAGCCTATCCATCATATTGATTTTGTTAGCATGGTTTTAAATTTCGACCAAAATCCGGAGACCGAAACCAAGATTTCCTGAAATTCCAAATTTCAAAAGTGCGTGTGCACGGTAAGTCCAATATTTTTCAAAAAGCTTGCCCCATTTGTAGGATGATCCAAACCGTTCATATGTTGTGCCACAACATTAATAAGTTATACCTATACGTCATCTCCGTATGATGATCTTAACTCTCTGTCTATAGAGGTTTTCATAATGTGCAGTCCCTCTACAAATTGGAGGGTTGGGGTCATCTTATGTATATGATTTACCGGTACAATCTATGGGTACAATCCATCCACGTTTTACGTTGTGGCCTAACAAATTAACGGTTTGGATCGTCCCATGAAGTGGGGCCCATAGTATTTTTTGCAAAATACTAGACTTCAGGCGCGCAGCAAGTAAGATCTGACAAAGACACGAAGTACGTACGTCTAAGCCTGAAGTGCTGTAGAGGAAGATCTGTGCTATCTTTAGAAGTGCTGTAGAGGAAACTGTTTCATTTTTAGTGTTTTAAGCTTTAGGGTTTCTGTTTTTTTGTGGACTAAGATTAAACAAACATGTTTTATAGTTAGATTAATATCAGCCCTTCTGAAAAATGTGAATTCCCTGTGGACTTAGTCGGTGAAACAACCTCCTTAAGCCTCAATTTAGGGCAGTGATAAATCGACTCCCCATGTGTCTTATCTCTCGCCTCTTTCTCTCTCTAACCCAGAGGAGAGAGAAAGACACATGGGGAGTCGATTTATCACTCCCCCTCAATTAACCTGAAAGTCACCTAATAAAATGGTGGAGAGAGAGAGAGAGAGAGAGAGAGAGAGAGAGAGAGAGAGAGAGAGAGCCATTACTAAGAAATCAAAGCAAAAACTTAACATTGGAGGCATCTCAGATAGTTTCAAGGGATTTCAATACAATATTATTTCAATACAATATTGGCAACCAAACATGGGCTTTTTATTGACATGACAGCCAAATGCTAAGCAAAAGGCCAAGCCATCCTGGCTTTTGTGCAAACACAGACCCGCATTTGCTATATCAGTTGTAACATTGGAACACATGATATTAACATAACTTCTTTTGAGGGCACATCGAACATGCATTGCACTGCAATGTATAGTATAAAAAGTGCTGTAGCGCCTATTTGATTGGATCATCCAAGCAACTCATTTGATGGTTCCTTTTTTCTGATGCTTAAGAGTTAAGCTGGGGTTTGGCGGGGGACCCCTACGTGTCTATTGAATAAAGAAAGATAATACAAGCATGCGAAACATCATCCCTTCCCTAGGAGACACTACAAACGGAGGGGTAAAACTAAAGGGAAAAGATAAGGAGTTAAAAAACTCTCACTAAAACCTTACAAATGAAAAATCCCAATTCCCACTAATTAATGACATTTAATTTGATCTTTGCTTGTTGGAAGGAGGTTGACCAACCCTATTGCTTGGTTGGGTCCGTGATGACTGATGAGAAGCTTCTCGATCAAGACCTTCATTTTCAGCTTCGGATTCTTCCTCCAGATTGTCATCATCACTGATACGTCCTTAAATAGGATGTGCTCGAGAAATATCATACATGTAATACGACCATGGTTTTAAATTTTGACCGAGATCTGAAATTTCGGTTTCACTCGAACCAAAATCGAGTATACCCAAAACGCTACAAAATTTCGACCGAAATTTCGTTTTTCCCAGAATTTCACCCAAAATTCTCGATTTTGTTCATTATTTAATATTTTCCCGAAATATGAGAAAAAAATATTATTTTAATTGATTTCGGCTTCGTCAGATTTTGGCTGAAATTTCGGTTTCCGCGAGGACCCAAACACATTCCCAAACCGAAATTTGAAACCATGAATACAACAAAGTTTTGCTCAAAACCCAAAGCCAAAAATAATCCACCAAAAAAAAAAATCAGGAAAATCAAGTAAATGAGGAGAAAAACTTAAATAATATTGTAGTTATTACAAGGCCCTGCCTGTGTGGCGCAGAGTACTCATTAGTATGTAGCAATGTTTTAATGATTTATAGGTTCTAAAATAACTTTGTTTCAATTGTCAATATCAATAAGCTACCATAAATCAACTTCAGATTTATGGATCTAGTGAAGTGTTAGATCAGTGGTAATATTTTATCTCCAACAAAATTTCAGGATAATATTAAATAATAAATTAAATCAAGATTTTTGGGTGAAATTCATTAAATTTCAGACGAAATTTCAAAAAATTAAAAATAAAAAATAAAATTGGCTGATATTTCGTAACACTTCGGGTATACCCTATTTCGATTTTGGTCGCCACCGAAACCCAAAATTTTGGTTTTAGGTCGAAATTTAAAACCATGGTCATAATAGAGGGGGCTGTCCCAAGTAAGAAAGAGGGGTCAATATATCACTTCCATGTGCTATCACATACCAGAGCAGAGAGGGAGGGGAGTTTTGCTAGGCAATTTCTCGCAAAGCAATTTTGCGGCTGAAAGCAAAAAGGAGTCCACGATGATGCGGATTTTTGAAACATGCATACAATCGCAAATGTGGCGAACTATAAAAGCAATTTGGCTCATTTACAAAATTCTAGAGCTAACGATTTAATGGAAATGTGGCTACTGTTGTTTTGGTTCAATTCAAAGAAAAAAATGGTGATTCCTCTAAGTTGCTCATAAGTGCGATTATAAGACGAGCACGGTAAACTATGCACATTTGCTAGACAAGCCTAGGCAAGAGTGAGTTCTGATTTAGCTCCAAAGAATGTCTACAGAAATTGATTCACATCTCTCAATTCTAAACACCATATTATAAAATTACTGTCCCTGTCCCAAGAGTTCTAGAAAATTGATGCCAAAGGGAAGCCATCAAGCATCATCTATTACTGGTTTGGAAAAAATTATGGGTGACCGTTAAACTAACCATCTACAGAAACACAAACAATCAGTCAAGAGGACTGAACATAAGGCACGCGCAAAGGCTACATATAAGACCATGAACTCACACTGATAGGAAACAATATTAGGTTGTTTGAAGAGTAAGTTTTGATACAAGATAATGTATAGACAAGATGAGTGCTGTGAGAAAATCCAGCAGGTATATTACAAGTTTCAGCCTGCTAATCCTGACCTGACCAACACTAGGGACTAAAGAACCAATGTTAATCATTATACAAAAACACGCAACTAAAGCCTCAGATTAGCATTATGGCACATTCATCCTTGCTAACAACAACCTAGGTAGGAAACCACCTTGGTGCGCATTTGTTGTAGAGACTCACACCCAATGTCATCATCAATGGCAAACAAATATGAAAACAGAGTTCAAGTCTCATGTACATGTAAAAGGGAGGTCATGCTTAGGTCAAACAAAGATAACAGACAATTCTTCACCAGAAGAAAGAGAATCTAGTATAACACCCAATACAAATGGTGAATTACTACTAATTTGTTGGTTAGGGCTATTCTTTTCTTAATTTCATTTTGTACAATAGCCAAGTGCAGTGAGAAAGGGTGAATCCTGGTATATTACAAGTTTCCATCCGCTGGGAACCTAAGAACCATGTTAATCCTTGTACAAAAACAAGCAGCTTAAGCCTCAGATTAGCATTATGGCACATTCATCATTGCCAACAACAACCCAGGTAAAAAACCACCTTGGTGCGCATTTGTTGATGAGACTCATGCCCAATGTCATCATCAATGGCAAGCAATATATATATATATATATATATATATATATGATAATATAGTTCCTAAGGTGTCACCTCATATAGCTTATATGAGGTGGCGCTGACAAAACATAAAGGGCCCACTTTTTGGGGTGATCCAAACCACTCATTTGAAAGGCCCTTAGATGGATATGGTGCCTACAAAAAATCAGGTCCATAGGATCATCCTAACCCTTTCATTTATGAAGGTTAAAAATGGGCAGATTTATGGAGGTTTATACCCATCCATTTCAACCTCCACAAATGGAGGGTTAGGATGATCCTATGAAGTTGATTTTTTGGGCACACCCTATCTATATGAGGGCGTATCAAATGAATGCTTTGGATCATCCAAACAAAGTGAGTCCATTATGTTTTTAAGCGCCACCTCATATAAGCTATATGAGGTGACACCTTAGGAACTCTATTCTCTCTCTCTCTCTCTCTCTCTCTCTCTCTCTATATATATATATATATATATATATATATATATATATATATATATATATATATATATATATAAGCATAATTTTGATCAGGAAACAAATCGCTGTGGAACCATTTAAAAAGAAGGCAGTGGAACACGCATCCAAGAGGAATCAGCAATCAACAACATTAGGAAAAAAGGAGTTCAAGTCATGTAAAAGGGAAGTCATGATCATGGTTTTAAATTTCGGTTTCGGTACCTGTTTCGGACCCCACCGAAATCGAAATTTCAACCAAAATTTTGAAATTTCGGCCGAAATCCGGCGAAACCGGAAAAACAATATTTTATTCAATATAAAATTTCAGTCGAAATTTCAGTAAAATATTAATTTAATTAAAAAAAAAACAGGTTTTTGGGTGAAATTTCGGGGGAAAATGAAATTTCGACCGAAATTCCGAAATTCCGTTTCGGGTATTATTGATTTCGGTGTCGGTCTCCACCGTCGAAATTTAAAACCATGGTCATGATTAGGTCAAACAAACATAAAAGACAATGCCACCAAAATTACTATTATTTAGAACAAAAGCCAATACACAGTGTGATTTAATGAACTAATTAGCTACCTAAGGCTATTCTTCTCATAATTTCACTTGGACCATAGCTAATTGCAAACCATATGGTCAAATTGGTTATGCATCTGGTAATTTTGGTTCAAGCACTTCTGTGAACCACAGTAACCAAAAGCAGCAAAAACAAGAACTGCTAATCCGGTAATTATGGTTTAAGCACTAGGTACACTACATGATCTTTTTGTAGCAGGCGAAAACTCTAGATATAGAAACATATGCACTCGACCTGCTTCAGTAATTAGGAAGTTTGAGGCTCCCATTCCTATCAATGCTAACAGATTCATTGGCAAATGAGGGTGTCAAGAGATCTCGTTTGAATGGGACAAAAAACAAAGAGATGATCTAAGTTCCATCGTGCTGCATCTAGCGGTCCACCTTATGTGAAGGGCTGAGATAACAACAAAATTGTTGGTGGCCAACAATTAGTTGTGAGTCGTGACAGATTTTAAAATACCCCAAGAAAAAAATACAGACACTCCATTTTATTGAGTTTTGGTGGCTTTCATTTATCTTTTAGGTGGATCTTCCATATACCTCTATCCATGGTGTGTACTCTGTTGTGTTAGCATTTACTTAGGGTCCATGGGTACTCTTTTGTGTTAGCATTACTTAGGGTTCGTTCTAATCGTAATAAAACTCATGTGAAATCATTTTATGAGCAAAAAAATTACATGGTAAACTTTTTTACCAAAAAGTTCTCTTTTTCATTGATACAGTGAACACTGATTTTACGGTGTAAAACTCAAACTTCCCTAAGTCATCTATTCTTATGGTCATCAAAACAGTAGGGTAGAATCAACTTCTTTTGAAGATTTTTGGGTTTCGCCACCAATTTTAGCCTCCTTCATCAAACCTTACACATTACAAAAAACCAGAATAAATAAAATAAAACCTCTAGCTCCTTAATCAGCTTCACTACGCCCACAGCCCACAGAAATCCACAAGCAGTACAGCCAAACAAGAGCAACCCACATACCCCAAAGCCCTAAATCATTTACAAAAATATGAGTGTCTGATAGGCTAGAAACCCAAGCAAGAGCACCCACACACCCCGAAAACCCTAAATCCTTTACAAAACTCTTTAGATTTTAATCCCTAAGGGCCCGCCGTTTGGATGCCGAGAAGATCTTGATTTGGATTTCTCACATTTGCAGCCCTTTTTGCATTGTAATTTGGATCGGATCAAATTCTTGGATTTCTAATTTAGCAGCTGACAGTGAAAAAAATCAGATTTCTAAATTTGCTGTGGAAATAAGAAATTGGAAATCCACAGATCTGGCAGTTTCCTTCACCCCCTTTGCTCCTCAACCTCTCCCCTCCACTAGGAAGTACCCCCTTCCCTCTCTGTTTCCCTTTACATGAGCTGCCAGACCTATTCAATTTTTATTCAAAACTCAATTCCAAATTCAAATACAAAATGGGAGGTATCCAAACGGGCCCTAAATATATTTTAATCCCTTTGCTGCATATTTCATGTTTGTGAAATGCAGGGCACAACCCATTTGTGAAGAGGATCTTATAAAAATGAAAACAGAAATATTAATGACTAATACTATAGAACAACTTGTAAGATATCTTCCCATACCAAAAATTGGTTATTACAGGGCCTACTATAAATTTAGGATAGTAAGATGATAATAAAATTACATCTCAGAAGTCAACATAACTAGTTTGCACCAAATTTCTATTTCTTAATAGCATCTAGCTACAGAGAGTAGGAATCACAATAGTAAGAGTTTATAGTAGTGAGGCGAGTTCTGAATATTTGAGGCTCGAAATTGTGAATATTACAGCAATCTTTTTCAGTTAATTTTCACCTATTTTCTCTTTATCATGAGGCCTGAAGATATAAAGCTAATAAGGGAGAATCCAAGAAAACACAATAAAAAAACCAAGAAAAATCCAACAAAACCAAGAAAAATCCAAATCAAATGACTCTTTTCTTTTAAAACAAATCCACATCAAATAAATCTTTTTTTTTTTTTAAGAAAGGAACATATAAAAAGAGAAAACATCATAGACTAGCTATATGTTCTATCATCTTAAAGGCATTTCAATAATTAAGAAATTTCAAATTGATTTGTGTTAGATGGAGATTACCAGTAATACGCATATTAATACTCCTGATTTTCCTCTTAATTTTAGAATCCGCACCAGATCTGAACTCTCACTTTCTTCTTTTTTAGATCTATCCTTCGAGATCTCCTCAACGGATTTACAATCTGTTTACATTGGCCTTCGATTTATTCAACACCGAGGCTGCTGTGAGAGAAAAGATTAGAGAAGGTTAGGGTTTTGATTGGACGAAAAATCGGAAAAGTTGAAGAAGAAAAAGAGGGTTAGGGTTTTGAGAAAGCGATTCGATCCAAAGGATCCTCTTCTTGTTCTTTTGGAGGGAGAATGAGACTAGGGTTTTACTATGAAAGGGAATTAGGGTTTCTAAAAGGGAGATGTTTTTTTCAACCCCCTGTAGGGTAATGCGCCCCCCTCTTTACGTGATTTGACGTCAAAAAGCGTTGAAGTCTGCCCACAATTCACGTTAACAGGGAGGCGCATTATCCCATAGGGGTGGGTGAAAATATTATCTCTCTTTCTAAAAATGTAAATCTCAAACAAATACCTTATTTCACAGCTAATTACTTTAAACAAATAAATTCGCACCTACGGTAGGATAATCCGCAACACTGTATGCGAATTATCCTACAGGGGGTGCGACTTTATCATTGCCCTTGTTTGAAAGGATGAAAAGATGGTCGCTAAGCCTGTTAGTAGGGGTGGTTATTCGGTTATAACCGAACTGAAATAACCGAAATTTGATAACCAAAATAATTTTAGTTATCAAATTTCGGTAACCGAAACCGAACCGAAATTTTTAAAAACTGAACCGATGAAAAATTCGATTATTTCGGTTAACCGAATAGTGTGAGAAAAAGAGGGAAAAAAAACAAAATCTCGGTTTCGATCGGAGGGCTAGGATCATCCAATCGAAATTATTTTTTGAGCACACCCTAATTAAGTTGTGATCAATCAAATGGACGGTTTTAACCATCCTACCCATATAGCACTTTTTTTAAAAAAAAAATAATAGTTTTTATCCTAATTTCGGTTATTTCGGTTAACCAAATTTTTTTTTGAGAGAACCGAAACCGAATAACCAAATTTTCAAAAAAAAAAAAAAAAAAACCGAAACCAAACCGACCGAACCAATTCGGTTCGGTTCGGTTATAACCGAATAATGAACACCCCTACCTGTTAGGCTCTTTCCTAACAATCACGTTTTTGAGTCCCCTTCAACGTGGTAAACGGATCCGGATCCCACTCGGACAGCCTTTCCCATCTTATTTAAAACTTTACATATGGGAAATGATACTATATACCATCCTATTTCTCTTCATTTCACCTCCATTATGCTGTGTTTGGATTGCCTTAATCAGGAATGAGAAGCCACATCATACTCTGATTCTCCCTTAAAGGGGACGAGAAAAAAAATTAAAATTAAAATATTAATTCAAAAATTCTAATAAAAATTTCATTCCGTTAGGGGGCAGAATTAGAATACTAACTCTTAGGACTGGAAACAGATTTTGGAATAATTCCTCCTCTAATTATACCTTTGTTTCAATTCCACCCCTGGTTATGTATTTTTTTTAAATCAAAGTGAGGATTATAAAAAGTGTGGTTTTTCGGAGTGGCCTGTAGTCACTTTAGGCCTGTTTTGTTTGCCCAAAAAGAGCAAAAAATGAGAAGCCTTGTAATAAATTAGGCCTTGTTGTTTTAGATTTTGTGAACAGATATTGAGTCCAAAACTGGTTATTGGACTCAAAATTACATTTAGGCGTTGTTTATTTTGGATTTTGAGAACCGAGTGTGAGTCCAAAGGGGTTTGTTCAGTTGAGCGAAGGAAACGGAAAAGAAAAGGAAATGACGTGGCAGAAGAAAATGGAAAGTAAAAAAGAAACTGCTAAGAAAGCAGTAGGAGTGTGCATTCAGTTGCCAGGAAACGGAAAAGAAACAGCAAAGAAACAGCAGAAAATGTGCATTCAGTTGCCAGGAAACGGAAAAGAAACAGCACAGTTCTTGAAATGAGAGGGTGACGACCTGTAAAACAAAGGAAAGCAAACAAGATTAATCCCCATCCCAAACCCAAACAAAAAACTCAAATAAATCTCAAACCCAAACCAGATTAGGGGGTAATCCGAATCCAAACCAGATTAATCCCAAACCCAAATCAGATTTGGGGGTAAATCCGAACCCCAAGGAGATTAATCCCAAACCCAAACCTAGACTAGCTTTTTCCTATCATTTGCACCAAAAATAAGATCTAATCCCTAGCAAAAAAAATCCGAAAAAAAAAAAACAAATCTGCTATCAAACAATCATCAACAAATCTGCTATGAAACAAAAAAACCCTAGACATACCAGATCCAAGCCCTGGCTAAAGAATATACAAGCCTAGCCAAACCAGATCCATACCTTAGCCACAGAACAGACATCCAAGCCAAAAAAAACCCTAGATCGAAGCCCAACATTCGCAGTTCCAAGCACAGGAACTGAGATCCAAGAAGAAATTCGAAAAAAAAAAAAACGAGGGGAAGAGGAGAAAGGGAGGAGGCGTACCTGTTGGGGAAGGAGGAGTGGAGGTTGGAGCCTTGGCGAGTCGAGACTCAAGATTCGAGCTATGGAAGACGAAGTCGCAGGCGAGAGAGGAAGATAGATGTTAGGGCTTCTTTTTCTCACAGATGCGACTTCTATTTTTCTTCATCCGATTCCCACGGAATTTTTTTACAAATCCGAGCCTTTTGACAGATTTCGAGTCGCGGAAAGAGGCTTGACACGACGGATATAACAGATTCCACATCACTATTTCAATTTCTGCGCGCTTTCCTTTTCAGGCCAACAAAACGATTGTTTTATTAATTTTCTGCAGAAAATAAGCCCCATTTCCATTCCGTTTCAGTTTCCACGCTGCAACTGAACAGATCGAAACTGATTATTGGACTGAAAATTACATTTAGGCACTGTTTGTTTTGGATTTTGAGAATCGATTTTGAGTCGGAAAATTATTACTGAAGTAAAAAATTGTATGTAATTTGTAGTCCAATAATCAGTTTTGGATTCACTAATCAGCTCTCTTCTCAGATTAGATAGTTAGGCTCTTATGTCGCTTCCATTTAGTCTGAACTTTTGAATTTATCCATGTATTTTAAACTTAGGTCTTCTACTAAATGAGTGAGGCACGACATCTCAAACCATGTCCATTGGATCCATATCCTAAGGTCCAAATATTTTGGATCGTGACCGGGACGTAGCTGCAAGCCTGCAAATTCCAATGATGCGTCCTAAATCCAAAAGGAGGGAACGATTGTATGAAAATATCCTTTATATATTCTTTGCTCGTTTATGTCAGTTCATTTGGTGCTTTTTTGAAACATTTAAAAACTGTACTCAAAATGAACAGTATTTCATTTTCTTGATCCTTATGTCAATGAATATTGTCCTCTCTTCTTGAGTTTCTTCCCCCTCTCCTCCCCTAACTCAAGGCCCTAATTGCGTCCTAAGTAGGACCCAGGACACTCAATGGACGGTTCGGTTTGAAATGGATCATGACCCGTACTCATACGTAGGATATCCGAAAAGCATTTTAAAAAAATGAGCCGGCCAATAAGAGATCTGAATGGATCGTGACTAAGACATTGTTGGGTTCAATCTGAAGTCGATGGGTGAACACTCGAAAGGATAGGATTGTTCTTTTAGATTTTGTTGGCCCATACAGTGTGGGCCACAATGGATGGATGGTTATGATCTGCTAAAGCCAGCCGAAATCTTCGGTGGAGATGACAGATTAAATAATCAACAACTTAATCAGGGTTGCAAATTTCGAATTTATTCTCCACATTCAAATTAAACATGAACTTATGCCCGCTGAGTTCTATATGTTGTGAAGGGAGAAAGTCTAATTTTTTCAAAAGTACGGTGGGCCCACTTCATAGGATGATCTAAACCATTCTTTTGCCGGCCCATAATGTAAGTAGGCTACACACCATAGACCATCTCTATAGGATGATCCTCATCCTAACCCTCCAATCTGTACAATCATCTCCATAGAATGATCCTAACCTCTATAGATCGGAGGGTTAGGATCATCTCATGGAGATGACCTATGAAGTCCAATATTTTTCAAAAAAGTACAAGTGGGCCTGGGCTATAATGTAAATTGGTTATACACCATAGACCATCTCCATAGGATGATCTATGGAGTACCACAGCTACAGTAGAAAGAAAAGAGCTGAGAGCGACACGTGTGGATGACCCCTCGAGCATCTCTTATCCCTCCCATGGTCCTACCTTTTTTCCTCTATCCTGCATTTTTTTGTGGTCAAGCCACTTTTCCGACAATGCACCAGTCTGTCTATTGCCCTTCCGGACCCGGCTAAGTGGGTGGAAATATCATTTTCTAAATTTATTAAAACGCACACTGCCTAACCTGACCATGCCGAATAAAAGTTTGTCTTTATTCATTTTAAGAAAGGCCTTTCCTTATCCAAAACAAACTATATTATAAAACCGTAAGATAGTTTCCATCCTGCTCAATCAAAATGATTAAGATAATTAAATCACGTGCGCTTTTATTAGTCAATGTCTTAGAAGATAAGTAATCTAATATTTGGCATTTAAAAATTACTTTTTGGGTAAGTGGAATTTCTTGAATGTCTGAAGTAAAAGACAAGCCCTCGAGATTGAGGGCCCGTTTGGATACAAGGATTTTATAATCTAGGAATGTAAAACCAGAAGCTCAAACATGGATTTTAATAGTAATAAGTGGGCCCACTGGAAAATGGTAGATGTGATTTATTTTCATTTTTTTCTTCTATTTTTTCTGCTAGTAGTTGGGTTTTTTTTTTTTTTTTTTTTGAAATAATTTGGAGGAATTGTGGAAGATGGTAGATGTGATTTCTTTTCATTTTTTTTCTATTTTTTCTGCTAGTAGTATGGTTTTTTTTTTTTTTTTTTTTTTTTTTTTTGATAATTTGGAGGATAAAATGTGGAAAAATAGTAAAGGTGCTAATTTGGGTGTCTTTTGTGCCTACTTTTTGTTTGCACTTGAAAGTTTTTTTTATCTCTTCCTTTTGGGTGTTGGTTTTTGAATTGCGAGCTCTACTAATCAAGAATTTTAGGGTTTTTTTTTTAAAAAATTTGATTGCATTTGAGGGGTTTTCTTTTAATCTCTCTCCCCTTTGGGTGTGGGTTTTGTATTGTGAGCACTAGTTGCAGGTGTTTCTATATTTTTTTTTTCCATTTTTTCCATTCAAAATTTTTAGCAATTCTGGTTTTTGTGTTTTTTTTTTGAATGGTTGCAATTTCATTCAAAGAGAAAAAGGAAGGCTGAGATGGTCCATCAACAAGTACAAAGAGAGCTGCACTATTTTAATTTTGATTTAATTTTAATTTTTTTAGACAATTTGGAGGGTACATGTGGAAAATAGTAGAAATGGTAATTCGGTTGTTATTTTGTGCCTTCTTGTTTGCCTTATCTCCACCTTGGGTTTGGCTTTTGGATTGCCAGCCCCCCGAATTGTGGGTCTTTCCTTCTTGATATCCTTCTTCCATTTCCATTTTTGGCAATTTCTTATTCCCGTTTTTTGTATCTTTATTTTGAGAGAATTTTGAGAGGAAATGTGAAAAATGGTTGAGTTTGTGATTTTGATGTCTTTTTGTTTGCTTGCTTTTGCGAATTTTGTCTCTGTTTTGTAGAAAGAGCTCATCATTTCCGTTCAAATCGAGTATAAGAACGTCGAAATCCGACGAGAAACGAGTGAGATATGAATTTTACAAAATCGAGTATGAAATCTGGAAAATGCCAAAAATGCCCTGAAATAGATCCGTTGGGAAGTTGCCCAGAATTACAGAAATGCCCCTGTAACGGCTAGTTTTGGGTTTTCTCTATATATATGGGTTCCCTAAGCATGTGAACCAATCTCTCCCATTCCTCTCTCTCTCTCTCTACCAATCTCGAACCCAACACCTCGTGGCAAGGACATATCCCTCAAACCACCAGAGCATGTTGGAGATTGGTAGAGAGAGAGGGAGAGAGGAATGGGAGAGATTGGTTCCATGCTTAGGGAACCAATCTCCACCTTGGGTTTGGATTTGTTTGCCCTATATCAAGAAAGACCCCCGAAATTGTGGGTCTTTCTTGATATCCTTCTTCCATTTCCATTTTTGGCAATTTCTTATTCCCGTTTTTTGTATCTTTATTTTGAAAGAATTTTGAGAGGAAATGTGAAAAATGGTTGAGTTTGTGATTTTGATGTCTTTTGTGTCTTTTTGTTTGCTTGCTTTTGCGGATTTTGTCTCACCTTTTTTGGTACTGGTTTGGGTTGAAACCCTACTGGTGAAGTTTCTTGGGTTGAAACCCTACTGGTGAAGTTTCTTGTTGGTTTTGGGATTATTTTTTGGATTTAATTTTAATGGGTTGGGTATTTATTAATTTATTTTTTGGGAGGATTTTATTTGGTAGGAATTCGAAGGGATAACGTGGAAAGTCTAGTCATGATAATTTGGTTGCTTGTGCTTTTTAAACTTTTTGTGGTTTTGCTGCTTTTCTTCTTTCTACAGTTATCCTTTTTGAATTCTTTTGGATTTTTGGACGGTTGTTGCTCTGGAACTTTTCTAGAATTATTAATAGAAGAGTTTTTATGTGGAGTCTGGGCGTTTCGCTGCGTAATAATCCGGCTACTGCCCATGATATTTGATCCAGTGACGGCCGGTTTTCTAAGAGGGCTGTCATTGGATCAAATATCAAGGGATGCACCTATGTCATAGCCCCAATACACGCGGCAACACACCAACACCGACACCATATAATTTCACTTAATATTAATGGGAAATGCTTTTCTTTTGTTTAATTTGTGGGATTATTTGATCTCGATTTTTTGGGTATTTTGTTCACTTAAATTTGTCATTAGAAAAAGTGAACCAAAAGCAAATATAAGAACAATAACTTAATAATCCAGTCCAAGTAGAAACAAAGACCCTGATAATTGCTACTCCATTGAAGGGGTATGGACTATGGAGGAAGATATGAAAGATCGGGATCGTTCATCCTGTTGAACATCAAGAGTCGGCATGCATGGTCTTCGTTATAAATGTTATCATGAATGGATGCATGCATGTAAGATCAAGCCTGTTGACCCCAATCACATCATGAGACCCACCTACATGATCTTGGTTTCCATCCAAAAAGTAACCTTCATTTTAGCACTTTCCAAAGAACAAGGGTATTCTAGTCATTTTAGTTGAAGGTAAAAAAGAGGAAAAAAAGAAGCTTATAGTCACTCACAACTAAGTTTCCTCTCACGTGCATGTGTCTGCTAACACGTAGATGAAAAACAAAAAGGCATAAGACGAATATGAAAGACAACACTTGTTATAAGATGATCATAAATCCAGACGATGGATTCAGTTATCCCAAGGCAAAATCAACCACATCCGATACCTATAAAATTGGGTATTAAATCACCCAGGAGGGATACTTAATCTGGTTAGAGGACATTACAAAGTTTTTTTTTCTTCCTAACAAAAATTTGTCATTCGAAAAAGTGAACCAAAAGCGAATATAAGAACAATAACTTAATAATCCAGTCCAAGTAGAAACAAAGACCCTGATAATTGCTAATCCAATCCAGTCTTTGGTTTGAAAAGCAAAGTCAGCATTTAATGCAGGAATAGGCGAGGACAGACCGTCAGACTGCAAAGAGGGGCTACCAAGGACTTTTGGAGCAGCAGTTTCCTGCACCATAACTTCATAAATCTGGATTTTGTCCTTGCCAGGAGCTGAATACCAGGTAGGAGGGAAACCGGAGTGGTTTCAGCAGAACCAGAAACCGGAGTGGTTTCAGCAGAACAAGAGAGAAGGACTGAGACTGTCAGAGTGGTTCCAAGGAGGAATTTAGCCCAGATCAGGAGGTTGGTGGCTCCATTAAAGCAGCAGGAGAAGCATTTATGAGGCTCATAACTCTGGTTTCACCCCCAGTATTCATCCTAAACTTTTAACCTGATTTGACTTAAAAAAGCGTTAATCCTGAATCACATCTTGAGACCCACCTGCATGATCTTGGTCTCCATCCAAAAAGTGACCTTCATTTAGCACTTTCCAAAGGATAAGGGTAATCTAGTCATTTTAGTTGAAGGAAAAGAAGAGGAAAAAAAGAAGCTTATAGTCACTCACAACTAAGTTTCCTCTCACGTGCATGTGCCTGCTAACACGTAGATGAAAAACAAAAAGGCATAAGACGAATATGAAAGACAACACTTGCTATAAGATGATCATAAATCCAGACAATGGATTCAGTTATCCCAAGGCAATATCAACCACATCCGATACCTATAAAATTGGGTATTAAATCACCCAGGAGGGATACTTAATCTGGTTAGAGGACATTACAAACTTTTTTTTTTCCTAACAAAAATTTGTCATTCGAAAAAGTGAACCAAAAGCAAATATAAGAACAATAACTTAATAATCCAGTCCAAGTAGAAACAAAGACCCTGATAATTGCTAATCCAATCCAGTCTTTGGTTTGAAAAGCAAAGTCAGCATTTAATGCAGGAATAGGTGAGGACGGACCGTCAGACTGCAAAGAGGGGCTACCAAGGACTTTTGCAGCAGCAGTTTCCTGCACCATAACTTCATAAATCTGGATTTTGTCCTTGCGAGGAGCTGAATACCAGGTAGGAGGGAAACCGGAGTGGTTTCAACAGAACTAGAAACCGGAGTGGTTTCAGCAGAACTAGAGAGAAGGACTGAGACTGTCAGAGTGGTTCCAAGGAGGAATTCAGCCCAGATCAGGAGGTTGGTGGCTCCATTAAAGCAGCAGGAGAAGCATTTATGAGGCTCATAACTCTGGTTTCACCCCCAGTATTCATCCTAAACTTTTAACCTGATTTGACTTAAAAAAGCGTTAATCCTGAATCACATCTTGAGACCCACCTGCATGATCTTGGTCTCCATCCAAAAAGTGACCTTCATTTTAGCACTTTCCAAAGGACAAGGGTATTCTAGTCATTTTAGTTGAAGGTAAAGAAGAGGAAAAAAAAGAAGCTTATAGTCACTCACAACTAAGTTTCCTCTCACGTGCATGTGCCTGCTAACACGTAGATGAAAAACAAAAAGGCATAAGACGAATATGAAAGACAACACTTGCTATAAGATGATCATAAATCCAGACAATGGATTCAGTTATCCCAAGGCAATATCAACCACATCCGATACCTATAAAATTGGGTATTAAATCACCCAGGAGGGATACTTAATCTAGTTAGAGGACATTACGAAGTTTTTTTTTTTCCTATCAAAAATTTGTCAGTCGTAAAAGTGAACCAAAAGCAAATATAAGAACAATAACTTAATAATCCAGTCCAAGTAGAAACAAAGACCCTGATAATTACTAATCCAATCCAGTCTTTGGTTTGAAAAGCAAAGTCAGCATTTACTGCAGGAACAGGTGAGGACAGACCGTCAGACTGCAAAGAGGGGCTATCAAGGACTTTTGCAGCAGCAGTTTCCTGCACCATAACTTCATAAATCTGGATTTTGTCGTTGCCAGGAGCTGAATACCAGGTAGGAGGGAAACCGGAGTGGTTTCAGCAGAACTAGAGAGAAGGACTGAGAGTGGTTCCAAGGAGGAATTCAGCCCAGAGCAGGAGGTTGGTGGCTCCATTAAAGCAGCAGGAGAAGCACTTATGAGGCTCATAACTCTGGTTTCACCCCCAGTATTCATCCTAAACTTTTAACGTGATTTGACTTAAAAAAACGTTTATCCTGAATCACATCTTGAGACCCACCTCCATGATCTTGGTTTCCATCCAAAAAGTGATCTTCATTTTAGCACTTTCCAAAGGACAAGGGTATTCTAGTCATTTTAGTTGAAGGTAAAGAAGAGGAAAAAAAGAAGCTTGTAGTCACTCACAACTAAGTTTCCTCTCGCGTGCATGTGCCTGCTAACACGTAGATGAAAAACAAAAAGGCATAAGACGAATATGAAAGACAACACTTGCTATAAGATGATCATAAATCCAGAAAATGGATTCAGTTATCCCAAGGCAAAATCAACCACACCCGATACCTATAAAATTGGGTATTAAATCACCCAGGAGGGATACTTAATCGGGTTAGAGGACATTACAAATTTTTTTTTTCCTAACAAAAATTTGTCATTCGAAAAAGTGAACCAAAAGCAAATATAAGAACAATAATTTAATAATCCAGTCCAGGTAGAAACAAAGACCCTGATAATTGCTAATCCAATCCAGTCTTTGGTTTGAAAAGTAAAGTCAGCATTTAATGCAGGAACAGGTGAGGACAGACCGTCAGACTGCAAAGAGGGGCTATCAAGGACTTTTGCAGCAGCAGTTTCCTGCACCATAACTTCATAAATCTGGATTTTGTCCTTGCCAGGAGCTGAATACCAGGTAGGAGGGAAACCAGAGTGGTTTCAACAGAACCAGAAACCTGAGTGGTTTCAGCAGAACTAGAGAGAAGCACTGAGAGTGTCAGAGTGGTTCCAAGGAGGAATTCAGCCCAGAGCAGGACGTTGGTGGCTCCATTAAAGCAGCAGGAGAAGCATTTATGAGGCTCATAACTCTGGTTTCACCCCCAGTATTCATCCTAAAGTTTTAACGTGATTTGACTTAAAAAAGCGTTAATCCTGAATCACATCTTGAGACCCACCTGCATGATCTTGGTCTTCATCCAAAAAGTGACCTTCATTTTAGCACTTTCCAAAGGACAAGGGTATTCTAGTCATTTTAGTTGAAGGTAAAGAAGAGGAAAAAAAGATGCTTATAGTCACTCACAACTAAGTTTCCTCCCACGTGCATATGCCTGCTAACACGTAGATGAAAAATAAAAAGGCATAAGACGAATATGAAAGACAACACTTGCTATAAGATGATCATAAATCCAGGCAATGGATTCAGTTATCCCAAGGCAAAATCAACCACATCCGATACCTATAAAATTGGGTATTAAATCACCCAGGAAGGATACTTAATCTGGTTAGAGGACATTACAAAGTTTTTTTTTTCCCTAACAAAAATTTGTCATTCGAAAAAGTGAACCAAAAGTAAATATAAGAACAATAACTTAATAATCCAGTCCAAGTAGAAACAAAGACCCTGATAATTGCTAATCCAATCCAGTCTTTGGTTTGAAAAGCAAAGTCAGCATTTAATGCAGGAACAGGTGAGGACAGACCGTCAGACTGCAAAGATGGGCTATCAAGGACTTTTGCAGCAGCAGTTTCCAGCACCATAACTTCATAAATCTGGATTTTTTCCTTGCGAGGAGCTGAATACCAGGTAGGAGGGAAACCGGAGTGGTTTCAGCAGAACCAGAAACCAGAGTGGTTTCAGCATAACTAGAGAGAAGGACTGAGAGTGTCAGAGTGGTTCCAAGGAGGAATTCAGCCCAGAGCAGGAGGTTGGTGGCTCCATTAAAGCAGCAGGAGAAGCATTTATGAGGCTCATAACTCTGGTTTCACCCCCAGTATTCATCCTAAACTTTTAACGTGATTTGACTTTAAAAAGCGTTAATCCTGAATCACATCTTGAGACCCACCTGCATGATCTTGGTCTCCATCCAAAATGTGACCTTCATTTTAGCACTTTTCAAAGGACAAGGGTATTCTAGTCATTTTAGTTGAAGGTAAAGAAGAGGAAAAAAAGAAGCTTATAGTCACTCACAACTAAGTTTCCTCCCACGTGCATGTGCCTGCTAACACGTAGATGAAAAACAAAAAGGCATAAGACGAATATGAAAGACAACACTTGCTTTAAGATGATCATAAATCCAGACAATGGATTCAGTTATCCCAAGGCAAAATCAACCACATCCGATACCTATAAAATTGGGTATTAAATCACCCAGGAGGGATACTTAATCTGGTTAGAGGAAATTACAAAGTTTTTTTTTTCCTAACAAAAATTTGTCATTCGAAAAAGTGAACCAAAAGCAAATATAAGAACAATAACTTAATAATCCAGTCCAAGTAGAAACAAAGACCCTGATAATTGCTAATCCAATCCAGTCTTTGGTTTGAAAAGCAAAGTCAGCATTTAATGCAGGAACAGGTGAGGACAGACCGTCAGACTGCAAAGAGGGGCTATCAAGGACTTTTGCAGCAGCAGTTTCCTGCACCATAACTTTATAAATCTGGATTTTGTCCTTGCCAGGAGCTGAATACAGGTAGGAGGGAAACCGGAGTGGTTTCAGCAAAACCAGAAACCGGAGTGGTTTCAGCAGAATTAGAGAGAAGGACTGAGAGTGGTTCCAAGGAGGAATTCCGCCCAGAGTAGGAGGTTGGTGGCTCCATTAAAGCAGCAGGAGAAGCATTTATGAGGCTCTTAACTCTGGTTTCACCTCCAGTATTCATCCTAAACTTTTAATCCTATTTTTAGAAATTAATGAAGACTTACCGCTGATGAACCTTTAAAGCTAATGATATTTTTGTAGAAAACTTCCAGCAGTGGGAAACCCCTAAAGAAACCATTTTAAGTATATTGATCCAAACCCAACATATTTGAGGCATGAAAATTGAAATGGAGGGTTTGGATCATCTAATCCTATTATCCCTATTTTTAGAAATTAATGTTGCTATTTATTTTGAAAAACTCTACTCTTAATCCTTACCAGTGCAACCAAAAGTTTGAGAATGAACCCCATCAATCCCGAAAACCAGCCACAACTAACCTTCATCTGTTTGAGGTGCGAGCCCCGGTATAAGCCATTCGACAATATGGCTAAAATTGTGAAGCACAATTCAGATTGCCACAAAAATCTTCCAATAATCTGTAAAGATTGTGGCAATGCTCACAAGGACGAAAACGATCTCGTCAATCACATCAATAAAGGATATTGCGAGAAGGCGGTTGTCTATATCCGCGAGGGAGTGGCGCCAACGGATCACGACAAGGATGACGGAGCCAGCAGCACCGGAGGAGGAGGTTCAACAAAAATGTCAATCGTGAAAGGCCCCAACAAGTTTGGGGTGCATGCTGTGCCGGATAAGAGGGGAAAAGGACTAGGCTCTTCCTCTTCAATGGTTGGGGGCTTGTCCCCGAGCCATTCCCCGAGCCATCACAAATCTCTTAGTCGCACTTTCCCTCCCATGTAAGGAGAGAGTGGGTTGCCTTCCTCTATCTGGCTATGTTTTTCAACTTGCTCTTTGGCTATTTGACTTTCTGTGACGTACATGTGGTGTGTGTCTTGTTGTTGTTGTTGTCGTCGTCGTACGTGTGGTGTGTTGTTGTTTGTCGTTTGGATTACAAGCTTTGATTTAATGCTAAAGGTGTTTTATATTTTGTTGTCTTCTATTTTTTAAATGGTCATTTCTCAGATTTCAAAACCTACAGAGCCTTATATAAAATTGGTCCTTTTGAAAATTGCCTTTTTTTTCCATTAAAAATCCACCACGTGGCAGTGTTTGAGTGAGCTATGTTATGGTAAGGAGAATGGACGAACCTCCACTGCTTCGGACCAAAGTTTTGTACGTTCTTATGGTTAATTGTAATCATCGACGATTAATACAAATTCATTTATTAAAGTTTAAAGAAAAAAGGAATTCACATGAGAGTATTTACAGATAGATCCTTACTGAACTGAAAATACTTGAATAGCATGTTTCATAAAGTTGAATAAAATTAAAAATAATGAAAACAAGAACATTGCATACCAAAAATATCCAATCAATGAAAAAGTTTTTTTTTTTTTTAAAGGATAGGAAAAAATCCAAAAAAATAAAAGCAAGTCCAGATGGTCTATTGGTTATACACCATAGACCATCTCCATATGATGATCCTAACCCTCCAAGTATCACTTGGAGGGTTAGGATCATCCTATGGAGTACCACAGCTACAGTAGAAAGAAAAGAGCTGAGAGCGACACGTGTGCATGACCCCTCGAGCATCTCTTATCCCTCGCACGGTCCTACCTTTTTTTCCTCTATCCTGCATTTTTTTGTGGTCAACCCACTTTTCCGACAATGCACCAGTCTTTGTCTCTGGTCTATTGCTCTTCCGGACCCGGCTAAGTGGGTGGAAATATTATTTTCTAAATTTATTAAAACGCACACTGCCTAGCGCCTAACCTGACCATGCCGAATAAAAGTTTGTCTTTATTCATTTAAAAAAAGGCCTTTCCTTATCCAAAACAAACTATATTATAAAACCGTAAGATAGTTTCCATCCTGCTCAATCAAAGTGATTAAGATAATTAAATCACGTGCGCTTTTATTAGTCAATGTCTTAGAAGATAAGTAATCTAATATTTGGCATTTAAAAATTACTTTTCGGGTAAGTGGAATTTCTTGAATGTCTGAGTAAAAAGACAAGCCCTCGAGATTGAGGGGCCGTTTGGATACAAGGATTTTATAATCTAGGAATGTAAAATCACAAGCTCAAACATGGATTTTAATAGTAATAACCTGGATTGTAATCGGGAGTTTCAGAAAAAATGAATCATCTTAATTTACACTTAAGCCTGTTGGGAGCTTTTTGGGAACTCTAGTAGGGAGTTTTCATATGGTGTAAGTTCGTATATTTCAGTATTTTCAAAAAGTTTTTGTATGAGGCGCACCATAGGATGATCCAAACGGTCCATTTTGTAGGGAATCAAACCGGGTGGAACTAGCTCCACCCGGAAGCAACATGGACCATCCCGCCTCTCCATGTGGCGGCAATGTGGGAACTAGGAGATCTTCTCCGAGGGAATTCAACTGTCCTTGGAGGCACACCAACCGGGTAGAACTCACCCCTAAAAGCTAGGGGTTAGCGGGAGGGTGCCCATTCCCGATGTGGGACTATTTGCTTTTGCGTCGAACCCTAACAATCTAGAACTCGCCCTCAAAAGCTAGTTGTTAAGGGGAGGGAACCCATTCCCTTATAAGCCCACCCACATCGTTACACTTTTCCGATGTGGGACTATTTTGCTTTCATGTGGAACCCCCACAACATAATTAGGTTGTGCCCTAGAAATCATTTCTACGTGATGATCCCAACCTTCCGATCTCCATAGGTTTCCATAATATACAGTTCCTCTTTAGATCAGAGGTCTAGGATCATCCCTTCGAAATAGTTTGTTGGACACAAGCTATTTACTTGTGGCCCGTCATATGGATGGTTTAGATCATCCTACGATGTAGGCCGTACAGTGCTTTTCAAAAAATACCAGACTACCTGGGCTTACACCATGCAAAATCTCAGTGTAAACAAGTGATTCGTCTTATTGTTAAAATATTGTCGTGCCAATATCACTATATCAATGCCCAATCTAAAATTTAAAATTTCCATTCCGCTTTCTTTTTAAAACTTCTTTGACCCACAAATGGACAAACATTGCGGTAGCTATCCGACAAGGACGCCCACGAGAAGTTAGGCAAAGCTCCTCTCGACGGCCAAGATACACTCCGTACATTTCTTTTACTCTTCACCGTCCATCATCTGCACGCCCTTGCCCACCATAATACTAGGGAAATGATATGCGCCTAGGTGTTTCGATAAACAAGCGTTTGTCGTGTAGTCTTTAAAGGGATTTATCCCTTTAAAAATTCCCCCCTTTAAATACTACACGACAAATCCATTAAATCCCTTTAAATACAACACGACAAACAAGCGGTCGAAACAAAACTAACGTGTTTGCATCTTTTCCAAATGACTAAACTACCCTTCTCTGTCATTCTAATAAAGTGACATCATCTTCCTCCTGTGCTGGACTTTTCTGTCATTCGGCGAATCATGCATGTTCAGAAAAAGAACCGCGTCAGTTTCTGTTCAGTTAAAATTAATGGGGCCCACTTATTAGATGGATTACTCTAATTGGTAGACCAAGTGGGGACCACACTGATTGTATGCAGGCGTTTTGGGAATTTCATAAAAGAGTATGAATAATTTGGTCAATCAGAAAAATATGAAGTGAAACTCTTTACTTTTCAGAAAAATAATTCAAGTGGTAACGTATTTTTCTGATTTCTTTGCTATTTAATAGAAAGATGTACGCTTCCTTAGCGTTTTGAAAAAGTACGTATTTTGATGATGTTGGATATTCAATTTATCACGAGATGAAATGAGTGCAACTCAATACCAATTTAGCGGATTTCATTTGGTTTCTCGTCGCTCCTCATCTTGTATTACCTCTGGGCTCTGGCAGTGGTTTTTCCGCAGCCCTCTTTCTGTCGCTACTAGTGGCCTGAAAGGAGGAGGTTTTTGTAGGGTGAGTGGTCTTCTAGAGTTCTACTCTTCTACTGCAGTATGTTTTTTTCCAAAAAAGTACTCTACAGTACGGGCCCCTCCATAGGATAATCCAAACCGTCCATTTGTTTGGCCAAAATGTAAATAGATTGTGCAATCCATCTATAGATCAGACATTTATAATCATCCTATTGAAAATGACTTTTTGTGGCACAACCTATATATGTTGTGGGCTAACAAATGGACGGCTTGGATCATCCTATGGAGTAGGCTAGGCAATAGCATATCTGCAATGGTTATACTGAACCAGTCAACCTTATTTCCACCCAAGAGCACCAACCAGTAAAAAAAATAATCCACAGAACTCCAGGGGCCTTAGTTTCGCATTTTGAGTTGGTTGTTTTTTAGTTTAATAATCAGTTTTGAGCTCATGATCGATTCTCAAAATAAAAAACCAACATAGCCCATGTTACCATGAACAAATTGACCTTGGCTTCTTGGCTTATTGCAAAATCGGAACAAATGGGGCCTGCTTTTAATCAGCAGCTAATCTTCATAAAATGTTCATTCTCTTGCCACAATTAAAATTCCGATTTTTTCATAGAATAGATTATTTGGGAGCCGTTTGGATACGCGGATTTTAGAATCCGGAATTTCTTTAAAATTGTAGCTAAGAGACGAGATGAATCGAACCAGCCGTCGTTTTTGATTTCTCGCCCTTCTTTCTAACAGCAAGAGAGTAGCAGATCCTCCCATATTTTCAAGTTTTAGAAATCTCAGGATGTAGGAGAGATTTATAAAACTTGACCAAGAAACGCTGTCAGGACAGCATACAGCTGCTTGATCAAGAACCCTCTTTTACACTGTTTTCAAATTAAAAACCTGGATTCTAAAATCCGCGTATCCAAACGGCCCCTCAGTGTTTTTAGGCTTACATATCAAAACATAAACAAAACCCAAAAATTAGCTCTCAGCAGCCCATTACATAATAAAAGACAAGATAAGTTCGCCTCCTTATCAAAACTGCGAATATCTTCGAGGTGTTTACCAGAACTCTCTCCTTTACATCTGTGTAAATTCACGAGATATTGTCGATGAACGAGAAATTACTAGATACGGTCTTCCTAACAATACATCATACATATATACCTCAATACATTTTCCCCTTTCTCCTTTCTGCGGTTGCGCTTCGTCGAGAGCGGATAAGGAAACCCCTTTTCAGACCACACAGTCAATCCAACAGTCCTACTCTCTCCAAATCGCCACGTGTCAATCACTGATCCCTCCATCTACGTACTCCCCTTCCTCCTCCATCCAACCCAACTCCATTAACCACGGTTAAAAAATTAAACCCTCTTTCTCCATTCCCATACAGATTAAAACCCTCATCCCTTCCAATCCTCACTGCCCTCTCTCTCTCTCTCTCTCTCTCTCTCTGAATTCTGAACTCTGAACTCTCCTTCTTTAATGGCTTCTCTGATCTCTCGTTTTCCTCTAATTAGTGTCCATCACTGCACTAATCATTAATTCTAATCAGTCTATAAACCCTAATTACCGTCCTTCCATGGCATATTCCTTTCCAGACGAAGTTCAGTCATTATAAACCCTAATATTTGCTTCTAATCAGTCTATAAAACCTAAACACCATCCTTCCATGGCGTATTCCTTTCCAGATGAAGTCTAGTCATTATAAACCCTAAACACCATCCTTCCATGGCGCATTCCTTTCCAGATGAAGTTCAGTCATTATAAACCCTAATCTTTGCTTCTAATCAGTCTATAAACGCTAATTACCGTCATTCCATGGCGTATTCCTTTCCAGAAGAAGTTCAGTCATTATAAGCCCTAATTTTTTCTTCTAATCAGTCTATAAACCCTAATTACCATCCTTCCATGGCATATTCCTTTCCAGACGAAGCTTAGTCATTATAAACCCTAATTTTTACTTATAATCAGTCTATAAACCCTAATCACCGTCCTTTCATGGCGTCTTTCTTTCCAGATGAAGTTCTAGAGCACATATTCTCATTAATCGAATCAGACAAATATCGGAACTCGATCTCTTTAGTCTGCAAATCATGGTTCAAGATCGAACGGTGTTGCAGGCACCGGATCTTCATCGGGAACTGCTATGCTGTGAGCCCTAGGATCGTGATCGGACGGTTCCCGGAGATCCGGTCGGTTTGTCTGAAGGGAAAGCCACATTTTGCGGATTTTGACCTAGTTCCGTACGATTGGGGAGGTGACGTGTACCCTTGGATCTCGGCCATGGCCGAGGCTTACCCTTGGTTAGAGGAACTTAGGTTGAAAAGGATGGTGGTTACTGATGAGAGCCTAGAGTTGCTATCTTGCGCTTTTAAGAATTTTAGGGTTTTGGTGCTTGTTTCTTGCGAGGGTTTCAGCACAAATGGACTTGCTTCCGTTGCAGCGAATTGCAGGTTTTTTTTTTCATTTTTCTAACATTCTATTTTCAGCAATTAGTAGGGTTTTTTTTTTTAATTAATTTGAGATAATTTGGAGGGTAAATTGTGGAAAATGGTAGATGTGATTTATTTTCATTTTTTTTCTTCTATTTTTTCTGCTAGTAGTAGGGTTTTTTTTTTTTTTTTGAAATAATTTGGAGGAATTGTGGAAGATGGTAGATGTGATTTCTTTTCATTTTTTTTTTCTATCTTTTCTGCTAGTAGTATGGTTTTTTTTTTTGTTTTTTTTGAGATAATTTGGAGGATAAAATGTGGAAAAATAGTAAAGGTGCTAATTTGGGTGTCTTTTGTGCCTACTTGTTTGTTTGCACTTGAAAGTTTTTTTAATCTCTTCCTTTTGGGTGTGGGTTTTTGAATTGCGAGCTCTACTAATCAAGAATTTTAGGGTTTTTTTTTTTTTTTTTTAAATTTTGATTGCATTTGAGGGGTTTTCTTTTAATCTCTCTCCCCTTTGGGTGTGGGTTTTGTATTGTGAGCACTAGTTGAAGGTGTTTCTATATTTCTTTTTTCCATTCAAAATTTTTAGCAATTCTGGTTTTTGTGTTTTTTTTTTAATGGTTGCAATTTCATTCAATGAGAAAAAGGAAGGCTGAGATGGTCCATCAACAAGTACAAAGAGAGCTGCACTATTTTAATTTTGATTTAATTTTAATTTTTTTAGACAATTTGGAGGGTACATGTGCCTTCTTGTTTGCCGTATCTCCACCTTGGGTTTGGATTTGTTTGCCGTATATCAAGAAAGACCCCCCGAATTGTGGGTCTTTCTTGATATCCTTCTTCCATTTCCATTTTTGGCAATTTCTTATTCCCGTTTTTTGTATCTTTATTTTGAGAGAATTTTGAGAGGAAATGTGAAAAATGGTTGAGTTTGTGATTTTGTGTCTTTTTGTTTGCTTGCTTTTGCGGATTTTGTCTCACCTTTTTTGGTAGTGGTTTGGGTTGAAACCCTACTGGTGAAGTTCCTTGTTGGTTTTGGGATTATTTTTTGGATTTAATTTTAATGGGTTGGGTATTTATTAATTTATTTTTTGGGAGGATTTTATTTGGTAGGAATTCGAAGGGATAACGTGGAAAGTCTAGTCATGATAATTTGGTTGCTTGTGCTTTTTAGACTTGTTATGGTTTTGCTGCTTTTCTTCTTTCTACAGTTATCCTTTTTGAATTCTTTTGGATTTTTGGACGGTTGTTGCTCTGGAACTTTTCTAGAATTATTAATAGAAGAGTTTTTATGTGGAGTCTGGGCATTTCTCTGCGTAATAATCCGGCTGCTGCCCAAGATATTTGATCCAGCGACGGCCGGTTTTCTAAGAGGGCTGTCATTGGATCAAATATCAAGGGCTGCACCTATGTCATAGCCCCAATACACGCGGCAGCACACCGACACCATATAATTTCACTTAATAGTAATGGGAAATGCTTTTCTTTTGTTTAATTTGTGGGATTATTTGATCTCGATTTTTTGGGTATTTTGTTCACTTAAATTTCTGCAAGTGATCCCCCCCGCCCTAAAAAAAAAAAAACTACAAGTAGATGATTGGCTTAGGAGCTGCTTTTTTTTATGTTTAGGGCTTTGAATCTTTCGGTATTCTCTTTCTCTTGTTTGGTAAAAATGCATTTTTTCTGCACAACTGTTGACAATAAAGTCCATTTGTATAGTAAACCAATGATACGTTTTCATCATCCTAGGATGGGACTTAAAATAGGTAGATGAACTTAAAATCTCAACAATCACCATGGATGGGACTTAGATTACAGAATTTAGCCATTTTCTGGTTTTCTTTGTAGTTTTGACTTTTGATTTAGATTGATGCTGTTTTATTGTTGTCCTATTTGTAATAGTGGTCAGTTAATTGTTGTTTAATCTCTTATTAGATTGCTTTGTTTTTGAGCCACATGTTCTTACTAATGTAGGAATCTGAGGGAGCTGGATTTACAGGAGAACAACGTGAACGATCAGCGTGGGCATTGGCTGAACAATTTTCCTGAGTCATGCACGTCTCTGGTGTCCCTCAATATTGCATGCCTCGAGGGTGAGGTGAGCTTCTCCGCCCTAGAACGATTGGTGGGAAGGTGCCCTAATCTCAAGGCCCTCAGGCTTAATCATGCCGTGCCTCTTGAAAAGCTGGGCAGTCTCCTCCGCCGTGCCCCACAACTGGTCGATCTGGGTACCGGTGCCTACTCAGCAGATCCCCGCCCAGAGCTCTACTCAAAACTAGCAGGTGCTTTTGAAGGATGCAAGAGGCTGAAGAGCCTATCTGGATTTTGGTCGGTGGTCCCTACATACCTTCCAGCCATATACTCAGTTTGTGCAGGGCTTACATCGTTGAATTTGAGTTATGCTACTATACAGGGCCCTGATCTTGTCAAGCTCGTTAGTCAGTGCCATAATCTGCAGCGCCTATTGGTATCCCCCTTTGATTCCATGAGTCTTTATTACTAGCATTGGTACTGCTGTTGCTTTTCATGAAGTGATTGTTGGCTTCCTTCTTATTGTTAGATTTTGTTAAAAGAAACAGGAGAACTTGTGGATTTTGTGAATTTAATGAATCTATTATAATCAATTAGTCAGTGTAGCGTTCTTTTATGGCCCTGTTCTTTTAAGATTATGACAACCAATTGTAAGTGCTAAACCAATTATTGGACTCAAATTTAAACGTAATTTTGAATCCACTAATCAGTTTAGCACTCACAATCGGCTGTCATAGTACATGTTCCTCGACGCTGAGGACATCCTCGAAGGGCAGGGGATTTCGTGACATTTTTGATTGGCTGTCTTGTGTTTCTAATACTCATAATCTTAAACGAACATGGCCTAAATTTCATGGTTCTGCGGGTTTATGAAGTGCTCCTTCGTTCACAAACCAAATATGTTCTGCAATTTAACTTCAAGAAATAACATGATGCAGGTGCTAGATTACATCGAAGATATTGGTCTCGATGCTGTGGCTGCATCTTGCAAGTACTTGCAAGAGCTCCGTGTGTTCCCATCCGATCCATATGGTGTAGGGCAGCCAGTTGCTCTTACAGAACGGGGCCTCGTCACTGTCTCTGCTGGTTGCCCAATGCTCTACTCCGTCCTCTACTTCTGCCATCAAATGTCCAATGATGCCCTCCTCACTGTTGCCAGGAACCGCCCTAACCTGACCCGGTTTCATTTGTGTATTATTGAGCCACAGACACCAGACTATCTCACCCAACAAGCATTTGACATGGGTTTCGGAGCTATTGTTAAATCTTGCAAGAACCTTCAGCGTCTCTCCCTCTCTGGTTTCCTCACTGATAAAGTGTTCGAGTATATTGGAAGCCATGCCAATCAACTAGAAATGCTCTCGGTGGCATTCGCTGGGGACAGCGATTTGGGCCTTCACCATGTGTTATCTGGATGCAAGAGCCTTCGGAAACTGGAGATTAGGGACTGCCCCTTTGGCGATAAGGCCCTATTGGCCAATGCTGCCAAGTTTGAGACAATGCGATCCCTTTGGATGTCATCGTGCTCGGTGAGCTTTGGAGCATGTAAATTGCTGGCGCAAAAGATGCCTAGGCTCAACGTTGAAGTGATTGATGACAGATCAACGCCCGACTCCTTACCGGATAATTGCCCTGTTGAGAAACTCTACATTTATAGGGCAGTTTCTGGGCCAAGATCTGATATGCCAGACTTTGTCCGAACCATGTAGCGCAAGAGTTGCAACTTCTTTAACAAGCCCACTAGTCATGAAACCTTGCAGGGCAGATATGGGCTTTATTTTCTTTTCCTTATTTATCTTTCAATTTTCAGAAGATGATTAAGCTGCATCAAACGAGTTGATCAAATTGTTGCGATGACTAGTGGTAATTAAGAGGCTAAAATGTTGGGATGTCATTTCTTTTATTACTTGGCGGAACACGGTAAATGAGTCAGCAGTGAATAAAGAGATTTGTCTGTTAGTTTTTTTTGCATGGAGATCTGTTTGTTTGCAAGGATTCTTGTATACTTAGTTCAGATGTGCAGAATTTTTTTCCAAAGCAGTGCATTTGTATTTGAGTCTGTCTTAGAAATTCCAATTTCTTTCTTTTTCTCTTTCAGTGGAAATGATAGTTGTCATTTCTCAGATTTCAAAACCTACAGAGCCTTAAATAAAATTGGTCCTTTTGAAAATTGCCTTTTTTCCATTAAAAATTCACCACGTGGCAGCGTTTGAGTGAGCCATGTTATGGTAAGGAGAATGGACGAACCTCCACCGCTTTGGACCAAAGTTTTGTACATTCTTATGGTTAATTATAATCATCGACGATTAATACAAATACATTTATTAAAGTTTAAAGAAAAAAGGAATTCACATGAGAGCATTTACAGATACATCCTTCCTGAACTGAAAATACTTCAATAGCATGTTTCATAAAGTTGAATAAAATTAAAAATAATGAAAACAAGAACACAGCGTACCAAAAATATCCAATCAATGAAAAAGATTTTTTCTTTAAAAAAAATATAGGAAAAAATCCAAAAAAATAAAAGCAAGTCCAGATTATCTTAAAACCTGTAATTACTATTTAATGTAATTTGATTTGATAGGGGGAGAGAGAGAGGGGGAGAGGGAGAGAGAAAAACGTATAGTGACGGGCATTCTCGTCCAAACAACTTTACATTAGTCATTTCCGAGTCTCCCCCCTTGACAGGTCATTGTCATATCAGAGGCATTTTTTTTGGTTATTTTCTCATTATATTTTTATAATTTTTCTAATAATTTTTATAAAAAAAAAATAATAGAAAAATTTATTTAATAATATTAAATTATTATTAAAATTTTAAATAAATAATAAATTTTTATTATTAAATTCAATTAATAATTATTTTTTATTATTAATTTATTAATAAATATTTTAACATAATTATTTTTTTAAATAATTTTTTTAAAAAATTCATTTTAAAAATAAATAAATTTTATTTAATTAAAATTTTTTATTTAATAATAAATTAATTTTTTTATATTTAAAAAAAATTTAATAAATTTTTTTTATTTTATTTATAATTAAATTTTTATTTTTTTAAAATATTTTATTTAATAATATAATTAAGTTTTTTTTATTTGTGTTTTTTAGAGCTTTTTTGCAAGTAAGGTAACCCTCAGACAGCTGTTTAAAAACTAAAAGATAAGATTAGTGCAATTATTAACACATGGTAGTGCCAATATCAGGGCCTAAGTATTAAAGGGAAAAAAAATTAGGAAAACGCTGAGGGATTGCCCAAGTATAGGGGTGTAAACGAGCCGAGCCGAGCTTGGCCAGGCTCGGCTCGGCTCGTTAAGCTCATAAGTGAGGCTCGGCTCGGGCTCGGGCTCGAACCAGGCTCGGCTCAGCTCGTACAGGCTCGCGAGCCTTACCGAGCTTGGGTTATAATATGTTCACACCCAACATCTTCCCTAGACAGCCCTACTAGTGTAATTTGACTACTTTTTTTACACTATGGGGGGTGGTCCTAGTAACAATTAGGGTTCCAAAAATGAAGTGACATATTTTGCCCCCCCTTTCACTCCATGGACAACCCTTTTAATGTATATATTAATATATAATATATATATATATATATATATATATTTAAATATATTAAATTCTTAACGAGCTTTAACGAGCCGAGCCGAGCCTGGCCTAACTCGGGCTCGGCTCAGCTCGTTAAGGATTCGAGCCGAGCTCGAGCGAGCCTCCGAGCCCGAGCCAAAATTGACACCCTTACCCAAGTAAGCTATTTTCGGAGAAGACTTACCGCTGATGAACCTTTAAAGCTAATGATATTTTCGTAGAAAACTTCCAAGAGTGAGAAACCTCTAAAGAAACCATTTTAAGTATAATGATCCAAACCCTACATATTTGAGGCATGGAAATTGAAATGGAGGGTTTGGATCATCTAATTGTATTATCCCTATTTTTAAAAATTAATGTTGCAATTTATTTTTGAAAAACTCCACTCTTAATCCTTACCAGTGCAACCAAAAGTTTGAGAATGAAGCCCATCAACCCCGAAAACCAGCCATAACTAACCTTCATCTGTTTGAGATGTGAGCCCCGGCATAAGCCATTCGACAATATGGCTAAAATTGTGAAGCACAATTCAGATTACCACAAAAATCTTCCAATAATCTGTGAAGATTGTGGCAATGCTCACAAGGACGAAAACGATCTCGTCAATCACATCGAGAAAGGATATTGCGAGAAGGCGGTTGTCTATATCCCCAAGAGAGTGACGCCAACGGATCACGACAAGGATGATGGAGCCAGCAACACCGGAGGAGGAGGTTCAACAAAAATGTCAATCGTGAAAGGCCCCAACAAGTTTGGGGTGCATACTGTGCCGGTTAACAGGGGGAAAGGACTGGGCTCTTCCTCTTCAATGGTCGGGGGCTTGTCCCCGAGCCATCCCAAATCTCTTAGTCGCACTTTCCCTCCCATGAAAGGGGAGAGTGAGTTGCCTTCCTCAATTTGGTTATGTTTTTCAACTTGCTCTATGGCTATTTGACTTTCTGTAACGTACATGTGGTGTGTGTCTTGTTGTTGTTGTTGTCATTGTCGTCGTCGTCGTCGTACGTGTGGTGTTTTGTCGTTTGGATTACAAGCTTTGATTTAATGCTAAATGTGTTTTATATCTTGTTGTCTTCTATTTTTTAAATGGTCATTTCTCAGATTTCAAAACCTACAGAGCCTTAAATAAAATTGGTCTTTTTGAAAATTGCCTTTTTCCATTAAAAATCCACCACGTGGCAGCGTTTGAGTGAGCCATGTTATGGTAAGGAGAATGGACGAACCTCCACCGCTTTGGACCAAAATTTTGTACGTTCTTATGGTTAATTATAATCATCGACGATTAATACAAATTCATTTATTAAAGTTTAAAGAAAAAAAAGAATTCACATGAGAGCATTTACAGATACATCCTTACTGAACTGAAAATACTTCAATAGCATGTTTCATAAAGTTGAATAAAATTAAAAATAATGAAAACAAGAACACAGCGTATGAAAAATATCCAATCAATGAAAAAGATTTTTTTTAAAAAAAGGATAGGAAAAAATCCAAAAAAATAAAAGCAAGTCCAGATTATCTTAAAACCTGTAATTACTTTTTAATGTAATTTGATTTGATAAGGGGAGGGAGAGGGAGAGAGAAAAACGTATAGTGATGGGCATTCTCGTCAAAACAACTTTACATCGGTCATTTCCGAGTCTCCCCCCTTGACAGGTCATTCTCATATCAGAGGCATTTTTTTTTGTTATTTTCTCATTATATTCTTATAATTTTTCTTATTAATTTAATTTAATAATTTTTATAAAAAAAAATTAATAGAAAAATTTATTTAATAATATTAAATTATTATTAAAATTTTAAATAAATAATAAATTTTTATTATTAAATTTAATTATTAATTATTTATTATTATTAATTTATTTAATAAATATTTTAACATAATTATTATTTTTTAAATAATTTTTTTATTTTTAATTTTTTTTTAAAAAATCATTTTAAAAATAATTAAATTTTATTTAATTAAATATTTTTATTTAATAATATAATTAATTTTTTTATATTTAATAAAAAAATTTATTTTAATTTATAATTAAAATTTATTTTTTTAAAATATTTTATTTAATAATATAATTAAGTTTTTTTTTTATTTGTGTTTTTTTAAAGCTTGTTTGCAAGATTTGTTATATTCTCATATCAGACAGCTGTTTAAAAACTAAAAGATAAGATTATTGCAAATATTAACACATGGTAGTGCCAATATCAGGGCCTAAGTATTAAAGGGAAAAAAATTAGGAAAACGCTGAAGGATTGCCCAAGTATAGGGGTGTAAACGAGCCGAGCCGAGCTTTGGCCAGGCTTGGCTCGGCTCGTTAAGCTCATAAGTGAGGCTCGGCTCGGGCTCGGGCTCGAACCAGGCTCGGCTCGGCTCGTACAGGCTCGCGAGCCTTACCGAGCTTGGGTTATAATATGTTCACACCCCACATCTTCCCTAGACAGCCCTACTAGTGTAATTTGACTACTTTTTTTACACTATGGGGGGTGGTCCTAGTAACAAATAGGGTTCAAAAAATGAAGTGACATATTTTGCCCCCCCCCCTTTCACTCCATGGACAACCCTTTTAATGTATATATTAATATATAATATATATATATATTTAAATATATTAAATTCTTAACGAGCTTTAACGAGCCGAGTCGAGCCTGGCCTAACTCGGGCTCGGCTCGTTAAGCTTAACGAGCCGACTCGGCTCGTTAAGGATTCGAGCCGAGCTCGAGCGAGCCTCCGAGCCCGAGCCAAAATTGACACCCTTACCCAAGTAAGCTATTTTCGGAGAAGACTTACCACTGATGAACCTTTAAAGGTAATGATATTTTCGTAGAAAACTTCCAGGAGTGAGAAACCTCTAACGAAACCATTTTAAGTATAATGATCCAAACCCAACATATTTTAGGCATGGAAATTGAAATGGAAGGTTTTGCTCATCTAATTGTATTATCCCTACTTTCTGTAACGTACATGTGGTGTGTGTCTTGTTGTTGTTGTTGTCGTTGTCGTCGTCGTCGTCGTACGTGTGGTGTGTTGTTATTTGTCGTTTGGATTACAAGCTTTGATTTAATGCTAAAGGTGTTTTATATCTTGTTGTCTTCTATTTTTTAAATAGTCATTTCTCAGATTTCAAAACCTACAGAGCCTTAAATAAAATTGGTCCTTTTAAAAATTGCCTTTTTCCATTAAAAATTCACCACGTGACAGCGTTTGAGTGAGCCATGTTATTGTAAGGAGAATGGACGAACCTCCACCGCTTTGGACCAAAGTTTTGTACATTCTTATGGTTAATTATAATCATCGACGATTAATACAAATTCATTTATTAAAGTTTAAAGAAAAAAGAAATTCACATGAGAGCATTTACAGATACATCCTTACTGAACTGAAAAATACTTCAATAGCAAGTTTCATAAAGTTGAATAAAATTAAAAATAATGAAAATAAGAACACATCGTACTAAAAATATCCAATCAATGAAAAAGATTTGTTTTAAAAAAAGGATAGGAAAAAATCCAAAAAAATAAAAGCAAGTCCAGATTATCTTAAAACCTGTAATTACTTTTTAATGTAATTTGATTTGATAGGGGGAGAGAGAGAGAGGGAGAGGAAGAGAGAAAAACGTATAGTGATGGGCATTCTCGTCAAAACAACTTTACATCGGTCATTTCCGAGTCTCCCCCCTTGACAGGTCATTCTCATATCAGAGGCTTTTTTTTTTTGTTATTTTCTCATTATATTCTTATAATTTTTCTTATTAATTTAATTTACTAATTTTTATAAAAAAAAATTAATAGAAAAATTTATTTAATAATATTAAATTATTATTAAAATTTTAAATAAATAATAAATTTTTATTATTAAATTTAATTATTAATTATTTATTATTATTATTTTATTTAATAAATATTTTAACATAATTAATTTTTTTAAATAAATTTTTTTTTAATTTTTTTTAAAAAATTCATTTCAAAAATAATTAAATTTTATTTAAATATTTTTATTTAATAATATAATTAATTTTTTTATATTTAAAAAAAATTTAATAAAAAAATTTTATTTTAATTTATAGTTAAATTTTATTTTTTTAAAATATTTTATTTAATAATATAATTAAGTTTTTTTTTTATTTGTGTTTTTTAGAGCTTTTTTGCAAGTATGGTAACCCTCAGACAGCTGTTTAAAAACTAAAAGATAAGATTATTGCAATTATTAACACATAGTAGTGCCAATATCAGGGCCTAAGTATTAAAGGGAAAAAAAATTAGGAAAACGCTGAGAGATTGCCCAAGTATAGGGGTGTAAACGAGCCGAGCCGAGCTCGGCTCGGCTCGCGAGCCTTACCGAGCTTGGGTTATAATATGTTCACACCCCACATCTTCCCTAGACAGCCCTACTAATGTAATTTGACTACTTTTTTTACACTATGGGGGGTGGTCCTAGTAACAAATGGGGTTCCAAAAATGAAGTGACATATTTTGCCCCCCCTTTCACTCCATGGACAACCCTTTTAATGTATATATTAATATATAATATATATATTTAAATATATTAAATTCTTAACGAGCTTTAACGAGCCGAGCCGAGCCGAGCCTGGCCTAACTCGGGCTCGGCTCGGCTCGTTAAGGATTCGAGCCGAGCTCGAGCGAGCCTCCGAGCCCAAGCCAAAATTGACACCCTTACCCAAGTAAGCTATTTTCGGAGAAGACTTACCGCTGATGAACCTTTAAAGCTAATTATATTTTCGTAGAAAACTTCCAGGAGTGAGAAACCCCTAAAGAAACCATTTTAAGTATAATGATCCAAACCCTACATATTTGAGGCATGGAAATTGAAATGGAGGGTTTGGATCATCTAATTGTATTATCCCTATTTTTAAAAATTAATGTTGCAATTTATTTTTGAAAAACTCCACTCTTAATCCTTACCAGTGCAACCAAAAGTTTGAGAATGAAGCCCATCAACCCCGAAAACCAGCCATAACTAACCTTCATCTGTTTGAGATGTGAGCCCCGGCATAAGCCATTTGACAATATGGCTAAAATTGTGAAGCACAATTCAGATTATCACAAAAATCTTCCAATAATCTGTGAAGATTGTGGCAATGCGCACAAGGACGAAAACGATCTCGTCAATCACAACGAGAAAGGATATTGCGAGAAGGCGGTTGTCTATATCCCCAAGGGAGTGACGCCAACGGATCACGACAAGGATGATGGAGCCAGCAGCACCGGAGGAGGAGGTTCAACAAAAATGTCAATCGTGAAAGGCCCCAACAAGTTTGGGGTGCATGCTGTGCCGGATAAGAGGGGGAAAGGACTGGGCTCTTCCTCTTCAATGGTCGGGGGCTTGTCCCCGAGCCATCCCAAATCTCTTAGTCGCACTTTCCCTCCCATGAAAGGGGAGAGTGAGTTGCCTTCCTCAATTTGGTTATGTTTTTCAACTTGCTCTATGCCTATTTGACTTTGTGTCACGTACATGTGGTGTGTGTCTTGTTGTTGTTGTTGTCGTTGTCGCCGTCGTCGTCGTACATGTGGTGTGTTGTTGTTTGTCGTTTGGATTACTAGCTTTGATTTAATGCTAAAGGTGTTTTATATCTTGTTGTCTTCTATTTTTTAAATGGTCATTTCTCAGATTACAAAACCTACAGAGCCTTAAATAAAATTTGTCCTTTTGAAAATTGCCTTTTTTTCCATTAAAAATTCACCACGTGGTAGCGTTTGAGTGAGCCATGTTATGATAAGGAGAATGGACGAACCTCCACCGCTTTAGACCAAAGTTTTGTACGTTCTTATGGTTAATTATAATCATCGACGATTAATACAAATTCATTTATTAAAGTTTAAAGAAAAAAAGAATTCACATGAGAGCATTTACAGATACATCCTTACTGAACTGAAAATACTTCAATAGCATGTTTCATAAAGTTGAATAAAATTAAAAATAATGAAAACAAGAACACAGTGTACCAAAAATATCCAATCAATGAAAAAGATTTTTTTTAAAAAAAATGATAGGAAAAAATCCAAAAAAATAAAAGCAATTCCAGATTATCTTAAAACTTGTAATTACTTTTTAATGTAATTTGATTTGATAGGGGGAGAGAGAGGGAGAGGGAGAGAGAAAAACGTATAGTGACGGGCATTCTCGTCCAAACAACTTTACATTAGTCATTTCCGAGTCACCCCCCTTAACAGGTCATTGTAATATCAGATGCATTTTTTTTTGTTTTTTTCTCACTATATTTTTATAATTTTTCTTATTAATTTAATATAATAATTTTTATAAAAAAAATTAATAGAAAAATTTATTTAATAATATTAAATTATTATTAAAATTTTAAATGAATAATAAATTTTTATTATTAAATTTAATTATTAATTATTAATTATTATTAATTTATTTAATAAATATTTTAACATAATTATATTTTTTAAATAATTTTTTTATTTTTAATTTTTTTTAAAAAATTTCATTTAAAAATAATTAAATTTTATTTAATTAAAATTTTTTATTTAATAATATAATTAATTTTTTTTATATTTAAAATTTTTTTAATAAAAAATTATATTTTATTTATAATTAAATTATATTTTTTAAAAATATTTTATTTAATAATATAATTAAGTTTTTTTCATTTGTGTTTTTTAGAGCTTTTTTGCAAGTATGGTAACCCTCAGACAGCTGTTTAAAAACTAAAAGATAAGATTAGTGCAATTATTAACACATGGTAGTGCCAATATCAGGGCCTAAGTATTAAAGGGAAAAAAATTAGGAAAACGCTGAGGGATTGCCCAAGTATAGGGGTGTAAACGAGCCGAGCTGAGCTTGGCCAGGCTCGGCTCGGCTCGGCCAGGCTCGCGAGCCTTACCGAGCTTGGGTTATAATATGTTCACACCCCACATCTTCCCTAAACAGCCCTACTAGTGTAATTTGACTACCTTTTTTACACTATGGGGGGTGGTCCTAGTAACAAATAGGGTTCAAAAAATGAAGTGACATATTTTGCCCCCCCCTTTCACTCCATGGACAACCCTTTTAATGTATATATTAATATATAATATATAATATATATATTTAAATATATTAAATTCTTAACGAGCTTTAACGAGCCGAGCCGAGCCGAGCCTGGCCTAACTCGGGCTCGGCTCGTTAAGGATTCAAGCCGAGCTCGAGCTAGCCTCCGAGCCCGAGCCAAAATTGACACCCTTACCCAAGTAAGCTATTTTCGGAGAAGACTTACCGCTGATGAACCTTTAAAGCTAATGATATTTTCGTAGAAAACTTCCAGGAGTGAGAAACCTCTAACGAAACCATTTTAAGTATAATGATCCAAACCCTACATATTTTAGGCATGGAAATTGAAACGGAGGGTTTGGATCATCTAATTGTATTATCCCTATTTTTAGAAATTAATGTTGCAATTTATTTTTGAAAAACTCCACTCTTAATCCTTACCAGTGCAACCAAAAGTTTGAGAATGAAGCCCATCAACCCCGAAAACCAGCCATAACTAACCTTCATCTGTTTGAGATGTGAGCCCCGGCATAAGCCATTCGACAATATGGCTAAAATTGTGAAGCACAATTCAGATTACCACAAAAATCTTCCAATAATCTGTGAAGATTGTGGCAATGCTCACAAGGACAAAAACGATCTCGTCAATCACATCGAGAAAGGATATTGCGAGAAGGCGGTTGTTTATATCCCCAAGGGAGTGACGCCAACGGATCACGACAAGGATGATGGAGCCAGCAGCACCGGAGGAGGAGGTTCAACAAAAATGTCAATTGTGAAAGGCCCCAACAAGTTTGGGGTGCATGCTGTGCCGGATAAGAGGGGGAAAGGACTGGGCTCTTCCTCTTCAATGGTCGGGGGCTTGTCCCCGAGCCATCCCAAATCTCTTAGTCGCGCTTTCCCTCCCATGAAAGGGGAGAGTGAGTTGCCTTCCTCAATTTGGTTATGTTTTTCAACTTGCTCTATGGCTATTTGACTTTCTGTAACGTACATGTGGTGTGTGTCTTGTTGTTGTTGTTGTCGTTGTCGTTGTCGTCGTCGTCGTCGTACGTGTGGTGTGTTGTTGTTTGTCGTTTGGATTACAAGCTTTGATTTAATGCTAAAGGTGTTTTATATCTTGTTGTCTTCTATTTTTTAAATGATCATTTCTCAGATTTCAAAACCTACAGAGCCTTAAATAAAATTGGTCCTTTTGAAAATTGCCTTTTTTCCATTAAAAATCCACCACGTGGCAGCGTTTGAGTGAGCCATGTTATGGTAAGGAGAATGGACGAACCTCCACCGCTTTGGACCAAAAATGAAATGGGGTCCAATAATCTCGACAAGTATGGTTACCATAAAGAAACCATTTTAAGTATAATGATCCAAACCCTACATATTTGAGGCATGGAAATTGAAATTAGGGCTGGCAACGGGGCGGGTCGGGGCCGGATATTGGGGTCCCCTACCCCTTCCCCTCTGCGGGGAATTTCCCCCCTCCCCTTCCCCTCTCCTCTTTGGGGATGGTGGGGAATCCCCCTCCCCTCCCCGCGGGGAATATCTAATCCCCTTCCCCTCCCCGCATCCTTCGGGGACAAAATCCCCGCCCCGACCCGCCCCAACATCACCCCCTCTTTAGTCATTGATACACTAATGCTGGGTGTCCCTAATCAACTTGATGCAATTTCAATATATAAAAATGTTATAAACTAACAATCGATAGGCTAGCTGTTAATTAAATTAGCAAGAGATTGGTATAAGGAGTTTGTCTTCTCTTCTTTATATATTGATTGAAATGCTGGGCAGCAACGAACGTCCAGATTTCACTTGTTTGCAGTGTTTTTTTACTTGAAGATTTAATAAGAGAGGGCAGATCCATATTCGGTATTTGTGTGTGGACGATGGATGGATGGACCCATTGGACCGACAGTAGCTGTTGTTGGATGATGGGATTTCCGCACATTGCTAATTGGAACCGATCCAACCAAATTTTAGATCAAGTGATATCATAGCCTGCCACTTAGAGTACCCAACATCCAAACCCCATTTTGGATCATTAATTTTGGGAAATGTTATGAGCACTACTGTATTCTGATGATCGCACTCCTGACTTTATTAAAAGTAAGGTATGGCCCGCACCGTAGGATGAACCAAACCGTCCATTAGATGGTGCACACCCTAAATAGGTTGCGCCCAAAAAATCATTTCCTTAGGTTGATCCTAACCATCCGATCTGTAGAGGTACTGAATGATCCTATTCCTCTATAGATCGGAGGGTTAGGATCAGCATATGGAAATGATTTTTGGGACACAACCTATTGAGGGTGTGCCCCATCTAATGGATGGTTTGGATCATCGTATGGTGCGGGCCATACCATACTTTTAATAATAAAATGTAATTTATTTTGGCTACCGATGTTGGCACTACGATTTTTTGATAATTGCATACACTCACTCACTCAGCTTGTCTTTATTATTTCAACATCTGTCAAAAGGTTATTATAGTTTCCAAAATGCTCTCAGAAGCTAATTAAAAGGAAAAGACAAGCTAAGTCTATGTTTGGGGGAATCTTGTAGCCGATCCACAAAGTTTCTAGTAGTTTTCCTAAAAAAAAAAAACCTTAAAAATACACAAAAAAATGGCATCGATTAACGGGGCGAGGCGGGGAGGGGACAACTCCATCCCCATCCCCTTCCCCTCCCCGCACCGGGAAAATTTTAAAATACCCATCCCCTTACCCTTCCCCTCTCAAATCGAGGAATCCCTGCCCCAAACGGGGCGGATCCCTGCTTTTTCGGGTGAAATTGCCAGCCCTAATTGAAATGGAGGGTTTGGATCATCTAATTGTATTATCCCTATTTTTAGAAATTAATGTTGCAATTTATTTTTGAAAAACTCCACTCTTAATCCTTACCAGTGCAACCAAAAGTTTGAGAATGAAGCCTATCAACCCCGAAAACCAGCCATAACTAACCTTCATCTGTTTGAGATGTGAGCCCCGGCATAAGCCATTCGACAATATGGCTAAAATTGTGAAGCACAATTCAGATTACCACAAAAATCTTCCAATAATCTGTGAAGATTGTGGCAATGCTCACAAGGACGAAAACGATCTCGTCAATCACATCGAGAAAGGATATTGCGAGAAGGCGGTTGTCTATATCCCCAAGGGAGTGACGCCAACGGATCACGACAAATATGATGGAGCCAGCAGCACCGGAGGAGGAGGCTCAACAAAAATGTCAATCGTGAAAGGCCCCAACAAGTTTGGGGTGCATGCTGTGCCGGATAAGAGGGGAAAAGGACTGGGCTCTTCCTCTTCAATGGTCGGGGGCTTGTCCCCGAGCCATCCCAAATCTCTTAGTCGCACTTTCCCTCCCATGTAAGGGGAGAGTGAGTTGCCTTTCTCTATCTGGTTATGTTTTTCAACTTGCTTTATAGCTATTTGACTTTCTGTGACGTACATGTGGTGTGTGTCTTGTTGTTGTTGTTGTCGCTGTCGTCGTCGACGTCGTACGTGTGGTGTGTTGTTGTTTGTCGTTTGGATTACAAGCTTTGATTTAATGCTAAAGATGTTTTATATCTTGTTGTCTTCTATTTTTTAAATGGTCATTTCTCAGATTTCAAAACCTACAGAGCCTTAAATAAAATTGGTCCTTTTGAAAATTGATTTTTTTTCCATTAAAAATTCACCACGTGGCAGCGTTTGAGTGAGCCATGTTATGGTAAGGAGAATGGACGAACCTCCACCGCTTCGGACCAAAGTTTTGTACGTTCTTGTGGTTAATTGTAATCATCGACGATTAATACAAATTCATTTATTAAAGTTTAAAGAAAAAAGGAATTCACATGAGAGCATTTACAGATAGATCCTTACTGAACTGAAAATACTTCAATAGCATGTTTCATAAAGTTGAATAATATTAAAAATAATGAAAACAACAACACAGCGTACCAAAAATATCCAATCAATGAAAAAGATTTTTTTTAAAAAAAGGATAGGAAAAAATCCAAAAAAATAAAAGCAGCTCCAGATGATCTTAAAACCTGTAATTACTTTTTAATGTAATTTGATTTGATAGGGGGAGAGAGAGGGGAAAGAGGGAGAGAGAAAAACGTATAGTGAGGGGCATTCTCGTCCAAACAACTTTACATTGGTCATTTTCAAGTCTCCCCCCTTGACAGATCATTATCATATCAAAGCCATTTTTTTTGTCATTTTCTCATTATATTTTTATAATTTTTCTTATTAATTTAATTTAATAATTTTTTAAAAAAAATTAAAAATTAATAGAAAAATTTATTTAATAATATTAAATTATTATTAAAATTTTAAATAATTATTAAATTTTTATTATTAATTTTTATTATTAATTATTTTTATTATTAATTATTGTAATTTTTTTATTTTTTTATTTAAAAAATAATAATAAAATGAAAATAAATATTTTAACATAATTATTTTTTTTAAATAATTTTTTTATTTATAACCTTTTTTAAAAAAAAATTAAAATTTTTTTTTAAAAAAAATTAAATTTTATTTAATTAAATTTTTTTATTTAATAATATAATTAATTTTTTTTATATTTAAAACAAATTTTAATAAAAAAATTTTATTTTAATTTATAATTAAATTTTTATTTTTTTAAAATATTTTATTTAGTAATATAATTAAGTTTTTTTATTTGTGTTTATTAAAGGGAAAGAAATTAGAAAAACGCTGAGGGGTTGCCCAAGTATGATATTTTCGGAGAAGACTTACCGCTGATGAACCTTTAAAGTTCGTAGAAAACTTCGATGAGTGAGAAACCTGTAAAGAAACTATTTTAAGTATAATGATCCAAACCTTACATATTTGAGGCATGGAAATTGAAATGGAGGGTTTGGATCATCTAATTGTATTATCCCTATTTTTAGAAATTAATGTTGCAATTTATTTTTGAAAAACTCCACTCTTAATCCTTACCAGTGCAACCAAAAGTTTGAGAATGAAGCCCATCAACCCCGAAAACCAGCCATAACTACCCTTCATCTGTTTGAGATGTGAGCCCCGGCATAAGCCATTCGACAATATGGCTAAAATTGAGAAGCACAATTCAGATTACCACAAAAATCTTCCAATAATCTGTGAAGATTGTTGCAATGCTCACAAGGACGAAAACGATCTCGTCAATCACATCAAGAAAGGATATTGCGAGAAGGCGGTTGTCTATATCCCCAAGGGAGTGACGCCAACGGATCACGACAAGGATGATGGAGCCAGCAGCACCGGAGGAGGAGGTTCAACAAAAATGTCAATCATGAAAGGCCTCAACAAGTTTGGGGTGCATGCTGTGCCGATAAGAGGGGAAAAGGACTGGGCTCTTCCTCTTCAATGGTCGGGGACTTGTCCCCGAGCCATTCCCCGAGCCATCCCAAATCTCTTAGTCGTACTTTTCCTCCCATGTAAGGGGAGAGTGAGTTGCCTTCCTCTATCTGGTTATGTTTTTCAACTTGCTCTATGGCTTTTTGACTTTCTGTGACGTACATGTGGTGTGTGTCTTGTTGTTGTTGTTGTTGTTGTCGTCGTCGTCGTACGTGTGGTGTGTTGTTGTTTGTCGTTTGTATTATAAGCTTTGATTTAATGCTAAAGGTGTTTTATATCTTGTTGTCTTCTATTTTTTAAATGGTCATTTCTCAGATTTCAAAACCTACAGAGCCTTAAATAAAATTGGTCCTTTTGAAAATTGCCTTTTTTTTTCATTAAAAATCCACCACGTGGCAGCGTTTGAGTGAGCCATGTTATGGTAAGGAGAATGGACGAACCTCCACCGCTTCGGACCAAAGTTTTGTACGTTCTTATGGTTAATTGTAATTATCGACGATTAATACAAATTCATTTATTAAAGTTTAAAGAAAAAAGGAATTCACATGAGAGCATTTACAGATAGATCCTTACTGAACTGAAAATACTTCAATAGCATGTTTCATAAAGTTGAATAAAATTAAAAATAATGAAAAAAAGAACACTGCGTACCAAAAATATCCAATCAATGAAAAAGATTAAAAAAAAAGAATAGGAAAAAATCCAAAAAAATAAAAGCAAGTCCAGATGATCTTAAAACCTGTAATTACTTTTTAATAACTAGAAAACGAAAGCTTCAAAACCATAGTGCTCTGTAACAAAATCGCAACCCAAAAACAGTAAGAAAACTAAACAAACTCCAAGCTGAAATAAAGATATTAACAATGTTTTGATAATGAGATGAACTTACCTTGTTATACATATTTTAACCAATTGTCAAAATCTGTTACAATTCCCAAAATCCATTGGCACCCAATCACACAAGTATAGAATAAAGTGAGTTGTCCCATTATGAAAACATTAATCAAATCAATCGGCTGCTGATATTTTCACCACAATGTTTTTATAATTTAAAAAACTAAGGTTGTGTTTTCTGTTTCAACTAGTTGCAGCCCCGTGCGATGCACGGAGCAGTAAAAAAATTATGATATCGAAAAAATATTCTTATAACTTAACAACAAAATAATCCAATATTTGTTTCTTATTTATTTCCAACTTTTTGGATAGTGAAATTCTGTGTTTTTTTTTTGAAACCATTTTAATACATTTTTTTTATTGGAAAAGATGTATTACCCGTTCTATTTGACACATTCGTTCTCTTATCGGTGTTGTTGGGTCTTAATTGGTCTAGGAATAGAGTTGCCAAATTACGACCAAATATAGTTCTAACCAAACATATCTCACCATTTTGTAGAAACTATTCAATTTCACCATGAATATGACTGAGGAAAGAAAATACATTTTGATCACCGAAAGGAACACATGCAGTGAAGAGAAAACTTGTGGAATATTCTGCTGAGGATTTTAGGCAAACCTAAGGAACATTCTTCTAGGAATCTTCAACAAATTGTGATCCACCAATATGCACTAATTACAATTCCATGTTTTCATCGGCCTAACTGCAATCAAGCTGGGGCGTTCTGCTCTTGCAATAACCACAAATCTATGGAGATGAGTCTTGTACAAAACGAAAAACTCAGAATGAAAAAAAAAAAACATTAAAGGCATCAATACAAACAATAAGGAAGTAAGATTTTAAAAAAAAAGCATAGATGAAGAATAAAATGAAAAAGTAATTCTAACATTAGGAAATAAACCATGTTAGTAACAGAAAAGCAAACTCTAGAATATAAACCCTATATGAGAGAAAAAGATTAAGACGATCAAGTTAGAAACACAGAACCAAAAAGGTAACTTGTAGGTAGAATAAATCAGAAGCAAACATATCGCCGGTGTTAGTGGAGATTACATAATTTTGTGAGATTTGGGGGTAGGAAAAAAGAAAAGAATCACCCATATTCGTGAGGCGTGCTTGTTTGAAAAGACAGTCGTTTGGAAATATTACTCGTTAGGAAGTTTAGGAAATAAAGAGGGGAGGAATTAATTGAAAATAAATGGCCCTATTAGAAAGATTATGCTGTTTAGGAGGTTTAGGCAATAAAGAGGGGAGGAATTAATTAGGTTTAGGAAATAAAGAGGGAATGAATTAATTGGAAAGATTATGCCAAGGTTTATGGAAGGCAGAGGTCGTTTGCGAATAGATATTCTTACAGACTGTTTTAAAAAAAGATGCATTCTTAATTAGTAACCAGACAACAAAAACAAACACTATTTAATAACCATAAAAGCAAAGACACACAACAGAGACTCACAACAACACTCTCGCCGCGCGACTCTACCTTAACCTAAGAAAACTGAGAGATTTGTGATGGCTGGGGGCTAAGCCCCCGACTATCGAAGAAGAAGAAGAAGCAGAAGAGCCCAGCTCCATTCCATCCTTCTTAGTGGCCGAATGTACACCAAACTTGCTGGGGACTTTCATGAGTGACATCTTCGTCGATGCTCATCCGCAGGTGCCTTCGTTGTGCTCGTCGTCTTTATTGGGTGACATCACTCCCTTCGGGAGCCATACATGCGCCGCCTCACAATCTCCCCTTTTGATGTGATTGTTGAAATCATTTTTGTTATTGTAAGAGTTCCCACAATCTTTACAGATTTTCTTAAAATTTTTGTGGTGACTACGGTTATGCCTTCTAATGTCTTCCTCTTCATAAAATCGTTTATTCTTTGGCAAACATCTTTGGCAGATGAAAGTTTCTACTGGTTCATTGTTTTTTGAAATAAGGGGATTCATTTTTGAAACTTTTCATGTAGTAAGGAACTAAGGATTTTGGGTGATTTTCAAAATATAAAATAAGATAATTTTCTAAAAAAAGTAATAATATCATCAAAAGGATTAGATGATCCAAACCCTTCATTTCAAAGGCTCTGCCTTAAATTTGGACGGTTTGGATCATTAACCTTAAGAAGGTCTGTTTTAGTTTTATAGGGCTTTAAGAGGGTTGCCCTTCAAGGAAAATATAATTCGCTTAAATGAGTTCCTCTGCAGGAAGATCATGAAGATCATTACATTTGCAAGAAGATTATTTGCTTTAAAAAGGTTCCTATTACCAAAATTAAAATAAAAACTCTCTGTTTGAATATTGACTTTGCATGTCTGATAAGAATATGCAAATAAAAGCAAAGATGTTTTAACAAAAAAATTCATTCCAAAGATATTTCAACAAAAAATTCATTCCAAATCTCACTTTCTGATACTGATTCTAGCATTCTGTCATTCTACTCGTTGATTATTTCAACAAAAAATTCATTCCAAAGAAACGAGGTCTGAGGATTGTAAGAATTTTCTGGAGAAGTTTGGGAAATAAAGACTTAGAATAGTGTTTACTATGCCATTATTTGATTACTAGCGAATAATCTTTCCTACAATCCAAACAGGGCACGAAGAATATGCATATCCATCATTTAAGCTCCTCCCAACTTTGTGAGCTTTGATTGGATAATTAGAATATTGCTCTCGCTTTGTACTTCTCTGGCTTAGTATGCGTATCTATAAAATCTTTAGGTCCGCCGCTTCTTACTCTGACGCATACTGGTCTGGCTTAGTATGCGTATCTATAACGTCAATAGGGGCGCCAATGCGTACTGCAGGGGGAGTGAAAATATCATTCCCCTCTTGCTGTAAACATTGTTTCAGTTCCCCAAAAGGTCAGAAAAGATAAGATATAACAGGCAAATTAACACTTACATTAAATCCACAATAACACATATTAAAACTTTTGCTCCTATCTTTTCAAACAACAGTGCTTAGTAACCAGACAACAAAAACAAACACTACTTAATAACCATAAAAGCAAAGACACACAACAGAGACTCATAACAACACTCTCCCCGCGCGACTCTACCTTAACCCAAGAAAATCGAGAGATTTGTGATGGCTGGGGGCTAAGCCCCCGACTATCGAAGAAGAAGAAGCAGAAGAGCCCAGCTCCATTCCGTCCTTCTTAGTCGCCGAATGTATACCAAACTTGCTGGGGACTTTCATGAGTAACATCTTCATCGATGCTCCTCCGTCGGTGCCTCCGTTGTTCTCGTCGTCTTTATTGGGTGACATCACTCCCTTCGGGAGCCATACGTGCGCAGCCTCGCAATCTCCCCTTTTGATGTGATTGTTGAAATCATTTTTGTTATTGTAAGAGTTCCCACAATCTTTACAGATTTTCTTAAAATTTTTGTGGCGACTACGGTTATGCCTTCTAGTGTCTTCCTCGTCATAAAATCGTTTATTCTTCGGCAAACATCTTTGGCAGATGAAAGTTTCTACTGGTTCATTGTTTTTTGAAATATGGGGATTCATTTTTGAAACTTTTGATGTAGTAAGGAACTAAGGATTTTGGGTGATTTTCAAAATATATAATAAAATAATTTTTTAAAACAAGTAATAATATCATCAAAAGGATTAGATGATCCAAACCCTTAATTTCAAAGGCATTGCCTTAAATTTGGACGGTTTGGATCATTAACCTTAAGAATGTCTGTTTTAGTTTTATAGGGCTTTAAGAGGGTTGCCCTTCAAGGAAAATATCATTTGCTTAAATGGGTTCCTCTGCAGGAAGATCATGAAGATCATTACATTTGCAAGACTTTAAAAACATTCCTATTACCAAAATTAAATTAAAAACTCTTTGTTTGAATATTGACTTTGCATGTCTGATAAGAATATGCAAATAAAAGCAAAGATGTTTCAACAAAAAAATTCATTCCAAAGATATTTCAACAAAAAATTCATTCCAAATCACCCTTTCTGATACTGATTCTAGCATTCTGTCATTCTGCCCGTTGATTATTTCAACAAAAAATTCATTCCAAAGATATTTCAACAAAAAAATTCATTCCAAAGAAACGGGGTCTGAGGATTGCAAGAATTTTCTGGAAAAGTTTGGGAAATAAAGACTTAGAATAGTATTTACTATGCCATTGTTTGATTACTAGCGAATAATCTTTCCTACAATCCAAACAGAGCACGAAGAATATCGTATCCATCATTTAAGCTCCTCCCAACTTTGTGAGCTTTGATTGGATAATTAGAATATTGCTCTGGCTTTGTACTTCTCTGGCTTTTTACTGCTCTGGCTTAGTGTGCGTATCTATAAAATCTTTAGGTCTGCCGCTTCTTACTCTAACGCATACTGGTCTGGCTTAGTATGCGTATCTATAACGTCAATAGGGGCGCCAATGCGTACTGCAGGGGGAGTGAAAATATCATTCCCCTCTTGCTGTAAACATTGTTTCAGTTTCCCAAAAGGTCAGAAAAGATAAGATATAACAGGCAAATTAACACTTACATTAAATCCACAGTAACACATATTAAAACTTTTGCTCCTATCTTTTCAAACAACAGTGCTTAGTAACCAGACAACAAAAACAAACACTACTTAATAACCATAAAAGCAAAGACACACAACAGAGACTCATAACAACACTCTCCCCGCGCGACTCTACCTTAACCCAAGAAAACCGAGAGATTTGTGATGGCTGGGGGCTAAGCCCCCGACTATCGAAGAAGAAGAAGCAGAAGAGCCCAGCTCCATTCCGTCCTTCTTAGTCGCCGAATGTACACCAAACTTGCTGGGGACTTTCATGAGTGACATCTTCGTCGATGCTCCTCCGCCGGTGCCTCCGTTGTGCTCGTCGTCTTTATTAGGTGACATCACTCCCTTCGGGGCTATACGTGCGCCGCCTCGCAATCTCCCCTTTTGATGTGATTGTTGAAATTATTTTTGTTATTGTAAGAGTTCCCACAATCTTTACAGATTTTCTTAAAATTTTTGTGGCAACTACGGTTATGCCTTCTAATGTTTTTCTCGTCATAAAATCGTTTATTCTCCGGCAAACATCTTTGGTGGATGAAAGTTTTTGCTGGTTCATTGTTTTTTGAAATAAGGGGATTCATTTTTGAAACTTTTGATGTAGTAAGGAACTAAGGATTTAGGGTGATTTTCAAAATATATAATAAGATAATTTTCTAAAAAAAGTAATAATATCATCAAAAGGATTAGATGATCAAAACCTTTAATTTCAAAGGCCTTGCCTTAAATTTGGACGGTTTGGATCATTAACCTTAAGAAGGTCTGTTTTAGTTTTATAGGGCTTTAAGAGGGTTTCCCTTCAAGGAAAATATCATTTGCTTAAATGGGTTCCTCTGCAGGAAGATCATGAAGATTATTACATTTGAAAGGGTTCCTCTGCAAGAAGATTATTTGCTTTAAAAAGGTTCCTATTACCAAAATTAAAATAAAAACTCTCTGTTTGAATATTGACTTTGCATGTCTGATAAGAATATGCAAATAAAAACAAAGATGTTTCAACAAAAAAATTCATTCCAAAGATATTTCAACAAAAAATTCATTCCAAATCACCCTTTCTGATATTGATTCTAGCATTCTGTCATTCTGCCCGTTGATTATTTCAACAAAAAATTCATTCCAAAGATATTTCAACAAAAAATTCATTCCAAAGAACGGGGTCTGAGGATTGCAAGAAATTTCTGGAGAAGTTTGGTAAATAAAGACTTAGAATAGTATTTACTATGCCATTGTTTGATTACTAGCGAATAATCTTTCCTACAATCCAAATAGGGCACGAAGAATATGCATATCCATCATTTAAGCTCCTCCCAACTTTGTGAGCTTTGATTGGATAATTAGAATATTGCTCTGGCTTTGTACTTCTCTGGCTTTTTACTGCTCTGGCTTAGTATGCTGTAGACACCCCATTTTGACCGAACCCTTAACCCGTCATTTTGAATAAAAACCCTAATAAATTAGTCCATTAGAGTCCTAAATTTGTCCCTAGAGTAGGTTAGGATCCCATTTAGGTCCCTTTAAAATTTTGTCGAAATCCGCCAAGAAACGGCAAATAAGACGAGTGTAGTTTGTAGCGTTGTGTGGTATAGTGTAGCAGAAGGGGGGTGTATTATCCCGGCCAGGGGTTGCCTGAGAGAAATAAAACGTGTGTAATTTATAGTGAGGGGTGTCCCTGGGCAATGGAAAGGGCCGAAATTTATTTGCTTAATTTTTCATTAAACTTTTTCCAAATGGCCACCGTTTTACAACCAAAACCAAAGCAAAATTTTTGAAAAGGGGTTGTCCTATAAACTAATGGGGGATAAAAATTAAGGAAAAACTCTATAAATAGAGCATTTGGGCTCTCATTTGAAAAGAATTAGGGCTCTTAATCTAATTTTAGAGAGAGAGAGAGATTCTAGAGGGAGAGAGAGAGAGATTCTAGAGGGAGAGAGAGAGCTTTCTAGAGAGAGAGAGCTTTCTAGAGAGAGAAAGAAGGAGATCTAGAGAGGAAAAGAAGGAAGTCTAGAGAGAGAAAATAGATCTAGAAAGATAAAGAAGGAGATCTAGAGAGAGAAAGAATGAGATCTAGAGAGAGAAAGAAGATCTAAAGAGAAAAGAAGGAGATCTAGAGAGAAAGAAGCTTTCAATGAGAGATCCAAGAAGAAGAGCACAAGGTTAGTAGATTTTAAGTTTGATTTTGAGTTTTCTTTGAAAATCGAGCATAAAATGGGAAATCTAAGTGGAAAATGCTTAAAAATGATTAGATCTAGCAACCTAGGGCTAAAATTTACCAAAATATGTTTAAAAACATTTCTCATTTGAAGATCTAAAGCAATTCACCTCAAATTTTGAGTTCTAGTTGAATTTTGATGTGAAAATGGCAAAATAAAGTGCTGTCCAGGCTCTTTTTGCCATTTTCATCAATTTTCGGTTGGAATTAGTGATAATTTCACGCATAAGGTGTAGTACTCATTGAGATCTTCGATTTGGTGTATAAAGGCCCAAAATTGGCTAAGAAACAAAGAAGTTATGGCCGTTGTAAGATTTCAGCTCAAAATTCGGTGCAAAAATGGTGAATCTATATGTGTTTTTGTGAAAATTCCTTAAAGATCTTCAAAACTGAAACTAACATGGTTAGATCTAAGCCTAATCAGCATGTATTATCATATATTTGTGCCAAATTCCCATAGATCTTGTGCTTGAATGAAGTTTTGATTTGAAATGTCATGAAATTGTGTTGAATTACATGCTAACCAGATTTTATTATTTATTTTTTCACCAAAATCCGGTTAGATCTAGCAAAAGTGATACACATGGAAGTTGTAGATGTTTCCGAGATCTTCGATTTGACATCTTTCGGGCCTCGTAACGATGAAAAATGAAAAAGTTATGCTACTTTTAAGATATCAGCCAAAAACACTACATTTCCAGATTTGGACTTGAACGGAAATAGTCGTTTTCCGGCCACTTCCGGCAAGATCCACCCGATTTTGTCAACAGAGAAAAGTTTATTGGATCAATTTATGAAAATTTTGTAGTTGAACACTTTTCTTGAAAATGTATTTTTGATCATTTGTTTTGCAAAACCAAATCAGAACTTTTGAAAAGCAAAACTGCATAAATGAAATATGAAATCAGCCCAAAGAGGACCCTTTTCCAGCCACTTCCGGCAAAATCCAGCCAAACCTTTAAAAACAAACATTTTAAATTTTCCAAAAATACAAAAATTCTTCAAAACCTTTTCAAAAAGATCTTCCCCTAGAGTTAGGAGTCTGTCTTAGGTGTTTGGGGTGTTTTAGAGTTATAAGGCTGTCCTGTTTGTGTTGATATGCTGTGTATTGTCGTGTGAGTGTCCCTAAAGTTAGGAGGCCTCGAGTCCTGGTCGGTTAGACATTTAGTCGAATCGATGGCTAGACTAGGAAGCATATAGTCAACCCATGGTTTTCTTTAGGATGCACAACCTAGTTACACATAGGATGTAGGGATCACCTGCATTAGCTTAAGGCTAATCAACTTGCATTAGTTAGGGCATATAGAGAGTCCTAAAAATTACAATTCACATGAACTTAAGCAATTGTACAAAAAGCTTTAAAAATCAGTCGAGTCTAGTGGATCGAGTCTAGGATAGCGGTTCTAGATGGTTAGGCATCGTAGTTTAGAATAGGTCATCGAACTACGTTGATTCTGATTCTTTCCGAGGCCAGGATACGTAGAGTAGCCAGGGTGGATGGCCATTCTGGTCCGAGTCAAGTATTGCATTAGAGTTTTGTGATTCGTCATGTCGAATCGTGTATAGAATTAAATTGTGTTGTGTGTTTTGCTGTGTTTTCTTACTTTCATGCGCATACCTTATACCTTTAGCTGTAGCATGCATGTGTTTGTCCATCAGAACTTAGACACTAATTAGGCATGTCACTCATAACCTAGCTATGCTAAGGTGACACTTCTTTCATTATTTTGTGTGCGCTTATTATTTCATCCCCGAGCCATGCATGTTTAGGTAGACGTCCGCTCGAGGATATTTGTTCCCATTTTACATGATTTTCACCCAAAACTCTTTAAGGTTAATAATAAATGGCATAAGAGACCAAGTGTTCGCACTCGGACGAATTGGGGGTGCTCTTCGGACCTTCTCCATTCGTAATCAGGCACGGACCCATATATATTTCTGGTTATCCATTGCACAGAGGATTTGGTTTTGAGTTCCATGGCCTATCCATGGATGGCGACTTTGATTTTGTTTAGATACATCTCGAATCTAGACTTGTCCCCGAATCGGAAGTACATCAATTATATCGCCACTCGTGCTTTGTTATGAGGGTGGCATCCGTTTCGAGAGTTCTTTGGTAGAGCTCTCCTTCATGTGGAGATCTAGAGGATGTAGGGACTCGTTTCCTCATTTCTCTCGAATCGGGGTCCACATATGCGTATCTATAAAATCTTTAGGTCCGCCACTTCTTGCTCTGACGCATATTGGTCTGGCTTAGTATGCGTATCTATAAAATCTTATGTTACATCGCCAAAGCTACATTCTTTTCCGGGTTAAGAAACAAAAAAGAAGAAGAAGAAAAGTGATCTATTTACCCCTTTCTCTTCCCAGGGCCACCCACCTCCCGTATGTATATATATGGCTACTCTTTTTAGTTTTTACACTACCAGGGTGGCCCAGGGAAGAAAATTGGGTGAATATATCATTTTCCTAGAAAAAGAAATTCCAAAATTGGGGCCGAAAAGGGAAAAAATGGATCAAAAAAAAAAAAAACAGAGCTTCATAAAAGGAATCACTTTTCCTCTGAAAAGCATTACTTAACCAGCAAGTTCTCTCCCTCGCTCAATATTGTTATTTTAATAATAATTGGAAACCCAGTTATTTATTAACTTTTAAAATTTAAGGACTTTTTGAAATCCGTTTTTTGTGGGATTCCAAAGCTTACCCCATCCGTATTTTTGGGGTTCAAGGGTATAAGTTATAGGCCTGAATGGAGTGGTGGGACATACACTGTCAATAAATAATTGGGCCACTTTAAGTGTATTTTTATTGGTAGAGCCCACCATAATAAAAGGCCTTATTTAATATGATTTCTCTACTCGAAAAATTGTCTCAAATATTGATTAATTCTTATTCAATTTGAGGTAATTGAAGACTCTGGGAGCCATTCTAATTTTTATAATTGGATTAGAATTTATTAGCAATGGGCTTTGAGAATTTAGTGGGCCCTACTTCTATTGTGATTATATTGCAATATGTTGCTTTTGTTGCTTCTGATTATATTGAAACTCATCCATGTGTGAATGAATTAACTATTGATTGTTATTATAACAAAGTTGTGAACCCATAAGTTAAGGGCAATGATATTACGAGTTGTGGGTCCATTGGAGTGTAGCCCACTAAGTGTTGTAACTGCTAGTGGGCCCATCCGATTGTAAATATATTGAAATACCCACTAATGAAATGTGAACTATCATGTGTGATAAGAGAGTAGATCACCTATTTGGATGATCTAATGCATTCATTTATTTGGTCCCTCATAGATAACTCCCCTCGAACGATCATATGTGATCAATCGTCTGATCACACTATCCAATCAAGATATAGATGAATCCTCACCAACGATCTAGATCTTATTAAGAAAATAATAATAATGCTCACAATCGACCCTAACTATGATGTGCACATGAACGATCCTATCAAATCAAGACGTTCACACACCAATCAATCAGCTTCAAGAAGAATCCCAATCAACGGTTGAGATTTAATTGAGAACAAAATTTAGAGAAATGTTATCAGCACTACTGTATTTTGATGAGGGCACTCCTCACTTTATTAAAAGTACGGTATGGCCCGCACCATAGAATGATCCAAACCGTCCATTAGATTGGCCACAGCCTAAATAGGTTGTTCCCCAAAAATCATTTCCATAGGTTGATCCTAACCCTCCAATCTGAATGTTAGAGGGTTGATCCTAACCCTCTATAGATCGGAGGATTATGATCAACCTATGGAAATAATTTTTGGGGCACAACCTATTTAGACTGTGGCCCATCTAATGGATGGTTTGGATCATCCTATGGTGCGGACCATACAGTAATTTGAATAAAGTGAAGAGTGCCCTCATCAAAATGCAGTAGTGCCGATAACACATCCGAAAATTTAACGCTCCAAACCTCTCATCGCGTCTATGCAGTTAGTGTGCCAATATCTATCATTGTCTGTATGTACTAACAGGTAATAAAAATATTTCAGATGGTGAGAAATGCCATTATCAAAATACAGTTAGTGTGGATATCAATGCTTATGCATGATGGGGTATTTATCTGATTGGCTACTGATATTGGCACTACCAAGTGTTAATAATTGCACTACTCTTGTCTTTTAATTTTGGGATTTTTGCTGATTAGTCCCTAGTCCCTACGTGACAAAATAATTGCTTATTAGTCACCAAGAAAAGCATATTATCATAGTAGTCCTACTTTTAGAAAATATTTGCTAAAAGGTCCCTAAAACTCACCTACATCAATTTTCTCCGTTAAAAATTCTAATATGGCAGATATACCCCCAACCCATAGGTTTTAGCGTTTTTTTATATCCCTTCCCTTATTTTCGGGAAAAAGTAGGAAATAAGCAAAATATTATCTCTTCCAATATTCTCTTCGAAAATCCTTCAACAAAAAATCAATTTAGGAATTAAATAAATTAAGAATCTCTCCAAAATAAATTAAATAGGTAGGAATAAAGTAGGAAATTTTAGGAATATTTTTTGTTTCTAACTTTTCCAGGAAATTCCAGTCTTGATTGGATTGCAAGAAAATAACTCTCAAGGAAAATTATTTCTATGGAATTTTTTTTCATTCAATAATTTAGGGCGCTGATATCCCCCCCCCTCCTGACGGTTGGCTAACGTTAAACGTTAGGATTTAACGTATATGTCACTTTCCCACCATTTGACCTCTCTCTCTCTCTCTCTCTCTCTCTCTCTCTCTCTCTCTCTCTCTCTCTCCACACAAAACAGGAACAGTTGGTGGGCCCAACAGAAACCATTGGTGGAATCGTGGGCCCATCTTTGAACAACATAGGCCCCGCCCATACCACACCATAGATAATCCAAACCGTCCATTTGATGGGCCATAAACGTAAATAGGTTGCATCCCAAAATATCATTTCCATAGGTTGATCCTAGCCCTCCGATCTAAATAGAAACTACATCTTATGCAACCTTTATAGATTGTAGGGTTGTGATCATCCTATGGAAGTGATTTTTCGGGCACAACCTATTTACATTGTGGCCCATCAATGAATGGTTTGGATCATTCTATGGAGTTGGTCGTAATGTAACATTAAGGCCCGTCCACAACATAGGACGATCCAAGCCGTCCATGGTTTGGGTAATCCTATGGAGTTGGTCGTACAGTAACATTAAGGCCCAATCGTAGGCCCCACCGATATTTTTTCAAATTGAAGCGTATTGTCCACAACATAGGATGATCCAAGCCGTCCATGGTTTGGATCATCCTATGGTGTGGTTCGTGCAGTAACATTAAGGCCCAATTTAGGCCCCACACATATTTTTGAAAATGAAGTGTATCGTCAAGACCAGAGGATGATCCGAGCCATCCATTTGATGGGCCATAACGTAAATGGGTTGTGCCCCCAAAAGGGTTGGCCCATCAAATGAATGGTTTGGATCACCTTGTGGTCGTACAGTAACATTAAGGCCTGTCCTCCGATACGTATCGGCATGATACCATTCCTCGCAGTAACTGTATGGGTCTCGTTGGTCCAGTCCCATGGCTGCTATCGCATGGGAGCACGGCATTCCCATCGTTTGGAACAAACGACACGTACATGTTTTCTTTTCTATGTCCACCTCATCAACGTGGTACTTGGACTTGACCTCATATACGGTCCAACCACATTGGTGCGCCATATAAGCACCTGCTAGAATACGTTCATCGGCCAACCAGTCTTCTGTGTTTGGGGTCAAACGAGTCGTCCACTTCCTACCTGCCTTCTGACAGTACTGAAAGAAGTCAGATAGTCTCCATCTTGTCTGCTCGACAAGTGCTGCAATAGGTAGCTCCCTTGCGCCCTTTAAAAGTGCATTGAAGCTCTCAGCTGCGTTAGTTGTCAGCACGTTATATCTAGAACCTTCAAAATAAGCGCTGGCCCAATTTCGTTTAGGAATCTCCGATATCCATTTCTCTGCGTTTTTACTCATGCTTTTAATACTCTCCATCGCATCCTTAAAAGCACCCTCCCTTAGGGAATATGCAGCATTCATAAAAAGTTTCCGCAGATCTTCACTCTTAAATTTTCCATGGAAGTTGGCACTGAGGTGGTGGATGCAATAGAAATGGTGCGACCCTGGCAGACCTTCCGCTACGGCTCTAGGCAACCCCTTCATCCGGTCAAACCCAATCCTGATGACATCTCATCCTGCCGAAATGAAATTCTGGCGGAACAAATGTAGGAACCATACCCAGCTATCATACGTCTCGGCCTCGACTACTGCAAGTGCCAGCGGGAATAACCCATTGTTGCCATCTATCGCAGTTGAGGCTAGTAGAGTCCCCCTGTACTTCCCCCGCAGATGGGTCCCATCAACTAGGGCGAGGGGCCTAACTGTTCGGTTGAACGCACTAATGCTAGGGCCAAATGACCAAAAGAAACGCCCAAATGTATCATCCCCTCTTGGCCGCAACTCTCGAGTTCGGCACAACCGCACTACTGTGCCAGGATTCCTTCTTACCAACTCATCAACATATGCAGGCAGGATGCAATATGACGCCTCGGCATTCCCACACATAATTTCCTGTATGATCATATTTGTCATGTGGGCTTTTCGATACGACATTGTTATACTCCAGTGGGCCTTGATGTACCGTCTTATCATAGGAGCCCTAACATCTTCTGGGCTTTCGAATAAGGCTAGAGAGCACTCAGCAGCCCACTTTGCAGTGGCCATGGGATGATCGTTCCCTTTCATTGTGCTTGAGCATGTGTGCTGAGGGATAAATGTTTTTGCCTTAACATAATATGTATAAGTGGTCTCTGTGATACGCCATGGGCATGTACGATCCTTGCATCTAACGCCGTACTTTGTGGGATTTGTCTCTTGTGGGACAAACACAAACTGATGCCAGATTGCGTACTCTGTGACTTTCTTTTAAAAGACTTTAAGATTTGGGAACATTGCCCCGACCATGAAATCCTCAGGTCCCACGATCACATTTACTTCATCACCCCCTACAACCATTTCATCCGCTTCCATCGGCTGCCTTATATTGGTATATTAGTCCGGCCCCTCAAAGTGTAAATTCCTTGCTCCGCCCCAGCCCACATCGTATATGTGAAAGGATGTGGATGTGCTTATAAGGATTTGGGCATCCTCCCCTTACAAGGGTGAGTTCTATCCGGGTCCCAACATATCTCTCGGCCCTATTTCCATCTCTCGATCTAAAACCACATTAAGTAGATATACCCAAAAGGCCATGTTTGGCAGCAATGGAAGTTTACTCCATGTAATTCTAGTAGGAAAGAAACCCCCTAAAAACTAGTGAAATGAAAAGTTGAAAACACTTATTTAGAATTGATTTTTTTTGTTTTCCTTGTTTTAGGAGCTTTTCATGCTCCCCTCACTCCCACCCTTTCAAGTTTCTTCTTCTCCTTCCCATCTCTCACAACTGGGCCTTTTATGGAGTATAATGAATGGTTTCATAAAAAATATCAAATAATGACGTGCATGTGGAACTAATCAATGGTATGGTTTATTAAGAATGTGGGAACAACTCAATGCCTATCAACCGTGGAGCTAATTTTGCCCTTAAATTATGACTTTATGTGAGGACAAATCATGGCACACACTAAACTACATTAGTCAAACAATGTTTAGTGTCTCTTTCAAAGAGTTTCTCATTCAATTAATTTATGACAGAGGGAGGGGAGTGAGTATGAAAGAACGTGACTCTTATCTTTTCTGAATTAATTCATCTGGTTTTAAACGTTTGCCGTTTAATGGTTTGCCTATGATAGAGGGAGGGGAGTGAGTATGAAAAAGAATGTAACTCTTATCTTTTTGAATAAAACTCAGTCTTATCCCTCTTGTTTCCTTTGGAAAGCATTTTTGCCAACCACCTAACGAAATCTTCTTCTCTAATCACAGCTAAGATGCGGGTTCTCGACGTGTTGACGGGCGTGTAGCTCTCTTCCCTTCTCTGATGGCTCCTTTCTCTTCTTGAGGCCTTATCGTCCCTACGTTGCTTCGTAGGGTTCTTTTCTTCGGAGGTTCTCCTCATGCTCGCTGCTCGAGTCCAGGGCAGCCATTGTCACTTCTACGGATATGTATTCTTCCGCTCCAGCCATGAGGTATGCCAGAGAGTGCGGATTTCGGCGGGCTACTGATCGCCGGAAGTCATTGGATTGGGCGCCTGTGAGGAGGGCGTTCGTAGCAGCGGAAGGATCAAGGTTGGGCACTTGAAGGGCTTCTCTATTGAACCGCCCCACGAATGCCTTCAGAGACTCGTTATCTCCTTGCCTCAATGTCATCAGCGACGCCGCAGTTTTTCTGGGCCGCCGACTGCTCATGAAGTGCCGGGCCAGGTCATCTCCAAAATCCTCGAAGTTATCGAATGAATTCGGCTTTAGCTGCGAATACCAGACTCTCGTGGCCCCTGCCAAGGTAGTGGGAAAAGCCCTGCAAAGAAATCCGCCCGAAGCGTCGTGGAGGAGCATCATAGTTCTGAATGTTTCTAAATGGTCTACGGGATCGGTGGTTCCATCATGTTGTGAAACCTGCGGCATCTTGAATCCTTTGGGTGCGAGTGAAAGGTGGTCTGCTTGAGAACATCCTTGAGATGAGCCGGCCCTGATCCTTTGCCAGCTCTTCGATTCAGTGGTCTATCTCCTCGAATCTTCGCAGCATCGGATCGGCTCTTCTTTCCACTCGGCCCGTCGGCATGTCTCTTTCCTCAACAGTTGGACTCGTGGCCGAGTCGGAGTGGTTTTCTAAGCTCCGACGACGCCAGGATTTCTCCTGAGGTGCGCGGCCCTCCTTGGCTGGGCGCCTCTGCGCCGATCGAGATCGTGACCGGCGACAGTGATGAGGCTCCGTCTGCGCATGTCTTGTTCTGGAGTGATGGGTCCACCTTGAAAAGGGGTGGCGGGTCCAATCACTGCAGAGAGGTACATGCTCTTCTCTAGGGGGCTCAACTTTCCTTGTGCAGGTTGGGAAACTTCTGGGACATGTTGCTGAGGTGCTTGTTGGATCAGGTGCATGTACTGACCAACAAAGGGTTGTCATTTGTTGGAAAAGTGTTTGGATTTGCTCAGGCGTTGGAGTTGGATTCAAATGCTCTGAGTGAGCCGGGCTCTGTTCCGCCATTACAGAGGGAGCTACCACCTGTGAGGCGATTCGCTCGCTTCGAGCCCTGCGAGGCGCTTCGGCCCGGGCTGTCCGGGCAATTGGTACCCGAGCACTCCTCCGTCCTGCCATTTTATAAGGGGGACTTGAACAGCTTTTAGTTCAGGGTCCCACGGATGGCGCCAATCTGTTAGGCCCAAAATTGGTAATAGATGAGGCAGTGATGAAGGAGCTGATCTGGCGGGTCCAAACTGCTGAGCTTATTGATGATTGTGTCCTGCACATAACACAAGGTCAGAAGACCAACCCGGAGTCGTAGCTCCGGACGGGCCCTTCGACAGTTAAGTCAGTAATGGGCACAAAATTAGGAAACAAAGCTAGAGATGACTTTTTCCTTAGGAATTCGGTCCTTACCTTTGAGCCTTAGGAGGCCTTTTATAGTGAGAGCCTGAGGTAGTTGAATTACCTGCCCCAAGACAGGTGGCAGCCCATGAGTGGGCCAAATTTTACCTGGCCTAGGTAGATTTCCTTGCTACCCCTGAGGCTGGTGTCAACTTCTGGGTGGGCCCTTTCGTGGGCCACGTGTCGACAGCTAATTGGGGGTGACTTTTTATATCCCATCAAAATGTAGAGGCGAAGGATTCGATCAATTATGTAATTTGTGGAATAAAAAAAGGATGACAATAATCTTTAAATTCTGAACTTTATGACAGTTTAGGAAGTCTCAAAGTAGAGCCTTTGCTTACTCATCATTCAAAATCCCTTTTCAGAAGAGATATATAATTGGCACTGGAACAATTACAAGCAACATAGCAGAAAGATACAGCCACTGCCCATCTTTAAATCAAGTAAAACTGAAAGCTCAAATAATTATGAAGGAAATTCATAGTTTAAGTAGGCAAATTCCCACTCAATTTAAGTAAAGGAAATGCCAACGCCCAAGGGACTATTCCATCCTCAGACTGCATGCGTAGATCTAATTACATGCATTAGCATTCCAAGTTGCAATAAGAAATAACCTCTAACTTGATCTAATACGTTGGTGAAATGTTTTGGGCTCTTTGACAACTAATGGCTGAGCCTCGAAGTATCACTACACATCCAATTCCATAGGGAAGGATACCTTTCATTTCTTTAATAAGCAACTAAAATTTCACTTAACATAGATGGCATATTTCCTTGAAAGGCCTTCCAAACAGCTTCAAGTTGAGAAATAGCTTCTGAAATGTTAAACTCCATTGGCTGCATTTGGAATATAGCTCTTGGTTCCAATAAAAATCTCAAGCTAGATTGGACATTTGGACTTGAAGGAAATTACAAAAAATTCTCAAATCTAGGCTTATGCTTGTATTCTTGGTAACCCAATCCATGTAATTCTCTTGAAAATGTGTTAGCTATCATCTGGACATGTTCGTCTCTTGAACAACACACTTTCTAATGGAACTCCCTTTCAACAATGTTATTCAATAACTCATAAAGGATCTGATCTTAATAACCTCACTAATTCTTACGATACTTAAAGATGGATTGAAACTCAGGAATGTATATAGAACAAGACCGAGACAAAGAATTGGATAAAATCCCTAAATTATAATAATGAAAATCCTTATATCCAACATATGACAATAAAATCACAAATATAGAAGTTTTATCAATTAACTGAGCATGGATATTGAAGTATTTCCAAAATCATGTTTGGGAGAAAATTAGCAAGACTAGGCTTGTTCCCCCCCCCCCCCCTGTTTTGCCCCTGTTTTCGTTTTCTTTCTTGTTTTTGGTTCTTGTATAACAGACTCAGATTAAGAATCACGTAAAATAGCTATTAAACCATACAAAATCATTCAAAGTAGTCAACCTTCCACTCTCCATTTCTAAGTAGATCCTCAGATCTCAGATTAGATTTTCTTTTTCCGCAGGAAAAGCAGGAATTTAATGCGAGGATAATAAGAAGTAAGATTACTATTTGGAGTCAAGACAGTTGATCATGAGGTGACCCACATGCATAGGTCCCATACAGAACAGACATCCCAAGGATTTTATAATTCAGGACAATCGAATACTGGATTTTACAAGCTAGAACTTGGATTTTACAAGTCAGAAACTTACTTTTATAAGCTAAAGGAGGCTTCATAAAATCCAGATTTTCATAAGGCCCTCTTCGTTTGAGATTATGATAACCGATGGTGACCCCCCAAACCGATTATTGGACTCAAAATTAATGTAATTTGAGCCCAATAATCGGTTTGGGAGCTCACCATCTGTTGTCATAATCTCAAATGAACAAGGCCTTAGACCTTGCTTATATCACATGTATGTGATTGGATCAGATTATCGAAACAAAGACAATAAGTCCACCTAAATGCCGTTGAGAAAACCCCAATCGGATGATCACGGACCATAGATTTATGAAGCCTCGTTTAGTGTCCCGCCAAAAAGCTAAACCCTGTGCTGTTTGCATACATGGATTTTATAAACTAAAATCTGTATTTTACAATACTGAAAATGTGCTATAAAACTAAGGTTTTTGCCTCAGGAGATAAAAATGTTATATGCATAGAAGACAATGAGAGTATGTACTCTGTATTGCTTTTGAAGGTTCACCATGGGTTGATAATAATCTCAAATGAACAGGGCTTAAGAATTAGAAACAACAACAAAGGCAGCTAGAAAAGAATAGAGCTCTACTCAACCAATAGGCCTGTTCTAGGCGGGGATATGTAAAAATTCTTGAATAAGCCGTTCTTGGGATTGGCTAATCTGCTTGGATAATTTTATCTTGAATAAACTCCAAGAATTGGCTACCAAGCTTGTATAATATACCATATCTATTTGGGTTGTTCTCTAGGGTGTAACTCGGCTGGTTGAGGCCAACCTAAGCCCACCCGGAGCTACCATTACCTCAATCCTAACTTGATCCAAACTGAGCCTTGGGTTGAGAAAGGCCAAATCTACATAACCTGCCTCTAAATTCTCAACCATAACACCACCTGTCTAACTCAACTTTTCAAGTCAGGCCGCCTTGGGTTTGGGTTGGCCTGCGGCCAGAAAAAAAAACCCCATAGCCTTAAGATTTTTAAAATCAGGATAAAATCACGGCATAATTAGGGGAATGGAGTCGGTCAGGTCAACCAAGGCCTCAGCCCTAAGCCAACCCAAAATTGAATCGGGTTGGGTTAGGATCCAACATGAGCCAAAATTAAGTTGAGCCCAGCCCAAGTGGCAGCGCTAGATAGTTCTCGACCTGAATAGAGGATAGAAAACTTATCCAAGGGTAAAGTAATCCCGAGTTTGTTATCCCCAACGAGAACACCCCAAAAGAGGAGAAGAACAAGAAAGCGAAGCCAGATAACCAGATCAAAGACACCACCTCGAGAGATGATGATACATTAACCTAATATGTTTTTCCATAAACGTAAGGATATGTGGTTTCCCTAAAACTTAACCTTATTGGGTTTCTAGATTTCTGCTCACCAATCCATCCTCCATCTTTTCTAGTACAATTCTTTGTAATTGTATCCTTTGAAATACTAGCTGAAAGTGAATTGGACAGCAAGCATTGAAGCCAGTCTTGAGGTCAAAGCAGAGTCCAAATCCCTTGTCGAGTAAGCCGAGAAGAACAATGGCAGTTTAGCACAATCATCAAATGGAAGCATTGAAGTTTTTTTTTTTTTTTTTTGAAATGGAAACATGGAAGTATTAATCCTCAAATTGTTTCCAAAATTCACATAAGCTCTCAGGCACAATGAAACACAAGAATTTACTAACACTTGAAATTTTCAAATCTTTAAAGAAGATTGGCAAGGCTCTTCATAGGTTCTGGTGGTCCTTCTAAAACTTAGCTCAGAAGTTTCTATTTATCAAAACTATGGCAGTAAGTGCTTGGTTCTGAACTCTTATATAAAACTCACAATAAGAGAAATTGCCACTTTTCCAATACCTAAGAAGAATCAAAGGCTTGAAAACACATTCCCATGGTCTGTTCTATATGTGGAGAAAGCACAAATTTCTTTACAAATGGATTAATACCATATTAACTGGGTATATAATGCTAGTGCCATTCTGCTTAGGCTCATTTAATGGAACGGCTAATCCACATCAAAGTGATGAATAGTCCAACTCCAAATAATTGGAGTTCTTATCTTAACCGAGGCATACAATTTTGGAACACAGCTCTCCTATAAATGTGATTCCACATTCTTCTTCACAATTCCTACTATAAGTACTCAAAATTTGAGAGGAGGTTTGGCCCCTGGGCAAACAGTGAGCTAAGAGCCACTAGGCTTAGGTTGCTGTGGACAATTAGTACTCAATTACATGGCCACTAATGGACAATTTTGAGCATAGGATTAACAATCTGGTCAACATAAGGGTATTCTGTTTTTTTAGCTCACAAGTAGCTGAGAGGCAGGTCTCGTTTCAGATCAAGGATAGGCGATGAAGAAAAGATGAACATCACCTTCTCCTTTGAATGATAATATCCGTTCAAATTAACCAAAATCATATCATTTCCCTCTAAAACGTGGAAAGGAAAAAAATTACCAAGGAAATTTTTTCCATAAGTAATTTTTTTTTCTGACAATCCAAATAGGGCCTAAACGAATATTGAAGAGGTGGTTATGAGCAGTAATGGAAACAAAGCCCCTGGGCCTGATGGTTTTAATGGTCTTTTCTTCCAAACCTTCTGCTATCTAATCCACAAAGACTTCACTAATGCTATTCTCCACTTCTTTCGAACTGAAACACTTCTGCTGAAATCAACACCACCTTCTTATCCTTGATTCCTAAGTCTAAGGATGCCTCCTCTCCTGAAAAGTTTAGGCCCATCTCCCTTTGCAATTTTGTTTGCAAAACCATAACCAAAATCATGGCGAATAGGCTTCGAACCATCATGAACAAAATTATCAGTCCAAACCAATCAGCCTTCATAAAGGGGAGAATCATCCAAGATAACATTCTCCTTGCCCACGACCTGATTCATAATTTCCACCTCCAAACTAGGTGCTCCTGGGTTAAAGAATGTATACAGAAAGCTTCCTTTTCCCTGCTCATTAACGGATCCCCGATAGGCTTCATCTCCTCCTCAAATAGAATTAGACAAGGGGATCCTCTCTCCCCTCTGCTCTTCTGCATATGTATGGAAATGTTCTCTGTCTCGATGAATGAAGCCATCTCCCAAGGTGATATCTCTTCCCCCTTCACCCATGGGGATGAAAAAATTTCACATCTGTTATTTGCGGATGATATGATGTTGTTTACTGAAGCCTCTCCCCAATCTGCCCTTGGTATAAATAGATGCATCCAAAGATTCAACAAATGTTCTGGTTTGGAAGTAAACATTAACAAAAGTGAAATTTTTTTCACTGAGAAAGCAAAGCAGATTAGCCCCACAATCTCCTCCATTCTTTCCATAGCTGAAGGCCATCTCCCCATTAAATACCTTGGCCTCCCCCTCATCTCCACTAGACTGAAAATATCTGATTGCAACATGCTTATCAGTAAACTTCAGAAACGTATTTCTGGCTGGGCCAATAGATTCCTATCCAGAGCAGGGAGGGTGGAACTGTCAAAGTCTGTGCTTACCTCATTCCAACTTTACTGGTCTGCCTCCTTCAACCTCCCAGTCACCATCCTTGATAAAATTGAGCAAATCATCAGGAAATTCATCTGGGCTGGCCATAATCAACGGAGAACTATTCACTCCATTTCCTGGACCATAATCTGCACCCCTAAAGCAGAAGGAGGCCTGGGCATGAGAAGGCTTCATGATATCAACTCAGCCTGCCAAATGAAAAATCTTTGGAATATAATCAATGGCAGGCAATCCTTATGGTCTCAATGGTTCAGTCAAAAATATCGGAAGAGGAGAAATTTTTGGACCATGAAAATGCCAACTAGACCCTCATGGGGGGTTAGAAGCATATTCAAAATCAAAGAGAAAACCAACCGTCTCATCTGCTATATCATCGATGATGGTAAGGGGATTGATTTTTGGAAGCAACCTTGGCACCTGATGGCCTCATCTTCCACCTATACCCTCAAGGTACCTACCTGTACTCCCTCCTCCAATCCATTTTTGTAGAAAACCTTCTTAGCAATGGTGAATGGGACCCTATAATCCACCACACTATCCCAAATCTTTAATCAATCCTCAATTCAGCCCTTAGTAAATTTAGGATTTTCTTTGAAAAGCTATGAAGATGAAAGTGCTTGCATGTGAAAATTTGAAGAGATAAGATCAGGTTTATGTTATTTCATAATCTAAAATTTTTCTTGGAAAATCTATTTTTAATATTAAAATCTGATTTTTGAAAATAAGAGGGTTTAAATCCACTTTACAAAGCAACTCTAATAAGCCTTTGAAATTTCTTAAAATTTTCAATCTCTTAGTCTTTTGTGTATTAAAAAGCATAGAAATCTAGAATTTCCAAAAATTTTGACTTCGTTTTGACAGCGATTTGACCTTTTGAACTTTACCCTTAAAGGAGTAAAATTCCAAAGATCGAATTTAAAAAAGTGTCAAAACAGATCCAAAATCAATGAAAATTTAAAAATAATAGGATTTTAAGGTTTTGAAAGAGTACGAATTTTTTGAAGAATTATTTAAGAGATTTAAAAATTAGTTCACTTCTAAGGGTATTTTGGGTAAAAATCAATTTTCAAAAAGTATATAGAGTTTCCAGAAGTAAAATTTAGATGGGAAGTAACTAAAATCTGATCTGATCTCCTTTGAATTTTTCAAGATTTTTGGTTACTGTTAAATATGTCTTATGATTTTTTTATGCCAAATCAAGCATGACATATTAAATCCAAACAAATAGCAAATTGCAATAAACAATTCTGAAAATATTTGATTACGATTTAATGCTGGAATTACATGTTTTGACAAAGTTTGGATTGATTTGGACTATTTTTGCTATGTGTTTCTTTGTAATGTCATAATCTGGACAGATGTCTTTAAAATAAAAAATTGATAGCAAATCAGCTTGATAATTCATGAAAAGTTTACAGTTATCTTCTATGGTCAAGATAAAGCTACTTAAAAAATGTCAGCTCATTAAGATTAGATTTGCTATAAGTTGATGTGTGAATCTATAATCTGGACAGAGATCTTCAACATTGGAAAATTGATAGTAAATCATCTTGATAATTTCTGAAAAATTTATAGTAATCTTCTCTGGTCAAGAGAAAGCTACTGTAAACATTTCAGCTTATTTAGATCAGATTTGTTATAAGTTGATGTGTAAATCTATAATCTGAACTGAAAATTTTAAAATCCTTAAGAAAATCGAAATAGATTCAAATTGTTATAAAAAAATTCAGAGAATTCTAATTCTCCATCATGTATTCAACCTTTAAACTAAGGAAGTAGAAACCTTAAAAATCATTGATTTTCTTTGCAAATTTGAGATGCTATGCTAGTTTAACCGCCAAGATCGCATTCATAATCGTATTTCAATTGCAATTGATCCTTAATAATTTGGGTATTTGAATTATAGTATGTCGTTGGATCCAAGGTTGTAGTCCACGGAAATCCTGAGATCCATACCAGGCAACAATATACTATAATTTATGTGCTAAATTGTGCAAGGGGAGAGCGCACGATTCCCTTTCATGAATGCGATCGAAGTATGAAATTCACCAAGCCTTAGAGCCTTTGGTATTCCTTAGATGTTAGGAATAAAAAATCTTTAAAAAATTAAAAATCATTGACTTCAACAAACAGAATTAATTTAATCAATGTCTTTCAAACCGTTGGATAACAGTATCTCTTCGTAGGAACCCTTAGGGCCCTTTAGGAACATTTACGTCACGTTGTGTTCTAGGTTTTAGGATGTCCTAGAGTTTGGAGTCCAGTCTCATCACAGCCGTTTGCTATGGATAGCAACCGTGCCATAGATCTAGTTACACTAGTCAAACCATCTCCCTATAGGACAAGCCTAGTTAACCTAGGATGTAAGTTCACCTGCATTAGTTTAGGGGAACATCTTGATTTAGATATGACCATATAGTATCTTAGATGGAGTCCTAGGATAAAAATCTATTCAACTTGAACTAAATAATCTCTCTTAAACTGTCAAAACAATCAGTCCAGTCAAAATCGGTGTCCTAAATGTCTTAGGCATGTAGCTTAGTTTAAGCCACTGAACTACGTCGACTCTGATCCTAGTGAGGCTTGGATACGTAGGCAGCTTGGATGCTTGACGGCATACCAATCACGAGTAGGCCCCACACATAATCAGTGGGGTTTTTTAGGGTAGTTTTTATTTTCTTTCATCATTTAAAACCTTAAATTAAAATTGATTAAATCACTTATGATTTTTTCCCAAATTAGAATTTTAGGAGAATTTTCACATAGATTGAATCCAAACGAATTAAGAAGACCAAGATACAAATTAGGAAATGCATTGAAATCAGATCTTATGATGCATGTCACATAGTTCGCACATTAATATAGAGTTAAATGAGCCATTTAAAAGAAATTCAAGAGAGTTAACTTTTGGAATTGAAGACCGGATTATCGGGCAAGAATGATGCATGTGGTGGTAACTCCCCATACCTTCCATTCTTGTAATCAGGTAACGAATCTAGATTTCTGGTCAATTATTGGTCCTAGATCTCTCATCTAGGTGGCGACTCTATCATTCTCTTTTGCGTGAAATTCGGATTGCTTTAGTGATCCCAAGTTCACGGAAAAGATGAATTAAATCAATAATAAAAAACGGCAGACGCCATTCGCATGGGTACGAGAGACCAAGAGAAAGAGTCACGCGCCGCGCCCCTCTCGAGAGATCGGGTCCCACAAATGGGTGCCTTTGTTAAAACAAAGTGATGTGTAATTCCATTAAAATTTTGGGAGAAATTCAAATAATTCTCTCATTTTCTCTTCTACTATATAGATAGATAGATATAGACTCTTTCTATAAAGCACAAAGGAAATATGCAATATTTAGAGATGCATAGGATTTAGAGGCGTTTTGGAGAAACTTTCCAAATCGTAATTCTCTACAATCAGAATATGTGGCCTCGTCAAACTAGAGAGATCAAGAGAAGTGAAATGAAATCAAATTGCCAGATCGAGATGATTCAGTAAAGAAGGATTTTTGCATTAAAAAGAAGCATGATGGGCTTTCCAGCCAACAATTCTGCTAGAAGGCAACCAGCACTCCAGAGGCCTACGCCTACATCGTAATCAGTTGCACCCAAAAGAAGCTCTGGAGGTTGATACCACAGGATTGCCACCCGACTAGTCATTGGCACCACCTAGTGATACACTCAACTCAACTAAGCCTTTGCCCGAACTAGTTGGGGTCGGCTAATGAGTCCTTTAGAAAATTTTCATAAAGAAGGTGAAAAAATCTACCCGACTCAGATTAACCCAGTCTAATCATGACACTAGTTGGGTTCGTCTACATGGATCATTTTTTTCCATTCTCTCCTATCCAAGTTCACGTTCTCTGTTAATTTTCATGGGAGCCTAGTGATCCGGATAAAAAACTAAGCCAACCCAAAATCAGCAATCTTAAGTAATGCACCATTGTCAAGTAGGAGATTCGAGCCCTTAATGTCACAATGCTGAACGCCTCGTTGTGACAATGCTAAAGACCCGACAACAATTGATGCATATAATTTTCAAAAAGAAAAAAACACAATTGATGCATATAACATTTTACCAATAATTCTTAGAGATTACTTTCTTTTGTCTCACTCCAGAGACGAAGTCAACATGGATAAGAGAAACAAAGGCATGCACTTTTACTACTTGAATTTCACTCTCTGGTTCCAAAGAGGAAGTCGATTGAGAAACTAAGGCATGCACATGTTCGGCAACACTTCTCATTCTCGCCTAAAGAATCGGACGGAAACGGAGTGATGACATACTATAGAAACGGTTATCTGTCGCTTCAAGGAGTCCCATTTTTTAGTCGAAAAAGTAGCAGAAATTTTAGAAACGGACATTAGTTTAGCGGGTCACCCAACCGAACAAGATTTTTGAGATTTTTTTTGCTTTCGTCATTCTCCACCCCTAAAAAGGGGGGAAATCCCGTAAAAGAATAGTTGCCGAACACGCCCTACTTTCTATTGAATGCATTTTATCTTTCCAGAGAGGAAGTCAATTGATGCATATAACATTTTATAACATTGGGATGAGAATCTCTCTAGCCATAAATTTCACTCTGTGGTTCCAAATTATCAAACCGGACCTTATTAATAGGCTGATTTCGGGGCATTGCTACTATTTATTTCGTGTGTATATAAAAAAAAAAAAAAAAAGCGTATAAATATTTTTCCTTTCCAAACTTTTTCAGAAATTTCCTATAATCTAATCTACATATTCAAGGGTCTAGATTAAATGTCCTAACCCTAGCTTGATCGTCAAGATTGAGTGGATTTAGCAATTCATTTAATTCTATACTAAAAAAGTCTTTTACTTGATCGCGAAGAAATAGATACAGGATTTCTCGTAATGGAAATGGGAAGCATCCCTGAAAATTGCGTTTGAACAGCGCATCCTCCATCTCTTTGAAAAATTGGTGTTAGGAAATAAACGATGGGTTGTGGGGGTCTTATTACTCCCATATCTCTCTCGCCCCCCTTCAACTCCTCAAAATGTACTACCTCTCTCCCATTCCTCTCGTTCTCTCCCTCAATCATGCCTTTTGGTGCTCTTCCTCGCCTATCTCTCTCCAATGGTACATCTCTTTCTAGATCCAAGCTATTTTTGTTTGGAATTCTCTTTGGGGCCCTTTTTGTTTTGGATTTTGAGTCCAAAACCGATTCTATCCATGGCATCTTAATCGATTCTCAAAATCCAAAACTAATCTGGACTTCACATCATTTAAGGATCTATTGATAGAGCATTTGTTTCCATTCATTGACTAGACTCATGTTTTCGTCTCATTTTTTTAAACTCTTTATGCCATTTGCTGTAAATCGAACAATTTTCTTAAGGGGGAAATGTTATCAGCACTACAATAATGTCAGTATTTTTGTGAAGATTCTTATTTCAAAGACACCATAAATATTAACAGTTTCATTGAATTTAAGAAAGAGTGTATTTCCAGTACCTATTTACATTTGCTCTCTATATGCTCAACCTGTTTATCATAATGTCATTTCTCTTTTCTCAGCCTCCAATCCAATCAAAACCAAGGCGATACACATTAGCAGTGACATTGGCGAGCAATCCGAACTTGCCCACTGGTCGGTCTCTCAGCATCGACTTCCATTGTTGATGCTCCCTGATAAAGAGCGTAGAGAATCTCGTAAGTTCTTCAATCTCTTTGAAAACAAGCTTTATGATATTCAAATGCCAGAATTTCATGGGAAATGGTGTTGCGGATCTTTCAAGGGATGGGTGGTCACAGTAGATGACAGCTCCAACATTCATCTTTTAAATCCCTTATCAAAAACCCAAATCCAGCTTCCCTCGCTTGATAAATTCACGTACCCCCAAGACAGTTTTGAGCTTGAAATCCCAAGGGATTACAGGTATATTCACAATACTGTTTTATCAGCAGATCCTATTTCAACACCAGACTACATTGTTGTCACCATCATCACTAATCAGCGGCTATTTGCCTACTATAAACCGGGGGATGTTGGATGGACTACATTAGACATTCCATGGGGTCCATATGATGATGTCATATATTACGAGGGTCAATTCTATTGCATCACGAATTGGGGTTATGTTGTAGCTTGTGACTTTGCTTCCGATGGTTTACCCAAGTTTACAAAAGTTGCAAAGTCGGTTAATGGAGGTTTCCATAAGTATATAGTGGAATCATCTGGGGAGTTGTTGCAGGTATCCAGACACTCTGCACGTCGAAATATGGATCCAATGACATCTTGTTTTGAAGTTTTTCAATTGGACCGGAAAACAGGAAAGTGGATCGAGCTTGAAAGCTTAGGTGACCAGGTGTTGTTCTTAGGCTTCAATTGCCCCTTCTCTCTCTCAGCTCTTGATTTTCCTCAGTTGAAGGCGAACTGCATCTACTTTACCGACGACTTTCCTTATAAGGATGGACCGGGTATTGATAATGGCATATACAACTTGGAGGATGGGAGTATAAAACCCTATTGTCCCAACTCTCTGTCTTGGAATAACTATCCCATCTGGATCCATCCAAATCTGTGATAGGTAGTGTTCATTTTTATTATCATTGGTTTCCTTTTTATTGTTCACAATCATTCTTTCCCAAGTCTTAATGTGTTGAGAATTGCTGCCATGTTGCTTGTGTGAAATAAGTTTTTGTTACTTTTACAAGATGTAGCCTTAATTATAAATTTGAATTTTGGGTTAATCTGCTTAGGCAAATGTAAGATTACTTGCCTACCAAGAATGTTACCATACTTATTTTGTTTTTACTAATTATGATAGAAGCAAACCCCCATGGATTTGTTGATACACTTTTCACTACTACTTTTGAAATTTTTTTTGCACTTATTATCAACTTTATGATTATACATGAGAAATAGATGAATTATTTTCAAATTAATAAGAAATTTTCATTTATTTTTCAAAAGTGTGAGTTTTTAAATTTATTCAAGACTGAAGGGCATAAAAGTTCATAGTCATTTGGATAAATTTGCAATCATTTACTGAATAAATTAACTATAGGCACAATACCAAGTTCCAAGGCTTCTAATTTGAATTAATACTTGTCATGTATTCTATGTAGGGGTGTACCAAAGTTCAAAGAACCAATTGAATGGCTGGGGTTAAATAGTCATTATGTTACACTACCAACAAAATTTTGAACTTTAATACAGCGTTACTAGTCCATTCAAAAGAAAAGGACACATGGTTACTAGAAACTGCTCCGAAAGGTTGGAAGCACACTAGTTGTAAATCGTGTTTCGGAAGAGGGAAATGAGATGCTTCCCAAAACCCCGGGGAATAGGGGTGCAACTCAGGCGGGTCGGGTTTGGGTTGAGGCCAACCCTAACCCGACCCGAGCAACCATTTGCTCAACCCGAACCCGACTTGACCCGAGTTCCAACCCGAACCCGACCCAACCCGAGTTCAACCCGACCCAACCCGAGATTTTAAGCTTGAAAACTAAATAATAAAAAAAAAAAAAAATTCGGGTTGAACTCGGGTCAGGTTGCCCAAGCCCTCAACCCGAACTCAACTCGGGTTGAGAAATTTCAACCCGAACCCAACCCGAGTGGAAGCCAACCCAATCCGGCATTTTTTCCTGGGTTGAACCCGACAGGTTCAGGGTGAGCCCGCCCAAGTTGCACCCCTACTGGGGAAGCATGTTTCCAAATTTTGGGAAGTGCTTGTCCCAGTTTTTAAAACTTTTTTAAAGAAACTTTTCTTTCCTATCCCCAAATATACGAATTTTGAAGAGAGAATTTGATGGGTTTTTTTTCCGCTTATCTAAGGACTGTAATTTCTAACAGTGTTCCTTTAAAAGAACACAATTGAGGCGGGTTGTATGTTTGGAAGCTCAGAGAAGCCATTGGCTAAACAACTACTCACTCCCTCTTAGGTTCTTCCAGCTCCAAGCTTCCTCACCACTTAGTAAACTAAAATTCCATGGAACAAAATTTTATGAAATGATCCTAACAGTGAGTGTGGAATTTTCACAAAATCTAAACTTTTAAGAGGCAATATATTTGAAGGGGAATTAGTTATTAAATGTAGAAGAGGCGAGGGATTCAACCAATTAGGTTATAACAACAGCTTTGTTAATGTGTTAACTAATACAGATAGTTTGAAAGACAAAATGGAGCAGCACACTTGGTAATGGAATTTTCTTGATAATGTGTTTAGCTTTCATCTGTACATGTTCATCACTTGAGCGGCAAACGTTCTAACAGAATTCTCCCTTTCAACAATGTTATCCAATAATTCATAAAGGGAATGAAACTCAGGACAAAACCAATACACAGAATTGGATAAAATCCCTAAATTATAATGATGAAGTTCCTTATATCAAACAGATGACAATGAAAGCATAGATATAAAAGTTTTTATCAATTGACAGAGCATGGATATTGCTAGACCTTTCACTGCATGCTTCATTTTCAAATTCCTTCTGAAAAAACAGCACTACCAGACTTCCACTACTCCAATTGAAATCCAACTGAGGGCAGAAACTATCACTGCTAAAAAACTCACCTTCGATGGTAATTCCTTCGCAAAATCTTCAATATGCAGACAATTTGAATTCAACATTCCAGAGAGTACCATTACACAAACAAAAGAGTAATAAACCTGCACTTTCGAAGAAATCCTTGCAACTCACAAGGATAATGAATGAAGATTAAGGGGGAAAAGTTTGGACTCAAGCTTGCAATCTCCTTTCTCTCCATCAAATTTCACAATGGAAATTTCACCAAAAGGAGATTTCCTCCAAGATGGAAAACTCCAATTTCTCTTCAAAGTTCAAAATACAATGTCAAAGTCTAAAATGAAAAATGAGAGAATTTGGATTTATAGCCAATTCCAAAAGCATCACTGCCAAAACTACTCCTAGGCCTAACAAGGACAAAATAGTACTTGGCAATTACAAAAAGTAGATCGGATTGAACATCTCTTCTCACCCCACTCCATCCTTCAGCACGTCGGCGGGGTCTATGGGCAATGGACCACGCCCATGCTCTCCATATGGTACCTAAACCATATGCACATGTGGTGCATGTGTGAGCAACCATGACCCCGCCAACCAAGAGGGCCCCACTAGAGATGTCAAGTCACCTAAAAGTTTCCCAGGTCAGGCAATTCTAGCCATCCAATCAAATGCCAGGTGGGCTAGGGCGTGTGTTGGGACCAAGCCAAGGCCTACAGAATTTCCATTTTAGGTCTTCAAATTCATTTGTCGAAGTCAATAATGTGGGTTTTATAGATTGGAATTTTGTCCTTATTGATTTCTAGATAGAATTCCATTGTTAGGACTTGGATTCTTGCTTAGGAGGTCGGAATTAGGGTTCAGAGGATTCAATCCTCTCATTTTTCCCTTTCTAATTCGTTCCCCTAGATTGACTTCGAGGAACTATTAGGATGAGGGAATTCATAATGCAAAAGGTCAAATCTCATATCTAGGTTTCTTGCTCTATTTTGGCTTTAAGGTTTAGAACATTGTGGGGGAGGTCATGCTAGATTTTGTGTGCAATCATTGATCTAAGATCGATAGTCTAGATTGAAGAATGGGATTAAGTGTGAAATGACTAGAGTTACGCATTGACCACAATGATCAGTAAAGGTTATATGTGTAACTAGTGCATCTAATCATGATTGAGACATGGATGATTAGTGTAGCCTTAGATACAACTACATTCATTTGTTAAATAGATTAAGCCAATTAGATTTCCATTCTGGGTGAAACTCTAGGAGCCATTTTCTATAAATATGGGGTCGGTCTGTGCCATGTAACTGGACCAAAGGAGATCTCCCCTACCAAAGATCAAGCAGTAGAAGATCCAGCCCAATCAATCACTGGTCGGTCTTTGCCATCTAACTTGACCAAAGGAAATTTCCCCAACCAAAGATCAAGTAGTAGAAGATCCAGCCCAATCAATCACTACCATGGCCGATCAGGATAAGTTTTTTGTTCTCTGCTGGTAATTTGTATGGTTAGATCCTTAATAGATTTGTAATATTTTTTTGATTAGATCTATTATATTTGTGATCATGGCATATTGATTGAATTCCATGATCATATTGTCTTACAGGTCAACCAATAGGCTTCCGTGAATTTGAATTGTGTCGTCTTTAAACATTAGGGTATGCTTTGTTCCAATCATGAAATAGGTTTTGAGACAATAGGGTCTACGTTTTAGAAGAATGAAATCCTTTCTTTTCTTGGGATTGATTTTTCTTTCTCTCTCTCTTGGTAGAGACACCCTGTACCACTACTCCTCTAGGTTGACAACCAAACACTACTGATGGTTTAAAATTTCGGTTTCGGTACCAATTTCGGGCCTCTGAAATTTCAAATTTTCGGTCGAAATCCGGTACAACAAAGAAAAGACTATTTTATTGAATATTAAATTTCGGTGAAATATTAAATTAATTTCTACCGAAATTCCGAAATTTCGGCTAAAATAAAATACCGTTTTGGGTTTTCGTCGTTTCAGTGCGGTCTCCACCGAAATCCAAAATTTCGGTCGAAATTTAAAACCATGCTTACAACTATTCTACAAGATAACAAGGCTTGTCTCCTCCCTATTGATTACTCACACCACTATTCTACAAGGTAACTGCCGGCAAACAAACTGACTCAAAGGGGGCTGTTTGGATACGTGGAAGAATTCAATTTTTAGTTTGAAAGTAGTGTGAAAAAGGGGAGGGAAATCAGAAAACGACAGACAGACTCCTTTAAAAAAAACATATTTGATGGGGCCCAACATGTTCGAAGATCAAAGCCATTCATTTTAATCGCTCTAACGTAAATAGCTTGGCGCCAAAAATATATCTCCATACGATGATCCCAGCCCTCAGATCTGTTGAAGAATGACACATTATAGAAACCTCTACAGAGATCAGAGGGCTAGGCTCATCCAATGGAGACGATTTTTGCTGCCTAACCTTTTTTAGTTGGAGCTATCCATATGAATGCCTTTTTATCTTCAAACAATGTGAGACCAGCCCTTTCTTTCTTTCTTTTTTTTAAAAGAAGGGAAAGATACAGATACACCCCCTCTAGTTTCTGACACATTCAATTCTAACACTGACTTTCAAAACGTGACAAGTACACCCCCTAGGGTTTCTTTAACGTGACGGAGTAGACGGCGAGGCAGAAACGACCAAAATGCCCTCGTCTTCCCCAACTGAAAATTAAGGTTTTTATACTTGAAAACTGAAAATTAGGGTTTGATTCAAACCCTTGTTTATTTATCAACATAAACACTCAACTTAGGAGTTTTATTTGTCTTCATTCACATCATTATCATGATTTGCACAGAAATCCTAATATTTTAGGGTTTTTTTTATTTTTATCAATGTTTTTTTTCTTGAAATGTGGGTTTGATGTAGCCATGGGGTGGGGTTTCATTGTCTGTGGTGGAGGCAACGGCGGCGGTGGAAAATGGCTTAACCCTAATCCCTCTGCAAATGAGGATATTTCTGTCCTCAAAATATTAACCATGGTTAGTTTTAGTCTTTCTGTCAGGTTAAACTGACGGACCGTTGACGGAGGAGGGGGTTCTAACTTATTCAAATTGAAACCTCAAGGAGTGTACTTGTCACGTTTTGAAAGTCAGGGTTAGAGTTGAATGTGTCAGAAACTAGAGGGGTGTAAATGTAATTTTCCCCAAAAAAAAAACTAAATAAGCTCGAATATCATATAAAAATCGATATGGTGTAGGTATAAAAAATGCGAGAACGACTACACAGAAGTCACTTTTATGAACAATAGTAAAAGGTAACTTTTAGGTCATAAAAGTGGGTACGGAGGCATATATGAAAGATCGGGATCGTTCATCCTGTTGAACATCAAGAGTCGGTATGCATGGTCTAGGTTCTAATTCTCAATAAATGTTATCATGTATGGATGCATGTATGTAAGATCAATCACGTTGATCCTGAATCACATCTTGAGACCCACCTACATGATCTTGGTTTCCATCCAAAAAGTGACCTTCATTTTAGCAATTTCCAAAGGACAAGGGTATTCTAGTCATTTTAGTTGAAGGTAAAGAAGAGGAAAAAAAGAAGCTTATAGTCACTCACAACTAAGTTTCCTCCCACGTGCATGTGCCTGCTAACACGTAGATGAAAAACAAAAAGGCATAAGACGAATATGAAAGACAACACTTGCTATAAGATGATCATAAATCCAGACAATGGATTCAGTTATCCCAAGGCAAAATCAACCACATCCGATACCTATAAAATTGGATATTAAATCACCCAGGAGGGATACTTAATCTGGTTAGAGGACATTACAAAGTTTTTTTTTTTTCCTAACAAAAATTTGTCATTCGAAAAAGTAAACCAAAAGCAAATATAAGAACAATAACTTAATAATCCAGTCCAAGTAGAAACAAAGACCCTGATAATTGCTAATCCAATCCAGTCTTTGGTTTGAAAAAGCAAAGTCAGCATTTAATGCAGGAACAGGTCAGGACAGACCGTCAGACTGCAAAGAGGGGCTATCAAGGACTTTTGCAGTAGCAGTTTCCTGCACCATAACTTCATAAATCTGGATTTTGTCCTTGCCAGGAGCTGAATACCAGGTAGGAGGGAAACCGGAGTGGTTTCAGCAGAACCAGAAACCAGAGTGGTTTGGATCATCTAATCGTATTATCCCTATTTTTAGAAATTAATGAAGACTTACCGCTGATGAACCTTTAAATGATATTGTCATAGAAAACTTCCAGGAGTTAGAAACCATTTTAAGTATAATGATCCAAACCCTACATATTTGAGGCATGGAAATTGAAATGGAGGGTTTGGATCATCTACTCGTATTATCTCTATTTTTAGAAATTAATGAAGACTTACCTCTGTATTATCCCTATTTTTAGAAATTAATGAAGACTTATCGCTGATGAACCTTTAAAGCTAATGATATTTTCGTAGAAAACTTCCAGGAGTGAGAAACCCCTAAAGAAACCATTTTAAGTATAATGATCCAAACCCTACATATTTGAGGCATGGAAATTGAAATGGAGGGTTTGGATCATCTAATCGTATTATCCCTATTTTTAGAAATTAATGTTGCTATTTATTTTTGAAAAACTCCACTCTTAATCCTTACCAGTGCAACCAAAGGTTTGAGAATGAAGCCAATCAACCCCGAAAACCAGCCACAACTAACCTTCATCTGTTTGAGATGCGAGCCCCGGTATAAGCCATTCAACAAAATGGCTAAAATTGTGAAGCATAATTTAGATTGCCACAAAAATCTTCCAATAATCTGTAAAGATTGTGGCAATGCTCACAAGGACGAAAACGATCTCGTCGATCACATCAATAAAGGATATTGCGAGAAGGCGGTTGTCTATATCCCCAAGGGAGTGACGCCAACGGATCACGACAAGGAGTGACCCCAACGGATCACGACAAGGATGATGGAGCCAGCAGCACCGGAGGAGGAAGTTCAACAAAAATGTCAATCGTGAAAGGCCCCAACAAGTTTGGGGTGCATGCTGTGCTGGATAAGAGGGGAAAAGGATTGGGCTCTTCCTCTTCAATGGTCGGGGGCTTGCCCCCGAGCCATTCCCCGAGCCATCCCAAATCTCTTAGTCGCACTTTCCCTCCGATGTAAGGGGAGAGTGGGTTGCCTTCCTCTATCTGGTTATGTTTTTCAACTTGCTCTTTGGCTATTTGACTTTCTGTGACGTACATGTGGTGTGTGTCTTGTTGTTGTTGTTGTTGTCGTCGTCATCGTACGTGTGGTGTGTTGTTGTTTGTCGTTTGGATTACAAACTTTGATTTAATGCTAAAGGAGTTTTATATCTTGTTGTCTTCTATTTTTTAAATGGTCATTTCTCAGATTTCAAAACCTACAGAGCCTTATATAAAATTGGCCCTTTTGAAAATTGCCTTTTTTTTCATTAAAAATCCACCATGTGGCAGTGTTTGAGTGAGCCATGTTATGGTAAGGAGAATGGACGAACCTCCACTGCTTCGGACCAAAGTTTTGTACTTCTTATGGTTAATTGTAATCATCGACGATTAATACAAATTCGTTTATTAAAGTTTAAAGAAAAAAGGAATTCACATGAGAGCATTTACAGATAGATCCTTACTGAACTGAAAATACTTCAATAGCATGTTTCATAAAGTTGAATAAAATTAAAAATAATGAAAACAAGAACATTGCGTACCAAAAATATCCAATCAATGAAAAAGTTTTTTTTTTTTAAATGATAGGAAAAATCCAAAAAAATAAAAGCAAGTCCAGATGATCTTAAAACCTGTAATTACTTTTTAATAACTAGAAAACGAAAGCTTCAAAACCATAGTGCTCTGTAACAAAATCGCAACCCAAGAACTGTAAGAAAACTAAACAAACTCCAAGCTAAAATGAAAATATTAACAATGTTTTGAAAATGGGATGAACTTACCTTGTTATACATATTTTAACCAATTGTCAAAATCTGTTACAATTCCCAAAATCCATTGGCACCCAATCACACAAGTATAGAATAAAGTGAGTCGTCCCATTATCAAAACATTAATCAAATCAACCGGCTGCTGATATTTTCACCACAATGTTTTTATAATTTAAAAAACTAAGGTTGTGTTTTCTATTTCAACTAGTTGCATTCCCGTGCGATGCACGGAGCAGTAAAAAAATTATGATATAGAAAAAATATTCTTATAACTTAACAGCAAAATAGCCCAATATTTGTTTGTTATTTATTTCCAACTTTTTGGATAGTGAAATTCTGTTTTTTTTTTTTAAACCATTTTAATACATTTTTTTATTGGAAAAGATGTATTACCCGTTCTATTAGACACATTCGTTCTCTTATCGGTGTTGTCGGGTCTTAATTGGTCTAGGAATAGAGTTGCCAAATTACGACCAAATATAGTTCTAACCAAACATATCTCACCATTTTGTAGAAACTATTCAATTTCACCATGAATATGACTGAGGAAAGAAAATACATTTTGATCACCGAAATGAACACATGCAGTGAAGAGAAAACTTGTGGAATATTCTGCTAAGGATTTTAGGCAAACCTAAGGAACATTCTTCTAGGAATCTTCAACAAATTGTGATCCATCAATATGCACTAATTGCAATTCCATGTTTTCATCGGCCTAACTGCAATCAAGCTGGGGCGTTCTGCTCTTGCAATAACCACAAATCTATGGAGATGAGTCTTATACAAAACGAAAAAACTCAAAATGGAAAAAAACATTAAAGGCATAAATACAGACAATACGGAAGTAAGATTTTTAAAAAAAAGCACAGATGAATAATAAAATGAAAAAGTAATTCTGACATTAGGAAATAAACCATGTTAGTAACAGAAAAGCAAACTCTAGAATATAAACCCTATATGAGAGAAAAACATTAAGACGATCAAGTTAGAAACACAGAAGCAAAAAGATAACTTGTAGGTAGAATAAATCAGAAGCAAACGAATCGCCGGTGTTAGTGGAGATTACATAATTTTGTGAGAATTGGGGATAAGGAAAAAGAAAAGAATCGCCCATATTAGTGAGGCGTGTTTGTTTGAAAAGACAGTCGTTTGGAAATATTACTCGTTAGGAAGTTTAGGAAATAAAGAGGGGAGGAATTAATTGAAAATAAATGGCCCCATTAGAAAGATTATGCCGTTTAGGAGGTTTAGGCAATAAAGAGGAGAGGAATTAATTAGGTTTAGGAAATAAAGAGGGAATGAATTAATTGGAAAGATTATGCCAAGGTTTATGGAAGGCAGAGGTCGTTTGGGAATAGACATGCTTACAGACTGTTTTAAAAAAAGATGCAATCTTAAAAAAACCATGCACTCGATGGATGTAAAATGATAGGCCTCACCTCACCGAAGCATGTGTGGTAAAATGATGGGACCCAATCATGCAATACGTGAGGTGTAAAAATTATTCAGAATAGAAAAAATTCCAAAAAAAAAAAAACATGGAAAAAGTGAAGGCATTACCTGGTGATATTGGAAGAAGCAACAACCCTTGGGGCCGTGTCACCAAGTTATGTTATCTTTCTGACTACGGACAAAATAATTCATAAAAAACACGGTTCAGCAGTCAATTCATTTTGAGTTGAAAGCAACAAATAGAATTGTTAACATCACCTTCTTGTTTGCCAATATCAACAGCGGGGCTACTGGTTAATTTCCAAGCCAATTTAAGTTGTTGTGATTAGCAAATTCAAGTCCGCAGCCCAAATTCAAAACATCAAATAAAATATTTTCAATGGTTTGTGACAATTAGATTTTTTGGCAACAGAGCAATCACTTAACACCCTGATTTGTCAAGAACAAAAATCATGAGTCCTGAAATAGCACTGTCTCCTTCAACAAAAAAAAAGAGACTTGGTCAGAATTAATATAACCTTAATGGAAGGCACCCTTAAATGTATATAATAAGGCACCAACTCTCCTTTCCTTTACCCGTCTCAAAAAAAAAAAAAAAAACTCTCCTTTCCTTTACATTTGCAGTTGATCGCTTAGCAGGAAGGAAAAAGCTTCCTATTCCAACATCAAATGACAATTGCAAACAACCCAAAGGCATCAAAAATTCACCACAAAATGCAATAAGATGCAAGCCCATGTAGAGTATAATATATCACTGAATCATCAAAATCAAAGGTAAGAAAGAACTCTGGCGATCTAAAATTACCAAGACTCAATTCATCGGAAAAAAAAAAAAAACCATTTGCTGGGTCCGGTTTTAGATGATTCAGAGATGATCGACAGAGAATGTCATATGGCGTTCCCAAAAATCTCGGCAAAATGGGTAACAAATTTTCACTTGGCTCAAAAGTTGATGCTATCCCAATAAACCCGATCAATATCCTTATTGTTTACTATTTATGGATGGCTTTGAAGATATACCGTAAGGTTCCCTAGATTGAGCAACGCCTCCCATACAATCCAAATACCCATTGTTGTATGAAGAATTGTTGAGAACTCCTGAAAATGAAGAAAAAGAAATCCATAAGATGATCATCACAATATCTGGAGAAAAATCACCATGATGACTGTTCCAAGAAAAGTAAAAAAAAAAAAAAACAAATTGAGAGAGAGAGAGAGAGAGAGAGAGAGAGAGAGAGAGAGAGAGAGAGAGAGAGAGAGAGAGCATACTAAGAATGAACTAAAATCTTCCCTGACTGCCGTAGAACTTCCGTGAAAGGGAGTATGGGAGATCGAGGTTGAGAGACCGAGAGAAAGATTGAGAGATTGAGACTGATGGCAAGACCGTTAGAGCAAAAAATATTGGTGAGATAGACATTTATTTCGAGAGGAATAATTAGTGATTTTAAGAGATTTAGGGTCGTTGGAATTGGAAGGGTTACATGCACACATCTCCATACTAATTTTTAGGGGTTGCTTTCCAAAAAACGAATCGCCAATATTAGTGAGATAGACGTTTATTTCGAGTGGAATAATTGCTTATTTTAAGGGATTTGGGGTTGTTGGAATTGGAAGGGTTACATAGAGACAAACCTTTATTTTCGGTAGCCACATGTGTTCCCAAGACACCCCTAATTGCGCGTTAATTGCAAGTTTAGAAACCTTTGTAATATACAGGATAGAGAGGGGCTGACACTTGGCACCACCTTAGAGGATTGAAAATACCCAACGGTTGAATCCATTTCATTTTTTCTGGTCCAATTGCTAAATTGGGTATTTTCGTAAATCTGAAAAATTCAAAACTTTTTTTCTTGAAATCTTTAGATTCGGCACACAACATTATATGCTGACGCCTATCTAACGCATAGAAAAACCTTTCCTTTATTTCAATTTTTTTTTGTATTTTGAGTAAAATCGTGGACAAAAAAACGTTTTTCCTTTAAGATATAACAGAAAATCTAAAACATTTGCCAAAATCAGTATCCCTTAATAACTGCACAACCTTATCTTTTATTTTCACTTTTAATTGAATCTGAGATCTTTTTACGTGCTGTAATAACCTCTGACAAGATAATGAAGTTAGTGCAATTATTAAAACAATGTAGTGCCACTGTATAATTGCACAATCTCAACTTGTCTTTTCTGTCGTAGTATAGTTACCTTGTGTTTACATTTGCTTTTCATAAACCATATGGTCTTCTGGAAAAAGCGTAGTTGCATTTAATTTCGTTTCATAGTGTTTAATGCTATCGGTTCTGAGTCATGATTGTGACATGTGTATATATGTCCCTTGTCATGTCAAAGAACGACAGACCTGTGGAAATTGTTAGGATAGCTAGCGTCCATCGCAATAGGCATTTCATGGATGCTGCATGTGAGAGCAGCCACCTTGGCTCACTCTTCAGCAGATTTTGTCTTCATTCACACGGTGGCTGCTCTTACATGCAACAGACCATCCGCAAAATGCCTTCTACGACGGACGCTAGCAAATCCCATTATAACCCTTTGTAACATGTGGGTAGTAAGATGACACGCACAGGTTCGGTTTTGGATGTAATTTCAGTCGTATCCGAAACGGAAATTTTAGCCCAAATCCCGAAATTTCGGTAACGGGCGCTAGAAATGTCGTTTTTTGGCCGAAATTTTCGCCAAATTTGCCAAAATTTGGGTAATTTCGGCTGAAATTTTGTGAAGGAATAAAAAATAATATTTTATCTTAAATTTCGCCGAAATTACCAAAATTTCTAACGAAATTCAACTGAAATTTCAATAATTTCGATTTCGGTCTCACCGTTGGGTGATACCAATTGTCATTTAGGGGTGTAGCTCGAGTCGAGCTCAACCCGAAAAAGTAAGGTCAGGTCGGGTTCGGGTTGAGGGTTTGGGCGACCTGACCCAAGTGAGACCCCGCCCGACATTTTTATCAAAAGAATTTTTGGTAATGCCAATATCAGCATCCCTTAATAATTGGACAACCTTTTCTTGTCTTTTCTGTTTTAATTGGTTCTGAGTGCTTTTTGGGAGCTGAAATAACCTTTGACAGCTGTTTAAATAATTAAAGACCAGATATGTTAGTGCAATTATTAAAACACGGTAGTGCCAATATGAGTATCCCTTAATAATTGCACAACATATATTGAATTTTCTGCTTTAATTGAATCTGAGATCTTTTTGGGAGCTGTAATATCCTTTGCAGCTGTTTAGTTAATAATAAAGGCAAGATAAGTTAGTGTGATTATTAAAACGTGGTAGTGCCAATATCAGTAGTCCTTAATAATTGCTATCCTCAACTTGTCTTTTCTGTTTTAATTGGCTTATGAGAGCTTTTTGGGGAGCTGTAATAACCTTCACAGCTGTTTAAATAATAAGAGACAAGACAAGTTGGTGCAATTTTTAAAACTCGGTAGGTTTCATATTTCTGTTTCAATTTTTTTCATTGAATATATGTACTTCCCAATTCCCAAACCGTTTCAAGAGTTAAAAATAATGAAAAGGGTTGCATCTTCCACATGAGCAAGGTTTAAAATTTCGGTTTCGGTACCGGTTTCGGAGTTTGAAATTTCAAATTTTCGACCGAAATCTGGTACAAAACCCCGGAAGTAATATTTTATTCAATATTAAATTTCAGTGAAATATTAAAATAATATTTTAAAAAAAGATTTTTTTCCCGAAATTCCCAAATTTCGACCGAAATAAATGACTGTTTCGGTTTTTATGGGTTTCGGTGTCGGTTCGGATTTCGGTCGAAATTTAAAACCATGCACATGAGAACATCCTTTCCATTTAATAAACCCAAATAAATAAACAACTGCCTCTGCCTCTGCCGTGTGCCATTGAATTGCACATTTTACTGAAAATGTGCAATTCAGATTTTCTGTTTAGTTTGCAAAAAAAATCCGAGATTTTTACACTCGTGAATTACAAAATCCTTGTATCCAAACAAAGGGTAATTTTCTTAATCACTATTGTAAGCTATTCTTAATCCATGTCTGTTGTAAAAGAAAAAAAGAAAAAAGAAAAAGGGGAAAAAAGAAGAAAAAAGTGTGATTTTTAATCTATATCACCTCATGAAGTATACAAACATGCCTTGTCTTGCCAATTTTATCCCAACCCTGATTTTGAAAATAATGCTCACACTACCTCCTTTTAGTATTGGCACTCATCTGCTTAATTTAAACGGTAACTTTCTAAATACCTGTTAAGCTCATTCAATTTCTTTTATCAACATCCAACTAGAAAATTGTTAAAAGATTAGAAAATAAGATTCCATCAAGAAGAATGTGATCAGGGAGAATAAGCAATCTAGGCATATTCACATGTGATTAAATTACACAGGAAAACTCAAAAGGTTTTAGCCATTGTTAGAAAACATCATGTATACAAGCAAGTTAAACATTTCTGCCTGTATTTTGGATTAAAGACGCTTACATATGGTTAATCCCAAAAAAATATGTATTTCCCAGCATGGTCATGATCATCAATCGTTCACCGGGTAATCTTTCCCACATATTTTGGGGATGATCCAATGTTGAGGTTATCTCTAGCGACAACAAATCAAGTCGCTGTGTGCCGTATTGATTATTTCTTCTAAGATCATATAATGAATATCTAATCAATTTCTACTTTAGAATGGGATAGGAGTCTAACTCCATGTTCTGTAATGGCCTAATCTCTTGGGGTTTAAACCAACAAAGGGATATAGGCCTTGCAATTCTACAGGGGTTTACCCACACTAGTTCCATCTCTCCTAAAATCTCCATCCCTATATTTGAAGAAGAATTCTGAATTTGGAATCCACAATCTTCTTGGGGCTGTTTGGATACGTGGATTTTAGAATTCAATACTTAGTTTGAAAGCAGTGTAAAAAAGGGGCGGGGAATCTGAAAACGACAAACAGACTCCTTTAAAAAAACATATTTGAAGGGGCCCAGCATGTTCAAAGATCAAAGCCATTCATTTTAATCTCTCTAACGTAAATAGCTTGGCCCCAAAAATATATCTCCATACGATGATCCCAGCCGTCAGATCTGTTGAAGAATAACACATTATAGAAACCTCTACAGAGATCGGAGGGCTAGGCTCAACCAATGGAGACGATTTTTTTCTGCCTAACCTATTTTAGTTGGAGCTATCCATATGAATGGCTTTTTATCTTCAAGCAATGTGAGACCAGCCCTTTCTTTGTTTTTTTAAGAAAGGGAAAACTACAAATACACCCCCCTCTAGTTTCTGACACATTCAATTCTAACCCTAACTCTCAAAACGTGACAAGTACACCCCCCGAGGTTTCTTTAATATGACGGAGCAGACTTTCAAAACGTGACAAGTACACCCCCTGAGGTTTCTTTAACGTGACGGAGTAGAAGGCGAGGCAGAAATGACCAAAATGCCCTTGTCTTCCCCAACTGAAAATTAGGATTTTTATACTTGAAAAGTTAAAATTAGGGTTTGATTACCCTTGTTTATTTATCAACATAAACGCTCAACTTAGGAGTTTTATTCGTCTTCATTCACATCATTATCATGTTTTTATACTTGAAAACTGAAAATTAGGATTTGATTTAAACCCTTGTTTATTTTTATTTGTCTTAATTCACATCATTATCATGATTTGCACAGAAACCATAATATTTTAGGGGTTTTTTTTATTATTATTAATGTTTTTTTCTTGAAATGTGGGTTTAATGTAGCCCTGGGGTGGGGTATCATTGTCCGTGGTGGAGGCGACTGCGGTGGCCGGAGGTGGCGATGGCGGCGGAGGTTGGAGGTGGCGAGGGCGGCAAAGGTTGGGTGCGACGGCGGCGGTGGAAAATGGCGTAACCTTAATCCCTCTGCAAATGAGGATATTTCTGTCCTCAAAATATTAACCATGGTTAGTTTCAGTCTTTCTGAAAGGTTAAACTGACGGACCGTTGCCGGAGGAGGTGGTTTTGTCACGTTTTGAAAGTCAGGGTTAGAGTTGAATGTGTCAGAAACTAGAGCGGGTGTAAATGTAATTTTCCCAAAAAAAAAAACCACTAAACAAGCTCGAATATCATATAAAATCGATATGGTGTAGGTATAAAAAATACGAGAACGACTATACAGAAGTCACTTTTATGAACAATAGTAAATAAAAAATACGAGAAGGTACTACACAGAAGTCACTTTTATGAACAATAGTAAAAGGTAGTTTTAGGTCATAAAAAGGGGTATGGACTATGGAGGCAGATATGAAAGATCGGGATCGTTCATCCTGTTGAACATCAAGAGTCGGCATGCATGGTCTTGGTTATAAATGTTATCATGTATGGATGCATGTATGTAAGATGAAGCCCATTGATCCTGAATCACATCATGAGACCCACCTACATGATCTTGGTTTCCATCCAAAAAGTGACCTTCATTTTAGCACTTTCCAAAGGACAAGGGTATTCTAGTCATTTTCGTTGAAGGTAAAAGAAGGGGAAAAAAGAAGCTTATAGTCACTCACAAGTCACAACTAAGTTTCCTCCCACGTGCATGTGCCTGCTAACACGTAGATGAAAAACAAAAAGGCATAAGATGAATATTAAAGACAACACTCGATATAATAAGGTGATCATAAATCCAGACAATGGATTCAGTTACCCCAAGGCAAAATCAACCACATTCGATACCTATAAAATTAGGTATTAAATCACCCAGGCCAGGAGGGATATCACTAAGGTTTTTTTTTTTTCCTAATAAAACTTGTCAGTCGAAAAAGTGAACCAAAAGCAAATACAATGAACAATCACTTGATAAATAATAATCCAGTCCAGGTAGAAACAAAGACCCAGATAATTGCTACTCCATTGAAGAAACCCAAGTGAAAGGAACCACACATATCCAACATATTAATACTAAAATAGGAGTCCAACAAATATCTTCATAAACACAACTAGGATCACAACTTAATTGGTTGCCCTTGATTTAAACTAAATTCAACCTTTATGTCGCTAAACAAACCATTGATGTGTTGCGCTCACTAGAATTGAGAATCTGCACCCATTCATCATCCTGAGCTAAATGATTCGTTCCATTTTGGATAACTCAGTTACCTCGCTGATGGGTGGTATTTTACTCACTAATCTGCAATGTTTTAAGAGAAACGAAAAGAAGAAAACAATCAGTGTGAAATTAAGACATTTTCTGATACGCAAATGAATGACAGATTAATCCAAGAGAGTGCATAAAAAATCATAAGCAACTAATATCACTATATCTATATAGTTACTGGTATATACGTGCATACATAGATTGTCATGTTAAACGGTTGATTTAGTATTGTAATTTAGTCAAAGTATCCAATCAAATCAACTTCTTATACTTCTTTTCTTTCTTGATTCGTCTTCTTCCCTCTCTTCTAGTGATTAATAAATTAAGAACTAAATCAATATTACAAAAAATCAAAAATTAAAGAAAAATATAGATTGGAGGAAAATAAAAAGAAAACTTTAAATACTTCTTCTTGTCCTTGTTATAATTAATCAATTAAGAAATTAACAACCGTGACAAATAAATATTGATGATTTAATAAAAATTTCAAAATTAAAAAACATGATTGGGTAAAATGAACAAAACAGAAAAGAAATAGAAAAGGAAAATTTTCAGAAAAAAAAAAAAAAGGATATACATTCCCCAAAATAGGGAAAAATGATTCCCCAGAGGAATCATCGCATTTCCACCTTCTGAAGCGCGATTCCCTCAAAGTGTGATTCCCACCTTCTAGGGGAGTTTCCAATAACCTTGTCTTAAACTTCAAAAATATGTTGGCAGGGCAAAATAATAACTAATTCAACGTGGTACACCCCTACAAAGAATGCATGCCAGTGATTAACTCAAATCGGAAGCCTTAGGACCTCTTATTGCACCTATAGTTACTAAATTCAATGAATAATTACAAATTTATCCAAAGAACTGTGAACTTTATGACCCATTTTAAACTTCATAGTCGGGAATAAATTAAAAGTCACAATTTTTAAAAATAAATGTACATTTCTTATATATTTGCAAATAATTCATCAATTTCTCATGTATAACCATAAATCTGATAAGAAATGCGAAAAACATTTCAAAAGTAGTAGTGAAAAGTGTATCAACAAATCCATTTTGGGTTTACTTCTATTTTATTTAGGAAAAATCAAAATAAATATACTAACATTTTTGGTAGGTAAGTAAACTTAAATTTGCATAACCAGATTAGCACAAAATTCAGATTTGAAATTATTTTGGCTATATATGGTAAGAGTAACCAAAACATGTACACAATTTCAAACAAGCAACATGGCAGTATTTCTCAACACATTAAGACTTGGGAAAGAATGATTGGGAGCAATAAAAAGGAAACCAGTGAATGATAATAAAAATGATCAACACCTACTACAGATTTGGATGGAGCCAGATGGGCTTTGTAGTCCAAGATGGAGAGTTGGGATAACATGGTTTTATACTCTCATCCTCCAAGTTGTATATGCCATTATCAATGCTCTTCCTGTCCTCATTATTGTCGTCGGTAAAGTAGATGCAGTTCCCCTTCAACTGGGGAAAATCACGAGCTGAGAGAGAGAGAGGGAGCAATTCAAGCCCAAAAATAACACCTCGTCACCTAAGCTTTCAATCTCCATCCAATTTCCCGTGTTCTGGTCCAATTGATAAACTTCAAAATAAGATGTCCTCGTAATCCATTCCAAATTTTCTGGATCAAAATCATCATCCGGCCATTTAGATAGTCCCAGCAGAATGTATCTTTGATACTTGGGATGCATCCGATAGTGTCTGGAAACCATCAACAACTCCCCAGATGATTCCACTAGATAATACCTATCAGCTCTTACACATGTGTCTGTAACTTCTGTAAACTTGGCCAAACCATTGGAAGCAAAGTCACAAGCTACAAAATAAACACCACTAGCGATGCAATAAAATCGACCCTTGTAATATATGACATCATTAAATCCAAGTCGTAGATCATTTAATTGAGCCAATGGAACCCGTGGAGTATCTAATTTAGTCCATCCCTCATCCCCGGGCTTATATAAGGAAAATAGCGAACCAGTAGTGACGAGTAGCAACAATGTAGTCTGGTGTTGAAATAGGATCTGTCGATAAAACAGTCTTTAGCATATGCATGTAATCCATTGGTATATCAGGCAGATCACTCTCTTGGGGATACGCGAATTCATCAAGTGAGGGAAGCTGGATTTGGGTTTTTGATAAGGGATTTAAAAGATGAATGTTGGAGTTGTCATCTACGGTGACCACCCACCCCTTGGAAGATCCGCAACACCATTTCCCATGAAATTCTGGCATTTGAATATCATACAGCTTGTTCTTAGAGAGACTGAAGAACTAACGAGAATCACTACGCTCTTATCAGGGAGGATCAGCAACGGATGTCGATGCTAAGAGAGCGGCCAGTGGGGAAGTTAGGATTGCTCGCCCAAGTCACTGCGAATGTGTATCTTCTTGGTTTTGATTGGATCGGAAGCTGAGAAAAGGGAAACAACAGTATGATAAACAAGTTGAGAATGGCATTTAAAGCTTCATTGAATAGTCTCTAAAAATTATCTGCATCAAACCACATTTGCAGAGAATCATATTATTCAAATAAGAGATATAATAGCTGTAGCTATGTCCCCAAATTATGTGGTTAATGACTTTCAAAGAGGCCTTAATGTCCAATTGACAAATAATCTTACTTTCAAATAAACTTAATATTGGTGATATCCAAAGTGGCTCTTAGTCTCATACTGTAATTGTTAATATTAGGAGATAAACAAGAGGGGCTCCAAGCTCTAGGAATGGAGTCAGAGATCCTACATCTAGAAGTCAACCTGTGACCACACATAGCTCCTGTGGTAGGCACTAACTATGTCTTTTCCCAGAAAGCTACATAATACAGTCAGAAACTAAACGGGGTGAGATTTTGATATCCACATACGACATTGAGTTTTATGCCATCATCCAAGCCTTGAAGAATTGGAGACACTATTTGGTCCAGCAAGAATCCATCCTTTACCCTACTCACAAGGCATTCAGGCATATAAATGGCAACAAAAATTGAACTGGAGGCATGCTAAATGGATTGGCTATTCACAAGGGTTCACTTTCACACTCAAGCATGAGTTTGGGAACAGCAACGGTGTGGGTTGGAGAGTGATTTTACTCAGCACCATGAAGGTCTTCAGGTTTGCCGTTTTCAAGGAGCTATATGACGATCAAGGTTTCGAGTTTCAGATTTTGTTTGCATTTGGTCACAAAGAAACACGAAACTAACAATTTTGAATGGGAATTACGGTAAAATCCTATAAAATCGCAGAAACACATGGAAACATATGCAAATCATGGACATTTAAGATGAAATTTTTGGAAATAAAAGAATAAGCACAAATACACACTCATTATCCTATCATATAAGCAAGAAAGACACTCAATGATTTAACAACATCGAACGCCTAGTATGTGCTGCAAGGTTTAAAACTTCAGTTCCGATTTCGGTCGAAACGGAAGCGAAAACATTTAAGTTGCGGTGGAAATCTTGTATAATCACAGAAATGTGAGGAAACATATGCAAATGATGAAATTTTAAGATAAAACTTCGGAAAATACTAGAATAAGCACAAATACATACTTAGAAACCAAAACATAAGCAAGAAATCTATCCAGAATGGCTTAATTACATCGACCACCTAGCGGCATGCATCGGTCCCATGTTGAGCTAGCATCTCGGGCAGATATGGTTACTTTGATGTGCAGTTCAATGATGTTGCCTACCAAATATCATTATCAACATTAATGAGATGCAAATCATAACTTCTTTTTTTTTGCAGTGGATGGTCATGATGAGCAAGATGAGTTGGCATAGGGCAGCCCAGTTTTTTAAATGGCAGAGGATGAGTCAGAATTCACCTTAGGAGTGGTGACCATTCCACTTCACTATGACACTTATCTGATCCTGGCAGAGTTTTATGGCAGCAACTAGAAGCTTATGCGAAGAGCCATATGGTAGAGGACTTTTATGGGACTTTTATGGCATCCGGGGACGACTCAGGGTAGGACACCACCAAGACTAATCTGTTGTTGGGAGGTGAAGCTGGGAAAGAACTGAGGTGAAATAACTGATAGACCTCGAGCAAAGGGCCTTTCTTGGGAAAGTTTTGTGTTTGACCCCGGCGCTGACATCACAACTTGTTTGGCCAAGTAGAGGAATGACATCCCTAGTTGTCCGATGACTCGAGTCTATACCCCTTCTTACAAGAAGGAACTGACCATAAGGACAAGCTCTCTTCTAAGGGGGGGAGAGTCTTGCATAGAGGGGTCTTGGCCAACAAATATGGATTTTAATTAGCCTAGGGTCGATGGAGTTTTCTTTCATTTTTGTGTGAAGAGGTTTGTAGTGTGGTACATAAAATAGCCCATATGGAGGCATTCTTTCCCTTTATGTTAGCTAGGGCTAGTATAAATTGGGGTATATTTTTAATTTAGGAGACTTTTACATAATTTTTGGAATTGGAGATTTGTTTTCTACTTGGAGAATTTCAATGGGTTTTATCCTCTTGGAGTGCTCTAGGATCAGATCTCTTGTGAGCTTTTGTGTCTTTTGTGTCTCTTAGGCTCCTTTTCCCTTGTTGCATGCATGGTTCAGATTGCAAAGTTCGGATGTTTTTCCTCTCAGCCCCTCGATTGGATCTTTAACACTGGATTTATTTCTTGTACATGTGTTTTTTTTTAACCAAAACTCTCACATTAAGGTTACATGCCAATACAGATCAGCAAAAGTTGAATTTCTTCTTATGAGTTTTTTGGTCAAAGGATTGAACAAATACATTTGAACCGTTCTCTGTGAAATCAAGGTATTAGCGAATGAGAACCTTATAGCTGGGACCCAAATTCCAGAAACATGAGGCATTTGAGTCTTAGATTTGGAAGTAATCGAGTATGTGAAACGGGAGACAAATGTTCATAGCTGATGCAAAAAAAATGCCAGGTTTCAATGTAATTCTGCTAGCAATTTCTAGAACCTAAGAGAGATTGTGTGATCCTTTTGGATTTAGCTTCCCTCTTTGATTTGAACCTGTAAGTGTTCTTATTTCTCTCCATAAAACTTCATTAATCCTCTCAGACCTAACAAAATCTAGAGAGAAAGAATTCCTATTAGAGAGTCCATCCACTCACCTGTTCGCAATTCGGAATAAGCTGCTTGTAAGGTGATCAGTAATCGCAATTCCGTTATTTGCCCAAGTTCTTGGTTGATCTAGCAAGAAGCAGAGGTTGATGTTGCTTTACTGATTCATGTACAGCCAAGTGTAGAATTGATAATATTTCTCTAAAGCCGGATTGCAACTTCATCTCATATAATTCTGTAAGTGCCTACTTTTCCGTAGCTTTGAACTCCTTCAAATTCGTGGACTATTAGATGATACGTATTACAAACCAGTCAGATTTGTGTACGGTTAATATGTTTGGATATGGCTTAGGAGTTAGGACCAAATAAGAATTATATTCTCTTAATGGAATTTGGATTCAGCTTCACTTGTTTGAATAGACCATTAGCCTTCAAAATACACTTGGAGGGTCCGGAATTTAAACCCCTCCGTTAACAATTAGGAACTTGAAGATTCATCTCCAAAAGTATTATGGAGAGAAATGACTAGTGATTCCTTTGAAATCCCTGTAGCACCGAAATTGGTACCTAACGTGAAGAAGGTAGTACTAATTTACAGAAGGTACTAATTTACAGGCATTGTTGACACTGAATCTGAATTTTCTGTTTGGAAAGATGGCTGACTCATGTTAACTGGTTTCTTGCCAACCGCCCGCTAAAGCAGCCCCTACCATTGGGTTTCTTTGTGAACTTTGCGTCCACATCATTTGACCTACATCGCGATGTCACTTAAGTGAAAGATGACCCACAAGAAATTTCTATGCTTCCATAGGAGTCCCAGTTGTACGACAAGTTACTAGATGAGTCATGAGTAGTAGGGTTATTGAAGAGTTATTGTAATGGTAGAATCAAAAGTTCAAATTTAGAAAGTTGAATAAGTCTTTGGATGCTTGTCATGATCCTATTGATAGAAATTAAAAGATAAAATTAATTGTAGTATTAGTCTGTATAAAGGGTTGTTTAGAATAGGCGTCTTATTACAAGTGGGAGTCTTCTGGTTGTGCAACTAGGTCTAGGAGTTGTTTTGCAACAAAGATAAGGAGTCTTTTTTCAATTTTCGTATGGCTTGCATAGCATATAGCTATGAAAGGCCTATTGGCCCGGAAAACAATTCAATAAGAATGAAATTTGATGTTTTCTTATATTGATCGGGTGTGATGCCTGTTTTGAATTGAGATGCTTCATATCCTACGGTGTGATGCCTAGCAGGGCCCTGATGTGATGTAAGGTCACTTTCTATCTATAAACTCTTATATTTCTTTCTTCATCTTCTTCTCTCTTTCTCCACCTATCTATCTTGGTTTATTTATATTTTGTCATTTACATGAAACCTGCAACCTTGCAACTATCGATCACCTTGTTGGAATAATTTGGGATCTGATTTATGACTTAGTCGAATTCAAATATGCAACTCGAAGCCAAAAACTGTTACTCGAAGCGAGAATTACTTTCTTTTGGAAAATCCATAAGCGATATCAAAAAACAGATAGTACTTATCTCTTTCGAAGAAAACCTTTCTGTAAACGAGATTGAAAAGGAGAAGGCTGAGTCATGCCACTTGGTCACTCTCATTAAGAATCGTATCCACCCCTATCGGTGCAGCCGGGATCTGCGAATCGACGCTCCAAGATAAAACAGCCAAATATGGCTCCAGTCCACATGTACTCGCTGACTGGTCCACCCAAAATCACCAACAGAACTGTGCTCAGATATAAAGGGAACGGAAGAAGAAGATGACGTTTTGAGAGAAAAAAAAAAGAACATAAACTTTCTTTATAAATCTGTTGAGTCTCTACTTGTACAACAATGCCAGCGGCTTCCCCTTTTATAGATCCGAATCTGACCGTTGGGAAGAGCCACCATTAAGGAGAAAATGTTTCCCCTCTCAATAGTCACATTTGTGATCATTGGAGACTTGAAATAGTTTTGCATACTTAATGTGGGTGGCATCATAAAAAAGTGTGGGTTTTAAAAAACAAAACATTTTTTTTCCAATAAAAAGATCCTTTTTATTTTAAACCTGAACCAAGACCTTAGCCACGGCCCGGCGAGGGGCGCGCGCGCGTGTTTTGAATATGAACTTGGAGAGTTTTCTTCTCCATGAGCAATGTGGGACTATTAGTCTTAGCCTTGTAGATGAGAACCACTCACACACACTCCAAGGTTTTAGGTTCATGTCCCCGAACAAGCAAAAGACATTTGCTATTGAAAAATAAGAGGGAGACTTCAATTTAAAAATTCAACATTCTACCTTCCATACCATCACCCAACAAACTGCCCATAAATTTGTAACAAACCACACAACCATACCCAAATCCCAACCAAACAGTGTATCAATCTAAAATCCCACCTGTAGTAGAAAACTATTACAGATTTACTATAGATTTTACACTCAATTTGTTGGAAAATTCTTTTAAAGATTTATCTCTAGATCGATTTTAGTTGTTTTACAAATTTATTTCTAGGTATGTTTTAGTTTCGAGCATTCTCTTGTTACAAACCATTAAAATATGCTACAATTATCACACTGATATATGCTACAGTGATCACACTGATTGTTAAAGTTCCTGCACAAACATGTAAGAGTCCCTATTCCCTGCACCAAAAGCCTAAATTGTCTACCTTATGTGTGTCCCAAAAACACAGATGTTTACAGACTTGACGAACATGAAATAAACCCAATTTTACTATTATTATAGATATGTCCATAACCCTGTCAACCTGCCTTTTTCTGTTGAATAAAGTTTCTTTCAAAGAATTTTTGTTATAGAATAATTTTTCCGCAACTACATTTAAAACGTGCAACACTTTGTCCACTTCACCAACCCAGAAACTTTCCCCGAAACCTATATCCTTTACATGAGAATAATTCGGTAAGCCTTACACCTTGGAAATGTCCTCCTGAAACTTTCTACGAAATTACAATCCCTCGTTTACCCTAATTCCATTACTTTCATGTTCAACAGTTTATCCAGTACCTACCCTCTATTGTGTTGAGACCGATCTTTATCACAAATATGGTTTATTTGTTGGTTTCCATCCTACATCAATTTGGTATCACATCTATGTGAGATGTAATTACTTGGCATCCGTCTTGAGTGAGTATGTTTCTTGGTTTTCACTAATAAATTCGTAGAAGAAAAAAAAATGGATCCACATTAGTGTGAACTGTGAACTATTACATTTCGAAATTAACTTCGGTATCTTTTTTTTTCTCTTGCAGTTAGTTGCCTAGTTGTTAAACAACCATCAATCATGTCTAGCAAATTAGGCTAAATCACATATGGTCCTTGTTTACACATACACCAAAAAAGATAGAATGGAAGTCTTACGAGCTGCTTGAACATGTGGGAACCTACTATTCTATTTCAGTGATAACAAGCTAGGAACAGAAAAGAAAGCCTGTTTTTTTAATGGTTCTCAACTTAAAAACGATGGTTTGTTGTTATTGTCCTAAAAAATAGATTTCAAAGCACATGAATAGTTCTATAGTCAGACGAATAGTAAAAACTTAAGACAAGGTGCAACCATTTACAAGAAATTTGATAATTCAAGGGTGCTTCATAGAGATAACAAGTGTTAAGGCAACAACAACATTCCATGTTAAATCCAATGAACTATTAATATTTATGGTGTCTTTGCAATAAGAATCTTTACAAAATTATTAACATGATATATGAGAAATTATATATATATATATATATATAGATGACAAATAAAAATAAAAAAGCGAAGTGATGTATTCTCCCCTTTTTCTAATTGGGACAGCATCCTCTAGTGTATTTATGACTACTGTTTTACACTAGAGAGGGCTGTCCCAAGTAAAAAAAAATTGGAATATATCATTTCCCTAATAAAAATTGTTCGATTTTCAGCAAATGGCATATGAAGAGTTAAGAACAGAGGGAAAGATGAGTATAGTTAAAAAATGGAAACAAATGCCATGAATAGATCCATAAATCAAATGATGTGAAGTCCCTGATAGTTTTGGATATTGAGAATCGATTAAAATGTCATCAATAGAATCTGTTTTGGACTCAAAATCGAAAACAAAGAGGGCCCAAAGAATTCCAAACAAAATAGTTTCGATTTAGAAAGAAGGGTACCTTTGGAGAGAGATAGACGAGGAAGAGGAGCAAAATGCATGATTGAGGGCGAGAAAGAGAAGCATTGGAGAGAACTATATTTTGAGGACTTCACGTGGGGCGAGAGATACAGGGGAGGAACACTGCCACAACTCATCTTTTATTTCCTTACAACTTCTTTTTATTTTCTCTTGCTTCCCATTTCACCTTTTTAAATAAGTTGGGTGCAATGCAGTCCCCATTTCCTGTCTTTCTTCACCATCAAGTAAAAGACTTTTTTTAGTATAGAAATAAATGAAAAGGGAAATGATACCAGCACAACCATGTTTTAATTTCTACACAAACCCATCAACTATTTTCTTCTTTAATTGGCTGTTGAGACCTTTTTGGGAAATGTAATAACCTTTTGACAAGGATTTTAAAATCCTGGATTTCCTCAAATTTTAGAAATCTCAGGATGGAGGAGAGATTTCTAAAACCTGGATTTCTTACTTAAAATCCAAGAAAACAAGTGATATCTAAGATTTCAAAAAAGGAGAGCGTCCGTCGTTTTCTGATTTCTCACCTTTCTTTTACACTCTAATCCTGGATTCTAAAATCCCTGGATGGGAGACTATAGGATGATCCAAACCGTCCATGTGATGGAGCACAACGTAAATAGGTTGTGCCCAAAAACCATTTCTATAGGATGATCCCAAAAAACCATTTGGGTGTCCCAAGTAATGAAAAGGGGCGGATATATTCTACCCAAAGAAAAATCTTACAAAAATTTGGCGCCCATAAGAACAGTTTCCTTATTTTCCTAATAACATGATCAGAGGGTAGTGCTAGCATTATATCCACGGTGATATTCGCAGAAGAGGCGATGCAATAGAATTCCGAAGACTTCGCGTGATATATTTTGAATTTTACAGCCAAACGAATACTCAGCTGACTCCCAACTCTCCTTTACTTTGTCTCACAAAGATAAAGCTTCCGAACCTCAACTTGGATAGTCTCAGTCTCACACAATAACTCTCTCTCTAAAGTGATTGACTGTTCGCCGATATTATCAATGATCTCGAATGGGGAATGCCCCTCTGGATAATCAAAGTCCTAAACAGAAAAAAATAGCAGGAATCAAAAGAGAAGATCAAATTTTGACAATTGGGTTTGGTTTTCTAGCTGAGTTAAGTCTCTGTTGGCTCTGTTGAGAGTTCCACGCGAAAGCAAAGATCCCACATAAAAAAAGTGAAAGAGATGTGGATTGCTTATAAGGGCTTGGACACCCTCCCATTAAATGCTAACTTTTAAGGGTGAGTTACTACCTAGGTCCCAACAAGTGGGAACTTCGCATTAGGCTAGATGATGGAGAAAATACCTCACGAAAGGAAAGATCCCACTTTGAAAAAGTGAAAGAGAGGCTTATAAGAGCTTATGGCAATAATCTCTAAATTCTGAACTTTATATCAGTTTATAGCCTTTGCTCACTCACTTGTTAAGCATCTCAGAAGAGAGGCATAATTGGCACTTGAACAATTACAAGCAGGGATTTTACTAGCGTCGATCACAGAAGGGATTTCACGGATGGCCTGTTGCATGTGAGAGCAGCCACCTCGTGAATGAAGACAAAATCTGCTGAAAAGTGTGCCTGTGTGGCTGCACTCACATGCAACAGGCCATCCGCGAAATGCCCTTTGCGATGGGTCTATTCCATCCTCAAACAGATTGAATGGATTGATCGGTGCAAGGAACAAAAGCCAACATGCATTAGCATTCCAAGTTGAAATAAGAAATAGCCTCTAACTTGATCAAATACGTTTCTGAAATTTCTTGGGCTCTATGACAAATATTGGCTGAGCCTCAGTATCACTACACATCCAATTCCAAACAAGCTGGATAGATTTCATTTCTTTAATAAGCAAATAAAATTTCACATAACGAGACTCCATAGATGACATGTTTCCCTGAAAGAACTTCTTTCAAACATCTTCAAGTCAAGCAATAACTTCTGAAATGTTAAACTCCAGTGGACGCAGTTGGAATATAGCTCTTGGTTCCACTATGCAAATCTCAAACTAGATTAGACTTCAAGGAAGATACAAAGAGATTCTCAATATAGAACAACAGACTTGTTAATGTGTTAACTAATACAGATAGTTTGAAAGACAAAATGGATGCACACTTGCTGATGGAATTCTCTTGATAAAGTATTTAGCTTTCATCTGTACATGTTCATCTCTTGGGCAGCACACGTTCTAACGGAATTCTCCCTGTACATGTTTGCCCATCAGAACTTAGACACCTATTAGGCATGACACTCATAACCTAGCTATTCTTAGGTAACATTTCTCCCAGTTCTTTTGTGTGCTTATTTTCATCTTCGAGACATGCATGATTAGATAGACGTTTTCTCGGAGATACTTTGTTCCCATTTCACATGATTTTCACCCAAAACTCTTCGAAGTTAATAAATAAATGGCATAAGAGACCAAGTGTTCGCACTCGGACGAATTGGGAGTGCTCTTCGGACCTTCTCCATTCGTCATCAGGCACGGATGGCGACTCTGAGTTTATTTTAGGTACATCTTGGTTCGGGGATCTATCCTTGGATCAAGATGTATCTCTTTAATTTTGTATCGCCACTCATGCTATGCAGGAAGAGTGGCAACCGTTTCGAGAGTTCCTTGGCAGAGCTCTCCTTCACGTTGTGGAGATCTCAGAGGATTGCAGGTGGGATCTCGCGTCCCTCGGCACGGGTCCTCTCAGATCGAGGTCCACACAGTGCTTAGTAACCAGACAACAAAAACAAACGCTACTTAATAACCATAAAAACAAAGACACAACAGAGACTCACAACAACACTCTCCCCGCACGACTCTACCTTAACCCAAGAAAACAGAGAGATTTGTGATGGCTGGGGGCTAAGCCCCCGACTATCGAAGAAGAAGCAGAAGAGCCCAGCTCCATTCCGTCCTTCTTAGTCACCGAATGTACACCGAACTTGCTGGGGACTTTCATGAGTGACATCTTCGTCGATGCTCCTCCGCCGGTGCCTCCGTTGTGCTCGTCGTCTTTCTTTGGTGACATCACGCCCTTCGGGAGCCATACGTGCGCCGCCTTGCAATCTCCTTTTTTTGTTGTGATTCTCAAAATCATTTTTGTTTTTGTAAGAGTTCCCACAATCTTTACAGATTTTCTTAAAATTTTTGTGGGAACTACGATTATGCCTTCTAATGTCTTCAATGTCATAAAATCGTTTATTCTTCGGCAAACATCTTCGGCAGATGAACGTTTCCACTGGTTCATTATTTTTTGAAATAAGGGGATTCATTTTTTAAACGTAAGGGTTTATGGTGATTTTCAAAATATATAATAAGATAATTTCCTAAAAAAAGTAATAATATCATCAAAAGGATTAGATGATCCAAACCCTTCATTTCAAAGGCCTTGCCTTAAATTTGGACAGTTTGTATCATTAACCTTAAGAAGGTCTGTTTTAGTTTCATAGGGCTTTAAGAGGGTTGCCCTTCAAGGAAAATATCATTTGCTTAAATGGGTTCCTCTGCAGGAAGATCATGAAGATCATTACATTTAAAAGGGTTCATCTGCAAGAAGATTATTTGCTTTAAAAAGGTTACTATTACCAAAATTAAAATAAAAACTCTCTGTTTGAATATTGACTTTGCATGTCTGATAAGAATATGCAAATAAAAACAAAGATGTTTCAACAAAAAAATTTATTCCAAAGATATTTCAACAAAAAATTCATTCCAAATTACCCTTTCTGATACTGATTCTAGCATTCTGTCATTCTGCCCGTTGATTATTTCAACAAAAAATTCATTCCAAAGATATTTCAACAAAAAATTCATTCCAAAGAAATGGGGTCTGAGGATTGCAAGAATTTTCTGAAAAAGTTTGGGAAATAAAGACTTATAATAGTGTTTACTATGCCATTGTTTGAATACTAGCAAATAATCTTTCCTACAATCCAAACAGGGCACGAAGAATATGCATATCCATCATTTAAGCTCCTCCCAACTTTGTGAGCTTTGATTGGATAATTAGAATATTGCTCTGGCTTTGTACTTCTCTTGCTTTTTACTGCTCTGGCTTAGTATGCGTATCTATAAAATCTTTAGGTCCGCCGCTTCTTGCTCTGACGCATACTGGTCTGGCTTAGTATGCGTATCTATAAAATCTTAAGTTACATCGCCAAGCTGCATTCTTTTCGGGTTAAGAAACAAAAACGAAGAAGAAGAAAAGTGATCTATTCACCCCTTTCTCTTCCCTGGACACATGTTCATGGCTTTTGACTTTTGGAATCGACGATCCTCCTCTTAAATCCCTTAAAAATGAATTTTTAAGTAGCCCTAGCTTCTAGGACTTGGACAAAGAGATTAGACAAGAAAGAAATATCATCTTTGAATCTCTTGGGAAATGATATTTTCACTCCCCCCTGTAGTGCGCTTTCGCGCCCCCTTATAACGTGCACAGTGGGCAACTTTATGTCAAATAACGTCAATAGGGGCGCCAATGCGTTAGAGCAAGAAGCGGGGGACCCTTATAACGTTACGCATACTAAGCCAGACCAGTATGCGTCAGAGCAAGAAGCGGTGGACCTAAAATTTTTATAGATACGCATACTAAGCCAGAGCAGTTAAAAGACAGAGAAGTACAAAGCCAGAGCAATATTCTAATTATCCAATCAAAGCTCACAAAGTTGGGAGGAGCTTAAATGATGGATATGCATATTCTTCGTGCCCTGTTTGGATTGTAGGAAAGATTATTTGCTAGTAATCAAACAATGGCATAGTAAACACTATTATAAGTCTTTATTTCCCAAACTTTTCCAGAAAATTCTTGCAATCCTCAACCCCGTTTCTTTGGAATGAATTTTTTGTTAAAATATCTTTGGAATTAATTTTTTGTTGAAATAATCAACGGGCAGAATGACAGAATGCTATAATCAGTATCAGAAAGGGTGATTTGAAATGAATTTTTTGTTGAAATATCTTTGGAATGAATTTTTTTGTTGAAACATCTTTGTTTTTATTTGCATATTCTTATCAGACATGGAAAGTCAATATTCAAACAGAGAGTTTTTATTTTAATTTTGGTAATAGGAACCTTTTTAAAGCAAATAATCTTCTTGCAGAGGAACCCTTTCAAATGTAATGATCTTCATGATCTTCGTGCAGAGGAACTCATTTAAGCAAATGATATTTTCCTTGAAAGGCAACCCACTTAAAGCCCTATGAAACTAAAACAGACATTCTTAAGGTTAATGATCCAAACCGTCCAAATTTAAGGCAAGGCCTTTGAAATGAAGGGTTTGGATCATCTAATCATTTTGATGATATTATTACTTTTTTAAGGAAATTATCTTATTATATATTTTGAAAATCACCATAAACCCTTACGTTTCAAAAATGAATCCCCTTATTTCAAAAAACAATGAACCAGTGAAAACGTTCATCTGCCGAAGATGTTTGCCGAAGAATAAACGATTTTATGACATTGAAGACATTAGAAGGCATAATCGTAGTTCCCACAAAAATTTTAAGAAAATCTGTAAAGATTGTGGGAACTCTTACAAAAACAAAAATGGTTTTGAGAATCACAACAAAAGGGGAGATTGCAAGGCGGCGCACGTATGGCTCCCGAAGGGCGTGATGTCACCAAAGAAAGACGACGAGCACAACGGAGGCACCGGCGGAGGAGCATCGACGAAGATGTCACTCATGAAAGTCCCCAGCAAGTTCGGTGTACATTCGGTGACTAAGAAGGACGGAATGGAGCTGGGCTCTTCTGCTTCTTCTTCGATAGTCGGGGGCTTAGCCCCCAGCCATCACAAATCTCTCGATTTTCTTGGGTTAAGGTAGAGTCGTGCGGGGAGAGTGTTGTTGTGAGTCTCTGTTTTGTGTCTTTGCTTTTATGGTTATTAAGTAGCATTTGGTTTTGTTGTCTGGTTACTAAGCACTGTGTGGACCTCGATCTGAGAGGACCCGTGCCGAGGGACGCGAGATCCCACCTGCAATCCTCTGAGATCTCCACAACGTGAAGGAGAGCTCTGCCAAGGAACTCTCGAAACGGTTGCCACTCTTCCTGCATAGCATGAGTGGCAATACAAAATGAAAGAGATACATCTTGATCCAAGGATAGATCCCCGAACCAAGATGTACCTAAAATAAACTCAGAGTCGCCATCCATGGATACGCCATGGAACCAAAAATAAATGCTCTGCTTGCAACAGATAACCAGAGATACAGAAGGTCCGTGCCTGATGACGAATGCAGAAGGTCCGAAGAACACCCTCAATTCGCCCGAGTGCAAACACTTGGTCTCTTATGCCATTTATTTATTAACTTCGAAGAGTTTTGAGTGAAAATCATGTGAAATGGGAACAAAGTATCTCCGAGAAAACGTCTATCTAATCATGCATGTCTCGAAGATGAAAATAAGCACACACAAAAGAACTAGGAGAAATGTTACCTAAGAATAGCTAGGTTATGAGTGTCATGCCTAATAGGTGTCTAAGTTCTGATAGGCAAACACATGCATGCTGCAGCTAAAGGTACAAGTCTGTACAGGAAAGGAAATCTAAAATTATCAGTTTATCATGAATAGTAAATGAAATAAGGAACAAACAAAAATGCCAGGCAAATAATAGAATAATGAAATAAAACCTACGGCGTGCACATAGCGCCTATTTACAATGGGGCGAATACATAGCGCCTAATATAAAATCCTAACACATCTCATCTAGAAAGCAGTAAATGACAGATAGCATTTGCAATAATAAAAACCTATGGCGTGCACATAGCGCCTAATATAAAATCCTAACACATCTCATCTAGAAAGCAGTAAATGACAGATAGCAATTGCAGTAATAAAAACCTATTGCGTGCACATAGCGCCTATCTACTATGGGGCGAATACATAGCGTCTAATATAAAATCCTAACACATCTCATCTAGAAAGCAGTAAATGACAGATAGTCATTACAATAATAAAAACCTATGGCATGCACATAGCGCCTATCTACAATGGGGCGAATACATAGCGCCTTATATAGAATCCTAACACATCTCATCTAGAAAGCAGTAAATGACAGATAGCAATTGCAGTAATAAAAACATATGGCGTGCTCATAGCGCCTATCTACAATGGGGCGAATACATAGCGCCTAATATAAAATCCTAACACATCTCATCTAGAAAGCAGTAAATGACAGATAAAAGAAATGCAGTAATACAGTAAAGTGTTACAGCTAAGAGGATAAACATGTGCAATGAGTAAACGTCAGTAGATGATAGTAAAAGATAATCAAATACCTGATAAAGATAGAGAATTACAGCTAAGCACGTGAGAGCTATAACTAAACAACTAGGTAAAACACATAAGCAGGTAAATGCTATAGCTAAGTACGTAAGCAAGGAGATGAACACAAACTATCATGATCCTATGTAACAATCGATATACAAACACAAGCCCTAAGTGCTAACAACAGACCCTAATGCTCTGTTTGGTTGCTGGGTTTTTTTTGTTCCCAGGATTTATGTGGGTAAAGTTTTAGTGGTCACATCAGCTTTTTCTTGCTGACATCAGCAAAATCTTGTCTTGAAAAGGGTGTTCTCTCTTTCTCTCTCTACCCTCTCTCTCCACTCATCATAATATCTTTCTCTAATTAATGCTTCTCCCCTCTTTTTTCTCCTACCTTTACCCACATAAATCCCAGGAAAAAAAAAAACCCGGCATCCAAACAGAGCACAAGACTCTAATGTTTAAGCCCGAGTCTTTAGATGATCTGATGTTCATCCAAAGAAGCCTACGTATCCCCGCCTCCACGAGAATCAAGGCAACGTAGTTCTTCGCACATATTCTAAGCTATGATGTTTCAGACATCTAGACATCTGTCCTAGACTCGACCTAAAAGACCGGACTAGTTATTAAAGCTTCTTGTACGATTATTTAAATTCCAGTGGATTGTAGATTTTAGGACACCCTATATGCCCTAACTAAATGTGAATTAGCCCTAAGTTAATGCAGGTGGTTCCTACAACGTATGTGTAACTAGGCTGCGTATCCTAAGGAAGACAATGGGATCACTAACGCATCCTATTCTAGTCATCTGTCGGCGATGTGGATCGCCAACTGACCGGACGGAGGCGCTCATATAACTCTAGGATAAACCTCTAACTCTAAAACAAACACACACATGCACACAACAAATCAAAGACAAACCCCGTAACTCTAAATGAAACTCTATCTAGGAGAAACTCTAACTCTAGAGGAAGAGCTTTTTGAAAACACGGTTTTAAAGAAAAAATGATTAAAGCATATTTATTTACAAAGTTTGGCTAGACTTGGGACATGGATCCCAAGCTGCACTACGTACCTCGTGGAAGAGGATCAAGCCAATGTAGTTCGAAACGAACTTTTCTAAATGCTCTAAAACTCAACAGTTTAGATTTCTTTAAGACTTTTGATGTTTTATTGTTGATTTGAAGTGTTTTTATATTTTTGGTGTTTTAAAAGTGTGTTCACACCCTTTCAGCTAAAAGAGATTCGACAGAAGAGCCTCCTCACCCACCATATCGCGGTAGAGTAATTTAGAGGGAAACGGGATCCCTAAAGCCTAAGGGGAAAGAAATCAAAATCGAGGGGGGACTAAAATCTCAAAGAAAAGAACAATCTCGAAGAGACGAAAACAAAACTAACGAGCCCTAATCAATCTCCAAAGGAGACGATATCTAAACTGCGAGGGAAAACCCTAAACAAACGAGAGATGAAAAGCCTCTAACCCCAAGGGCAAACTTCTAAATGAAAAGGGACAGACAAAAATCCTATACGAAGAACCATTAAACAATCGGTCACTAAGGAAAGGTCCTAACTGGTTAAACACTCTAAGAGGAGGGAATCCCTTATCCTGCGAAAACTCTAAGGCATGAAGGGACGAGATTGGCTCAAGAAACGCTCCATCGTCGCCCTTTCACTTGGGCTACCCAATGATAATACAAAAAATGACAACATGAGGTATCGACACATTAGGAATGGTTGGCACAATGAAAAATTGAGAGAGAATATGATTTGAACAGGAGCCAAGATCGGACCACCTGGATTCTATCATGATGGGGACTGAAATATCCTAAGAAAATCAAAGTAGAAATAGCATGAACGGACTCCTGTCCAGCCATTGGTGTGCACACTACTTGGCTTTGATGACTCCATTAACTCAAGAGAAAGATGTAAGAAAAAAAAAACTTAACCATGAAATCATTTAACACAGCAACTCCCCATACCTGTGTAATTTCAAATGTACACAATCAAATAGTGAATCTAATATAGTGGTGAATTATGGTTAGAGCATAAATGAGGTTAAACTATTTAGAACCAGGAATAGAGCTCAAATGTGTAAGAATTGATGACGACTGAATTTTGCCCAAACAAGAATGAATTTTGGCGGAGCATAGCTAGTGCTCTTTGACTGGAATTCAAGATTGCCTAAATGAGACACAGGTCATAAGCCCAATGCAAGGAAAGACATAGAAATTCATGGAAATAACAAACATGACTGATGTAGCTTGAATAGGACCAAAATAGAAAGAATTATACATAGAGGTTATGGAGGTTATACCAAAGATTTTGAGTCCAATTTTATAGCACCCATTACTCCAACTGGAATAACACACTGACAGAATGGTTGAGATTAGCATTGGAGACCAAAATCATACCATTGAATCTTACAAATATGCATTTGCTATTCATAAGCACATTGACTCATAAAATCAATGAGAACCCAAAATACATAATTGAATTGTTATTGCCAAGACAAGGGCTGAAACATGGATCGAACCTAGTGCCAAACTGGGTTGAGACATGGACTAAGTCTTGTATAAAACTATGACTGAATTTATGTGCTAAACAGGGCAGCAACATGGACTAGCACTGTGCTGAAACAGGGGCAGCAATGGAGCTGAAATGGGGGTGAATCTGTGCTGAAACGGGGGCAGCAACAAGGACTAGCATCATGACAAAACATGGGCAGCAACATGGACTGGTACTGTGCTGAAACAGGGGCAGCAATGGGGCTGAAATGGGGGTGAATCTGTGTAAAACAGGGGGCAGCAACGTGGCTGAATCTGTGCTGAAACAGGGGGCTGAAATGGGGGCTAATCCTGTTAAAACAAGGTGGGGGCTGCCATTATAGAGGAGGTGAAGTAACCAACCAGATTTTGGAAAGGGGGGGGGTATCACAGGTTATTACAGTTCATAGGCAGAATTTCCAAAGCCCAATGGAAAAGAAATGACAAATGCAAAATCATGTAGTCAAATACTTAGGCTAATGACATTTCTAAAAAAAAAATCTTTTACACCATTAACATGAGCCCAACCAAACATTGCCAGTTGGGATGCTCCTTGACCTCAATTATCCTCCAAAAGATTGTAAGTGTTGTAACAGGTTCCATAAAAAGATGAACGGGCTTAGTATTAAAATAATGGATTGTGGGTCTAATATAAACGCACATCCAAATGAGTTGGCTGGGGCAAAGATTTAATGAAAATAAAGACCATACCAGGCTAAAATAAAACAATCTGAAAGAAGTTGGATTATGGTCTGACCCAACTCCTTAAATTCCAAACAATTGACTAATTAGCTTAAATCATATTTAATTGAAACAATTCACAGCCACTGAGCTAAACCAATTTCCATTTTTAAAAATAAATCAAAGAGTGAGAAAGAAACTCACCTGAACTATTGGCGATGATGAGTGGGAGAATAGAGCTGTATAGTTGAGGGTTGGGGGTGATGATCAGTAAGTGGGCCTTGCAAGAGGATCTCTAGATTGGTAGGAATTGCCGCAGATGGTCATAATTTGCAGATTTAGGCAAATTCGGTACCACAATATCTGGATCTCCCTCTTTCTCAAAGAGAATGACCGAACCCCCCATCTTGCTTTTCCCTGTGCTGAAGGAAAACGATTGCCGATTGATGGGTTCGCCAAAATGGCAAATGACAGCAACCGGATCCAGAGAATATCAAATATGATGGCGACTCCGAGGCATAGCAATTGAAGATATTGAAAGGAGCTTGGTGGTGAACAATCTTGGCAATTTGCAGAGAAAACGGGTTCCGGCTGGGTGGCCGGAGATGATGATGTCGGAGATGGGTTTAAGGTATAAGGAAAATGGGTATGGAGGTGGGTTTCAATGGAGGACTGAGAGAGGGGGTTTGATGGTGGAGATAAAGAAGAAGAAAATGGCTGCGAAGAAATGGTAGCTAAGGAAGGTTGAAGATGGGGTCGGCCGGAATCCGGCAATGCCTTGCCGGAGAAGATGAAATTGGATTTAGTGGGGGGGAAGAAGGAGAAGAAGAAGAAGATGATGGGGGTTTTGAATAAAACAGGGGATGGGTTTTAAAATGGGTTTAGGGGATTTTGAGAAGTGGAAATGAGGGTGGGATTGGTGGCTGGCCGGATTTAATGGTGTCCGGTTGTGAGTTGCAGAGGTAGTTTAGGGACAACGTGGAGATGTAGGTGTAGGGGTAATGGTGGAAATGGGTTTGATTGGAGATGAGATTGGGTTTTTGGTAGTGATGATGGTTAGATGGGGTTACCAGATTTGGGGTTTTTGAGGAGTGGGTTTGGGATTATTAGAACTAAATGAAGATGGAGATGGTCGGTGAGATGGCGTTGAGGTGGGAGGTGGGAGGTGGAAGGTGTGAGTGATGGTGGCTAGCAAATTAGAGAAGGGGAATAAGGGGAGAAATACAGAGGTGATGGTGGCTCCGATGGCTTCGCCGGATTCCGGCAAGCCCACCGGAGAAGATGGGGTGGTGGCTGGGAGAAGAAAAAGAAGAAGAAGATGTCGGTTTGGCCGGAATCCCGATGGGAGATGGAGCCGGAGAAGAGCGTGGTCGGAAGTTGGAGGGGAATTTTTTTCTCTCTCTCTGGTTTTTCAAAAAAAAAAATCCCCTGCTACAAACCCTAGTTCGTTGGGTTTATAAAGAAGAGAAAAAACTAAAATAAAATGATATTTTCTAACCCCGCCCTCCCCCCATTTTCTCCTTTTGGACAGCCTCTACAGTGTATTTGTAACAATTTTTTTACAATAGCAGGGGGCGGCCAGGTAAAGGAAAACGGAATATTTGACCCCTGCTATCCCACTTGGACAGCCTCCCTAAAGTATTTTAACAACTCTTTTATACTAACAGGGGGCTAAGTAAAAAAAAAAAACAAGAGAAAAATTTTCCTTCTCAACTAATTCTAGCCATGAACCTCCATTGATCTAGATTAGGCTCTAATCATTACTTGAAAATGAAGAAATAAATCTTTCTTATTTACGAAATTGCCCTGCTTTCAGATAATGCACCCCCCAATTATGTAACACATTAATCTGTATACCCATAAATCCTCCTGGACAGCCCACAGTGGCAAACTTGAACTGGTTTTTCAGATTCCAGCACAAATCATTTTCTAGCTAAATCGACACCCTTCTGAACTTGCACCACGACACTGTCTTAGCTTGTTTGCTGGGCAAACGTGCACGGATCTTGACGAAATTTTACAGGGACCTCGGTGGGACCCTAAGCTAACCTAGGGCACAATTTGATACCTCATAACACTAGTTTTTTAGGGTAATTATTTAGAACAAAACGTAAAAGGGGTTCGCTCAAAATGAGGTGTCTACACACTGTTGTTTGAAAAGATATGAGCAAAAGTTTTAATATGTGTTACTGTGGATTTAATGTAGGAAAAATTATTAAAAAAATACAAAGTTTTGTCTAAATTGTGAATAAAGGGTAGTGATTTGAAAATTATAAAAAAGGTGTTGTCGGGTGAGAGAAGATGGCTTTTAGGACAAATATGCCCTTCTGCCTCTTTTTTCCCTCCACCTTTTTCACCTATCCCTATACACTTATTACATTCTCACCTACCACCTTCTTCTTCCTCAAGGCTTTTCTAACGTGGAAAACTCCTTGAGAGGGTTTTGAAGGTTGCCATTTACCTACCACATTCTTCTTCCTCAAGGCTTCATGAAAGGTTTTTGAAGCTTGTCATTGCCATTGTAGTTTTGAAAAAAGCTTCATTGCCAACGTTTCCAAGCTCCATTACCATTGTAGTGTTGAAAAAAAACTCCATTTGCAACGTGATAATGCTCCATTGCCATTGTAAATTAGGAAAAAAGCCCATTGCCAACGTGATATAGCTCCATTGCCATTGTAGTTTGGAAAAAGATCGTCATTGCTTATTTGGGTGATAAACATAGCTTCGGTTAGGTTTAACATCTTTTCTTCATGTTTTCATGTTTTTTGTGCTTTGGTTTTTTCATCATATTTATGAGACTCTTTGTTTAGTTGCCATGTTTATCTTGACCTCTCTTTATCTCTCTATGTATACAATCATGTTTGGTTACATGTTAGAACCTAGTGGTTCCAGGATATAAAATATGGTTCTGTAGTGGTTCTGGGGCAGAAAATCTGGTTCCTTAGTGGTTCCGAGGTATAAAATGTGGTTCTGAAGTGGTTCGAGGGTATAAAATGTGGTTCCGTAGTGGTTCCATAGTGGTTCCGGGGTATAAAATGTGGTTCCCTAGCTGTTCCGAGGTATAAAATGTGGTTCACTAGTGGTTGCTATGTATAAAATGTGGTTCCCTAGTGGTTCTCGGGTATAAAATGTGGTTCCCTAAAGGTTCCTGGGTATAAAATGTTGTTCCCTAGTGGTTCCAGAGTAAAAATTGTGGTTCCCTGTAGTTCCGAGGTATAAAATGTGGTTCCAGAGTGGTTCCGGGGTATAAAATGTGATTCATTAGTGGTTCTGAGGTATAAAATGTGGTTCTGTATTGGTTCTGGGGTAGAAAATGTGGTTCCCTAGTAGTTCCGATGTATAAAATGTGGTTCCCTAGTGGTTCTGGGGTATAAAATGTGGTTCCCTAGTGATTCCGGAGTAGAAAATGTGGTTCCCTAGTGGTTTCAGGGTATAAAATGTGGTTCCCTAGTGGTTCTAATGTATAAAATGTGGTTCCGTAGTGGTTCCGGGGTATAAAATGTGGTTCCGTAGTGGTTCCGGGGTAGAAAATGTGGTTCCCTAATGTTTCCGGCGTATAAAATGTGGTTTCGTAATGGTTCCGGGGTATAAAATGTGGTTCCCTGGTAGTTCCGGGGTATAAAATGTGGTTCCCTGGTAGTTCCGGGGTATAAAATGTGGTTCCCTAGTGGTTCCGGGGTATAAAATGTGGTTCCGGAGTATAGAATGTGGTTCCGTAGTGGTTTCGAGGTATACAATGTGGTTCCTTAGTGATTCCGGGGTATAAAATGTGGTTCCCTAGTGGTTCCGGGGTAGAAAATGTGGTTCCCTAGTGACCCTGGAGTAGAAAATGTGGTTCCCTAGTGGTTGCGGAGTAGAAAATGTGGTTCCTTAGTGGTTCCGAGGTATAAAATGTGTTTCCCTAGTGGTTCCGGGGTAGAAAATCTGATTCCCTAGTGGTTCCAAGGCATAAAATGTGGTTCGGTAGTGGTTCGAGCGTATAAAATGTGGTTCCCTAGTGGTTCTGAGGTATAAACTGTGGTTCCACAGTGGTTCCGAGGTATAAAATGTGGTTCTCTAAAGGTTATGGGGTATAAAATGTGGTTCCGTAGTGGTTCTGAGGTATAAAATGTGGTTCCCTAGTGGTTCCGGCGTATAAAATGTGGTTCTCTAGTGGTTCCGACGTAGAAAATGTGGTTCTCTAGTGGTTCCGGGGTAGAAAATGTGGTTCCCTAGTGGTTCCGGGGTATAAAATGTGGTTCTCTAGTGGTTCCAGGGTAGAAAATGTGGTTCCCTAGTGGTTCCGGGGTATAAAATGTGGTTCCGAGGTATAAAATTTGGTTCCCTAGTGGTTCCGGGGTAGAAAATGTTGTTCCCACACCGGGCCCGTACATGCCGGGTCAACCCGCGTGTCACCCGGATTTTTACCGTATTTTTTTAAGTTGTTTTTAGGAAATGTTATCTGCACTACCGTATTTGGATGAGGACACTCCTCACTTTATTAAAAGTACGGTATGGCCCGCACCATAGGATGATCCAAACCGTCCATTAGATGGGCCACAGCCTAAATAGGTTGTGCCCCAAAAAGCATTTCCGTAGGTTTATCCTAACCCTCTGATCAGAATGTTAGAGGGTTGGTCCTAACCCTCTATAGATCGGAGGGTTAGGATCAACCTATGGAAATGATTTTTGGGGATACAACCAATTTAGGCTGTGGCTCATCTAATTGACGCTTTGGATCATCCTATGGGGGGCCATACCGTACTTTTAATTAAATGAGGAGTGTCCTCATCAAAATACAGTAGTGTGGATAACATTTCCCTTTTTTTGTATGGGAATTTGCTAGCCACCTTTGCTGAGGCAACTTCTCGGCTTGTGGCCCATCCTTTGATGCAAAGATTAGCAGAAGTAATATGGGTGCAAAGGTGGCTAGCAAAAGCATAATTGCAAAAAATAGTAATCATTACGTGGCTGAAGTGCTAAGTTTTAAATGAAAAATTACGAAAAAATGGAAGCAAAGTATTAAAATTACGAAAAAAACACCAAAATGATGCACTAACATATGACAATTACCGAACTACAAAGTTTGACTGTCTTCCGTCGGAAGTCCGACTCGAAAGTCCGAACAAACCTTCGGACTTCCGAATGGAACCAATATTTTGGTTATGTATACTGGCTTCCATTCGGAAGTCCGAAGTTTTGTTCGGACTTCCGATGGAAGCCAGTAGAATAGGGATAATTTCAAAGATTTTTATTTTCAAATTGAGTAAAAATTCGAAGGATAATAGGTAAACATTGTGATCTTAGTGTCATGCAAGCAACCATAAATTGAAGCTTGATTTTGATGTTTTAGAATAAAAAAATGCAAAGAAAATGGATTTATCTTGAAAATGGGGAAAACAACAAAATTCACTTTTAAGCTCAAAATTCATTTTCTTTGCATTTTGTAACACTGCTTCAATAAGTTTATCATGAATAAACCCTCATGATTTCCAAACTCTGTTGTAAATGGCAACCTTCAAAACCCTTCCATGGAGTTTGCCACGTTAGAAAAGTCTTGAAGAAGAAGAAGGTGGTAGGTGAGAAGGTAATAAATGCATAGGGATAGCTGCAAAAAGGTGGAGAAAAAAAGAGGTAGGAGGGTATATTTGTCCTAAAAGCCATCTTCTCTCACCTGACAACACCCTTGTTATAAATTTCAAATCAATACCCTTTATTCACAGTTTAGACAAAACTTTGCATTTTTTTTTTATAATTTTCCCTTTAATGTAAGTGTTAATTTGCCTGTTATATCTTATCTTTTCTGACCTTCTGGGGAACTGAAACAATGTTTACAGCAAGAGGGGAATGATATTTTCACTTTCCTTGTAGTACGCATTGGCGCTCCTATTGACGTTATTTGACATAAAGTTGCCCACTGTGCACGTTATAAGGGGGCGCGAAAGCGCACTGCCGAGGGAGTGAAGATATCATTTCCCAAGAGATTCAAAGATGATATTTCTTTCTTGTCTAGTCTCTTTGTCCAAGTCATAGAAGCTAGGGCTACTTAAAAATTCATTTTTTAAGGGATTTAAGAGGAGGATCGTCGATTCCAAAAGTCAAAAGCCATGAACATGTGTCCCGATCGTTATGATGATATTTCGTGTCCTGTCTAATCTCTTTCACAAGTCCTAGAAGCTAGAAGCCTAGAACTACAAAAAATGTCATTTTTTAAGGGATCTCCGAGGCAATTTTGAGAAAAGCCATTTCGTGTGCCTTAGTACAAGCTTTTTAGCAGACTTTGTCTTACTGATTTAACTCATCCCGCCTGTCTCGGGCTTCACGAACCAGTTCAAAGGAAAAGACGAGCTAGGTATGTGCAATCATTAAAATACGGTTTTCTAGTGGGGCCCACTTCATAGTGAAAGAGAGGAGTGCCTTTATTTTTTAAAAAAGGGGAGCCAAACCGTAATAATCAATCGTCGAGTAAATCGAGGGTTCTTATTGGGTGGGCCCAGGTAAAGTCACCGACTATCCTACAAACTACAAAGGATAAGGTCTGTTTATATGCACTTGTGCTATTTTCTAGGGTGTATGCTACCTCATTTGCAGCTTCCCGGGCGGACAAATAATGCCCTTTGCTTCCTAAACAATTTTAAAGTCAAATCATGTTACAAATTCAATTTGGCTTCTTATAACCTCACGAACAATGTTTTGATAATGGGATGAACTGACCTTGTTATACAAATCTTAACCGGTTGTTAAAATCTGTTACAATTCTCAAAACTATAGGCACCCAATCACACAAGTATAGAATAAAGTCAGTCGTCCCATTATCAAAGCATTAATCAAATCAAGCAGCTGCTGATATTCGCACCACAATGTTTTAATAATTTCAAAAAAGAGTTTTTATATGATGCCCGACCGTGAAGATCACAAGGGCATGGTGGCAAAACCCTGCCCTTTGGATTTTGATATGGTCAAAACACATTTTTTGACTTCCCACTTAGATCAAAAATTCAAGGGACAGAGTGGGTATTTTTACGGTCATGCATCATATAAATTCTCAATAAGGTTGTGTTTTCTTTTTTAATGGGTCTCAGAGAGCTTTTTACAAGTGTAGTCACCCTAGGAAAGCTATTTAAAAACTAAAGGGATTTTTGCTGATTAGTCCCTACATGGCAAAATAATTGGGGCCGAAAAGGGAAAAAATGGATCAGAAAAAAAAAAACAGAGCTTGAAAAAAAGAATCACTTTTCCTCCGAAAAGCATTACTTATCCAGCAAGTTCTCTCTCGCTCAATAATGTTATTTTAATAATAATTGGAAACCCGGTTATTTATTAACTTTTAAAATTTAAGGACTTTTTGAAATCCGTTTTTTGTGGGATTCCAAAGCTTACCCCGTCCGTATTTTTGGGGTTCAAGGGTATAAGTTATAGGCTTGAATGGAGTGGTGGGACATACACTGTCAATAAATAATTGGGCCACTTTAAGTGTATTTTTAATGGTGGAGCCCACCATAATAAAAGGCCTTATTTAATATGATTTCTCTACTCGAAAAATTGTCTCAAATATTGATTAATTCTTATTCAATTTGAGGTAATTGAAGACTCTGGGAGCCATTCTAATTTTTATAATTGGATTAGAATTTATTAGCAATGGGCTATGAGAATTTAAGTGGGCCCTACTTCTATTGTGATTATATTGCAATATGTTGCTTCTGATTATATTGAAACTCATCCATGTGTGAATGAATTAACTATTGATTGTTATTATAACAAAGTTGTGAACCCATAAGTTAAGGGCAATGATATTACGAGTTGTGGGTCCATTGGAGTGTGGCCCACTAAGTGTTGTAACTGCTAGTGGGCTCATCCGATTGTAAATATATTGAAATACCCACTTAACTTATACACTTGAGTATAGTGGGAGTTTCCAATGTTTAAGACTTGCAATTAATTATTACTCATAATCTACATCTATATCAAGTTCTCATGTGGCAAAGACCTTAGACATAATATGTATATGAATAGGCATTTAATTATGTGCATACATATTAGCTGTTAATGTGAATTGTATCATTTCATTTTTGTAATTGATCAGATACACTTCATGAGAATTGCACATATAGAAATATCATATGTGCAATGAGATGCACATATGATAGTTTCTGGGAAATTACCTAAGCTATGTAAATCGGGAAGTAGTCTTTTCTATTAATTTACTATATACTTTGAATTTGATTTCTCATTCCTGTTGGGTGTTTTCTCAGTTCAGGGATATGGTAACTAATTTAAAAAACTATTTTCTGATACACTTGAGTCATGTAAATCGGGAACTAGGATTTCTGTTAATTTACTACATGCTCTGAATTTGATTTCTGATTCCCATTGGTAACGGACTGAAAAACTATATTCTTGTGGAGTACGTGACATCTTGATGATATTACCTTTTTGACAATTTTGGAGAAATTATCGCGAGTAGTTTTTCAAGACGAAAAGAAATCACTGTAATGACCAAAAACAAAAGGCTTCCATTATCCTTGTAAGTTGTAAATTTGTTCTGGTATTGATGGCTTTGAATGGCATTATTTAGGATCTAACAATAGAAGAAAATTGGCCATGTCCCACTGTAGAGATTTCACGTTTCTCTATTATGAGTTTAGAAGAAAATGTTATCTTGATTTCTCGAGTCATACCCTATGACACACCGAGAGCTAATACTTGACATTGAAGACTTTGAGAAGTATCTCAAAGTGGTTGTTGATGCTAATGATTGTGTTTCGAGCATCTAGTAAGGACCTTTGTTTTATCACTATTGAAAGTGAGCAGTGTAGCCTCTGTGATATAGAAGTCTCATAGGATTGGCACATCATCAGTTGACTTGATTCTTAGGATCATGTCTGAGATTCCTGATCTGGAACCGTGTCCAAATAAGGTTGCATTTGATCTACAGTTTTATGATAATTGTATCCCGTGTCGATGGGATGATTATCAGTCCGAGTTTAGTGTTAGCCTCTTGAAAACCAAGGAGCCTAGAGGACATGAACTTGACTTTGAGTTTTTTAGATAATAACTTCTTTCCTGATAAGACTTGGCACTGGGAATGCTTATCATGACGGCTTGCTCTTTAGGTGAGCTTTTCATCAAGATTATGTGTACCTTAGTTTGCCTTTTTTGGAAGTAACCCGATCTTAAAGAGAATCAAAACTCTATTAATGACTTTGTTAGAAAGCTCGTCTACGTGAATAGAATTCACTTTAGGTCTAAGCAATGGCATTGGGTTATAAGCTGACATCTTGGGTCTTATCCACTGAATGTATCTTATCTTATTTTAGGAAACTTGAAGCTTCTATTTTGAAAGATTCATTCTTTGCTGACTCGAGTGTAAAATGGTGTATAATACTAGATGAGAATGTGTTCTGTGTCTTTCTTTTAAGGATTTCTTATAGAGTTATTTTGACATGGTATTGTTCGCATATGGTAGAAGGTCACATTCTTTTGGGAGAAGTGACCGTACTAGTTTTTCTGCAGATGATAAAATCTTATGAAAATGTGAAAGTCCTCATTAGAATATCAGGTATCTTTAGTTCTCATAAGATCGCCTTTCCTTTGCACCCAAGTACTGTAATTAAAGGTTTTACACTCCAATATTATTTGGTTGATAATTTTAGAGCTCGATACTTCTTGTTTTTTGAGGTACTCTCTAATGTTCCTAACCAGTTGAGGGTTTAGGCTTTAAGTATTGCATAGCCTGCTTGTGTTGAATGAGCAAGGTGAAAGTTTAGCGAACCGTGTATTATGAAAAGTATCCTCAATCCTTTTAGAAATCATTTTGGGTCTTTTCTTAGATACCGCAATCAGAGTAGCGTAACTGATGAGAGCAAACTTGTCTAAGATTTGTTTCTTAGTAACCGAATGTGTTCGATGGTCTTGTGATGTATTGAGAATGTCACAAATACGTAAGGTTTTAGGATCTCTTGTCCAGTGCGTAAAAAAGTTTAATCCATTTGAGATGGGTTTTAGTTATCATTTTCTTTGATGTGAATTTGAGTTTTGACCTAATTGAAACTAAGATTGTGTCTCAGTATGAGCTGCCACATGTTTTTTCAAACCAGTTCTCTAAGTTTATAGCCGACTCCCGAGAGATATGCCGATGGTTAGTGGGAGTATGTGTGCATCATTGCTAGTGATAGTGGGAGTGTGCTTCCTTTACTGGTATTAGTGGGAGAGCATTGCATTTTAGCCATAGGTTTGGTTGGATTGGGCTTTTTGGATTTGGCTACGTTGAATGGTATTAGTTACTTTCTATGTATAAAGGTTCCTTATGCCTAGGGCTGCAACAGGGTTGGGTTGGGTCGGGTTTTTCAAAACCCTAGCCCAACCCTGGATCCCATTATCTTGGCCCTGACCCGCCCTGACCCTGAGTCAGGGCCGGAAAACCTCAACCCATTACCCGCGCGAAAATGAATAATGAAAGAATATGGATTTTATAGCCAATTACAAAAGCATCACTGCCAAAACTACGCCTAGGCTATTAGCAAATGTCTAACAAGGACAACAGAGTACTTGGCAATTACAAAAAGTAGATTGGATTGGACGTCTCTTCTCGGCTTCTCGCCCCCCTCCATCCTTCAGCCCGATTAGTCAGCAGGGTCTATGGGCAATGGACCACGCCCATGCTCTCCACATGGTACCCAACCATATGCACATGCGGTGCATGTGTGAGCAACCATGACCCCGCCAACCAAGAGGGCCCCACTAGAGATGTCAAGTCACCTAAAAGTTTCCAAGGTCAGGCAATTCTAGCCATCCAACAAAATGCCAGTACTGGCGGGCTAGGGAGTGTGTTGGGACCAAGCCAATGCCTACAGAATTTCCATTTTCCAAAACAGAAATATAACTCATTCTTGCCGGAAAGACTTGCTAAACAAAGACAAAATAACTTCCCAAAACCCACCCAAAAAGGTTCCTTTGTTCACAACCCTCAACATTGATATTAGCCCTTTCATACAACTAGGAAAACCTTTCATAGTATCAACATCTTTGAAATGAAAATAGAAAGAAAGAACACATATGAAATCTCCTTATCAACCCATCCGAAAACCAAACTAATCATTTAAACCATCAATTAGAATCAACACAAATTCTCCCAAAGTGACCATACATCCCATCAAGTTTCGGTCCAGATTGAGTAGTTTTGGGCTTCTTAATTAAATCATTTGTTAATGTAATCCCTCGTGAGACGGAGCCATGTCATGTACTCGCTGCCATCATCCTTGATCATGTAATCTTGCAAGAAATTCGCCAAAGAGCTATCGATGCTTCTTACTTCTAGGTAATTGTATAAATCTTTCTGTAATTGCTCATCCAAATCCCTGCACAAGAAAAAAATAAATTTACAGCTTCAACTCATACCCCAAAAGCCCAATTCTTTACTTCAGATAAGACTGCTAGCAAAACATAATTACTATTCTTTTTATATGTGGGTGTTATACTGAACCTTCAAACCGATTACTGAACTCGAAATAAATGTAATTTTGAGTCCCATAATCGGTTAGGGGCTCACAATCGGTCGACACAATCTCAAACAAACAGGGCATAAATAACAAAAACTCTTAACAGCTTAAGCTTTTGGAGATATTGGTTGTTTCAAACAATTGAGATTAAAAAGAAAGAAAACAAAAAAACTTACGAAAATTTGGGGCCAATGAGAACAGGTGCAACATCAGATTACTTGCATTTCGTCCACAGTGATATGTGTAAAAGAGGCAATGCAATAAAATTCCAAAGAAATCCCCTGTGATGTATTGAGTTTTACCACCAGAGAAATATTGGGCTGATTCCAACTCTCCTTTTTTCCTTCTTTCTCATAAAGATGAAGCTTCTGAACCTCAACTTGAATACTCTCCCCATTCAAATCTCGCTTCAAGGTGATTGAACCTTCACTTCTTTTATCGATGATCTCGAACGGGAACCCCACTGGAAAATCATTATCCTACACAGAAAATACAAGGAATCACAAGAAAATCTCAAAATTTTGAAAACTTGGCTTGGTTTTCTAATCTCTGTAACTTCTTAACTCTCTAACTTAGAAAAAAAATGGAAAGCATGGCAATAATAAGAAGAGAAACCAAGAGAGAATTTGATTTTTAGACTTACCTCATCCGTATCCAAGGACTTTGATTTCTCTCGGGGTTCATCATAAATAGTAAAAAGGAGTCGGCTTTCGGTTTTGGAAATTTCATTATAGGATAAGTAGTCGCCGAAGGGGAATAAGGAAGAGGGTTTTGAAGGGGTTTGGGAGGTTTTTGTTCCCAGACAAGAATAAGAGATTATGGAACAAAATGGGGTTTTCTGGAAGAGAGGAAAGGGGGGCAAAGAGGGAGGAAATGGCACCTTGCATTTTCCTTCTCTTTTTTTTTTTTCTCACACTGAATCGATGGGGGTTTTAAGGAATTAGAGAGGCAGTAGGGTTTTAAGGCAGGAGATGGAAAACTGAATAGGAAATACGTTTTTTCAGGAAGTTCTCGAAAATTGGAAATGAGTTGGCTGATTGCCTTGGTAAAGTTTTGATAATGGCACCCCTGCCACACCATCATACTTTATCAGCTGAAATTTGCTCCCGCCACCCTGAAACAACCACAAGAAGAGGAAAATTACTTTCGTTCTAACAAAAAGGACAAACAAAAGGAGGTGAAATGCTGAGAAAAGGGTGGGGAAATATCAAGCAGAGATCATGCAGTAGAATATCCAGCCCGATCGATCACCGCCATGGCTGATCGAGATAAGTTTTTTGTTCTCTCCAAGTAATTGGTATGGTTAGATCCTTAATAGATTTGTAATATTTTTTTGATTAGATCTATTATATTTGTGATCATGGCATATTGATTTAATACCATGATCATATTGTCTTACAGGTCAACCAATAGGCTTCCGTGAATTTGAATTGTGTCTTCTTTCAACATTAGGGTATGCTTTGTTCCAATCATGAAATAGGGTTTGAGTTAGGATTCATGTTTTGAGAATAGGGTCTACGTTTTAGAGGAATGAAATCCTTTCTTTTCTTAGGATTGATGTTTCTTTTTCTCTCTCTTGGTAGTGACACCCTGTACCCCTACTCACGAGGTTGACAACCAAACACTACTTACAACTATTCTACAAGATAACTACAAGGCTTGTCTCCTCCCTGTTGATTACTCACACCACTACTCTACAAGGTAACTGCCCGCAAACAAACTGACCCCAAGGCTCTACCTTCATGTTTCACTTGTGAAGGAAAATGGCATCTAGTTTGTTGGCTCCGTCAAGCAACTGTTGTCTGTTGGGTTGAAACAAGCTTCCTCGTTCTTGGTTTGCAAAGTTCAATAAGGTAGGTGAGCTTGCAGGATTCAAAGGGGCATTTTGACTCTTATTCATTAAGGCTATGTTCACTTGCCTTCTTGAGAAAGGAAAGGAGAAGAAAGTAAGCCAAATTTTCCCGTGATTGGACATGATTTGACATTTTACGCCGTTCACTTGTTTTCTCGGAAAAGCGGAATTACACAGGTGGAAAATATAAATAATGACGTGGAAAACCAACTTTCTTGCACTTTCCCTCTAAATTTTCTCACCAAAAGGATGGGAAAATCACTTTCCTGAGAAAACCACTTTGCCTGCATACTTTCTTGTCCTTTCTCGGCCAAGTGAACAACGGAATTTTCTCACAAAAGGAAGTTTCTCACATTTCTTTTCCAGTGTTCCACGTCAGATTCTTTTCCTTTCTTTTCTTTTCCTGCAGCTAGAAAACAAGTGAACAGAGCCTAAGAGAACTCTATATGGAATTTGCTCTCCTAGGGTATGTAGACGATATTGTGGTCACTAGGGATTATTTGAAAAGCATATAAGAATGGGACTCAGCTGAGAGCTGTAGATCACATGATAGACTTGGTGAAGTTGAAGTCTTTTCTACAAATTGGTTTAGCCATGTCCTCTAAAGGCATAGTTCTCTCGCCACATTTTCTGACTTGAGAACCTTCGCAAAAAAAAATCCCAAGTCGATTCAAAATTGTGGCGAAAATACCAGGTAAACTAGCAACTATAAAGTCAAATTCTGTTTTACTTTTGGGATGAGAGAGATTTTGAACAGCAAGTTTCCAAAAATCTGTATAGATTACAGCAGTTACATCCAATATTAAATGAGTTTCAGTATCCCTTTGCTTGAATCTCCGGCCTAAATGGGCCTTCCTTAGGGACATTATTAAATGAGTTAATTGGAGCTTAAGACCCCTGTATCAAGCTCAAAACTCAACAAAAAATGGTCCATCTGATCTAAATTGTGGGATGTATTGCTGGTGAGGGTCCTGGTTTCTTCAAGTAGAACCTATATATAGGGGTGTCAATGGACTTAGATGGCCCGCTGGATCCCCAAGATCCAAAAGTTAATGGACTCGATTTGGGCTCAAAACCTGGATCCTGGGTCCATATTGTAAGGTTCGAAATTATTTTAGATGGTGACCCATAAGCAGCCAAGAAATCCAATGGAGCATCCTAGATTCGTATGGCGGGTGTCAATGTATAAAAATACCCTTCATATTTTCGTTCATTTATGTTTAATAATAGGGATTTGTTAGGCAATTTTCCTGAAAGCCATTTCTCGATCACCTTTGCATGAAAGAACAGCCACACGGGTTGACCTTTTAGCATATTTTGACTTATTCATTTAATTCATTTGAGAGAGCTGTCCTCACGTGCGAAAGTATTGAGCCGTGAAATGGCTTTTCATGAAATTGCCAAGCAAATCCCTTATTAATGGGAGGTATTTTTGTAACTTTAGCTAAATACGGGATATTGATGGGGCCACTAACTTTGTAAATATACGTCTTTATACAAGTCACAAATACTTCACTGGGACTAACAAGTCCCTATAAATCCCCATTTATGTCAAATTATTATCGAACTTCTAGAGTCTCATCGTCTTTACTCTGTTGGCTCTTATCGTCCAACAGTTGCTTCAAATAAGCCTGATGCAAAAGCACAAGCCTTGAAGGTTGCCATAGATCCGAGGATTAGGGTTATCCTATAGAGATGATTCACAATGCATAACCTATTTATTTTGGGGCACAACAAATGAACGGTTTGGATCATCCTATGAAGAGGGCCCCACAGTCCCTCTTTTTAAAAAAAACACTGTATGCCGGCAGCATATCAAATAATTAAAATCTCAATACAAAAGGACTAATCTGATCAATATATATATAACACACTGATCACCAGTTCAAACTAAAATGTTCTAACAGTAGCCTAAAGAAAACTAATAGATAACAACTTTAAATGAACAAGGAAATTGCCATAATGCCCCCAAGAGCAGCCATAAGCAAAGAGGAACTTCCAACTGTCAATTTAACGGTGGAATTAGGGGAATTAGGACTGTTAGAGCCACCCCCATACCCCTTCTGCCCGCCTTGCCCATCCCCGGACTCCGATGCCGGTGAAGATGCGGGCGATTGAGTTTCCTCGGACTGTCCCATGACCCATATGATCAGTTTTTGGTCCGATTGGCAGTGTCCAGGAACTCCGCTTATGAAGTAAAAGAAGCCAAATCGGTCAAATTTGATAACGGTGTTGCCATCTTCGTAGGCCGTGATTGGGTCCGATATGTTGCACCCCGAGTAATCATCCGACTCAACTACTAGGACTGAGTCGTTCTTGTACTTGAAGTCTATAACAGAAAGAAAAATAACAAAATGAGCAGAAAAGAGAAAGGCAGAAAAGTCAAAACTCATAATCAGAATTTTTTTATGTGTGATTTTACATGGTGTAAGCCTGTTTGGTCCATTATTGACGGTTTGGATCATCCTATGATGTTGGCCTCATTGTGTACTTTGAAAAATACTGGACTTCTCTGCATGCACCATATAAAATCTCCCAATAATCAAATGGAGATTTTATATGGTGTGTGTGTGTGCGAGTGAAGTCCAGTATTTTTCGAAAAGTACTACAGTAAGGCTACAATGTAAATAAATTCTACACCGTAGATCATTAGATCATTTCCATAGGATGATCCTCACCCTCTAGTCTGTAGAGGATTGCAAGTTATAGAAACGTCGATAGATCAGAGGGTTAGGATCATCCTAAGGAATTGACCTATGGCATATAGCCTATTTATTTTGTGGCCCAACAAATGAACGGATTAGGCCCAATGTAGTTTTTGAAAAATAGTAGACTTCATGCGAACAACATTTAAACTCCTAATAATCAAAAGGTTTGAATCAGAAAGCAAAGGAAAAATGCAGAAAAAAAATTCTTCTTCCGTAACATGTGTGTAGTACAATGCACTAGGTAAAATGACACGCAGAGCCTGCACAGCACACATCCTCGGGTGATGCCACTTGCAAGGGGCAAGGTTTTAAATTTCGGTTTTGGAGGTAATTTGGGTCTTTTTTCAGTCGAAATTCGGTATCCGGGGCTCGAAATGTCGTTTTTTGGGCTGAAATTTTGGCTGAAATTTTGTAAGGGAATAAAGAATTATTAACATTAAATTTCGCCGAAATTTCCTAAATTTCAAAGGTTATTTCGGTTTTGGTGTTGACCGAAATTTAAAACCTTGGTCAGGGGTGCAACTCGGGTCGTGCTCAACCCGAAAAGGTCGGGTCGGGTCGGGTTCATGTTGAGTTTTCCCAACCAAGGTTGAGTTCGGGTCGTATTCAGGTTTAGAGTTTGGGCAACCCGACAATTTTTATCATTTTTTTTTTGTAAGCTTAATAGCTCGCCTCAAGTCAGGTTGAACTCAAATCTAGGGGTGCAACTTGGGTCGGGTTGAACCCGATTTTTGGGCGGGTTGGGATGACCAAATTCGGGTTGGGTTCGGGTCCGGGTTGGGATTTGGCAACCCGACCAAAATTCGGGTTGGGTTGGGTTGGGTTGGGTATCAGGCAACCCGACCCGACCCGACCCGTAACCCAACAAAGAGTAATACATGTTTTTTACTTTTTGTACTTTGTAGTTTCTGACGTTTTGTTGTTTCTTTCTATCCTTTGTAAATATAATAATATATACTTATCAAAAACAAAAAGTAAAGGGCTAAAGTCACTAAAGTAAAAACCCTAACCTAGAAGAGATCTCAACCGCAAGATTGAAGCATGCAAAAATCGATTGATTGGAAGATCTCAACCTTTTTTTTTCTGGACTAAACACTCGCATATCTTTGTGATTGTGATTGTCATGTTTTCCTCGTATCATTTGCAGTTATTTAATATGTGCATGTGTTCTAGTAGTGTTTTACTGTTTTTTTTCTTTGGTTTCGAACTTGGGTGCCATTTCCCTTACTAAATATCTCATCTGAAATGTCTAAACCTGACCCAACTTGGGAATTCGGGTTGGGTTGGGTTGGGTTCGGGTTAGGGAAAAGCAATTTAGGTTGGGTTGTGTTAGCCATCCCGGGTTGAAAGTCGAGTTGGGTTGGGTTGGGTTGGCCTCAACCCGACCCAACCCGACCCGAGTTGCACCCCTACAGATCGGGTTCGGGCTGGAAAAAAAGGGTTCTACTGTTTGGGTCTGTAGAACCTCGTCGGGTTGGAAATCGGGTCAGGCCGGGTTCGAGTTGGAAAAGAGGGTTTCTAGGGGTCTGGTTGGCGTCAACCTGACCCGAGTTGCGCCCCTAACTTGAAACCCAACCTTATCTTTGCTTTTTAGATCCTTCTGGGAGCTGCAATAACAGTTGCTGCTATTCAAACAATAAAAGACAAGTTAAGTTAGTGCAATTATTAAAACATTGTAGCTCCAATATCAATAGCCCTTAATAATTGCACAACCTTATCTTGTCTTCTTTGTTTTGATTGGCTCTAAGAGCTGTAATAACCTTTGACAGCTGTTCAAATAATAAAAGACAAGATAAGTTAGTGTTATTATTAAAACATGGTAGTGCTAATATCAATAGCACTTAATAATTGCAAAATCATACCTTGTCTTTATGATCTAACTGGTTCTGTGTGCTTTTTGGGATCTGAAATAACCTTTAAAACCTGTTTAAATAATAAAAGACAAGATAAGTGGGTGCAATTATTAAAACACGGTAGTGCCAATATCAATAGCTTTGAATAATTGCCCGACCTTATCTTCTCTTTTATGATTTAATTAAGGGGAGTGATAAATCGACTCCCCAAATTGATAAATCAACTCCCCATGTGTCTTTCTCTCTCCTCTAGGTTAGAGAGAGAAAGAGGAGAGAGATAGACACATGGGGAGTCGATTTATCACTGCCTTTTAATTAATTGGCTCTGAGTACATTTTGAGAACTGAAATAACCTTTGACAACTGTTTAAAAAAAAGAGAGACCGTAAGCTAGTGCAGTTATTAAAACATAGTAGTGTCAATATCGAGTTGGGTAACATCATTCTGGTAGGTGCAACCGTTGTGTCTTGAATTTTCTTCACTGTGTATGGAAAAGTATAAACTTCTCGATTTGTTTGTCTGTTCGGTTTAAGGAAAAAACAAACAACAGGTGGTGGCATTGATGAGAATGTCTGTAGAAAAATATTCGCACCACTTAATTTCATTTTTTGTCCGTTTGGTTACCGGAAGGATGTTACCGAGCCGAGCCCAAACTGACACCCCTACATCTGGTGCAAAAAATTATGTTATAATGGGATTATCTAGCGTCCATCGTAGAAGGCATTTCACGGATGGTCTCACGCCACCTCATGAATGAAAACAAACTCTGTTGCGGATGTGGCGCAGCCCAAGAACCGACAACCACAAATCAAGATCAAGTTCCCAAAAAGACAAGAAGTATAACACAGAAAAATCTCACTGCCCCTTCTACAGCACCGTCACATGACTTTTACTCCAATCGTATCTTTCGCATTCTCTTCTTACATTTGGTAAAAATAACACAAAGGAAAATATCTATAATAGAATAGCAAGTATACACTCAAAGGAAAATATCTATAATAGAATAGAAAGTAACTGATAATAGCTATAAGAAAGGACAAAAGCAAATCCTAAAGAATAACAAGTAACCTCTAATGGAAAGAGAAATGGGCAACGTTCTCATTTCTTCCTTATGCATGCTTATAATAGCTGAAACCATATATCCTCTGGCAAGCTTCCCAAAAGCAACAATTAACCAAAATAACTTCTATTCACGGAAACGCAGTGGCTTCTGGACTAGCCGTTTCTGTGAATTTTGGTTAGGGCTGCAACTCGGGTCGGGCGGGTCGGGTTTTGGAGAACCCAACCCTACCCGACAAATATCTCAGGTTGGGTCGGGTCGGATTTTTTCAATTTGACGCAATTTTTTAAGGAAAACCCTTGTTTGGCAAGGCAACTCAATGATACGTGATTACGTGACTAGATAGATGGGTCCCACTTAGAGTTGAATAAATTAAGATTTAGCAATATCTAAATTAGCTTTTAATATTAATGTGGCTACTAGCAATATTTTTAGTACTTATTTATATTTAGTAGGATAGTAGGATATGGAGATTTGATGCAACTTTTACCATATTAGCTACTCTTAGAATAGAGAGCTATTATTTAATTATGAAGTAGATTTGGGTAGGATTCTTATTAAGTAGGAAAGTTGAATATGATCTATGGGTTATAAATAAGTTGTAATCTTCTATTTAATGAAGGAAGAAAATATCTTAGAAATTGTGTCTTTTTGCACAAAGGAGGATTGATCCTTCCCTCGAAGTGGATCAAGATGCTGATCTTTCCTCTAAGAAGATCAATCACGTTACGAACCGATTCGGGTTCGTAACACTCAACTCATAGAAGCAAAAATTACACTCACATTACACTTAAATCAAACAATGATGTAATTACACTCACATTACACTTGGATCAAACAATGCTGTAATAAAATGATGTTGTAATTACAATCAAACAATGCTGAATCAACTCAACTCATAGAAGCAGAAATTACACTCACATACTATAACAGTGCGTGCGTGGGTCTTCACTTTTAACTTTTAACTAACAATAGAAAAAATATATACAAACTATAACTTATGTAACTCGGGTCGGGTCGGGTCGGGCCCCTTCAAACCCGGCTCGACCCGAGATTCATGCGGGCTTTTGGATCCTCAACCCGGCTCGACCTGAAACCCGAGAAACCTGAACCCAACCCAGGCTATTTTTGGTTCGGGTCGGGTCGGGCCCCTTCAAACCCGGCTCGACCCGAGATTCATGCGGGCTTTTGGATGCTCAACCCGGCTCGACCTGAAACCCGAGAAACCTGAACCCAACCCAGGCTATTTTTGGGTCGGGTCGATGCGGGTCAAGTAAAACCCGGCTCGAGTTGCAGCCCATTTTTGGTGGTACGCATCTTCAGACTCTTGGGCAAGATCCTGGACGACGTCAGGATGTTAAAATGGGATTTTCAGGCGTCCATCGTGGGAGGCATTTTACATGTGAGAGCAGCCACCTCATGAATGAAAACAAACTCTGTTGAAAAGTGAGCCTATGTTCAATGTTCTTACGCCATCCGTGAAATGCCTATTGCGATGGACGCTAGCTAACCTAAAAATTTCCAAAGGTCTGTTGTTCTAAATATACACAGGTCATAATCATGACTTAGAACCTTTAGCATTAACCACTATGAAACGAAATTAAATGCAATTACGCTTTTTCCAGAAGAAAAGACGGGGTTTCTTATGGGGAGAAGATATTTTCAACCCCCTGCATTACAGGCACGCCTCCCTCTTGACCTAATGCAGGGGGGATTGAAAATATCATCACCCTTAATAAATGCAGTAACTAATGTTGACCTAACAAAAGGCAAATGTAAAGGACAAGGAAACTATACTATGACAGAAAAGACAAGTTGAGGTTGTGCAATTATTAAGGGCTCCTGATACTGGCACTACCTTGTTTTAATAATTGCACTAACTTATTTGTCTTTTATCATTTAAACAGCCGCAGAGGTTATTACAGCACCTAAAAAGATCTCAGATTAAATTAAAACAGAAAATACAAGATGCGTTTGTGCAATTATTAAGTGCTACTGATATTGGCACTACCATGTTTTAATAATTGCACTAACTTATTTTGTATTCTATTATTTAAACAGCCGCAAAGGTTATCACAGCTCCCAAAAAGCATTCAGAGCCAACTAAAACAGAGAAGATAATATAAGGTTGTGCAAATACTCAGGCTGCTGATATTGGCACTACCATGTTTTAATAAATGCAGTAACTAATGTTGTCTTTTAATGTTTAAACAGCTGCAAATGTAATATTACAGCTCTGAAAAATCTCCCACGCCAAATAAAACACAAAAGACAAGATAAGGTTGTGCATTAAAATGGGCACTGATATTGGCACTACCATGTTTTAATAAATGCACTAAATTGACCTGTCTTTTATTGTTTAAAGATCTGCAAATGTAATATTACAGCTCCGAAAAAGCTCTCAAGCCAATTAAAACAGAAAAGACAAGATAAGGCTGTGCATTAAAATGGGCTACTGATATTGGCACTGCCGTGTTTTAATAAATGCACTAACCCATCTTGTCTTTTATTGTTTAAACAGCAGCAAATGGTCTTACATTTCTCAAAAAGCTCTCACGAGTGAGCAAGGTTTCAAATTTCGGATTTTGGTGAGGACCGTAACCGAAACGTTCTAAAACCAATATTATTTTTTTATTCCTTTACAAAATTTCAGCCGAAATTACCAAAATTTCAGGTTCAATTTTTGAAATTTCATCGAAATTCTTGATAAAATATTATCGAAGGCTTCTACCGAAGTTCGACTGAAATTTTGGGATTCCGGCTAAAATTTCAGTTTCGGTGAGGACACAAATTACCTTCGAAACCAAAATTTAAAAAATTGCTCACGAGTCAATTAAAGAAGAAAAGGCATCTCACTTTGTGCAAATATCAAAATAAGATTGCGCTAATAGCATTTGCCTTTTCTTGGTAGCACTCCGCTAATGAAATGTGAACTATCATGTGTGATAAGAGAGTAGATCACCTATTTGGATGATCTAATCCATTCATTTATTTGGTCCCTCATAGATAACTCCCATCGAACGATCATTTGTGATCAATCGTCTGATCACACTATCCAATCAAGATATAGATGAATCCTGACCAACGCTCTAGATCTTATTAAGAAAAAAAAATTAATGCTCACAATCGACCCTAACTATGATGTGCACATGAACGATCCTATCAAATCAAGACGTTCACACACCAATCAATCAGCGTCAAGAAGAATCCCAATCAACGGTTGAGATTTAATTGAGAACAAAATTTAGAGAAATGTTATCAGCACTACTGTACTTTGATGAGGGCACTCCTCACTTTATTAAAAGTACGGTATGGCCCGCACCATAGAATGATCCAAACCGTCCATTAGATTGGCCACAGCCTAAATAGGTTGTACCCCAAAAATCATTTCCATAGGTTGATCCTAACCCTCTATAGATCGGAGGATTAGGATCAACCTATGGAAATAATTTTTGGGGCACAACCTATTTAGACTGTGGCCCATCTAATGGATGGTTTGGATCATCCTATGGTGTGGGCCATACAGTAATTTGAATAAAGTGAAGAGTCCCCTCATCAAAATGAAGTAGTGCCGATAACACATCCGAAAATTTAACGCTCCAAACCTCTCATCGCGTCTATGCAGTTAGTGTGCCAATATCTATCATTGTCTGTATGTACTAACAGGTAATAAAAATATTTCAGATGGTGAGAAATGCCATTATCAAAGTACAGTTATTGTGATATCAATGCTTATATATGATGGGCGGCTATTTTCAAGTGAGGTCCATATTTCTTTGGCATTTTTACAATTAGCTATTTTCTCAAACATATGAGAAGATAAGGCACAACATATGGCATTCATAGCTTTTGAGTTCAAGCAATATAATCTTTTATCATGTTCACTAATTCTCTTAGATTTGGAGTTTAAGATAAAATCAGTTTCAATCACTTTCAATAATTCACTAGCTAGACTCTTGAGATAAGACCTCATATGGATCGACCAAGATCCATAGTTGGTTCCATCAAAACAATGAAGTGTAGAAGCCATTAGGTTACCAATATAGATCTTTTCTCTTGAAGAAATTTGAAAGTTCAAAAATCTATATAAGAGCCTTTAGCTCTGATACCAAGTGAAATCCCACTAGGCAACCCAAGAGGGGGGTGAATTGGGTGTCATTAAAAAAATTTATCCTCTTTAAAAACTTTTGTAAGATTAGTTTCAAAATCTTAAATGAATATCCTCTCTTAGACCTTTTCTCAAACACTTGTTAGATGGCTTTTGAAAACCCTAGTTGATTATTCCCTTTTTAATCTTTCTATGACAATACTTGGTGGTTGATTAAAGATTGTAAATCCCACAGCAAGGTAAAGGAATTAGATGAATGGTTTCTTTTAGGCCTTTTATCAAACACTTGGTGGAAGGCTCATGCAAACTTAATTAAGAAGATTAAATGGGCTAATTAGCAAGGCACTAGATAAGCAAGTTAATTACCATTGCTAACTACTCACTCAATTCTAAGTGTATAAATGCAAGCACAAATAAGAGTGAGGGTGAGAGAGATAAATACCACACAAGAGACACGAAGATTTATAGTGGTTCGGTCTTAACCCCAAGACCTACTCCACTCTTCTCAAGTTTCGTCTCCTTGAGGAATCCACTATCTTCCAAGGAACTTAAATACGGCGTTCCTTTTGCCTTGTACAATCCGAGCGTCCAAGCTCCAAGGGTCTTAAATACGGCGCCCTTTGTTGCCAAGTTTACAATGAAGAAGAAGATTGAAGCACTCTTTAGCCTCTTGAAAACTTGATACAATGTAAAGCTCACAAGAGTCTCTCGAAGATAATTACAAAGATAAGCCTAGGTCTAATCCCTTTAGATATTCCCAAATTGAGGCACAAGGGTGTTTTCCACTCTCTAATATGTTTACAACAAGTTTAGGAATGAGAGAGATTAGTTCACATGCTTAGGGAACCCATATATATAGAGAAAATCCAAAACTAGCCGTTACAGGGGCATTTCTGTAATTCTAGGCAACTTCCCAACGGATCTATTTCAGGGCATTTTCGGCATTTTCCATATTTCAGACTCGGTTTTGTAAAATTCATATCTCACTCGTTTCTCGTCAGATTTCGACGTTCTTATACTCGATTTGAACGGAAATGATGAGCTCTTTCTGTTAAAAATATTTTTAAAAATATTTAAAAATATTTAGGATCAGTTATGATAGGATTTATGACCTGATCTCAAAATTCAAGTGCTGAGTGTGCCGATTTGAATCTTTTGTAATTCTAAGCTATTTATGGCACTAGGGCTTTGGTCCACGGGTCTTTTTCTTATATTCTAATATTGTTTGGGACCTTATTAGTGACTTGATTATGCCTCAACAAGAGATACCTAAGTGGGATTAAATTATACAATCTAACACAAGACTCATTACTCACATCTTCAACTTTAAAGCTTATCTTCAAGTCTTGGTCTCTTGCATAGATCACTCCTTCAAGTTCGTTCAAGCTCCTTGACAAGTTGTTGATCTCCAAGCTTTGGCCTTCATCGATCTTTCTTTGTTTGTTCAATGCTTTGAGATTACTATTGTTGAGCTTCTCCTTGGTTGATCCTCCAAGGTATGATTGATCCTTTGTATGCTCTAGCTCCTTTGATACGTGTTTGGTTCATCTTCAAGCATAGGCCATCAATGGTGTGTGCTAGCATGGATTAACCTGTGAATTTTCTGTCCATAGCATAACACTAAAGGCAAACAATTAGTCCGTAAAAAACTAATCAATTTGCGTTTGTTAATCATCAAAATAAGGTGATTGAAAGAACCCATGGGGAACCCTTGGGCTAACAATCTCCCCCTTTTTTATGATGACAAACCAAATTGATTAGAGAGGTGGGAGGATCCTCTTATGAGGATTAGATAAGAAAGATGAGTGTGACAACTCCCCCTTAACATATGCATAAGATAAATTTAACAAGTTTTAGCATACATGCATATGGATTATGGACAATCTAATCAATTTCATACTTCTCTCCCTTTTGGCATAAGCAAAAAGGAAGGATACACAATTAAGTACAAAAGTAATGCATCAAAGATTTTTAATCAAACTAGATGCTTCCCTAGCTTCTTATTATGATTTACCAATTAAAATCAAAGTACATATGGCATGATAAGAGCATAACAACATAAGAGATGAATAAACTAATACAAATCAAGCCTATGTTAGAAAAACAAAGAAACATACCAATTTAGCACAAATTTTAGGATATATCTTGGTATATATATATATAAATCCAATATAAATCTACCCTATGACCCATAATACAATATTAGATTAGCAAGTTAAGGCTTATATTTTACTTATCATGAAAGAAAAATAGCAAGATTTAGATCTAGCATGATAAGCCCCCGAATTTTTTGAATTCCTATTAGAATCTTATCATGAAGAGATGGATGAAATAATGTTGAACCCATCATGATAAGCAAGAATAGATATTTTCAAGTTAAAAACGTTCTCTGGAATTGACATGCATAGAAATGAGCATTTGATCCTAATATAGCATGACAGACAAACCTATCATGAAGTGAAATGACACATGATAAGCAATCAAATCCATAGGAACTAAGATTAGCAATTTCAGTTCACTCCTACGAATGAATATCTAAAATGATATGCAATTCTTAGCTCAATTAGAAGGGATATGTTTGAATGGACAATGTGAGCATCTCACAATGACCCATATAAACATGAAGATAGCAAAGATTAGCTCTCCCCCTAGGTCTATGTCATTGGCCTTATGTGAAACCTATATGGCAAGGCATGATATGACACAATAGGCCAAAGGAATGAAAGTGAGTACATGGCCAACAAAACTTATCCTTGGAATAGATGATAGCACATTCGATTATCCACAATATGTATGAAGCCTAATAGGATATGACCTTAAAATCTAGGCAATGGGCTTACTTTTCTTAAACTCAAAATACATATACAAGCACAAGACAATGCCAAAACAACTCATATGGAGCAACCATGCTCCAAATGAGTGCACTTATCATATGTAATGAAGTATACATATTAAACAACATATGATAAGATGAGAAGGACATATATTACATATATAGTACTCCCTTTGTTAGAGACTCATATAAAGTATGAATCCAAAGGGCTGTCCAATACATAGGTACCAGGGGTTTTTGGATATATTTTTCAAAAGATACCAAGTTAGACTCAACCCTTGGGCTACAATGACACTTACTCTCTAAGTGTCGGTTTATCATGATCAAAATGATAGCCATAGTCTAGCTCATCATGATAAACAAGCATAGCACAAAAGATTTGCAATTTTGGGTCATGCTCCCCCTAAGTGTGATATTATTTTTTACAATTTCAAATTTTCTTCCCTAAGTATATAGCATACAAACAAGTTAGGGAGATCACACAAATACATATACCTATTCATGATTGAGATGGTGGCACAAGGCCAATTGATTAAGTATTTTAATTATTGTGAAGGTACCGACTCTCCCTTTGGTCAAAGTGGGCTATGGGCTCCAATTGAGTAGCTTTTAAGGTTAAGGTTTGACATCTAAATTATGTGATACTACCAACCAGGGGTGATAACTATAGATTATTTAAATATACCAATTTGGATCAATTCTATAGGATTTAGACATAAAAGAATGGACAGTAAAGTACAATGTCTAAGAGAGACATCCATGGCTCATGAGTGAGAGTATACCACTATGGGTAATCATGAGGAAGATATAATTTATATCAAAACATCCATGGATAGTCTACCATGTTTGGACATAAAGAACATGACATATAAGGTACATGGTCCAAATATTTGCATTTACATCCACAAACCACCAATATAAAGACAAGGCATTAGGCACAAAGTGCATAAGCCCATAGGAAAACCAAAATGCGTGGGAGACACATGTTCCCATCACAAGGTATAGGGTATCAACCACCAAGGTGAAATATGCCAAAATAAGATACTAGATTAACAAGATGTTTTCAATTTTACTTAAATACATTGAATCTAGACCATTTTTAATTTTCCCTACAAAATATATTCTATCAGATTCTAGGGATGGATTCAAGGACTCTAAGGATAAATATCAAGTTAATACCTTGGACATATGCATTCCAAAAAGGATTTTCAAGACTATATGAATAATTTATATTACTTGTAAAGAGCAAGATTCACATTAGTCATGAAAAAATATCCAATTAAAACCTTTGGAAATACATATACTTACAACTCATCAAAGACTTTGCATATAATGATAACCATTTAGGTATAATAGGAAAGTCTAGTGATAGTGTAAAGGATAACTAGGTGCACAGAGATTTTCAAATACATTTTCTCACCTAGGGCATAAAAAGTTGTCTAAGAAAGGATTTGATATAATTTTCCTAGACATGACATTTAAGCACATAATTTTGCTAGAAGAAATAAATAAACCAATTCCAGTATATACTAATCTAGCAAATGCCATTTTTATCCAAATTAGAGTTCAAATATGAAAGATTTACTCTTATGAGTTTAGCTTTAACTCATGGCCAATGAAGAGGTTGATATTCGTATAAGATCAATCATGGTTTTCACATTAACTGCTCTGTTGTGGTTTTACATTGGATGACTACTAAGTGAAAAAATGATCTAAGTCTTAGTGAGTGCACTCAGAGTAGTATATATAGATACACAAGAATCAAACAATATAAGTCTAATGTATCTATAAGTCGTTTCTTTAAAAAAAAAATGTGATCTTTAAAACACTTATGGGGCTAGATGCAAGAAAATATTAATGTGACATCTAGTACCCAAATAAACTCAAGGGATATGTCATTTAAGCTCAAGATTAACTAGATACATGGGAATCAAGCATATTGTATCTAGAAGTATACATTCCATGGGATTTGACAATTTTAGCTCAAACATAAACTAGACATCAAGTGAGATATCTAGGGAACCTTTTCCAATAGATATAATAATTTAGTGCAATGTGTCAAAGTCTAATACAAATCAAGTTTTAAGCATATAGACTTTGGATTTTCAAAAAGATAAGCATTTAAGCACAAAATATGGATACATGGCATTCATGAAAGATAGACATTTCTGTATCCAAACAACCATTTTCCATATGATATAGACATTGAAGCACATCCCTACATCTACTAAGTCATAAATAGATCAAGTAGGGAGTTTTGGAACCCAAACCATCTTGGGTCCATGCAAGTTTGTTCTATGAAATAGATCATCTTTTCTAATCCACACATACTTGCAATATTTCACAAACCTAAGTCTACACATAGATTTGTGATGACCTAATCTACCACAATAATCACATGAATCATAAGCATAGGTAGATGAGGATCTAGATGAACAATTACAAGAATGCATAGGCACACAAACATGTTTAGCATTCATTTCTTGTAGAAATTTATTTTTCAACTCAAGATTTTTATTTTTCAATCTCATTTCTTCAATTTCTATTTTCAAGTGATTTATTTCATGAGATGGGGATGTTTTCACTGCATCTTCTTTTTCCATCAAGATTTTGAGTTCCTCCATTAATTCAAAATTTCCAAAGGTCTGTTGTTCTAAATATACACAGGTCATAATCATGACTTAGAACCTTTAGCATTAACCACTATAAAATGAAATTAAATGCAATTACGCTTTTTCCAGAAGAAAAGACGGGGTTTCTTATGGGGAGAAGATATTTTCAACCCCCTGCATTACAGGCACGCCTCCCTCTTGACCTAATGCAGGGGGGATTGAAAATATCATCACCCTTAATAAATGCAGTAACTAATGTTGACCTAACAAAAGGCAAATGTAAAGACAAGGAAACTATACTATGACAGAAAAGACAAGTTGAGGTTGTGCAATTATTAAGGGCTCCTGATACTGGCACTACCTTGTTTTAATAATTGCACTAACTTATTTGTCTTTTATCATTTAAACAGCCGCGAGGTTATTACAGCACCTAAAAAGATCTCAGATTAAATTAAAACAGAAAATACAAGATGCGTTTGTGCAATTATTAAGTGCTACTGATATTGGCACTACCATGTTTTAATAATTGCACTAACTTATTTTGTATTCTATTATTTAAACAGCCGCAAAGGTTATCACAGCTCCCAAAAAGCATTCAGAGCCAACTAAAACAGAGAAGATAATATAAGGTTGTGCAAATACTCAGGCTGCTGATATTGGCACTACCATGTTTTAATAAATGCAGTAACTAATGTTGTCTTTTAATGTTTAAACAGCTGCAAATGTAATATTACAGCTCTGAAAAATCTCCCACGCCAAATAAAACACAAAAGACAAGATAAGGTTGTGCATTAAAATGGGCACTGATATTGGCACTACCATGTTTTAATAAATGCACTAAATTGACCTGTCTTTTATTGTTTAAAGATCTGCAAATGTAATATTACAGCTCCGAAAAAGCTCTCAAGCCAATTAAAACAGAAAAGACAAGATAAGGCTGTGCATTAAAATGGGCTACTGATATTGGCACTGCCGTGTTTTAATAAATGCACTAACCCATCTTGTCTTTTATTGTTTAAACAGCAGCAAATGGTCTTACATTTCTCAAAAAGCTCTCACGAGTGAGCAAGGTTTCAAATTTCGGATTTTGGTGAGGACCGTAACCGAAACGTTCTAAAACCAATATTATTTTTTTATTCCTTTACAAAATTTCAGCCGAAATTACCAAAATTTCAGGTTCAATTTTTGAAATTTCATCGAAATTCTTGATAAAATATTATCGAAGGCTTCTACCGAAGTTCGACTGAAATTTTGGGATTCCGGCTAAAATTTCAGTTTCGGTGAGGACACAAATTACCTTCGAAACCAAAATTTAAAAAATTGCTCACGAGTCAATTAAAGAAGAAAAGGCATCTCACTTTGTGCAAATATCAAAATAAGATTGCGCTAATAGCATTTGCCTTTTCTTGGTAGCACTCCGCTAATGAAATGTGAACTATCATGTGTGATAAGAGAGTAGATCACCTATTTGGATGATCTAATCCATTCATTTATTTGGTCCCTCATAGATAACTCCCCTCGAACGATCATTTGTGATCAATCGTCTGATCACACTATCCAATCAAGATATAGATGAATCCTGACCAACGCTCTAGATCTTATTAAGAAAAAAAAATTAATGCTCACAATCGACCCTAACTATGATGTGCACATGAACGATCCTATCAAATCAAGACGTTCACACACCAATCAATCAGCGTCAAGAAGAATCCCAATCAACGGTTGAGATTTAATTGAGAACAAAATTTAGAGAAATGTTATCAGCACTACTGTACTTTGATGAGGGCACTCCTCACTTTATTAAAAGTACGGTATGGCCCGCACCATAGAATGATCCAAACCGTCCATTAGATTGGCCACAGCCTAAATAGGTTGTACCCCAAAAATCATTTCCATAGGTTGATCCTAACCCTCTATAGATCGGAGGATTAGGATCAACCTATGGAAATAATTTTTGGGGCACAACCTATTTAGACTGTGGCCCATCTAATGGATGGTTTGGATCATCCTATGGTGTGGGCCATACAGTAATTTGAATAAAGTGAAGAGTCCCCTCATCAAAATGAAGTAGTGCCGATAACACATCCGAAAATTTAACGCTCCAAACCTCTCATCGCGTCTATGCAGTTAGTGTGCCAATATCTATCATTGTCTGTATGTACTAACAGGTAATAAAAATATTTCAGATGGTGAGAAATGCCATTATCAAAGTACAGTTATTGTGATATCAATGCTTATATATGATGGGCGGCTATTTTCAAGTGAGGTCCATATTTCTTTGGCATTTTTACAATTAGCTATTTTCTCAAACATATGAGAAGATAAGGCACAACATATGGCATTCATAGCTTTTGAGTTCAAGCAATATAATCTTTTATCATGTTCACTAATTCTCTTAGATTTGGAGTTTAAGATAAAATCAGTTTCAATCACTTTCAATAATTCACTAGCTAGACTCTTGAGATAAGACCTCATATGGATCGACCAAGATCCATAGTTGGTTCCATCAAAACAATGAAGTGTAGAAGCTATTAGGTTACCAATATAGATCTTTTCTCTTGAAGAAATTTGAAAGTTCAAAAATCTATATAAGAGCCTTTAGCTCTGATACCAAGTGAAATCCCACTAGGCAACCCAAGAGGGGGGTGAATTGGGTGTCATTAAAAAAATTTATCCTCTTTAAAAACTTTTGTAAGATTAGTTTCAAAATCTTAAATGAATATCCTCTCTTAGACCTTTTCTCAAACACTTGTTAGATGGCTTTTGAAAACCCTAGTTGATTATTCCCTTTTTAATCTTTCTATGACAATACTTGGTGGTTGATTAAAGATTGTAAATCCCACAGCAAGGTAAAGGAATTAGATGAATGGTTTCTTTTAGGCCTTTTATCAAACACTTGGTGGAAGGCTCATGCAAACTTAATTAAGAAGATTAAATGGGCTAATTAGCAAGGCACTAGATAAGCAAGTTAATTACCATTGCTAACTACTCACTCAATTCTAAGTGTATAAATGCAAGCACAAATAAGAGTGAGGGTGAGAGAGATAAATACCACACAAGAGACACGAAGATTTATAGTGGTTCGGTCTTAACCCCAAGACCTACTCCACTCTTCTCAAGTTTTGTCTCCTTGAGGAATCCACTATCTTCCAAGGAACTTAAATACGGCGTTCCTTTTGCCTTGTACAATCCGAGCGTCCAAGCTCCAAGGGTCTTAAATACGGCGCCCTTTGTTGCCAAGTTTACAATGAAGAAGAAGATTGAAGCACTCTTTAGCCTCTTGAAGACTTGATACAATGTAAAGCTCACAAGAGTCTCTCGAAGATAATTACAAAGATAAGCCTAGGTCTAATCCCTTTAGATATTCCCAAATTGAGGCACAAGGGTGTTTTCCACTCTCTAATATGTTTACAACAAGTTTAGGAATGAGAGAGATTAGTTCACATGCTTAGGGAACCCATATATATAGAGAAAATCCAAAACTAGCCGTTACAGGGGCATTTCTGTAATTCTAGGCAACTTCCCAACGGATCTATTTCAGGGCATTTTCGGCATTTTCCAGATTTCAGACTCGGTTTTGTAAAATTCATATCTCACTCGTTTCTCGTCAGATTTCGACGTTCTTATACTCGATTTGAACGGAAATGATGAGCTCTTTCTGTTAAAAATATTTTTAAAAATATTTAAAAATATTTAGGATCAGTTATGATAGGATTTATGACCTGATCTCAAAATTCAAGTGCTGAGTGTGCCGATTTGAATCTTTTGTAATTCTAAGCTATTTATGGCACTAGGGCTTTGGTCCACGGGTCTTTTTCTTATATTCTAATATTGTTTGGGACCTTATTAGTGACTTGATTATGCCTCAACAAGAGATACCTAAGTGGGATTAAATTATACAATCTAACACAAGACTCATTACTCACATCTTCAACTTTAAAGCTTATCTTCAAGTCTTGGTCTCTTGCATAGATCACTCCTTCAAGTTCGTTCAAGCTCCTTGACAAGTTGTTGATCTCCAAGCTTTGGCCTTCATCGATCTTTCTTTGTTTGTTCAATGCTTTGAGATTACTATTGTTGAGCTTCTCCTTGGTTGATCCTCCAAGGTATGATTGATCCTTTGTATGCTCTAGCTCCTTTGATACGTGTTTGGTTCATCTTCAAGCATAGGCCATCAATGGTGTGTGCTAGCATGGATTAACCTGTGAATTTTCTGTCCATAGCATAACACTAAAGGCAAACAATTAGTCCGTAAAAAACTAATCAATTTGCGTTTGTTAATCATCAAAATAAGGTGATTGAAAGAACCCATGGGGAACCCTTGGGCTAACAATCTCCCCCTTTTTTATGATGACAAACCAAATTGATTAGAGAGGTGGGAGGATCCTCTTATGAGGATTAGATAAGAAAGATGAGTGTGACAACTCCCCCTTAACATATGCATAAGATAAATTTAACAAGTTTTAGCATACATGCATATGGATTATGGACAATCTAATCAATTTCATACTTCTCTCCCTTTTGGCATAAGCAAAAAGGAAGGATACACAATTAAGTACAAAAGTAATGCATCAAAGATTTTTAATCAAACTAGATGCTTCCCTAGCTTCTTATTATGATTTACCAATTAAAATCAAAGTACATATGGCATGATAAGAGCATAACAACATAAGAGATGAATAAACTAATACAAATCAAGCCTATGTTAGAAAAACAAAGAAACATACCAATTTAGCACAAATTTTAGGATATATCTTGGTATATATATATATATAAATCCAATATAAATCTACCCTATGACCCATAATACAATATTAGATTAGCAAGTTAAGGCTTATATTTTACTTATCATGAAAGAAAAATAGCAAGATTTAGATCTAGCATGATAAGCCCCCGAATTTTTTGAATTCCTATTAGAATCTTATCATGAAGAGATGGATGAAATAATGTTGAACCCATCATGATAAGCAAGAATAGATATTTTCAAGTTAAAAACGTTCTCTGGAATTGACATGCATAGAAATGAGCATTTGATCCTAATATAGCATGACAGACAAACCTATCATGAAGTGAAATGACACATGATAAGCAATCAAATCCATAGGAACTAAGATTAGCAATTTCAGTTCACTCCTACGAATGAATATCTAAAATGATATGCAATTCTTAGCTCAATTAGAAGGGATATGTTTGAATGGACAATGTGAGCATCTCACAATGACCCATATAAACATGAAGATAGCAAAGATTAGCTCTCCCCCTAGGTCTATGTCATTGGCCTTATGTGAAACCTATATGGCAAGGCATGATATGACACAATAGGCCAAAGGAATGAAAGTGAGTACATGGCCAACAAAACTTATCCTTGGAATAGATGATAGCACATTCGATTATCCACAATATGTATGAAGCCTAATAGGATATGACCTTAAAATCTAGGCAATGGGCTTACTTTTCTTAAACTCAAAATACATATACAAGCACAAGACAATGCCAAAACAACTCATATGGAGCAACCATGCTCCAAATGAGTGCACTTATCATATGTAATGAAGTATACATATTAAACAACATATGATAAGATGAGAAGGACATATATTACATATATAGTACTCCCTTTGTTAGAGACTCATATAAAGTATGAATCCAAAGGGCTGTCCAATACATAGGTACCAGGGGTTTTTGGATATATTTTTCAAAAGATACCAAGTTAGACTCAACCCTTGGGCTACAATGACACTTACTCTCTAAGTGTCGGTTTATCATGATCAAAATGATAGCCATAGTCTAGCTCATCATGATAAACAAGCATAGCACAAAAGATTTGCAATTTTGGGTCATGCTCCCCCTAAGTGTGATATTATTTTTTACAATTTTAAATTTTCTTCCCTAAGTATATAGCATACAAACAAGTTAGGGAGATCACACAAATACATATACCTATTCATGATTGAGATGGTGGCACAAGGCCAATTGATTAAGTATTTTAATTATTGTGAAGGTACCGACTCTCCCTTTGGTCAAAGTGGGCTATGGGCTCCAATTGAGTAGCTTTTAAGGTTAAGGTTTGACATCTAAATTATGTGATACTACCAACCAGGGGTGATAACTATAGATTATTTAAATATACCAATTTGGATCAATTCTATAGGATTTAGACATAAAAGAATGGACAGTAAAGTACAATGTCTAAGAGAGACATCCATGGCTCATGAGTGAGAGTATACCACTATGGGTAATCATGAGGAAGATATAATTTATATCAAAACATCCATGGATAGTCTACCATGTTTGGACATAAAGAACATGACATATAAGGTACATGGTCCAAATATTTGCATTTACATCCACAAACCACCAATATAAAGACAAGGCATTAGGCACAAAGTGCATAAGCCCATAGGAAAACCAAAATGCGTGGGAGACACATGTTCCCATCACAAGGTATAGGGTATCAACCACCAAGGTGAAATATGCCAAAATAAGATACTAGATTAACAAGATGTTTTCAATTTTACTTAAATACATTGAATCTAGACCATTTTTAATTTTCCCTACAAAATATATTCTATCAGATTCTAGGGATGGATTCAAGGACTCTAAGGATAAATATCAAGTTAATACCTTGGACATATGCATTCCAAAAAGGATTTTCAAGACTATATGAATAATTTATATTACTTGTAAAGAGCAAGATTCACATTAGTCATGAAAAAATATCCAATTAAAACCTTTGGAAATACATATACTTACAACTCATCAAAGACTTTGCATATAATGATAACCATTTAGGTATAATAGGAAAGTCTAGTGATAGTGTAAAGGATAACTAGGTGCACAGAGATTTTCAAATACATTTTCTCACCTAGGGCATAAAAAGTTGTCTAAGAAAGGATTTGATATAATTTTCCTAGACATGACATTTAAGCACATAATTTTGCTAGAAGAAATAAATAAACCAATTCCAGTATATACTAATCTAGCAAATGCCATTTTTATCCAAATTAGAGTTCAAATATGAAAGATTTACTCTTATGAGTTTAGCTTTAACTCATGGCCAATGAAGAGGTTGATATTCGTATAAGATCAATCATGGTTTTCACATTAACTGCTCTGTTGTGGTTTTACATTGGATGACTACTAAGTGAAAAAATGATCTAAGTCTTAGTGAGTGCACTCAGAGTAGTATATATAGATACACAAGAATCAAACAATATAAGTCTAATGTATCTATAAGTCGTTTCTTTAAAAAAAAAATGTGATCTTTAAAACACTTATGGGGCTAGATGCAAGAAAATATTAATGTGACATCTAGTACCCAAATAAACTCAAGGGATATGTCATTTAAGCTCAAGATTAACTAGATACATGGGAATCAAGCATATTGTATCTAGAAGTATACATTCCATGGGATTTGACAATTTTAGCTCAAACATAAACTAGACATCAAGTGAGATATCTAGGGAACCTTTTCCAATAGATATAATAATTTAGTGCAATGTGTCAAAGTCTAATACAAATCAAGTTTTAAGCATATAGACTTTGGATTTTCAAAAAGATAAGCATTTAAGCACAAAATATGGATACATGGCATTCATGAAAGATAGACATTTCTGTATCCAAACAACCATTTTCCATATGATATAGACATTGAAGCACATCCCTACATCTACTAAGTCATAAATAGATCAAGTAGGGAGTTTTGGAACCCAAACCATCTTGGGTCCATGCAAGTTTGTTCTATGAAATAGATCATCTTTTCTAATCCACACATACTTGCAATATTTCACAAACCTAAGTCTACACATAGATTTGTGATGACCTAATCTACCACAATAATCACATGAATCATAAGCATAGGTAGATGAGGATCTAGATGAACAATTACAAGAATGCATAGGCACACAAACATGTTTAGCATTCATTTCTTGTAGAAATTTATTTTTCAACTCAAGATTTTTATTTTTCAATCTCATTTCTTCAATTTCTATTTTCAAGTGATTTATTTCATGAGATGGGGATGTTTTCACTGCATCTTCTTTTTCCATCAAGATTTTGAGTTCCTCCATTAATTCAAAATTTCCAAAGGTCTGTTGTTCTAAATATACACAGGTCATAATCATGACTTAGAACCTTTAGCATTAACCACTATAAAATGAAATTAAATGCAATTACGCTTTTTCCAGAAGAAAAGACGGGGTTTCTTATGGGGAGAAGATATTTTCAACCCCCTGCATTACAGGCACGCCTCCCTCTTGACCTAATGCAGGGGGGATTGAAAATATCATCACCCTTAATAAATGCAGTAACTAATGTTGACCTAACAAAAGGCAAATGTAAAGACAAGGAAACTATACTATGACAGAAAAGACAAGTTGAGGTTGTGCAATTATTAAGGGCTCCTGATACTGGCACTACCTTGTTTTAATAATTGCACTAACTTATTTGTCTTTTATCATTTAAACAGCCGCAGAGGTTATTACAGCACCTAAAAAGATCTCAGATTAAATTAAAACAGAAAATACAAGATGCGTTTGTGCAATTATTAAGTGCTACTGATATTGGCACTACCATGTTTTAATAATTGCACTAACTTATTTTGTATTCTATTATTTAAACAGCCGCAAAGGTTATCACAGCTCCCAAAAAGCATTCAGAGCCAACTAAAACAGAGAAGATAATATAAGGTTGTGCAAATACTCAGGCTGCTGATATTGGCACTACCATGTTTTAATAAATGCAGTAACTAATGTTGTCTTTTAATGTTTAAACAGCTGCAAATGTAATATTACAGCTCTGAAAAATCTCCCACGCCAAATAAAACACAAAAGACAAGATAAGGTTGTGCATTAAAATGGGCACTGATATTGGCACTACCATGTTTTAATAAATGCACTAAATTGACCTGTCTTTTATTGTTTAAAGATCTGCAAATGTAATATTACAGCTCCGAAAAAGCTCTCAAGCCAATTAAAACAGAAAAGACAAGATAAGGCTGTGCATTAAAATGGGCTACTGATATTGGCACTGCCGTGTTTTAATAAATGCACTAACCCATCTTGTCTTTTATTGTTTAAACAGCAGCAAATGGTCTTACATTTCTCAAAAAGCTCTCACGAGTGAGCAAGGTTTCAAATTTCGGATTTTGGTGAGGACCGTAACCGAAACGTTCTAAAACCAATATTATTTTTTTATTCCTTTACAAAATTTCAGCCGAAATTACCAAAATTTCAGGTTCAATTTTTGAAATTTCATCGAAATTCTTGATAAAATATTATCGAAGGCTTCTACCGAAGTTCGACTGAAATTTTGGGATTCCGGCTAAAATTTCAGTTTCGGTGAGGACACAAATTACCTTCGAAACCAAAATTTAAAAAATTGCTCACTAGTCAATTAAAGAAGAAAAGGCATCTCACTTTGTGCAAATATCAAAATAAGATTGCGCTAATAGCATTTGCCTTTTCTTGGTAGCACTCCGCTAATGAAATGTGAACTATCATGTGTGATAAGAGAGTAGATCACCTATTTGGATGATCTAATCCATTCATTTATTTGGTCCCTCATAGATAACTCCCCTCGAACGATCATATGTGATCAATCGTCTGATCACACTATCCAATCAAGATATAAATGAATCCTGACCAACGCTCTAGATCTTATTAAGAAAAAAAATTAATGCTCACAATCGACCCTAACTATGATGTGCACATGAACGATCCTATCAAATCAAGACGTTCACACACCAATCAATCAGCGTCAAGAAGAATCCCAATCAACGGTTGAGATTTAATTGAGAACAAAATTTAGAGAAATGTTATCAGCACTACTGTATTTTGATGAGGGCACTCCTCACTTTATTAAAAGTACGGTATGGCCCGCACCATAGAATGATCCAAACCGTCCATTAGATTGGCCACAGCCTAAATAGGTTGTACCCCAAAAATCATTTCCATAGGTTGATCCTAACCCTCTATAGATCGGAGGATTAGGATCAACCTATGGAAATAATTTTTGGGGCACAACCTATTTAGACTGTGGCCCATCTAATGGATGGTTTGGATCATCCTATGGTACGGGCCATACAGTAATTTGAATAAAGTGAAGAGTCCCCTCATCAAAATGATGTAGTGCCGATAACACATCCGAAAATTTAACGCTCCAAACCTCTCATCGCGTCTATGCAGTTAGTGTGCCAATATCTATCATTGTCTGTATGTACTAACAGGTAATAAAAATATTTCAGATGGTGAGAAATGCCATTATCAAAGTACAGTTATTGTGGATATCAATGCTTATATATGATGGGCTATTTTCAAGTGAGGTTCATATTTCTTTGGCATTTTTACAATTAGCTATTTTCTCAAACATATGAGAAGATAAGGCACAACATATGGCATTCATAGCTTTTGAGTTCAAGCAATATAATCTTTTATCATGTTCACTAATTCTCTTAGATTTGGAGCTTAAGATAAAATCATTTTCAATCACTTTCAATAATTCACTATCTAGACTCTTGAGATAAGACCTCATATGGATCGACCAAGATCCATAGTTGGTTCAATCAAAACAAGGAAGTCTAGAAGCCATTAGGTTACCAATATAGATCTTTTCTCTTGAAGAAATTTGAAAGTTCAAAAATCTATATAAGAGCCTTTAGCTCTGATACCAAGTGAAATCCCACTAGGCAACCCAAGAGGGGGGTGAATTGGGTGTCTTTAAAAAAATTTATCCTCTTTAAAAACTTTTGTAAGATTAGTTTCAAAATCTTAAATGAATATCCTCTCTTAGACCTTTTGCCAAACACTTGTTAGATGGCTTTTAAAATCCTAGTTGATTATTCCCTTTTTAATCTTTCTATGAAAGTACTTTGTGGTTGATTGAAGATTGTAAATCCCACAACAAGGTAAATGAATTAGATGAATGGTTTCTTTTAGGCCTTTTATCAAATACTTGGTGGAAAGCTCATGCAAACTTAATTAACAAGATTAAATGGGCTAATTAGCAAGGTACTAGATAAGCAAGTTAATTACCATTGCTAACTACTCACTCAATTCTAAGTGTATAAATGCAAGCACAAATAAGAGTAAGGGTGAGAGAGATAAATACCACAAAAGAGACGCGAAGATTTATAGTAGTTCGGTCTTAACCCCAATACCTACTCCACTCTTCTCAAGTTTTGTCTCCTTGAGGAATCTACTATCTTCCAAGGAACTTAAATACGGTGTTCCTTTCGTCTTGTACAATCCGAGCGTCCAAGCTCCAAGGGTCTTAAATACGGCGCCCTTTGTTGCCAAGTTTAGAATGAAGAAGAAGATTGAAGCACACTCTTTAGCCTCTTCAAGACTTGATACAATGTAAAGCTCACAAGAGTCTCTCAGAGATAATTACAAAGATAAGCCTAGGTCTAATCCCTTTAGATATTCCCAAATTGAGGCACAAGGGTGTTTTCCACTCTCTAATATGTTTACAACAAGTTTAGGAATGAGAGAGATTAGTTCGCATGCTTAGGGAACCCATATATATAGGGAAAACCCAAAACTAGCCGTTGCAGGGGCATTTCTGTAATTATGGGCAACTTCCCAACGGATCTATTTCAGGGCATTTTTGGCATTTTCCAGATTTCAGACTCGGTTTTGTAAAATTTATATCTCACTCGTTTCTCGTCGAATTTCGACGTATATATACTCGATTTGAACGGAAATGATGAGCTCTTTCTGTTAAAAATATTTTCAAAAATATTTAAAAATGTTTACGATCAGTTATGGTAGGATTTATGACCTGATCTCAAAATTCAAGTGCTCAATGTGCCGATTTGAATCTTTTGCAATTCTAAGCTATTTATAGCACTAGGGCTTTGGTCCACGGGTCTTTTTCTCATATTCTAATATTGTTTGAGACCTTATTAGTGACTTGATTATGCCTCAACAAGGGATACCTAAGTGGGATTAAATTATACAATCTAACACAAGACTCATTACTCACATCTTCAACTTTAAAGCTTATCTTCAAGTCTTGGTCTCTTGCATAGATCACTCCTTCAAGTTCGTTCAAGCTCCTTGACAAGTTGTTGATCTCCAAGCTTTGGCCTTCATCGATCTTTCTTTGTTTGTTCAATGCTTTGAGATTACTATTGTTGAGCTTCTCCTTGGTTGATCCTCCAAGGTATGATTGATCCTTTGTATGCTCTAGCTCCTTTGATACGTGTTTGGTTCATCTTCAAGCATAGGCCATCAATGGTGTGTGCTAGCATGGATTAACCTGTGAATTTTCTGTCCATAGCATAACACTAAAGGCAAACAATTAGTCCGTAAAAAACTAATCAATTTGCGTTTGTTAATCATCAAAATAAGGTGATTGAAAGAACCCATGGGGAACCCTTGGGCTAACAATCTCCCCCTTTTTTATGATGACAAACCAAATTGATTAGAGAGGTGGGAGGATCCTCTTATGAGGATTAGATAAGAAAGATGAGTGTGACAACTCCCCCTTAACATATGCATAAGATAAATTTAACAAGTTTTAGCATACATGCATATGGATTATGGACAATCTAATCAATTTCATACTTCTCTCCCTTTTGGCATAAGCAAAAAGGAAGGATACACAATTAAGTACAAAAGTAATGCATCAAAGATTTTTAATCAAACTAGATGCTTCCCTAGCTTCTTATTATGATTTACCAATTAAAATCAAAGTACATATGGCATGATAAGAGCATAACAACATAAGAGATGAATAATCTAATACAAATCAAGCCTATGTTAGAAAAACAAAGAAACATACCAATTTAGCACAAATTTTAGGATATATCTTGGTATATATATATATAAATCCAATATAAATCTACCCTATGACCCATAATACAATATTAGATTAGCAAGTTAAGGCTTATATTTTACTTATCATGAAAGAAAAATAGCAAGATTTAGATCTAGCATGATAAGCCCCCGAATTTTTTGAATTCCTATTAGAATCTTATCATGAAGAGATGGATGAAATAATGTTGAACCCATCATGATAAGCAAGAATAGATATTTTCAAGTTAAAAACGTTCTCTGGAATTGACATGCATAGAAATGAGCATTTGATCCTAATATAGCATGACAGACAAACCTATCATGAAGTGAAATGACACATGATAAGCAATCAAATCCATAGGAACTAAGATTAGCAATTTCAGTTCACTCCTACGAATGAATATCTAAAATGATATGCAATTCTTCGCTCAATTAGAAGGGATATGTTTGAATGGACAATGTGAGCATCTCACAATGACCCATATAAACATGAAGATAGCAAAGATTAGCTCTCCCCCTAGGTCTATGTCATTGGCCTTAGGTGAAACATATATGGCAAGGCATGATATGACACAATAGGCCAAAGGAATGAAAGTGAGTACATGGCCAACAAAACTTATCCTTGGAATAGATGATAGCACATTCGATTATCCACAATATGTATGAAGCCTAATAGGATATGACCTTAAAATCTAGGCAATGGGCTTACTTTTCTTAAACTCAAAATACATATACAAGCACAAGACAATGCCAAAACAACTCATATGGAGCAACCATGCTCCAAATGAGTGCACTTATCATATGTAATGAAGTATACATATTAAACAACATATGATAAGATGAGAAGGACATATATTACATATATAGTACTCCCTTTGTTAGAGACTCATATAAAGTATGAATCCAAAGGGCTGTCCAATACATAGGTACCAGGGGTTTTTGGATATATTTTTCAAAAGATACCAAGTTAGACTCAACCCTTGGGCTACAATGACACTTACTCTCTAAGTGTCGGTTTATCATGATCAAAATGATAGCCATAGTCTAGCTCATCATGATAAACAAGCATAGCACAAAAGATTTGCAATTTTGGGTCATGCTCCCCCTAAGTGTGATATTATTTTTTACAATTTCAAATTTTCTTCCCTAAGTATATAGCATACAAACAAGTTAGGGAGATCACACAAATACATATACCTATTCATGATTGAGATGGTGGCACAAGGCCAATTGATTAAGTATTTTAATTATTGTGAAGGTACCGACTCTCCCTTTGGTCAAAGTGGGCTATGGGCTCCAATTGAGTAGCTTTTAAGGTTAAGGTTTGACATCTAAATTATGTGATACTACCAACCAGGGGTGATAACTATAGATTATTTAAATATACCAATTTGGATCAATTCTATAGGATTTAGACATAAAAGAATGGACAGTAAAGTACAATGTCTAAGAGAGACATCCATGGCTCATGAGTGAGAGTATACCACTATGGGTAATCATGAGGAAGATATAATTTATATCAAAACATCCATGGATAGTCTACCATGTTTGGACATAAAGAACATGACATATAAGGTGCATGGTCCAAATATTTGCATTTACATCCACAAACCACCAATATAAAGACAAGGCATTAGGCACAAAGTGCATAAGCCCATAGGAAAACCAAAATGCGTGGGAGACACATGTTCCCATCACAAGGTATAGGGTATCAACCACCAAGGTAAAATATGCCAAAATAAGATACTAGATTAACAAGATGTTTTCAATTTTACTTAAATACATTGAATCTAGACCATTTTTAATTTTCCCTACAAAATATATTCTATCAGATTCTAGGGATGGATTCAAGGACTCTAAGGATAAATATCAAGTTAATACCTTGGACATATGCATTCCAAAAAGGATTTTCAAGACTATATGAATAATTTATATTACTTGTAAAGAGCAAGATTCACATTAGTCATGAAAAAATATCCAATTAAAACCTTTGGAAATACATATACTTACAACTCATCAAAGACTTTGCATATAATGATAACCATTTAGGTATAATAGGAAAGTCTAGTGATAGTGTAAAGGATAACTAGGTGCACAGAGATTTTCAAATACATTTTCTCACCTAGGGCATAAAAAGTTGTCTAAGAAAGGATTTGATATAATTTTCCTAGACATGACATTTAAGCACATAATTTTGCTAGAAGAAATAAATAAACCAATTCCAGTATATACTAATCTAGCAAATGCCATTTTTATCCAAATTAGAGTTCAAATATGAAAGATTTACTCTTATGAGTTTAGCTTTAACTCATGGCCAATGAAGAGGTTGATATTCGTATAAGATCAATCATGGTTTTCACATTAACTGCTCTGTTGTGGTTTTACATTGGATGACTACTAAGTGAAAAAATGATCTAAGTCTTAGTGAGTGCACTCAGAGTAGTATATATAGATACACAAGAATCAAACAATATAAGTCTAATGTATCTATAAGTCGTTTCTTTAAAAAAAAAATGTGATCTTTAAAACACTTATGGGGCTAGATGCAAGAAAATATTAATGTGACATCTAGTACCCAAATAAACTCAAGGGATATGTCATTTAAGCTCAAGATTAACTAGATACATGGGAATCAAGCATATTGTATCTAGAAGTATACATTCCATGGGATTTGACAATTTTAGCTCAAACATAAACTAGACATCAAGTGAGATATCTAGGGAACCTTTTCCAATAGATATAATAATTTAGTGCAATGTGTCAAAGTCTAATACAAATCAAGTTTTAAGCATATAGACTTTGGATTTTCAAAAAGATAAGCATTTAAGCACAAAATATGGATACATGGCATTCATGAAAGATAGACATTTCTGTATCCAAACAACCATTTTCCATATGATATAGACATTGAAGCACATCCCTACATCTACTAAGTCATAAATAGATCAAGTAGGGAGTTTTGGAACCCAAACCATCTTGGGTCCATGCAAGTTTGTTCTATGAAATAGATCATCTTTTCTAATCCACACATACTTGCAATATTTCACAAACATAAGTCTACACATAGATTTGTGATGACCTAATCTACCACAATAATCACATGAATCATAAGCATAGGTAGATGAGGATCTAGATGAACAATTACAAGAATGCATAGGCACACAAACATGTTTAGCATTCATTTCTTGTAGAAATTTATTTTTCAACTCAAGATTTTTATTTTTCAATCTCATTTCTTCAATTTCTATTTTCAAGTGATTTATTTCATGAGATGGGGATGTTTTCACTGCATCTTCTTTTTCCATCAAGATTTTGAGTTCCTCCATTAATTCAAAATTTCCAAAGGTCTGTTGTTCTAAATATACACAGGTCATAATCATGACTTAGAACCTTTAGCATTAACCACTATAAAATGAAATTAAATGCAATTACGCTTTTTCCAGAAGAAAAGACGGGGTTTCTTATGGGGAGAAGATATTTTCAACCCCCTGCATTACAGGCACGCCTCCCTCTTGACCTAATGCAGGGGGGATTGAAAATATCATCACCCTTAATAAATGCAGTAACTAATGTTGACCTAACAAAAGGCAAATGTAAAGACAAGGAAACTATACTATGACAGAAAAGACAAGTTGAGGTTGTGCAATTATTAAGGGCTCCTGATACTGGCACTACCTTGTTTTAATAATTGCACTAACTTATTTGTCTTTTATCATTTAAACAGCCGCAGAGGTTATTACAGCACCTAAAAAGATCTCAGATTAAATTAAAACAGAAAATACAAGATGCGTTTGTGCAATTATTAAGTGCTACTGATATTGGCACTACCATGTTTTAATAATTGCACTAACTTATTTTGTATTCTATTATTTAAACAGCCGCAAAGGTTATCACAGCTCCCAAAAAGCATTCAGAGCCAACTAAAACAGAGAAGATAATATAAGGTTGTGCAAATACTCAGGCTGCTGATATTGGCACTACCATGTTTTAATAAATGCAGTAACTAATGTTGTCTTTTAATGTTTAAACAGCTGCAAATGTAATATTACAGCTCTGAAAAATCTCCCACGCCAAATAAAACACAAAAGACAAGATAAGGTTGTGCATTAAAATGGGCACTGATATTGGCACTACCATGTTTTAATAAATGCACTAAATTGACCTGTCTTTTATTGTTTAAAGATCTGCAAATGTAATATTACAGCTCCGAAAAAGCTCTCAAGCCAATTAAAACAGAAAAGACAAGATAAGGCTGTGCATTAAAATGGGCTACTGATATTGGCACTGCCGTGTTTTAATAAATGCACTAACCCATCTTGTCTTTTATTGTTTAAACAGCAGCAAATGGTCTTACATTTCTCAAAAAGCTCTCACGAGTGAGCAAGGTTTCAAATTTCGGATTTTGGTGAGGACCGTAACCGAAACGTTCTAAAACCAATATTATTTTTTTATTCCTTTACAAAATTTCAGCCGAAATTACCAAAATTTCAGGTTCAATTTTTGAAATTTCATCGAAATTCTTGATAAAATATTATCGAAGGCTTCTACCGAAGTTCGACTGAAATTTTGGGATTCCGGCTAAAATTTCAGTTTCGGTGAGGACACAAATTACCTTCGAAACCAAAATTTAAAAAATTGCTCACTAGTCAATTAAAGAAGAAAAGGCATCTCACTTTGTGCAAATATCAAAATAAGATTGCGCTAATAGCATTTGCCTTTTCTTGGTAGCACTCCGCTAATGAAATGTGAACTATCATGTGTGATAAGAGAGTAGATCACCTATTTGGATGATCTAATCCATTCATTTATTTGGTCCCTCATAGATAACTCCCCTCGAACGATCATATGTGATCAATCGTCTGATCACACTATCCAATCAAGATATAAATGAATCCTGACCAACGCTCTAGATCTTATTAAGAAAAAAAATTAATGCTCACAATCGACCCTAACTATGATGTGCACATGAACGATCCTATCAAATCAAGACGTTCACACACCAATCAATCAGCGTCAAGAAGAATCCCAATCAACGGTTGAGATTTAATTGAGAACAAAATTTAGAGAAATGTTATCAGCACTACTGTATTTTGATGAGGGCACTCCTCACTTTATTAAAAGTACGGTATGGCCCGCACCATAGAATGATCCAAACCGTCCATTAGATTGGCCACAGCCTAAATAGGTTGTACCCCAAAAATCATTTCCATAGGTTGATCCTAACCCTCTATAGATCGGAGGATTAGGATCAACCTATGGAAATAATTTTTGGGGCACAACCTATTTAGACTGTGGCCCATCTAATGGATGGTTTGGATCATCCTATGGTACGGGCCATACAGTAATTTGAATAAAGTGAAGAGTCCCCTCATCAAAATGAAGTAGTGCCGATAACACATCCGAAAATTTAACGCTCCAAACCTCTCATCGCGTCTATGCAGTTAGTGTGCCAATATCTATCATTGTCTGTATGTACTAACAGGTAATAAAAATATTTCAGATGGTGAGAAATGCCATTATCAAAGTACAGTTATTGTGGATATCAATGCTTATATATGATGGGCTATTTTCAAGTGAGGTTCATATTTCTTTGGCATTTTTACAATTAGCTATTTTCTCAAACATATGAGAAGATAAGGCACAACATATGGCATTCATAGCTTTTGAGTTCAAGCAATATAATCTTTTATCATGTTCACTAATTCTCTTAGATTTGGAGCTTAAGATAAAATCATTTTCAATCACTTTCAATAATTCACTATCTAGACTCTTGAGATAAGACCTCATATGGATCGACCAAGATCCATAGTTGGTTCAATCAAAACAAGGAAGTCTAGAAGCCATTAGGTTACCAATATAGATCTTTTCTCTTGAAGAAATTTGAAAGTTCAAAAATCTATATAAGAGCCTTTAGCTCTGATACCAAGTGAAATCCCACTAGGCAACCCAAGAGGGGGGTGAATTGGGTGTCTTTAAAAAAATTTATCCTCTTTAAAAACTTTTGTAAGATTAGTTTCAAAATCTTAAATGAATATCCTCTCTTAGACCTTTTGCCAAACACTTGTTAGATGGCTTTTAAAATCCTAGTTGATTATTCCCTTTTTAATCTTTCTATGAAAGTACTTTGTGGTTGATTGAAGATTGTAAATCCCACAACAAGGTAAATGAATTAGATGAATGGTTTCTTTTAGGCCTTTTATCAAATACTTGGTGGAAAGCTCATGCAAACTTAATTAACAAGATTAAATGGGCTAATTAGCAAGGTACTAGATAAGCAAGTTAATTACCATTGCTAACTACTCACTCAATTCTAAGTGTATAAATGCAAGCACAAATAAGAGTAAGGGTGAGAGAGATAAATACCACAAAAGAGACGCGAAGATTTATAGTAGTTCGGTCTTAACCCCAATACCTACTCCACTCTTCTCAAGTTTTGTCTCCTTGAGGAATCTACTATCTTCCAAGGAACTTAAATACGGTGTTCCTTTCGTCTTGTACAATCCGAGCGTCCAAGCTCCAAGGGTCTTAAATACGGCGCCCTTTGTTGCCAAGTTTAGAATGAAGAAGAAGATTGAAGCACACTCTTTAGCCTCTTCAAGACTTGATACAATGTAAAGCTCACAAGAGTCTCTCAGAGATAATTACAAAGATAAGCCTAGGTCTAATCCCTTTAGATATTCCCAAATTGAGGCACAAGGGTGTTTTCCACTCTCTAATATGTTTACAACAAGTTTAGGAATGAGAGAGATTAGTTCGCATGCTTAGGGAACCCATATATATAGGGAAAACCCAAAACTAGCCGTTGCAGGGGCATTTCTGTAATTATGGGCAACTTCCCAACGGATCTATTTCAGGGCATTTTTGGCATTTTCCAGATTTCAGACTCGGTTTTGTAAAATTTATATCTCACTCGTTTCTCGTCGAATTTCGACGTTCATATACTCGATTTGAACGGAAATGATGAGCTCTTTCTGTTAAAAATATTTTCAAAAATATTTAAAAATGTTTACGATCAGTTATGGTAGGATTTATGACCTGATCTCAAAATTCAAGTGCTCAATGTGCCGATTTGAATCTTTTGCAATTCTAAGCTATTTATAGCACTAGGGCTTTGGTCCACGGGTCTTTTTCTCATATTCTAATATTGTTTGAGACCTTATTAGTCACTTGATTATGCCTCAACAAGGGATACCTAAGTGGGATTAAATTATACAATCTAACACAAGACTCATTACTCACATCTTCAACTTTAAAGCTCATCTTCAAGTCTTGGTCTCTTGCATGGATCACTCCTTCAAGTTGGTTCAAGCTCCTTGACAAGTTGTTGATCTCCAAGCTTTGGATCTTTCTTTGTTTGTTCAATGCTTTGTGATGACTAATGTTAAGCTTCTCCTTGGTTGATCCTCTAAGGTATAATTGATCCTTTGTATGTTCTAGCTCCTTTGACACATGTTTGGTTCATCTTCAAGCATAGGCCATCAATGGTGTGTGCTAGCATGGATTAACCTGTGAATTTCCTGTCCATAGCATAACACTCAAGGCAAACAATTATTCCATAAAAGACTAATCAATTTGCGTTTGTTAATCATCAAAATAAGGTGATTGAATGAACCCATGGGGAACCCTTGGGCTAACAATAATCTTTCCTACAATCCAAACAGGGCACGAAGAATATGCATATCCATCGTTTAAGCTCCTCCCAACTTTGTGAGCTTTTATTGGATAATTAGAATATTGCTCTGGCTTTGTACTTCTCTGGCTTTTTACTGCTCTGGCTTAGTATGCGTATCTATAAAATCTTTAGGTCCGCCGCTTCTTGCTCTGATGCATACTGGTCTGGCTTAGTATGCGTATCTATAAAATCTTAAGTTACATCGCCAAAGCTGCATTCTTTTCCGGGTTAGAAACAAAAAAGAAGAAGAAAAGTGATCTATTTACCCCTTTCTCTTCCCAGGGCCACCAACCTCCCGAATGTATATATATGGCTACTCTTTTTAGTTTTTACACTACCAGGGTGGCCCAGGGAAGAAAATTGGGTGAATATATATGATATTTTCACTCCCCCTGTAGTGCGCTTTCGCGCCCCCTTATAACGTGCACAGTGGGCAACTTTATGTCAAATAACGTCAATAGGGGTGCCAATGCGTACTGCAGGGGGAGTGAAAATATCATTCCCCTCTTGCTGGAAACATTGTTTCAGTTTCCCAAAAGGTCAGAAAAGATAAGATATAACAAGCAAATTAACACTTACATTAAATCCACAATAACACATATTAAAACTTTTGCTCCTATCTTTTCAAACAACAGTGCTTAGTAACCAGACAACAAAAACAAACACTACTTAATAACTATAAAAGCAAAGACACACAACATAGACTCACAACAACACTCTCCCCGCACGACTCTACCTTAACCCAAGAAAACCGAGAGATTTGTGATGGCTGGGGGCTAAGCCCCCGACTATCGAAGAAGAAGCAGAAGAGCCCAGCTCCATTCCATCCTTCTTAGTCGCCGAAAGTACACCAGACTTGCTGGGGACTTTCATGAGTGACATCTTCGTCGATGCTCCTCCGTCGGTGCCTCCGTTGTGCTCGTCGTCTTTATTGGGTAACATCACTCCCTTCGGGAGCCATACGTGCGCCGCCTCGCAATCTCCCCTTTTGATGTGATTGTTGAAATCATTTTTGTTATTGTAAGAGTTCCCACAATCTTTACAGATTTTCTTAAAATTTTTGTGGCAACTACGGTTATGCCTTCTAATGTCTTCCTCGTCATAAAATCGTTTATTCTTCGGCAAACATCTTTGGCAGATGAAAGTTTCTACTGGTTCATTGTTTTTTGAAATAAGGGGATTCATTTTTTTAAACTTTTGATGTAGTAAGGAACTAAGGATTTAGGGTGATTTTCAAAATATATAATAAGATAATTTTCTAAAAAAAGTAATAATATCATCAAAAGGATTAGATGATCCAAACCCTTCATTTCAAAGGCCTTGCGTTAAATTTGGACGGTTTGGATCATTAACCTTAAGAAGGTCTGTTTTAGTTTTATAGGGCTTTAAGAGGGTTGCCCTTCAAGGAAAATATCATTTGCTTAAATGGGTTCCTCTGCAGGAATATCATGAAGATCATTACATTTGCAAGAAGATTATTTGCTTTAAAAAGGTTCCTATTATTAAAATTAAAATAAAAACTCTCTATTTGAATATTGACTTCGCATGTCTGATAAGAATATGCAAATAAAAGCAAAGATGTTTCAACAAAAAAATTCATTCCAAAGATATTTCAACAAAAAATTCATTCCAAATCACCCTTTCTGATACTGATTCTAGCATTCTGTCATTCTACCCGTTGATTATTTCAACAAAAAATTCATTCCAAAGATATTTCAACAAAAAATTCATTCCAAAGAAACGGGGTCTGAGGATTGCAAGAATTTTCTGGAAAAGTTTGGAAAATAAATACTTAGAATAGTGTTTACTATGCCATTGTTTGATTACTAGCGAATAATCTTTCCTACAATCCAAACAGGGCACGAAGAATATGCATATCCATCATTTAAGCTCCTCCCAACTTTGTGAGCTTTGATTGGATAATTAGAATATTGCTCTGGCTTTGTACTTCTCTGGCTTTTTACTCTCTGGCTTAGTATGCGTATCTATAAAATCTTTAGGTCCGCCGCTTCTTGCTCTGACGCATACTGGTCTGGCTTAGTATGCGTATCTATAAAATCTTAAGTTACATCGCCAAAGCTGCATTCTTTTCCGGGTTAAGAAACAAAGAAGAAGAAGAAGAAAAGTGATCTATTTACCCCTTTCTCTTCCCAGGGCCACCCACCTCCCGTATGTATATATATGGCTACTCTTTTTAGTTTTTACACTACCAGGGTGGCCCAGGGAAGAAAATTGGGTGATCAGAAAAAAAAACAGAGCTTGAAAAAAGTAATCACTTTTCCTCCGAAAAGCATTACTTATCCAACAAGTTCTCTCCCTCGCTCAATATTGTTATTTTAATAATAATTGGAAACCCAGTTATTTATTAACTTTTAAATTTTAAGGACTTTTTGAAATCCGTTTTTTTGTGGGATTCCAAAGCTTACCCCATCCGTATTTTTGGGGTTCAAGGGTATAAGTTATAGGCCTGAATGGAGTGGTGGGACATACACTGTCAATAAATAATTGGGCCACTTTGAGTGTATTTTTAATGGTGGAGCCCACCATAATAAAAGGCCTTATTTAATATGATTTCTCTACTCGAAAAATTGTCTCAAATATTGATTAATTCTTATTCAATTTTAGGTAATTGAAGACTCTGAGAGCCATTCTAATTTTTATAATTGGATTAGAATTTATTAGCAATGGGCTTTGAGAATTTAGTGGGCCCTACTTCTATTGTGATTATATTGCAATATGTTGCTTTTGTTGCTTCTGATTATATTGAAACTCATCCATGTGTGAATGAATTAACTATTGATTGTTATTATTACAAAGTTGTGAACCCATAAGTTAAGGGCAATGATATTACGAGTTGTGGGTCCATTGGAGTGTGGCCCACTAAGTGTTGTAACTGCTAGTGGGCTCATCCAATTGTAAATATATTGAAATACCCACTTAACTTATACACTTGAGTATAGTGGTAGTTTCCAATGTTTAAGGCTTGCAATTAATTATTACTCATAATCTACATCTATATCAAGTTCTCATGTGGCAAAGACCTTAGACATAATATGTATATGAATAGGCATTTAATTATGTGCATACATATTAGCTGTTAATGTGATTTGTATCATTTCATTTTTGTAATTGATCAGATACACTTCATGAGAATTGCACATATAGAAATACATGTAACTGCAATGAGATGCACATATGATAGTGTAGACCCCGATCTGAGAGGACCGGTGCCGAGGGACGCAAGATCCCTCCTTCAATCTTCTAAGATCTCCACAACGTGAAGGAGAGCTCTACCAAGGAACTCTCGAAACGGTTGCCACTCTTCCTGCATAGCATGAGTGGCGATACAAAATGAAAGAGATACATCTTGATCCAAGGATAGATCCCCGAACCAAGATGTACCTAAAATAAACTCAGAGTCGCCATCCATGGATACGCCATGGAACCAAAAAAAATGCTCTGCTTGCAACAGATAACCAGAGATACAGAAGGTCCGTGCCAGATGACGAATGGAGAAGGTCCGAAGAGCACCCCCAATTCGCCCGAGTGCGAACACTTGGTCTCTTATGCCATTTATTTATTAACTTCGAAGAGTTTTGGGTGAAAATCATGTGAAATGGGAACAAAGTATATCCGAGAAAACGTCTATCTAATCATGCATGTCTCGGAGATGAAAATAAGCACACACAAAAGAACTGGAAGAAATGTTACCTAAGAATAGCTAGGTTATGAGTGTCATGCCTAATAGGTGTCTAAGTTCTGATGGGCAAACACATGCATGCTACAGCTAAAGGTATAAGTCTGTATAGGAAAGGAAATCTAAAATTAACAGTTAATCATGAATAGTAAATGAAATAAGGAATAAACAAATGCCAGGCAAATAACAGAATAATGAAATAAAAACCTACGGGCGAGCTCATAGCGCCTATTTACAATTGGGCGAATACATAGCGCCTAATATAAAATCCTAACACATCTCATCTAGAAAGCAGTAAATGACAGATAGCAATTGCAATAATAAAACCTATGGCGTGCACATAGCGCCTATCTACAATGGGGCGAATACATAGCGCCTAATATAAAATCCTAACACATCTCATCTAGAAAGCAGTAAATGACAGATAGCAATTGCAGTAAAAGCAGTAAAGCGATATAACTAAGAAGATAAACCTGCGCAATGAGCAAACGTCAGTAGATGATAGTAAAGGATAATAATCAGTAACCTAATGAAGATTGAGAGTTACAGCTAAGCATGTGAGAACTAACAGCCAAGCAGGTAAGAGCTGCAACTAAGCAAGTAGGTAAAACACATAAGCAGGTAAATGCTATATCTAAGCACGTAAGTAAGCAAGGAAATGAACACGCTATCATGATCCTATGCGAAAATCATCATCAATATGCAAACATAAACCCTCAAGTGCTAATAACAGACCCTAAGACTCTAACGATTTCGCCCGAGTCCTTGGATGGTCTGATATTCATCCAAAGAAGCCTACGTATCCCCGCCTCCACGAGAATCAAGGCAACGTAGTTCTTCGCACCTATTCTAAGCTATGATGCCTAAGACACCTGGACCTCTATCCTAGACTCGACCTAAAAGACCGGACTAGTTTTTAAAGCTTCTTGTGCGATTATTTAAATTCCAGTGGATTGTGGATTTTAGGACACCCTATATGCCATAACTAAATGCAGGTTAGCCCTAAGCTAAGGCAGATAGTTCCTACAACCTATGTATAACTAGGATGTGTTTCCTAAGGATAACAAAAGGTGAACTAACGCATCATATTCTAGTCATCAGTTGGCGATGTGGATCGCCAACTAACCGGACGGAGGCGCTCCTATAACTCTAAGACAAACCCCTAACTCTAAAACAAGGACACAAAAAACAAACAATATATCAAGGAGAAACCCCTAACTCCAGAACTATCTACTTAGGACAAACTCCTAACTCTAGAGGAAGATCTTTTTAAAAACTAGGTTTTAAAGTTGCTTATTCCAAAAAGATTAAAATGTTATTTATAAAAGTTTGGCTGGACTTGGGATAAAAATCCCGAGCTGCACTACGTACCTCGTGAAAGAGGATCAAGCCAACGTAGTTCGAAACGAACTCTCCTAAACTACTACCAAACTCAACACACAGGATTTTTTTAAGGCTTTTCAAATTTCCAAATGTTTTTTATACTTTTAAAGTTTTCAAATGTTTTTTATGTTTTAAATTTTTAATGTTTTTGGATTTTAAAATATTCCAATGCTTTTGGATCTTTAGATGTTTTCACCCTTCAAGGGAACACGCAAGCATAACCACAAACTAGGGCAAAGCCCTAAATCTAAAGGGGAAACCCCGAACAAACAACAAGTGTCTCAAAGAGACGAACCACGACACGCAAAGAAGTGTCCCAAGAACAGAGAAAACGAATCTAAGATCTCAAACGAGCAAAGCTCTAATAAGACTGAGTTAGTCCCTAATCAAAGTGAAGTAATGACAACTCTAAAGGAGAAACTCCTAACTAATAAAACTAAAGAGGGGTGCAAAGGAGTCAATGACTCTCTAATAACGCTACCAAGAATGGGATAAAAATAGTCAAAGACTCGTTAGAAGAAAGTGTTATTCTAACATGAGGCTGGATAAGCCTCCTAAAATGAAAACTCCCTATATGAGAAAAAGGCTTGTCTCCAAACAGGAACTCTATCAATGAGGCAAGGCATGCCTCCTATGGATATCTTTCTAATGCGGCTGAGGTAAACTCCCTAAGGGGTAGGCTGTAAATCCCTCAACCTGCGAAAGCTCTAATACAGGGAGGGAAGGGGTTGGCTCAAGAAACATTCCGTCATAGCCTCAACCCGAAGGGGTATTCCGAAAACTAACGATAATATCAAATGCTAACGGCCACCCTGAACTCTAATGAAGATCTCGACAACCAGAGGAATCTCTCAGACCCTGAAATAGAACCGGAATCCAAAGGAAAGGACTTTTGTTAACCAAGCTCATGCAATTCCTAAGAGCTAATCCAGTTATTATCATTATGAGACATATGCACTAATAAGAAAATGAGCAAGTTGGGTATAATCACCATAATGGATCCACCTAAACTAAACTCTTCGTATGCTTCCCTTCCATTATACACCCAAAAGAAAATTCTTCCCTATAAGGTGCTGGGTACATTCCATCTACATCAAATGTTATCACTCAAATAATCCAAATAAAACCAAGCTTGGAAATAAGACTTTGCATTGTTAGATTGGTAAAAATAAAGAAGATTTGAGATCCAAGACAAGAATCAAATGAAATCAGGAAAAAGGTAATTAGCAACTCATATGAAGAATGTAGGGGTCTGAAAGTGAAAGCAAAAGATGATTGTATATAAATGGAAATGATAAAAGAAGTTTTGAAAATCTTGACATGAGAGTTAAGACCACTTAAAAATTGGAAGCATCAACATACCATAATGATATCACCACAATTGTACTCCTTCCAATGCAATAACCCACTCTGTATTTCATCCGTTAACACAACCATAAGAGATTATCATCATATCCTTTAAGCAGGCTCTAATAAACCAACTTAGAGAATAAAGACAGGTTACTTTGTGCTAAAATTTGGTAGTGCTAACCTCACAAACCTAAGGGCATTGATATGAGCACTATCATGTTTTGACAATCACACTAAACTTGTCCTGGCCAATACTATTAACAGCCATCAAGAGTCATTATAAATTCTCAAACCACCCACATGGAAAATACAAGCTCTCATAAAATTGGAAAATGACAAAAGAAGAAACCTACTCAGGTGCTAGTATTGAGGTCTAGCTATTCGGATCATAGATACAATCCACTCTTCCAAATTCCAACATTACACAGAACGTGAACATAGCAACCTCAAACTACTAGTCATTAATAAGAAATTGCACAAGCCAAACTTCTCAAATCATCTTGATTACTATGCTAACCATGAATTAAGGGAGAGGATAGGGTTGCCTGAAGCTACCAAGAGATTACTGTTGGATCTCTCTTCTCTGTGATTTTTTCTCAGAATTTTCAAACGAAAATGGAAATTGGGGTTTACAATGGAGAAGCTGGGGTGAAAATGGGTTAGGGTTGACAAGATGATGGCTGAGATGGGTGGAGATAGGGATGGTGGCTGAGAAGGGGAAGAAGAAAATCTGCAGAGGTGGTGGTTTGTGGTGGTGCTGGGGGTGAGAAAATGGGTTTTGGGGGAAATGGCAAAGGAGTAATGGTGGAAATGAAGGGGTTAAAGGGGTACGGTGGCTGAGTTGGTAGTGGTGGTGGTGGTAATCGGATTTACTGGAGGTCGAGCAGGGTGGGAAGAGAAGGGTTTGTGAAGAGGTGGTCTGCCGGAAATGGGGTCGGTGATGGAAATGGGTTAGAGGTGGCTGGCCGGAGGAGGAGCGACCGAACGTGGTGATGATGGTCGGATTGGTGGAGGTAGCTTGGTGGTGGTGGCTATGGAAGATAGTGGCGGTATTGAAGGAGAATGGTGGAGGTGGTGGCCGGTCCTCCTGTTCCTTCCTCTCTCTCCCTTTTCTCCCTTGCGGCTGCAGAAATCTCCTCCTTCTTCAAACCCTAGTCGATGGGTTTTAAAGAAAAAGGGAATGATAAATTCGTACCCCAAATTACTTACTGGACCACCCCTATTGCGATGAAGCACTCCCTTTTCTGGATAAACAAAGAAAATACCATTCAACCATTAGGTTACCTTTTTCTGCCTTAGCTGATTGGTGAGATGATATGAACACTCCTTTGCTTGGATATTTCATTCTCCTGCTGCATTTCTTTATGTTATGCTCAACTTGAACCAAGACATGGGTTGGGGTGCGACTTGGGTCGATTCATAGGTTCGGGTTTCGAAAATTTATTTAATTTTAGGAAATTAGTGTCCGGTCAAAATGGGAAACTACTTTTCTCCAAAAACTCTATTTCTGAGAAACTACTTTTCTCTTCCCAAAATTATCTCTGAGAAACTACTTTTCTCTTTCAAAATCTTAATAGCATTGAGAAACTACTTTTCTCTTCCAAAATCTTTATATCATGAGAAACTACTTTTCTCTAAAAACTATCTCTGAGAAACTACTCTTCTCTCTAACAACTCCATCCCTGATAAACTACTTTTCTCTTTCAAAATCTTCATAACATTGAGAAACTACTTTTCTCCAAAAACTCCTTCCAATCCAAGGGGAAACTACTTTTCGCCCAATCTTCCAATTAATGGGGAAACTACTTTTCGCCCAATCTTACAATCAATGGGGAAACTACTTTTTGCCCAATCTTACAATTAAAGGGGAAACTACTTTTTGCCCAATCTTCCAATCAACAGGGAAACTACTTTTCACCCAATCTTACAATTAAAGGGGAAACTACTTTTCGCCCAATCTCCCAATTCAAATGGAAAACTACTTTTTGCCCAATCTTCCAATCACGAGGAAACTACTTTTCGCCCAATCTTCCAATTCAAAGGGGAAACTACTTCTCGCCCAATCTTTAAATCAACGGGAAAACTACTTTTCTCCCAATCTTACAATTAAAGGGGAAACTACTTTTCGCCCAATCTCCCAATTCAAAGGGGAAACTACTTTTCGCCCAATCTTTCAATCACGGGGAAACTACTTTTCGCCCAATCTTCCAATTCAAAGGGAAAACTACTTCTTGCCCAATCTTTAAATCAAAGGGGAAACTACTTTTCACCCAAACTTTCAATTAAAAGGAAAAACTACTTTTCGCCCAAACTTTAAATCAAAGGGGAAACTACTTTTCGCCCAAACTTCCAATTCAAAGGGGAAACTATTTCTCGCCCAATCCGAAATCACGGTGAAACTACTTTTCACCAGGCGATAGCTATACAGACCATTGCTGAAAATCCATCTGTTTAGCTATCCGGATAACTCTGACTCATCTCTTTCAAGGTAGCGAATCACCTAAGATTTATATGGTCCTACCAAACAGTTCCATATAAATCCACGCAGCTATACCTGACTCCTGACTCGTTAGGTAGCGGAACATTGCGAAGCGATGATTAAGCAAGTCACTACTTGACATTTCACTGCTAATCATCTCGGTATTCAAATATTTGAGGAAACTACTTCTCTCCCAAACATTCAATACCAAGGCAAAACTACTTTTCACCAAGCAACAATTAAACAGGCCACTACTTGGCACCTCATCAACTAGCAATCAAAGGAATTTTTTTTCTTCTTAAAAAAAATGCCCCTTGTTTGGGTTTAACAAAGAAAAAGATTTTTTTTAGGCCCAAAGGGCTTGCAAACATGATTGATGAGTTTATCAATCTTATATCGAGTTCATTGATAGCATAGCTATCTCCTGTCGAGAATAAATGGGAGTGCATGATCATTGCTGAAGACCAAACTCGAAAAACTTGATGGAATTTTTGGGTATTGACTCTTTTAAAGAGAGGAAAAGCATTCTGCTAAGATTTGAAGATTGTAAAAGTGAATTCTAGACTCCGCTGGGGACTAGATTATCTGAAACATTGACTCTTTCAAAGAATGAGTTCAATTTAGAAATTTGGAAGTTTAGCTCATGAGATGTGCTCAAGCTTCTCTCCACTCTATCTGCTGAGAAAATCGATCTCAATTATCAACATGCTTGATATCTTTTATGACGCAAGTCATAAAGGATGCCCCTAGTATGATTACTTCCATGACAGGATTCATAGGAGAGCAAAACCAAGATTATGAAGAAAGTTTAAGCTTGCATGGGTTCTTTCTTTTGTTTATGAGTAAAAGGATATCCACAATAGATGAGTCTGTAAATTCCCTCTTTCCCGCTCACTACTTGAGGCTTGATGTCTCTGGCAAGTTTGAATAAATATGTATTTTGCCCTTCTTTGATTCCTAACCAGGATCCACTTTGAATTCTCTTCACATTTCAAAAGATCTACTCTCGCTCTTCCAGTGCCAAACGCTTTGGACATTGAGAGAAAAAAGGATAAAAATAAGAAAAAGACTTCCAAAGACTCAATCAAAGAAGACTCAAATTACTCAAGGGATTTGACTCACTTTTGATTCACCCTTAGATAAATGTGTTATTTTATTATGGTGCCACTCTTAGAGTACTCTATAAAACCAAGTCAAAAGGCTCTAATTTCCTCCATCGGGATTTTCGTCATGGTTATTACCCCCTTCGAATAGGTCAGTCTTAATGCCCCTAGTTTAAAAGGATATCAAAGTAAGTCTTGTCGACACTACTCGGATTCCAGGATCCTGCCCTGTGTAGAGGTTGCTTCTCTGTCTCCTTGATTTCTCTTTTCAAAAGAAGTCACAACTTTTACTTTCTAAGTTTTCAGTCTAAAAGACTACTTATCTCAACTTTTACTTTCCAAGTTTTCAGTCTAAAAGACCACTTGTCTCAACTTTTGCTTGTTTCACCAGAAGGACTTTCTAGGTGAGCTTGGGTTCAAAAGGGTAGGATGTTCTGGTTCAAACGATTTGGACCGAATCTGGTCTAGCCAGACTACCTACGTACCCCAAAAATGGAGGATCAGATCCACGTAGTTCGCTTAGGGGTTTTTCAAAGACTGATTTAGCATTTAGCTTCAAAATTTTGAACGAAATTTTATCCCAAGGTTTGACCGAACCTGAATAAATCAGGTTGCCTACGTACCCCTGAAGAGGTGGCTATTAGGTCCGACGTAGTTCGGGTGCATAAATGCCCCGGGTTTATAATGTGTTTGAAAAGAAATTGTTTAATTTTGCTTTTGGCCCAAAGTGTTTATAGAATGATTCTTAAACGTTGGGATTTTGGCCATAAAAGTTCAGACGTCCAAGGATGGCCTCCTGATGTATTTGATGAACAAGCTCTTTTGCTTAAGGTTCAAAGACTTAGAATTTTTTTTCTAGGAGTCTGACGGCATGTCAGGCAAAACTTCAACCACTGCGCTCCACTCCCATCTCGAAGATCTTGAATTTATGCTCAAGATTCCACAACTCCTTGTCTCTTTTTTTTCACTCCTCCATTTCTTTTAAATGGTATCTTTCTTTTGGACATTGAGAATGTCCTCATTCATGGAATATTCCATCTCGTAATCATAATGAAATTACACAGCCCAAATCTTCTTCTTTTTTTGACATTTTTTTAGGGCTTAAATTTATGATACAACTTCCTTGCCTGAAAGTTTCTCTCAATATCCCATCAGCTCCACAGGATGTCTGATGCTCATCTCTTTAAAATTTTACTCTTCAACTGGATGTCAAAGCAGATGAAGTCTCGCTTTGCTCAACGACAAGGCCTTCCCCTGGTTTATCCTTACAGGATCAAGCAAGACTACCTCAAACCCCTTTAAACAGGTTTATCAATTCTTTGCGCTCCTCGGGAGATAAAGTTTTGTCACTCCATCTTCCTCGAGTTTCGAATTTCGATACCACTATCAATGGCTTCGATTTCTTCTTCAAGTGGCTATGCTCGACGCTCTTTCTCTCGTTTGACCATCTTTCAGATCTCGAGGTGAATTTCGTCTGCATTCTCATCCGAGAAGGGGGTCTTTAGTTGTTTAAACATTAGATCTAAGAGTGAATCATAAAACATTGAAGATACAAAACCAAATGCTTTATTGAATTGAAAACTTTGAAGTACATAGATGACTCACAGACACTCCTCTATGGGCTCTTTATCAGTTGTGATAGAAAACAAAACAATGACTCTATATAAGAAAGACTGACAGACATAACACTGCTTTTTTTTTTTACAATGGCACTACAAGACTCACCAACTTTCAACCTAGGAATTGGTATAAACTTGACAAAAAACAAATCTAGAAACAAGATACTTGACATATGACTCTTGAAACATAACAGTTGAACAGAGGCGAGGATTTGGCACTGAAGTTCACAAGTAGCATGCCTTCCTCCATGTTAATGCTGGCTAAGAAGTTCGACCCTGGTTCAGAAACCTTGGAAAGGGTGGTTCTCTGAAGTCCTGTTGACTTGGCCCAAATTGTCTTTGAAAACCTGCTGGTGACAGCACTTTCTCTGCCTCAACATTCTCAAGATATTCAAACTCATACATTTTTTCTTTTCCCTTCAACTTATGCCCTGGCTCTGAAGTGACATAAGTGACGGGATCTCTGGGAGGTTGAATGGTTCTTTCAAGCGCCTGGTTCGCAAAAGCATAGATTTCAGTAAGAGCAGAAAAGTCTTTCTCTATCCGGTTCTGGATTGCATGTTTCAAAGCTAAACAATTCTCTGTCAGGTGACCCGGCCCTCTATGATACTCACAGTATTGATCCATCCTCCAATTGATGGGGAATGGTTCAAGCACAGGTTTAATATCTGGAAGTCTCAAACAACCTTCACTGACCCATTTCTTCATGATGACTATAAGAGAACATGGCATTTGGGTGAATTCTCTTTCCCGTTTCATACCCATCTTTTCTTCCTCTACCACTGGCTTCTTTAAAGGTTGGTGAGAAGGTCCAACATTCTTAACCTCCCTAGGAGCCTCCCTCGGAGCAATGAAAGGCTTCTTAAGAGGTTGTCGAGAAGGTCTAACACTTCTAACTTCCTTTGGAGCAATGCAAGGCTTTTTTTCTATTATGCAAATCAACATATCTATCAAGGATTAAACTCTGAACAGAGGCCTCTTCTGTCATAGTGTCTGTGGAACCCGATCCGAGAGAGGCGGGGGGACGTGCCCCCACGCGAGTCTCAAGATCATCCACGTGAAGGAGAGCTCCGCCCAAGGAACTCTCGAAAGAGTGCCCCTCACAGCATGAGCGGCGATGTAAAGTGAGATACCTCTCGATTCGGGGACTGGCCCGGATTCGAGACGCACCTTAGACAAAGAAAGAATCGCCATCCAAGGAAGTAGGCCCTGGATCTCATGTTGTGCTCTGTCGCAACAGATAACCAGAGATACAAAAGGTCAGTGCCTGATGACGAATGGGGAAGGGGTTAGGCGCCCCCAATTCGCCCAAGTGCAAGCACCTGGTCTCTTATGCCATTTATTATTAACTTTGAAGAGTTTTGGGCAAAAATCATGCGAAATGGGAACGAATATCCCCGAGATAACGTCTAGCTAATCATGCATGTCTCGGAGATGAATAAGAAGCATACACAAAAAAAAGAAACGAAAGACATGCCACCTAAGAATAGCTAGGTTATGAGTGTCATGCCTAATTGTTGTCTATGTTCTGGTGGACAAACACATGCATGCTACAGCTAAAGGTATAGGATTGGTACAGGAAAGTAAGAAAACACAGCAAAACATACAATATGACAAACCCTAGACTCTAATGCGATACTTGACTCGGACCAAGATGGCCATCCATCCTAGCTACACTACGTATCCCGGCCTCGGGAAGAATCAGAGCCAACGTAGTTCGGCGACCTATGCTAAACTACAATGCCTAACCTTCTAGGACCGCTATCCTAGACTCGATCAACTAGACCTGACTAGTTTTTAAAGCTTCTTGAGCCATTATTTAAGTTCGAGTGAATGGTAATTTTTAGGACTCCCTATATGCCCTAACTAATGCAAGTGGACCCTACACCCTATGTGTGACTAGGTTGTGTGTCCTAAGGAAAACCATGGGCTCTCTAAGCGCGTCCTAGTCTAGCCATCGGCTCGACTAAGTGTCTAGCCGACCACGACTCGAGGCCTCCTAACTCTGAGGACACTCACACGACAAGACACAGCAAATCCACAAAATCAGGACAGACTCTTAACTCTAAGACACCCCAAACGCCTTGGACAGACTCCTAACTCTATGGGAAGACCTTTTGAAAATGGTTTGCAAGGTTATTTTGAAGAATTTTTGTACTTTGGGAAGATTTGAAAGGTTTTGAAGCTTATGGAAGTTTTTGAAATTGTGGAAGTTGTGAAATTGTGAAAGTTGTGAAATTGTGGAAGTTGTGAAATTGTAAAGGTTGTGAAATTGTGAAAGTTGTGAAATTGTGAAAGTTGTGAAATTGTGACTGAACTCAGGATGCTAGTTGCACGCCTGAGCTGCCTACGTACCCCTCAGCTAGGGATCAAGCCATCCGTAGTTTGGAACTTGACTACTCCTAATGACTCGAGATTTTGAGATTTTTGATTTTTATATGTTTTTGAATTTTTAAGTGTTTTTGAAATGCTTTTTTTTTGGAATTTTTGACACGAGAGGACAGAACCCTATCATCATAAGGGTATGACAGACTCCTGATATCCCGCAAAGATTGGACAGCATCCTATGCTTTGCGGGGGGAATGAACAGAATAACAACTCTGCAAGGGTTGGACAGCATCCTATACCTTGCAAGAGCGGATAAAATCACGTGACTTGATGAGAGGATGGACAGAATCCTAACCCCTATGATGATAGGACAGACTCCTGAAAGACTGAAGGACTGACTCCTATGCTGAAGACTGACTCTGAAAGATGGAAGGACGGAATCCTAAATTTTATGAAGGGATAGGACAGAATCCTAAACTCTACAGGGGTAGGACAGACTCCTAAACCCTAGGATGGTAGGACTGACTCCTAAACTCTCTAGGACTGACTCTAAAGAGGAAGAAATCCCTTAACCTGCGAAAACTCTAAGGCAGGAAGGAAAGGGGTTGGCTCAAGATACGTTCCGTCATAGCCGAAATTTAAGAAGACGGAGCTTTTGAAGAATGATGAAAGGATCATGCACTGATGCTAGTCCTAAAATCTAGCGAAGATTCCAAAAGTAGGAGAAAATCCTAAGAAAAGAAACCAGAGTATCGGCCCGAAACCTAAAGAAGGAAGAAGGGAATAAGATGAGGAAGCGCTCCAAGCGGCTTCATTATAGTCCCCTTTTGTCTTCAAAATGTCGAAGCCACAAACTGAGCCTCCGAAAAAATGAATTTAGGAACCCGAGACCCACTCTTATACTATGCAGACATGCGTAGTAAGAAGTCCTAAAGAAGAGACATAGAAATAACGAGGTTACATGCCAACTAAGCTGAAGATGAAATCTATCATTATTACACACATCATTCAAAGACACCAGATATACACATTGAGAGAATCGATTGAAATCAAAATCAAATCAAATGGACAAATCCTAGTTCAATACCCTCTAAATGAACTCCTCAAGGTGCAAGTGAAATCTATAAGGCATGGTACTATCCCTAAGAAGAGAGGTACTGACATTCATAAAACCAAGCTCTGATAATGAGGCAAGCTGAAGGAGACGAGTTGAGTTTGTATGGCCATTCAGATTCATAAAGCCAACATCACAAGCCTAAAGACATCGGTACAGACACTACCCTTTGTTTTGGTATTCATACTAACCTCATCACCCTCTTCCCTCCATTGTTAACAGGCATCAAGGATCACTAAAAGGAGAGATACAAGACATCAATTCAAATGAGAGAAACAATGCGCTTGTATGCTCTTACACGACATGGATGCACTGACATTTGTTCCAAGAATATGAAGGAGAACTCTCCTAACTATTTGCAAATGAGATCAAATTTATGAGATGGTGTCATATCCATGTCATCAGGGCATACACACTAGAATTCTAGAAGAACAATTCCAAGTAGAACCACAAATAAGAAGTGAAATTCATTGCAAATCCTTTCAACCTAAACCTCATGATATACTTAAAACCTCACATTGACAACTACAAGGTCTTTGGACCTCCTGCGATGTGCTAACCCAAACATAGCAGACTTACATCATTTGATGTCCTGAATATAATGAACTCACACCATCTGTGCTCTCCTTTCAAAGTATGCCCAAAAGAAAATCTTCCCTGCAGAATACTTAGCATCTCCCATTCATGCCAAGTATTAACGCTTAAATGACTCAAAGGAAACTACATTTAGGAGTTTACCCCTTGCCTGCATCCAATGAAGACCTTTGAATATGAACTTGGTCAATATTTTCGAAGCAAGAAGCAATCATGCCAGTTGAACCATGGTTTGGTCCTGGACACACAATTTCTAAAAGAGACAACATGGAATTTGCATTCAATAATCCTAAAATACACAGATCAATTATGCGACTAAAAGGATCAGAGGAATTGCAAATTGATTTGGCCGAAACTGACGAAACGATTTTTCTTTTCTTTTAAACTCATAGAACCAAACAAAGCATGTTATAGGCTACATTAGGCTACATAAAAACATCACTAATAGCGGGCTGAATTATCAAAACGAAAATAGCCTCTATAACTATTACTGCAATTTCTAACACAAGGCATTGTTGAACATCTTTGCGATCATAGAACATCAAAGCATGAACCAAAGCCAAAGATGAGAACAGAAATCAACAACCATACGACTGTTCAGGGATTAAAATCACTCCAACAAAATTAAATTGAAATCCAATCGCTCATCAGACCCCATTCAAACAAAGACAATCGTATGAGCCTTAATTCATCATTAGAAAGAAATGTAGATGCTACCTGAGTGTGTTGCTCAAGATGGGGTCGATTTTCCCTTTTTTTCCACGGGTTTGGAAACCCCAGCCGAACCTTCTCTTCTTCTTTCTATGTATATTCTCTCTCTCTCTCTCTCTCTCTCTCTCTCTCTCTCTCTCTCTCTCTCTCTCTCTGATTTTTGCAAATGGAGGGGGATTTGGGTCTTATAAATGGGTTTTGGGTAAAACCGAAATGGGTTTGGGCAGAGATGATGGTTGAGATGGGAAGAAAACCGAGGAGAAGAAACTGGTGATGATGGTTTGGCCGGAGGTGGTGGTACAGGCGGCAGCTTGGGAGTGGCAGATGATGATGGGTGGTTTTAATGGAGATGGGTTTTAAAAAAAAATGGTAGAGGGTGGTTGGTGGCGGTGGAGAGTGGCTGTGGAGGAGGATTTTCGAAGTGGGTTTTGGGGGAAAATGGTAGAGATGACGGCTGAGGTGGCGGTTGGGGGAAGGGGATAGTGGTGGTTAAAATGGGTTATGGTGGAGGGAAATGAGAAGAAGGTGAGAATGGTTTTTTTCTTTTTTAAAAATGGGTTTGGGTGGTTTTGATGGAAAACGAAAAATGGGTTTTGAGGGGAGGTGGCAGAGATGGAGATGAAGGTGGTGTGGATGGAGGCTTGCCGACGGCGAGGGAGGTGTTTTGGCCGGAGAAAATGGTGGAATGGAGGCGATGGTCAGCGGCGGCTCCTCCCTCTCTCTGTTTTTTTTTTCTTTCGAAAATGAATGAGCTCTCTTTTTTTTTCTTTTTTTTCTTTTTGAAACCCTAGCCCGACGGCTTATTTAAAGAGAAATGGCGAATTTGTCCCCACTCTTCTTTACCTGGACAGCCCCCCCTTAATGCGTTTTTGGTTATTTATTTGGTGAACAAGGGGGCTGATTGGAAAACAAGGGTAGAAATTTTCTTCTCTTCAAACGATCCTGACCCTTTGATTTGATCCAAGGGTCCCTAAGGATTGCTTACACCCTAAGTATTATCAAAATTCCAAAATTGCCCTTCTAGAGATGACAAATCACCATTTTACCAACAAAAATATCTTGTCTTTTTTGAAAAAAGGAGGGTGATATCCACACAACCATGCTTTGATAATCCACCCTATCACAACCCAACTTTAATTACTGCACCCACTTCACCCGTCTTATTCTACATTTCTCGCCCGATTGCCACGAAATTTTGCAGGGGTATCCCCGAGAATACTAACAACCTCCTGGGGAATTTGTACCTAGGAATATGCACAATAAGATGCTCCAAGATTCAAACCTTCTTCTCATTTGGGCCCAGTCCCTCAGGAATTTGCGGAGATTAATTTCGGAACATCTTGGGACTCGAAATTTGGAAATTTTATTGGATATTCAATTTCGGGGACTTTAGGGCCTTGTCAAAATGGGGTGTCTACAGTATCCATATCAACAAGCTGCTTTGGAACAGAGTCACATTTAATGGACAAGTGCTGCATCTGAATTTTCATCTCCCTCACCTCCTCAGTTAGCATAGCCATCTGACCAAAGAGCTTGACCATCCAGTTTTCCATTCTGACAAGTGTAGTCCTCTCAACAAATTCTTCTACAGATCGAGTGTTTGATGGAACAAGTGGCGTCTCAGAAATGTGGTGAATGAGAGATGCAGGATCCAAGATTGGTCCTTCAGTAGAAATGACATTTATTGAAGCTAGTGGCGGGACAGCATGAGCATCGAAAGGCTTTTGAGGAACACCAGGCTCTTCAATAGTGAGCTCGTCTTCATCGATCATATCTTGCACTTTATGCTTCAGAGTATAACATTTATCAGTCGTATGACCCGAACCACGATCATATGCACAAAATAAATCCTTTCTCCAATTCTTAGGCAGAGGATTAGGTAGGACTCTTTGTTCAGACAATTCGATCTTGTTGTCCTTGATCAATCTCCTGAGAATGTAGGATAACGAGCAAGGAAGCGGAGTAAATTTTCTGGTTTTCTTTTCTGCTGATTCTTCCCCTTCCACTACTGGTTTGACTGGAGTCCTAACAGAATTGACATTATGTACCTCCTTTGGCTCGACCATAGGTCTTTTCCCTTCTTTGATTTCGGATAAAGTCTTGGACCTCAGGCCTTTTACCAAAGCATCTTCAGTTTGAGTTCCCGTCTTTATCAGGTGATCAAAACTTGGGTAGTGCTGAGGTGCCATGAAATGAAAATATTCAGAGGATACGCTCTTTACTACCAGTTTGATTTGATCTGCCTCTGAGAGTGCTTGACTCAATTGCGCTAACTTTCTCTTCCATCGCCGGATAAAAGAGGCAAATGTCTCCTGCGGACCTTGTTTCAACTGCTTCAAATCCCTCTTCGTAACCTCTATTCCGTCCTCCATCGAAAATTGTTCGACCTGTTTGTTTGCTATGGCCTCCATAGTCCTGACTTCTTCGGGTTTCAGGCACAAGAACCACTGTTTTGCGATTCCCACAAGGGACACTGGGAATAGTTGTGCCATCTGCTCGGGGTTAAGTCCATGTTGTTGGGAAAGCTTTATGAACCATCCTACATGACTCCGATGACACCCAGTCCCATCATATTTATCATAGTCAGGGGTTTTGAATTTGGGTGGCAGAATAGCCTCAGGAGGTATCATAATCCTGATGTGTGGCAGACACCCAGTCCCATCGTCTTGGGTTTAATCCTGATGTGTATGAATTTGAGAATTTTTTTTGCTATCCTGCATGATAAAAAAAATATAGTCAAAAGCACCACCCTGTGTTACATGCATTCTTATAAATGGGCGAAGTATTCACGTCGGACATGTCTTCGATTTTAACACCATGAAACACCTATACATCTCCTTTATCTATTTTTTTCTCAATACTATTCCCCAAACTTAATCTACAGTTAACGCATGTTTTGAGTTTTACCCATCCTAATAGCCATCAATCGTACTGGATACCCGTGTTGGATTTCGACACTTGTGCCTGTACTAACGCAACATAGGTACCGCCGTATGATCAAATGATTCTTTATTTGTCTTCATACATGTCGCAAATACTTCACTGTGGACTAACAAGTCCCTATAAATCCCCATTTATGTCAAATTATTATCGAACTTCTAGAGTCTCATCGTCTTTACTCTGTTGGCTCTTATCGTCCAACAGTTGCTTCAAATAAGCCTGATGCAAAAGCACATGCCTTGAAGGTTGCCATAGATCCGAGGATTAGGGTTATCCTATAGAGATGATTCACAATGCATAACCTATTTATTTTGCGGCACAACAAATGAACGGTTTGGATCATCCTATGAAGAGGGCCCCACAGTCCCTCTTTTTTTTTAAAAACACTGTATGCCGGCAGCATATCAAATAATTAAAATCTCAATACAAAAGGACTAATCTGATCAATATATATATAATAATCCACACTAATCACCAGTTCAAACTAAAATGTTCTAACAGTAGCCTGAAGAAAACTAATAGATAACAACTTTAAATGAACAAGGAAATGGCCATAATGCCCCCAAGAGCAGCCATAAGCAAAGAGGAACTTCCAACTGTCAATTTAACGGTGGAATTAGGGGAATTAGGACTGTTAGAGCCACCCCCATGCCCCTTCTGCCCGCCTTGCCCATCCCCGGACTCCGGTGCCGGCGAAGATGCAGGCGATTGAGTTTCCTCGGACTGTCCCATGACCCATATGATCAGTTTTTGGCCCGATTGGCAGTGTCCAGGAACTCCGCTTATGAAGTAAAAGAAGCCAAATCGGTCAAATTTGATAACGGTGTTGCCATCTTCGTAGGCCGTGATTGGGTCCGATATGTTGCACCCCGTGTAATCATCCGACTCAACTACTAGGACTGAGTCGTTCTTGTACTTGAAGTCTATAACAGAAAGAAAAATAACAAAATGAGCAGAAAAGAGAAAGGCAGAAAAGTCAAAACTCATAATCAGATCTTTTCATGGTGTAAGCCCGTTTGGTCCTTTATTGACGGTTTGGATCATCCTATGATGTTGGCCTCATGGTGTATTTTGAAAAATAGAAATGGAGATTTTATATGGTATGTGTGCTAGTGAAGTCCAGTATTTTTCGAAAAGTACTGCAGTGAGGCTACAATGTAAATAAATTCTACACCGTAGATCATTAGATCATTTCCATAGGATGATCCTCACCCTCTAGGAATTGACCTAGAGGGTTAGGGTCCTAAGGAATTGACCTACGGCATACAGCCTATTTATTTTGTGGCCCAACAAATGAACGGATTAGGCCCAATGTAGTTTTTGAAAAATAGTGGACTTCATGCGAACAACATTTAAACTCCTAATAATCAAAGGGTTTGAATCAGAATTCTTCTTCCGTCTGAGATAATGAGAAAGGTAATTAGGAGCATTGGTATGGTGTATCGTGGTTTAAATCCACTTTCAACTCAACTCAACTCAACTGGGATGAGTCAATGTGACAAGACCGATTCAGTTGCGAATTGTTAAATAAAAAACTTGTGTGGATTTTATGTATAATTGGCTATTAGAATGCCTAAATAATACATTCTGCACGTACCATGATCCAAACTGTTACCGATCACAACTCAGTTACTGATTCGACTCGTCGAGTTTCAACCTTGCATTTTCTGACAATTTATAAGATGTGTGGGCGTGAACTCCATTACTTATAAAAAGCACAATGGGCTCCACTTCATATGATGATCATCACCTTCCGATCTATTGAGGTTTCTATAATGTACACTCTCTATAGAGATCTATATAGGTATCTTACTCTCTATAGAGATCTATATAGGTATCTTTAATTTACAGTCTCTCTATGTATCGGAGGATTATGATCATCCTACCAAGATTATTCAAGGGTTACAGCATATTTATGTTGTGGCACAACAAATTAAGGGTTTGGATTATGTAATATTAAGTTTTGAAAAAAGATCTACATAAATTTCATTTGAAACATATGATGAGTTTTCAAGTTTTAGGTGCACTTTTTTTAAAAATACACTATTTCAGCATTATCAGAAGAAGAAAATATTATTTAGGAATAAATCATAAATGACTACTGGACTTCAAGCCCACACACCATGTAAATTAAGAGTTTGGATCATCCTATGAAGTGGACCCAGTATACTTTTCATAAATTAGTACTGGATTTCATGTGCACACACCATAAAAAACCTCGTATTTTCTACTCTCTCTCTCTCTCTCTCTCTCTCTCCCTATGAAGATGACGAATTCAATTTCATGAGAATCTGATTTCAAGCAAATTCATGGTTTAACAATTAAAAACATGAAACGAGAAAGAAAATTCAAGGATTAAAATATGCTTACAGAGAGAATCTCCAACGTGGAATCTGATTTTGGTTGCCCATTCATTATAAGTTTCCGTCTCGTTTCCATCGGGTTTCCTCCAACCTCTCGGCCCGCCGACACGGAACAGGAAAGCCGACTGGAAGAGCGGCGCAAAGGAGATCAACAACAGAGAAGATAAGATCATGATGTTGCAAAAGTGTATCCCTGCTGAATAAGAAGCCATTAATGGTGTCTATAGAGCAAAGCAATGAAGATTTTAATATAAGAAGAAATGTGGGGAGAGAAAATTTTGTAACGGTGTTTGTAAAGTGAAGGAGAATTGGAATTTGGAAAGAAAGGGAGGGTTTGATTTTTAAAGAGAGAGGGAAGGTAGTTAATTTTATGTCTACGTTTGGACGAGGGTGAGAGGGAAGTGGGGTAGTTAATGTCGAAACCAGTTACATTTCCAATTGCCACGTGCCATGATTTTGTGCATTGACTGAGCATAAACGGTTTTGTGACACGTGGTGGTTATAAGTGAGACATGTTCGCTCCCACGTAAAGTAAAATGGAAGGAGAGCGAGGGGATTTGTTTACTGGGGGAGGGTATTTTGGTGATTTTAAAAGTGAGGGTAGTTCGGAAATTATGGTATTTACGTGCTGGTGAGCTTCTTGTCTGGAGGATCTCCCATGAGGACACGCCTGTTTCAGAGAGCTCCATGACAGCCATTTATTTTGTACCAAGCATGAATCTGTTCATTGAGTGGAATTGAATTAGATCCCAATTTCAACGCCTCATTATGTACAGTTATTGGTTTTTGGGCCCACATTTAACAATCAAAACTCGATTAATTGGATTGTAGGATTGCTCTGTTTGTGTATTTTTTGCATATTGAAGATCCAATGTAGGAGCTAATAGGTGGACGGCCCTGATTGCATGCCACACTACAGCACGATTAGGTTGTAGGTCCCATGGCACAGTTGCGCTAATAAGGCCATTGACCAAGTAGTGCACCCTATGAGTGGCTTATAGAAATGAAGTCGTGGAAATGTTGTTTTCCTAACTAGATTATAGCATTATTAAATGGGATTTGCTAGGCAATTTCGCTTAAAGACATTTCGTTGCTTACTTCTGCATGAATGAGAGAATAGGTAAAACCAGCTGCAGTGTATGTGCCTATGCGGCAATCAGGTCGGTTGGATCCTTCCTATGTGAAGTACATCAGCCCCTCTGCAGTCATAGATATACTGCAGCTGGGTATCCCAAGTAACGAATAGGGGCGCATTTATCACTTCCCCACAACAAAATACCTTCTTAAATGTATACAAATATTTTACACATGGCAACAAAAGTTACTTTTGTTAACTCTTCTTCGCTTCTGCGTCTTTTTTCATTGTCGAGAATAGTGGCATTCTCTAACCCCATCGCATTCTGCTCGTATCTCTAAATCCCCAGATTCCCAGTTGCTAAATTCACTGATTTTTCAAAACAAAGCGAAGTCGTTCCAAGAGAATGCGGAACGATGATCTAGGCCTCCCATTTGCAGCATTTAAATGGTGGTTATATATATATATATATATATATATATATATAGAGGAAAGTGTCTCTAGTCTCTCCCCTAGATAAGCTTATCTACTCCTCCCTTTAAAAAAACACAGTGGGCCCATGCTGTTTGGATGATCCAAAGCATTCATTTGATAGGTCCTAACATAGATAGGGTGTGCCCAAAAAATCAGCACCAAAGGGTCATCCTAGAACTTCATTTTGTGGGGGCCTTGTGGTACCCAGAATGGACACATATAAACGTCCACGTTTATATGCGTCCATTTTGGACACGGTGTGCCCCACAAAATGAAGTTCTAGGATGACCCTTTGGTGCTGATTTTTTGGGCACACCCTATCTATATTAGGACCTATCAAATGAATGCTTTGGATCATCCAAACAGCGTGGGCCCACTGTGTTTTTTTAAAGGGAGGAGTAGATAAGCTTATCTAGGGGAGAGACTAGAGACACTTTCCTCATATATATATATATGAGAAAACGGTTCCTACACATATGTGTAGAGAGTTCTCTACACACTAGCTTAAAATACAGTGGGGGCCACATTATAAGCTATATGAGCTTCAAGCTCATATAAGCTATATGAGCTTCAAGCTCACAATCATATATATATATATATATATATATATATATATATATATATATATATATATATATATATATATATATATATATATATATATATGAGAGAGAACATTTCCTACACACTTGTGTAGGTAAGTTACCTACACACTACCTTAAAATATTGTGGGGGCCCACATTATTTGGGTGATCCAAACCATTCATTTGAATGGTCCTCACATAGATAGGGTGTCCACAAAAAATCAGATCCATAGGATCATCCTAACCATTCAAACTATGGAGGCAAAAAATGCACTAATTTGTGAAGGTTTATACACGTCCATTTTACGTCCACAAATCGTAGGGTTGGGATGATCCTATGGATTTGATTTTTTGTGGACAACCTATCTATGTGAGGACCATTCAAATGAATTGTTTGGATCACCCAAACAATGTGGGCCCCCACTGTATTTTAAGGTAGTGTGTAGGTAACTTACCTACACAAGTGTGTAGGAAATGTTCTCTCATATATATATATATATATATATATATGTGAGAAAACGGTTCCTACACATATGTGTAGATAAGTTATCTACACACTAGCTTAAAATACATTGGGGCCACATTATTTGGGTGATCCAAACCATTCATATTTAGAGAGAGAGAGAGAAGAGACGGTTCCTACACATATGTGTAGAGAGTTCTCTACACACTAGCTTAAAATACAGTGGGGGCCCACATTGTTTGAGTGATCCAAGCCATCCATTTTAAAGGCCCTCACATAGATAGGGTGTCAACAAAAAATCAGATCCATAGGATCATCCTAACCATTCGAACTGTAGAGGCAAAAAATGAACTAATTTGTGAAGGTTTAAAGACATCCATTTTACCTCCACCAATCGTAGGGTTGGGTTGATCCTATGGATCTGATTTTTTGTAGACACCCTATCTATGTGAGGGCCTTTAAAATGGATGGCTTGGATCACCCCAAACAATGTGGGCCCCCACTGCATTTTAAGCTAGTGTGTAGAGAACTCTCTACACATATGTGTAGGAACCGTCTTCTCTCTCTCTCTCTCTCTCTCTCTCTATATATATATATATATATATATATATATATATATGAGGAAACTATGCGCTTAAGCTCCCCAATCACATGGGTCCCACAGCTCCATAGGTGATCCAAACCATTCATTTGCAAGGCCTAGTCATAGATAGGGTGTGTACCAAAAATCAGCTCCATAGGATCATCCTAACCCCTCCATTTGTGGAGGACAAAAATGGGCAGATTTGTGGACAAACACTGTCTGTCCATTTTGTCCTCCACAAATGGAGGGGTTAGGATAATCCTATGGAGCTGATTTTTGGTACACACCCTATATATGATAAGGCCTTTCAAATGAATGCTTTGAATCATCCTAACAAAGTGGGCCCCCATGTGATTGGGCGCTTTAGTGCACCATAACTTTGGTGAGCTTAAGCGCACCAATAGTTTCCTATATATATATATATATATATATATATATATATATATATATGAGGAAAATGATTGTGAGCTTGAAGCTCATATAGCTTATATGAGCTTGAGGGCCCAAACACATGGGTCCCACATTTTTTGTGGTGATCTAAACCATTCATTTGCAAGGCCCCATCATAGATAGGGTGTGTACCAAAAATCAGCTCCATTGGATCATCCTAACCCCTCCAAAAGCGGAGGGCAAAAATGGACAGATTTGTGGCAAACGGTGTCTGTCCATTTTGCCCTCCACTTTTGGATGGGTTAGGATGATCCTATGGAGCTGATTTTTTGTACACACCTTATCTATGTAAGGGCCTTTCAAATGAATGCTTTAGATCATCCTAACAATGTGGTCCACATGTGTTTGGGCCCTCAAGCTCATATAAGCTATATGAGCTTCAAGCTCACAATCATTTTCCTCTATATATATATAGAGGAAACTGTTGGTGCGCTTAAGCTCACCAAACTTTTGGTGAGCTTAAGCGCCCCAATCACATGGGGGCCCACTTTGTTAGGTGATCCAAAGCATTCATTTTAAAGTCCCTTACATGGATAGGGGGTGTAACAAAAATCAGCTCCATAGGATCATCCTAACCCCTCCATTTGTGGAGGACAAAAATGGACAGACACAAATCTGCCCATTTTTGTCCTCCACAAATGAAGGGGTTAGGATGATCCTATGGAGCTGATTTTTGGTACACCCCCTATCTATCATAAGGCCTTTAAAATGAATGCTTTGGATCACCTAACAAAGTGGGCCCCCATGCGATTGGGGAGCTTAAGCGCACCATAGGTTTGGTGCGCTTAAGCTCACCAACAGTTTTCTCATATATATATATATATATATATATATATATATATATATATATATATATATATATGAGAGAACATTTCCTACACACTTGTGTAGGTAAGTTACCTACGCACTACCTTAAAATACAGTGGGGGCCCACATTGTTTGAGTGATCCAAACAATTCATTTGAATGGTCCTCACATAGATAGGGTGTCCACAAAAAATCAGATCCATAGGATCATCCCAACCCTACGATTTGTGGAGGTAAAATGGACGTGTATAAACCTTCACAAATTAGTCCATTTTTTGCCTCCATAGTTTGAATGGTTAGGATGATCCTATGGATCTGATTTTTTGTGGACACCCTATCTATGTGAGGACCATTCAAATGAATTGTTTGGATCACCCAAACAATGTGGGCCCCCACTGTATTTTAAGGTAGTGCGTAGGTAACTTACCTACACAAGTGTGTAAGAAATGTCCTATATATATATATATATATATATATATATATATATATATATATATATATATATATATATAAGATTGGGCGGTCGACCACACCTAAGCTTAGGTGTGGCCGAGGGCCCAACCACATGGGTCCCACATTTTTTGTGCTGATCAAAACCATTCATTTGCAAGGTCCCATCATAGATAGGGTGTGTACAAAAAATCAGGTCCATTGGATCATCCTAACCCCTCCAAAAGTGGAGGGCAAAAATGGGCAGATTTGTGGCAAACGGTGTCTGTCCATTTTGCCCTCCACTTTTAGATGTGTTAGGATGATCCTATGGAGCTGATTTTTTGTACATACCCCATCTATGTAAGGGCCTTTCAAATGAATGCTTTGGATCATCCTAACCCAATCGAAGTTGGAGGGGAAAATGGACCGACACTCTTTTTGCCCATTTTTTCCCTCCACAAATGGCAAGGTTAGGATGATCCTATAGGGTTGATTTTTGGTACACACCCTATCCATGGAAGGGCCTTCTAAATGAATGCTTTAAATCCCTCCAAAAATGTGGCCCCCCATGGTTTGTGCAGTCATGCACAGATAAGCTATATGTGCAGCCGCACACAAACCATTTCCCCTCTCTCTCTCTCTCTCTCTCTCTCTCTCTCTCTATATATATATATATATATATATATATATATATAGGATCAATTACCAATGGGGGACAAAAATTAGGTGGAATTATCAACAGGATCCATGCTTTTCAAAAATTATCAACGAGGGACAAAAGAGGTCTTGTCATTAAAAGCTGGACGAAAATGCCCTTTTCTTAAGCAACACGTTTTGCTTTTCCACTTTACCCTCTTCTCTCTTCTTTCCCTCTTTTTTTTTTTACTTATTCATTTTCAACATTGTTTTTTTTTTTTTACCTTACCAGTCATCTTCTTCATCATTTAGCCACCATTGGAGGTGGGAAAACTTGAAAATTTGAAACGTGAGTTCATTCCCATCTATCTTTTAATATCTAGGTTTTGTTTTTCATTTGTTTTAGGGTTTTGCATTTCTCCCTCCCTTTCAATGGAGGATGAGGAAGATGAATCGTACGATAGAAAGAAAAAAACGTGAAAATGAACAAGTGAAAAAAAACAAAAAGTAAAAAAAGTGTTCATAAGGGACTTGATAAGCCCATTCGGAATTTGGTAACCCCATTTTGATACTAGATAACCCTAACCCCAGAGCCTTGAAAACCCTCTTCCAAAACTCCAGTACCCTTGGGCAATTTTAAGGGACTTGATAAGCCCATTCGTAAATTGGTAACCCCATTTTGATACTAGATAACCCCAATCCCAAATACTTGAAAACCCCCTTCCAAAACTCTAGTACCCTAGGCCAATTTTCAGGGACTTGATAAGCCCATTCGGAAATTGGTAACCCCATTTTGATACTTGATAACCCAAATCCTAGAGACTTGAAAACCCCCTTCCAAAACTCCAGTACCCTTGGCCAATTTTCAAGGACTTGATAAGCCCATTCAGAAATTGGTAACCCCATTTTTATACTAGATAACCCCAATCCCAGAGACTTGAAAACCCCCTTCCAAAACTCTAGTACCCTTGGCTAATTTTTAGGGACTTGATCACCCTATTCGAAAATTGGTAACCCCATTTTTTTTACTAGATAACCCCAATCCTAGAAACTTGAAAACCCTCTTCCAAAACTCCAGTACCCTCTGCCAATTTTCAAGCACTTGATAAGCCCATTCGAAAATTGGTAACCCTACTTTTGAGAGTTACTAACCCCCTTCCAGAGAGTTGATAAACCCCTTCTGCTACAAAACCCCCTGCCTATAGCAACTCTTCTAATGGCATTATAATTCTGCTCATGATAGAAATAACAAAAGAAATGGATGTTGTTTTCATTAAATGTGCTTAATGTATTACATCCCAATTTGTGTATTACAAAAAAAATATTAAGTAAATCAACAAATGTGTAGCCATCCATTCATGTATTACATCAACTTTTTCTTATACAATCACTTGTCTTCCAAAAAAGTGAGTGAAGCCATCCATGCATTATCTCCAGAACTCACCCTAAAAAACAAATCGCTTAAATCCTAACAAGATAAATCAGAAACAGAGGAATGAAAAATAGTGCAAAACCCTAACAAAAATAAAAAAATAAAAACAAAACCTAATACAAAGAGATAGATGGTAAGAACTCAACATTCAAGTTTTCAAGATTTGCCAGCAACAATGGTGGCTGAACAAGGAGGAAGATGACTAGTAGGGTAAAAAATAAAAAATGTGATAGTAGAGAAGTAAAAGAAGAGGGAAGAAGGAGAAAACAAGGTCAAAACGTGTTGTAAATGCCAGAGGGTATTTTCGTCCAGCTTTTACTGACAATACCTCTTTTGTCCCCTGTTGATAATTTTGCTGTTGATAATTTTGAAAAGGATGGGTCCTGTTGATAATTTTGCCTAATGTTTGTCCCCATTGGTAATTGGTCCATATATATATAAACAATGATCTATATTCATCCAAAAATATCTTCCAAAATCAAAGGCTTGGATTTGTCCAACGAGACAGAATTTTGGCTATAAGTTATAAGAATTTATATGCTGTGTGCACATGAAGTCCAGTTATTTTCAAAAAGTATTGTTGGGCCCACTTCATAGAATGATCAAAATCGTTCACTTGTTTGGCCACAATGCAAATAAGTTGTACGTCGTAGATCATTCCCATAAGATGATCGTAACCCTCCGAAATGTAGAGGAGCTGTTCAGGATCATCCAATGAAGATGATCTATGGTGTAGAATCTATTTACATTGTGGCCCAACCAATGAACGATTTGGATCATCTTATAAAGTGGGCCCCATGCCGTTTTGAAAAAAATTAGACTTCATGCTCACGCACGACACAACTTATAGAATCTCGAGAATTTATATGCTGAAAGGCCTTACAAACAAGTAAAGGTGGCACGGCAGAGGTACCACCCTTGATATTTGATCCAACAGCTGCTGTTGGATCAAATGTCAAGGATGGGATGATGGGTACCTATTTATACAACCATTCATCAGATAAATTCTCTAACATCTCATGATTAGGGATCCAGTTTTATGACCAGCGCGAATGACCCAAATCGTTAATTTGTTGGACCACAAAGTACACAGGCTTTAACATTTCTATCGGATGATCCTTAATATCCGAGCTATAGAGGTCCAACTTCTAAAGATCAGATGGTTAGGATCATTCTATAGAAAAGACAACTGAGTTCGTCTCGTTATCAAAATCTGGTAGTTCCAATATCAGTGGTTCAAAATTTTCAAAGGAAATTTGGTCAAAAGGGTCCAAAAAATAGCGGAAATAGTGAAACGGTACCCGCACATTTCAAATTTGTGAAATGGGTCCATTTTACTTTTTCTGACATGATTTTTACCTAAATACCCCTCAGGCGGTTTTGTTTATTTCAAAAATATTACAGGCTTACAACCCTCTGTTACGTAGAAGGGGTTACCAGGTCAAGGAAAATGGGGGTATCACGTATGAAAATAGGGTGACCAAGAGATGAAATGAGGTTATCACACTTGGAAATTTTCGGTTCATGTATGTTGGGCCTGGAATGGGTTACCAAGTCAAGGAAAATGGGGGTATCACATATGAAAATGGGGTGATCAAGAGATGAAATGGGGTTATCACACCTGAAAATTTTTCGATTCGTGTCTATTAAGCCTGGAAGGGGTTACCAGGTCAAGGGAAATGGGAGTATCACATATGAAAATGGGGTGACCAAGAGATGAAATTGGAGTATCACACCTGGAAAAACTTCGGTTCTTATCTGTTGGGCCTGGAAGGGGTTACCAGGTCAAGGAAAATGGGGGTATCACATATGAAAATGGGATGACCAAGAGATGAAATGGGGTTATCACACCTGGATAATTTTCGGTTCATGTCTGTTGGACCTGGAAAGGGTTACCAGGTCAAGGAAAATGGGGGTATCACATATGAAAATGGGGTGACCAAGAGATAGAATGGAGTTATCACACCTGAAAAATTTTCGGTTCATGTATGTTGGGCCTGGAAGGGATTACCAGGTCAAGGAAAATGGGAGTATCACATATGAAAATGGGGTGACCAAGAGATGAAATGAGAGTATCACACCTGAAAAAATTTCGGTTCTTATCTGTTGGGCCTGGAAGGAGTTACCAGATCAAGGAAAATGGGGGTATCACATATGAAAATGGGGTGACCAAGAGATGAAATGGGATTTCACACCTGACAAATTTTCGGTTCATGTCTGTTGGGCCTGGAAGGGGTTACCAGGTCAAGGAAAATGGGGTGACCAAGTGATGAAATGGGAGTATCACATATGAAAATTTAGAAATTACAAGGGATGGAAGGGACCTCTATTATTACTTGACCATATCAAGCCAAGTTATGCCAAACTGTGGGACCCACTGTAATAACTGAGCAATTGATCCGTTACCGTTTCAAAAATAGGGTGACTTCTACTCCAAAAAAATTATAAGTGTATCTGAATACGGGCATTGTTTACAAACTAACAAAAAAATTCATAAGAGTATATGAGTACATAAAAAAATCATATACAACTTCTCCTCAAAAAAACCCACACCCTTACGTAAAGAAGGGAGCTTGACAAGGTAGGCCTGATCTCGTGAGTATTGGTGCAGAAGGTTCAATAGCAGTTTCATCGAGGTTCGGTCCAACGACGGGAGGTTCTTTGTAACTTCTTCTTTGTGACCAAGTTGTCGGCATCGGGTGCACTTGTAATGTAATCCACCTTTCAACTCGCGATATGTTCTTCTCGTATGTGGCCTTCCAGGCGGTCGCTTCGCAAGCAGTGGTAATATTGTAATCAACGGTTCAGGACTTTCATGCGATTGTGTCTGATCTAGTGTTGCGTGTACAACCTCAGCATATGTATCTCGATACCTCTCTGCATCAAAACATTCATCGCAGTAATCATACATATCGAATTCTGTGATGTTAATGGTTGCGATTGCATGTCCGTACGGAGGTCCATATGTTTGGAAGGCTCGACAACTACACGTTTGAGTTATCAAATCGATGGAATCTGTAGTTTCAAGGGACTTTACTGACGAACATCCTCTGGGGAGCGAATAAACGTAAACATATCTTAGCTACCCAAGCTGCTGTAACAAGAGGGTGATCATTGCCCCTTATTTTAGTTGTACACGTATGGTCCGGAACAAACGACTTCACTACCACGAAAGTCATATGATTTACACCCGTTATACGCCATTTACAACCATCTTCCTTGCATCGAACGGAGTACTTTTTGCATGATGACTTTGCCTTCTTAAAGATGAATCTCTGTCGAATGGCATATTCTCGAACAACCTTCTTGAAGTGTCTCATGTCATAAAACATTGCCCCAACTGTTAACTGGTCAAATTTTAATGTATCAGCTTCTATCTCTTGGGCTCAAACAAACATGCCATATACTTCCATTGGCCCCTTACCGTCACTCATAACCGATTGAGTACCACCTCTGATAGGAGTACCCCCTCTGATAGGAAAGCCTCCGTTGATAGGCTGAGCGGTTGGACTAACAACTATGTTTGCATGATCATCATAATCATCATCATCATCATCATCATCGTCATCATCATTATTTCTTTCTTCTTCATAATCTAAACCCCTTACACATAAATCATTTTTAAAAACATTATTGACGTCCACTTCATGATCTCCAATATTTTGTAACTCATCTATACGTCCGGTAACATGGTTAGTATGCAAACCACTTGCCAATGTTTCATTTAAGTCAAATCGAAACCTGTATAGTTCGAAAATATATAATTAGCCTCATTCCATATGATTAATTCATAATTTGAACTATGGAAGTCTTGAAAGATTACCAAAGAACAAAAATACCTTATGCTGCGTTGATCTCCAACATTTTGTAACTCATCTATACCTCTGGTAACATGGTTAGCATGCAAACCACTTGCCAATATTTCATTTAAGTCAAATCGAGACCTGTATAGTTTGAAAATATATAATCAGCCTCAATCCATATGATTAATTCATAATTTGAACTATAGAAGTCTTGAAAGATTACCAAAGAACAAAAATACCTTTTTGCAAGTCCACTTCAAAACGTGGGCGGAGTTTGACATTTTCTCGTTCGCGTGCACGTTCTTGGAACGGAATCGAAGTAGATGGAATGTTATAATTAATAGAGGTTCTACTAATACAAACATTGTTTGGGGGAAGCATTGACGAATTCAATGAATTAATACCATTCTCACTTATGGTTTTCGTTATGTATATCATCACATAATTGAACATGCCTCTGTCAAACGTCCTCAACATTGTTTGAAGGACATCATCATCATCAACGTCGATTAAAGTGATTATATATGGATCAATAACGTATCGACATTTGATCGATAGTAAAACATTCTTTTTTGTTATACCAATTCTTCTTTTGATTGCGCTTTGAAATTCATCAAAATTAATTCGGCGGGAAACCGATAACAACGTCTTCGTCCTCTCAACATAGTCCCAAGAAACCTCATCCTTCAAATGTCCATCATAGTGTAAAAGAAGAGAAATCATTGATTCGGGCATGTTTTTATAATTTTACACCGGGGTTCTAAACTCTCTAACATAAACTTCAAGACTCTAAAATGGGCTATAAAGTTGTGGCTTAATGAAACTTATCTAGGGTGTCCACAATTGGACAGATTGGAATAAAATAGGGTCATGGACTAAAAGGTGGTTTCCAGTACCTAAATGGGGGTTTTCTATGGGATTATCAAAGCCAACAAATAAGGGATTGATAATCCCTTAGACAACCCTAATCACGACAGTTATGAAATACCTAGTAATGGTTCAACTCAATGGTAGAGCTATCAAACATTAATAACACTTATCAACCCTTACAAACCCTAATCACGGCAGTTATGAAATACATAGCAAGGGTTCAACTCAATGGTAGGGCCATCAAACATTAATAACACTTATGAGCCCTTATAAAACCTTAATACACCCTTAAGACACCCTTATACATCATAAAAAAAGACAGAGTTATCAAACACATTAAATGAGATATTAGGGGTTACAAGCACAAACTCTAATAGGACAAAAATAAAACTCACATTTTTCTCTTTTTTTTTTGTTCCAGACGTTCATAGGAGTTGGGGAAAAAGAAGGGTTGGTAGAAAAAGAAAGGAACACTTTTTTATCCCTTTTTTATGGCTTAATGTGTATTTTGAGGGTGGAAGGGTATTTCGGTCAAAAAACTTGTAAGGAAAAGCCAAATGGAACCCTTTGACGAGTTTGAAATTCAAGGTTCCATCTCACTATTTTAGATATTTTGAGGTACCGTTTGACCAAATTTCTAATTTCAAAACAATGGATGTCTTTTTAAGAATATAACAAACTGAGGTGGTCGTTTACAAAAAAGAAAAGAAAAAAAACCCCAAAAAAATGACCACTTTCCTCCTCTTTCATAACAAACAGGCATAGCATATGTTTTTCTTTGGTTTGGGACTCTTTTCTTTTCCTCTGACAATTTGGAGCAGTATACGAATTCAACCCTACCATCTGTTCTAAGGTTAGGGTTCTTGTTCTTGCTTTCAATCCCTAATTCCATTTTCTCCAAATTCCTCTTAAGAAAATAAAATTTCAGCCTCGGATTATTATTTTTTGTTTTATTTTCCGTAGTCTTTGATTTTTCAGTCTCTTACCTGACATTCCTGAAGGTACCTTCGATTCCATGATCGGATTATTGAACGGAGAATCTCCGATTCCCGATGAGAACCGTCTAGGGTTTTGCGAAACCCTTTTTGTTACTTTATTTTGTTTTTTTTCTCTCGTGGTTGTTTCGTACTTTCAATTTTACTTTTCGTTCTCTGGAAACTGTAACCCTAAGTTTCTGAATCGATTAGTTAATTTGTTAATGGTAATCTTTCAATTGGGAATATCGGTATCCAGTGCCACAGGGAATTAGATGGTCATTTAAGAAGAAGATTTAACTTCTTTTTAGATTGGAATTTGGTTTATGGTGGTTTTATTTTATGATGATGGGTTTATTAACTACAAATTGATTGGCCTAACCAGTTCAATCCAGAGGCGTGGTTTAGATGACTCTATATTTTGTTTTTTCTTAATCTGGATTTTACAGTGGTTACCTTTGTTTGTTTGTGTTCCGTACCTAACCAATAAACCAAACCAAAAGCTCCGGAGCTGACGGAACATGTTAGGCTAGTAGGTCCCACCTAGTCCCATACATAGGCAGGCCCCCACTCAGGACCGTTACATTCCACCACACTTCCGCATCCGCCGTCCTCAGCTGTTGATGCAAATCATTGGCTCTGATACCAATTTATGCAAACTTGTGGTTCAAGGATTTTTTATGGACGACTTTGGAGCTGAAGGTGTCTATAGTTCTATTTAAAATCAGCATTATTAATCCCAGATTTGACATTCGGAAAATAGATAAGATCTCTTAGCTAGGGTTTTCGCATGGATGTTTACGTTAAAGAGAATTCATCAATAGGCTTAATTCAATCCAATTAAACATGCAACAATATGATCACACCAAGAAACCAGATATGCATATGAATAAGGGTAGCAATAAAAAATATGTCTACAATATGAAATAATGTAACGGAATCAAATCTAGGCTCATACACCAATCAATGGGTGAAGGCAGCAACCGGTAATCAATATAGGTGACTGAAAACACTATGACTGATCTCACTGGTAGTCAATATAACTAAAATAAGTTTTTTGTTTAAGAATAGCTAGCTAATCATGTCTAAAGATGGCAGTGTAGAGTGATATTGATGGCTGCAATGTTACTTGTGGCAGGCATTTTTCAATGCACCGTGTGGGAAGTGCAGGAAACACATCTAATTCATCTCGTCCTCGGAAGGAAAAGCGGTTAACATATGTTCTGAATGATTCGGATGATACAAAGGTTTTCGTCTGTTTTTCTTTTCCGTTCCACAGTTCTTGAAATGCTAGATAGTGATAATTTTGTACTATCGGATGTAATTGTTGGATCCACATAGTAGATATGTTACTTTGCTTAAGAATGCTATCTCTGTTTGCAGCATTGTGCGGGCATAAATTGCTTAGCGGTGTTAAATTCATCAGCATCTGATGGCTATGATTGTCTCTTTACTGGAAGCCGAGATGGGACGTTGAAGAGGTGGGCATTGGCTGAAGATGAAGCCACTTGCTCGGCAACATTCGAGTCACATGTTGACTGGGTATTCTTCTTGCCTATATTGTTGATTGCACCAAAGCAGTTAGACTGCCTCTTCTTTTGGAGTTTTTGGGAACATCTAATCTGTATTCGGCCAGTGTGGTATAATTCTATGCGTGTTCAAACTTCAAAGATTCTAATGTTTTGAGCTGATCTCATGAGTATCATTCCACAGTTTTTTAGGCGTCGTTTGGATATGCTGATTTTAGAATCTTGGATTTCCTCAAAATCATGGATGGGAGAGGTCAGAGGAGAGAAGGAGACAGTTCGTCGTTTTCTGATTTCTCGCCCTTCTTTCCGTCGAGCGAGAGAGCAGGAGATCGTCCCGTTTCCAGGTTTTAGAAATCTCAGGATGGGGGAGAGATTTTTAAAACCTGGATTTCTTACTTAAAATCCAGGATAATGGATTGTAAAATCCAGAATTTTACACCACATTCAAGCTAAGACCTGGATTCTTAAATCAACATATCTAAACAGCCCCTAAGTGTTTAGTTATTCTTGATTGCTTTGTTGTGCTTAAGGAAGACATTCTGACTTATTATTATTGCCGTGGGCCAACTCTTCAGCACTGTTGCTGTGGTGTTCATCAATCTTTGTCTTTCAGTTGGGTGTATTCTTCATCTTTATTATTGCAGAATCAGCATTTTCCAAATTCTGACTTATTATCGCTCTCTTGTTTGTACATTTTGGTTTCTTTCAATATCATGCATTAGTTGATAAAAGGGTTGATTGTTTAGCTTGTGCTATTTTTCCTAAAGAAACTTGACTTGTTCAGATGTTACTGGTTATTGGCTTACTTACGTTTATTTATTTTAAAAGTGGTATGATATTACACTGTGGTATGAGAATCTGATCAGCTTTGCAAAGTTTGATTTTGTAGTCAGTTTTCTGTATGCGTAATTCTGACATTCAGTGTTAGGTTTTAAGATCTGTTTCTCCTATTCTTACCAAAGATGTAGACTGATTGAAGTTATGTCCCTCTTGATGTGGTTGTGCACACTCCCTTGCGGACCTGAATGTCTCTTTCCTTGGAATCTTGTTTATCTTTATAACTATGGAAAATCTCCATGTTATAATCTCCATGTTTTTCAGCTCTGTTTTGAGTTGTGGTGGGCTTCTGCATTGATTAATTGTGATTAATTATAATAGAGGTGTCTTTGCTGTGCAGGTTAATGATGCTGTCCTTGCCGGCGATACTCTTGTGTCATGTTCTTCAGACACCACTCTCAAGGTTCTGCAACTTCGGAAAAATGGTTTTTTTTCTGTGTTTTTATTATTATCTTATTCTGCTAACTGATTTTATCTGTTGAGTCAGGCATGGAATTGCCTGTCTGATGGGACTTGTACCAGAACTCTACGCCAACACTCTGACTATGTTACTTGTCTTGCTACAGCAGAAAAAAATGTAATTTGTTTCTCAATCTTTCAGAATTTTTTGAATTAATGGATGAAATGTTTCTTTGATTGCAAAAATGCGATTTATAATTCTTAATTTCATGTTACTTTATTTGATAGTGTAGGTAACATGATAATTAATGCTTCTTTAATTCATTCATATTCTTAGAAGCATTGTTTAGATCCTGAATCTCTGATCCTTTTATAGTGTCATGCATTTTAGAGCAATATTGTTGCATCTGGTGGCCTTGGTGGGGAGGTTTTCATATGGGACCTTGAGGCAGCCCTTCTTCCAGTCTCTAAGTCAACTGACAGTACGGAAGATGATAGTTCAAATGGAATAATTGGTTCAGTGCACTCTGGGTTGCCCACTACAAGTTTGCGTACTATTAGCTCAAGCAGTAGCATTTCTCTGCACACAACTCAGTCACATGGATACAGTCCAATTTCTGCCAAAGGCCATAAAGAGTCGGTTTATGCATTGGCAATGAATGATAGTGGAGCTCTACTTGTTTCTGGTGGAACTGAGAAGGTGTATTGTATAGTTTACATTTAGTTTCCTCTTTCGTACTTTGTTAGCTTTCATATTAATACATCATTTGGCTATTTAGTCACGTACAAATTGATGTCCCTCATACTTCTCTTGGACCATCTTTCATCATTTGTGTAATTCTTCTCTGCAGGTGGTGCGTGTCTGGGATCCAAGAACTGGTTCGAAAAATATGAAACTAAGAGGGCATACTGACAACATTAGGGCTCTGCTTCTAGATTCCACTGGCAGGTTGGTAAGATGGAATGTGTGGTTACATATGGATTTGAACTTTTTTAGCATTTTGGCTGAACTGCATATGTTATTTGGGCACCATTTCCGTCCTTCCTCCATGACAAGAAACCTTTTTTTTGCGTCAATATCAACAATATTATTTATTTAGGGACCATTAATTACAAAACTTGTTAATTTATATAGGGAGATGATGGGGGGATCATCGCACTTTATATATTTGTACTTTTGTGGTTGATGTATGGTTGCGCTTTCTTCGGTTAGATTAAATTTAACATGGTGATGGTACCTTGCCTAATGCCATTTCTATGATGTATCGATTTTCAATTGCAGTAAAGCTTTTCCAGTTCTGTCTACATATGAAATAAATAGTCATAAAAGCAAAGCAGGTTACTTTGGCACAAGAATTTAGCTTTGAGGCGCCCAGTCAAGAAACATTCGTGTTAAGTTAGTAGGTCTCCGATGTTAATAAAACTAATATGCAAGTCACATCTTCACTGTTTGGATCTCATCTTTTCTTTGCATCCGCTTGGGGTAAAAAAAGTCATTTACCAAGTTCTCATGAAGCTTGATGCTCCCATTGTGCGTCAAAAAAGGTATTTATTGGTTGTTTGCATGATGATGATGAATAAAAAGGCATCAGCATTGCTGTTGTTCATTCAAAACAAGAAAAGAATAATAAGAAGAATTGAAGTACTTTTATGGGTCCTACATGTTTCCATCATTTCCTTTAGGAATGTTCTCTTTTTGTTGCTTTTAATAGGTATTTTGAGGGGGTTAAGAAGTCAAATGGACAAGAATAGGAGTAAGAATTTGGGGTTTTGAGTTTTTCTAAAACTAGCGTACTTCAAGGTTGGATAAGTCATACAGATTCAAAGTCTATACCGGAGAGAGGATTCAATTATGGCATGGCAAGTGTTGTGTAGAGTCTCCAGTCTCCACTAAAGGACATGTTCCCTGATCTGTTTGCAGTGGCCTCGGATAAGGGGACATTTGTGAAGGATTGTTTCCCATGGAGAGCTGGATCGAGTGGCCAGATTATTGGAGATTCTGGAGGCCTACTACATTAAGAGGTCTGGTAAAGAAATAAAGATAATCGGGTTTGGATCCGGTGCTCTTCCGGGGATTTCAGTGTCGAATCTTTCTACCATCAAATCGTGCCTTGCCAAATGATGAAGTGTCTAAAGGTCCAACTTGAGTCCAATTCTGGTTTGCATGCGTACAAAATTAATTTTACATGGACTACTGCCCTGTTTGATGAAGAGTCTAAAGGTCCAACTTGAATTGAATTTGGGAATGAAATTCCCAAAAAGTATAAAATTTTAAAAGCTATTTCTAAAAAGTTTGTTAATACTTTACCAATATTTTATTATGGCATGTTTATGCTCATTTAAGCAATTCTAAGATCATGATCTTTTATCTAAAATTTCTAGTTTTAGTTGTTCTCATGTCAAAAGAATTGAAATTTCCATAAGAGTTCAAAACAAAAGTTTTTGCACAAACACATTGTGATGTTAAACTTAAAGGGCATTTTTGTAAAAAAAAATGAAAGAGAGAGAAGAAGAAACCTTTAGTCTAATATATGTTATAAACATAAGTAGTCTTCAGAGAATTATTGGAAATATTTTTTCAAAAAGTTTAAATTTTTTGGCTAAATCATGAATCTGTCAAGCTATTTTATTTTTTATAAATTAAGGATTTATAGGTAAAAGTCCCTAAAAGTTATGCTATACCTGTATTATAAATTGGAATAGACATAGCATAATTTCCATTAGGATATTCTTATGCTTAGTTAATTTTGGCTTATAAATAATTCGATCTAAAACATAGTTTCTCAATTTGGCTTGCAGGTTTTGCTTGTCAGGATCTTCTGATTCTATGATACGGTAATATTTCCATCATATTTTTTCCTTTAATCAGAGTAAATACTCTAGTTCTTGTCAGATTTGTGACTCTTATGTTTCATATATTGTAATAGTGTATCTATTTGGTTTTGATTGGGAATTTGCTCTTGGTGACATGTTTTCTAATAGAAGATTCTTTTTGTAACTTTCTAGCCATTACATGAGTAGAAAAGCATATGTTTTCAATTGTATTTATTTTCTAGGTTAAAAATATAGCAGTTTGAGTGATTGGGGAGAATGTTAGATATTTGATCTGATTCTCAAACACTTAGTGTATTTCTTACGTAACTTTATTAAATGTTTCCTACAGAATGCTTCTTTTGTGCTTGGAAATTATTTATTCATGACTGGTTTATTGCTTGACCCAGCCAACCTTGTGATTTGCTTAATCCGTGTCTATGGTTGGGATATTCAGAATATAGCTATGTTGTTTGGGTCATCTTTCATAAAAGTATTTGTGGCTTCATGGAAAGCATGATAGCCTTGATATCCGTAATGGAACATGTGGTTTGAGGGGCCTCTCCTTGGAAAGCTTTTCTTGTCGAGGCCTCGTCTTGTGCCCTTTCTTGAGTACATTATTTTCTTTGAATGATAGCAAGGTTCCACACAGGTTGCATCAGGGCACGCCTAAAGTAGATCACCATGCATTGGAGAAAAAGGCAAGAGTGTCTATCAGAAAAAAAGGATTAAAATTTTGCCTAAAAGTTGATGTCATGATTACATCATCAGTGGACCCCTCTTGATTGGCACACATCCAATTTTTTTCTTGTATTTATTGATGAAAGTTCATATGTTAATTTATATACATACACAGTCACACACAAAAGACACAGCATTTCCACCCCTTGTCTTTGCTTTTTTATTATTTTTCTAAACTTACAAAACCACTGTTCACTATTTCCACAAATTTTCTTCTCTCTCTCTCTCTCTCTCTCAGTAAACTCTGTCCGACCTCCACAATGGCCAATTCTATTCATACAGAGCATATATAATTCCAATATCTCTCTGCAACATCTCCCAGCAATCTTTCTTTGCTTTTTTAAACCAGAAAACCTAGAACGCTAGAACGGTGAATGCCATAAAACCAATCTAGAATAAACTTGATTTCCATGATCCCCGACTCAAATCCACATTTGATCCGAACACTTCACTCCAAATGCACAGCTTAATCTAGTTGGAATTCGGTCGTAAGAGCAATTGGACTCGTCGATCGGAGATCTCTATCTATTATGGCTCTTGATCAAGACGCTTAAAAATCAGATATGGAGATCTCTCCACCTTCTCTCGTCTCTGCATTTTCTCATTCACTCATGCTTATCAATTGAGAAACAGTTATTTAGGCCTTTGTTGATCCCCAAGAAAAGCCCAACCCCTTCCCCATCTCCCCTTCTAGACATGAATTCTAGCAATAAGAAAAATCTAAAGAAGCTGAAACTGATGAGTTTGGGCTTGATCTCAATCTCATCCCTTCCTCTAGAGAGTTTGTGTGTGAAACAATCATTTTGCATTGACAACCAAAGCTAAGCAATTGATTTCTCAATCTGGGTGTCACAATCAGTCAAACGATGTGGTAGGGAATGGGAGCCAATACTGGTAGCAATGAGACCAGACATGGTGGAGACGATCTATTGCAGCTTGGGACATTTTGAGAAGTTAACCTTGGTGCTGGAATTGGGGTGGGGATACCCTATGCCATCCAAAAAAAAAAACCTTGGTGCTGGAAGAGGCGGTTAGGGTTCCAGAGGTAGAACGAAGGGCTGAGCACGCACTCTCAGCCTTCTCCTGGTACATGCAATTGGATGACATGCGCTCAACAGAAGTGTATTTACTTGTGCAACTTTCTTGTAATCATGGCTTTAATAACAAATCCTGGGCATAGAACTAAAAACAAATGTTTGCTGTCTGACTCGTCTGGGCAGAAAGCAGGTAGTTGTCACTAGCTTGAAGAAACTGAAGCTCCAAATACCAGCATTAATTTGAAATGCTGGATTGAGTACATCACAGTGGTTAACCGTTGAGCCTTGGCAAGTACTTGGTTCTAAAATAAACCTAATTGACACCAAGGTTTGAAATTTCGGTCCCTGCTACAATAAAATCATGTGGAAGGACTTAGATTCCTATCATCATATTTCATGGTCAATTCTAAGATAAACCTTTTTTATCGGTAAGCTGGGATCGAACCTGAGACCTCAAGGTTGAGAAACAATCAACCGTTGAGCTACAGGCCTGACCCAATTCTAAGATAAACCTAATTGCTCCAACTAATGAGCAAACCTCTGCAGAAAGATCTTCTTGTCCCTTAGCCACCGGATGCCATTAAGGGAATCACCCTCTATAATAATGCAGTCCAACTGCTAATGAGCTCAGGTCCTTTCTGTTCATTCATTTGCTCTTATTTTTTTTTTTTGGAATCGTTCTGTTCATTCATTTGCTATGAGCAGGTTTTCCAACCACCAGACCAATTTTTCTTAAGGATGGAACTAAACTTATTACGGTTGAAATATGATAAAAAAAAATCAGAGGGTGTTGACGTGGAAGCTCACTTAGTAGCATGGTTTTAAATTTTGGTTGAAATACTGAAATTTCAGATTTTGGCTGGGACCGAAATTGAAAACCAAAACCAAAATTATAAGATTTTCACCGAAACTTCCACCGAAACCGAAATTGCCACAGAAATTTCAATCCTTTCTTATTAGGCATCAACCATCTGTACATAGAAATTATATTAGAATTCTTTGGTCGTGCTTCATATGATGTTGTTGATATAATCATGATTTCTCGCTCATTGTTTTGAAATGTATCCTGTCTTTTCTTTTTTCTTGTAGTTTATGGGATCTTGGTCAGCAGCGATGCGTGCATTCTTATGCTGTGCATACAGATTCTGTCTGGGCACTTGCCAGCACTCCTACATTCAGCCATGTTTATAGTGGCGGAAGGGATCTTTCTGTAAGTAATATATTCTAGTAACTTTTAGTGCAATGTTTCCTTAAGTTTTATATTTTATCACGACGTCTGCTTGTTTTACATCCTGTCATAATTGGTTTTTTGGTTCATGTGTCTTTATGTTTTCCCAGTTATACTTAACAGACTTGGCAACAAGAGAAAGCCTTTTACTTTGCACAAAAGAACACCCCATCTTACAAATGGCCTTGCAAGATGATAACATATGGGTTGCTACAACAGATTCTTCTTTACATAGGTGGCCAGCTGAAGGGCGTAATCCACAGAAGGTTTTTCAAAGAGGGGGTTCGTTCTTGGCCGGCAATTTGTCCTTTACAAGAGCTAGGGCTTGCTTGGAAGGATCTACTCCTGTAAGCGATCCTTCTTCCTATTTAACCCTTACATTATGTATATGTGTTGTATATATGTATATATACATATTCTGATCTGTGTTGTTGTTCTTTGTATGATACCTTATACCTACTGTTTTTTTTTTCAAATTAATATTGACTTACGATTTATTTTTCGTCAGCCAATAACTGTCAGGCCTCTTATTAAAATTTTCTCTCTTTGGCCAATTGCATGATTTCCACCAGTGAGCACGATATTCTAGTTGTTTCCTTTGTTTTTTAAGGAGAATGCTTGGTGCTTGATGGCTGCTTTTGTTCAGGGACTATAGATGATTTGAAGTTTGAACACATGAGTTACATGTGTGGTGAGGCACGATATTCTGGTTATTTACTTTATTTTAGGGGAAATATTACTTGATGGCTTTCTTTGTTCGGGGTCTAATTTTTTCACTAGTTCATCTGCAGTGAAATTCATTTATTTATTTTCCTTTGGCTATCTTCTTCTGTGAACTCAAAAACGTTAATTTTGTACACTTTTTTTCCAATGATATTTCAGTTAAGGCAGTTCACATATATTGTAGCCATATAAAATGATGTTTCACTTTAGCATTTTTTTGGTTAATCTACTATTAATCTTCTTATACAATTATTGCTTGATTTGAGGGAACTAAAGTAGAGAATTGTAATGAATAAGTTGCAAGAACATGTTAAAGGTTTTCTTCTTTACTAGAAACAAGGTAACTACAGTGCTGACTGTCTAAGTCTATATACCTTGAGCCTGGTTTTCTAAAATTTTGGATATCTTTATTGAGTTTCGTTAAGGTGTTAGCAAAAGGATGGTAGGTTTTTCTTTCCTAGGTAGAGTTTGTTGTGCTTCTTACTCGAGCAATGTTGTCTATAGCCATGCATATCACCATCATAGTCAATATACCTAGGTGACCTTAGGCCCTTGAGTGTTGATTTCCTACGAAACGAGAGTTGAGAAAAATGTTTTTTTCTGTCTTCCATTGCTGTAAAGATTGTTGCTTTCATGCAAAAAGTGGTGAGAGGGCAATAAATTTTATTTGTAGGAGAAGATGACTTATGTAATGTAAATTCCTCTTTACACCAAAATGTAGGTGTTAGAGAGAAACAAACTAAATTGAAGCAAAAGTGATTTTTTTTTTGAATGGCAAGCAAAAGTGAATTCTTTCATTCTTCTTGACAAAATGTTTTAAAAGTCATGGGGCATATGCATCAAAAGTCCCTTCTGTGTTCACTTATGCTTCTTATTTCTACTAGGGATATCACCGGAATTGCATTGAGCTTATTGAATGGCAGCTAACCCTCCGATTTTATCTTTTGCCTCAGCCCATAGTGTGCCCTCACTTAGATATTTTGGCTAGTATGCTGCGACAAGAGGCTTTCTAGGGCAATAACTACCATAACAAAAGATTTGTGAAAATTACCGGATTGGTGGCTTAGTTGAGTTGAGTTGAGTTGAGTACTGGATTGGTGGCTCGCAGTAGTCTTAAATTTGAAAGGTTCTTTTAAACATTCATATTGTTTGAGATTGAGTTTTTTTCAAAAAGAAGTTTGAGAGTGCCAAAATTACGCTTTGCTCTCTTAGGAGGGTGACATGGTCCAGTCCTCCCAAAGGCCGTGGAAGAATCAACAAGCCAACAAACATAGAGGGATCCATCGACAATTCTCTGAGTGCACAGAGTATAATGCTTGGGAAGGATGAAACAAGATAAATTTGATTGTCCAGGTCATAATGGAGCAAAGGCTCAAAATCTATCATATAAAAAAATGTTTGAGAAGATGAGTTGATACATGTTATTTGCTTCCTTCTGAAGTTGAGGTTACCCCCAGATCAAATACATCATTAATCTCATGAAGGTAAACAAACTACATCAAGGCATCAATCTCCTTGATCAGGCCTCTCTATCTAATGTGGTGGTGGAAGGGGATGCGTTGAATGTAATCAGATGGCTTAAAGGGTCCAACTCTTTTCCTTGGAGATTTGCCCTGTTCTTCGATGAGATTCATGATCTTACCCGGGGAGCTAATATTCTCTTTCAGCATATCAACACTGGACTTCTCATAACTCTGTGAATAAACATGTGGTTGGACAGCAAGACCCTTCTCTTGGCGCAAGGCTTGGATTGATGACCATGACTTCTACAGAGTACTAAGTTACTAACTACATGAACCTAGATTTGATCTTGGGCTTGAGTTTAAATGTAGCGTATTGGACTTTTGACAGTAGAATTGCAGACAACTAACACTTTGGAACCCACAAAGTATGCATTTTCTAACAATAAAATGCTTCCTAAAGTCAAATCAACTATATAATTAATGCATCCTAGAAATAAAAACCCATAAAATACTAGAATAAAAATCTTCTTTCAAGAGACCAAGCTGAGCTGACATGATGATGTCAGGATGCCATCATCAAAAGAACAACTTTTACCCATTCTTTTTTCTTCCTTCCACTTCTTGAGTTTCATCAAAGTATTGGGCCCCCTGTCTACATCAGAAGGTAAGGAAGAAGGGAGAAGGTGCATGGAGAAGTTGTGTAGGTCTTCTTTGAGATTGTTTCCTTGTCAAACCAATCAATATCTTTCTCCATCAAAGATTACAAGGTGTTCAGTATCCTTAGTAGAATATTTTTTTGCTGAATGAGTTAAATTCTGTTCTACAGTTTTATGGAATCATGATTTTAAATTTCTACCAAAACCGACACGAAATGACCAAAATGTTTCCATTTTCATACCGACAGAATCATTTTCCGAAACCGATATGCATATTGAAATTAAAATCGTAAGTGTATTAGTGGTATACTAGATCAGTATGTGTTACATGATTAAATTTAGATGATTACATGTAAAATGTGGGGCATGTACGGCTACTTTGTATACATATTTATATGGATTACATGTGAAATGTGGTATGTACTGAATTATCAGATATGCAGATATGCGTGCGACTACGGATTTCACTAGGTGTTGTTATTAAACTATTATGGATGGCTGTCTTTTTTATGTGATGGCTTTGAAGTGTGTATTTGTGTTTATTCTAGCATTTTCTGAAGTTTCATCTTAAAATTCTATCATTTGCATGTCTTCGTATGTTTTCATAATTTGACAGGATTTCCACCAAAATATCCAACCGAAAACGAAACATTTCCATTTCCGTGGTGATCAATACCGGAATTTAAAACCTTGTGTGGAATCTTTACCTTTTTTTGTTTTAGATTTGCACTCGGACGTTATTCTAGAAAATTTATGAATTCTTCATTTCTGTGTATATGGTACGACTGGTTTATTAGTCGAGTTGTACTTCAGAAAATCTTCCTTTAGTTCTTTGAACCTTCATATTACCATTTTTTTTAATAGCTTCATATTACCATATTCCACAATGCTAATGACTGTTTTTAACTTTTGTACAGGTTCCTGTCTATAAAGAACCCTCATTTACAATTCCTGGAACTCCTGGGATTGTTCAACATGAAATCTTGAATAATAGAAGGCAGGTCTTGACCAAGGTGATTGTGACGGTTGGCCTTTCCTCTCCTTTACCTAATTATTATTTTTCTCACTCCAATCAATATTTCTGACTATTTTGGTTACTTATCACAGTGAATGTAGTTCTAACATATGACCTTTGTATAGGATGCTGCAGGCTCGGTAAAGCTATGGGAGATCACTAGGGGTATTTTGATCGAGGACTATGGAAAGGTGTTCTGTATGCTTCATTTGCTAAGTATTCTAAACTGAAGGGCACCCTTGCAGAAATGAGGTGAAAGGGCACCCTCATTGGCTGCAAGGGGCGGTTATGCATCTAATGCACTATGACTTTTAGCCATTATAAATGCACAACTGCCCCTTGCAGCCAATGGGGGCAAGGGCGCCCTTCAGTTTAGAATACCTCTCTTGTTAGCTCATACACTTATGATAGCCAGAGAAAGTACTGAAATGATAATGCTATGATAGCCAGAGAAAGTACTGAAATGATAATGCTGACATGATGACTTTTGGGGCTATTGTTGTAAATATATGTATTGCAATGACTCTCTTGCAGGTTTCCTTCGGAGAAAAGAAGGAAGAACTATTTGAAATGGTATGATATTATGATTTTTAACCAAATTTTTATAATAAAGTCCATTTTACAACTAAGAGGAACTTTGCTATTTCATTGGTCCAGGTAAGTATCCCAGCGTGGTTCACTATGGATACTCGGCTTGGGAGCTTATCTGTACATTTAGACACACCACAATGCTTTTCAGCTGAGATGTATGCAGCTGACTTGAACATTATAGAGGCTTCTGAAGACCTCAAGGTAAATATCCTTGGTATTTTTTTAATACCTTAACCATCTGTTTCCTGAAGCCCCAAACTAAATGGTATGGTGATAGGCAATTTCTTAATTAGTTAAAGTCTTAAGTTCTTAACTATAAGAGTATGCATTTTCTGGAATGCCAACAAATTTATTGGAAAAAGGGCCAACATCCAGCGATCGAGAGACCTTTTTCCCTCTTTTGGTAGGTGCATTGGAGACTAGGAACATTTATTTACCTTTTTTTTTTTTTATGAAAATTGACAAATTCATTGATACTATGGAGATTACATTGGGGACCAGGGGTCGCTACTTGCATTACCATTTATTTACCTTTCTTAATATGTTCTGACAAATGAGCCCTACATATCCTCTGACGTATCAGCAATTGGTAGCTGAGTGCAGTACGAATTTCTTAAATTGATTGTCTGGCTACTATGTTTATGATTGTCCTGTGTTTCTTGTTGATGTAGTGATACGACTGATATCTTTCGATATGTTCTTCGAGTGTCATTGTCCATGATCTTGGTTTTTCTTTACCAAGTGCTTAGAGATTTCCTTGTCCCTGTCGTTTTCTGGAAGGATATTTTGGAAAACATAAGCTTGAAATCAGGTTTCAATGTTGCCAATTTTCCCTAGCTGTTAAGAACTGGACAATGCTGGCAAAATTTTCCTAATTTTCACATTACTCTTAATGCTATTCTATAATACAGTGACAGGATAATGACGTCTATTGTTTCTTCACTTGATGAACGAATCCAACAAGGGATTCTAAGGTTTAATGGAAAAAAAATTCCATTGACACAGATGTTGATTGAAGAATTTGATGGTACTGAAAGTTTGAACAATAGGTTCTTGGCCATTGTGTCAATCACGTTCTCAAGGTCATTCAAGGTGTCGTTTCTGTACTTGTAAGTAGAATCAAAGCTTCCATATTTAGCAGGAATGCTTTTTTACCTTCTAGAGTCAGTCTCTTGATATGTTGCATTAAAAGAGTACCCTTTTTCTAAACAACAAAAAAAAAAATTAACCCTTTTCTTATTGAAGTTTTGGAAGACAAAACTTCTGTGTTCTATACTTACAACCATCATTCTATGTTATCCTATATTTGTGGACACGGACACAAGTGTCGCGTGTCGACATGGACACGGAGTGTCGGACACGGCAAACCTCCAAACTTTGGAAACGGGGACACGGCTAAAATAGATATGGATTCGTATGTCCAGTCTCTACATTGATACGAGTTGTCTAAAAGGGGTAAACACAATATTCTATAGAAAACAGAATGCCACACTTGACACGGTACAAAAACATGTCCATAGACCCACATTAAGTCTAACACTTCCAGCAATGCAAGTAAAAGTGTCCAAAGGAGTGTCGACACGTGTGGACACACGTGTCGTGTCGGACACAGCAGGACACATGAGTCTGCAATAAATTCTAAGTGTCGGCCAAATCATAGATCTTATCACATTTTGATCTATGTAATTGGATATTTCTGCAGGTCCAACATGCCATATCCAATACCACATGATACCTATACTTATACTCAGATACTCAAGCTCTTCATGTAGATCTTTTGTTGATAAAAATAATTATAATGTTTCAAGCATATGTCACGCTCTTTGAATTAATTATAGTGCTTTTTGCATGTTAGTTTCACATATTTGCAGTTATAATTTTGAACATGCATATACTATTTTAAATTTGCTATTAGTTCCATCTTGTAAATTAAATCTAGTTAATTTTATGATATTTTGTTTATACATGAGTCTTCCGTCTTATCTCATGGATTCATGGTATTGCACACCTATATCCGTATTAATGTCCTGTAATTTGAAAAATGCTGATCCATATCTCTGTTCTCCTGTCCATGTCTGTATCCGTATCCTTATATTGGTATCATAGATTATGATATCTGTAAAAGTGGGAAGTGAAGGGCATACTTTGGCTGCTCGAGTTAATTTTATTGATTCATTGCAGAAAAGCATTTACCTTCTCTCACTACAGAATGTTCTGAAGTACAATGCCTCAGGTGTTTCTTTACATACAACCATCGTTCTTTTTTCCTTTTTTTTTTGAATGGTATGCAGCCATTGTTCTTAGGTGTTTAATTTATTCAATCTACCGGAGTCATGAAACCATTGTTCCCCAAGTTGACTCTTTCGGCCATACCGGGTCAATCAAATCCTCCTTTGTCTCTCCCAAGTCAATAAAAAAAATCATCAAGTCAATAATTGACATGCCTGTATCGACTCAGTTTTACCTTGGGTGATTTGTCCTAGTAGGGTGTCTAAACACTGCTTGAAAGAATATGAAAATTTCATTAAAAAAAAGGAATATGATGAATTTCGTTGATAAAAAAAAGAAATGATGAATTATAACGTATTTGCAATTTTACATGTTTATTAGCACTGGTTTCATTTCTTCTACAATTAATTTACTTGTAACTTTGCAGGTCAACCTAGCCCAGGAGACTCTCCGTGGTCTATTGGCTCATTGGTTTGCCAAAAGAAAGAAAAGGTCTGGATCGCAAGCTTCTGCTAACAGTGATGTTCCGTCAGGGAAGGATATTTCCATAAGAAATCATCCCCATTCAAGAGTTGAGGTTGATGATGGTGCTGATAACCACGGTGCCTCAGTTCTTCCTTCATTTGAATTTTCAACACTTTCCCCTCCTTCCATTATTACAGAGGGTTCTCATGGAGGCCCTTGGAGGAAGAAAATAACAGACTTGGATGGCACTGAAGATGAAAAGGATTTTCCTTGGTGGTGTCTAGATTGTGTATTGAACAGTCGAATCCCTCCCAGAGAAAATTCTAAGTGAGTTTCTGACCATGATGCATTTTCTAGCTAGTAGTCTTTGATGTCTTTGTAGAATAGTTGAAAAGTTACTTTCCATGTATAGACAAACATCTAAAAACACATATTCCTTTTTTCTCTCTATTTGATGGGATTAGTGCTAGATCTAGTCAGTATTCCACTCATCTTTTTCTGTTTATAATTTGCTTGATATCTTGATATTCAATGAAGGCACATATGCTGACAACGGAACTCTGATGCTTAACATCAACTTTGTGAAAACAATTATGTGAGATGCCCTGTTCTTATGAGAGGTCTCTCTGTCTCTCCACAGAAAGGATGGGTTTTATGCAGATGCCCTGTTTTATGTGAGAGATCTTAAATATACATCTACACACATACCTTGCTTTCCTATCACCGTGCATTCCTTGATAATAAAGCCTGTTTGGTGTTAGCGTTAGTGATTGATGGATGATGGTAGGCGTCGAAAACCTCTTGCAGCCCATGTGGAGACTCAAAAAGTGTTTACTTGAAGAACATTGTGCAGTGGTATGAGTCAAAAATATATAGTGTGAACACTGCCAATTCATTTTTTGTTGTTGTGACTAGCTTGTTATCCCAGTTTGGCTCGCTCTTGAATTTGATTCTTATCCACTTGAAGGCATTATGGTTTCTTTTTAGCTGTGAAGAGAGGAACAATGGTCTTCTTTTTCTGAGCAGGAGCTCGTCGTTGCCAAAAGATCTTGAGATAGGCTTATTCTTCTTTCATATTTTGAATCTGGGTTTTGTGGCTAGATTAATTGTGTATGACATGGCTATTGAATCTGTAAAAAGCTCTCCTTGGCTTTCTACAATTTGTTTTGCAACCAGTGTTTTTATTTCGACAATATGTAATGTTTGATATTGTGACCCTCTTAATGCTGAGGTTGGAGTTTTGTTATCCTCTCTACTGTGTCAGTTGCTTAATTAAAAAAGTATCATATTGAATTTCATTCTGTTTTCTACAGGTGCAGCTTTTATTTGCATCCTTGTGAGGGTTCAACTGTCCAAGTCCTTATGCAAGGGAAGCTTAGCGCACCAAGGATATTACGGATACACAAAGTAATCATTTTGCGTGGTTTGGTTTGGTACTTTTTTTTTTTATAAAATATTTTGGTACTTAATTTTTTGTACTAATAATCAATGCCTATTAGAGTGAAGTGGTCGAGGTGCTTCCCAGTAGAATTTCCTTGATCTGGTTTTGCTAAAAATAAAAGCCAGTGAACTGTGCCAGGACATACATACAAGTTGTCTGATACATTCCAAAGTAAAATTTGCCTGCCTACATGAGCGGTACAAGCTGCTTAATGTTCAAGTAGTTAAATATAAGATAATTTTTAAGAAAAATGAATAGAACAAGCTTCTCTGCGACAGCATACAAATTGCCAATATAAATGATTTGATATGTTTATTAAATATTGCGAAGTCTATAGAAATAGGTAAATTGTTTAGCATTTTGTGTAGTGTAATATATTGTGCATATAAAGCATAGTTGATTAAATAATGCAAAACGTGTTTTTTATAGTATAATGTAGTATGTGATAGAATCATAAATGATATTGGTTATTTGGAATTTTGTTTAAATTTAAGGTGTCTGACTGGGTTCCTAGATACATTCCGGGTTAAAAATATGGAATTTTGTTTGCATAATATACTATAAGGTATGGCATACTGGTGACATGTCCACAATGTTTTTGAGCGTCAGACATTTATCAGAGTTATTTTTATCAAAACTTGTAAGTACTTGTTTTGGGATATCGAGGTAAATTAGCCGGTCGATATTTTAATCCAGTTTTGGATATTATCTTTTAACTCTCTTCCCTTTATGATTTTGGATAATATCTGATCGAAGGATGAAGATCTGCCATACAACTATTGGACCTTTTATTGTTTTATGTGGTTACAAGTATGGTTCTTTTACATGGTCATGTATGATGAGATTTAGTATTTTTAACGGTTTGAATAACAAATAAGATTTGTCCTTTTTCTTTTGGTTCGGCAGGTTGTTAGCTACGTCATAGAAAAGATGGTTCTTGATAAACCATTGGATGGTGGGAACTCTGATGGAACATTTGCTTCAGGACTGACAGGAGGACAATCACAACTTTCGACAATTGGTGGAGATGGCTCTTTCAGGTCTGGGTTGAAGTCATGGCAAAAACTAAAGCCATCTATAGAGATCTTATGTAACAATCAGGCAAGTGGATATTTGAAGTAGTAAATGACCTAATCTTCGGTAATCCATCCATGCTTGTGTGTAACCTCCCTAATGGTTGAGCAATGGCTTGGTACCACTGGTGGTTTCCTTCCATCATGTTTCATGACTTCATGCCATCTCATCAAAACTAGCTTTTTCTCATGTGAGCTTCTATTTGTTCTATTCATTCCTCTGATTCTACAATTTCACGTGATTTGGCTTTTCAGATTTGTTTAGTAAGTCGTGATCTATCAGAAGAAAGAAACCTGGGTGTCATGATTTTTCTGCACTTAATAAAACATATAGAAATTATGGTTTAGAGGCCAGGAACAGCTAAAACCTGTTCAATGCACTTTTTGGTCTAGGACATTTGGAAATAGAATGTTATAAGCTTCTTGATGACATTGTTCTTGCCTGATATTGTAACATCATTATACTTCATTTCTTACTTATCTTCAGAATACTGAGCTTTCTAGAAGCTCTTGCATTTAACAATTTCAGTTTTCAACAATTCTCTCCAGAATGTCATCCCTTAACTCGTAAGAATTTCCAAGTGCAAATTCTATTTTTAATGCTTGGATGCTAATGTCTTATTCTCCTAAGCGAATTAGAGGGTATATGAGTTCTGGGGCTATACTTATCCCGGAAGAAAACATCACCAGCGTGGATAAAAGTGAAAGCATGCTAGATGTCAATTGGTTACTTTCTCTAGTAGATAAACTAGACTAGACCATCGAAGAAACAATTTCAAAGAAAAAAAGAGAAAGAAAAGAAACAATTTCAATTTTGTAAAATTTTTAGGATGTTCAGACCATAAATCGGGGCATGACACATAGCCGAACTAAAATCTCTCCATTTCATGTTATATTTCTTCTTGAATTTGAATAGATGTCGTCACTGGGGTTGATTTTGCAGGTCCTGTCCCCTGAAAATAGTTTAGCCACTGTTCGGGCATATATATGGAAGAAGCCGGAGGATTTGGTCCTCAATTACAGACTTGGTACAAGGCAGATGATTCCTTAGCACGAACCAAAAAGGTGATTTCACCATGACACTACTCAATATTGTTATCTACTTTGGTTGCTTGCGGTCATGGTGTTAAATTTCCACCGAAACCGAGACAAAACAATTGAAATGTTTCCATTTTCATAATTTTCAAAAAAGAAAAAAAAAATGTTTCCATTTTCATGACCGAAATGCATAAATCAAAATCCTGAGTGTAATAGTTGTATACTATATTAATATGTATTACATACTTATATTTATATGAATTGCATCCAATATTTGGTGCATGTATCATATATAAATAGAGTAATTGCTAAGGAGACCGAGAGTACTACCGAGCAGGGGACCAGACAAATGGGTACTCGCCAAAAATCTTAACTGACGTCCTTAGGTTTAGGAAAATCAACAAAAAAGTAAAATTTTGTTGCACACATGGCGCATTCTCATTGTTGGTCTCTCCTTCGGTGGTACTCTCGGTCTCCATATCATTTTCTATATAAATATTTATTGATTATCAGACATGCATGAGACAACAGTGCATTTCACTAAAGTGTTGTTTGTATGCAAGGATTTTACATGCTAAAACTTGGATTTTTGAAATGCCTAAAAATCTGGATCGTACATTTTCATGATTGCAAAATCTAGGTTTTAGCTTATAAAATCCATGTATCCAAACGGCCAGTAGGTGTTCAATGTTTTTAAACCATTATGGATGGTTTTCTTGCTTAGGTGATGATTTCTAGGGTGTTTTTGTACTTATTCTTGCATTTCCTGATAAATTATATTGTTTGCATATGTTTTCGTGATTTTACAGGATTTCCATCGAAATTTCCAACCAAAATCGAAACGCTTATATTTCCGTAGCGACCAAAACCGAAACTGTAACCGAAATTTAAAACCTTGGACTGCGGTTGTTATTTTCTCTTCATTATAACAATGGTGTTATAAGTTATAACTTAATAACTAATTGTTGCAAGGCAGTTTGCTCATGTTTTGTTGCTTCTGCATCATAAAGTACTTTTATTCAACATTCTGAGTTAAACTCCTCTTTCTTGTTCACATAGATGCTTGTGGGTCTTGGTCGTCACTGACAGGCGATAGGGCCAATGGAGGAGCCATTTTCTGATAGCGTATAATGTTCATAATCAAACTACTTATCATTCCTTGTAAAGCTGGAGGTTTTGATCCATCAATGACGCTAGTTATTCTTCGGAGATTGGTGTCAAAATCGGCAGGGAAGTAGGTTCCTGATGGCATTCCCAAGTTTGCGCCCGTTTTGTAATGTTTATGTTTACGGGTAGCATGCGGAATCATCGGAAAGAAGCACTGTTTTGACAAGTTTGATGGTAGAAAATGAAGATTCAGAGCATCTGAAGAACTCCAGAGGCAGGTATGTAACCTGTTGGGGTAGCCCTCAGTCAACAATAAGGAGAAGCTCAGGGAATCTAAACATGGTGAGAGATTGGTGATGATATTGAAAGCATTGTAGATGTACCTTATCTTAGGAAGTAATTGCTTTGAAATAAACAGTTTCACCAGTTTTTTATTTTCACCCTTAGCAGCATTGCTAGATTTTTGCCTTGAAACCCATTGTTGCATGCCATTGTCCAAAACTGATTTTTGGAATCAAAATTAAAGCAATTTTTGAATCTAATAATAAGTTGTGGACTAAGAATTGATTCCTAAAATCCAAACCGATCAGGGACTTTGGATTTACCGAACTGGTACATTGGATTTTGAGTACAAAATTGATTATTGGAATCAAAATTAAACTCAGTTTTAAATCCAATGATCAGTTTTGCACTCGCAATCGGTTCTCCAAATCCAAAACAAACAGTGCTATAGGGATTTGAAAAGGCTCTGAATCGTTTTTCTCTAATAACCACCTTGCTTCCCAAAAACTAGCAAATAAAAGTGAAACTAAGAAATCCAATGGAGTTTGAAAAAGGGGGCTGCTATCTGCACTACCGTTTTTTTTTTTTTTTTTTTGAATGATTGGGTCTCACTTTGGATGGCCCTATAGCTACTAGGCCATTTTTGTGCCTCCACCAAGAGAATCTGAACCATTGATTTTTCTAGTCTTTAATCTAACGGAAGGTATGTCTGTCATGGGTCACGATGGGCCACTAGGTCAAAGGTCTCGATTGCATATACACGTATCTGTGTGGGACCCAATTTTGAACATTAGGATGGGTCTTGATGGTGATTCTCTTCGAGTTGAATGGCTAGGATTATTCAATGATTGGGAATTCTCAATTTAGGTCGAAACATCTTGGGAGAGAGTGACAGTAACATTTCTTTGTGAAGAAAATCAAAGCTATGACCTCAGCGCGGACGTTACAAAGACAGAAGACAAAACAGAACGAGTCACATCCTCGCTTTTCTCCGGTCCCACTTTCTACTTTCTCGAAGGAGACTACATGGACAAATTATATTCACAATCAATTTCTTATAATCGCACTTCAAATTTTATGAACGACTTCTTTAATTGGGTATTGAGAGTAATCAGCTTTCAAAAATAAATTAAAAAAGGTTATTGATATCTGCACTAATATGTTTTGATAAATGCACTAATTCCGCTTGTCCTTAATATTTTAACCCGTTGTCAAAAGATTATTACAAGAGTTTTTATATGAGTTTGTGGCTGTGTAGTCCATTGTACGGCCGACTCTGAAGGATGACCTGCAATGTAAATAGGTTTTGCCCCAAAAATCATTTCCATAGGATGATCCTAGACTTGGATCTCGAGGTTTCCATAGCATGTGGTGTTAGATCGAGGGTTGTCATCATCCGATTCATCCCAAAATGGAAATACATAAGCGCGACCAAGTTTTAATAATTGAACAAACTTAGCTTATCTTTTCTTTTCTATTTGGCATGTGAGTTTTTTAGAACCGTAATAATCTTCGAGAGCTTTTTAAATAGTAAAAGACAACATGGGTTAGAGCAATTATTAAAACATTGTTGTGCTGATATCATTTAACTTTCCAAAAAAGCCCTCCGACGTCAGTTAGTGCAATCATTAAAAACTCTGTTTTAACACTTGTTTTAACTTTTAACCAGTTGTCGAAAGCTCATTAAGAGGTGTAAAACAAGGTGAGTCGTCCCATTGTCAAAACATGTTCGTGCAGATATCAATCCCTTATCTTCTTTCTTCGTAACTTGTGAACCTGAAGATAGAATGAACTGAACTTAAAAGGTGAGAATCCCATGATCCCAATGCTTGTCACAGATTCCCCACCTCTGTGGCTCTGTCAAATATATTAATTAATTAATTCCTGTATTCGAGTTCCCTCTCTTCATTCCTGAATCTCTTATCTGATATCACGTCTATCCTATCAAAATGGGACAAACTTTTTGCCATTTTCTATCAACACCATGTATTTATTGAGCCCCATTTCTTCCTCCTTTAGACCAATTCCACATCTGAACCAAACCCACAATCAATTGAAATACGTCGCCAATCTTCCATAAACTTTGAAGAGAGAGAGAGAGAGAGAGAGAGAGACCTAAACCCTAAATCAACAGCATGTATTTATTGAGCCCCATTTCTTCATCCTTTAGCTCAAATCCAATAATCTGAACCAAACCCATGAATTGAAACAGTCCGCAATCTTCCATAGACAGTAGAGAGAGCACCCTAAACCCTCAAAACCCTCCAAAGAGAAGAAAGAGTAAGAAAATGGCAAATCAGAAACAAAACCCATGCCCATTTCTTCCTCTAGCTCAAATCCAATAATCTGAACCAAACCCATGAATTGAAAACAGTTTGCAATCTTCCATAGACAGTAGAGAGAGTGCACCCTAAACCCTAAACCCTCAAAACCCTCCAAAGAAAATAAAGAGTAAGAAAATGGAAAATCAGACACAAAACCCATGTGACTACTGCTCGGAAACAAGAGCCCTTCTATACTGCAGAGCCGATTCAGCCAAGCTCTGTTTATCCTGTGATCGAAAAGTTCATTCTGCAAACCCCCTCTTTCTTAAGCACTCTCGTTCTCATCTCTGTGACTTGTGTTCTTCCAACCCAGCTTCAATCCTTTGCTCCACAGATAATGTCCTCCTTTGTCAGAATTGCGATTGGGATTCTCATTCCCATTCCTCTTCTCCCCACGATCGACGCCCGCTTGACGGATTTTCCGGCCGCCCCTCTGCTCTCGAGCTCTCTTCCCTTCTAGGGTTTGAAGATAAGTCTCTGTTTTTATCCTGTAACAGTACTGAAGATGGTGATTGGTTTAAGCCGATGGCGGCGATGGATGAAGGATTCTTAGATCAATGGGTGTGGGAGACTCCGAATATAGTCAGTCTTGATGATCTCATCGTCCCCATGGCTGATTCTTGCCATAATTTTCAGGCTGTGGTTTTTCCTCCTCCACCCAAGGTATGGAGTTGAAAATTTGTGTATTTTTTTCCTTGTACTTTCTAATTTCTGGATCAATATTTTTTTTTTGCTGGGTCTTGTTTGATTTTCTTCATGAAACTTTTCTAAAGGATTCATTTAGCCGTTCCCAATTAATTTGGGACAAAGGCTTTGTTGAGTTGAGTTGAGTTTACAAAACTCGTCTTTAAGTGGAAGAAAAACGGTAAAACCCCTTTCTTAGTGGAAGAGAAACGGCTTCTTTATTCTCTCTCTCTCTCTCTCTCTCTCTCTCTCTCTCTCTCTCTCTCTCTCTCTCTCATACTTACGGAGAATATTATTTGGATTTGTCTAAATTTCAATTTTGCTTGGTGACTCTTGTTTGATTTTCTCATAATGATTCCTTGCTTACTGTTTGATTTTCTAAAACCCCTTCTTTTAGAGAGGAATGTAAGCTTGTTTTTGGGTTGATTTGTTTTTTTTTTTTTTTCCTGATAATTGCATCAGCATAGGAATGTCTTATGTGGGAAATACAAGGAAGAGATACTCCGGCAGCTTCATGATCTGTTTAAGTCCGAAAGCCATGTGAATAATGATCATGATGATTTTGATTCGGCTCCTCGTTTACTGTCTGTGGCACCAGGACATAATCTTCAGCTTCAGGGTATGGGGATAGACGTCGAATGTGATACTCCATCAATTACTGTACCTGATTCTGAGGTTTAATCCTTTTCTCTGTTCATTTTTTTCGAAGTTCCATTTTTCTCGCATTTCTGCCTTTTTTCTGTTTCTTTCATATGTGGGCATTCTTTTGCTGCAATAGTAGTTTTAGATTTCAGTTTTTCTGATTGGAAGCTTCGTTGTTATCTATTCTGATTTCTCAATGAGTCTTTCGTTTGGTTGTCTGTAAATGATTGATATTGGAGTAGTATTTTAGATTGTACCCAGTACATTCCTCTAGGATAGCGGAAATAGTTTGAGATATGGGAAGCACTGCACATTTTATAAACTTACGAATCGCCTCTATATGGAATAGATTGTGAAGAATAATTGAATGATTTCATGTGAAGTTTATCATAAATTAATTTTTAAAAAGAAATAAAGAAGAAGGGAGATGTCTCAAATCTAATGCAAAGCTAAAGATTGCAAGAGATCATTGCTTCTGTAGCTGGCACATACCAATAGTTTCATTTTTTTAGCTAGTGGTCCGTTAATTGCACAAATCAGAAGTGGTGAAGCAATGATTCCATAGAAATGTAGGAAGTGCGACCACCCCTAAGGGTCAATAGAAGATAATGTTAAACAGTCTAAGTATCTCTTTGTATTTAACACAGTAAAAGAATCAAGTTATTTTGGGGTTGCATTCATAAAATTGATTATCTATATCAGAAATGGTACAAGTTCAATCGAGTTAAAGGTGGTCCTGATGGAATCGTGATTGGTCTTGGGATCAAGAAGATATGCCAAAATGTGTGTAAGACCGAGATTCGAGAACAGTACTAGCACTTTGGATAGAAGACTATTTCCATGAAGAGTAAATCATTGGTTAATTTTATGGTGGCGAGTGTGGGAAACCTAGAAGCTTGGAGCGGAATGGGAGCAATGGCAGGAGTGGGAGCCCGAGAGTCAAAATGCTGGAGGCTTGAAGTGCACAGGATGTGGGTAACTATATTTAATATCGATGTATCCATAAACAATGGCCTAAGCTAAAATTATTTTATCACTTTAATCACATCCATATCCTAATAAGACTTGGTAAATGTATCTCAAATTTATCGATGTTCAAAGCATTATTAGATCTAGTATATTTTGCTTGTAGGGGATTTTAGTTGACTTTTGTTGATGTGTCGATTTTACTCTCTTTGTGAACATGAATGGTGCTTCTAAAATAAGAGGGGAAGTTCATGTTGAACTGTTCTATTGAGGGGACTGATCCTAGGGTCACTTATGTTGCTTGACTACGCATGAGACTTGTGCAATCTCAATCTTTTTCAAGTTCATGCTTGTAATCGGCTAGTATTTTAGGGACTCTACAAGGTTAGTGTTGCAGGAGCAATTGTGTGTGTGTGCAATAGATTGGGCAAGGTCGTAGCTTGACCATGTTAGGTCCTTTTATGTGCTATAAAAGATGCTAGATGTCGTGTATGGCAGAAAGAATGGTATCTTTGGGTCAGGAGATGGAGGTAGGAGTTGCATGATTCGATCTGGCTAAGGCATTTTAGCAGCTTTGTACCTTCGATGTCAAGGCTTTTGGGGCTGTGTATAGAAAATAGTGCATAAGCTATCGGTGCATAATTACAAGGTTTGTGTCTACAAAGTGGGAGATTACTGTTGAACTATATAGCTTGATTTTTTCTGTGCATCCTGCCTTCTAATTTAGCTCATGGAAGTGCCTGACCACCATTTTTTTATTTTGTTTTGGTGTCTATATGACGTAATTATTGTCTGCCTTTGGCCGTAAGGGCATCTTGAGTTATACAAGGAAATTTGAAACTTTTATGCGTGACATGATCATTTTGTTTCCTGGCACGTTATGTGATTAATTGGCCTATTTCCTTTGCTGAAGTATGTTTGTTAGAATATTGTGCAAGTATCTGCATTCCTTTTTCATTAGGGCAGGGAGTTCGATTTTTAGACAGAGAGCTTATTTACCAATTGAACTGGCACTAGTGATTTGCTTGATACCCAAGTTATTTTTTTCTTTTGAATAATTTGATACCAAAGTTATTGAGAGCATAGAAAACAGTGTCATCATGTACTCCCCTGAGTCTACTCCATTTTCCCTTGGCCCTGTTCCACTTTTTGCCGAACAGAGTTGATAGAGACTCCTTTGACTCTCTCAGGTTATGACCACGTCAACTGAGTGCTCGGCCGCATCAACTTGAGTATTCAACTGCATCGTGCCGAGTCGACTATGATTTTCTTCGACTGCATTTTGACCAGTGACTAGCCTCTTTATTGGGGGCAGAGTGTGGATAATTGAAGATGTGGGTTTCCTCCGCCATATCTCTGTTTCTGAAGGGGAAACATTGAATCTTGTTGGTGAAAGGTACCGGTTGGTTATTAATGCAATATCCTGTTGATAGTACTGGGGCACTGTTGAGATGGTGGTGTAGCTAATCAGTTCACTAGGGTTCAGAGCCCTAGATTTTTTAGCATTTCACTGAGGTAACTTTCCATATCAAAGAGATGACAAAAAAATTTCAAGGTAATTAGTGTATGGTGCTGTTTTCATACCAATTCTCTTCTTCGCCACGATGGCTTGGAACATTTCCTAAACCTTATAGGTTGAGGTTTCGAGGATTGGTGCGGCAATTCAGAAAAAAATGTTGTTTTCATAGGTTTGACTGGAGGGAGACTTCTTTGTAGGATAGATTTCAGCCTGTCTTTTCTCTACACTCATGTTGAGCATGCTTAACTTCCATCAATTTGCAGTGGGCTTATGTTTAAGAAAGTCAAAAGTGCATGTGTGTTATGCTACACATCTAGCTCGTTCATGTCATCCAAGATGCAGTGTTAATCATCTGTGCTCCCTTTTACTGATGATCCATCTAATGATAATTTCATTTGACTTTGCTAGTATGCTTTTGAAATTGAGGCATTTCTATAGGGATTTTATTTGAAGCAGCTCTCCAGCCATATTTTCTGGTTCTCATTTTACTAGATCTAGGATTGTAAGATTTCCCGGTCTTACAGATGCGTAATTGTTTGGATATGAGACCTGAATAGAGTTCGTCTTTACTACCATTCCAAAAAAAAAAGAGTTTGTCTTTACTGTTCGGATCTTTTTAGAAAAATGACAGTTCGTCATACTTACTCAGGTAGTTTTCCTGTCATTCGGTCCCTTATCTATGTTGTCAAGGTACTGGTATGGGTTTTTTTTCAAGGTACCATCATACAAGCAATATGAATCACAGAATTCCAAGTTCATCTACTTATGTGGGTAATAATATGTATGAGGGTTGTTTCTTCTCTGCAAGTTTTAATGAATATCTAAATATTGGGGCTTCATTTAGCAAAATTTTTAAGCATGTACATATTTTAAGCCGCCGGGTAACAGCCACCGGGTATGCTTTATTTGTGTCCATATCAAAGTTATCATGCCCATACTGAACATAATTTATGTCCAGTTGAAGCATCTGAATGACATAGTCCCACACACAACTGATCTTAACAGCTAAACTCTTCTTCATTGTAATTTCGTAATTTCTTTTCTGAGATTCACTAATTGCCCTACTTCCCCAAAAAAGAGAAAAGTTGGTTTTTTTAATCTTGATTTTCAGCACTAATTTGCACATTCCCATGACTTTTTTACCAGTATCTGTATGCAGATTTACAAACGCAACATCATTTAAAAGTGGGAAAAAGAAAAAGGAAATGCCTTCATGTTGCTTATATACTGTGCTAGGAATTTTCTTTAATTTTCTGCACTTCATAATCGTTGGAACCCCATTTTCTTGATTTCGAAGAGATAATATTGCGATGTCATGACTCTTGCAGGCTAGTGCACTCCAATGGCATGGAAACTCTCACGAACAAACTGATCAAGTACCTTTTTCTTATAAAGACATGTTAGGAATCTCCATGGAGGAAAGTAGTTCAGTTTCCGAGAGACCCTCCTGCGTTAATGACAGCAAGATTCGTGGCAATGACGTCCACAAAGGGCAACAACAGCCCAATATTAGAGAGATTCCATCATTAATCGGCCCCGACAGAGACTTCGTGATCTCACGGTACAAGGAGAAGAAGAAGACAAGGAGGTAAGCTGTATTACTATTCTTGTCTCTAGATTGTTAATCCTCTTTGTGAAATTCATTATCATTACAACTGTCATCTAGGGATGCAATTTGGGTCAGGCCTGGTTGAGCTTTTGCTAAAACATGTATTGGAATCAAACCCAAACCTCACCCAAATTTATGGTAAAAGCTTAACCCGAATTCCCCAAAATAGATGATCTTCGTATCCTGAACACTTTAAAAAATGGTTTCATGGATTTAGTGTTCTGAAATTTCGACTGGAAAATGGATACAGATATGATAAGCACATCCGTTATGAATCGAGGAAAGCTCGAGCAGATACAAGGTCCCGCATCAGGGGGCGTTTTGCGAAGGTGAAGCAAGATCAAAATGTGGGCAGAGACTTGCACTGAATTTGAGTTTGTGAGTTATTCAAAGTGTTTTATCATACACTAAATGAAAATTTACAGAGGAAGCAATCTACAGTAGCTCTATGAATTAGGATATGAAAGATATAGAAAATGAAGCTTTGCTTTTTTTAAGTTCTAAGCATCGAAATTGCGTGGGACAGTATTTTTTATTTGTTTTCAAATTGCTTCAACTGTATGAATTAGCTGTTGGGTTTACTAGTTACTATTGGGGTGCAATTTATGTCTTCAGTTACATCATTGATGTGATAATTTCGAGATTGTTGAAATGAAGCTTTGGAAATAACAAGCAATTGGATTCTCGGTGTTCTAGAAATAACAGGTAATCTGATTCAATCAAAGACCGGGTCCCAACAATGAAAACAAGTTGAAATTTAAGGTGATGTTTGGCAACCATGAATTTTTTTTTCATGATAAATTAGTTGGTTACGATGGTGGGACTATGGGAGAGGGCGCCAAAGGAGTAGAAGGTGAACAGGGGCTAAAAAACAAGGAAAAATCAGTCATATTTTTGGGTGGGGTTTTTTGTTTCCTTATCCTCTCCTCACTCGGTACCCCACCATTTGCTAAGTGGTGTAACCGGGTGGAGGTGAGAGTGAAGTTAAAAATCAGGAAACGAGTGCCTGGATGAGAAGTAAACAAAAAACTCTACTCAAAATAGGATCAGCTTTTTCCTGATTTTTAGCCAATTCTCATCTTCATCTCAATCGTGCCCTCTCAAATATCTCTCCTCTCACTCTCTAAAAAAATTTGAGCTGCAAGGCACGGGCCTTAATGTTAGTTTCTAGCTTAGCGTTTCTTTTTTATAATTTTTATATTAAAGGTAATGTTGTTTTGAATAATTTCTCCATATACATTGATACACGGCTGGCATATATCTACACATATACCATTTTTTAATCCATTTATTTAAAACCAGAAAGTGCTAAACACGTTCTATTCATTGGATGGACTTTTTGCATCTCTGTTTATTTAATCGTCTTTTTGCTAACAATTTTTCGAGCTAATAATACTGTGTTAAACTTGAATTTTCGCCTTCTATTTCTTTAACATACCACACTTGCCAACTATGGTGCGCACAGATCTCATCAACTTGATTAATTTTAAAAACTATTTTCTTAAGGGCGACGATATTTTCACCCGATGCGTTCTGTATCCGCCCTCTTTTAATATGATTTGACGTCAAAAAGCGTTAAAGTTGCCCACTGTTCACGTTATAGGGGGGCGATTGCATATTGCAGAGGCAGTGATAATTTGTGTTATGATAAGTCGGAACAAAATGAGGTCTAGGTTATGTTAGAACAAAATGAGAAGTATACACCCATGTTGCCCTTCGCCCTTTCAGACCTCAGACTATAAATACTTTTTTCTTTTCTTTTCTTTTTGTAGAAAAATACATATGGACATGTTTGATTAGTAGGAATATTTTTAAAAAGTTTGGAAAAGAAAATAGTTATCCAAAATTTTCCCAAAAGAATTTTCTTTGCCTATCTCTCAAGAATCACCTATGAATAGATAAGTTTTTAAGGATAACTTTGACGCAAATATTCTTTTTTTTTAATACTTTGGGCCCAACCCAATTCAGTTGTTGGGCCCGATATTTCTAGAAAATCGTTTCAAAGAATTTTTTTATATATAAAATGGGAGTTCTTTCTCATTTGGAAACGTTATCAGCAACTGAACAGGAAGATCTTTGATCAATTAAGATGTTAGGTCCGCTTACGCTTATCTAAGGGTAAGATTACTTAGCATTGGACCTCCCAACAACAACCCCCATTTTTCTTCCCCATAGCCTACGTCCTGACGGCTATTCGAAAAGAACCGTCCAAAGGGAAGTTGGACAAGAAGGCTGTCAAATGTATGTTCGTTGTATACACCACCAAGAGGAAAGGGTGGAGGTGTATTGAGCCATCGACAAGAAGGGTGTACGAGTCCCGTGACGTCGTGTTCGACGAAGGAACCAGTTGGGATGGGTTCGTGACGAGAGAGAGAGAGAGAGAGAGAGAGAGAGAGAGAGAGAGAGATGTCCACATTCTCTATTTTTCAACACTGAGGTCACAGGTTCAATCCTAGCTTAGCTACCAAAAATAGAAAAAGAAAAAGAGTAATACACTAATACCTTTAGAATGTGGGGAAAAGATGATTTCCCATTAGAAAAATTAAAAGTGTGAATTAAATATTGGAGTGTCATTATTGAAAGAAGGAGTTGGATATCAATCCCACAAACAATTTTACCATTTATTTAATGGGATTTGCTAAGCTCCATCGCAAAAGGCTTTTCCCATTAAATAATTCATGTTGAGATATGGATGTGATACAAGTGGTTTGATTGTCTTAGAGTGTCGGGTCATACAACCTGCTCAGAATAGGTTAGAAGGATCGCGATCCGGAGAAAATTGGCAGTGGGCCCAGCAGTTGTATAATTCAGCAAGCCCAGTGCAATTTTAAATTCTCTTTGCCTGAAAAATGACAATAGATGTGACCCTCTTGAATTTGATTTTAGGATTAAAACATTCTGACTAATGCCTTTTCCCTTCCTTCTTTCTTTCTATGATTGACCCTCACCTTCTTCTCTAGTACTCCCCATCAATATTCTCATCCTGACCATTAAATTGACAGAGGACTTTTAGGCTCAATGGCAAAAGGTAATTTTTAGGTCTTACAGAGGGCATGAGAGCTATATGGTCAGATAAAAGGACTGCAAAAATCATCGGTTTAGATTCTATTGGTAGAACCCAAAATGAAGATTGATAGATCAAGGGCATATATCACCTAGGGGTGTAAACGAGCCGAGCTTGGCTCGGCTCGGCTCGGTCAGGCTCGGCCAGGCTCGTGAGCCACTCGCGAGCTTTATCGAGCTTAGGTTTATCGAGCTTGGGTTATAAAGTTTAGCAAAAGCAAATAAGGAAAAAAAGTCATCATTACAAATAAAAAAGTAAATTAGCTGAATTTATAAAGTTTAAAATGAAAAATTACCAAGAAAATGCAGTAAGTTATGACAATTAAAAAAAAAATACCAAAAAGGTTAAAAGTTATGACAATTACAAGAAAAAAATTAATCCGATTTTTTCACGTTTTTGCAACGATGTTGACATGACATATGCACCCTCGTTACGTTTTTGCAGGTGATGTTGACATGACGAGCCTTAACGAGCCGAGCCTGGCCTAACTCGGGCTCGGCTTGTTAAACTTAACGAGCCGGCTCGGCTCGGCTCGTTAAGGATTCGAGCCGAGCTCGAGCGAGCTTCCGAGCCCGAGCCAAAATTAACACCCTTAAATTATCACCCCATCTGGGTGTTCTCAACTCGCAATTAGCTAGTTTTGATTAACATCAAGTTTCACCGCGTAATTGAGGTAAATATTGGGTCCCATAAGTGTCTTTTATGAAGGAGCTTAAAAGTGACTTGCTTTTTAGCTTTTTCTAATCAAAAATAAAATATGACTAATGGTAAGGAAATGATATCAGCACAACCATGTTTTAATAATTGCAGAGACACAGCTTGTCTTTTCTTTTTTAGTTGGCTTGTGAGAACTCTTAGGGAGCTGTAATAACATTTGACAGCTCTTTGAATAGTAAAAGACAAGATTTGTTAGTGCAAATATTAAAAAATGGTTGTGCTGATATCATTTCCCTAATGAAATAGTAACCAAGAGTTGAACTGGGATCATTGTCTATTATAGTTCGGAGATGATATATCCGCCCCCTTGTCTTCGTGGGCCATCCTATAGTAGTGTGGAAATATCAGTTATAATCATGACTTTAAATTTCGACCGAAATATGAAATTTTGGGTTTATCGAAACCGAAAACCAAACACCCGAAATGGTACTTTATTTCTATCAAAATTTCCGGTCGAAATTTCATCCGAAATTTTGGGAAATTCGACCAAAATTCTCATTTTTTTAATTTTCTATTATTTTTCCAAAATTTTCAACTGAAGTTACTGAAATTTGGGCTGAAATTTTGCAATATATAAAATATTAATTTTAATGTGTGGTCGGATTTTGGCCGAAACTTCAGTTTCAGTGAGGTCCTAAACTGGTACTGAAATTTAAAACCATAGTCACAATCATGGCTACAAATTTCGGTTTTGGAATGCATTTCGGTTTTCACCAAAACCGAAATTTCCACCAAAATTTCGAACGAAATCTAACGAAATCAATTAAAGTAAATATTTTTATCTCATACGAAATTTTGGCCGAAATTACCAAAATATTAAATAATGAATAAAATTCAGATTTTTTGGTGATATTCCTAAAATTTCGGACCAAGGGAAAAGATCAGAATTTCGGTCGAAATTTTGTAATGTTTATGGTTTACCCAATTTCGGTTTCGGTCGAAATTTGAAACCTTGCTTACGAGCAAGGTTTAAGATTTCGGTTATGGAATGCGTTTCGGTCCTCACCAAAACCGAACTTTTGAAAATTTGGACGAAATCCAATGAAATCAAATAAAGCATTATCTTATATCGTACAAAATTTGGTCCGAAATTATTGATATTTCAGTATGTGGCTGCTCTCTCATGCAAAAGCAGTCCGCGAGATTCCGTCTGCAATAATCCCTAGCAAATCACAGCATTATCACACGGTGAATTTTGCGGGAGTTCTTTCCCGCGCTTTTATATCTTAGAAGATAGGAAGCCGACAAAGAGAGGAACAGATAGAAAGCGAGTGGAAAAGAGAAAGACGACACCATGTATTTTTGCAGAATCTCCTATTTTTCCTTACTTTACTTTGATGATTATATTCAACTCTCAGCCATCAATCATTCATCACAAGCTTCATTGGTCTCAGTTTTAGGGTTTTGAGCTGAAAATGTGATACCTGAAACTTGATTATCCAGTACAGAAAAAAAGACCATCAGGAATTTGAAACCCTAATTTTTGGGGATTTTATTTTGTTAGATTGGAGGAAGGCATGCCATTCACCATGCCCCTTCTATCTTCAAATCGAATCTCCTTTTGTTTTCCTCATCCTTTGAATTTCAATTCGGATCTTTGGATTGGAAAGCGAGACCGGATTGCGGTTTCGAGGGAAGTGAGTACGAATCTGACAGCGTCGGTAGCATCTTCGCCGCCGCCGGATTCGGTGAGAGGTGATTCTGTTGCCGGTGGGGCCCGCGATGTGAAGAAGTTGGAATCTGAAGGATTGGAATTGTTGTATGATGATGGGTATACGAGTAGTAGTGAGATTGACTACACTGATTTGGTTCGGTCTGATGGTGCCCCCCCTCGGTGGTTCTGCCCTGTTGAGTGTGGGCGCCCGATTAAGGGTTCGCCTTTGCTTCTGTTTTTGCCTGGTATGCTGTTGTTGGTCAAGTTTGATTAACTTTGCTGCTAGTTGTTAGTTACATTAGGCCAATTCTAGTGAACTATCGCCCGGATTTTAGTTTCTCCATGATTTGCTTATCTATTTGTTTACTTTTTCTTGAGATTTTGTGCCTAGAACTACTGAATTAGGAATTCTGATGTTGTTTCTATTATCTTCCTATCAATAGGGCGCAGCCCTATTTTCATGGGCACTGTTACAATCGAATCATAAAGAGTGCTTACATAGAGCACTTACAAGAAGCATAGAGATAAGGATGAGCTTAAGATCTGATCCAACGGTCAGATCTTACAAGATCTTATAAACTATAACAATACTTAGTGGAGTCCGCCTCTGGCTGATCCAGACTGTCCTGATAAGACTTATGTTGGATCTCCAATGACCCAAAAATATGCCAGGGGGAGAGTTGTAAGATCCCATTAAATGCGTTTTTGGATTGTCCAGTTATCATATGTTTGGGCTGTTGGAGATCCAACATGGCTGGTCATATGAGATCAACGCTCCGTATCATGATGGGGATCACTATGTGATAGTAGGCACATTTCATTCTACTAGCATCCTATCGAAGCACTTCTCTTACTATAATTGTTATGAAAATGATAGATCAACGTTCCGTATATGGATGGGGATCACTATGTGTCTCATTCTACTAGCAACCTATTGAAGCACTCCTCTTCCTATAATTGTTATGAAAATAATTTATCTTTTGGGCGCTTTTATTATCTAATTCAGATGTTTTATTAATGAGTATGCAGGAATTGGTGGTCTTGGGATGGGACTCATTTTGCATCACAAAGCACTAGGGAAGTAAGTTCGAGTAATTTTTTTTCCCTTTCATGTGCGTGAACCCACATGACCATACAGGCATGCATGTAAATTTTCTAATCGATGTGAGAACTAAAAAGAAATTGGTTTGGAGAGAGAGAGAGAGAGAGAGAGAGAGAGAGAGAGAGAGAGAGAGAGAGAGAGAGAGAGAGAGAGAGAGAGAGAGAGAGAGAGAGAGAGTACTTTTCTACAAGACATGATTTTTTCGATAAATTAAGGGGGGAGTGATAAATCGACTCCCAAATATGATAAATCGACTCCCCATGTGTCTTTCTCTCTCCTCTGGGTTAGAGAGAGAAAGAGGAGAGAGATAGACACATGGGAGTCGATTTATCATTTTGGGGGGTCGATTTATCACTTCCCTAAATTAAATATACACAAATAGCACCTGGCTCATCTATATTTATTTTTCTAACATGTATTTCTCCATGTCTTTGTTGTTGAGGTGATTTTGGATCAATTGCGACTAACTCGTCGGGGTTAGTCACTCATCACCACCATACATGTGGCTTAATATGGTTGGGTCACTGTTTAAAAAATCCATGAGTCAATCGGTGACCCCCGAGTTAATTAAAAGTTGACTGCTTCAATCTTTGATTCGCCCAAGTCGGCTCCTTTTTACCATGGACAGATTATCGTCTGACTCGGAGTTATTAAACTATTGGGTTGGATGATATGGAGTATGGCCTGTCATATAGCGGGACCTACAATGAATGGATGGGCCACAATACAAAAAAGTACACCCTTTAGATAATCATAGTCATTTGATCAATGGATTTCTGCCTTCTAACTGTAAACCATTGAGTATTTTTTTTAACCATTAATTTGAAGGCTTCCAATTGGTGTCTAGGTTGGTTCATTGGGTGTTTTTATGTATCATTGCTCATCAACCAAGTGTTTGGTAGTTGTGAACGCATGATTGACCCTAGACTACATCTTTTCCATTTTATGTGTATTTAACTTCTTTCAAAATTTGGAAACAATTATTACTGCTAGGGAGATGACATCTGCACTCCCTTGTTTTGCTATTGCTGCACTCTTCTCTTTATCTTTCGCTGTTCTTATTGGGTGGTAGAACAGAACTGCCAACCAGGGGAGTTCTAAATAAAGAGAGGAGTACCAAGATCAAAACAATAAAGTGCAGATAGTATCTCTATAATTTTATTATGCACATTCCATATTGACACAATATCCTTCTCAGAGTTGATGTGTATGTCTCCATATTATGCCAAATCTGTCAATTGTGTTTGTAACTTGTACAACACCAGTAACCATTCAACAAATGTCGTGAAAGTTTGGATTGCCGTGTTAAGTTTTGGGAAAATGTCGAGTACTTGAAAATCATGTATACATTTGCAAACGTTGGATTATTATTAATGATATCTAATTTTGATTATACGGGATGCAGGGTTTTTGAAGTTAGGTGCATGCATATTCCTGTTTATGACCGGACACCATTTGAAGGTCTTGATAATTTCTTTATGTGGCGAAACTTCTCTTTGATCTTACACAGTCTCTAAAATTATCTGTTCTCTTTTCACCCTAAATCTATTTCTAGATGTTGACGCATGAATATTGATTGTTCAAATTATGAAATTGTTTACAAACTTTACATCTAGACATACTTCTTGATTATTGATGTAGAGATCTTCAAAAAACAAACTCAAACTTGATAATGTATGAGTGTTAATATTCTTTTCTTGTTCCTGCAAACCATGCACTGTCCCAACCTGCTTTGATGATTCTCAAGAACATTAAACCATTCCAAATGAGGTCCCATGAATCTTAGGATCCTTGAAATGAGTCAATGACCAACAACCAGCTTGACTCCAATTTGGTGAATCTGATTCTTCAGCCATCCTTTTTACGTATGCAATCTTCAGCTGACTGTCTTGTTAGACCAGGGTAAGAAATTATTGCCGTTCAGTTTTACTACGATTTCCGGAGACTAGGGTTTTCAAATGAAAAAAAGAGTAAGAACCCCATTTCCTTCTTGTTAGCCTCCATGCATAGTATAAAAGACACCTCAACAACCACCATCATGATATTGGCTTGTTCTGTGAATCGGACCGTTCTGATGTAAGATTTTTGAAGGGCAAAAAAAAAAAAGAAAAAAAAGCTAAGTTGTATACTAAAAATATCTTAAAGGCTTCAATTCTATACTATTTCAGTCCCCAAACATCTTGGAAGTACTGCCTCAAAAGCCCTGAGCAACCTTCTAATGCTCATTGAAAAATTTATGCTTTTTATGCTATTATGCACAAACAGAAAACTGTTTTCTGGTTTGAAATGTTTCAGATGATAAAGAATCATCTCGAATAAGCCCTAAAACTAAAAGTCTGGGTAAAATCACACCAAATCTTATAAATTTAGATATTTAATGTCATGTTGTCTTCTCCTCGCAACTCCAGTGTTGATTTTATGGACCCTGACATCAGCCATACAGACAAAAGGGCGGCCCAGTGCACGAGGCTCCCATCATTGTGGGGTCTGGGGAGGGCTAGATGTACGCAGCCTTACCCTGCTTTGCAGAGAGGCTGTTTCCTTGACTCAATCCCGTGACCACCAGGTCACAATGGAGCAACCTTACCGTTGCTACAAGGCTCAGCCATACAGACACATAGGCTTAAATTCCAGCTATTCTTGCGTCTTCTTAAGTTTTCTCTTTCAAAATTTTAGCGACTGATTTTGTCCGTCTCCTGTTAAGGGTTTAAACAATTAAAGGTTGATGTAGATCAGCTGGTGCAGGAATACATATATAGTTTGGATCACAACAAGAAGAAACCCATCAAGGTTCAAGGAGTCATCTATGGTTTGCCACATATGACGACGTGATTGATCGATCGACATCCCAAACCATCTATCGAAGGGCAAGAGGGTCGATTGACAGATCTAGTTGTTGATCGACAGATCACATGGAGTAACAACAAGAGTTATTTTTATGATGTTTTTATGTTTAGATTTTTCTTTAATTAGATGAGTTATTGTTGGGTTAGGATTCGAAGAGAAGATCTTCAGGCCGGAGGAAGATCAGGTCAAGCAAGATTCCTCATATTAGAAGTACTTCATTGTGGCATCCTTCTCTACCCGATCATCTCAAGTTTTTCTTTGATGCTTCTCCTTTTTTGTGACCCTTGTCTGACTGGTATTGGAGGTGTGATTAGTGACAATCTGGGTATCAATAAATATGCTATTTCATATTCTAGGTTGCTGTGGGTAAAAGATTCTAACAATGCTGACCTTCTTTCCCCTTTTCAAGGTATGAGGTTGGCTGTTTCTTCGAGTGTTGGGCTGTGGTTGTTGCTTGTTGGAGGATGACACGAGGAATGTGATATGTTGGGGTCCTTGAGCTCTGAGTTTACATAGAGACTTGTTGATCCGCTTGAGGAGATAATTGACTTGTGGGATTTGTTGGAGATTTCGTTTCAGTGCATTGTGAGAGAGGCCAACAATGAGACTGATTTGCTAGATAAGTAGAGGGCTTGGCATGAGTTGCATGATATGGGACAGCATGTTTTGCTCTAGTTTGTTTTTGTAAATATTTGCTTGTACTTTTACTGTCTGGTTCCAGTTCCATGACCTTTTCAGTCATTTTCATCTTTTTTCTGGCTTTAGTAAATTCTTTTCATCATTCAAAAAAAAAATGTCTTGGTCATGTTATTTGAATTTTCCAATTGGGTTTTATAGTAGATACTCTGTTTATTCTGTTCCTGGTGAGGCTTGAGTGATTATTTCATGGAAAGTTAGGCCTATTTCTCAACATGCTCGCATCAATAGATTTTTCTTCATTCTAAAAAAATGTGATTGAAACCCCAGTTACGAAGTGAGTTTTATCGATGTTGTTTTTTTGTCTCTCGCATGCTTGGGCGCAGAGAAGGATTATTGTGAAGCTTTCTCCATTCTATCCATTTTCAAAGTTAACTACTTTGACAACTTGTATTGATAGATCAATTGTGCAAATGAGCTGGTACCTGTTCTCCTTTTCTTTGTGGTACAAATGGACTGAAAATTGTAGTGGATATGCATGGCTTATGGTTATGCTTGACCATTTTGTCCATCCTTGTGGGTATCAAGTGTAGCTATATGTACTAATAGGTTTGATTTTCTAAAGCCAATAAGTTGTCAAGTGGGTGTGATTTTTTTTTTTGTTTTTTGTGTGGGTCTAGGAATGGTGAAAATTGTGGAAGCCACTGTGAGGCTCGAGCATGCCATGTGTCCAGATAAGCCAATTTATCTTGTTGGGGATTCCTTTGGAGGATGTGTAGCACTTGCTGTTGCCGCTCACAACCCCAACATTGATCTAATATTAATATTATCCAATCCAGGTTAGTCATTCTTGGAATTTTATTTTTTCGCAAGGCATCGGTCGGTGTTTCAATCTGGTTGCTAATTTATTTGCATTTTCTTCTAGCGACATCATTTGGTAGGTCCCAGCTGCAGCCTTTTCTCCCTATTTTGGAGGCCTTGCCTGATCTTAGCTTCATTATGGGTATGTGATCTATCTCTTCAAAAATTTGCATGACAGCAATATATATATATTTGCATGACAGCAATATATATATATATATATATATATATATATATATATATATATATATATATATATATGAGAGAACGGTTTCTACACACATGTGTAGATAAGTTATCTACACACTAGCTTAAAATACAGTGGAGGCCCACATTGTTTTGGTGATCCAAACCATTCATTTGATTGGCCCTCACATAGATAAGGTGTCCACAAAAAATCAGGTCCATAGGATCATCCTAACCCTTCGAACCGTGGAGGCAAAAAATGGACAGATTTGTGAAGGTTTATACACGTCAATTTTACCTCCACAAATCGTAGGGTTGGGATGATCCTATGGAGCTGATATTTTATGGATGCCCTATCTATGTGAGGGCCAATCAAATGAATGGTTTGGATCACCCAAACAATATGCCCTCCACTGTATCTTAAGCTAGTGTGTAGATAACTTGTCTACACGTGTGTAGAAACCGTTCTCTCTCTCTCTCTATATATATATATATATATATATATATATAGTGTGGATAAGTTATCTACACACTAGCTTAAAATACAGTGGGGGGCCACATTGTTTGGGTGATCCAAAGCATTCATTTGATGGGCTCTCACATAGATAGGGTGTGCCCAAAAAATCAGCTCCATAGGATCATCCCAACCCTACGATTTGTGGAGGTAAAATGGACGTGTATAAACCTTCACAAATCTGTCCGTTTTTGCCTCCACAAATCGTAGGGTTGGGATGATCCAATGGAGCTGATTTTTTGGGCACACCATATCTATGAGAGGGTCCATCAAATGAATGCTTTGGATCACCCAAACAATGTGGCCCCCACTTTATTTTAAGCTAGTGTGTAGATAACTTATCTACACTAGTGTGTAGAAACTCTTTTCTCATATATATATATATATATATATATATATGAGGAATAAGATTGTGCGGTCGACCGCACCAAGCTTAGGTGCGGTCGAGGGCCCCAAACTCGTGTGAGCCCACTTTGTTAGGATGATCCAAAGCATTCATTTGAAAGGCCATTACATAGATGGGGTATGTACAAAAAATCAGCTCCATAGGATTATCCTAACCCAGCCATTTGTGGATGTCAAAATGGATAGACACCGTTTGCCACAAATCTGCCCATTTTTGCCCTCCACTTTTGGAGGGGTTAGGATGATCCAATAGACCTGATTTTTTGTACACACCCTATCTATGATGGGGCCTTGCAAATGAATGGTTTTGATCAGCACAAAAAATGTGGGACCCATGTGTTTGAGCCCTCGACCGCACCTAAGCTTAGGTGCGCTCGACCGCACACTCCTTTTCCTCTATATATATATATATATATATATATATATGAGGAAAGTGTGCCTGCACTGCAGCGCAGGGAGCTACACAGCAGCACAGGAAGCTTCCCTGCGCTTTAGTGGCTTATAAAGCCTCCCATTGGTTCGTATAGCGGGTCCACCTTTGCGGGATCCACAAAAAGTGACCAATCGGTGGCTTTTTAAGCCACTTAAGCGCAGGGAGCTCCCTGCGCAGCTGCGCAGGAACACCTCTCTCTCTCTCTCTCTCTCTGTATATATATATATATATATATATATATATATTGAAAGTGATGACAACAACATATATTTTTTGTATTTCATCTTGATTCTGTACTTTTAACGACTGCCATTGCTATCATTATGACCATCGTTTTGGAAGGCGTTTGCTTCGGTGCATGGCACATGTATCATGCCTAAATCATATTGTCACTGTTTTGAAGTGCATCACCGTAGGAGTAATAGTAATACCAATAACATTTGATATGTATTATTAATGACATTAGAGTTAGTTAATTAATCTTGATAAACCATTCGAAAAATAGTTATGAGATTTGATCAATCCTGAAAGGTATTATTGATCTGGAATATGAAATCCGAATGCTATTAATTAAATTAATTGGTTCAAAATCAGCTATTAGATCTGTAATTTCTAGGGAAAGCAGTGTGATCAAAATAACAAAATATCTTTTTTGCAGCAATGAACTGAGAAGTTTGGGTTGACAGTAAATCCTCATGAACTAGGCTAAGTAGTAAGAAGGAAAGAACTTGAAGAGTTGAGCTGGCTGAAAGCCAAAAACCTGATACAAAAGTTGTGGTTTTATGTATACACCTCTATTATTTCTAAGAACATACTAGATCCCATTATCAAGCTTATTTGGATTACAAGTCAATCCTTATTTAACCCCACTTTTAACTTTAGAAAATTCCAGCAAATCCGTTGTCATACAAATCGACAGAGTAGTCTCTCAATTTCTCGAAGAGCGTAAGAGATGTCTTTAGTATCCTTCAGATCTGTAGTCAGGAAAACATATATAGTAGGCTCCCAATATATGTTTTGTTAAATCTATCACATTGTTTAACATTGTAATGCTTCCATCTTGCTAAACAATTTGTAGTGACTGTATGCCATTGTTTTAAATTGGTTTTAAATTTCCATTGAAACCGACACGAAGCAGCCGAAATGTTTTTGTTTGCATCCACATCGAGACGCATATCGAAACTGAAACGCATACTGAAACTAAAATCATGAGTGTATTAGTGACACACTATGGCACTATGTGTTACATAATTATATTTATATGAATTGCTGATGAAATGTTGTGTATGTTTCATTTATAAATATTTATATTATATGAATTAAATGTGAAATGTGGTATGTACTGAATTATCAAACATGCACGACAATGCATGTCTCTAGGTGATTGATGTTGTTAAACCAATATGAGTGGTTTTTTACTTATATGATGTTTTTTTTTAATGTGTATTTGTGTTTATTCTGGCACTTCCTGAAGTTTTATCTTAAATGTCCATCATTTTGCATATATTTCCATATTTTCCATGATTTTACAGGAATTTCACCGAAATTTCCATCCAAATCTGACATGTTTCTATTTATATCATGACAAAAAAACATATGGGAACCTGAAACTTGGAACCTTTCTATATGCTATCAACTTATTTATCAAATTATAGGAATCCCTTATAGAGTAAAGTTCGTGTAGTATGGAATTCATTGGAGATTAATTTGTTGGTATATTTGTCTGGATCGGAAAGAGGTTTGTTTTTGTAATATTTGAGAAATAAGAATGGGATGTTCTCTAGTATGAGGGGTTTGTGCATGTATTGCTTGATCTGACATGGGACAGAAGTTGAACTAACACGATAACTCACTATTTCGGAGTTCATGGTCAATACATATTTTCTACATTATTTGATTTTTTTTTTTTTCTCATCCCACAATTCTTTTTCTTTCAAAACATTAGGTGATCCTGCGAAGATGGCAATGGCCAGTGTGGAAAGCGGGCTTCCTCCTTTGGAAGCACTTGATCAATTGCCAAGAATCCTCTCTTCTATGTTACCACATCTTTTTGTAAGGAATCTCTTGCATTATATCGTATCCCATGTTGTCTGTTGAATGCATGAATGTTTTTAATATATTTTTGTTTTAGTTATGTTGTTAATCTGACCTCTGTTTGATCACGAAAAAATTACAAATATTATGGGCAAAAAATGCCTTGTAAAAAATAAAATGCCAGTAGTAAATAAGATAGCTACATGCACTGTCAAAAATTCAAAATACCCCGACTTTTTTAAGCAGTCTTTAAAGTTGGCACGTGAATATGGCAGTTGTCCTCAAATGGCTGATGGAGGTCCTGGCATTCGTATGGCTGAGGAAGTGTGTGAGCCTAAGGCTGAGGGTGGTATGGGCATTCCTAATCTTAAGATGATGAATAATGCATTACTGGGCAGATGTCTTTGGAGGTTCAGAGGGGAGAGAGACAACACGTGGAGATTGATGATCATTGAGAAGTAGAGCACTTCCTTTGGAGAATTCCTGGGTATCATGGTGGCAGACATTATGTGAATGTTCAAGCATTTCCAGAAGTGTTAGATTGAGGGTGGGAGATAGAGCCAGGATTTGATTTTGGCATGATCTTTGGCGTTATTCCATTCCTTTGAGAGCTGATTTCTCAGGTCTTTATCGAATTGCCTATGCGAGATGGGTGAGTGTGGGAGGTCATTCATTAGTTTTATCCCCAGATGTACTGCTGTCACCTCAGCCTCGCTAATTTTATCCCCTGACGTACTGCCCTAATCAAATTTGAGTTTTTTTAATGAGGAAATGATGTCAACATATGCAACCAACATGGTAACCCTTTGTTTTCCTTTTACGATGAACATTCCATAATTGGCATCACTTCTTTGAAATCAGTTTATCCTAGATTCAAGCTAACTTTTCAGTCTGTGCTGGAAGAACGTGTAAGGTGTCTATGGCCTTTTGACCACTAAACAAAGCATAACACCCTTCCATTGAAAATTCAGTAGCAAGACACTTGTAGACTTCCATATAAGATAGTACTTTTGATGCCAAGTTGGTATACAAGCTAATCTTTGTTAATTGAGAAAAATGAAAACCTTAAAGAACTTTTCTTTTTATTGAACTTTAAAAAAATGGAATTAATAATATATTGATTCTAGCTTCTTCTGACTCTTTCTTAATCGAGATTTAAATTGCATTTATATAGCAATAACAAATAAGAAGCACAATCGTTAATTTGAGAAGAATCCCATATATTCAGGGCATGACATTCGGCCAACAAAAGAAATTCTTGTGGTATCTTATATACAAATATCGATTTTGTACCTTGTCGTAAACAGTACTGTGGTTCTATATTGGTATCTAGGGATCATAGAAAAAACATCTTTGGGTACTACTTAGGTGAAAATGTCCATTGCATGTTTATAGTGTATGAATTCCGCCAACATTGTTTTTTTAATGGTTCCGTCAACATTGGTTTTACCCATGCAAAATGATAACCAGTTTTGGTATATTTATGTGAAAATGAAAAATGAGGTTCAAGACATTCTCCATGATGGAGAGATCATCACAATGAGTAAGACTAAGACTAGAGTAAAAGAGAAGCTCCCAAAAGAAGAGTAGAGCGCCGAATGAGCTCAACTGTCGTGGATGTTGTGTGGGACTATATTTTACTTCAATGTTTGATTGAGCTATTATTGGTTACTAAAATGCTGATGAGTTGAGGTCGGAACAAGAAAATGTGGTCATTGTTGGTGGAACATCCATCATTTGAGAAATGTCAATTCACATCAAATAAGTGATAAGATGAGGAGATCCTATGATGTGAGTTTGAAATCCATATACGGTTGTGCCTTTAATGTACCAATGTATGCTTGAGTATGCTAGGCGGGAGGATGATGCATGTATTGGCACATGGGATTAGCGACAAAAGCCAAATTTAGGATGAGTGAGAGTCAAATACTTCAAGGCCTAACGTGACATTGATGAATGCTAGGCTTATGGAAATGATTCCATATGTCTTGGTGAGGCTTCTCAAAAAGAACAATGGGGGTAGAGCAAATATCCTGGATTTTAGGCCAAGAATGAAGCTCTTTGGCATGCTTGGTTTGGTAAAGAAAAGGAGTAGCCAGAATAGAGAAATCTTCAAAACCAAGAAAATATTGAGGAGACTCCATGCTAAAATCTCAGGAAAGTGTGTAGACAAGCAAGTGGATGAGACTATCATGATACTTTTGTGATGATGACATCAACATAGTGGAGCATGACAATACCAACATGGTGATGAAGGAACATGGAAGCAAAAAATTTGACAAGAGTGCCGAAATAGAGTAGTCATACCTGGAAGCAACACATAACAACTTGTTGACTCTTCCAAGCTAGATTCAAATATATTGACCTGTAGGTTGTAGATTTGCTCTTGCAAGCTCCCAATCTTCAAGAATAGGCGTTGTTACTTTAGTGGGAATGAGTGCATTCTTGTTTAACAAAATCATTGACATCCTAAATGAGCACCACATTATGTTAGTCCCACATATTATGCCTTTTCATATAATAGCAATAAGAGATGATCTAACCAATATTTAAAAACTCAGGCTTGGACAGAAACTCAGTCGACTAAAGCGAGTCAATGATTGAGGCACCCGATTTCTCATTTTTTTTTTGAAATGGCACCCGATTTCTCATTAACTTGGGCAAGTTGAAGGAATTTTTAATTGATCAAGTAGGGAAAAACTTGTACTCAGACTAGAACTCAACCAAGGTAGAACAACTTGTATAAAACTCCGGAAGCTCTTAAACGGTGAATCCAACTACACATGGAAAGGCTTAGCTTTTATGCATGCTATATTGTTTTGAATCAGAGAATTCATAGTTATGCTATACTATTTATTGCTTTGAAGTTGTAATGTGAATCTTTCATTATACAAATCGTGATTCTTTTTCATCTTTTTGTGTAATTTGGGGATAAACCATGACCCTGGATGAGAACTCTTTCTTTTGATTACATAATTCTTTGAATGGATTTCCAAGACAAGAATTGATGCAAAGGAAACCTAAAACTACATTTATATAACTCCAGAACAAGTAAGGACATGCATGCATGATTTTGTGTTGTGCAACATCATTGAGGGTTGTGCACTCATGATGTAGGGCAGTTAGCACCTGATTACATGGATGTACAAAACAAAGAGTTTTAAGGGACAACTGGTTTAGAGGCTTTAATTGATCAGTTTTATGAAGTATTGTACATTTTTCATTTCCTTAAACCAGTGGTGTGCACAAGGACAAGGACGGCATGACCTAACTTTTATTTCTTTCTTTAAAGTGGCTTCTTTTTTTCTTTTTTTTTATCTTCTTTCAGCTGTGTTATGTCTTAAGTTTGGGCTATCTCGTGTTGCTTTCTGAGTTAAAACTTAAATGAATACATTTTGCATGTTCCTTTATTTTATCAATGGATTTTCTATTGAATAAGGAATTAATGCTCTCTTCTCAATTATAATTTGCACCATGTCGTTTCAGGATTTTGCAGATATCATGCCCAAGGATACTCTTTTGTGGAAACTAAAGCTGCTTAGGTCAGCTGCCTCTTATGCCAATTCCCGTCTCCATGCAGTCAAAGCTGAAGTCTTAGTGCTTGCCAGGTGTCTATACTCTTAAAGTTCTATGACGTACGACTTTCATATTTGGTTCATCCCATAATTTTACCCTTGTTTCATATGTGACCCTATTTGATGTTTGGTGGTGGTTCCTCCTACAACACTATCTTATAAATCGGTAGCTTATATTTATTGATAGGATCACCATTCAACAGTAAATTTTCCTCCTACATTAATATCATAAGAATTGGTTGCTTATATTTATTGATAGGATCACCATTCAACAGCATATTTATTGATGGCGTTTGCAAGAGTTGTATATTTACGAATGTATCTTATCTCTCTGTGTGAGGGGTATGCTTTTCAACCCTTTATAGAAAGGAATTTTAGATTTCGCAAGTCTATCTTTGCATATATCTGTGGTTCTTTATCTCATGGTACTCTCTAGTGTGAGGTTTTTTATTGAAGCCTCCCATATTTTCTTTGCGTGCATGGTATTAAATTAGGTTTTTACTCTAGGTCTCTGGTAGATTTCCCTTGAAGTGTTGTCTTCATAAAGGTTTTTACTCTAGGTGTTTCGTAGATTTCCCTTGAAGTATTGTCTTCATAACTCTTCATTCCCTTCGTTGTTGCATTCTGTTGGAATTTTTGGATTTTCTATGTTGGTTCTTTTGAAATTTAAATGTAAAATTCAAGCTCAAAATCAAATTTAGTCAAACAAAAGTTTGATCAACTAGGTATCTAAACCCCCAATGTTCAAACTAAAACTTGCTAGATTTCAATTCAAAATTTAAACCATAAAGCATCACAAGTTAATCTTAATTGATGACTATACCTACAGCTCCTGGCTCTATCTTCTCAAACACGACTCTTTAGTATGTGTACGCTTCAGACATAAATGCGGAAGAGCAAGCGTACCAGTCGGAGATTTCTTGGAATAATCAGCTGTAATTCTTGAAAAACATTCATCTTCAAGACCTTTGCCGAATTTGTCAAACCATGCTCCTTAACCTAAGTGAACCTGTTTTAATCAATGTCTCGCTTTCTTGAATTTATTAAAGAAACTTGATGTGCGGAAAAAATATGCCATCATTAACCCCGATTTTCAAAGAAAAGATGACAGATGCCTTGGTCAACCACCTCAAGACATTGCCGGTTCCCCCTAATTGTAGGAAATTTAGGCTTTCGCAAAACATTGTGATCTTAAAATAAAACAAATTCTTGTGGAATCAAGTAGTGCACTAATCTCAATTGCATAGAACTCTACATCATAGATCGAATACTACGGTTGTGTACTATTTAACTTCTCACTAAATGTTTTTGGTCTCCATTCTTGGCAAAAACCCATGTCTTCTAATATGCGAGTCATCGCAATTGTCCTACTGATGTAGGACCGGGAGGAGAAATAGAAGAAAGGGAAGAGAAAAGAAGAAGAGAAGAGAAAGAGAAGAAGTAGAAGAATAGGGAAAGAATAGAAGAAAGAGGGGAAAAGAGAAGGATGAAGATTTCGATTACAAGGAGGTTTTACGGCTGAAACAGAGAGGGTGAATCGGCTGCAAACAGGTTTAGGGACTGGTAATCGTGGGTCCTAGGGCCTGTCTCTGTTGAGAACAGAAGCTAGTTTGGGCTGGGCTTAACAAGAAAAGTGGTCTTCGTGAATCTGGCTTAACAAGGAAAGTGAGTTTCTGCAGGTTCTGGATCTGATTTGGATGGCGAAAGAGGGCAGCGAGGGTGGGTTTTCTGGAAAGAGGTTTTATGAAATCTGTCCGGGCTTGGTTCTCGGAGTCGCACGCGGATCTCGATCACGGATGTCTATAATCTTTGGCTCTCGGATCCTTTGCTCTGATACCAAATTTGATGTAGGACTGGGAAGAGAAATAAATGAAAGGGAAGAGAAAAGAAGAAGAGAAGAGAAAGAGAAGAATAGAAGAAGAAAAAGTAGGAGAATAGGGAAAGAATAGAAGAAAGAGGAGAAAATATATGGAGAAGAGAAGAGAAGGAGAAGAATAGAAAAAGAAAAAGAATAGGAGAAGAAGGGAAGAGGAGGAATTGAGGAGACAGAGGAAAAAGAAGAAACCTGTAGAGGGGAGTAGCCAATCAATTCAATTAATCATCCAAAACTTTCAAATCCCTAATATATGAGGCCTATATATAGACAACTGAAATAAAATTCCATGGAAAGTAAATAAAAGTCCTAAGCCTAAATACCATGGAAAATAAAATCCTAAAACTAAATAACATGGTAATAAGAATCCTAGAAACAAAATAACATGCTAATGGGCAAATATGCCTCTTATTGGATTACAATCTGCATCACCTACACTTGTCTTCATGTATCTTTTTACCAACAAGAAACATCAACCTTAGGCCTCCACTCAAACTCCCCATTCTTCAAGAAATCGGTGACTGGAGTGACATTGATTTTTCTTTTTTTTATAAACTTGAGGTAGAGTCTGGCCAAAACCATGGAACTGTGACCTCCTCCCCACTCAGGGGGGAGCTACATGTAGCATAAGGGGGGCAGCTTAACGCCTTGAGTTGGTCTTTTCCAAAAAAAAATTCCCTCTTGAACGCCTCAGGGGTTTGGATAGGATTGCCCCCCTGTTTTTTTGCCAAAAAGTAGAGTCAAATTTCAGAATTTAGGGAGGAGCAAAATTTTCTTCTCAGGACGAAAAGTTAGGCGCAGAGGAGAAGGGTTTGTGCGGCAAAGTTAGGATAAAGACAAATTTCCTTTAACTTTCTTGTAATTTACAAATTGCCATTATTTTGTAACAATAACTACAAAATTGCCCTCCAAAGTCCACTCTTTAATTTTTATGATCAACAGTAGAAGAAAAAAAAAGAATTTTGGGGTTTAAAGAGGGAAAAAATGTATATGAAATCAAGACCATTGATCTTGTAAAAACATCATCCGGTGGCCCACATGGTCTTGGTACCATCTTAAATGAATACCCAACAAAATTTGAAATTTGATTTGAGTCTAATGGATTATTGGCCTCAGTTTTGGAATTTTTCCTATTGTGGAATATTTTTCCACCTTATGCATAGCTTGGATGAGGCCCATCATTTCATACCATGTTTTCATGGTGTGTGGCCCACAATCTCCACCCAAACCCATGTATGTAGTGGGGCCAACTATTTAGTTACAATTTATTAAGAAACATAAGTACATTGTACTAAGAATATATATGTGTTAAATGGAGAAATACGTGCAATTTTCTTAATACTCTTCAAACAACTTCATAAATATGTTCTAGTAGCATTCGTCTCACCTAATAATTCGCAAATCCTATATTCATAACTATAATACATCAAAACATGAATAATTGCCGAATAAAATTGAGCAAATTTTCTGTAGGCAAAAAAAATATAAATGTTTTTTTAAATTGGAAGTAATTTGAATTGAAATTTGTGTGAATTTAATTTTTTTTACTTTATAATATTTTTATTATTATTTTATAACAACTATTTTTTGCTCCCCTTGGAGAAAATTCCTGGCTCCGCCCCTGCCCCCACTTACATTGAAACTATAGAAGCCCATCTCCTTTCTGTATGACAATCAGAAATGTCTTCCATAGCCTCTTCATCCATTCCATAAAGAGTTTTAAGGTTTGGTTTGGACAGCATGGACTCCCAAACAGGCATCTTTTCAGTCTATTAGGCATGCAGTTGCAGCACCAGGTATTACTGGCATTTGTTGCCATCAAAACCCAATTCAAAATGGGGGCACCTATATAGATGATGAATATGAATCCCCACCACCTTTGGAAACCTGCCAAGTCTGTGTAGCACTAAAGAAAGATGTTAATAGGAGAACACTGCTAATAGGGGTTTTCAGCTCCCAATAAATCATCTTTGAACTGAAAATCTACATTATGTAGTAATTTTCCGTTTAAAAAGTCATCCCCGAATGTTGTAGGCAAAATGATGATTGGGATTGTAGGAAAAATGATAATCAAGAATGTTGGAAAGCTTCCAGTGAGATTGATGTAGGACGATTTGTGTAGATTTAGTAGTCAGTTACAATTTCTAATTAAAGTTAAGTTAGAATCTTATTATATTAGAATTAGTTAGTAATAGTAGTATTTTAGTTGTGAGAAATTAGGAAACAAAAACTCTATAAAAATGAGTGTACATGTAAATTTGTTGAGAGACGAAAAAGAAGAGAATGAGAGAAAGGCGAGAGTGAGTTAGGACATCTCCCCCTCACTTTTGTATTTATATAAATAGAAGAAGTGTACAGTGACTATTATACCCTAAGGGTAATTACCCATTCTAACACTCCCCCTTAAACGGGAATGTATATATCATACATTCCTACCTTGTTACAAATATCACTCAATCTGGCCCTTCCCAATGACTTCGTGAACATATCAGCCAACTGATCTGCAGAACGAGTGAACAAAGTGCATATTTCGCCCTTCTGGATCCTCCGACGAATGAAATGACAATCAACCTCGATGTGTTTTGTGCGCTGAAAAACTGGATTAGTTGCAATATGTATTGCGGCCTTGTTATCACAATACAACTGTGAGGCTGAAGATGAGATGATACCAATCTAAGATAAAAGGGATCGTAGCCAAATGAGCTGTACTCGTATGTGCCATCGCCCTGTATTCGGCTTCAGAGATTCTATTAAGCATGCAATCACAGCACCATGTATTACTGGCATTTGTTGCAATCAAAACCCACTTCAAAATGGGGGCACCTATATAGATGATGAATATGAATGCCCACCACCTTTGGAAACCTGCCAAGTATGTGTAGCACTAAAGAAAGATGTTAAGGGGGAGAACACTGCTAATAGGGTTTTCAGCTCCCAAGAAATCATCTTTGAACTGAAAAGCTACATTATGTGGTAATTTTCCGTTTAAAAAGTCATCCCCGAATGTTGTAGGCAAAATGATGATTGGGATTGTAGGAAAAATGATAATCAAGAATGTTGGAAAGCTTCCAGTGAGATTGATGTAGGACGATTTGTGTAGATTTAGTAATCAGTTACAATTTCTAATTAAAGTCAAGTTAGAATCTTTATATATTAGAATTAGTTAGTGATAGTAGTATTTTAGTTGATAGAAATTAGGAAACAAAAACTCTATAAATATGGGCATACATGTATATTGAAATGATATCTTTTATGGAATAAAAACAACTCAGTTTTGTATCTCTTCCTTGTGGTTTCACAGATTTTTTCCCTAGTGGATTTAAGAGTTTATCAAAGAAGACGTTGTTATTCTTTTGAAGGGTTGAGGATGGTGTTCTTCGCCTTTTCCGCACACTTTCGCCTACGCCAGAGATCATGAGAATTCTCAAAAAAATAAATAAAAAATCATGTAAGATTTTGTTAATGAAGAAAAGAGAAATACAAAGGCAAGACCAAGTTGTTCAAGTGAAGGAAACACATACAAATCACGGATGTTCCACGCAAAGCTTTATCAGGTAATATCCTAGCTAGGGGTTCAACTCGGGTCGTGTTGGGTCGGGTTGAGGCCACCCCGACCCGAGGAACCCATTTTTCCAACCCGATCCGACCCGATTTCCAAACTGATGAGGTTCAACCCGACCCGACCCGAGGAACCCATTTTTTCAACCCGAACCCATCCCGACCTGACTTCAACCCGACCCAACCTGAGTTTTTAAGCTTAAGAAAAATAAAAAATTATAAAAAATGTCGGGTTTCACTCGGGCTAGGTTGCCAAACCCTCAACCCGACCCGACCTTTTTTCGGGTTGAACCCGACCCGAGTTGCACCCCTAATCCTACCATTATGTTATCTACCAACATTAGTTGTCATTTCCATTTTGCTTCAGATGGATTGTCCAAACATTGCATTCCAGAATTCTAGAACAAAAACCAATTGAAACATTTCGGCCAACATTCACTGTTTCTAAAATTCCATCTGGGACACCCCATTCTTGCCCGATTTGTACAGAAAATTTGGGAAAAACTAATTATGACGTTATCTATTTTTCCTATTTTGCTCTTAATATATGAGAATTTTCAGTTCATTGATCGTCTTTTGATGCCATTTACCATTCCCAATCAAATGGCAAGTTAAAGCTAGGGCTGGCAATTTCACCTGGGAAAACGGGGATCCAATCCGCCCCGCCGCGCATGGGGCAAGGATTCCCCGATTTGAGCGGGGACGGAGGAGGGGACGGGGATTTTAATATCGTAATTAACTCGAATTAGGTCGTAACTTATTCTTTTCCCCCTATCTTTAGTCAGGAATAGCTAAAAAATTTCCCGCAACGGGGACGAGGATAGATTTGGCCCCGCCCCGCCCTGTTCAATATCCAAGCATTAATTTATTTTATTATTATTATTTTCAAGTGTTTTACTATTTTTTGTGAGAACTAGGAATATATTTCTTATAGGCTAGTGATATTAGCACTACCATATTTTGATACGTGCACAAATATAACTTGTCTTTTCTTCGTATATTAGTATTAACATTTGACAACTGTTCAAAAATTTAAAGACAAGATGAGTTAGCCGAAAATATCAAAAGATGGAAGTGCCAACATCAATTTCAGGGCAGGGATGGGGCGGGGATTTTGTCCCCGTAGGGTGCGGGGACGTGATGGGGATTAGATATTCCCCGCGGGGAGGGGATGGGGATTCCCCGCGATCCCCGCTGAGGGGAGGGGGTGAGGACGAGAAAAATTCCCCGCAGAGGGGAAGGGGACGGGGGATGCAACATCCGGCCCCGCCCCGCCCCGTTGCCAGCCCTAGTTAAAGCATAGCAAAACCCTATTCTTCATAATTGAAAATCTAAGTTTTTAAAAACTCTAAAGGGCCGTTTGGCTACACGGATTTTAGAATCGAGGTTTTTAGTTTGAAAACAGCGTAAAAGAGGGTTCATGATAAAGCTGTCGTATGCTGTCCTGACAGCATTTCTTGGATTTTAAATGAGAAATTCAGGTTTTAAAAATCTCTCTTGCATCCTGAGATTTCTAAAACCTGGAAATATGGGAGAATCTGCTACTCTCTTGTTGACGGAAAGAGGGCGAGAAGTAAAAAACGACGGCTGGTCCGCCTCTTCTCGTCTCTTAGCTACAATTTTGTAGAAATCCCGGATTCTAAAATCCGTGTATCCAAACTGCCCTAAACGAAGATCGAAAATGATGATTTCTAGCCAAATTTCCTTGCAAGCGCTCCAAAATCGGATTTCTATTGCATTCTACACCATGGGGCAACCTATTTGCCTCAAAGTCATGACTACATCAGATTTGGTTTTGGCAGTCATGACTTTGATACCAATGGTAGTAAAATCTTGTAGATTTGACTACATCTGGTAGAATTAATATCCAGTCATGACTACAAGAACTATTATCGGTAGTCAAATCTTGTAGATTTGGTACCAAAACCGATGGTACCAAATCTACAAGAACTATTATTGGATATCAATTCTACCAGATGTAGTCAAGGTTTTAAATTTCGGTTTTAGTGGAAATCTTGTAAAATCACAGAAACATATGGAAACATATGCAAATGATCAAATTTTAAGAATAAACTTTGGGAAATGCTAGAATAAGTACAAATACATACTTAGAAACCAACACATAAGTAAGAAAGCCATCCATAATGGCTTAATCACATCGAACACCTAGTGACATGCGCTGGCGCCATGCCGATCTGACATCCCATGCATAAGAACAATTAGTTTGTTGTGAAGTTCTACGATATTGCGTATCAAATATCATTATCTACATTAATAAAATAAAATGAAATGAAATGCAAATCATAACATCGTTCCATTTTTTCTCGTTCCAACCATTTCGGTTGAATTTTGGGAATTCCAACCGAAATAATGACATGGAAGGAATTGATGTAGTTGATGTAGATTTCTTTTTGGTGGGGATGGAAATGGAAACATTTTGGTCATTTCAGGGAAATTTAAAATCATGTATGTAGTCTTCTTCCCTATTGGTTCTATATCAACCAGTGGATGGCAGTACCATTTCTTGTGAATATATATATGTATTTATACTGCTTGTCTTTGGACCGCCACTTCTACTCTTCCCCATTCTCCATCGCCCTTGTTCTGTTTCTCTCTCAACTCCAGGTGTCTAAGGATTTGCTGATGTATATAGTGTTGGACATCGATTCCTTCACTTCATTCCTTAGAATTAACGTTGCCAATTTCATGGTTCTTTGTTGTTTGTATTTTGAAAGTAGGTCTTTTTTCCAAATGGGCAACAATGAATGTTTCATTGAACCATGGGAAGACCTAATTCCTACTATCGGCTTGAAGACATGGAGCCTTAATTATTTAAATTGTTACCATGCTAGATATGTTCCTCACAGGTGCATCTGACATGTGTTTACATGCACAGCTTGGATAAAAACATCGATTTATCCTTTTCACTGTTATAGGTATTGTATATTTATTTTTCTCTAACAGTTTGGTTGAAACTTTTCTCACTATAGTCTTCTATTAGTTTGAACTGTGAAGTATCATCTACAATTGCATTTTTAATTTGTTTTTACGCATTTATCTTGGCAACTTACCTAGGTATTGTGGATGTAGAAAACATGCATTCACTTTGATTAGACATTTCTTGGTATGCCTTGAAGCATCTCTTTCAACCGTCTTGTAATTATGTACAATTTCTTCAACTGGGGATACTTTTTCTTTTTCGTTTTATTAGATACATGCCGCATGATTTAATACTAAATATAAGGCTTGCATCTTTTAGTGTTGATTAGTATTTTTTTTAGTGGGAAGGATAATATCTTACCTAGTAGAGATGAAGCTCAACGCCTACGGAATTCATTACGCAATTGTAGAGTTCGCTACTTCAAAGACTACGGTCACACCCTTTTATTGGTAGGTGAGAGAAAACATTTGAATTTTCCTAGATGTTCTTTTAGGTGGTTTGCTTAATTAACTTTTACCTTGCATATTTCTTTTGGAGTTTGTTATTACTTCAAGTGTGTCTATGATTTATAAAATATGATGGCCAGCACATTCTTGCAGGATGCACACAATTATTGAATGGCTTCTTGTTGGAAAGCTTAATTCAACCAATGTCATTCACATTCGTTCACCTGTGGAAAATGTCGAGCAACGCATGTAACCTTACGGAGCTAAATACAAGAAAGTAGTATAACAAGAAATCTATCTAAATGCTGAAAAGTAAAAATGTGTTGCCATTGCTTGTAAGACGTCTAACAAGATAAAAATACATAATACTGCAAATTTGGGACATAGAGTACTAATGTGGAAAGTGTGTTAAAGAGACCTAGGTATGTAGTACACGTCAACTCCATTTAGTTTGAATTTAAAATCTGGAAATATGTATTGTGCATTGGAGCTGGTTTGGTGATTTATTATATGGACAGTCCCATCCAATAAGCAAAATGGTGAACTATGTTTATCTGATTTTCATCAATTTCTCAGAAGAGATAGGTAGAGGAAAACGTTTCAGATCATCAGAAGAGGGATTGGGCGACAACGTGCCTGCCTAAATAAAATATGGGTGTCAACAAGAAAAGGCGAGGGGGTGGCAAGATGGTGAAAACCCAGTTGGATTTTCGTGAGGATGAAGGGGGGTGGGGCGGTAAGAAGATGGGGAAGGGTGGGGGCTAGAGGGGTTAGAGGCGGCTCGGGAAGGAGGCGAGGGCGGCTAGGTTAGATGGGGAGGGCGGCGACTAGGGGTGGCACGCTGCTAGATTAGAGGCGTAGGGCGGCGGTGGCTAGGGCAGAAGGCTAGGGTAGATCGTGGTGGACGGCGGCAAAGAGAAGGGGAGAGGAGAGGGACAACGGCTAGGGAAGTTTTTTATTTTTATTTTTTATTTTTGTTGTTGATGTTGATGTTTTTTTTTTTGTATTTTTGAAAATTGACAATTTTATTGAATAATGGTTGGGACAAGTTGTCCCCGCCAATATACAAAAGGAAACGAATAAATCCGAGTACAACATCTAAAGATTATACACATGAGCACAATAGAATTCTCAACAGGAACTACTAGTTAGATTCGTGAAAACGACTGTCTCTCGTAGCACTCCTGCTTAGGCAAGAACATCCGCCTCCTCATTAGCCGTTCTTCTCCGATGCTCAATTCTTGGTTGTAAAACCTTTATAAGATCTAGCACTTCTGCTATTATATTCTGGAGATGCCACGGTCCTGGCGAAGTACCTGAAGCCCATCCAACAACATTCGTTGAATCTCCCTCTACTATCAGGGACTTTAGTTGTTTCCCATAAGCCCACCTTAATCCAAATAATAGAGCCTTAGTTTCTGCCTCATTTGCATCACACTGGCCCTCTGGGCCTGAATAAGACATGATAATCGATTTGTTGTTATCTCTAATCAGTCCTTCGACCCCACCCCTAGCAAGATTACCTATAGAGCTTCAATCAAAATTGAGCTTGAGCCATCCTACCGGCGGAGCCATCCATTTCGGCTTAGGTTTAGTTCAGATTGTCCTTTCCCAAATTAGTGCCCACCAATTCCTTATCAAATCATCCACCCTATATGGTAACTTCCTTTTGTTTCTTGCCCAAGAAATCAATTCCACCATGATATCCGTCACTAGCCTCCCCACCGATCTCTGTTGGTCTTCAAAAATTCGCCTATTCCGCTCCTTCCAGATGTTCCATACAATAGCATAAGGAAAGATGATCCAGAGTAGCCTCTCGATCTCTCCAAACGGTCCTCCCGTCCAGTTAATTAGTAACGGAGAAATTGATTTTGGGCACACCCATTACATCCCAAAAGCTCCAATAGCACGGCCCCAAATTTGATAACTGAAAGGACAATACAACATTAGGTGATCCAAGGTCTCCTCATTCTGACGGCACAGAACACAAATACTAGCAAGACTGAAATGTCTCGTTTTCAAACGATCGCAAGTATTGATTTTTCTGTGGATCAGCGTCCATCCAAAAGCGATTACCCTTGGTGGGGCCACTGACTTCCAAATTCGTCTCTTGTCTGATTGTTGCCCGGAGTTTAACTCTGCAAAGAAAGATTTGGCTGAGAAGGTCCCATCCGTTTCCGGTGCCCAAACTAGTTGATTATCTACTGAAGTGGAACAATACATCAATTCTAATTTCTTGAATAGTTGTTCCAAATCTTGAATTTCCTCATCTTTTAAATTCCTTCGCAGAAGTATGCCCCAAAAACCTCGTCCAGAGTCTCCTTCTCGATTAAGGTAGTCTGCCACCAATGCGTCTTGATTTACTTCTACCCTGTATAATCTTGGATACTCAATCATGAGGGACGATTTCTCACACCACGAATCTTTCCAGAATCTGACCCTATTACCCCTACCGACTTTGAATCTGATCCTTTGATTGAACTCATCAGAGACCGAGGCAACCGACCTCCATGACCCCGATCCCTTCCCATTATTAAACCTGTTGATTATCCAATCTTGTTCATTCATCCCGTATTTGGAGTCTACCACCATATGCCAGAGAGCCTTCTTTTCATTTCCATATCGTCAGAGCCATTTCCCTAATAATGATTTGTTATGTAGTCGAAGCTTCCCTATTCCCAGATCACCATCTCTTTTGGATTTTGTCACTGTATCCCAGTTAATCAGATGACAAAGTTTCTTTGATTCCCCTTTGCCATCCCAAAGGATTTCTCTTTGTAACTTCTCGATTCGCAAAGCCACCTTCACCGGAATTTTAAAAAGGGAATGAAGTATACTGACATGTTGCTTAGAGTCGCTTTTATCAATGTTATTCTCCCCCCCCCCCCCCAGAGATATATATTTCTTCTCCCAAGCAGCAAACTTTCGTTCTACTCTTTCCACAACCGGATCCCATTGAGATGCAGATGGAATTGCAAAACCCAGGGGAAGTCCAAGGTCTGTAACTAGAAAGGTCCCTGCCATGCAACCCACCGACCTTGCCAAGGTCTGGATTTGCTGCTGCTCCAAGTTATTTCTGGAATTAGGATTTGCAACCCCCCCCCCCCCCCCCCCCCCCGACACACACACACACACAAAATTCACTTTTTCCACCCTCGTTGTCATTATGGATCCTCTCACCATTGTTGATCCTTCTATTGGCCTGACCACTGAGGTCAGTGTCTCTACCACACCCTCGGTCTCTTCTTCTTCGTCTTCTCAGTTGGCACCTGTGGAAAATTCCTATCCACAGTTGAATATTGCCAAGTTTGATGGAACCAACTACCTACTCTGGAAGATTGCTATTGAGACATACCTTCTTGGCCGGGGTAAAGTACGCTTTCTTCGTGAGGATCCTCCTTCACCTAAGGATCCTATGTATACCCGTTGGGAACAGGAAGATGTGCTGATTCGGAGTCTCCTATGGCAGAGTATGACTCCTGACATTTATTCTACTCTGATTCTTCTTCCGACTGCGAAGGAGGTCTGGGATCACATTGTAGTGACGTATTTTGGGGCTGAGAACCTGACTCGCATCTGCTCTACTTACTCTGAGTGGATGCGGCTTTGCCGTGGTGACATATCTCTTGAGGCCCATTATGGGAAGTTCATTTCCTTGTATCAGCAGCTTGATGTCTTCATGCCACTCACCTATGATGTTCATGTTCTTCGGCGTCAACAGGAACAGATTCGCGTGGTACACTACCTTGAGAGCCTAGGCCCAGAGTTTACACACATGCGCCATCAGATTCTTGGTTCTGGCGATATTCCTTTGTTGCGCGAGGTCTACTTCCGTGCTCAATAGTGCGCTGCTGGCGAGACTCCCTCCCGCCCTACTTCTGATAGTTCGGCTTTGGCCGCATATGATGGAGGTGGTGGTACTCGCCCTTCCCGAGGTGGTGGTTCTTTTTCCCGGGCTCGTGGACGCGGTGGCCGTGTTGGGAGTGGCTGTGGTCGTCCTTATTGCACCCACTGTCAGCGCGATGGCCAGGTCATTAAGACCTGCTATACGTTGCATCCAGAGCTTCGCCCGCCCAGATCAGCCCACCTCAGTGCTTCTGGTCCCTCTGACACTGTAGTCTCTGCTCCTTTCTCCTCTCATGCTGATGACTCGTTCTCTTTTACAAGGGCCGACTATGAGGAGTTACAACATCTTCAACAGAGTGCCTCTCAGCTCACTGCAGGCTTTGCTCAGCCAGGAAGTTCACCTACTACGTTACTCTCTAGCTCTGGGTCCTGGATTATTGACTCAGGAGCCTTAAACCATATGACTAGTAACTCATCACAACTCTCTTCTTTTCGCTTATTTCCATTTGATTTTCAGTCCATTACTTTAGCTGATGGTTCCACTACACCTATTACTGGTATTGGTAATCTCCCTCTAGCTGCAGTTTTGTGTGTACCCAAGTCTCCTTTTAGTTTATTATCTGTTAGCCAAATTACGAAAAATCTGTCGTGCTCTATCTCATTTTATCCTTCTTACTGTCTTTTCTAGGATCTTTCGACTGGGAGGACGATTGGATCAGGTCGTGAGGTGGATGGCCTGTACCGTCTTGACTGCAGCCCTTCTTCGTCAATCTTACACAGTTCCGTGGATGCCTTTCAGTGGCACTGTCGACTGGGTCACCCCTCCCTTTAGCGTCTCCGACAGACATCTTTAGTTCCTAATTCTATTTCTCATTTTCATTGTCAGTCTTGTGAACTCAGAAAGCATCATAGAGTGTCTTTCCCTTCCCGAGTCGTTACTAGGGTTGATAGTTTATTTCAGTTAGTTCATTGCGATGTATGGGGACCTTCTCGGGTCGCGTCAAATAATGGATTCCAGTACTTTGTGGTTTTTATTGATGATTACTCACGCATGACTTGGTTGTATCTTCTGAAAGACCGCTCTCACGTCTTCTCTGCTTTTAAAAATTTTCATGCTGAAATAAAAAATCAATTTAGTGCTAATCTTAAATGCATGCATACTGATAATGCTCGTGAGTTTTTCTCTACTACTGATGGCTTTCAGGACTATCTCTCTTCTCATGGCATCCTTCATCAATCATCCTATGCATACACTTCGCTGCAGAATGGCGTCATTGAAAGGAAACTGCGATATCTACTTGAGGTGGCTCGCACACTCCTCTTTCAGATGCAGGTTCCTAAATCTTTTTGGTCTGACACCATTCTCACTGCGTGTTTCTTGTCCAATCGTCTTCCATCTTCGGTGCTTCATGGTGATTCTCCATTTCACATAGTTTATCCACATCAGGACCCATTCCCACTTACGCCGCGTGTCTTTGGCTGCGTATGCTTTGTTCATCATTTGGGTCCTGGCCGTGATAAGCTAGATCCTCGTTTAGAACGGTGTGTTTTTCTGGGTTACTCTCGCACTCAGAAAGGATACCGTTGCTACAGTCCACGTCTACGCCGATGGTATGTATCAGCTGACGTCACATTTTTTGAATCAGAACCATTCTTTGGCTCTTCCTCTGATCCTTCCAATGTCAGATCAGAACCTGAGGTGACTATTTCTCTTCCTGAGCTTTCTCCCATTCCTCCTCCTATTGCACATCCTCCTGCTTGCCCTCCTGGACAGGTCGACTCGTGTGCTCCCAGGGTGGATCGTCCACCTACTACAGTCCAATATAAACGTCGTCCACAGCAGGCACGTCCCTCGCACACTGAGAAATCGTCCTCACAGGCAGAGATCTTCTTACCCCCTCATCAGGTATCTGACTCTCCTATTGCTTCCCGTACTCGTTCCCATTCTACTGCTCACCTGCTTTTAATTTCGCTTCTTATGATCATCTAACTCTCAATTTCAAAAGCTTTGTCTTGTCTATGTCTTCTGCTGTGTTACCACAGTCTTTGGATGAGTATCTCCTACACCCAGGCTGGTGAGCTGCAATGGACCTTGAAATGAGCGCTCTTTAGTCCAACAACACATGGGATCTTGTTTCTCTCCTTGCCGGCGCTCGACCAGTTGGTTGCCGATGGGTATTCCCCATTAAGTATCTTCCTGATGGAATGGTTTAGGGGTGCAAGTTTGGCCCTGTGAGCCCTGACCCCGAACAGGGTCAGGGTTGGAAAATCTGACCCTGAGGGCAGGTTTGGGTACATTTTTGTGGCCCTGACTCAGGGTCGGGTTCAGGGTTGATACCCCGGGCCGACCTGACCAGACCCGACCCCCTTTACACTTTACCCTGGCCCGCCCTGACCGACCCGACCCGACCCTGTTTACACTTTACCCAAGGCCCACCCTTGAGCCTTTCTGTTTTTCATTTCTCCATTTATTGGGTTTTGGTTATGTATTTATCACAAAAAATCATATATCAATTAGAATAATAGATTGTGTGAAAGTATTTTGATTTTTGACAATAAAACGGACCGAAAACATGTAAAATTGTCCGGCCCAATCAGGACGGACAAGGGTTGGGCTGAACCTTGTAGGGCGGGCATTGGGTTGAGGATTTTCTGCCCTGACTCAGGGTCAGGGCGGGTCAGGGCTAAGATAATGGCAAAACCCGACCCTGTTGCAGCCCTAGGACGGTTGATCGACTGAAGGCACGTCTGGTGGCAAAAGGTTACACTCAGACATTCGGTGTAGACTACCATGAGACGTTTTCTCCAGTTGCAAAGATACTTTCTGTCTGTGTTCTACTCTCCCTCGCAGTAATGGTTGGCCTCTTCACCAGCTAGATGTGAAAAACGCCTTTCTGCATGGCGACCTCCTTGAAGAGGTGTATATGGAGCAACTGCCAGGTTATGTTGCTTAGGGGGAGTTGTCCTCATCTGTCTGTCGCCTCAGAAAAGTGATTTATGGGTTAAAGCAGTCACTACGTGCTTGGTTTGGCAGATTTAGTGAGGCAATTATGAGGTTTGGTCTCAAACAGTGTGCTGTAGATCACTCAGTATTCAGCTATCAATCCTCAGCAGGATGCATTATGTGGATTGTATACGTCGATGACATCGTTATTACAGGCAGTGACTCAGGGGGAATTCAAAAATTGAAAGACTTCTTACAAAAAGAATTTGCAACAAAGGACTTGGGACGTCTCAGATACTTTCTTGGGATAGAAGTTGCGTACTCCTCTCGTGGTTTATCTCTATTTCAGAGGAAGTATGTTCCTGATTTGCTAGAAGAGACAAGAAATCTTGGTGTGAAACCAGTAGTTGCACCCATGGATCCAAATGTGAAACTGGTTCCAGAGAGGGTGATTTGTTGAAAGATCCTGGTAGGTATAGAAAACTTGTGGGCAAGCTCATATACCTTATTGTTACTCGTCCTGATATTTCCTATGTCGCTGGGTTAGTTAGCCAATACATGATCTCTCCTTGCACATCTCATTGGAACGCAGTAGTTCAAATTCTCAAGTATCTGAAGGGTGCTCCAGGGAAAGGATTACTATTCAAACGGCATGGTCATACACGGATTGAGGGGTTCTCAGATGCTGATTGGGCTGGATCTCTTGCTGATAGGAGATCGACTACTGGGCATTGTACCTTTGTTGGAGGAAACCTGGTTTGATGGAAAAGTAAGAAACAGGATGTCATTGCGAAATCAAGTGCAGAGGCAGAATATAGAGCCATGGCGTATACTACGACTGAGATTATTTGGTTGAGGTCACTCTTAACTGAGATTGGTATTGGGTTTCCCTCTCCTTCACAGTTATATTGTGATAATAGGGCAACCATCTATATTGCAACAAATCCTGTCTTCCATGAGAGAACTAAACATATCGAAGTCGATTGTCATTTCATTCGTCAGAGAATTCAGAAAGGGGAGATACACGCTGTATTCACTCGTTCTGTAGAACAGTTGGCAGATATGTTCAGAAAACCATTGAATAAATCCAAGCTGAGCGACATATGTAACAAGATAGGAATGTATGATTTATACCAGCTTGAGGGGGAGTGTTAGAATAAGCCATAAGTCTATGGGCAGTTTGGTCATTGTACTTCCCTTTTCATTATTATTAATAAATGAGTGAGGGGGAGATGCCCAACTCACTTTCTCTTTCTCTCTAATTCTCTTGCAATATATTGTTTGAAATTAACGGACGTGTCCACATCCTCCATTTATTACCGAAACCCATCTGATCTTGAATAAAGTCCACAGCCTCCCAGTCAATATGGTCGTAAGCTTTTTCTATATCCACCTTAAGAAGGGGCCCAACTTTACCACTCCTCCTTACGGAATCAATTATCTCATTCGCAATTAGAACTCCGTCCAGAATTTGTCTAGAGGTCACAAAGGCTCCCTGGAATTGTGAGATGATGTTCCCCATGTAATTTTGCACCATGCGGGCAAGTAATTTCGATACAATCTTTGGGATACTGTGAATGAGACTAATTGGTCTAAAATCCTTTGTCCTTAACACCCCTTCTTTTTTCGGAATCAATGCTATGAATGTTGCTCTGGCCATTTCGCTAATAATTCCTTTTTCCTGGAATTCCATAAAAAATGCCATAATATCCTTCTTCATGATGCCTCAGAATCTTTGGAAGAAAGCCATTGGAAAACCATCCGGTCCTGGTACTTTGTTGCTTGCCATTGAGAATATTGTCTCCTGTACTTCCGTCTCAGTGAAATCTCGCTCCAAAGAAATGCGATAACCAAGAGTAATGTGTCTGAACTGAATCCCTTCTAACTTCGGACTCTAGTGGATCGAATTCGAATAGAGGGACTGATAGAATTCAACTATCGCCTTCTTGATTACTCCCATGTCCTCAATTAGCACATTCCCTTCCATCAAGCACGCAATGGTGTTAATTCGTCTTCTTGTATTTGCCATTTTGTGAAAGAATTTTGTGTTTCTGTCTCCTTCTTTCAGCCAATTAACCCTTGACTTTTGCCGCCACTGAATCTTCACTCTTCTTAGAATTTCTTCTTATCGTTCCAAGAGCATTAATCTTTCCAATTTCTCAGTAGACGAAAGGGAACCATGACCTTCTTTGTAGTCCAGGATTTTCAGAGCTGACATCGTTTCCACCTTGGATCGCTTGGTTTCTTCGTCAGTCGTTTTTTGCCAGTCTTTTATTTTGTGTTTCAAGGTTTTGAGTTTCTTACAAAGGATGTAGCCCTTCAGAGAAATCCGAGACCTCCAGAACAATTGAGTTATGGTCAAAGAGATATTTGGGAAAGGCCTTCTGAGAAATCAATGGGAATCGGTCCTCCCAATTAGAGGTTAGGAGAACACGATGTAGGTGTCTTACAAAGCACATTGTTGTTGTTTCATCACTCCGGAATCAGAACCCGGAGCTCTGATACCATGCTCGATGTAACCTGATCTTCATTGAAGAGAAGAGAAGAGAGAGAAGAAAACTGAGGGAGAAAGTGAGAGTCTGTCAATCAGACATCTCACATAATATGATATATGTGTGCGCGTGAACACTAGGGTTACATATGAAAACTAAAATACCGTTCTAACAGACCCAATGCTGGAAACTTTGAGAAAAAAAATGGCCATTTTATGAAAATGTTTTTGGAGGTTTGTGAACAAAATTGTATTTTATGGTGTAAAATCACTGGGGATAAGTATAGGATCGGGTGGGGTGAGTTGTCTATAGGGTTCTTACCAAGAGACGATTTAAATAAAGGGCCCATCTGTTTTTTTTAAATATCTTTAGTGACTGTTCATGTCTCCATTGTAGTATGTTAAGAAGATTTAAACAAAGGGCCCATATGGTTGTTTTTTTTTCAGTCTAAGTCATTTCCTTTTCTTTGGTTTAGTGCTTGCTGGCACTCCCTGCAATTGCTTCACACACAAGTTCTATGTTGAATCAAAGCATTTTGTTGATTGGAATAGGTTGGTGACCATAACACTTGTGAAATACATCAAAAGAAGTTTATAATTGCCTGTATGTGTGTGCTTTACACTAGTGAGGAAAAACTTTTCTGACTATAGCTTCATCCATTGTAAGCATAAACTTTGGTCAGCTATACTATGCTTCGGCATCCGTTGGATCTTTTTGGATTCAATAGTGGATCTATTCGCGGGGTTAACTAAAAGCCTTTTTGCTGACTAAGAAAAAAATCCCATGGAGAGTAACTTCCTACACTGTTACTTGGGCCGTTTGGCGCAAAAGAAACAGGACGTTTGGTGTGTAAGTCAATTCGAAACTATTTTGGAGGCTAAACTTGAGATCATTAGACGGATACTCATGATGAAGTTTTGGGGCATATTGGTGGTTGAGGTACTTCAGAAAGGGAAATGCTTTCCTTGAGTGTTGTGTGGGTAGATTAAGTCAGAACACAGTGGACAGCACATCCAAATATAATCATGCTTTCCTTGAGTATTCTGAGTGCTTCCTATATTAGGCCTGGTCTTGTGCATTTTTTCTCATATTTATCCAAGATATGTTTATTCTTATTGTTTCACTGTAAGTTCTATGCCAAACACTTCAAAGCATAATGGCATTCAGGATTCATTTTTCAGGTGATCTAAAATCTACAGAGAAATAATATATTTTTTCAATGAATCGTGGTCTATTTTACTTTATTGCCTGATCAGCAAGCAATTTATAAAATTACTGAATTATGTGCTCATCATATTGGTGCAGGAAGATGGTATTCGATTGCTAACTATTATTAAAGGTGCAAGTATGTACCGCCGATCAAGGCGGCTTGACTATGTCTCGGATTATCTTCCACCCTCTATGACAGAATACACAGAAATTTTTAGATTAAAGTACAGGTAATTTTTTCAAAAAATAAAAATAAAAATAAAATATAGGTAATTATTCCAGTTCAGCAGTTTAGCTATAAATATTGAATTTAGGAGAAAATATTACAACTTTTATTTATTGAGAGAGGCAAGCAATAAACTCATTAATTGCAGGTTATTTTTCCAAGCTACTAGTCCTGTGATGCTTTCAACTTTGAATGATGGAAAGATAGTGAGTGGTCTTGCTGGGGTACCTAATGAAGGTCCTGTTCTGCTGGTTGGTTATCATACGTTGATGGCTTTTGAACTGTCTCCGCTTATTGATGCATTCTTGAGGGAGAAAAATGTCATGGTTCGTGGTGTTGCACACCCGTTGTTTTTTACTGAGAAGTTCGAAACTTCTTTACAAGAGTTCACCGTATTTGATGAAATAAAAGTATTTGGTGCAGTGCCTGTCTCAGCAAGCTATATTTTTAGGTTGTTTTCATCAAAATCTTTTGTTCTTCTTTATCCTGGGGGTGTACGTGAGGCGTTTCACCGCAAGGTGTGGTCTTTCGTTTTTCTTGTATCATTTTTCATATTTCTTTTTTCTTTATCATTCTATTACCCAGACCATTGTTTTTCGAACATTTAAATAGTAATCTGTATATTTTGCCCAGAGTAATTGAAGGTCAATATTATTATTTAAATCTTCTTTGTAGGACTGGTGGTGTTGGGACCCCACCTTGGTTTTTTATTTATGGATATTCCTTTGTCTAGTTACCAACATGACATTGTGGTACTAGTGGATCTGCCCTCTGTTCCTTTTAAAATTGTGAAGCAAACAATAACTGTTGGGGTCCTTGGGGACATTTTTTTTGGTCCTTGGGGACAATATGTGTCATGACAGTTAGTTTTTTGTGCTTTCAAATTCCTTGAGCTTAAAATTTTTCTTGCTTGTTCTGGCTTACATAATCTGTTGCATGTCCTTCCTACTCTATGTAGATTGTATTTTGGTAGCTTAAATGTATATAGATTTTCAGTGTCCAATTGTAATTAATTTCTCAGCTGTAATTCATTTCATTTACATCATTATGTTATTTATATGTCATCAACATTAGTAGGATGGGGCCCATCTGGACTGGCTCTATTGGCAAGAGTTGTAACTGGGACAGGGTTGCCATCTACGCCCTCGTGTTCTTCAAGTCTATATGTAATAAGTTAAAATTAAAAATCATTAAAAATCTTACTCCGGGAATAGAGCAAAATGTCTTATCTGCTATGTAAGAGGCATGAACATTTAATATCATTTTAGCTTCTACAAAATTATTAGAAATGAAATAGCCACAACAACAACAAGGCCGAAAGTAACGCTAACGACCGGGCATATAGCCACAAACAACAAGGTGGATTGCGACGCAAACCATAACAACCACAATGAATGCGTAAGACTACGCAAGACAACTACACACATGTATAAGCACAAAAAAGGTGGATTGCAACGCAAAGCAATACAACCACAATAAATGCGTAAAACTACGCAAAGCAACTACACACATGTAAAAGCACCGGCAAGGTTGATTGCAACGCAAACCGCTACAACCACAACAAAGGAAAACTACACTAAGCAACTACACTCACCATGTAGAAGCATGAAGAAATACGACTCGCAAAGCGACTCCACCAACAATGCCAAGAGTGGAAGGAACCAATCAACCAACAACGCGAAGAAGCAAGCAAGCAACCAACGAACCAATGACGGGAACAACACAACACTCCAACAAAGAGGGCGATACTACATCAGCCCGGAGGCGACAACAACTCAATACTTCATCCATGGAACTACATTAGGCTTAATGCCTGCAACTTGTAGCGGAAAGAACAATTTCAAGGCACCACACCTCTCACAGACATTTCGTCGAACACTTGGCGTGCACCTTTGATATCAACACAAACACCATAGAACACAACTTAGACGAAGAAAGAGATGACAAGATTAGGATGGCGTGGAGAGGAAGGGGTTACAAAGCACAAGGAAAGGGAGGATTTAACCATAAAGAAGGGGGTTCAGGGAACTAGAAAGAACCCAACATGGGTCTAAGGTTTAGAAAAGAAAGGGATTTATGGATTTAGAACAAAAAAAGGACAAGAAAGGAAGTTATGGATGGAGAAAAGAAGGAAAAGAATATATAAAAGGGGATCTTTTTTTTTTTTTTGGATGGATGGATTTACAAATGGTATTTACAAAAGGGGTGGGGTTTAGGGACTCACAAGAAGGGGTTAGGGTTTAGGGATTCACAAGGAGGATAAACCCAAAATGGGGTAGTGGAAAAGGGTTAGGGTTCACGGAGCTAGGGTTGGGGTGCACGGAATTAGGGTGTAGGGTAGGGTTTTGGTTAGAAGTAAATAATAGGGTTGAGGGTTTGCAGGTTTTGGAGGTGGCCGGAGGGTGACGAGGGCGGGAGAGAGATCTGGACCAGATCGGTCTAGATCTGGGTTGCGAGTGGAGGGGTGATTTGGGTAAGGAGGTTGGGGAGGAGATGTGAGGTTAGGGTTTGGGAGAACGAGAGTTGAGGGTTTTGGGGTTGACAGTGTGGAGGAAATACAGAGTGAGAGATGGGAGAATGAGGGTTTGGGGGGTTTACGGCGTGGAGAGAGAGAGAGAGAGAGAGATCTTCTTCCTTTCCTTTTCAAGATCTTTGCTCTAATTACATGTTAAGATGAGTAGAGAAGAGAGGAAGAAGAAGAGTGAATGGAGAAGATGGTGAGTCCTCCCATGTAAATGATGCATATATAGGCCCAAAGTAGGGCAACCTCGTACAAAGACTACAATACCCCTCATAATATAAGTAATGACTAAACTACCCTTGCATACTCTTCAACAGACTTAATAAGCCATGACATAACAAATTTATTCCCTGCCTTCCTTTATGTATAATTTGGTCTGTTAGGTTGAAGGATTGGTTATGATCTCTTAATAAAGGAGAACTTCAGTTTTCCTCCAAGAAACACCTGGACGGATTGTACTCATTGAAGTAAGTTTGATTCATCTAGTTAATCACCGATGTCTGTAATTCTAATTTACCAGTATGGGGTGAAAGATACTGGAAGATTTTGAATGTAGTTTGACTAGCATCCAGTGCTGGAAAGATGTATATCATAGACTTGGAATACACGTACGATAACTCTTTTTCTTTGTTTCTATGTTTTTTTGTGTGTGTTTGTATTGTCAAAGTTTCCATACAATTAGTCATTTTCTTTTCTTTTAAGTCATGTCTGTGGCTTGTGTGCTCAAAACCAAGACATATGCTTGTTCCTAGTTAATGCAGCTCTCAATTCCTTTTATAATCATATATGTTTTTAATTGAGTATGGATTACATATTACATGAACTGTTAGTTCCTTTTGTGTCTCTCTTTTTTTTTCTCAACTCCCTTAAATGGACAACCAGAATTGGATGGCTGACAAATTTAAATATGTTTTAGACTGAAAGATTTGGTTCCCTAATCATGGTTCATCAATGGCTGACAGGGTGAAGAATATAAGTTATTTTGGCCAGAGCAACCTGAATTTGTAAGAATGGCAGCACGATTTGGGGCAACAATTGTACCGTTTGGAGTTGTTGGTGAAGATGATATAGCAGAAGTAATCTTGTGATTTAATGGGTTTCGATAATTTTTCTACTTATACCATAAAGCTTTATTCATAGTGGAAATTGTTGCTTACTAATGCCACCTCTATATTACCCCTTTGTTTATTGAATGCAACATTTATCCTTCTTTTCATCTCCTTGTGACCCTGCATTTCGTGCTGTCCTAAATCATCAATTTTCATATCTAGCAATTATGCAGTCTTTTGGTTGTTTTTTTTTTTTGGGGTGGTGGGGGTGGAGAATCCTGTGCAATTTTGACTACTATCTGGGTTTCCTCCTTGCCAACCTAGGGCGCTACAGTATTTTGTTTGTTTCTTGCATTGTTCTAATGCCTTGTTTTACCAAACTGTGTCACAAAGCAACCAAGTGATATTTCTAGACTCCTCCCTGTCATTCCATAAAAAACCACTTTTGGATAAATTCTTTTCTTTCCATTACACGAGTACAGAGACATAAACTACATTGAAACGGTGCCCATTGCTGGTATTTCATGGTTCAATAGCAACAACTAAGGTAGGGAAATAACATAACATAGACAAATATGCAATAATGACAATCAATGGAGCCTCCTCTCTTTGGGTGGGTGGAAGGAGCCTCCCCATTTGGCTTGTGTTTTGAAATTTTAGTTCCATTACTAGAAATATGAACTTCTGAAGAAACTCCCAATAAAGGCTAACACCTTGGTTATAGTTCTAATCCCCTAGGAGTGAGCCTAAAGAGATTTTTGTATCATGCATGGACGTTTCCTATTAGATCCTATATGGTTGCTACACCTAGCATATTGAATACTTGAAAATGGTAACTGGACTGCTTATATTTAAGAGTTGTTTGTTTAGATTACTATAAGTTTGATCCAAATATCACCCAATATGATATATCTTGCTCAAGATAATTCATTATCTGTCCCTGGGAATACGATACAGACATTTGCAATACCAGGTCCAGAAAATTCACAAATATTTGCATAATGCATACACATGTTAGTAAATTTAGCATAAAATATTTGCATAATGCTAGTGCTATGTGTAAACTTTTAGACTATCATGATTAATTTTATGAACTCAAAAAGAAAAAATATTTTAGCACATTGCGTAACTGAGATTCTTTAATCCTTGATTAAGATTTGAGTTTTGTTTCTTTGAAATATTCATGATGGTAGTTTTTTTTTTATTCTGCTTGAATGAAATGGTTTGGCTCTGGTTGGAACTGGTTTCTCTTGTCACATGATTAGGACTTTCTTTTGTCAGTAATATATGATACCCATACTCGAGGTGCTTTTATTCTTATTGGTGATTGTTATTTTGCAGTTGGTTATTGATTACAATGACCAAATGAGCATCCCCATTACCAGGGATCTGATAAAGCAAACAAATAAAGGTTTTAAAAGATTGAGGTAACCTCTCTGAATTTGACCATCAATAATTGTTTTGCCATTTAAAATAGCTACCCAGATCATTAAAAGTTATCTTTAACATGGGAAATGTTCTAATTATAGGACGAATATGAACGGGGAGGTTGCAAACCAAGATCTTTACATTCCCGGCATTTTGCCTAAGATACCTGGCCGCTTTTATTTTTTATTTGGAAAACCATTTGAAACGAAGGGAAGGATGGGGAATTTGAGAGACAGAGAGAATGCAAATGAAGTGTACTTGCAGATAAAGTCTGAGGTTGAGAGCATACTTTCCTATCTGAAAAAGAAGAGAGAGGAAGACCCATACAGGGGAATCTTACAAAGGATTGTGTATCAAGCTACTAGGGGTTCCACAGATGAAGTTCCCACCTTTGAACCATGAAATGTTACCTTTGAAGCCTTCTTGGGTTGGAAAGCTTATTAATCAGGTGGCAGATTACCTTCAAACTCGTCTAAGGAGCATTTTCTTTGTATGCAAGGGAGAGCTCTATTCCTGATTTTCTGTGTAGTTTCCTGTAGAATGAATGTGTGACTATTCATATTGTTCATTGTTGGCCTCTGTAAGGCCACCAAAAAGAATAAAGAGAGAATGAAAAGGAAGAAATGTTGGCCATTGCTGTGAATATCTTTTTGTTCATGCCTGTTTATATTAGTCTTTTTCACCATTAAAACATACTTATAGTATTATTTCAGTTGAGTTATAACAAATGGGGAGCAGCATTTTCAACAGGAGCTTAATAAGAACATGCATTCTGCATATTTGTGGCAATGCAATGTGCAGCACTCAAACCCTTCTCTGTAGGGTTTATCTCATTTTTTGCCTCGTGGAGAAGGAGAAAAACTACAAAAAGAAGGGATGATCCCGTTCTAGAAACCTATTTCTCTAGATCACTGCAAAGTTACACCGGAGAATGAGTTCACCCCCTTTTTTTAAGCCACTTCAGTTTGGGCTTAAAAAAAGTAGTGAAAACGGAAACACCAACAAATAAAACACATTTAAAATTGGGAAATGTTATCAGCGCAACCATATTTTGATATTTGCACAAACACATCTCATCTTCTATTATTTCAAGAGCTGTTAAAGGTCATTACCGGTCCCAAAAAGCTCTACAAGCCAATTAAAAAAAGAAAAGAAATGCTGCTTTTGTGCAATTATAAAATCATGGTTGTGCTGATAACATTTCCTTAAATTTTTGTCATTTATAAACTATAGCGGGGTACAGTTGGAAAGATGGTTTTGCTAACTATGAGGTGGGCATGTATATGAAATCAAATCTGTTAATCTTCAAAACTGACATCCCCATTTATAACATAAAGCCATGTTTGTATTGCAAGATTTCTTTGGAAAAGTTTGGATAGGAAAATTTTTCACTCCTTCAACTGTTTGGATCATAACTGGTTATTGGACTCAAAATTAAACTTAATTTAGAGGGAACCATAGTTTAAGACAATATTCTTCTAAATGTACCTTAGCTATATCAGTTCCTTCAAAATCGTGGGAATGTACCATGACTGAATTTAGAGGAAAGCTAGATTCGCAGGCGCCCTTGCAAAAAAGTAGGGGTGCAATTCAGGTTGGGTTCAACCTGAAAAAGGTCGGGTCGGGTTCATGTTGAGGGCTCGGGCAAACCAACCCTAGTGAAACCCGACATTTTTTATCAATTTTTTTTTACTCGGATTGGTGGGGTTGGGTTGAACTCAGGTCGGGTCAGTTTTGGGTTGGGAAAAAGGGTTGGGTCGGGGTTGAACCTCGTAGGGTCGGGTTCAAGTTGGCCTCAACCCGACCTGAGTTGCACCCTTACTAGCAAGGGGGCAAAGGTAGGTCCACTGGTTAAACTCTATTTAAGAAAGTCATGATCGTAATTTTATATGCCATCTTAAAAGGAATTTGACCACTGGGGGCGCCCTTTGCCCGTATGCTCCTTTACTTGCAAGGGCGCCCATGAGTCTAGCATTCCTACTGAATTTAATATTCCTTTACTTCTGCATAGGGGTGTAAATGGATATTCGAAAAATCGATTGTTGTCCGCATGCGAATCCGTTTAAAGCGAATATTATCGGGATCAGTTTCAAGCGGATATTATCCGAATCCGTTTATGAGATATCCGGCTCTTAGCGGATGCGAATCTGGTAAATCGTATATCCGATCAGTTTAACATCCGAATCCGAGAAGTAAATCCTTTTTATTTATTATTAATAATATTATTAATATTTATTTTTAGTAATGACACACTATCTTTTGTTTCTAAAAGAAAAGTGAATTTTCTTCTTAGAAAAAAACAACAACAAAAAGTGTTTTGGGTAGGAAATGAAGTAATCTCTCATTTTAAGGGCATTCTTGGAGTTTGACATGGCTTCTGTATGAAGCAACAAATGTGGGTTGTAGGATGAAAGAGACAAATGGATGATGGTGATTGAAAGAAGATGTCATAGTTTCTAGAGAATTCTATAGCAAAAAGGCCATATTCATTGATGGTAAATGGACGGCTCATATTAATTTTTCAACTTAGGGTTATATAAAAACCCAAAATGCAATTAAAAGAGGGAACTTCTAAGGTTTGCAAGGAGAAGCAAGAGAGAGGAGAAAGGAGGAGGCTGAGACACCATCTTCGGCATTCCTTGGTGCCTCCAACCCTACCAAAATCCACCGCCGCCCCTCTCAACCTCCTCACAGCCACCTCCATCACCGCCAGCCACCTCCATCTCTAACCCAATCGCCATCTCCATCCTCATTTCTCTTCATCTTCTACAATCAGCACTCATACTTCCCCTGTTCAAAATAGCCCAAACCCATTCCATCATGTACATAAAAAGAAAAAGAAAAAACCCAAAGTCCATTACCAACACCATCATCCATCCCCACCGGCTCTCTCTCTCTGCCTTTGTTTTAAAAGGAAGAAGAGGATCTCATATATTTTATGGTTTGAGAGTTAATTTTGTGAAGAAAAGGTAGAGGTTCGGATTTAGGTTTTGGAAAATTTATTCGAGGAGTAAGACGGAGAAGAAAGGTAAAGTACTGCAATAAAATGTTAAAATTTACCGGATAAACAGATACGGATAATATCAAATGAGGATGAGAGTGGATCGTGTCCGTCAAATTCGAATCCGAATCCGAATTCGGATATAGCCATATGCGATTCGAATTCGATCCGTTTACACCCATTCTTTTACATATTTCTGCTACTTCAACTGCACTTTGTGGTGTGGATCCAATGAGGATGAGAGTGGATCGTGACCGTTGATTGATACCTGCGCCGCATCAAATAGCCAGAAGGGTATTTTTGTCAATTAAAAATCTGTCTACGCCGTAAGAACCGACTTAAAATCTGGTACCGTTTACGTCTTTCTTCCAGCTTTCGAGGGTTAATAAAACTGGTCTGAGAATTAGGGTTAGGGTTTTGGATTTCGTTTCTGTTAAGAAAAAAAGAAATCTCTTCTCGTGGAAATGAAGAATCGCACACTGCAAAATAATAGGAACGAGAGTAACGAGAATGAAGATCGTTCGAAACCGATGATGAGGAGAAAGAATCGGTTGGGAGGTAAAGGTCTGTCGCTCGAAGCCTTTGCTAAGGCCAAATCGATAAGAAGCGATTACAAACCCTCCATAAAAAGTGAGTCCAAATTCCCCAATCTTTATATGTCTCTCTTAAATCTTCTCTCTCTCTCTCTCTCTCTCTCTCTCTCTCTCTCTCTCTCTCTCTCTATTTTGATTGGGTTTTTTTTTCTCTGTCAATAATTACAGAGAGACATGTTGATACGAACAGGGAGAAGAACACAAAATAAATCAAAGCACGCACCCATTTCCAAAGGGAAACCTTCACAAAAAAACGATTAATATGATATGTTTTTCATTGCTCAGAAATCTGAATGTATGATTTATTTAAAGTTTAAACATACTACTTTCTAAGATAATGCCTTTGGATCCTCCTACAGTTGACACCTCATTTGACCCTTCTAACAACCTAATGCAGATAAATAACATACTAACAAATATCGTAACAACTCAGCTGGAGATGTGTGAGAGATAATAATGCCTTCTCTACTTGTCCTGCACCTATCATTCCCACCTGCTTGAAAACAACCTTGTCGAATATCGAACCAACTTTCCCCCTTTGCATCTTCAAGAAATGAATTGGACTATTGCACCAACACATGAGCAAGACAACTATCCATAATGGATTGATAATTGAAATACTCAGTGGCATATGTTGTCATGCATGGCTAATAATTTTGTGCGTTCAACATTTCACATGAAATTCTTATAAATATTTATACATAATGCATATACCACATTTCACATACAATTCTTATAAATATAAGTTAAACATACTTCTAGCCCTCCCAAGACCCTGCAATGGCGGGAGCCTCGTGCACTGGGCCACCCTTTTTATACTTCTATAGTATACTAATGCACTTATGATTTTGGTTTCGGTATCGTTTCGGTGGGGATAGAAACAGAAACATTTCGGTCCTTTCATGTCGGTTTCAGCAGAAATTTAAAACCTAACAGTGGCATTTGTCCTCCTATCCCATCGTGTGGAAGCCCTATTTGTGGTACAACATGAGAACCCAATTTCTTTTTCAAAAAAGAGACATGAAAAACCAGGTGGATGCGAGATTGAGCTGGTAACTCAAGCTTGTAGGCCACTTTTTCTATTCGCCGAACCACTTGAAATGGACCATAGTATCGTAGAGCTAGTTTCATGTTCCGTTGGATTGCCGCTGAGGTTTGATGATACCGTTGGTGACAAAAGTAAACCCAATCTCCTTGGAACTCACAGTCAGTCTGATGTTCATATACCAGCTTCTTCATGCAGCTTTGAGCATGCTTTAAATTTCCTCGCATTAAACGTATTATAGCATCTATCACTCAGAAAAATATATAATTTAGCATCTTGATTGTGTAAGCTTCAATCAACATCTGCAACAATGGAATCACCCGAAACATAGCATATAACTAGGAGGGAGCTGGCCATAGATAGCTTCATATGGAGTAGTTTTGATAGATGAATGAAATGTAGTATTGTAGCACCATTCTGCCAACGAAAACCACTTAGCCAAGTGCTTTGGTCAGTCAATCCCTAGTCATACACCTTATATAATTTGGAAGGCAACGATTGATAACTTCTGTTTTCTCATCTGTTTGTGGATGGTAAGAAGAGCTGAGTAGTAGCTGGGTCCCATGAAAGATGGAATAGTTCTTGCCAAAACGTACTTGTGGACACTGGATCACGGTCACTAACAACGGATGTGGGCATCCCTTGTAGCTTAAATACATTGTCAGTATAGATTTGAGCAGCATTTAGGGTTGTATAAGGGTGTGCTAGAGGTAGGAAAGTGAGCATACTTGCTAGGTTCTTCACTGTTTTAAAGCACCCCACGTCAATGGTATACTCACCGGAGTTGACTCATTTTTACCTTGGCTGAGTTCTCCACCGAGTCCAATTGTTGCCCTACCAAGTCAATCAAAATTTCTTTGACCTGCTTGAGTTAGTGAAAAAATGACCGCAAAAATCATTTGCATGCCCGGGTCGACTCCCTTTTACCATGGCTGACTCATCTGAATCTGAGTTTTGAAACGCTGGCTGTCGCTGTTTTTTTCCTAATGAAAGGGTGCTGAAATATTTGTGGATAGCAAGTGAGCATGTCTTGCTGGTTGGAGCGCTGAAGTAGAAAACAAAGGCACAAATTGATCCCTGGTAATTTCAAAAAATTTATAAAAGGCAACTGGCTTGGGCAACTATTTACTGCCATGCCTGTCCAATTTGACAAAATGACAAATTTCAGCATGCAGTTATTGGTTTTTTGTGTGCATAACTGGATATCAATCCCCTGTGAATTTTTTAATTCTTTGAAACAATGGTCTGAAAGATTTCTTGTGTTGGCACTCTATAAGGTGATCCACAAGTGAGATCCACTGGAGGTGAGGTTATACATACAAGTCTCTTGGAACTTCTTCAGTGCCATTAACAAAAATTTCCTTCTAAAAACCACGAGTCGTTTGGCATAGTCTAAGTCTCCACTTCGAATAAGATAACTGGAATGGGACCAGCCACGTGTCCATGATGTCGAGCTACACCAGTCGCTGCCAAGTTCAACTCCAATGGCTGTTCTTTTTTAAATACAGGGCCAACAGGTGGTGGAGCGCTTTAAGAACGAAAAATGGGAGATTCTGAATGTTCTTTCATAGTGTATTAACGTCAAAGACTCAAACAATGCGGAAGCAAATGCACTTCTCGCATGCCTCCGAATCATCATTAAGGAGGTGACAGGAGTACTTTATGTTGAGACTGTTCTCCCAAAACACAATCAAATGATCTCCCAAATATAATCAAGTGTACTTCCATTCATGGACTGGGCCCTTGAAATCAAAACATTAGTAGAGATTTGAATATTAAGAGAGGCTAACGATATAGTTGACAGCTTATCAAGTGGATGTAAATAGACCTTCGTTATATGTGGGGCCATCTCTTTCGCTTTGTAATTTCTTCTTTTGTATGTCTCCTTTATCATTACAAAAAGAAAAGAATAGAAAAATGTAAAACAGTTGTGCCTTGCACTCCTAACCCATTAGCCATGGAATTGATCTGTTCTGTTAGGGCTGATTTCCTCAGGCTGCTTTGAACAAATCCTTCCCCCTATCTGCCACCACTGAGTGTAGAATGAAGTCAAGGAGATATGCACACTGAATGGATGTGGGTGTATCTTTATAATATCAATCGATTAATAATCAAATGATTATGAGAGTCACACATCTGAAATATTGCATTTTGATTTAATTTGCTGCTACTTTGATGCACTTGATTTTATTACTTCAGTGGGATAATCTAATGAGATACACTACATCAACAAATATTTGTCTTACGTTGGCACTTCCATATGTGGATTGCTTATATTGGGAGGGTCCGAGATTTTTTGTTTATGTCATGACCTAGGTTTCCTGTACTTTCAGAAAAGAAAAGGGAATTCTACAAAAATGCCAAATATGTAAACAAATTCAAGAAGTCCCTGAAGCAGCAAAGTGGAATGCAAGATCATCTTTCTGTATCTGCTGTCCTCCCAGAGGTTCAACTTTTTACTTATTTTAAAATTCAGTCTATTAAATTTTTGGTTCTTGCTGCAACTCTTCTAGGGGTAACTTACTCTGTATTATTGTGGGTTGCGCTCAATGGTTGAGGCTTTGTATCGCAAACCAAGTTGCACTTGGTTCTTTCAGCAAAAGAAAAGAAAGAGGGCTACAATATTCAATCAACTCTACCCCAAAACTCGAGTATAGTTACCCTGAAATGTGGACAACATGCCAGAAAATTGGTGACAATGCTCACCGGACCTATGTCACAAATATCTCCGATATTTTCAAAATATAGCAATTTTATTGCGATATTTTGATAAAACAACAAAATCTAGAAATAATCCTGAAATTTAAAAAATATAGAGCGATATTTCCATTTGCCGTGATAATATCACGAAAATATCATGATTTTTTTTTTCTTAATTTATAGATTTTTAAATAATTTCATTTTATCTCTTTTTCCGATAGTAACCCAAAAAAAAAAATTTAATATATCCTGAGATTTTCCCTTGCTGATAAATTCCCGAGAACGATATTTGTAATGTAGCACTATCCAATCAAACAGGTCAGCCTGAAAACTCTTCGGAGACATCCGATAAAATTGGAACGATGCAGAGAAGATTAGCATGTCCCCTGCGCAAGGATGACACGCACAAATCGAGAAACGGTCCAAACTTTTATTTCTCAAAAAACAATCGATGAAAGACCTTTTTTTGGGTGGACAGACAATGGTCCACAAAAAGGTCCATGATCGGATGGCTAGGATCGTTTGCTTGGTCCTGTTATGGCATATCCAATATATGGACCATTGATTAGAAGTCTGACTCTGGCATCTACACCCATTGGACAACGTCGAATTTGTTCTATATACATAGGATAATTACCTCAAGAACTACAAAACAAAAATGGTGGATTGCGGAAAATTAGTGAAAGTTTTCCAAGCGACCTTTTTTTTTCTTTTTCTTTTTTATAAACTTATGTCAGCATTTACTGTTTTCTTTTTCTCAATCTATATTGCTCCCCTACACTCCTTGAAAATTCAGTTTCAAAACCGCTTTCGAATTCTATGGCAGGATGGCAATGAAATTGGAAATGGTAAAAAGATGAAGAAGAAGAACAGTTTTCATAGTCTGAGACGAGAGTACGAGAAGAGACACGAGGAAGAAGAGAAGGCTAGGATGGAGAGAGAAGCAATCATTCAAGCGAAGAAGGAAGAAAGAGGAAAAGCTGAAGCACGACGTAAGATGCTGAGAGAGAAGATGTTCAAGAAGACGCGATCAGGTCAGCCTGTCATGAAATATAGAATTGAACATCTCCTCGAAAGTATTCAAGCTTTCCCCAATTAGATGCCGTGTATGGAGTTCTCCTTTTCCTGTAAGGCCTTATTGTATGTTTTCTTTTGGCTACTGATATTTGCACTACGATGTTTTGATAATGACACAAACTTACCTTGTCTTTAATTATTTAACTATCTGTCAAAAGCTATTACAATTGCCCAAAAGCTGTCAGCATCCAATTAAGAAGGAAAAGACAAGGCGATTTTGTGCAATTATCAAAACATGGCAGTGTAAACATCAAGATCCTTTCTTTTTCTAGCTTCTGTTGAGCTTCTCCTTTATGAATCTCAGTTTGCATGTGCTGATAAAAATCCCAGATGAATGGTTTGGATAAAAACTGGATGGATGGTTTGGATCACTGAATGGCTGAGACTTAACTGTAACTTTTGCCATACTAAAATATTTTCAAAGAAATAATCCTCACCACATCACATATCTTGTATTTACCATCCTGCATGAAAAGTGTTGCCTTTCTCCTCTGCCAATTTATTAGTAGAGTCTAAGGTTATTTTGCAAAAGCAATTTGACCGACTCTTTCAGGAGAGAAGTGGCACCTCATAGCTGACTTTTCTTTGGGGTCTGTTGGGTCCCATTTTCGCTCGCTTTGGGGTCTGTTGGCTCCCATCCAAAACTATGGCGGACTTCATTAGGAGTTGGGAGTGGAATCCTTGGAGAAAGAAAGGCAGGACTCTCTGGAAGATGTGCCTTGTGGCTACTTGGTGGTTCTTTTGGAAAGAGAGGAATGCGCGAGTTTTTGAAGGAGAGGCTAGGTCTCCCTATTGGATTTATGTAAAGCTGATAGCTGCTGTTATATCTTGGGCTAGGAGACTCCCTTTGTTTCATTTTGTTTCAGCTTTTGACCTTTGGGAAGGAGGGGCAATCATATGCAAAGAAGGGGTCAGCAAAGTGAAAACCATCCAATCTTGGCATCCTCCTTCAGATGGGCTATGAAGCTTAACTTCGATGGTTCGTCTCTTGGTAATCCTAGAGAAGAAGCAGGAATTGGGGGTTTATGTAGAAATGACAAGGGGGGAATTCTTTGGGCTTACTCGGGACCTATCGGAGTAGCGGACTCAAATGAAGCAGAGGTCAGAGCTGTTCATAGCGGGATCAAGTATTTGGATAGATCGGCTTTTGACAAAATCATAGTGGAAGGGGATTCATTAAATGTAATTTGCTGGCTTTCGGGTGAGGCGATCCCTCCTTGGAGATTTTTACCTTTTTTCGAGGAGATTGAGGATCTGGTTCAGGGTTCTTCTATTGTGTTTGATCATGTAAGGAGAACAGCCAATGCTGAAGCAGATTCTCTAGCTAAGGGAGGTGTTTTTAGGACAGATTTAGAGTGGTTTGATTATCTTCCCCCTTGACTTATTGCAATTTTTTTCTCTTCTCTTTGTATCTCTTCAGGACCATCTCGGTTCTGTTGTTTATATAAATCTGCCTTATTCAAAAAAAACAAAAGAAAAAAAAAGAAAAGAAGTGGCACCTCGTAGCTGACTTTACAAGTGTTTCATTAAATAGCCCCGGGGTGTATGGGATCTAGTGAAAAAATTATGGAATTTTTTTCATGGAAACTAGTATTCCATAAAAAAAAATTCAGGGTCTGGTAGGATTTTAAGGAGAACAATTTTATTCTGGAAAATGGAAAATTTGTTTACCGAATAACTTCGTTTTATGTGGAATTATTTTTCCATTCATTCGAACAGTCTGTAGTGGCACTTCTCTCTGCGTAATTGCCTGGACACTTGGGCCGTGTTTGGCCTCCAACCGGAGAGAGCATGAGTGACAGATGATGAGAAAAGTCTGAAAAACGAAGGAAATAAAAACTCTAATAAAATTATAATTTAATTTGGGCGATGATTCCCCCCAGAGTATGCATTCGCCCCCTTGTAACGTGAACAATGGACAACTTTAACCCTTTTTAAAGGGGGCGAATGCGTACTGCGAAGGGGGAGGGGGTATCATTGCCCAAAATTTCCCTGCCTTTTTATCCAATTCTTAGCCTATCCAGTTATGTGATCTAAATCTCCTCATCTCCCACCCTCGCTAGCCCCCTTTTGCCACACCCAAAAAAAAAAAAAAAATCACGGTTGCCAGACATGGCCATATTGGAATGGGATTTCTCTCTAGCCTTTTCATAGTCTATCCTTCTCATTATTGGGAACGTGGGGATCGACTTTATTTGCCTTCTAAGAAAAGGGAAAATGGAATTGCTAGCGTACATCGTAAATGGCAAATCGCAGCTGGTCTCTCGCATGTCAAGGTTTTAAATTTCGGTTTCGAGGGTAATTTTAGTCCTAAATGAAACTGAAATTTTAGCTGAAATCCTGAAATTTTGGCTGAAATTGGGTAACAACACTCAAAATTTCGGTTCAAATTATGTAAAGGAATAAAAAATTAATACTTTATCAAAAACTTCGCCGAAATTTCAAAAAATTCACCCAAAATTTCGTTAATTTCGGTTTCGGTCCTTGCAGAAATTTAAAACCTTGAATGCAATTAAGGCATTTGATCATGAACGTGTGTCAGGGAAATGATATTTTCAACACTTATTTTACTTGGGACAACCCCTCTACTGGAAAAGAGTAGTCATAAATACACTTAGAGTGGGGACCATGTACACAAAAGGGCAAATAGATTGCTTCTGCTGTTGTTACTTTTTAAGGATGCATGTGCATATTTTCCCTTTAAACAAGTACAAGTGAGGGCAAAGGGAAGTGATATATTTGCTCACTTTTCCTCCTTGGAAGCATCCTCTCTCTCTCTGTATTGGTAATGACACCCCTTACTAATTCTCCTACTCCGAATATATGATGCGCAACCAACTCTAATTTAGGGTGTGTTTGGAGTCGGGAGTCGATATCGGTATCCTATTCCAATTTAGGCTATTCTAGTGTTTGTTTTCGTTTGCAAATTGGAATGGGAAACAATACTTAATTCCGATTGAAAAAAACAAGGGAATATTTGGCTCTTTTGTTTCATGCTCAAGTGGGTGGCATTTTGATTCCTCGGATGGAGAGAATCGACGTTAAATCTCCCCAAATTTCCTCTTGACCGAATCCATGTGAAAATTGACTAAAATACCCCCATGACATAAAAATTATCATAATATGCCAATCAGGTGAAAATGATCAGAATATCCCTAAGTCGTGGAAAATGGTAGAAATACCTCTTATATCAGGCAAAATGATCAAAATACCCTTGAGTCGTGGAAAATGACTAAGATACCCCTATAACATAAAATTGATCAAGATACCACCATGGTTTTAAATTTCGACCGAAATCCGAAATTTCGGGTTTTCCGAAATTTGACCAAAAAAACTGTTTTTTTAATATTATTTTAATATTTTACCGAAATTTCGGTAATTTCGGCCGAAATTTAATATTAAATAAAATAATCATTTCGGATTATGTACCAGATTTCAACGTAAATTTCGAAATTTTGGTCGAAATTTTGAAATTCCTTGGTCCGAAACTGGTACCGAAACCGAAATTTTAAACCTTGGATACCACATATCGAGTGTGAAAATTGACTAGACTAACACTTTAGTATAAAATAATTAAATACCCCACACCGGGTAAAAATGGCCAACATACCACTAGTCATGAAAATGATTAAAATACCCCATATTATATAAAATGACCAGACTGCCCTTGAGCTATGGAAAATAACTTAAATACCCCTATATTGGGTAAAAATTAGAAAAATACCCCTAAGTTGTAGAAAATGACTAAAATATCCCCATGATATAAAAATGATCATAATATGCCATATCGGATTAAAAATGACCGTACATAAACAATGTTTTGAGAAATGGTCCACATATTTTTTACATATACAATGTTTTCAAAATCATATCGATGATGAATTGAAAAAAGATCCCATTTTTAGGGGTGTCAAAGGATCCACACTATGTCTCGGTCACGATCCATTCAAATCCCTTATTGGTCGGGTGAGATTCATGGTGTTCTTCAGATCCTACTTCCCGTTTCCCAGTCACGATCCATTTCAAATCGGACTGTCCATCGGAGAGTCCTAGTATGTCCTATACTTCCACTGTGCACAATTAAAATGTTTTTTTGTTTTGTTTTAATGGTGATACACAATTAAAATGTTAAAAAGAAGTTAGAATGCTTAGTCGACTGGGAGTAAACCATTGTCCTTTTACTGGATCATAAGATATGTAATATCTCCCAAAAGACTTAGAGCCCTAGTACCTGCTATTGGAAGGGTTTCACCCCCAGGCGAAATTGCTACGCGCAGCGGAACTAGAAATTGCGTAGAGTAAAAATTTTCTTCAATTTCGCCCGTTAACTCTGGATAATAGAGAACTAGATGATCTTATGGTGCTGAAATAAAACATATAAAGATTAGTACTTTACCTTTAGAATTTGATTTACAAATTCTTATGCTTGATCTACTCATCAAATATCCGCGCAAGTTATCAACGTCGTGAATCCGCAAGTTGAATCGATGTATTCCGGTTCTTTGCACTTGTAGGAGATGGAATAACCTTTATTCCAGCAATGAATTGATCCAAATCAATTCTTTAATTAAAAGGGACAACTTTCCTTTAGGAGCCTTTATGTAGTTCTATCAAATTGAACTACAAATTCTAGAAAGAGAGTGTAGAGAGAGACTAGAAGAGAGAAAATTGACTACAAATTCTCCCAGAGGTGAGAGAAAGGGATGGACAAATTTCCGAAGGGAGAGAGAGTGGCTGTAAAATTTCTCCATCCATAGGTATTTAAATAGAAATTTTGAATTTGGATAATAGTTGGATTAGTTTCCCTACAATTTCTCTTGGTAATTCTAATCCTATGTTGAGTTTCTTATGAAATAGGAATACAAGGACCAATAACATGCTCTTGTTTGTAGGTAGTTTATCTTTTTCTAACTTTTTGGAGGTGTATTCTCCTAAAAAATCTCTCAAAAGCTAGATCCTAAAATCTAGGAAACAAATCCCTACTTCCTAAAGGAGGGGAAATTCAAAACGAATTTGGAGTGTGTAGGTGGTCTGCCAAGCATGGGGAGCACCCCATGGCCGAATTCTCCAGGATAATTCACCCCCTGTAATGTCAATTGTATACAGGATAATTCACTCCCTCTTTGTAATGTCAACTGTATACAGGATAATTCACTCCCCTTCTGTATAGCTCTCACTAATTAATATCTTAAATATATTAAATCCCATCCAATGGGAATAGAAAAGGCTCAAATGGATTTCTAAAATCCTTTTAAACATTTCTGATGTTTCTTCTCCATTTAATCAAATTCGTAAGTGCTTATAGATAAAATGCGGGGCCCTCATTCATAAGAATGTACTTGGGCAATTCAAGTTATGAGTGAGATCGTTGTAAGGATCCGATGATCGATCCTGCAGACCTCAACAGTGGGCTCCACTGCGATCTCGCTCTATAGTTAAAACTATAATCGCATTAAGTCAGTGGCCTCCATCAAGACGTAACCTTGAAGATGACCATCAAATCATCTTACCCCTAACCACATCTAGTATGTGCAAGTCCCTGCACTGATTTACATCTAGTGAGTTGAGTCCTACTCGGGGTAGACACCTTTTACCCCTTAGGCCCACTCATGGTATACCATTATAGTCAAGTGGTGTAAGCCTCGCAAATGCATTTGCTAAACTATTAAAACTTCTTAATGTTTCAAACCCATTTTGATAAACCTTTTATCAAACCCATCTGGCCAGGTATTTTAATAGGCCTACAGCTCTGAATGAAATTGTAGATGTCTTCCCTAGAGTTTAGAGCAGAGATTCCGTATTGGGTGTCCCTAATGATCTTGAGGGTTTGTCATACAATCCAATACTATTCGCCTCTCAAGTCAAAGGACATGTAAAGGGTCATGTTTGGTAGAACAACCTTATAATCTCATGTCCATAGGTTGTTCCAATGTGATCATGTTCAGTGCGCGATCAAATTGTCGCACCCACTCTTCTTGCTTTGGATCCACTACATAGATGGCCGAGATAAGTCACCTCACGGCACGTATATGTAGGCAAGGATGGTACTGGTTGTATACATGAAGAGATGTCCAATCTCAGCCCCAACCAAGAACTATTAAGGTTTGCAAAGAACCGGAATGCCATATCCTCCTTGCTCCCTTGGATCTATGAATCCTTGAGCATGGCATTCCTACTTTGTACCTAAGGACGAATACACATCATAAACATTCATATGTTTAATACCCATAATATGTCATGAAATGAAACTTTATTGATACTTTAATTCAAAGGAAATACAAAATGTAATGACTTTTAGGGCACTAACTCTAACACTTGCATAATGATGGAAATTCATGAACAGAGATGTTCACCAAATGAAATCCAAACAAGTCTTTTGAATACACAAATGAATAAAAATGCGAGTCTTTTTATCTTAACTAAAACCTGCAGATTGTAAATAGAGGGTGAGCCAAAAATGTGCTCCAATCAGGTCGTTTCTTTCTAGTTATTGCGGATGGAGCACATGCAAGGCAAGATTATGACTATCGACATAATGGATAGGCCTAGTGCATTAGGGTATGGGTGAACGAGTAGCGATAGCTTGAATGGATGCCGAGTGGATTAGGGTTACAGGAAGAAAATTGAGGAAGATGAAGAGATGTATCGATCGACGAAAATGGAGGAAAAGGAAAGTGAATCATGAAATCGCAAAAATGTGAAATTTATTCGCTTTTACAAAAATACCCTGCACATTACATACTTCATAATGGTATCACAGGATCCGATCCTACAAAATTTCGGATCCTGTATGAGGATCCGAAACACGTCCATGGATCTTTCTAGTATGCTCATATCTCGTCCATTGAAGTTCGGATTTGGAGTATCCAGTGGACCGTCTGGATCCATTGACACCCCTACCCATTTCATTTCAAACTGGTCCAACTATTGATTAACCCTAATTGAACGTGATGTAACTGACAAATTAAGGCTACTAATGTTGGCAGTACTTTGTTTAATAATTGCACAAAAGCAACTCATCTTTTCCTTTTTTAACTGGCTTCTGATACCTTTTTTGAAATTGTGATATCTTGTGACAGCTAATACCCGTAAATACAGCCCCCAAGCCCCACTCCTAAGCGTAAGTTCATATTGACTAAAAATAGCACCCCCACCACCTGCTCCTCTTTCTTTTCTTATATATTCTCCTCTCCTCCTATCGACCACATACAGCTTCCCCTATTTGTCTCCACCTTCCCTCTCATCTTCTCTTTCTTCCTTTCTTTCCTCCCTCCATTTCTTTCTCTTCCCCTCTTTTCTCTTCTTTCCTCTTGTTTCCTATTGTTTCTGCTCTCTTCTCTCCCCTTACAACTGTGTGAATAGTCACTTCTCATAGTTTCCTTTTTCTTCTTCAGTCTCTCCTTCGTCTCTCATCTTCCCATGGCTAAGATCTCATCACAACCATCTCTTTCCACTTATTTCTCCCCAGATACTTCTCTTATTTTTCCTTTTTTTCTTCTCTTTTCTTCCTCTCGTTATCTTTGCTAAGATCAGTTATTCTTTTTCCCTCGCTCTAGTTGTCTCTTTTTCTCTTCACGAACATTACCTGCAATGTATCGACATAAGCACGAATTCGCGCACATCGCCCCAGGTACGGATCCAACCATCCTTATTCTTTGTATTCCCTGTTAAAGTATAAAAGATAAATAACGCCTTTCTCCAATAGCTTAAGCTTTTGGAGAAGTTGGTCAGTTAACATGGTATCAGAGCCAAAGGTCTCGAGTTCAAACCTCCCGGATAGCAAAAATCCACATGCGATAGTCGGCCCAAAGTGGGACCACATGTGCCACGTGTTTGCCAAGTGGGCCACACGTGCGGGGGAGTGTTAAAGTATAAAAGATAAATAACGCCTTTCTCCAATAGCTTAAGCTTTTGGAGAAGTTGGTCAGTTAACATTCCCATCTTGTAAACATTTCCTTTGGAGCCTTTTTCATTATCATTACAACCATTAACTAATCACTCCTTAACCCTTGATACTCGATTACCTACTCAAATCCATCTATCCACAATTACTCTCATACCCCAATTGTATTTTATTTTTTTTGTGTTGTAGTTGTTTTTTCAATTGATTTTTATGATAGATTTGATTTTATTCATTAGTTATTTGTTTTCTTGTCTAGTACTTTTTATATGGAACTTGTGTGAGTGATTTAATTTCTATTAGATGTGACACTTAAATCTTTGAATTTCTATAAAAACCCTAGCCATCTTTGATTATTACTTATTGTGTATGTCGATTTAGGAATGCATGTTGCTATTTTTATTTTGAGAAATTCTAGACTGAAGGGAGCCCTTGCAAAAAAGAGGTGAAAGGGCTCTCCTATACTCCTATTGGCTACACATCACCATCATGCATTAATAACGGCTGAAAAGTAAAACATGATGGTGATGTGCAGCCAACGGGGGAGCCCTTTCACCTCTTTTTTGCAAGGGCTCCCTTCAGTTTAGACTTCCTCTTTTATTTAAGGAAAACACTTCTAAAATTGGATCCCGTGCTTAAAATAAAGAAGAGGTGAAAATGACAGATAGATTTGGTAATTTTCACTTTTTTTATTTGCTATTGTGGGAATAAGCTCTCCTTTTTGTTGCTTGCACGCGTGCACGCGTGCCACGACGAAGCACAGGATCCCGTAATGGGATTTGCTAGCGTCAATCGCAAAAGGCATTTCGCAGATGGTCTGTCGCATGTCAGAGCAGCCACCTCGTGAATGGAGATAAAATATCCTGAAAAGAGACTATTTTTTCATAAGGTAAGCTGGGACCGAACCCAGGTTGAGACACAAAGCCTCAACCGTTGAGCTGCAGGCCCAACCCCAGGCAGCTCCCTCCGGTGTATTTATGACAAACCTTTTACACTACAAGCGGATGGTTTAAGGGAGAATATATCATTTCCTTTGGATGAAATATATGTTCTCTAATGAGATGCAAGGATTGGACCCACCACATGGCCTCAAAATGATCTGCACCATCCATCTGGTGGGCCCACTATGCAAATGTCATAGCCCAAAAGATCAGTCTCATCAATACAATCTTAACCATTCGATCACTGGTAACCCAGACAATTATAAGGTAAAATAAAATTAAAAAAAAAATAGAGCAAAGGAAGAATCCATATTCAATGGGTGGGCCCAGTACCATGCATCTCATGGAATCTCCCACACAATACAAGACTACAAGTGCATCTTATATAGGATCCTACCCATAAATTCAGTTACCAGTTACCACAGTAGACTGAATTTGACCAAAATACCCTACCTAATTTTCCAGGTATGTCCATCTGTGAAAGGGCATTTTCGTCTCCAAGTAAACACTAATTGAGTGCGGTAGGTGAAAGTTGGCAAAAAATTATGTAATTGAGGGGTGGGGGCGATACAAAGGGGCTGCCTTTATTTTTCATTTTATTATCTGTGAGAGGGGGTTAAGAAGCAGTAGAAAGTTAGAAACAGATTAACGCGTATATAAATCTCATATAAATGAGAGTGATAAGTTTCTTCTGTTTGTCAAAATCTTCTTGGCAGCCATTATTTTTCGGAACTGAGGTGATTTTCTAACCAAATGGGGTTTTTTTTTTTTTTTAGCTCCCTGGAGTAATATTTGGGCTATTCTGATGTGTTTTGTGGCCACCCTTTATGGTTTTGAAGTTTTAATGAAGAGGGTTTTCTGATCTAATTGAGTATTGGGTAGTTTCTGGGTTGTAGGTGATTGTTCGAATCTATTTTTTTTTTCTTGTTTAAAAAAATCAGTGAATGAGGTGGATCATTTGGGCAGATAGTTTATGAGGTCTTATTCAACTTTTAGTTTGTAAGATTTTTTGTAGGTATCCCTTTTTAAGTATTCTCAAATTTGTTTCCGGTTTAATTGTAATGGCAACTATTCTTAGGGTTCTTTGAAGCTATATAGCGAGGCCCAAGGTGGGAATTACATCTTTAATGTCAGTAAATTGCCTTCTTTACTTTTGAAGCAATCCTCTCCACTCCACAAGTTCAGGCAGCTGTAGGATACATTGCGGGTTGAATTTTTCGTGTTTTATGTTTATCTTTCATAAATTGGATTTCTGGATTTTATAATTTATTAGTTACTCAATTTCTATGCACTTGTTAGTTTGTAGGAATATAGTACTAGACAATCTTTTCAGAATGATTAAATTTGTGCTGTAAAACAGTCTAGTAGTGTTTTTTTAAGGTGTCTTGGTTGATTGGATCATTCTGAATAGGGATATCCACTTTTTTAAAGATATAGTGAATTTTATGTTTCTTTTACATGAAAATAGTGGGGCATTTGTTCCTTGATTTAAAAAAAAAAAAAATGGTTATTGGATTCCAAATTCAAAATTGTACAAGAACAGGGCGAGGGTCCTGCGATACAAATAAAGTAAAAAGTGAAATATAGAAAGTCTTAGACAATATGAAATTATGCTCGTTTATTTTTTTATTTTTTTATATGAGGCATGATGCCCAACCTAATATTGTGTATTTTGGTTTCACTTATCTGTATGTTTGATATGATACCAGGCATGTATAAAAACCAGTTGCAAGAATTAGCTCAGAGAAGCTGTTTCAATCTGCCATCTTATGCGTGCATCCGAGAAGGACCCGATCATGCCCCTCGGTTCAAAGCAACTGTTAATTTCAATGGTGAGATCTTCGAAAGTCCAACCTTTTGCACTACTTTGAGACAGGCAGAGCATGCTGCAGCTGAGTTAGCACTTAAAACGCTCTCCATGAGAGGCCCTTCTAGATCCTTAGCTGCAAAAGTTTTGGTATGTATAATACTCTATTCTTTCCACTTTTTTTCTTTCCCTTTATTTTCTTTGTTTTCATTTGATTGAGATGTTTCCTTGCATTTTAACAAGTGAGATGCTTGAATTTAATAATGATAAAAGGAAAAATATCATGGCGTATGTTATAAAGGTCATCGGGGACTTATCCAATTCATGTGTACTTGTTCGCTACTGAAGTGACTGTGGGCATACATAAATTGGAATTTATCTATGGTACATCGATTCTTCTGAATGGGTGAAGTACTTTTGTTGGACTTGTCTCTGATTTTGACACTCCTTGGATTTACTGTGAAACCTTTAGATTTTTATCTATATTTTCAGAATTTTAGTAAAAATTTACATTTACCGTAAATTCAAATTTTATCCATCACAATAGTAAGCCATTTATATGGAAAGAAAGTATTATGTTGACCTCACCTATTAAATTTCCGAGTACATGCTATAAACATATTATTATGTGAAAATATTAAATCCGTAAAATTGATACAAAAATATTATTGAATACACAAATCCCTTTTTTTGGTTTGCGGAACTAGCCTGTGGACTTCGACACTAGTGGATATTCCTAACATAAATACCAATGCAAGATAGCCGTTTATTGATGAAAATATTGTATAATTCGTAAGCCTAAATTATTACCAAGATTAAGTTGCTATGGACTGCAGTTCTGTGCACTAGTGGATATCCTTGCTGATTTTGTTTCCTTATAAAAGTGAGGGTGTAGGTTTATCACCATTAGGATTATCCATATGCTAGGCCTTTCTTTTCCAAAGTTTGATTCCTAGGGTGTTTGTCCATGATTCTTGATGTGTAACTAAGCAATTTTAGACTTGGATATCCATAAAGTCCAACTGGATTCTCTACTTGCCACTCTTAGTGTCATTTTTGGACTTTGAGTGACATACCCATTGTTTGTTACTGTCCTTGTAATTCGAAAGTTTAGAGAAGTGCTAGGACCTTAGCCGTTATAGGTGTTGTTAGCTTGGTTTTTACATGAAACTTTATTTCCTGAATCTATTTTTAGTCAATTATATAGTTTGTTATTCCACGCTGCTTACACTGTTTGAATTGCTATTTACTCTAGTTGTTTCTCAATTTTCTCTTTACTAGTTTCGGTGGAAGTAGAGAGGACGTGGGAGACAATGGGAATTTCTCCTCTTTAGTCGAGCAATACCTTGCATAGTTGTTATTGGCGTTAACATCCCAAAACCCTGGAAATAATTGCAGTAGAAAACCATATGAAATGGCTAAAGAATAAGGAACTAAAGTGCGGGATGTTTGCCATGGAGAACACTAAGATAACAGATTCCCTATGTACATGTTTGGTTTCTCTACCCTTCCATATGCTAAACTAGATGTGGTAGAATTTTTTTTCCCAAACATGTTACAGATTTTTTCAGAAATTAATTTTTTGAAGAAATAAGAAAAACATTGATTATTCGCAAGACTTGAAAATACGAATTCAACACTTTCTTAGGTTATTTTGTCATGTAAAGTTGTAAACTATCTTATTTTATCTCATCGTGGGCTTCCTCCCACATTGACTGTGTTTGGAAAGTTATCCAAGTCCCCTATCTATGCTATGGAGTTTGCCAGCTTGACTTCTCTGTGTTTTGTCATAGAATTGGTCAAGTCGAGCACCTTGAAGAACTAATCTTGTAGAGCTCCCAGCTTGTTGTCTATGATTTAGCCGAAACTTTGAATTTATTGTCGACACAAGTGTCTTGCCGTGTACGACATGACACACATCGACACTCCTTTGGGCACTTTTAAATGCATTGCTAGGAGTGTTAGAGTTAATGTGGGTGTGTGGACACATACAGGGAGAGGTTTGTTTCCTACTTCCGGCCGGCGCCCTTAGTAGCGGTTTAGTCATTCTGTTCGGTCCGCGGGCCCTTACTGCACTGACGGTATTGCGTAGCTAATCACTGAACGTGCTGCTGACCGATTCATCTGTACAAAAAAGATCTTGGGCTATCCACTAGGGACTGGACGTCGTGCAACCCCGAAACGGGAATTTCAAATGATTTATGTGTATGTACGTGTGACCATTTCTAGATTTTTAGATTGCCATGTCATGCAACTCATATATGTGTCGAAACTCGACACACAAATCCGTATCGACAAATTATGATTATATATACTTTCTATTTTAGCCGTGCCCCCGTTTCTAAATTTTGGGGGTTTGGCGTGTCCGACACTCCGTGTTAGTGTCGACATGCGACACTCGTGTCCGTGTCCACGTCCACAAATCTTGTTTCATTCCTTGTCTACGATTGTTTAACAATTGTTCACCCAATGCTTAAAAATTCTGGCGAGAACTTTACCAAGGTAAAACCGATTGCAGTCAGGTGATTTCAATGATTGATGCAGTCAATTTTTTTTAACTCAAGAGAGTAAATGATTTTTGATTGACAAGTAGGGAAAACTTAGACTCGGACAAGAACTTGAGCAAGGTAAAACTGAGTTGGCTCAAGTTAGTTGATGATTGACTTAAGAAGCTTTTAAAAAGTCATTTTCAAACAAAAAAGAAGAAGAAGAAGAAGAAGAAGCTTTTAAAAAGTGGTTTCGCCAAAACATTGTTCAGACTTACGAAAGAGATCCAATGAGACCAATGTGAAATAAAAAAAGTTGCCTTCTATCCAAAATTAATGATAGCCAGATACTTTTATAGGCCTATGTATCATGTCTGAAACGATATGATGTTGACACTCATACCAAATACGCATTGTTAACGATATGATGTATCATGTCTGAAACATTATGATGTGTCCTATAAGTGTTGTTATCGATTCACTTGATACCTTGCATGGCCCTATGCAATGATGTCCCAATTTAGGATATGTGCTCGGAGGATTTTTAATCCTCACCATAACTATTTTGTCTTCTTTAAATGCTTGTCAATAATGATGAACACATGCTTTGGCCTAACATGTTGCATTCATCTTCAATCTTTTTAAGGACTTTTTCATGCGTTCTTCCGCTTCCTCGCTTGAATTCTTCAAATTAGGCATATGAATCAAGTGTTGGCTACTTTCCATACACAATCTCATATGGATTCTTTCTAATAGTGCATCTTGTTAAATAGTTGTCTGCAAATTCAGGTTTTGATAGAATAGTGTTTGGAAAATAAGATTTATACATAACATATATCTGGGGTGTCTATCTTGCAGCCGGATGCATTGCATTCGACTTATATACACATGCATGTTTAAATAAGTCAATTAGGTTTACATTTTATGCCCTTTGGATTATGTACAATACATGGGATTCTTATGTAATTTGGTTTGACATCAGTAATATAAAGGACAGTAGACAAGACATGAGGTTGACTTGGACTTGTCCTTTCTCAAACATTTCATGTGGCTTGACGTAGTGTTCCCAACAAAGCAAATAACATAACTATTCACTCATAAAGCCCATCTTTCATTTTGTATGTAGTTTTCATTCACCTCCTTTACATATCTGAATTTGATGATAACTACTCTTCAAATCAATTTTAGTGAACACTTTGGCACCATACAACATATTTAACATTCCAAGTGGACTGGTTACATCAAAGGCCGATATACTGCTTAAATCCTGAATAATATTTTTATTGTGTTTCAGTTTCCATTTTAAATAAAAATGCATGTGCTTTTCCTGAATCATCTGCTTCTTCGTCATTGGTAGAAACTGCTATACTTAGCATTGACAAGTATTCTGTTGATGCGACACCTCTTTTCATCTTTTTTTTTTTAACTTATGAATAAATGATTATAATAATATCTAACAAAAAGAGAAATGTAGTAAGAGTTCTCAACTCTCAGTTGTAAAACTGATTTCTCTTAAGGGTTCTGTTTTCGTTGTCGTCGATCCATTTTTTTTTTTTTCACGTTGAGTTGAGTTATAGAAGGCATCAGAAGTAGCCCACAACACTTTCAGTGGATGAAATTACCTGGGCGCTTACAATTCATGTCTCCTGCAAGAATCAAGTTGTGGGTATATGTGGTTTGTTAAGATAGTAGGATACCAATTCTGACAAGCTCTGACTGATACCCATCATTTCCAGGTTTACTGAGTATTGGTGTTCTTTTGCAGTTTATTTTCATGGATTTTTCTTTGTAGTGTGCATTATCTATTATCTTGTCTTGTATATGTGTCAACTCTTGCAGAGACTTGGAAGGCTATTTTTGTGCGGGATAACGTGAGATTGTTCCTGTTTTGTGTGTCAGTTGCCCTAGCTCTTTTGTTCTGCTCAGTAATTGCTCATCATTGTAATGATAACAACGGTAAATGTGAAACGACCAATTACTCCAAAAGCTTAATGTCCTGTTTGTTTCAGATTATGACAACCGATTGTAAGTGCTGAGTCCAATAATAGGTTTTCGACTTACAATCGGTTGTCATAATCTGAAACAAACAGGGCCTAAACCGTTGGAGATGGCGTTATTTAATCTTTTATCAGTAAAAAACACTAATCATAAAATACTGCTAGTGGTGCCTGGGATTGTTCTGAAGGTTGTTGATCTGGCATGGAAGCCTATTTATAACTTTTGATGCTGCTTAATGTAGGATGAGACTGGAGTATACAAGAATTTGCTTCAAGAAACGGCACACAGAGCTGGGCTAAACTTGCCGGTTTATACCACTGTTCGCTCTGGACCAGGTCACATGCCTGTGTTCACATGCACAGTTGAGCTTGGAGGAATGAGCTTTAAGGGTGAACAGGCTAAGACCAAGAAGCAGGCTCAGAAAAATGCTGCTATCGCTGCCTGGTCCGCACTGAAACAATGTAAGTATGGCAGTCATTTGTTTTCAAGTTCTACTTTTTGCATTATTCTTGCCCTTTATTTATGAGAGGACATCAAAATACGCAATTTTATGAAAATGACAATAATATCTTCATGATCCATAAACTGCCAACATGTTTTTGAAAAAGGAAAAAAATCACCTTTGAAACATCATTTTTGAGAAAAGTTGCTGAAAACTACTCTTTTTTACTAAGAAGTGAGAACTACTTGAGAGTTTTGTTAAAGCCTAGTAGTTTCCTCACGGTAATGACATGTCAGATGGGATACTGGTATCCATACCAATGTATTTGGGTAATGTGGAATTGTATCCAACTCTATGTAACTTTCTCTGATATATATATAGGGAAAAGTGAGCGTACACGGCCGAGTAGATAAGCTTATCTACTCGGTCGGCTAAAAACAGTGGGAGGCCCACATTTTTTAGGTGATCTAAACCATTCATTTGAAATGTCCTTACCTAGATAGGGTGTCCAAAAAAAATCAGCCCCATAGGATCATCCTAACCCATCCAACAGTGGAGGGAAACATGGGTCCATTTTTCCCCATATTCCCCTCCACACTGGATGGGTTAGGATGATCTTATGGATCTGATTTTTTGTGGACAGCCTATGTAGGTAAGGGCCTTTCAAATGAATGGTTTGGATCACCCAAACAATGTGGGCCCCCACTGTTTTTAGCTCGACCGATTAGATAAGCTTATCTACTCGACCGAGTACGGCCACTTTTCCTATATATATATATATATATATGAGTAAAAAGGGTTTCTGCGCTCAAGTGCAGAAACAGGGGTGGGTCCACACTGTTGGGGGGATCCAAAGCATTCATTTGATGGACCCATTCATGGATAGGGTGTCCACCAAAAATCAGCTCAATTGGATCATCTTAGGGTGTCCATTTGTGGGGTGAAAAAATGGGCAGATTAGTGGACAAGTATCTATCCATTTCACCCCCACAAATGGACACCCTATGATGATCCAATGAATTTGATTTTTGGTACACACTCCATCCATGAGGGGCCTTTCAAATGAATGCTTAGGATCACCCCAACAATGTGGCCCCACCCTTGTTTCCTGCACTCGAGCGCAGGAACCCTTTACCCTCTCTCTCTCTCTCTCTCTCTCTCTCTCTATATATATATATATATATATATATATATATATATATATAGCAGAAGAGAAAATGAGAGAATTATTTGAATATCTCCCAAAATTCTAATAGAATTACACATCACTTTTTTTGACTTTTTTTAACAAAGGCACGCATTCAACCCACATATTTTCAATCCTACGTCCTCCTTTATGCTTTTTAACCTATGATGTGGTCCGTACAGTTCTTTGTCGGCCCGTGCATCGCACGAGGTTTTTTACTATTATATATATAGTGTTCCTGCGCAGCTGCTCAGATAGCTTATCTGAGCAGCTGCTTCAAAAACTCATGTGACTCACATTTTTTGGGTGATCCAAAGCATTCATTTGAAAAGCCCTTCCATGGATAGGGTGTGTACAAAAAATCAGCCCTATAGGCTCATCCTAACCCAATCAAAGGTGGAGGGGAAAATGGACAGACACTGTTTCTGACCATTTTCCCCCTCCACAAATGGCAGGGTTAGGATGATCCTAAAGGGCTCATTTTTGGTACACACCCTATCCATGGAAGGGCCTTCCAAATGAATGCTTTGGATCACCCCAAAAATGTGGGGCCACATGAGTTTTTGAAGCAGCTACTCAGATAAACTATCTGAACAGCTACGCAGGAACTCTTCTCCCTCTCTCTCTCTCTCTCTCTCTCTCAGATAAGCTTATCTGTGCTCGAGTGCATAAACAGGGTGGGCCCACATTGTTGGGGTGATCCCAAGCATTCATTTGGAAGGCCCTATCATAGATAGGGTGTCCACAAAAAATTAGCTCCATTGGATCATCCTAACCCTTCCATTTGTGGAGGGAAAAATGGGCAGATTTATGGACAAACAGTATCTGTCCATTTTTCCGTCCACTATTGGATGGGTTAGGATGATCCCATGGATCTGGTTTTTGGTACACACCCTATCTATGGAAGGGCCTTCCAAATGGATGCTTTGGATCACCCCATAAATGCGGGCCCACATGATTTGTCAGCACTCGAGCGCAGATAAGCTATGAGTCCTCGAGCTCATAAATTTTTTTCCCACCCACACACTCTTTATCGCAAGGTACAATGACAATATTAACTTTAAGTAAACAACCATACAACCTAAAATATTAGCTTTAAGTAAACAACCATACAACACACACACACACACTCTTTATCGCAAGGTACAATGACAATATTAACTTTAAGTAAACAACCATACAACACACACACACACACTTTATCGCAAGGTACGATGACAATATTAACTTTAAGTAAACAACCATACAACCTAAAAGGTACAATGACAATATTAACTTTAAGTAAACAACAATACAACCTAAAAGCTAAGGGTGAAGATGAAAAACTGAATACAAATGAATATTTAATAAACATTAAATGAAGGAACCGATATCTACACCACTTGGTTTTGATATATACTCCCAGTCTTTTACAATTGCCAACAAGATGTCATAACAAATGAAAAAACTTTGAAAAGGATGTGTTGTACTGTCAAAGGATGTGTTGTACTGTCAAAACGATGTGGCGTAAATATCAGCTACCTACTAGAAATTATGATTATAAACACAAGAATGTTTGGGCGAAACTATGATTATAAACACAAGAATGTTTGGGCATCACTTTTTTCTCTTATCATTCATATCTGTATGGGTAAGCCCATTGGTTACACTCGATGAATAGCATGAGCATTGCAGAGGAGCAATCTGTGCAGGCATGTAGCTGTTTTTCTGTTTTGCTCTTTTCCTTAATAAAGTATTTATGTCTTTCTAAAAAAAATACTTGAGCATTGTAGCCATTTCCTTCTTCTGGAAGATATTACCTGGGGCAAAAAGTATCTCGCAACAAAACTTTCCTGTGATCCAAGATCCTTGATTTAGCAGATTCTTCGTTGGAAAACAGTATCATTTTCATTATAAAGTTACCTTTTATTAAAAAAAAAATTGTTTTCATTATCCTTAGCTATTATTTGGTCTTCTAATCTGATTTCTTAAATATTGTTGGAAAACCAATGGTATGTTCCAACGTAATGATTTTCATGTTGCCTCTGCAGTCCCACGTTTGGGCTCTTCTTCCTCGTCCTCATCTTCCTCTCCATCATTAGGGGCCGAAAGCAGCGAGGAACAGGAACAGGTCACTGTTGCCCGTGCTCTTGCCACTTTGAATGCTGCAGATGGAAACAAGCGATCAGCTCAAAATGATCGGCAACGTGGAATGCGGAAACCAGGTTTTGTCCACAGAGACATGAACCCAGCTAGTGGCATGTCCTTCTATCCTTCGCCATACCAGAGTTGGACATATTCTCATTTGCCAACTGAATTTGCAACGTACCAAATGTGGCAGCAAGAGCAAGCATCCCATCAGCAGAGTCACTTGTTGACACTTCCGGCCCCACCACCCCCAAGTGATCCTAGAGTTTTTCCATTTACAAGCTCCATATTCAGTCCAACTCACTACCAATATTTTCCAGTACTGGAGCAAGAATCCATCAGTGGAGTGCCGGGCTTCACGGTGCCTGACCCGGGTTCGTCGTTGTATTTCTCAGACCAGTCAGTATCTGTTCCGGTCAGAAGTAGGTCCCGCGTAACCATACAAGAGATACACGAGGAGAAGACCCACCGGGAAGAGAAAGAGTGGCTTTGTAATGGAACATCAGATGCTGGCAGGGATACTGGTAGCCAACATTCCAATCTCCAACCAAAATCCTCGGGTTTTCCTCCATTTAAAGTCCAAAATCCTCCTATTCCTACTGACAGTCATGCTGAACCACAAATTCAAGGGTCAGAGGAGGACAAGACAAAGAATGGTGGCTCTGGTTTCACAAACACCTCCACTAATAGAGAATCCAGCATTGGGGGGAACTCTGGTTTGAAGCCAGTTGTTTCAGGTTCGTGCCTATCAATGGTCCACAATTCTATTGATGATAAAAGGATTCAGGAGATTCAACAGGAGGAACTCCAAAGGGAACAACATGGATGGTTGTACCAAGGGCCAGTACATGTTAACAGGGAGGCCATATTCAGGTCTAGGGCTTCAAATGCGAGTCAGAGTTACTCTCAATTTCAGTCACATGATCCTTCTCTTTTATACTCTTCTCGGGTTAATCCCATACATCATCCTCCAACTATGAGTTCTTTTAGACCTCCTTCATTAGCAGCTCCAGTGACAATCAGAACTGCCGTTACCGCAAGCTCTGCGAATCGAAGAGCAGATGCTTTGAACACCGGAGTTCCTCTTGCTAATTTCATGGCTCCAGCAGTTCAAGTTAGGCCAGTTATACCAGTCAGTTCTGCGGCACCAGAAGGGAAATCACCGGAATTAAGGCAGGGGAAATTATTATCTGGTCATAAGGCGGGAACTCAAGAACCGGAAGATGTCTCAGCGGCGAATTCAGAACTCGGTAAGCTTCGAATATGAGCATCATATTTTTGGTTTTATGTTATTGGGAACTATCTGATCATCCCATATCTAGACTTCATTTTTAATTCCCTGTGAACTTATAGCATTGTTTTAAATTATGTGTGCAATTGAGATGTGGGATTCAGGTTGATTACAGCCAACATCCCGGCACCTCACTTTTGATAGAATAAAATGAAAAACAAAGTTTTGGAATTTCTTGAAATAACTGAATTCAACTGCCCATACATGTTTTCATGGACGATTTAGATGGTTCATTTTCGTCTCCTAGGATTCTTCTTCACTTGTTTTCATTGTTTCTTAATCTAATCTCAATGTTGAGAAAGGGTCCCAGGATCGATCTTGTGAGTAACCTATACACCAAAATATGGCGTGTAAAACATGTCTACAGTCTGGTTATTGCACATGATGGGTGATCCACGCACCCAAATTAATGGGTCATTGCCTAAAAATTGCACCAATTGGATGTTCTTTGCCATTTTATCAACTGCCTGCATTTTGATGATCATGAGATAATGGTCTGCAAAAATGCCCATTTTCTAACAGTTATGATCGTTTTGTTCGATCTGGGTGCTTTTTTGCTACTGTTCATCCAATCCCCGGCCAATCAGTTAGAAGGGAGAGATTGTTTATACACTGTTTCAGTGTTATATACAGTGTGTACTCTATTCATACACACTTGTTTCTCTTCTACTAACCCGGAATTAAAATGGTGGTGGGTTTCTTAAGAGCTTGTTTGGGCAACTTTCCTTGCTTGGACTGCAACAAATATTTAGATAATTTGATGGCAATAGCAGAATTCTGTGTTGGGAATTTGATGGCAATAGCAGAACTCTGTGTAGTTGGTGATATAATGTGGGCCCCTTGTTTGCTTTGCCTTCCTGAGTGATTGTGAGATCACCAGAGCGCCATTTGGTTGAAGCACTCGCCACAGAAAAGGCTGGGAAAGGGGTATTTTTTGGGTCAAACTTTAGTTGATCCGGCGTTCGGTTGCCATATTGCAGTGTTTTTCATCAACTTTCTTCCATTCCTTTTCCTTCTCACATAAGAGGAAAATGAGAAGAAGCCTGTTTCCGTTGCTCCAATCTTTTCCTGTCAACCAAACGTTTTCCTTTCTTCAATTTTTCCTTTCCTGTTCTTTTCTTTTCATCAAGGGGGGTGAAGACGGAACCTTTTTCTTATTAGCATACCTTTTTTTATTGATGTCAAGGGAAAATTATCCAAAATTGTCCTTAACACTAGATTTTCAACCACAATCCTTTTCATCTATGCAATAACCAAATCACCTACAGTCCACCAAAATCATTTAATTTTGCTCTTTACATTTTTGTCTTCTAAATTTTAACCTCTTTTTAACATTTTAACAGAGTCTATTAGACTTACAATTAACAATTAATCTAATATAAATCTGTATTAATAGGATTAAATAACACCACCTCCAAAGGCCTACGCTTTTGGAGGAATTGGTTTTTTCACAGATATATTTGGTCTCTTTTCCTCGTCGGGCCACTACTCTTCGTACGCTACAAAGGGGTGGCCAGAGAAGAAGAGGCGGCGACTATATTGCTTCCAAAAATTCAAATTAAGTTTGAAATTAACAAGTTTTTGCCACTCGAATATCCAACTGACCAATTAATTTCTTAGGACCCACTCTATTTTTCTTTCCCCTCATACTAATGACTTACACCACGCCAACGCCAAGGTGATACTATACTGCTGAGTTATATCCCTTCCCTGTCCCAATCAATAAGACCCTGTTCGTTCGAGATTATGACAACCTATTGCGAGCCCCCCAATCCGATTATTGGACTCGAAATTATTGTAATTTCGATTCCAATAGTCGGTTTGAGGGTTCACAATAGGTTGTCATAATCTCAAACGAACAACGCCTAAATAGAACTGGAATTCCTATTGGTGCCCGACCATGCAACTATACTATGTGTATATGAAAAATTGCAGGAGATGGTATGATTTTTTTAAAAAAGGCTAATGGTATTGAAAACTAGGATTTGGTGTTCCTGTAAAATTCTCGGGGACGTTTGGTAAAGCAAGAAAAACAAAGTAAAAGGGAAAAGTTTTTCTTTGGGAGATGAAAATTTTGCACCCCCTCTAGGCTAATACGCAACCCTTTTAAAGTGAATTGTGGGCAGACTATAACACTTTTTCACGTCAATTCAAGTTAACAAGGGTGCGATTTATCCTAAAGGTGGTGCGAATAAATCATTCCTCTTTTCTTGTTTTTAACATTGTTTGGTTGCCATTTATGTGACACTACTTGTCGGCTGTAAAATTTTCAAATGAAAGCACATTTGACTTACCCTCAAATCAGGAAAAAAAAGGAAAGTAAAGAAAAGGAAATCGGTTTTCCTTTCCTTCCACTTCTGTCTTAGGCACATCCAAAAGAACTCCAAAGCATTAGGGGAGAAGATATTGGGATAAATTGGTCTGGTTAGCTTGTTTGTTTGATGTTTGGGATAAATTGGCCTAATATCACGGGTATTTTTGTCTTTTTATTAGGTAATTTGTCTTTTATGAGTTAAAAAAATCCACCATAGGTAATTGGTCTTTTATTAGTTAAAAAATCTACCATAGGTATTTTGGTCACAAATGGATGGCATGACCAGATTTGCAAAATTCACTCAAATGTGATGACTATGTTTGTAAATTATCAAACTCTAAGACTGCTTTTGCAAATACAGCAAAGCAGAAGACTTTTGCAAAAATCCCTTATATTATTTTGGAGCATACCCATTTCCATATATTTAAGATGTACACTGTTGGATTATTTTTTTGCACCCATTTTGTTGAATGCAATTGATTTTTGGGGGTCCACTAGATGAAGGGTCTAGATCAATGATCTGATCGTCTACAAATACACCTTCGATCGCGAGGCTTGGACCTTCGGATTCCTCTATCGGTACCGTACGTTCCACAATGAAATCTGCCAGCACCTGGGACTTGATCGCTAGGCGGGGCTTTATTTGGATGTCGAATTCACCCAATTCCACTGCCCAATTAATCAGACGCCCTGAGGTGTTGGGCTTCTGCAGTATCTTCCGAAGAGGTTGGTCGGTGAGTACGGTGACAGGATGAGCTTGAAAATATGGACGGAGTTTTCTCGCAGATACGACGACAGCGAAGACGAATTTTTCAATATCCTGATATCGAGTCTCTGCGTCATGGAGTACTCTGCTAATGTAGTAGATAGGTTGTTCCGCCTTTCCTTCATGTCAAACGAGTACAGAATTTACCGCGGCAGGCTCAACTGCTAGATACAGGTACAAGTCTTCCCCCGGTACCGGTTTGGCGAGTCATGGAAGCGTTTGGAGATAGGCCTTCAGTTGGTCAAAGGCCGTCTGACATTCCTCTGTCCATAGAAAGTCTTTCACACTTCAGAGATTTTAAAAGAAGGGCAGGCACCTTTCAGCAGATTTAGACATAAACCTACTGAGAGCCGCTATTCTGCCGGTGAGTCTTTGTACATCTCTGACTTCCTTCGGTGCTGTCATTTCTAAAAGTGCTTTTATTTTTCGGGATTGGCTTCAATTCCTCGCTGGCTAACCATGAAGCCTAGGAATATTCCGGAAGTAACCCCAAAGGCACACTTAGCGGGATTCAATTTCATTCGGTTTCGCCGGAGTATATGTTCCTTCCAATTTGTTCGGCAAAAATCTTATTGACGAGACGTTGGTACGTAGCGCCAGCGTTTTTGAAGCCGAAAGGCATAACTTTGTAACAAAATAACCCTTGGTCGGTGACGAAGGAAGTTTTTGGAATGTCGGGACCGTACATCTGAATTTGGTTGTACCTGGAGAAGGCGTCCATGAAGCTTAACATCTCATGCCCAACGGTGGCGTCAATGAGGTGATCGATCCTCGGTAATGGGTAACAATCCTTGGGGCATGCCTTGTTGAGATCCGTGAAATTAATGCAGATTCACCACTTACCGTTGGATTTCTTGACCATCACAATGTTGGCGAGCCACTCCAGGTAGCGAATCTCTCTGATGAATTTGGCATCAAGGAGCTTATCTACTTCTTCCTTGATGTGCTTTTGTCTTTCGGCGGCGAAGTTGCGTTTCTTTTGTTTCACGGGCTTGAAGTTCGGATCCACGTTCAGTTTGTGGACCGCAACATCGGAGGGGATTCCCTGCCCCCAATTCGTTCAACGCTGGCCTTCCGAAGATTCCATTGTAAGTGGAAGGGACGCGAACTATTACAAAAGTCTTCATGATGGTGCATTGGCTCGGATGAGCGCCAAATGTTATGGGGAGTTTGATTTTACCTCGTACCTTGACTTCTCCTCCGGAGATTCCGAAGATGGAGGACATTGACTGAGCTCCCAGTGTCTATCAAGATTCGCCCCATGTTACAATTGGCGATGGTGAGTCGAACTACTATAGCATCATCATGTTGTCGATCTATGGTTCCAAAATCTGCTTCGGTGAAGGTGATAGGCACACTAATACTTGGGTCAATTTTTGACTTCTTGGAGGGGTTTTCTATGGAGTTATCTTGCCCTGCATAAAGAGCGCGCACTTCGTCAGTCGGTCCTCCGGACATCGGGTCTCCATAAATGGTGTCAATATTTCTGATGATCTTTGGTGCTTCTTCCTGATCCGAGGCTCTTTGCCGACTGCTTTCTGCATGGTGGTTTGGTGAGCGATGACGTTCATCCGGTCGGTGAACTTCGGATCGGGGTCGCTGCTGGTTCCTTGGGGGATTTTGAAGGTAACAGTCAATCATTCCTAGTCCCGCGAACCTTTCAATTTCATTCTTCAGATGATAGCAATTGTCGGTGGTGTGCCCATGACCTTGGTGAAAACGACAATATTTGTTAGAGCTTTTTCCTTTCCCCGAATTTCTCATTTTTAGGCCAGTTTATGGGTTCCCTATCACGGATTTCATACAGGATATATGAGATGGTGTTGTTCAATGGAGTGTAGTTGACCCTATCAAACTGAGGATTTGGGGCGCGACGATTCTATCGTCATTGTGTTTTGCCTACTTATGACTCGGTAGCGCCCTAGAGTCGTCTTTTTTGCTTTTCGGTTCCCCGGGTGGTTTCCAACTCCCTTTCCATGACAAATGATTCCTCATTATTGATGTATCTATCTGCGGTGGCCATGAGTTCTTGGAGATCACGAGGATTCACATTCAAGGGGACTTTCATGTCTCTATCTCGGATGGCATGGCGGAGTGCAGCGTGAACCATATTGAAGTTTGGCTCGTTGATTGGTGGAGTTCCACTCAGAACCGACCAATAAACTTCCGCAATGTTTCATCATTTCCTTGTCACAAGGTCAGGAGAGCATCGGCCGGTTTCTTTCGGGGCCGACTGTTGATGAAGTAAGTGACAAACTCCTTTCCCAGTTCATGGAATGACTCGATGGAGTTGGGCCTCAATTAGCTGCTAGCGTCTTTCTTCAGGTAGGTGGAAAAGGCTTTGCACATCGTCGCGTCGGAAGCATTTCTGATTACCATCGCACGACGGTAGGTTCGAAGAAACTCAAGAGGGTCTGATGACCCATCATAGAGGTCCAACCGAGGCATGTCCGAATTAGTGGTGACAATGGCATTGGCAATTCTTGGGATGAACGGGGAAGCAATCTCACTATCCCATTCTGCCAGGAGGTCCGGATCACATGGTGTCTTCATTTGTTGTTGAAGTTCTCTTATCTGACGCTGGAGTTCAGCGATGATGGCGGGGTTTTCTTCTGTTTGGATTTTTTTTTGGGCTTATTACTTGCGGAGGTATCTGATTCTCATTTCGGTGGGCAAGGTTCGACGGTTCCATCATCGAGTTGTCACCCCTTCGATGCCGGACATCACGATGGTCGGGTGGTGGGCTGGTGATGGAAGCAGACCCTTGTTGATGTTTATGTGGTCTTTGACTGTGAGGATTTCGCCCTTCTGAGGATCCTTGCTCTTCTGGAATCTCGACGGGATGAAGTCCTCCGCCCGGCGTATTTACGGGCGGAGGTGGCGCCGCTGGTTGGGGAAGGATCCTTTGGAGTACTTGCTGGAGGGCGACTGCAACACTTCCAAGTTACTGTGTGAGTTGATTGGAAGCAGTCATTGTCACCAGAGTGTCCCAGAGGTGTTGGAGTACTTGCTGGAGGGCGACCGCAACACTTTCGAGTTGCTGTGTGAGTTGATTGAAGGCGGTCATTGTCACCGGAGTGTCGCCAGAGGTGACTTCCATCTTCTCGAGTGGGTCGTGGTCTCGTTAGCTTGCTTGGCTTATCGTAACCATTCCACCATTGAGTTGGGAGGTAGTTTTCGACTTTGGCATAGTCAGGTCCCACGGATGGCGCCAATCTGATGACGCCCAATATCTGACTGCACGAACTAGCTTCGTAGAACCTGTAATCCTGCACTCACAAAAAAAGCGTCAGCGGGCCCGAAGTTGTGACTCCGGACGGCCACTTCGATACTCAAGTCAGAGACGGGCAATCACAGACAATGGATGGGGAATGGGAGAGGGCTAAGTCAAGTTACCAAACCACAGAAGAAGAGAGGGAGAGTTGGATTCCATTGCTTGAGTGCGTAGTCCCCTTTTTATAGGGGTAGAGATCCACGATCTTGGAGATATCAATCGTACCATTGATTTTGCCTACGTGGAGCGTGATGGTTGAAGAATAAGATCGTGGAGATATCAATCAGACCCTACATTTAGCCCACGTGGAGCTTTGATAGTTGGCGAATAAACACGTGGAGACACGATTTCCGACGATCGTGGGTGGTGGATTAGGCAGGATGTTTTGAATTAAAAAACCGCGCGCCTTACGTGTAACGGCCGTCCGGATTTACCGTTTGGGGGCGTGATCCCCGCGATTGTGTTTGATTTCCTTGGTAACTCGGTACCGCTTAAGGGAGAAGTATCAAGGAGGTCAATTAAGGTTCGTTACCAAGTGTTGCTGGGGGACTGTGTCGATCTAGTTGAGTAACGGAGAAGGGGTTTGAGGTTCAGTGCCGGATATACCGATTTTATCCCTAACAGTAGAAAACTGATTATATTATTAGACTCAAATTTACATTTAAATTTGAGTCCCATTATATCACAAGTTTTCATGGAAAATGCCCAACTCTAACGTCCTATGTTTGTTCCATTTTTTTTTAAAAAATCATATAGAAAGGGGAAATGGTAGATTCACCCCTATTCTTTACATGGGACAGCCAATTCCAGTGTCCTTGGCAATCAGGGCCATTGAATCCTTCCCACGGGAAGTACATCGGACCCTTTGCAGTCATAGATACACTGCTGTTGGTTGTCCAAGACTCCCAAGTAAAAAAAGGAGTGGATACATCACTTCCCCAAAAGAAATTCTCCCCCCTCCCCCCAAAAATAAATAAATAAATGAATAATCAACAAACCTCCAGTTTATATATAGTAATCAATTCTTGAAATCCAAAAAAAAGGGACCAGATTTTGAAAATTGATCGTGAGTCTGTAACTGATTATTCTACTATTAATTAGGCCATTTTCGTTTGAGATTATAACAACCGAAGTTGGGCCCCCAAACTGATTATTGGAGTCAAATTACATTAATTTTGACTCCAATAATCGGTTTGGGGGCTCACCATAGGTTATCATAATCTCAAACGAACAAGGCCTCAGACTTAATTTCTAGCGGAAAATGATATATTTGGCCCCTTTCTTTTTCTTCCTTGGGCCAGCCCATTGTTTGTGAGAAGGTCATAAATTCATTAGAGGGGGCTGGCCCACTGAAGAAAAGGGAGCCAATTTATCACTTCCCTTTTTAGTCCAATAATCAGTTTTGGACTCGCAATCGGTTCTTAAAAACCAAAACAGACAGGGGCCTACGTGGGGTGAATAACTTGCCATGTTATATAAAGTTATTAAATTGTCCCTGATATTGAAGATACTGACCATAAACTCCATTCAATAATGAGGGTAGGGTGAAGGAAGCTCAAAGTAGTCTCTAGGCCTGTTAACGGGCCCAATTCGTATATGATCCACACATGTCCTGACATTGAAGATAATGACAATAAACTCCATTCAATAATAAGGGTAGGCTCAAGGAAGCTCAAAGTAGTCTCTAGGCCTGTCAACGGGCCCAATACGTATATGATCCACACATGTCTAGATCACGATCCATTACTCCCTTTATGTCTCGCAAGCACAACTAAATAATAGATCAATGGTCCACGTTGATTACTACTCTTCAATAGAGTCCAAGGTGAGAATGTATTCAGGGAGGTTTACTTTTACGTGGATTGAGTTGAGAGAATTTAGGAGTTTTACTTTTGGTAGGATTTTCTTTGAGCAAAATTAGGAAGTAGTAGAGAAACTTTAGGATTCTAAAATTTGGCTTTCACTGTTGAACGTCCAAGTAAGGAGATATCATAGGTGTTAGACCTAAAATCGGTAACAGGTACAGCAGTGATGTAAGAGCTGAGCTGGATGACTAGGGGAGCTGAGTCCTGAAGGACCGGGGTGAACGAGGAGTGAGGTGGTCGAGAGAGAGAGTCCTGCTATGAGGGCTGAGTCCTGCACAAGGCAAGCGAGGTCAGAAGACCAGACCGGGTTTTACTCCGGACAGGCCCTTCGACACTCAAGTCAGTATGAGCAGGAGTGAAGGGGAGATGTCTAAGAGTTTAGGGAGAGAAGGGATTTTCGCATTACCCATTGGTTTGAGCTTTGAATCCCTTTTTATAGGGAAAACCTGGTGAGGTGTCATGGACAGGTGTCCAGGACAGATGACGGCCTGTAAGAGGCTGGAGTTCACCTACTCCAGGACAGGTGGCAGACTGTGAGTGGCTGGAGTTCACCTGCTCTGGGACAGGTGGCAGCCTGTGAGTGGCTGGAATTCACCTGCTCTGGGACAGGTGGCAGCCTGTGAGTGGCTGGAGTTTTTACACCCCATCAATAGGGATTTGTTTTATTTCCTAATTATAGTGAAGTTAGAGTTTATTTAGGATTCTTCTTTACGTTCGCCATAGAAAATCTATAAAAGGTTTAGATATCTTATTGTGAATAAAATTTTAGTTGCCTTCTGTTGCGTCCCGACGTGATACCCACCCGCTGTTATCATTGAAAACAAGTCAACTGCTACTTGCTGTTACCTTTCGCAAGCCATCTGCTGCTTGCTTATCATTGTTGCCGCTCACCGGAGAAGAACAAGCAATCCGTTGCTTGTCTAGAGAAGAGGGAGCCATATGTTGCTTGCCTCTATCTATTTACAAGGTATGTTTTACACTTTCCCTTGGCTGCCACTACCCCTAGTCGTTGTCTTGTTTTGACAGACCATAGAACCTTTAGCCTTGCAGCCAATGGAACCACCAACCATCACTTTACAAGTTTACATCCTTCAATTCCGTCCTGCAACTGACAAGTGACAACCCATCTACCCACTTATTGCAATCAACCACCCACATTCAAGCCTAAATTCCTTTGAAAACCTGTCCCTATTTTAGGCCATAATCCTCTGGCCATAAAAAAAAATAAGAAATATATAGGGAAATGTTATCAACACTACTGCATTTTGATGAGGGCACTCCTCACTTTATTAAAGGTACGGCATGGCCCACACCATAGGATGATCCAAACCGTCCATTAGATGGGTCACAGCCTAAATAGGTTGTGCCCCAAAAATTATTTCCATAGGTTGATCCTAACCCGTCGATCTATAGAGGGTTAGGATCAACCCTATAACATCCAGATCGGAGGGTCAGATCAACCTATGGAAATTATTTTTGGAGTATATCCTATTTATGATGTGGCCCATCTAATGGACGGTTTGGATCATCCTATGGTGCGGGTCATACCGTACTTTTAATAAAGTGAGGAGTGCCCTCATCAAAATACAGTAGTGCTGATAACACTTTCCAAATATATATTTTCGTTGTTATTTTTGCTCTCGCTACCTACCCTTGTATTTCAAATCCAAGCTTACCCACGCGTTATTTCTGCAGAAGATTTTCAGTCTAAAAATAGCACCCTACTTATTACCCCTTAATTACAATTACGAAAGACGACTATCTTCTGCTCTAAGTTTATATAAGCAAGCGAGCCCAGGTAAGAAAATGGGCAGTCCTCTATTTTCTTCATCACAGCCTTCAAAGGAATCATCATCACAATGTCTAAGCCAAGGTAAAGTCTTCTTCCTCCTGCAACTTTATATCTGTCTAAAGACCATGTTTGGATCTAGGGAAAAGTGTTCCTGCGCAGCTGCGCAGGTAAACTCCCTCCGCAGCTCAGGAACACTTTTCTCTTCCTAGAAACATTTTATGGGTTTTTTCTGATTTTTTTCTATGGTTTAGTTCACATGCATCAATTTTTTGGAATTTTAAATTCTATTGTTTGGTTCCACCCCTTTCGTTGAATCTGAGAAACCTCCATTGTTCTTTTGATTTGTTTTTTTAGTCCGATATTATGTCTAAGACTATGTTTGGATACAGGGAAAAAAATTATTGAAAGCAATAGTTTCATGGAAACATTTTGAGTTTTTTTCTTCTAAATTTTTTCTATAGTTTGGTTTACATCCACTATTTTTTTTTGGGACTTTAACTTCTAGTGTTTGGTTCCCCCTCTTTCATTGAATCCGAGAAACCTCCACTTTCTTTGGATCTGTTTTATTTAGTCATATATTTTATCTAAAGACATGTTTTGATCTAGGTAAAATAAAATTATAGAAAATAATAGTTTCCTAGAAACTTTTTAAGGGTTTTTTTTTTGAATTTTTTCTATAGCTTGGTTAACATGACATCCACTATTTTTTTGGAATTTAAAATTCTACTGTTCGGTTCCGCCCCTTTCGTATCAGAGAAACCCCTATGGATATTTTTCCCCCCTTTTATTGAGTCCTACAATATATTACAACATACCATGGAGTTGTCTAACATCTAGGAACAATATATGGATTGTAGGTTGGAAGGCAAGGTGGCCATAATCACAGGGGCGGCCAGTGGGATAGGCGAAGCTACGGCGAGGTTGTTTGCCGAGAACGGAGCCCTGGTCGTCATTGCCGACATCCAAGACGAATTGGGTCATCAAGTGGTGGCCTCCATAGGCCCTCACAAATCTTCTTACCAACATTGCGACGTAAGGGATGAAAAACAAGTCCAAGAAACCATGGCCTATGCCTTAGAGAAGTACGAACGCCTCGATATCTTGTTCAGTAATGCCGGTATAGTGGGCCCTCAGGATGGAATTTTGGATCTAGACATGGGAGGATTTGATAACACCATGGCCGTTAATGTACGTGGGCCTGCCATCACACTAAAATACGCGGCCCGGGCCATGGTGGAGAGGAAAATTCATGGGTCCATCATTTGCACTGCAAGTGTGGCGGGGTCTATTGGGGGCGCCGGCCCACATGCCTACACCGCGTCTAAGCATGCTCTTGTGGGGTTAGTTAGATCGGCCGCGGGAGAGCTTGGGAAGCATGGGATTAGGGTTAATTGCATTTCTCCTTGTGGAGTTGCCACGCCCTTGGCTTGTGCTTTTACGAATTTGAGTCCTAGTGAAGTGGAAGCTAATAGTTCTGCTTCGTCCAACTTGAAAGGTATAGTTTTGAAGCCAAACCATCTCGCTGAGGCCGCTCTGTTTCTCGCTTCGGATGAATCAGCCTTTGTCAGTGGACTAAACCTCAATGTGGATGGAGGATTTACTGCTGTTAATCATAGTTCAAGGTTCTATCAGGGATGCTAGTAGAAAAAAATTGTTCTTTGTATGCACTTGAGGGGCTGTGTGTGTGTGTGTGAGAGAGAGAGAGAGATGTGCTTCTTTTTATTTTTTAACCCTCATGAATAAAATACATTGAACCTGTTTCTTCTAGAAAATTTTCTGTAGCTAATGTCATAAACTACTCACTAAACGCTTTTTGTTTTGGTCAAAGGGAGATTCTTATTAATTGTCCCCTCTTTTTTCTGTGAGAGGGAAAATGGGCTTCTCTTCCATAGGTCGACCCTGAATTTTTTTTGCACAGGATTGCCCTCACCACAAAAAAAATCTGAACAAATGAATGCTAATGTTAGAGAATGAGAAGAAGAGAAAAAGAAGAAGTGTAGCCCACTTCCCCTTACTTTGATATATATAGAAAGAGAACATACAAATGACCACTATACCCTTAGGCTATATAACACTATGTAATACATCTTCTAATACCTTCTAACACTCCCTCTCAAGCTGGAATGTATATATTGTACATTCCAAGCTTGTTACATATGTCACTCAATTTTGTATAGCTTAAGAGCTTTGTGAATACATCAGCTAACTGATCAACTGATCTCATGAAAGAAACATGAATCTCGCCTCTTTATATCATCTGGCGAACGAAGTGGCAATCAACCTCTATATGCTTGGTTCTCTCATGAAAGACCGGATTGGTAGCTATATGAATAGCAGCTTTATTGTCACAATAAAGCTGAGCTGGAGCAGATAAAGAGAAACCAATCTCTGAAAGAAGATAACGTAACCAAATAAGCTCTCCACTGGTATGAGAATAGCACGATACTCTGATTCGGCACTCGACTTGAAGACTATGTCCTGCTTCTTACTTTTCCACGACACTAGATTGCCGCCAACAAAGGTGCAATATCCAGTGGTGGATCTTCTATCTGCTGGAGATCCTGCGCAGTCCGCATCACAGAAGTCTTCTACTATGGTATGACCATGCTTCTTGAATAGGAGGCCTTTCCCTGGCGCTCCTTTCAAGTAGCGAAGAATCTGAATCACTGCTGCCCAGTGAGAAGTACGGGGTGAGCTCATATGTTGGTTGACTGCACCAACAGCAAAAAATATGTCTGGACGAGTGACTGTAAGATATATGAGCTTGTGGACCCCGATCCGAGATAGAGGCGAGTGAGGGAACTAGTCCCTAACACCCTCTACTAGATCATCCACATGTGAATGAGAGATCTGCCAAGGAACTCTCGAAACGGATGCCACCCTCATAGCATAGCACGAGTGACGATATAAAAAGAAAGAGATATATTTTGATCCGGAGCCAAGGCTCGAAACCGAGACATACCTGAAATAAACTCAGAGTCGCCATCCATAAATATGCCATGGAACCCTAAAATCAAATCCTCTGTGCAATGGATAACCAGAAATATATATGGATTCGTGCCTGGTTACGAAATGAGAAGGTCTGAGAGCACCCCCAATTCGTCCGAGTGCAAGCACTTGGTCTCTTATGCCATTTATTATTAACTCCAAAGAAGTTTGGGTAAAAATCATGTGAAATGGGAACAATCTTCAGGAGTCGTCTACCTAAGCATGCATTTCCTGAGAATACAAATAATGAACACACATAAAATAAAATGAAAGATGTGTCACCTAAGCATAGCTAGATTATGAATGACATGCCTAATAGGTGTCTAAGTTTTGATATGCGAACACATGCAAGCTACAGCTAAAGGTATAGGATCAGTATTAGAAAGTAAGAAAACACATCAAAACATACAATAATTAAACAAATCCTAAGACTCTAAACTATTAGCCCGAGTCCTCGGATGGTCTGGTATTCATCCAAAGAAGCCTACGTATCCCCGCCTCCACGAGAATCAAGGCAACGTAGTTCTTCGCGCCTATTCTAAGCTAGGATGCCTAAGACACCTAGACCTCTATCTTAGACTCGATCTAAAAGACCGGACCAGTTATTAAAGTTTCTTGTACGATTATTTAAATTCCAGTGAATTGTGGATTTTAGGACACCCTATATGCCCTAACTAAATGCAGGTTAGCCCTAAGCTAATGCAGGTGGTTCCTAAATCCTATGTATAACTAGGCTGTATTTCCTAAGGAAAACAAAGGGTTGACTAACGCATCCTATTATAGTCATCACTCGGCGATGTGGATCGCCGACTGACCGGACGGAGGCGCTCCTACGACTCTAGGACAGACCTCTAACTCTAAAACAAGCACACAACAAGCAAACAAACAAACAACCTATCAAAAGAAACTCCTAACTCTGAAACTCTCTATCTAGGAGAAACTCCTAACTCTAGAGGAAAATCTTTTGAAAACAAGATTTTAAAGGTTGCTTATTCAAAAGATTAAAAAAAATGCTATTTACAAAAGTTTGGCTGGACTTGGGATATAAATCCCAAGCTGCACTACGTACCTCGGAAGAGGATCAAGCCAACGTAGTTTGAAATGAACTCTCCTAACTACCACTAAAAGCAAACACTCCAAATGATTTAATGGCTTTACAAATTTTCAAATGTTTTTGATGTTTTAAATTTCTAATGTTTTTGAGTTTTAAAATATTCAATATTTTTTGGATTTTAAAACTTTTTCCAATGCTTTTGAAGTTTAAAGAGTTTTCACCATTTTGGTCAAAGACCTAAGGGAATATACAAAGCAAAACCTTAGGGCCGAACCCTAGGGCTAACAGGGGAAACCCCTAAACCAGGTAAACTAACGCCGAAGACGAGGGAATGGTCTAAGACCACAAAAAAGAAAAGCTCTAATGAGACTGTGCTAGTCTCTAACAAAGAAGAACGACGACAACACTAAGGAGAAACTCCTAACAGATAATACCAAGTGTGGACCCCGATCCGAGATAGGCGGCGAGGGAACGGGTCCCTATCACCATCCGGATCATCCACGTGTGAAGGAGAGCTCTACCAAGGAACTCTCAAAACGGATGCCACCCTCATAGCATAGCACGAGTGGCGATATAAAAGAAAGAGATATGTCTCGATCCGGAACCGAGGTTCGAAACCGAGACATACCTGAAATAAACTCAGAGTCGCCATCCATGGATATGCCATGGAACCCTAAAATCAAATCCTCTGTGCAATGGATAACCAGAAATATATATGGGTTCGTGCCTGGTTACGAATGGGGAAGGTCTGAGAGCACCCCCGATTCGTCCGAGTGCAAGCACTTGGTCTCTTATGCCATTTATTATTAACTCCAAAGAAGTTTGGGTAAAAATCATCTGAAATGGGAACAATCCTCAAGAATCGTCTACCTAAGCATGCATTTCCTGAGGATAAAGATAATAAACACATATAAAATAAAATGAAAGATGTGCCACCTAAGCATAGCTAGGTTATGAGTGACAAACCTAATGGGTGTCTAAGTTCTGATGTGCAAACACATGCAAGCTACAGCAAAAGGTATAGGATCAGTACGAGAAAGTAAGAAAACACATCAAAACATATAATAACAACATAATAAATCCTAAGACTCCAAATTATTAGCCCGAGTCCTCGGATGGTCTGGTATTCATCCAAAGAAGCCTACGTATCCCCGCCTCCACGAGAATCAAGGCAACGTAGTTCTTCGCGCCTATTCTAAGCTGTGATGCCTAAGACACCTAGCCCTCTATCCTAGACTCGATCTAAAAGACCGGACTAGTTATTAAAGTTTCTTGTACGATTATTTAAATTCCAGTGAATTATGGATTTTTAGGACACCCTATATGCCCTAACTAAATGCAGATTAGCCCTAGGCTAATGCAGGTGGTTCCTACAACCTATGTGTAACTAGGCTGTATTTCCTAAGGAAAACCAAGGGTGGACTAGCGTATCCTACTCTAGTCATCAGTCGGCGATGTGAATCGCCAACTGACCGGACGGAGGCGCTCCTATAACTCTAGGACAAACCCCTAACTCTAAAACAAACACAAACAAGCACACAACAAGTCCAAGACAAACTCCTAACTCTAAAACAAGCACACAACAAACAAACAAACAAACAACCTATCAAAAGACACAACCTAACTCTAAAACTCTCTATCTAGGAGAAACTCCTAACTCTAGAGGAAGATCTTTTGAAAACAAGATTTTAAAGGTTTTTGAAGAAGGTTTAAAACATTTATTTACAAAAAAATATTTGGCTGGACTTGGGATGTAAATCCCAAGCTGCACTACGTACCTCGTGGAAGAGGATCAAGCCAACGTAGTTCGAAACGAACTCTCCTAATTAAAACCTAACAATCCAAAAGATTTAAGGTTTTTAATGTTTTTGACATTTTTAAATTTTTGATGTTTTTGGATTTTAAAATATTCCAATGCTTTTAGATTCTTAAATGCTTTCACCCTTCACGGGAACACGCAAGCATAATCACAAACTAGGGCAAAGCCCTAAATCAAAAGGGGAAACCCCGAACAAACAACAAGCGTCTCAAAGAGACGAACCACAACACGCGAAGAAGTTAGTGTCCCAAGAACAATGAAAAAGATCTAAGATCCCTAGCAGGTAAAAGCATCTTAAAGGATAAACTCCTATCTAACAGACGAACCAAAAGGCTACGGGGCAAACTCCTAACATATAGGATAACCAACTCTAAATGGGAAGCAAATGAATCCAAGACTCTCTATTGCTCTATAAGGGAGGTCAAATGAGTCAAAGATTCGCTCTAGAAAGGAGGGCTCTAACATGAGGCTAGGTAAGCCTTCTAAAGGGAAAACTCTCTAAATGAGACAAGACTTGTCTCCAAAAAAAAAAAAAAAATTCTAATGAGACAAAGTGTGTCCCTTAAAATGAGACTCATAGAATTTGAAAGCTCTAGACATGATTTAGAAGTGATCCTAGAAGTTTAGATGTCTAGGTTGACATATAGCACAAGTTCCACTTATTTAGCATATAAAAAAATTTGAAAGCACTCTACACAATAAGCAATTTTCGCAAATACGGCTCTAAAATATAAAGTAAATCATGAAAATTGATCAATATATGATTTGTGACTTGCTAGCATACTCATCATGTCTCAATACAAGCATTAGAATCAATATAGGCTCAAAACAATCTAAAAAAAAAAAAAAAAGAAAGGGTGAAATTTCCACCCAACATGTAATTTTCACCAAGAATGGTCAAAAATGCCAAACAAATCATGGGAATGATTCAATATATGATTTAAAACTTGCTACCAAGCTCAAAACATCCTAAACACTCATTAAAATTGAATAGAGCTCATATTGTCCATGATTTTCAAGAAATGACACAGTTATGTCATATAAATGTGAAAAATGCAACTTTGCACTGACTTTTAGACTCCTCAAACATCAAAACCATCAAAAACTCTACTAATCAAAATTGTAGATCTCAGCATGAATGACATCCTCTCAGTTGACCATTTCGTTTGGATCTGGCCAGAAGTGGCCGGAAAATGGCCTCTTCCGATCCATCGCCATTAAAAGACATATTAGTGTTTTAACTGAAAGTTCGGGCTCAGTTTTGACACTTAAAACATCGCTTCTGGAAAAATTCACTCAAGGACAAAGTATTAGAAAATATTTTTAAGAACATTTTTTCTTTATATGGCTTCGGACGAAAAGACCTGGAATAGCCTAAAAAATGGCCAACAAGCTGCTGTTGCAGAAATGACAGTTGTTTCAGGAAAACTGAAGCTTGCAAGTCGTTTTTGACATATTAAAAAGCATTTATGAAAATATTTGCTCAATAAGACAGTTTTAGGAGATATTATAACGAACACTTTTCCAGTTGACAGTTTCGAACAATTCCGATCAAAAGTACCCCAAAAATTACTCGACACGAAAATTTCTAAAAAAAAAAAAACTTGACAAAAACAACGTTATGGGCTGAAAACTTTAAACGGGCATAACTCTCTCGTCTTTTGGCCAAATTTGGGCCGCCATATGTCGAACTGACCGGCTTGACGAGATCTACAAAATTGATATGTTTGTTTTTGGTGATTTTAAGCTTTAGAAATCCGAAAATAGAAAACAAAGGGCTGGACAGCAAGCATTTAAGGGTATTTTCTAAGCATACAAAGTGTAAAATGAAAGAAACATTCACTTCCATTGTATGAACAAAATGACACTCAAGCAAACATGGAAACAGGGATGATGCTAATATCATAGCCACATGTTGAGGCATGCATTTTAACCCAATGTTCAAACGAAGTTTGGTTAAAAATTGTTAGGGGCAAACGATTAGATAAGCTAAGCTTGTGTCATTATAAGAAATGATGATAACCTTAATAATCAAGGGTCCTTACCATTCCTAAAAAGGATTCTCACAAAATTCATCTAGAATAAATAGAAACATCACCAACTCATAAGCAAAAATTGAAGGAAAACAAGGTGGGGCTGCTATGGGCATCGCCATGCCTCACGAATTATACCAAGGTAAACCACCTAAACTATTGTAGTTTCACAAAAGGATATGATGAGCAATTGATTGAAATAACAATGGCAGACCTGTTTCATACTATTGCTGAAACTGACTAATGCTATAGGTTAGGACATAGGATAGAGCAATGATATGAACAAAAGCTTGCATTTCTTGTCTTGCTCCCGGTCAAAATGACCACCTTTCTGAGAATTCAACCAACTGTCTAATATGATGGGAGGAACAAAAGGATTCAATGCCATTAAATGAAATTGATGGTGTAAATACATGAAAATCCCCTGCTCAAAGCTATTCCCATAAATTTGGTGAGCAAGAACCAATTAACACATAACATGGCTATGAATATCAATAAAGCTTGACAGAAGACACTTTATATGATACAATCACATTCATATAATCATTTATCCCAATTGAAATATAGATATTTATAATACCTTCTCCTCTTTATCGTATGAACCAACTATACACTCACATACTCATACATATATATGTATACATACACACATAACTTGGGCTGAAATATAAATGAATGAGCTGACATTATGACACAGAAAACTTGGGCTGAAATGTGCATAAAAACAAGGGCTGAATTTTGGATTCGGACTGTGCATAACAAGGGCTGAATTGGTGGACAGAACTTGTGCCAAACAGGGGGCAGATTTGGTGGACAGAATTTGTGCTATACAGGGACAGATTCTAATCCAAAACAGGGACAGATTTGGTGGACAGAATTGTGCCAAACAGGGGGCAGATTTGGTGGACAGATATTGTCCTAAACAGTGGCCGAACCATGGGCTCACATTGCCAAAACATAGGGCTAACCTTTGGCTGAATTGTTCAAAAAAAATGGAGCTGTTTTATGCCAAAACAAGGCTTAAACTGTGCCAAAACAGAGATTACACTGTACCAAAACAGGGGATGCTTTATGCTAAAACAAAGGCTGAATTGTGCCAAAACAGGGGTTGATTCAACAGGGACTAACATAGGGGCTGACTCAGCAGGGACCAAAACAGGAGCTGATTCAACAGGGACCGAAACATGGGCTAATTCAAATAATGGGCTGAAACAGGGGCTGATTCTAATAAGTTATAAAGATGAGTGGTGTTGTGATTAAAGTAGAGAAAATAATTTTTAGCCCAAACACCCATTTATTCACAAGAAAGTGTACTAATAGGTGTGTCCTCAAAAGGAAATCATAAACAAATTTATGCTAACCAATACATATAGACCACGAATTAGAACTAAAAATGGTTAACCTCACAAATCAATTAACAAGGGGAAAAAAAAAACCTTTTTTCTTTGAATTATATGGGGTATCAACGATGATCGGAGCTTTCTTCTTCTTTTTCTTAAAAAATTCACCCAAGCAACTCTACTCTATCTCAACAGATCTTGACTCAGAAAAGGAAAAATGTAAAAAATATGCATTTTAACAAATTGATAATTGCAAGGGCAGTAGTGATCATGAGAATAAAGTCTGAGTTAAAATCAAATTGTTGTCTGAATTATTCCGGAAGAACCCCTCTCTTGTGCTATAAATCTCAAATATTTTGTAAATCTGATCAATTACACTCCTTTCCCCTTCATTTGTATCAAAATCAAGCCTTTTATCTTATAAGACAACAAAGAAAAATTATAAATCTAGCACCTGTTTCAATTTCAGAGTAAAAAACAAAACTCATTTAATAAGCATCCAAAAGAAAACTGATTTTCTACAGAAGAGGAATTTGTACATCATACATATGAGAAGTGAATAAAAATTGAAAGAAGAATACCTGGAGCAAGATCGTTGTATTTTCTTTATATCAAAGCTTTAACACAAAAGTATGAGAGTAATAGCTTCAGAAATTGCCATTGACAACTTGTCTCCAGTCCTTCTCCACTCTTTTCTTTGTTTCTATCTATATTTCTCTTTGATCCCTCAAAAAAGGAAAGAATTGACAGAGGATGACAAAGGAGAGGATGGCTAATGTTGTAACGAAGTAGAGTTGAAGTCATAGAGTGCTCGCCGGCAGTTAGGTGAATGGCCGGAGCTCGTCGGACCTTGCCGGAGAAGACAAAAATCTAGGGTTTGGATCGTGAGATCTACTCTCTCTCTCTCTAAATTTTTTTTTGAGAAAACCCCCTCTTTCAAAATGAAGACCCTTGCCCTCTATTTATAGAAGAATCCCATAATTTTTACCCCCCATAAGTTGTCTTGGTACAACCCCCTTCTATGTTATTTGCCTTTGGCTTTGGTTGCATAGGGTGGCCCATGTAAAAATTTTAATGAGATAAAAAAAAGAAGATAAATTCGTGCTTCTCTGGTTACCCAGGGACACCCTCCTGCAGCAAATTACCCACGCTTTATTCCCACCAGGTCACCTCCTGGTCAGGATAATGCACACCCCTTCTGCGACACTAAATTTATACAACACTACTTACCCCTCTCGTTTGCTATGCAAACCGCGACGGATTTTTCTGAAATTTTAGAGGGACCTAAATGGGACCCTGACCTATGCTAGGAGTGATTTTGGGACATCAAATTCACCTATTTAAATGATTTTTTAACAAAAACAACGGTTTAGGGTTCGGTCAAAATGGGGTGTCTACAGATGCCCCTCTTTGGCAGAGCGTGCTTGTCGCGCGAATGCCAAAGTCGAACAGACAACTCATTTTGATCGACCCGAAAACAAAACAAAGTAATTTTTGGGTTTTTGATTCAAAAATGATATCCACAAAAGTAAAACAACAAAAAGACACTACAAGACTCAAAGCAAATAGGGAAGTGATCTCTCACTAACCCTAAAAAAAAAAAGTAATCATGACATCTCAAAGAGATAGCCTCTCTCAACGCTCATGACTCAACTAAACAAACAAAAACAAATCACAAACACTCTAAGATTTTATATCAAGACCTTCTCAAAACAAATATAAAATCCAAACACTCAAAGAATTTTTTCTTTATATGATGCCGCATAAACCAGCTCCATGGAAATCCAAATTCGTATGGTTCTGCACAAACCAGATCCATATGAACCTCCTCTCAGATATACAAAAACAAGCATAAAACCAAACACTCAAAGAATTTTTTCTTTTTTACTATGCGGTGCTGCATAAACCAGCTCCTTACAAATCCAGATTCTTATGGTTCCGCAAAAAAAACAGCTCTATATGAACCTTTCACAGAAACAAAACACAAAACCAAACACTCAAAGAGTTTTTTTTTTATTTATTATTGAAACTTTACCAAAACAAGTTCAAAAACACTCAAAGAGTTTTTTTTTTTTTTTTTTTTTACATATGAGATAACCAAACTTTTCAAAAACAGTTACGGCGCCGCACAAACCAGCTCCATGTAAATCCAGATTCGTATGGTTCTGCATAAACCAGTTCCATTTGAACCTTTCACAGATATTACAAAACCAAACATCCGAAGATTTTTTTTTTTAAAGTGTGGTGTTGCATAAACCAGCTCCATATAAATTCAAATTCGTACGGTTCTGTAAAAACCAGATCCATATGAATCCTTCACAGATATTACAAAACCAAACATCCGAAGATTTTCTTTTTAAAAGTGGGGTGCTGCACAAACCAGCTCCATGTGATTTTTCAAAACAAATGCGGTGCTGCATAAACCAGCTCTATGTGATTTTTCAAAACAAATGCGGTGCTGCATAAACCAGCTCCATGATTTTTCAAAACAAATGAGGTGCTGCATAAACCAGTTCCATGTGATTTTTCAAAACAAATGCGGTACTGCATAAACCAGCCCTATGATTTTTTTCAAAATAAATGTGGTGCTGCATAAACCAGCCCTATGTGATTTTTTTCAAAATAAATGTGGTGCTGCATAAACCAGCCTTATGTGATTTTTCAAAACAAATGCGGTACTGCATAAACCAGCCCTATGTGATTTTTCAAAACAAATGCGGTGCTGCATAAACCAGCTCCATGTGAATTTTAAACATAAAACCAAACACTCAAAGAGTTTAAAAACGGGGCGATAGCTATACAGACCATTGCTGAAAATCCATCTGTTTAGCTATCAAGGTAACTCTGACTCCTCTCTTTCAAGGTAGCGAATCACCTAAGATTTATATAGTGCTTCATAAACCAGCTCTACAAGAATCTCTTCGCAGATATGCCTGACTCCCAACTTCGTTAGGTAGCGACACATTGCGGATCAACCTTGATTTGTATGGTGCCGCATAAACCAGCTCCATACAAGTACAAAACCAAACACTCAAAGAGTTTTTTTTTTTTTTTTTTTTATCGTTGTATGAAAAACTTCACCAAAACAAGTATAAAACTAAACACTCAAAGAGTTTTTTTTTTTTTTTTTTAAAAAAAAAACTGTAGAAAAAGACCAAACCGCATAATATGGACTCCAGTAATTTTCTACTTTATTGAAAACTTCTCAAAAACGATGGAAGGAAAATAAACCAGACTCCGAAACACAGAACCGTCAGTTTCTATCCTTATTAAAAACTCAAAAGATGGAAGAAAAGGCAAACTCCGAAGCACAGAGCTGTCAATTTCTCTCCTTATTAAAAACTCAAAAGATGGAAGAAAAGGTAAACTCCGGAGCACGGAGCTGTCAATTTCTATCCTTATTAAAAAAATCAAAATGATGAAAGAAAAGCTAGACTCCGAATCACGGAGCTATCAATTTCTATCTTTATTAAAAACTGTAAAGAAATGATTGAAAAATTTGACAACTTTGATTGATTTCACTAATGGATTAGTTATCTCTTATCGAGAGTAACTAAGAGTGCATGATCTTTGCTGAAAGCAAAACTCAAATAGATTGATGAGATTTTTGGATAATGACTCTCTTTAACATGTGAGAAGCATTTTGCTGAGGTTTGAAGACTGTAGGAGTAGGTTCTAGACTCCGCTGGGAATTGGAGTTTCTGAAACTTTGACTCCAAAAAGAGACAATTTAATCAAAGAATTCAACTCAAAGAGTGTTCAAGCTTCTCTCGCCTCTATTTGGTAAGAATAGATATCACAATTATCATTGTTTAATATCTTTTATGACGCAAGTCATAAAAGATGCCCCTAGTATGATGTGCTTCCATGACAAGGTCTTAAGAAGGCAGAACCAAGGTATGTAGGAAAAATTTGAGTTTGCATGGGTTCTTTCTTTGGTATAGTGGTAAAACCATATCCTCAAAGGTTGAATGTAAGCATTCTTCCTTTTGTTCAATGTTTCAGGCTTTGATGTCTCTGACAAGTTTGAACAAAATGTGACTTGCATCTTCCTTGATTCATAAACCAGGATCTACTTTGAATTTTTTTCGCATTTCAGAAGGTATACAACCGCTTTTTCCAGTGCCATACACTATGAACTTTAGAAGAAAATGAATATCAATGAAAAACAGACTTCTAAGGACTCAACAAAGAAGATGCAGATTATTCAAGGGACTTGACTCACTTTTGATTCACCCTTAGATCTGATGTGTTATTTTTTTATGGTAAGGCTAGCCACTTTTAGAGTAATCTCGAGAACAATATCAAGAGGTTCTAATTTCCTCCATCAGGATTTCCGTCATGGTTATTACCCCCTTCAGATTGCTCAGTCTTAATGCCCCTAGTTTAGAAAGGTGTCAAAGTAAGTCTTGTCATCCCTACTCGGATTCCAAGATCTTGTCCTGTGCAGTGATTGCTTCTTCATCTCTTCGAATCTCCTCTAGTGGGAACTCATGATTATTGCATTCCAGATTTCTGGTCTAGCAAACTATTTGCTTCAGCTTTTGCCTGGAATTCTCATACTACTCAAACTCCAGAGTTCTCCATAATCGAGGAACTCCTTCCATGTCTTATCAGCTCACTTTTTGGGAAGTCTTCTCCTCTGACTGGATTGCCTCTTCAAGTTTTCAATCCAGTAGACCGCTACCCTCATTTTGCATAAGCCGGCTCCTTTGGTTATCGACTTAGCAAGTACATGACTTTATCTAGGTCGCCCTTTCGGGTTTTCAACCTAGTGGGTCTTCAGACTCTCGTTCTTTTTATTTCTTTTTGTTTTTATTTTCAATTGCTTTGAACCTTTGCTTGTTTCACCAGAAGGACTTTCTAGGTGGGCTCGGGTTCAAAAGGGTTAGATATCAAAAGTTCAAACGATTTGGACCGAATCTGGTCTTGCCAGACTACCTACGTACCCCAAAAATGGAGGATCAGGTCCGCGTAGTTCGCTTTGGGGTTTACAAAGAATGGTTTAGCTTTTAAGCTCCAAAATTTTAAAAGGGGAAAGATTTAGCTTTTATCCCCAAGGTTGACCAAATCTGAATTAATCAGACTGCCTACGTACCCCTGAAGAGTTGGGGATCAGGTCCGCGTAGTTCAAACTCATAAAAAAAAATGCCCCTGGTTTATAATGTGGTTGGAAAAAAATGGTTTGATTTGAATTTTTGGCCCAAAGGGTTTACAAACGAATTTTTAAACGTTAGGATTTTGGCTAAAAAGGCTCAAACGTCCAAAGATGACCTCCTAGTGTTTTGGTGCACAAGCTCTTTTGCTTAAGGTTCAAAGACTTTGAATATTTTTATCGAGGAGTCTGGCGGTTTTCTGGCAAGACTTTAACCATGGTGCTCCATTCTCTTCTCGAGATCTTGAATTCATGCTCAAGATTCTTCAACTTTCAATTGTCTCCAAATAGTAAAGACGATTCTCATCTGCGATCTATCTCATTGACTCCATCATCTGGGTCTTTGATATTCCAAAAGAATTGTCATATAGACACATTCTCTTTGTCTTTCTCTCATATTCTAAACATTAAAAATGTCCTCTTTTTTTTTTTTTTTTTTTAATATTCCACCTTAAATCCATAATGAAAATATACAGCCCAATTGTTCTATTAGGGCTCAAATCTATGACTTCATTTTAAGAAAGTCTTCTCTCAATTTTTCATCAGCTCCACAGGATGTCCAATGTCCATCTCTCTTGAATTTTGCTCTTTGACCCTATGTCTCAAACAAATGGAGTCTTGCTTTGCACCATACCCCGACATTCACCCGGTTTATCCTTATAGGATCCAGCAAGACTACCTCAAACCCCTATAAACAGGTTTATCAATTCCTCGCTCTCCTCGGGAGATAAAGTTTTGCCAATCCATCCTTCCCGAGTTTCAGATTTCGATACCACTATCAATGGCTTCGATTTCTTCTTCAAGTGGCTATGCTAGACGCTCTTCATCTCATTTGACCATTTTTCAGATCTTGAGAGAAATTTCGTCTGCATTCTCATCCGAGAAGGGTGTATTTAGTTATTTTAAACATTGGATCCAAGGGTGAATCAAAGAATATCAAAGATACGAAATCAACAACTTTATTGAATTGAAAAATATAAGTACATCAGTAACTCTTTGACGCGCCTCAATGGGCTCTACATCAGACTTAACAGTAGACTGGACATTGACTCGACAAGAAGACTGACAAACAGTATATATTCTGAATTATTGATGACACGACTAGACTTACCAAATTTGACACAAGAGTTGGTATATGCTCAACAAAAGACAAACTCTGAAAACTGGACACTTCTTCATGAGCAAGAGAGTGGCACTGAGAGTTCTTGGGCGATACACCCTCCTCCATGATAAAGGTATCTACTGAGCTTGATCCTGAAGTATGAATCTCGGAAAGGGTAACCCTACAAGGCCAGGGTTAAGTGGGACAATAAAAGGCTATGTTGGCAATATAGGGGAAGCAATAGACTGCCTTGATCAAATGTGTTTGAAAATGGTTTGTCTTTTGGAGGAATGGTCTTTCGTTGAACACAGACTCTTGACTTGGAAGCGCACACACTAGATCAACAGTCATGAGATAAGAATTCTGAACAAATAGAAATAAGAGCAATCTTGAGCATATCTGTTGGTACCTCAAGTCAAAATATCAAAAATGATGACATGATCTAAGTAAACTAGGTCTCAAAGAAACCCTCAATCAACTACTTTAAATTTTCTTTGGGTATGACTTCTCTTCTTTCGGGTATGAAAGAGTCAAGAACGATAAACACCCTTAATCTAAATAGGTTTTGATCTCAACATTAATCATGCACTCATGAAATAGATGGGCAAGACATAACCAATCCATTAATGATCACGGTATGATACAAGAATACAAAGTGAAGGACGGAGAAACATAGATCAAATGGATAATCAATGGCTCATATGATAGACCATGGCCATAAGAATGACAAAAGTAGGGTCAAGGACCAGATCTAAAATCTGAATGAAAGATGAACATGCAAATAATTTTTATGTACAAAGAATCTCTATAAAAAGGTAAATCCTAACCAATGGATATACAGGTGGAATGTAACCAATGGATCAAAAGATAAACCACGGCCACGAAAGTAACAGAGAAAGAGCCACAGGCTAGGTCTAAATCTAAAAATTGGATTGATATAATTGATTTGAATTAGATAAGGAACCTCACTAAAGAGTAGGCCCCAATCTGATAATCAAAATATAAGATATATACATATATATCCTAACCAGGGGCACCAGCCTTAAAATATGATCTCAAAGAGTCAAGATACTTGACTCAAGACAGACATGTGAGTGCACTAGGACTGCGTTGTAGCCACGTAAGGTGAGCTACAATAATCTAAGGATAGGACATAGCTCTTAAATCTAGGCTCCAACATGTGTAAGCAACACATGTTCGTCCTTATATGAATGCAATATATATATATAAGCACATGTAGATCCTAATTGGGTTTTACTAAGTCAACAAATATATCCATGTACATAATATTTGTAAAATGAAAATAGGGCTCCGGACTCAATATATTGGGTACTATGCTTATGATCCATACTTAAAATGTATAACACAAGTACGCCTAGTGTTATACATAGTATGCTTCATTGCTCATCGGCTGCTGTAAACACAAGTACGCCTAGTGTTTACGACCGCAGCACCGGCGCATAGCTTGGTAATAGATACAACAGCACCATCTGGATAGTGATATCCCATGAGGCACGCATTATATCTATCCCGTGGAGCCAATAATAATAAAATCAATAAAAGAAAGAAATAAAAATAAAAACAAAATGATGTATGCTATGCAGTGTGTGAATCCTTTATTTTAAACACCTATTTGGTGCCCCTGGATTCTAATCGATTAAATTCCCATTTATAATGATTTTAGCCAAAATTCTTCAAAGTTAGCAACAAATGGCATTTTAAAAGAGTTAGGCAATGTTCCAAGAACTCCCCAGCAGAGTCGCCAGCCTGTGGACCCCGATCCGAGATAGGCGGCGAGGGAACGGGTCCCTATCACCATCCGGATCATCCACGTGTGAAGGAGAGCTCTACCAAGGAACTCTCAAAACGGATGCCACCCTCATAGCATAGCACGAGTGGCGATATAAAAGAAAGAGATATGTCTCGATCCGGAACCGAGGTTCGAAACCGAGACATACCTGAAATAAACTCAGAGTCGCCATCCATGGATATGCCATGGAACCCTAAAATCAAATCCTCTGTGCAATGGATAACCAGAAATATATATGGGTTCGTGCCTGGTTACGAATGGGGAAGGTCTGAGAGCACCCCCGATTCGTCCGAGTGCAAGCACTTGGTCTCTTATGCCATTTATTATTAACTCCAAAGAAGTTTGGGTAAAAATCATCTGAAATGGGAACAATCCTCAAGAATCGTCTACCTAAGCATGCATTTCCTGAGGATAAAGATAATAAACACATATAAAATAAAATGAAAGATGTGCCACCTAAGCATAGCTAGGTTATGAGTGACAAACCTAATGGGTGTCTAAGTTCTGATGTGCAAACACATGCAAGCTACAGCAAAAGGTATAGGATCAGTACGAGAAAGTAAGAAAACACATCAAAACATATAATAACAACATAATAAATCCTAAGACTCCAAATTATTAGCCCGAGTCCTCGGATGGTCTGGTATTCATCCAAAGAAGCCTACGTATCCCCGCCTCCACGAGAATCAAGGCAACGTAGTTCTTCGCGCCTATTCTAAGCTGTGATGCCTAAGACACCTAGCCCTCTATCCTAGACTCGATCTAAAAGACCGGACTAGTTATTAAAGTTTCTTGTACGATTATTTAAATTCCAGTGAATTATGGATTTTTAGGACACCCTATATGCCCTAACTAAATGCAGATTAGCCCTAGGCTAATGCAGGTGGTTCCTACAACCTATGTGTAACTAGGCTGTATTTCCTAAGGAAAACCAAGGGTGGACTAGCGTATCCTACTCTAGTCATCAGTCGGCGATGTGAATCGCCAACTGACCGGACGGAGGCGCTCCTATAACTCTAGGACAAACCCCTAACTCTAAAACAAACACAAACAAGCACACAACAAGTCCAAGACAAACTCCTAACTCTAAAACAAGCACACAACAAACAAACAAACAAACAACCTATCAAAAGACACAACCTAACTCTAAAACTCTCTATCTAGGAGAAACTCCTAACTCTAGAGGAAGATCTTTTGAAAACAAGATTTTAAAGGTTTTTGAAGAAGGTTTAAAACATTTATTTACAAAAAAATATTTGGCTGGACTTGGGATGTAAATCCCAAGCTGCACTACGTACCTCGTGGAAGAGGATCAAGCCAACGTAGTTCGAAACGAACTCTCCTAATTAAAACCTAACAATCCAAAAGATTTAAGGTTTTTAATGTTTTTGACATTTTTAAATTTTTGATGTTTTTGGATTTTAAAATATTCCAATGCTTTTAGATTCTTAAATGCTTTCACCCTTCACGGGAACACGCAAGCATAATCACAAACTAGGGCAAAGCCCTAAATCAAAAGGGGAAACCCCGAACAAACAACAAGCGTCTCAAAGAGACGAACCACAACACGCGAAGAAGTTAGTGTCCCAAGAACAATGAAAAAGATCTAAGATCCCTAGCAGGTAAAAGCATCTTAAAGGATAAACTCCTATCTAACAGACGAACCAAAAGGCTACGGGGCAAACTCCTAACATATAGGATAACCAACTCTAAATGGGAAGCAAATGAATCCAAGACTCTCTATTGCTCTATAAGGGAGGTCAAATGAGTCAAAGATTCGCTCTAGAAAGGAGGGCTCTAACATGAGGCTAGGTAAGCCTTCTAAAGGGAAAACTCTCTAAATGAGACAAGACTTGTCTCCAAAAAAAAAAAAAAATTCTAATGAGACAAAGTGTGTCCCTTAAAATGAGACTCATAGAATTTGAAAGCTCTAGACATGATTTAGAAGTGATCCTAGAAGTTTAGATGTCTAGGTTGACATATAGCACAAGTTCCACTTATTTAGCATATAAAAAAATTTGAAAGCACTCTACACAATAAGCAATTTTCGCAAATACGGCTCTAAAATATAAAGTAAATCATGAAAATTGATCAATATATGATTTGTGACTTGCTAGCATACTCATCATGTCTCAATACAAGCATTAGAATCAATATAGGCTCAAAACAATCTAAAAAAAAAAAAAAAAAAAAAAAAAGAAAGGGTGAAATTTCCACCCAACATGTAATTTTCACCAAGAATGGTCAAAAATGCCAAACAAATCATGGGAATGATTCAATATATGATTTAAAACTTGCTACCAAGCTCAAAACATCCTAAACACTCATTAAAATTGAATAAAGCTCATATTGTCCATGATTTTCAAGAAATGACACAGTTATGTCATATAAATGTGAAAAATGCAACTTTGCACTGACTTTTAGACTCCTCAAACATCAAAACCATCAAAAACTCTACTAATCAAAATTGTAGATCTCAGCATGAATGACATCCTCTCAGTTGACCATTTCGTTTGGATCTGGCCAGAAGTGGCCGGAAAATGGCCTCTTCCGATCCATCGCCATTAAAAGACATATTAGTGTTTTAACTGAAAGTTCGGGCTCAGTTTTGACACTTAAAACATCGCTTCTGGAAAAATTCACTCAAGGACAAAGTATTAGAAAATATTTTTAAGAACATTTTTTCTTTATATGGCTTCGGACGAAAAGACCTGGAATAGCCTAAAAAATGGCCAACAAGCTGCTGTTGCAGAAATGACAGTTGTTTCAGGAAAACTGAAGCTTGCAAGTCGTTTTTGACATATTAAAAAGCATTTATGAAAATATTTGCTCAATAAGACAGTTTTAGGAGATATTATAACGAACACTTTTCCAGTTGACAGTTTCGAACAATTCCGATCAAAAGTACCCCAAAAATTACTCGACACGAAAATTTCTAAAAAAAAAAAAACTTGACAAAAACAACGTTATGGGCTGAAAACTTTAAACGGGCATAACTCTCTCGTCTTTTGGCCAAATTTGGGCCGCCATATGTCGAACTGACCGGCTTGACGAGATCTACAAAATTGATATGTTTGTTTTTGGTGATTTTAAGCTTTAGAAATCCGAAAATAGAAAACAAAGGGCTGGACAGCAAGCATTTAAGGGTATTTTCTAAGCATACAAAGTGTAAAATGAAAGAAACATTCACTTCCATTGTATGAACAAAATGACACTCAAGCAAACATGGAAACAGGGATGATGCTAATATCATAGCCACATGTTGAGGCATGCATTTTAACCCAATGTTCAAACGAAGTTTGGTTAAAAATTGTTAGGGGCAAACGATTAGATAAGCTAAGCTTGTGTCATTATAAGAAATGATGATAACCTTAATAATCAAGGGTCCTTACCATTCCTAAAAAGGATTCTCACAAAATTCATCTAGAATAAATAGAAACATCACCAACTCATAAGCAAAAATTGAAGGAAAACAAGGTGGGGCTGCTATGGGCATCGCCATGCCTCACGAATTATACCAAGGTAAACCACCTAAACTATTGTAGTTTCACAAAAGGATATGATGAGCAATTGATTGAAATAACAATGGCAGACCTGTTTCATACTATTGCTGAAACTGACTAATGCTATAGGTTAGGACATAGGATAGAGCAATGATATGAACAAAAGCTTGCATTTCTTGTCTTGCTCCCGGTCAAAATGACCACCTTTCTGAGAATTCAACCAACTGTCTAATATGATGGGAGGAACAAAAGGATTCAATGCCATTAAATGAAATTGATGGTGTAAATACATGAAAATCCCCTGCTCAAAGCTATTCCCATAAATTTGGTGAGCAAGAACCAATTAACACATAACATGGCTATGAATATCAATAAAGCTTGACAGAAGACACTTTATATGATACAATCACATTCATATAATCATTTATCCCAATTGAAATATAGATATTTATAATACCTTCTCCTCTTTATCGTATGAACCAACTATACACTCACATACTCATACATATATATGTATACATACACACATAACTTGGGCTGAAATATAAATGAATGAGCTGACATTATGACACAGAAAACTTGGGCTGAAATGTGCATAAAAACAAGGGCTGAATTTTGGATTCGGACTGTGCATAACAAGGGCTGAATTGGTGGACAGAACTTGTGCCAAACAGGGGGCAGATTTGGTGGACAGAATTTGTGCTATACAGGGACAGATTCTAATCCAAAACAGGGACAGATTTGGTGGACAGAATTGTGCCAAACAGGGGGCAGATTTGGTGGACAGATATTGTCCTAAACAGTGGCCGAACCATGGGCTCACATTGCCAAAACATAGGGCTAACCTTTGGCTGAATTGTTCAAAAAAAATGGAGCTGTTTTATGCCAAAACAAGGCTTAAACTGTGCCAAAACAGAGATTACACTGTACCAAAACAGGGGATGCTTTATGCTAAAACAAAGGCTGAATTGTGCCAAAACAGGGGTTGATTCAACAGGGACTAACATAGGGGCTGACTCAGCAGGGACCAAAACAGGAGCTGATTCAACAGGGACCGAAACATGGGCTAATTCAAATAATGGGCTGAAACAGGGGCTGATTCTAATAAGTTATAAAGATGAGTGGTGTTGTGATTAAAGTAGAGAAAATAATTTTTAGCCCAAACACCCATTTATTCACAAGAAAGTGTACTAATAGGTGTGTCCTCAAAAGGAAATCATAAACAAATTTATGCTAACCAATACATATAGACCACGAATTAGAACTAAAAATGGTTAACCTCACAAATCAATTAACAAGGGGAAAAAAAAAACCTTTTTTCTTTGAATTATATGGGGTATCAACGATGATCGGAGCTTTCTTCTTCTTTTTCTTAAAAAATTCACCCAAGCAACTCTACTCTATCTCAACAGATCTTGACTCAGAAAAGGAAAAATGTAAAAAATATGCATTTTAACAAATTGATAATTGCAAGGGCAGTAGTGATCATGAGAATAAAGTCTGAGTTAAAATCAAATTGTTGTCTGAATTATTCCGGAAGAACCCCTCTCTTGTGCTATAAATCTCAAATATTTTGTAAATCTGATCAATTACACTCCTTTCCCCTTCATTTGTATCAAAATCAAGCCTTTTATCTTATAAGACAACAAAGAAAAATTATAAATCTAGCACCTGTTTCAATTTCAGAGTAAAAAACAAAACTCATTTAATAAGCATCCAAAAGAAAACTGATTTTCTACAGAAGAGGAATTTGTACATCATACATATGAGAAGTGAATAAAAATTGAAAGAAGAATACCTGGAGCAAGATCGTTGTATTTTCTTTATATCAAAGCTTTAACACAAAAGTATGAGAGTAATAGCTTCAGAAATTGCCATTGACAACTTGTCTCCAGTCCTTCTCCACTCTTTTCTTTGTTTCTATCTATATTTCTCTTTGATCCCTCAAAAAAGGAAAGAATTGACAGAGGATGACAAAGGAGAGGATGGCTAATGTTGTAACGAAGTAGAGTTGAAGTCATAGAGTGCTCGCCGGCAGTTAGGTGAATGGCCGGAGCTCGTCGGACCTTGCCGGAGAAGACAAAAATCTAGGGTTTGGATCGTGAGATCTACTCTCTCTCTCTCTAAATTTTTTTTTGAGAAAACCCCCTCTTTCAAAATGAAGACCCTTGCCCTCTATTTATAGAAGAATCCCATAATTTTTACCCCCCATAAGTTGTCTTGGTACAACCCCCTTCTATGTTATTTGCCTTTGGCTTTGGTTGCATAGGGTGGCCCATGTAAAAATTTTAATGAGATAAAAAAAAGAAGATAAATTCGTGCTTCTCTGGTTACCCAGGGACACCCTCCTGCAGCAAATTACCCACGCTTTATTCCCACCAGGTCACCTCCTGGTCAGGATAATGCACACCCCTTCTGCGACACTAAATTTATACAACACTACTTACCCCTCTCGTTTGCTATGCAAACCGCGACGGATTTTTCTGAAATTTTAGAGGGACCTAAATGGGACCCTGACCTATGCTAGGAGTGATTTTGGGACATCAAATTCACCTATTTAAATGATTTTTTAACAAAAACAACGGTTTAGGGTTCGGTCAAAATGGGGTGTCTACACCAAGGAAGGAGCACAACTGAGACCGAGGCTCCCTAACAATACCACGAAAGATGAATGAGTCAAAGACTCTCTGATAATACCAACTAAGAGACGAAAGCGTCAAAGACGAATGAGTCAAAGACGAATGAGTCAAAGACGAATGAGTCAAAGACTCTCTAATAACCACCTAAAGACAACTGAGTCAAAGACTCTCTAACAACACTACCCGAAGGACGAGGGAGTCAACGACTCTCTAACAATGCTATCCAAAGGACAATAAAAACCACTAACGAAAACAAATGAGCCAAAGGCTCTCTAATACTACAACTTAAATGAGGAATGAGTCAAAGACTCTCTAAAAGGAGCTGCTCTAATATAAGGCTGGGTAAGCCTCCTAACAAGGGAACCTCCTAAATGAGACAAGGCTTGTTTTTTAAATAGGGCTCTATAAATGAGGCAAGGCATGCCTCCTATACACACAAATGATGTAAACAAGAGTGCTAGACTACAAATAAACCGAAAGGGTCCCCACTAGCAGGGAGACAAGTGTCACACAATCAAGGATAGAAAATAACAATGGCCCTGCTCTTTGACAATAGCATTACCCGAGACATTATACCCTCTAACTATATCCTCCTAAACCATGTTCATCTTTAGCTGTTTCAACAAAAGTAAAGGAGCATCATGGCTATCATATACTTCTAAGCAAGTTATGGATTTAATCACACCAAGGTTAAGGCACCATGACCCTGGAATACCAACATGGATCCCGCAAATGGACAGCAGCTTAAATGGAAACACATATCAACTGTAATCACTAGATTAAACCTAAGATGAAGATCGTCACAAGAGACAGTGCTTCACATCTAACACATAGAGAAGGTCAGAATGGTTTGATTGCTGAAGTTCTCATGATTTCACAAAGTCTGCTCTCGAATTGCCATTTCACAACAAGACTAGCAGAGCTCACTTCCAACGATCATAGTTCATGCTTAAGTGGGGATTATTAGCAGGTATTCATGGGCAACAAAAGAGCAAAGCTGAACATACACTTAAAATTATTTCTAACGAATAAATGAAGAGTAGGAATGCCCTCCTAATTGCAGGTAATACAGAGCCTAGAAGTTTGAATTAAAATTGTGATTTATGCATTTGAATTCAAGGCTATGGAATTGAATGAACCTAGATCTGCAGGACCAACTCACCTGAGCTGTGCGGCCCATTTTATCAAAGCTAGTTTCACAATTCACCAGGTCACCATTGTAGAATCCTTGAACAAAGTTCACATCTCCAGAACCAGCTACAAAATGGTTGTAACTGGAATATCGGCCAAAATCAACATAACCCATTTGTGATCTGGTCTCCACATCTTGCAACATTTCTGCTATAGAGGAATTCTTCATATCTCCTTCTTCCTTCGAATTGTGCACTAGCAGGGTGAAATTTACAGAGATTGGCGGTCAGAATCAACGGCATTCCGGCAAAGCTTGCCGGAGATCGAAAATAGTGATGGCTGAAATGGCCTCAGATCTAGATTTTCTCAAATTGATTAGGGTTTGAAGGTGAAGATAATGGTAGATCTCAGAGATGACAGATCTAGAGAAAGTTGAGATGGATCTTGGGGTTTGAAAAATTGGGGATGATGGAGATAGAGAAGAGGGTTTTGGGGTTGAGGTGATAGTGGTCAGAGAGATGAGGGAGATGGAGGTTGCAAGCCCGGTTGGAGATGGGGATGGGATTCGGTCGGAGATGGGGGTTAAGAAAATGGGTTTTGAGGTTGAAAATGGTGAAAGGGGAGCTGGAGAAGAAGAAGGTGGTGGTAGGGTCGGTGGTCGGAGGTGGCACGGGTTTAGGGTTGCAGAAATTAGAAATGGAAGTAAGTTTTGGAGGTTGTGGAGATGAACGGTCGGAAATGGGGACGGTGATGGTTGCCGACAAGGTTGGATCGGAGAAGATGATGACCGACGCGGTTGGATCGGAGAAGATAGTGGTGGCCGGTCCTCTTGCTCCTCTCTCTCTCTCTCTCTCTCTCTCTCTCTCTCTCAACGAAAATCCAAATTTTTTCCTTTGATTTCTTCGTTCAGATTTTATACCCAAAATGGGTTAACCATATTCGCACCACTCTAATTGATTGGCGCGCCAAAAATGATGGGCGCACCAAATAGACTTGGATCTAGATAGGATTATGCATTCTCCTGCATATGGCTTGATCAATAAACCCCTCTTTTATTCTATGGACACCCGCAGCCTGGATAAAATCGCCACCCTTTTGGATTCACACTACACTCATTGCCCTGGCTCGTTCATTAAGCGAACACGCTCGGATCTCAACGAAATTTTATGGAGACCTACGGGGGACCTCAAGCTACCCTAGGGTTCAATTTGGGAACCTCAGCTCACTGATTTGACGAGGCTTTGCTCGAGCAACGCGAACTTGGGTCCGGTCAAAATGGGGTGTCTACAGAGCTTAGCCACTAGCCTCTTGTATCTGCCAGGGTCATTTAAGAAATCTCCTTCTTCTGGAAGGAGTTTCCCATTTGGGTCCATGGGAGCAGACGCAGGTTTCACTCCAAGGTGACCTATCTCCTCAAGAAGATCTAGAGCATATTTCCTCTGTGAGAGGGAGAGGCCTCTAGTAGAATATGCCACCTCAATGCCAAGAAAGTATCTGAGACGACCCAAATCTTTGATTGAAAACTCTTTCTGCAAGAAGGTTTTTAGCCTGTGTATCCCCTCTGAATCACTGCCTGTAATGATGATGTCGTCGACATATACTATCAATAGCACACAACTAGCATTAGAATGAGAACTGAAGACGGAGTGATAGCATCACTGAATGAGAACTGCACATTGCTTCATGCCATATCGCATGATAGCATCACTGAATCGTCCAAACCAGGCTCTAGGGGATTTTTTGAAGCCATATATAGACCTCCATAACCGACATACTGAGGAAGATATCTCCTCCTGAGCAACATACCCAGGAGGTTGCTCCATATACACCTCCTCAGTAAGCTCACCATGTAAGAAGGCGTTCTTGACATCTAACTGATGCAAAGGCCAGGCATGTGTAATGGCAAGAGAGAGAAGTACTCTAACCGATGGAATCTTGGCGACTGGCGAGAAAGTCTCTAAATAATCAACACCAAAGGTCTGAGTATATCCTTTGGCCACCAATCGCGCCTAAGGCGCTCAATAGTACCGTCAGGTAAGTGTTTGACGGCATAAACCCAGCGGCAACCAACTGGACGAGCCCCAGGAGGAAGAGGAACTAACTCCCATGATTGATTGGCCTGGAGGGCCTGCATCTCAAGATCCATGGCCGCACGTCATCCCAAATGATCAAGAGCAGTTGGTAAAGACTATGGCAAAGAAACAGAGGACAAATAGGAAACAAAACTCCGAAACATAGGAGTGAGAGAATCATATGAAACAACAGAGGAAATAAGATGAGCAGTACTGTGAGAACGAGTACGAGAAGCAATAGGAGAATCTAAAGTAGAACTAGGGGAAATGGGTACTTGAGATGTAGAGGGTGGCATCTTCAGCTGCAAGGGCGAGGGCGAGGGCGCAGGCGGAGGAGGATGAGCTGTAGATCTCGAGCGACGAGGATGAGCTGTAGATCTCGGGCGACGAGGATATGTCTGCGAAGGAGCGGGAGGAGGAGCCTCAGTAGCCTCAGGAGCCTGTAGTGCAGAGGAGGGATCCCAGACAGGAGTAGTCTCAGGAACCAATACAAGAGGGGAGAGGAGAGGAGCCGGAAGGGCGGGGAGGGGAAGAGAAAGGTCCGTGTCAGGAATTGTGGAAGGAGTCTCATGAGAAGATACAAAGTAGGACTCGGACTCAAAGAATGTAACATCAGCAGACACAAAGGACCGATGCAGACGAGGACTGTAACAGCGATAACCTTTCTGGGTACGGGAGTACCCAAGAAAAATGCATCGTTCAGCCCGAGGGTCCAACTTATAGAAGCCAGGACCAAGGTAGTGAACAAAACACACACCCAAATACCCTAGGGGTGATAGGAAAGAGGTCATGACCAGGGTATAACACAGCAAAGAGGGAAGAGCCACCAAGACCGAGGATGGAAGCCGGTTGGCAAGGTGGCATGCAATAAGAACAACATTACCCTAATAGCTCTTGGGAACTCGCATCTGAATAAGAAGAGAGCGAGCCCCATCGAGTAAAGATCGCATCTTTCTTTCAGCCACACCATTCTGCTAAGAGGTGTGAGCACAGGAAGACTGGTGGATAATACCCCGACTGGAAAGAAAATCCTTGAACCCATGGGTAGTGGAGAAATATTCTCTAGCATTATCTGTGCGCAAGCATTTGAGGGTACATTCAAACTGATTTGTAACCTCAGAATGAAAAGTACGAAAAGCAGAGAAAACTTCAGAACGATCTCGGAGCAAATACAACCAAGTAATGCGAGAATAGTCATAAATGAAAACAACAAAATATCTATATCCAAAAATAGGAGTTCTCATGGGACCCCATACATCAGAGTGCACTAAAACAAAGGGTGCGAGGCCCGACTAACAAGCCTAGAGGAAAAAGACACACGGTGGTATTTTTCAAGTTCACAGGCCTCGCACTGAAAAGACTGAATAGGAACAGCAACTATAGAAGTGCGCCGTAAGCGCTCAATGCATGGATGACCAAGGCGGCAGTGCCACTGGTAAGCGTCAATGAAGCTGTGTAAAATGGTACGGGTGGAAAAACCATCCAGACGATACAGCCCATCTACCTCAGTCCTCTACCTCACGTCCTCTCAGTCGCAAGATCCTGAAATAAGCAGTAAGATGGATAAAATGAGTCATAGCAGTTGAGAGATTTAGTGGGCTGACTGACTGAAAGTAAGTTAAAGGGAGACTGGGGAACACAAAGAACAGAGGAGAGGGTAAGACCAGGATAGGGAGAGGTACTCCCAGTACCAGAAATTGGAGTAGTGCGGCCATCAGCGAGGGTCATAGACTGAGATGAAAGAGGGCTAAAGAAACTGAGTGATGAGGAAGTACCTGCACATAGTTCGAGGCTCCCGAATTAATGATCCAGGAGCTCGAGCTACTGAGAAGAGAGGTAGGGGTGCTACCTAGCTGTTAGGGGTGCTACCTGGCTGTGCAAAGCCAGCATTGGGAGGGTGGGCAGCCAAGCGTAGGCGCTGGAGCTCATCATAGTCGGCCTGAGTGAAAGATGGGATAGCCGGACTGGAGTTGGAGGAAGATGCTCGAGGGTCAGAGTCATCGAGAGTAAAAAAGGTGCGCTGATCACCCAAAATGAGATGGCTGCAGGGGACGACACTAAGGATGTAGCACATAACAGGTCTCATCACGGTGGCCTTCGCGCCGGCTGTGGACCCCGATCCGAGGATGATGAGGAAACGAGTCCCTACATCCTCTAGGATCTCCACATGAAAGAGAGCTTTGCCAAGGAACTCTCGAAATGGTGCCACCCTCATAGCATAGCACGAGTGGCGATATAAAAAGAAAGAGATACCTCTTGATCCGGAGCCAAGGCTTGAAACCAAGACGCACCTAAAACAACTCAGAGTCGCCATCCATGGATAGGCCATGGAACCCCAAAATCAAATCATCTGTTCAATGGATAACCAGAAATATATATGGGCTCGTGCCTGATTACGAATGGAGAAGGTCCGAAGAGCACCCTCAATTCATCCGAGTGCAAGCACTTGGTCTCTTATGCCATTTTCATTAACTCCAAAGAATTTTGAGCAAAATCATGTGAAATGGGAACAAAATATCCCCGGGAAGACGTCGACCTAATCATGCATGACCAGGGGATAAAATAATAAGCACACACAAAATAAAATAAAAGATGTGTCACCTAATGACAACTAGGTTATGAGTGACATGCCTAACTGGTGTCTAAGTTCTGTTGAACAAACACATACATGTTACAGCTAAAGGTATAGGTCTGCACAAGAAAGTAAGAAAACACAACAAAATATACAATATAACAATACAACAAATCCAAGACTAAACGATTTAGCCCGAGTCATTGGATGGTCTGATGTTCATCCAAAGAAGCCTACGTATCCCCGCCTCCACGAGAATCAAGGCAACGTAGTTCTTCGCACCTATTCTAAGCTAGGATGCCTAAGACACCTAGACCTCTATCCTATACTCGACCTAAAAAACCGGACTAGTTCTTAAAGCTTCTTGAACGATCATTTAGATTTCAGTAAATTGTGGATTTTATGACACCCTATATGCCCTAACTAAATGCAAGTTAGCCTTAAACTAATGCAGGTGATTCCTACAACCTACGTGTGACTAGGCTGTATGCCCTGAGGAAAACAAAGGGTGGAGTAACGCATCATATTCTAGTCATCAGTCGGCGATGGAATCGCCAACTGATCGGACGGAGGCGCTTCTATAACTCTAGGACAAACCCCTAACTCTAAAACAAGCACACAACAAACAAACAAATCAAAGACAAAACCCTAACTCTAAAACTCTCTATCTAAGACAAAGTCCTAACTCTAGAGGAAGATTTTTTCGAAAACGATATTTTGGAAGATTTTTGGTATTTTTAAAAGGGTTAAATGATTTATTTACAAAGTTTGGCTGGACCTGAGATAAGAATCTCAAGCTGCACTACGTACCTCTTAGAAGATGATCAAGCCAACGTTGTTCGAAAATGAACTCTCCTAATTACTGCTTCTAAAACACTCAACACTTTAGATTATTATTTTTTAAGGTTTTCAAATGTTTTTTATGTTTTAGATTTCTAATGTTTTTGAGTTTTAAGTATTTTAACATGTTTTTGGGATTTTTAAATGTTTTTGGATTTCGAATTTCTGATGTTTTTGGATTTTAAAATATTCCAATGCCTTTGGATCCTTAGATGTTTTCACCCTTCAAGGGAACACGCAAGCATAACCACAAACTAGGGCAAAGCCCTAAATGTAAAGAGAAAACCTCGAACAAACAACAAGCGTTTCAAAGAGACGAACCACAACACGCAAAGACGTGTCCCAAGAACAGAGAAAACGAATCTAAGTTCTCAAACAAGCAAAGCTCTAATAAGACTGAGTTAGTCTCTAATCAAAGTGGAGTAATGACAACTCTAAAAGAAGGTAAATAAGCCAAAGACTCGCTATTAAAACTACCAAAATAGGAAAAAACCGAGCCAAAGACTCTCTCTAGAAGATAAGGGGGCTCTAATATGAGGCTAGGTAAGCCTCCTAAAGGGGGAACTCTCTAAATGAGACAAGGCTTGTCTCCAGACAGGGACTCTGTAAATGAGGCAAAGCATGCCTCCGATACACAAAGATGGGCTCCAAGTATCCCTATCATCGCCCTTACAAAGAGGAAGGAAACCTAAGGTTTAAGGGTCTTCAAAAGACTAAGTCTACTATACAAAGGAGGGGACCGCTACTTAGACTGAGCAAGTCCCCTGAAGATGGGCTTGGGCTAACGCCTTCATCGCCCTAACCTGAGAGTAAGTTCCCACGGATCGATGGAAAGATCAAACGCTGCTGACAGTCCCAAGTTAAGTCGTTGCGCCGAGCAATATTGGGCATTTAGATTCCAAGAATATGGGTCTGGAATCGAGATTTGATTCCAATTTCGCCCAATTCCAACATCAGGTTCCAAAATAGAAAAGAATCAATAGTGTGAAATTGACACAGGTGGAATTAGAGGGGGAAATGTTGGAATCTGTTCTCACCCCGAGAGGTAGAATTATGATTACACCCGGCGGGAATGGAATTTTTAATAGAATTTTTTGAATTAAATTTTAATTTTTCTTCTCATTCTGTTTAAGGGAGCAACATAATAGGAATGAGAATATGATGTCAATTTGGAATCCGATTCGGCAATCCAAACACAGGACTCAGAAATTGGTCAATTCTAGACTTTTTTGGGGGTTTTGCAAAAGAAGTCTTCTACTTTGCCTTATTTGCAAAAAAGAGTCTTCCAATTTGACAATTTGCTAATAGTCATCACATTTGTTGAAGTTTGCAAAGGGATTTGCTGGCGTCCATCGCAGAAGGCATTTCGCGGATGGTCTTGCATCTGACAGCAGCCACAGAGGCTCACTTTTCAGCAGGTTTTGTCCTCATTTATGAGGTGGCTGCTGTCAGATGCAACAGACCATCTGAGAAATGCCTTGTGCGATGGACGCTAGCAAATCCCAAATGTTTATATATGTAAAATTATCTTGTAAAAATACCGAAATCTCCACTACACTCAACAATATGTTTAGACATTGTGGGTCCCACCAACTCAGGTCAAACCATGCAAAGGGTGGGGCCCACCATTTTACACTTCATGTTTTGATGGGGTGGGGCCCTTTAATGATTTTATAGGGTGGGCCCTACCAACTCAATTCAAATCCATGCATTGGGTGGGGCCTACTATTTTAACTCATGTTTTGACGGGTAGGTCCCATGATATCCACTCAAGAATATGCATAGGGTGGGGCCCATTATTTTACACCATCAATAATATTTTGTATAAGGTGGGTCCCACCAACTAGTTTGGGACAAAGACTTTGTGGAGTTGAGTTGAGTTGAGTTGGATCCCCCAACTCAACTCAAATTATGCATAGGATGTGACCCACCATTTTACACCTTACGGTTTGATGGATGGGGCCTACCATTTTACACTTTTCGTTCTGAATTTTGATGTGAGGCACGCCATAATCGCCATTTTACTTACCTCATGTCCACCGTCCCATTATTTTGTTCTTCTTGGAAGGTAATTTTCATCTTTCCATACATCTTACCGGATAATACCGAGTTACAGGTCGGAAAAATTCAACATGTATTTTGGTCACAAATTTATGGCTTCATCTGATTGACAGAATTGTAAGGAGTCGTACCACCTTTACGTGTTTACACGGCCTTTCATCATATAATAATCTTCTATTCCCCAACTCTTCTTTGCAAATAAAGCAAAATCGAAGACTGTTTTTGTGCAAACAAATAAAGATTGGAAGAAAGAATCTCTCTCTCTCTCTCTCTCTCTCTCTCTCTCGAAGTAGAATTGGAATTGAAATGGGTGATACGGAAGCTGCAAACATGCAACAGTGGGAATTGACACACAACTCCCTACCTGAAGATGTGGCCCTCAAGATCGCTTCATTCCTTCAGGTGCTTTCTACAATTCTTTTTCAATTTTCATTCTCTCTCCTTTTTATGTGAATGATTTGTTTTTTTGGGTTCTTTCTCTTTTGGGGTTGTTATTTGTTTGATTTGATTTTAGGTTTGGGATATCTGTTCGTTGGCTTGTTGCTCTCGCTTCTGGCGAGATATCTGTGTTTCTGATTTCATTTGGGTTTGTCTCTCCAAAGACAGATGGCCTTCCTTTGATTTATCAAAGCCATTCCCCCCTCTTTCTGATTCCAATGATCAAGACATGGAAACCTTTTCCTATGACAACGTGGGTATTCTTTTTTTCTTCCCTTTTCTATCAAGTTATGCTTCAATTGCAGGATTTTCCATTGTTTTGCTTGATTCTATTGAAGACCATTTCTATTTCATTTATTTGGGTACTTTGTTGACACGGTCGAGTACTCGGGAGAGTCAAAGGAGTTTTGATTGATGTGGCCAAGGTAAAAATGAGTCGACTCAGGCGAGTTAACCATGACACGGGGGAGTCATGAAAATTGAAAGTATGGCTATGGGTGCATTTGAAATTTTGAATGTATACCCAATTCATGGATAGTTTTCAAACATTATAAATTTCACCATATCTTTCATTTCAAGATTAGATACTGGCTATGGGTGCATTTGGATGTGTAACCAATTCATCGATAGCTTCAAACATGATAAACTTCACCATATCTTTCATTCCAAGATTAGATACTAGCTACGGGTGCATTTGGATATATACCCAATTGCTTCTTGGTGAAATTTGAAATGTGAGCCCTTTTGTATTGCAACTTTGTGAGTAAACTGCAATCTAGATAGGCCCTAGTTTTACCCAAGTACAAGTTAGGATAAGGGCACTTGAAATGAATGAGAAAAGAAACTCGAAATTCTTTGCACGTGTAAATGAAAGCCTTGCGTAGGGTTGGATGCTTAGGTAAACAGCTACATTAATTTTATAGTAATAGTTCATTTTAACATTCCAAAGTGCTCCACCAACTCATTGTATGAGAAAAAGATTGATGCTGCATGGAGGAACAATTACCTTGAGTTTGCTCCTTCCATCTTTGAGTGAACAACATGAGCAGTTTGTGATGGTCTTGTTCTACCATGGTACAAAAGAGATTTTGCCAATATCATGATGCTAGGGGTCATTTTTTTGAGTATGATGATTGTCATGGCGATGTCAAATTTCTCCAACAGGTTGTTGGGATTTTGTTGAAACGAGTTTGCAATATTGTAATTTTGTGGGTTCCCTATAATGGGTTAACTCTTTTTCTATTTATGGCTACTCTAATTGAAGTTTCTGATTGCCTCAGTAGATATGAATTCCTGATTTATTGGTCTGCAAAATTTAAATTAGCTCAATTAAACTCTCAATAACTGTTCTTTATTTACCTATGCCATTTGTCTGTTTAGTTTTTATCTTGTATTCTATGCCAATTCTTGCATGCAAGACTTTGTCATTTTCATGATGAAGTTGTTGCTTTTCTATTTGAGTTTTGATTATTGATGAATCTTCTGTTTCAAGTTGGAGAAATAGAATCTAAGGTTAGTGGACTTGTAAAGGCTGAATTAATAGGAAGCTAGTGTGCAACATTTGTCTAGCTACATAAGACCCAAAAAAATAAGGCTACAGATCCGTGCGATCATGAACAATTACAGAGGTAGAATCTCGATCAACACCTTCTCTGGCTAGAACGTCAGCATCTTCATTTGCTGATCGGTGCCGATGTTGGAGGGATGGGTGGATGGAGGAAATCAGATCCCTAATCTCATCGATTTTGCACGCCAAACGCCATGGTCCACAGGCTTTGTTAGAAGCCCACACGATGGAGTTAGAAGAGTTGCCCTCAACTAATAAGGGGCCCCAATTATGACTCTCATACCATTTGAGCGCAAAGAGGAGAGTCGATATCTCGGCTTCATTGGTGTCGCAAACCCCTGCCGGACCTGAAAAGGACATGAGAGTATTGCCCCAATGGTCACGGATCACCCCGCCGATTCCTGTGAGAACTCCCATCGAAGTTTAGCTTCAGCCATCCCTCAGGAGGAGGGCTCCACCGCGTAGAGGGAACGTGCTTTACTTTCCTTTCAGCCACAACCGTTTTCCAATTCCGGAGAATATCACCGACGGGGTAATGTATGCCGCTTTTTAATCTGGCCCATTTAATAATTGATAATTTAATATCGAGAATAACATTCATACGGCTCCTCTCCTTGCCGCCAAAGATCCTGCTATTGCGCTCCGCCCAAATGTGCCATACGATCGCATAAGGGATAGAGAGCCACATTGATTCACCAGAACATCCACCAAAAGCACCATACCAGTTCAAAATTGCTCTCCGAACGCTTTTCTGAATAACCCACGAATAGCCCAAAGTTTTGAATATGCCCATCCACACCTGGAAAGAAAAAGGGCAGTGTAGAAAAAGGTGATTCAACGTCTCTTCAGATCTCTTACATAGGACACACCAATTAGCCATATGGAAGCCCTGGCTCTTCAGGTCCGGCAGGGGTTTGCCGGAAGGAGTGAACGAGACTAGAAAAAAGTGCTACTGGTCATCCTGAACACAAAATATATTGATGAATATATTTATTAAGAGTGCTACTGGTCATCCTGAATACAAAAAAAGTGCTATAATCAAATTAACAACTGAAATTACTAGTTGGAAATAATGACTTAGCCTATGACTCTGAAATTCTGTTATCCAATCACAGAAGGGGATTCTTAGAGCTTAAACTTAAAAGCCTTATGGTGTTTCACTAACCATGGATGTCGAACCATTAATAAATAAACTCTAGAATAGAAAACTAACTGCCCCTATAAGGATGTGCATTCGTGTGATTTTAGATACTACGCTGTAAAATTGTAGGATATCAGTATTGTAAGCAGGTTGATGAGTCCATTTCCAAAAAAAAATGAGCAGGTAGATGAGTATGCACTTGAGTATAAACTAAGATTCAGGATACGGTGGTTAACCAAGAGAAAAGTGGAACTTCTCTCTTGGACTGCTGTTGATCTTTGATGGATAGAACTTGTCCAGTGCATGATTTTATGAGTTAAGAGATCTTTTTTTAAGATTTTCCTAGAATTTACAGTTGTAAGGTAAACAAATTTAGCACCTTACTCTATTATTTATGCCTGCACAATCTTTCAGAGGACCAGTTCAGTGTCCTGCCAGAACTTGGAAGTACCATAAGAAATTCTGCTCCCATCACTTCCATTGGTGGAAATCAAGGGTCCTACAACAATCAAGGGATGTTCCACTGACAAACATGCAGGATCCTACATTTCCCACCAAAAGGAGTGAACGAGACTAGAATTTCTGATATGACCTCTAGCTTCCAAGGTTGAAAATAATACCACATGTTTTATTAAGTAATCAATACCTAGATATGTGGTGGTCACTCTGAATCATGTTTTCGCCCTTCGGTTTGAGTTACTAAGAACCATCTGTCTGGATTTTAACATTGTAAAGATCGCAGTATTTCTTGTTTGTTAAACTTTATTCACATTCCTGAATGATTTTTAATCCATATGATCTGCACAGATGATTTGGTTTTATGTTCTTTGATACTAATAGCATATGCTTTTACGCTGTAGGCATGGAGGAGTTTTTACATCAAGTGGCACAAAGTGATGGCTGGTAGAGCTACTACTGTAGTCAAGTTTGTGAATCAGTGTTCTCAATATGAATCACTCGAAGTTGCAAATTATTTAAGGGCAATTGGAGACCTTTGTTCAGTGGAACTGGGTTTTAAGGATGTTCAACTCTTTCTGTTCACCACAAAGCAGAATGTACTGCTAAATCTGATTGGATTACACTACTGCTTATTTTCGCTAGGAATACCAGTAAGTAATCTTTATGCATAGTTCATGTGGAACCGGGATGTGTTTTTTTCCATTCAAAACATATGACAATTTCTTTTTGAAATTATTTTCTGAATAACTTGTGTAGGATACTTCTTTAGGTTATAGGCATTCAAGAAAAATTACTTCTTTAGGTTATTGTCATGGTATTTATGGTTTAAGTTTACTTTCCAGATGTCAGCACTGTGTTGGACACTTCAGTACTTGACATTTGGATTTGATGCTAATCTGCTACATTTTACTGGTCATTTATTTTATATTTAATAGCCTAATTAGGAAACATCCACCAAATTAATCTACGAATATAACGGAATGAATCTTTTTTTTTTTAACTGCAGCCTCTATTAGAAAGGAGAAAAAACTATGCAGACAATGATGATCTTGATGATCATACCACAAAGAAGAAAGAACGCAATAAATATGCTCTAGTTTGGGTGTGCAACTTAGTTATTAATTTCATTTTGTTCGTCCTTTTAGTGCGGAATGTTTTGTAAAAATTTGTAAGAATGTTAGGAACGAAACATCTCTCTCTCTCTCTCTCTCTCTCTCTCTCTCTCTCTCTCTCTCTCTCTCTCTCTCTCTCTCTCTCTCTACACGAACGAAACATCTTGGTCAGAAATTTGTTCTATACTGGTCTTTTACGGTTTCGTTCTAATTCATATTTTCCAGACAAAACAGGAGCGAAACGACCTGTTTTGTCTGAAATCGTTTTTTTTTTTTTTTTTTTTAATTTCAGAAATCCCAGATTCTGGTATTTTCGCTCTTTTCTTATTTTAGCCTTTTGGGGCCCGTTTTATAGATGTTCTAAGGGCATTTTATATTGACCACCATTAGCACCGCGCACATTTGTCCGCTCGCGTGATGAATCACTATTCTTAAACAGTGCCACAGAAGTCGGAGAAACTGCTTGATCTTGTAGTCATTCCAGGCTCATAACTTTGCTTCTAAAAGGAGTGAGAAGTGAGGCTTCCCCGTCTCAGGTCTCCCTCCAGTTATCCATTAAATTGTTTGACCTCCCAAATGCACCCCATCATTCCCTCTACAAAGTACAGATATGTCCATGAACTACTGATAATAAACTTCCATCTTTGTGTTCTGCTTGCATCCAACTAATATATGTACATCTGATTGTTTTCTGTTGTTCTAGCATCCTTGTTTTGATAAGCTATTTATTCAAAATTACTTTTGTTTGTATTATCACCAATGTACTTAGCAGACTGAGTCACCATTCTCGCATATTTTGAATTCCAATGCATATTTTTTTATGATTCTGTCAATGTCAATTTGTGTGATCATCAGAAACAATTTTTTTCCTTAGCAATCAGATTATTACAATTCATAAACACCACGCCACGCCCTTTGTAGACGTTGATTTTTTATTTTTTTTGGGTCTTCATGTTCCATATCCTCACTCTTATTGAATGAATATTTGCAGGCTGAGGATGTAACTAAAGCCCTTTCCAACGGCCAAATATTGCAACGACAAGTGTGTGTGAGATGGTGGAAGCTGGGCAGGTGGTTTCATGGCTTCCGTCTGCGTGACGAAACTCATTTTCGTAGGGTTTCTCTGGGTGAGCTTGCAACGGCCAAGGAGGAGGAGGTTATGGGGGTCCTTCATCGAGGAGCCATTCATGAGGTATTGCGCGTTCAGATCTCTTCCAATCTCGCAACCACCACATGGGTACGTATTCATTCACAAGGCTGATTGATGAGCATCTCTGCATGAGGGTATGTATGTCTGTATGTATGTGTATATGTGCATATGTTATGTTAAAATTGTTAATAAAATTGACTGCCGCTGTATTGTATGTAAGGAGAATGTAAATATAATATTTTCATAACTTAGCCCCTTTCTCGAAATCACCATATCCTTTCATGTAACATATTTCATTAGACAATCTGAACCCTCTGATCTGTGGAGATTTTTGCGCTGTAACTTCTTTACTATATGGACCACTGACATACAAACCAAACATTAAAGGATTAGGATCATACAATGGGGAAGATTTTGTGGCGAAGCAGGAACAAGAACTCGTATTCGTTTACCTCAGCCTAAGCCTACGACTGATATGCATGACATCGTCATGGTCATGGAACTCGTTTGCTTCCCCGGAGAATCAATAGATCTTTTTATCTTTTGAAAAAGTGACTTGACGTATTCATACCATGGAATTTACATGGGGACTAGTAGTCCTCTAGCGATTACATAGTATGATGATCTAGGAGCATACTCCTGAATCCCAAAAAACATAAAAGTGCACACATTGTGAAACCTTTTGGAAAATCTTATTGACCAAAAAAATACTACTTTGTGTTAAGAGGTATGGCTTTGTGCTAGGGCTAGCTGGGCACAAATTAAGAATTCCCACGAAATTCAACCGGAAAATGGTCCTTGCCCGAAAAAAGGCGGTTGGATCCCAATAATAGTTATATTTTTATAAGATGAGAGCGTGACATTTTGCACCCTTGATTTGTGTCAATTTCAATTAGGGGTGGCAATGGTTCGGTTTTGGTTTCGGTTTGACCCCCAAACCGAACCGAACCGAAATTTGAATCGGTTTGGTTTTACCAAACCAAAACTGAATTTTCGGTTCAGTTCCGCCAATTTTGCCACCCTTTACTCATAATAATTGCAAATATTCGGTTTCGGTTCGGTTTGATACCCAAACCGAACCAAACCGAAACTGAATTTTCGGTTCGGTTCCGGTTCGGTTCGGCCAATTTTGCCACCCCTAATTTCAATTTCTTTTTCTTTTTTCATTTTTCATTTTCTTTGATTTTATCTGAAATTTCTGATTGCCCTATCCCTTAATTGCCTAGTTGACAACTGAAGTTCCTCAAAGAGAGAAATTTGAGCAACATTATCCTATGATCAAAATTGACTACCGGGACGGACCCATCCGAAACCATCGAGCTACATGATTCAGGGTTTTAGAGATTTGGGTTTGGGTTTTGCTATATACCATCGACCCCTTTGTCTATAGAAGGTTCCTTGTAAAAATTTGAGATTTGGGTTTTGCTATATACAAGGATCATCTTCGTACAATAATCTCTAAACTTTTGATGCAGGGTTTTAGAGATTTTATGATATTTAAATCTTTAGAAACTTGAATTTGAGAATTGGGGTTATTTTAGAGAGGAGAACTACTACGCAAAAAGTCACTTTCACAATTAATGGTAAAAGACAATTTTTGGGCCCCACTAGATGTAAGTGAAATTGGGACCGTTGATCATGTACAACATCTTGGTCTTGATCTGAAACGGACATCCCACACCAAAAATCTAAAGCTTTCTCTGGCAAACCCGATGATACTACTTGGATCAAGAGCTAGGATCACTTAATCAATGTGTTCTCCACAGCATTTGGTTGGACTCATGAATGGCATTTGGATCAACGGATATGATCACATATAGGAGGTAGAACTAGGGCCCAACAAGTATCATTTATGAAAGAGCTTAACAACCCTTTATCTAGCCGTGCTGAAAACTGATTATTGGACTCAAAAGGACACATAGGGTGTCTATTTAACATATATGGGGGTCGATTTATCACTGCCCGACTCAAAATCAAGGCCCTATTCGTTTTAGAAATCAGTTTTTGACTTACAATTGGTTCCTAGAATCCAATACAAACAAGGCCTTTGGGTTATGAGAAATAATTCTGAGTCGTTTAAGGTTAAGATTTTGATAACCGATTGTGAGTAATTGGTTTGGTACTCACAATCGGTTATCATAATCTTAAACGAACAGGACCTAAATTTTGAGTCCAATAATCATTCTCATAACCCAAAACAAACAGGGTCTCAATTTGGAGAAAAACAATTTCCTAGGAAACTTTTTTCCATGGGAAATATTTTTCCCGCAATCCAAACAAGGACTAAAGCCCTAAAACCCTAATGTTAGGCCACCATTTAAAACCCAAGCAGCCTCTCTTTCTGATACATTTTCTCTCTGTGTTTAGGTGCTTCCTGAGATTGAGCACTATTAAAAATGCTCGTCCTATTTGAAACCCCAGCAGGTTTTGCCCTCTTCAAAGTGTTAGATGAAGGAAAGCTTTCCAAAGTCGAGGTATAAATCCATGTTTCTTTGAATTCTCTGTTTTTTTTTGTTCTTATTCAGGGCTTATTTCATTGCCTATTTGGATACCCAAAACAATTGATTTTTATTTGCAAAGAAACCTTATTTTGAGTGTGATTTGTTCAATTTCAAATGGGTTGCATCCAAAGTTCTCTCATTATCTTGTATATCATGTTGCAGGACTTGTGGAAGGAATTTGCTACGTCTGACTCTGCTAGAAAGGTCATATTTAGAGCCTTTACACGCCCATTGTTGCAATTTATTTTATCTCTGAATATATGCAAAATTGCCGCGTATTGATATTTGATTCTCTGTAGTTAAATTGTGGAATAGATATTAAAAAGGAAAAAATAGCATATCTTATAATAAAAAATAGCAAAATACAAATAAGGAGAAATATGCTAAAAATAAAATAAATAAAGAACATACATAAATCATATGCATTCCTCTAACTTAATAAAAATTACGAAAAAATTGTAAATGTATGTATTTATGCACAAATCCTGTAGAAATTTGAAATTAACAAATTTTAAATCAACAAAAACATATATTTTGTGCTTCCCTTGTGATTCATATGTGTTTCTGTTGACGTTTTTCTATCATTTATGAAACGTTTCTAATCTGTTTCATAAGACATTTCTCAGTGCCTTTCTTATACGATTTTCCATTGTTCCCCTGTTTCTCGTTTTCCCTCTATTTTTTTCTCAAAATTTCCCATTTTCGCTTCATGTTTCACTTTCTGAATTCTTTTCTCAACTTGGTAACTATGGTTTGATTTATGTTTCATAAATGGGGGTTCTTTTTTCTTTTCATCTTGTATCAGGCAATTCCATTCTTCAGTATTTATCTTGTTTAATCTTTCATTTAAACTTAATCTAATATCATTATAGTTTCATATCAAGGCCAGGTAGTGAAGCTGAAGGCTTTTACTAAGTTTGACAACACAGCAGAAGCCTTGTCTGCAGCAACCTTGCTCATTGATAGCAAACCCAGCAAAGGTCTTAGGAAGTTTCTTCGCGCTCATTGTGATGGAGAAACACTAGCTGTTGCCGATTCAAAACTTGGAAATGCGATAAAGGAAAAACTGGTCTGCTAGTTGTGTAATCTAAACACTTGGGTTTTCTATTGCAACGGGCTATCTTAGTCATTTCCTATTGTGGTGATTAATTTATTTTTTTGCAGCAAATTGAATGCCTTCACAACAATGCTGTAATGGAACTGATGAGGGGAGTTCGGAGTCAATTGACCGATCTCATAACGGGGTTAGCTGTGCAAGATTTGGCTCCAATGAGCTTGGGTCTGTCACACAGCCTATCAAGATACAAGCTGAAATTCAGCCCTGATAAGGTGAATTGCTTTTCTTGTGAGTCTTTACCCCTCTCTTCTCCCAATGCTATAATTAAATCAGATCCGTGCATCAAGACTTTTTTAACCTATTTGCTCTCATTTTTTCTCCTTTCGCTTGCCAAATCAATCTCTATATCGACAGGTATAGTGTCATTTAGGAATGAGTAATGTATGCATTTTCCTTAAGACTTGCCTCTTTATTTTTCTTTTTAGGGTAGATCTTGGCAAAATGAATATAAGAGAATGGAATGCCATTGGCTACAAATGATTTTTTTTTTCAATGCTTTTGATGTTTATATGTGTCATTCTCATTTCATCATGGCCTCTTGGGAGTAACAAATGAGTTGGCTGCATAATTGAATGAATTGAGTTTTTGTGTGCCTCCAGGTGGATACTATGATCATTCAGGCCATTGGCTTGTTGGATGATCTCGACAAAGAGCTTAATACTTATGCTATGAGAGTCCGTGAATGGTATGGATGGCATTTCCCTGAGCTTGCAAAGATTATACAGGATAATATCCAGTATGCAAAGACAGTTAAGCTAATGGGAAACCGCGTAAATGCGGTTGATCTTGACTTCTCCGAGGTAGAGCATTGGCTTAGTTGCTATTTCATAAAAAAAATGACACTTGTGTAAATTTTCTTTTATAATATTTGTTTGTTTTGTTAGATACTGTCGGAAGAAGCTGAGGCGGGGCTAAAAGAGGCAGCTGTGATATCCATGGGAACGGAAGTGAGTGACCTTGACTTGGCAAATATTAGAGCCCTTTGTGACCAAGTATTGGCCCTTTCGGAATATAGAGCTCAACTGTATGACTATTTAAGAAGCAGAATGAATACTATTGCACCAAATCTGACTGCCCTTGTTGGAGAGCTTGTCGGAGCTCGCCTAATTGCCCATGGTGGTAGCTTATTGAATCTGGCAAAGCAACCCGGAAGCACAATCCAGATTCTTGGTGCAGAGAAGGTATGCTTTCCTTAAACCCTGCCATTCCTGTTACACCGGCATCAGGATAGATATAAATCATATTTGATGTTTTAAGAGAAAGTTAAAAAATAATTTTTCCATATCGTTCTTTTTTATTTAATTCCCCTTATGATTTATGTTACCCAGTATGTTAAGTGGGCCTACACACATGTTGGATATGAGTGCCACATAAATCATACCTGAGTACAACACGTAATTCTGTATGTGCTATCAACATGAAGTGCAGTAAAACCCATTAGTAGGTGGGGCCTACGTTATCCTTCCGATGGCATATCTTGCAGAATGCACTGAAGGGATAGCTCTATGATCTGCCTGCTACAGAACTGTGGAAAACGTAGAAAAGAACAGTCCTCTATTATGTTAGTTGTAATGTTTTCTTGAATTATATTATTTATGCCCTGTTCGTTTGAGATTATGACAACCGATGGTGAGCCCCCAAACTGATTATTGGACCTCTCCCAAAGTGATTATTGGACTCAGAATTATTTGAGTCCAATAATCAGTTTGGGGGCTCACCATCGGTTGTCATAATCTCAAACGAACAGGGCCTTACTAGTAATTAGTAATTTCAACTTGGTGGAGTTGGTCCCATGGTTCAGTTGTATCATGCTTTGTTACAACCTTGAGACTACTAGTTTGACCCTGGCAGATCTGCATAAGAAAGAAAGTGGTTCTGGCTCATTGAATCCTTCTGATATTTATTGCAAAGGACCTGCAATTTCTGGAGTTCAATTTTTCAAATTTTAAATCCATATGCACCCAATATTGAGATCTTTCCATATTCCAGATTTCGTGTTTTCTCAAACCATAACAGCTGCAACCAACTTCTGCGGACAACATAACTACACCTGTACCTCTTTCTTGGAATGTAGGCAATGGTTTATGCTTTATATTGCTGTGATTTTTAGAGAAACATATGATAAAAGTAGATACCTTTTATGAAGTATTGATATGGGATATGTTCTTGTACCCTTTTGAGTTATTACTATAGTCTTGATTAGTTTTAGTTTTCAGGCCCTCTTTAGAGCTCTGAAGACAAAGCATGCTACTCCGAAATATGGGCTTATCTTCCACGCATCTCTAATTGGTCAGGCTGCCCCAAAACTCAAAGGGAAAATTTCTCGGTCTCTTGCTGCCAAGACTGCATTGGCCATCCGATATGATGCTCTTGGAGACAGTCAAGATAATTCTATGGGACTAGAAAATCGAGCCAAGGTAAAGATACCAGCTAAAATATACTATATTACTTTACAGTCTTTTGTTTCTTCTTTTCTGAAAGCAATAACTATTGTAAAATTTCGAGTAGCTTGAAGCCCGGTTGAGGAATCTTGAGGGCAGAGAATTGGGTCGCTCTGCTGGATCAACCAAAGGGAAACCCAAGATAGAATTCTATGACAAAGATAGGAAAAAGGGTGCAGGTGCTTTAATCACTGCTGCTAAGGTGTGGATTTGTACCTTGTCTTTGCTTTTCATTTGTTTTTCTAGTTCCTAAGTCACAAATATCGTTCTCGGGAATTTCTTGGCGGACTCTGGGGAGGGCTAGATGTACGCAGCTTTACCCCCGCTTTGCAGAGAGGCTGATATTTTCATGGTAAATGATAAAAGGAAAATATCGCTATTTTAAAAAAAAAAAAAAAAATCTCGGTATTGTTTCGGAATTTTGTCATTTTATCAAAATGTCGGGATAAAATCACGATATTTTGAAAATGCCAGAGATATTTGTGACAGTCTATTTCTTACGTTTTAATCAGTAGGAAGTTAACACAAGTCAAAGATTGGAGTCAAAACAAATTGACAAAGCTAGTGCTTTTTTGTTTGTAGACGTATAATCCTGCAGCTGACTCAGTACTCGGCCAAACAACACCACCAACAGCAGAGAAACAAACAGATAAAGATGATGACACACCCCAAAAGAAAAGGAAGCATAAAGAACAAGAACCATCACAAGCTGAAGATGCTGTAATGGTGACTCCAGCTATAGTTACTGAAGGGGGTGATGAAGAGAGGAAGGAGAAAAAGAAGAAGAAGAAGAAGAAAGAGGCTGATGTTGATGGGACTGTTTTGCGAGATGAGGATCCAAACGTTGAACCAGAAGGGGAAGAAAATGAGGTAAAAGAGAAGAAGAAGAAAAAGAAAAGAAAGCATGAGGCAGAGGAAGAAGAAGCAGCTGAATTAAAAAGTAAGAAGAAAGAGAAACGGAAAAAAGAAAAGAAGGGCGAGTGATTTATGAGAGTAGAGGATTTTCGTACAGAGGAGGAGGTGGAAAAGCATAAGGAGAACAATCTAAATCACAAAGCAAACGACGAGATGAGTAAGAGGAAAAGTGAAAGAGAGCCATGTGTGAGAATGCAAGATCTTCACAGAGCAGGGGACTGACGATTTTGAACATTCCGACTCTGGAATGGTAAGTCATGCAAAATCTTCCTTTGTCTTATTTTTCCTTTACTGGCTTGGAGTTTTAGTTATTTTTGTAATGTAATTTCTACTTCTTGCCACTAAAATTGCAAGAATTGGTGAGACTCAGCAGAAATTGCTGAATTATATGAGTATATTTGGTAGTTTATTTATTGATCCTAAGCACATCATGTTGCACACCAACAATTTGATACCCACAATTCTGAGATGCACAATGCTTACTGGTTCCATTCGATCTTTGGTAGTTTACTTTTCCAGTATATGATTGTTCAATTACTGAATTACAGGAGGAGAAACACCCATTTTCTGATCTGTTGTTATTTTGGGGTCCATCAGAATGATTGCCCAGTTCGGCCAAACCGCCCACGCACCCCCATATGAGTTGTACCCAGAAAACCTTCACCATCTTAAACCATAAATGAACTGTTGTAGCCCACGTTCCACATTAGAAAATGGCCATCCAATGGCTTGTCAACATTGGGGCGTATTGGACGAATGGTCTGAATCACTTAATGGTGATCTGTCTTGTACTGCTTGCTTAGACTGAGTACTAGCAATGAATTGTGTTTTGAGCAGATCATAGTTCCAATATCACAAGCTCAAAGAGAGAATTGAAGGATGGGATTGAGGCTGCCCAAAAAATTAAATAGAGAATGGAAAGATGTGATTTAGGGAGCCCCTTTGGGTGTCATGGGTCTTGGGTTGGGTTGTTTTTCCGTTTGAATTAAGCTGATACACGTTTGTAATGGGAAAAGTAGTAAGCTGAATTAAGCCTAGAGGTTTTTCGAGTGAATGTTTGTTGTTGTCTACAATCTTTGAAATCAATCACCATCCTAAGCTAAGCATTTAAAACCCAACCTGATCCGAGATTTTATCTCGGGTAGGGTCGGGTATATGAATCTCGGATTATCCCATAAAAAGCTCGACCCAACCCCAGCAGCTTCCCTACCACCACCTCGCCCAAGATCTATTCCGGTTCCAAAGAACCACCAGGCCGATTAGGTGACTGGGGTAGAGCTAGTTGGAGAGACATTATCTAGCCTTTGTCCGCATTAGTGGTTGTCCCATAAAAAGCTTGACCCGACCTGACGCGAGATAATCTCGTGGGTAGGGTAGGAATCTGGAAAACCCGAAACCCAAGTTGCAACCCTAGAATTATCATACATAAAGCTTGTGGTCGATTTTAAGAATTATTCATTGTGCAAGCTTATTTCTAACAATTTACTTTTATCATTGTATCAACTTCAATTTAAGATTGGTCTCAACCGTCTATTTAATGACTTGTATCAATGGGAACCAATCAGATGGTTAGGATCATTGTGATTCTTGTAATGTGGTCAATGCATAGAAGGGCCCACCCGATTGACCGTATATGGTCTTGGTCCCATCCCAAAGGATTACAACTGTTTAGATTTTCTTGACAGAACCCTAAACAAGGTTTAATGGATCATCCGATCAATGTGTTGTAAACAGAATTTGGTGGGACTTAGGGTTGACATTTGGATCAACGGATCTGATCATGTAAACGAAGTAAAATTGGGGCCAGACGGAGGTAAATGTGACTTTCATTTTAGCATTTTCCGACAAATGAACTAGTTGCAGAAGTTGATCCAATCAATAGTGAGATGTGCCATCATCACCTACCGTATACATGGGGGCACGACTAGAGATCTTGGCCGTCCATTTCTCCGATGGGCTCTACAATGGATGTGCCATGGTCCAAGAAACAACAAAGGGTGTCAATGGACCCAGATGGTCGGATGGATCCAAACGTTAATGGACAGGATTTTGGCACAGTAGTTGGATCTGAACTATGTCCATTGGATTCATATCTTAAGGTTCGAAATTATTTTGGAGAATGGGGATAGAAACAAAATCCAATGCATTGTTCGATATCTGAAGTAATTGATATTTGATATTTCCACACCCCGACACTCTTTGCTAGTACAGGGGGTCTGAGGAAAGTTCCTCAGACCCCAACCTGAGCAAAGTTTTGTTCCTTTTGAGTAGGGTTTTTGAATGCTAGAAAATAAGTCTAACGAATAGATACAGATGAACAAAAATATTTTCAGAAGTAATTGATATTTGATATTTCCACACCCCTTGCTATTAGACTATTAGCACGGGGTGTGAGGAAAGTTCCTCAGACCCCGACCTGAGCCAAGTTTCGTTCACTCAAAAGTCAAAACAACAAACAATATTTCATGGGAAATGATATCAGCACAACCAAGTTTTGAAAAATAGTTTTGATGTTTTCGCTGACCCTTCTTGTCTTTTAACATTTAAAGAGCTGTCAAACAAAGGTTATAACAGTCTCCACAAAAGGCTCTCACAAGTCACAAGTCACAAGCCAATGAAAAATATGCTGATATCATTTCCCTATTTCATTTTTCTTGCTTTTCATTTTTATAATGATTCTCGTCTCTTTCTTGCGTTTCTTCCTTCTTCCCTCCCCTAACCCTGCATTTGGAATGCCGGGATCGGAATCGATATCATAATGCAATTTCTATTCTAATTCTCTCTTAAATGGAACGAGGAATAAAATTTAAATAAAAAATTTAATTTAAAAAAGGGTGATGATTTTTTTCCCCCACTGTAGGATTATGCACCCCCCATTTCGCGGGGGGAGGTAATCATTTAACTTTAAAAAATTGTAATAAAATTTCCATTCCAACTGCGACAGAATCAGAATATCATCTCTTAGGGTGGAATACAGATTCTGACATTTTCCCCTCTAATTCTGCCCTGGTGTGAATTCCACACACTTGATTCACCAGAATCAGGTAGAATTGGAATCAGATCCCGATTCCAGCACCTGATTCTGGCAATCCAAACGCACAACAATGCTATAAACACAAGTAGGACCTAGGGCACTGATGGATGGTCAGATTTGAAATGGATCATGACCCAAACTCAGAGAGTAGGATCCAAAAAGCTGTCCAAAAATGTTCCGACCAATAAGGGATCCAAATGGATTGTGACCCTGATAGGTGGATTCAATCGAAAGCATATCCGTTGACACCCCTTGAAACAACAATGGATGGTCAAGATCATCCGATCGGTACATTTTCTTCTTAAGCATATTTAAATGGACCCTCCAGATTGTCTAATGCAACTTACTAGATCACATCTTGGAAATACTTCAAGTCCAATTACAAACTAATAATGCCCATATACTTAAATTCTGTTCAAATCAAAACATAACCAGAGAAAAGAAATACAAGCCAAGAAATAGCAAAGAAGCTGACCGGAGATCCGTTAAGGGCAACGGTAAACATGTACGACGGCCCCCCGCCTCGGAGGGGAGTTGCAGAGTAGTATTAGCACAAGTGTAATGATCAAAAGCAAGAAGAATTTCATGGGATCAAATTCAGAACCCCCACCATTATCTTCTTCTGGTTCTGGGCAACAACAACCCCCCATCACAACAAAGATCAGAACAGTTGGGAATAAGATTGGTGGAGAAATGAGGTATCTGGGGTTCTTTATCTACCACCCCAGTTTGAATTATTTAAGGTATTCTAAGTAAGATTCTTGCAGCTTAGAACATATTCAATTTGGTGAAGAGTCTCTTTCTGTAAGTAGATGTCTATAAACAAGGGACAGAAATTGACTTTGGCCCTCTTTTTTTAATCTATTTTTGGGTTGTTTTAGTTGAGGGGTCCATCACATAAGATTGGGCAATAGAGGTCAACTAGTATTAGGCTATGTTTCACTGACGTAATTTCCCTAGTAAAAAATGGAGTATAAAATTGGTTTTAGACCTATCTTACATAGAAAGAAATCGAGCCTGAGGCCCCGTTCAGGCCCACTAAGTTGATGTATTTGCCGCAGAGAAGAGCTTATTTGTCACCATATCATATTCATTTGTGTTTCTTGTATCAAGGGGGAAATGATATGGATTCCCTATCGTGACTTCATTTCCATCTCCCAGCCCTGAAAATTGATGTTTTATCTAGGAAAAGCTCTCTCTACTCTTTTCTTGTCCTTTCTGCCCTCCCTGTGGGACTCTCCAACATATTCATAATAAAAAAACAAGGTCAATCTGTCTCATTATTAAAACATGGTAGTAGGAATAGTCTGCCTCGTTATTAAAAGATGGTAGTAGGAATATCAATACCCATGTTGTGAAATTATCATGGTATTTTTTAAACGAAAATATCTCACACAACAATTTGAAAAATTCATAGATATTTGTGATTATGCTCCCGAATCCAGCAGAGATTTTATCTAGGTAAATGAAGTTAACACCCCCTCCTCATGGTTTCTATGAGAATGGTTCACTGCTTAAGGATAAATTCACCCACTTTATTGTTTTTCTTTGCCTTTAAAACCTAACGAATAAGGTTATCAGGGGGGGCGGTGGTGGTGTATCAAAATATCATTTCCCTTTATTTAAATGTGCACTTGGGTTAATTTTTGGGTATTTTGGTTAAGCTTCACCTTAAAATGTGGTTGCTCCAAGGATCGCCCTCTATAACAAGTCTGTCCAAGGATAAAATAAACCCTAGGTTTGCTATCCCCAAGACAGTGAGGATAGCTATCCCTAGAGCCAGTAGAACCGCTCCAGGGAGAGAGCTTAATGAAGTAACAGGCACGTCAAGAAGGTTCTGGTTATAACTTCTCAGTATATTTTCCCTAATGTAAAGTAGGTTGTAGTACATGGCCCCCCAACTGGAAACAGGTGGGTCCCATCATCCCAGCCAATGGGCTACCATCATTATGTAATCTGAAGGCTGACATAAGCAATTCAACAATTTACAGGTATTATGAAGAAAAGAAAGTAGTCCAATTAGAACCAAAAGTAATTCATTTTATATCTCAGCAATCCATCAGTGAATCTCTGCCCATTGAATGTGGATGCCACCTAACGGATGGTTAGGATTGTCCAATCAGTATGATTCTTGGATACTTGACCATCATCAAATGGTAGAGCCCCTGGTGTGTTAAAGATTTTTCAAAATCAAGTGTTTTGTGGTAAAAACAAATTTTGGAAAATATTTAATATTTTCTTTTAGTTGTTTTGGGAAAAGAAAAATTATTCTTTGAAAAAAATTGCTTTTTGCTTTTGCTTTTGGAAAGAATGTAGAAGTGCATTGAAAAAATAGTTCCACATTGCTCCTGAGAAAAGTTGGAGATAGGCATATATTAGTTCACACATTCCTCTCTCTTGTTTAAATGCACAATGGGTCTTTGCCATGGGTCGAACCGCGCCGTCCGCGCTCGCGCACGCACGGCGTGTGCAATGGGCAATGGGCTATAGGGCGCATAGTGGCGCTTTTTTAGGCGCACTTTGCACTTCCTAACGGTCGGCCCAGCGGGCCCAGTACTCCAACGGTCAGTGGGTGCAATCCATTGGGTTGTGTCCCTTCTCCCAACGGTCAAGAATCTTGGGGGTGCAATCTGTACCGTAGATGGATCATCTAACGGTTACAGGGGAGGACGAGATTTTAAATATCCAACGGTCACTCCAGGATTGATCTGGATCATTGAATCGCGTATGGGCGCGATCTAACGGCCAGAATTCAAACCGAACTGGAAAGACACTATTCCAGAGGCTAAATAAAAAGTGCAGAACCCAACCATTTCAAGACAGAAACGAATTTACTTATTCTGGTGCAATTCTCAAGACTTCCAGTGCAATTATACTCTCTTTTCTCAATCCCACCAGAGTTATTTTTCATTGTTTCATTCTTGTTTGTCTAATTACTGTTATACTGCAGAAACGGTAATTAGATTGATTCTCTAAGGCTTGTTATTCTCTAAAGGGCATTTCGGATTTGACTCCGCTTGTGCATAGCGTCGTCAAATATAGTAGGACATTCCTACCGGCTTCATTGTATCTTGGAGGCAGTTTGCGGATCCCTTTTGCACACTTCTAGTGGGGGGCGAAATCTGTCTTAAGGAAAGCAATTTCGCGCCTTGAAGCAAACCGGTTTCTATTCTTTCTTCTCCAACAGATACAAAATTATTTCAACAGCATGCGCATATATAGAAGTACTTGTACTCAAATTGAGATTACAGCTTTGTTGAGTAATACAAACATTAACAGGTTGAACGGGTGATACTGAAGTAAAAACTAGTTATTTTAACTGATCATTTGAATGAAGTAATCTTAAGGAGAGCACTCACACCTATTCCGACAATCCGAGGAAATGAGAAAAACTCGCATATTTCGGCTCCCATCTGATTTCAGTACGAGTTTTTGAGTTATTTAACTGCTTCCCCAAGGGATCATCAGTTCCTGCAAATGAAAATATATACATTCCATGTATGAGGTTTCAGATTGAAATGTTCAATTAATCATACCATCTTGATTAAGCGCAGGTCGATTTTTGGAGATTTTGGTTGAGCTTTTACAATAATAGGGTTGGGTTCGGGTTGATTCCAATTAATTTTTAACAAAAGCTCAACCCAACCCGACCCAAGTTGAACCCATAATCTTGATGGTTTGTCTTTAAATGCCAGAGAGAGCTTGCCTGTAAAACCCTCAAACTTTTTGCTGAATTTCCCACTTTTGCTCACATAATCCATTACTTCCTGCCTGAAATAAAGAAAGTAGCAATAGAACCTCCTCAGATAAATTAGAACTGTAGGATAACTGGATTGACAGCAGAGTGAAAATTCGAGGTTGAATTAGCAGTAGGGAAAGCCAACAAAGTCATGGTTTCCTGGCATCCGTATAATAAAATAGGTAAACTGATATTTGCACCCATTCTTTGATATACCCTCTTCTTATTTTGAACCTTTCTGATTGGCTATTACATTTTATTGAAAAGTGCAACAGCCAACTAGAGAAGTTCAAAATTTAGAGAGAGGCCCAAATATCAGGCTTCTGAGAAGAACCCCCTCTCAAATTTCCCAGCTACTTCATGTTACACTGCATTTTTCCATTTTCCAAATAGCAAGAGAAGTATTAACCACTGATGAAAAGGAAAATCAGATATTCTTTGGGGCTCATTTAAAATTTTAGAATCACTTAGGTCCTGTTTGTTTCAGATTTTGAGACTCAATTTTGAATCCAAAACTGATTATTGGACTCAAAATTGCGTTTAATTGTGAGTCCAATATCGAAAAATCAGTTTTGGACTCAATATCGATTAATCAGTTAAGTAACCAAATCTTGTTTCTGTAAAAATTTCCTCACAGCCCAGAAGGAAAGATCCCACTTAAAAAACCACTAATAAATAGTCATCTGCTTGTTCACTTGGCTGATAAGATTTAAAAACGGAAATTTTCAAGAGTTTTTTGGTAAAAAAGGACCAGGATATCAAATAGCATTGTATATCATTATAAATATTTTGCTGTCTACACATTTCTATAGTTATATAATAACTTAATTATGCAAGTAAAACCTTGTCTTGCCGGATATTTATTAATTTCTAGATCACTTGCATGGCTATAATGCGGAGAGAGTGGCCTGGTAACATTACCTGGACACAGGATGATTGTCGCAACCCAAGAAAATCTGACTTCTAAATTTCTTTTTCAAAATTGCAATTGAGAGAGCTGCAGCATCCTGTTAATGAAAATCAGAAATCAGAGCATAACATTTCAAGGTTAGAGGCCAACAAGCAGTTAAGATTCATATCCACCAAGATAACCTACGATTTGCTGCAGTAACCCAAAAAGCAAATGAAAGGAATTCCTGCTGAATTCAGCATGCAGAATTATTATTAACATGCTAGAAAAATAAAGAATTTCAAATGTAGGCTGCATATATTGGGCTCTTATTTGTGGGAGAAAGGAAGTGATATGGAAATGAGAGCTGCTAGGAAGGCTCATCCATCTCAGGATGTCCCCGAGAGCCCTATCTATTCTTCCATTTTTTCAAAGATACAAATTTTTATGACAAAATAACCATATCATTTGATAAATGACAAAAATATCCCCATGAACTTGGGAATATTACAAGGGCTGTTTGGGAAAATCTTGACACAAGTATGTCTTCATCTCATGTCCCTGTGGAAATAGTCTCCTAACATATTGCATATTTTAGCATCCCTTTTAGGTTACTGAAACCTGATACAACTCTTTCCCAAGTGGTTAAAATAAAAAATTGTTGCATTTTGACCACAGATATTCCTCTCACTGCTAAGTGCAAACTGACTGGATTGAATTGTGAATGAGAAACCCACGACAAAAGAGACCAGTGAATAGGACAAAGATCACAGAAGGAAGCCGTGACCTCATAATGAATCAGATTATCAGAGAAAGTTCAGCATTTAAAACAAGAATCAAACAAAGGAGCACAGATGAAACCTGACCTCGTAGTGAATCAAATTGAGTATGTGATCCGGACGAAAGCCAACAGTCCCTTTCTCTAACCAATAAACATGGGCACCTCTATCTGACTTGTATAAATAGTTAATGGAACCAAACACTATATAAAATATTTGAATGGAAATTTTAGTTGTGAATAACTGCAATTTCTGGTAACAGCACAAAGAAAGGCCCAAGTTTTGGCAAAAAGCACTGTGTGTAGGATATATAAAGCCCTGCCAATCTAAGAACACAACCGCCAAACTCCAGCACTGCATTTTCTGCTTTTAAAAGAACATCAGTTCGAGGGCTTCTCCCAATCGGAAAAATTTGTGAGTCCTGCAAAGCCATGCCCAAAATGCTAGTTAAAAGTTAGCTTCTTAACATTGGCACAGACATAAACCATAAGGACAAGAACAGGAAAAGGTCAACTAAACAAGGTGATGAATGACGGAGAAATTTGGCGGCCAAGGAAGCTATATTATCATCTTTCATAGTTGAGCTCCCAAGGTTGAAAAGAAAAAATGATAAAAAATAAACAATGCGTATATTGTAGACTTGTAGTTCAACCTCCATGAATTTCCTTCATCTCCTCTGCTCTCCTCTTCTCTCTTTTTTCTCTACTATTTCTGCTTCTTACTTATTTTCCTCCTTCCATAAGAATTTCATGTGGGTGATTAGTTAAGACCTAAGGCCCTGTTCGTTTGGGATTATGGCAACTGATCCTCCCCCCCACCCAAAAAAAAAAAACCATACACACAATACAAAAAAAATAAAAAATAAGAATTGGATTATCGGACTCAAAATCATTAACTTCGAGTCAAATAATTGGATTGGGGGTGACAATCAGCTGTCATAATCCCAAACGAACAGGGCCTAAAGAATAACTAAACCTGATTAATAGCATGAGTTTAGAGGACACATTAAAGAAGCACAAGAAACATGTTTTTTTATCAACTTTTCTTACCAGATAACATAAAATTTCAGGATATAACCAGATTTAAAGAGTAATGGTGACAGATTTAGGTCACTAGATTCTACTAAAAGTTAGGGTTCACAGGACATGCACATACATCAATAAGTACACAAGGAACATATTTTTCCATGTTACAACAAGAAGAACTAAATCAAATTTGTTACCAGTTGAACAATGTGTATATTAGAACTAACACCTCATCACATAATCCATTGTCATTGCAATCGTATACAGCAGTGCTTGACGTAAATAAGAGAGAACCTTCACCACTCCAGTTTGATGCAGCCATCCTGCACATTGTTTAACACTCAGACCTCTGTTATTTATAACTAGACACACAAGATTAGTTTCACACAAATGACTTCGACTAAATTCTCATCAGAAAAGAATTGGCGGCGATTGAACATTGAAAGGAAAAGTTCCTGATGCAATCGTCATCCTCATAATCTTCCTTTAAGATAGTCTCAAAAATTTAGGACCAAAATTGAATGGGGCCCCGCTTCATTACTTAGTTTTGTGAAGCGCTAGACAATTAAGGTCAACTATTCAAAACTTAAAAAAAATTACAAAACCAAATCTTCAGTCTTAGGTTTTTAGTACCAATTATTAGATATTAGACAGTTTTCTATGAAATAACACATAGAACAAAGCAAGAATTGGACATGGCATGATGGCTGATTTTTATTTTTGACAAGATTTTGAGACAATGCAATGTATCTTTGATTAAGAAATATGAAGTTATCATGGTCAAGTTTCAGAATAGGCACTGACAACTAATTTATGTACTTGAAAAGCTTCACCATGTGTACCTGACATCACCAGGGTAGTCTACACTTTGGGATGGAGGAGCACAAAAAATAACATAAGGAAATTGATGAATTGCTTTCGATCCCCTTAGACATGGGTTGATCCCAACTTTTATCAATTCATCATGATGATCCGTGGTCATTGTTTGTCCAAAAATTTGGTAACCTGGATGTTCCTGTTCCAGAATGGAGGTCACAATCTTAATATCAACTCATGGAACATATCCCATTGCATTGGAGAATTATAAAGGTATTAAATGTTAAAAGAGTATCCTTCTATACACGTAGATGCAACAAACCTTTTTCCACTTGCAACCCAAAAAAACATGGAGCATGTATAGATGTGCAGTAAATAAAATTGTATGCAATCCCTCGTCAAGAACATCGGAGTACCCCCAAGGGCCAAGACTAAGTCAGCTCTAACCATACCCAATGAATCAAGCCAAACCATGCAAGAACAGTGACAGCTGATAGGTGATAACTATTGCCCATGGGGGGAGAGAGAGAGAGAGAGAGAGAGATGGATTTGTGATTGGTGGGAAAAGTGGAGGCGGAGAGGCACTTCCTTTTGGGGATGTATAGAAAAGCATGAAGTTGCTTAGGCACAAACACACTATTTGAGCTGGATAAAGATTGATTACGTAATAGCAGCAACTTGTTGAAATCACATCATTCATTGTAATCATACACCTCCTATATGTATAAACTTCCGCATAAGATACGGATGTGTCCCTCCAATTCCTCACTCACCCCCACCCCCAAGGCCACACACAAAAAAAATATATAAAATAAATAAATAAGTATAAGAATAAAGAATTTACAATATATAGAAACGAAACAGAAATTGAAAATGGCTATATTCTACCTATTTTCCAAAGAAAAGTAGAAAACAAAAGTTTTTGATGATAACACATCTAGATATTCTAGTAATGAAAAGAATTTAAAAAGCCAAGACATGATGTCTTTATCTTTGTCCTAGCTCATATTAGGAAACAAGATTGCACAGTTACTAACTCTTTAACCTTGAATCTTAGCTTAGAGGCGCTCTGCAAATGCCATTTCTTGAAGGTAGTAGGGGCCTCCAAATCATGCAAGGGATTTAGGCAACACTACCTTCGGGATTGAACCAAGCCAGACTCAATCTCAACCAGGGTAAATATACTCAAGTCTACTATATAGAGATGATCTTGAGTGCTATATTCAAATCAATAATTTACTATTTACAATGATTGATAACTGTTGGTTCTCAGTGTTGATTAATGGGGAGTCTTAAGGGTTTTTTTAAGTCGACTACAAGTATTAGGGTGGGTTATCTTCATACCTCTTCATTATTGCTGAAGAAGTGTTGAGCTGTGCTCTTAATTTGGCTTTCAATAGTGAGAAAGCTAATTATTATTATATGCAGAGGTAGGGGTGTAAACGAGCCGAGCTTGGCCAGGCTCGGCTCGGCTCGGCTCGGCTCGGTCAGGCTCGACTAGGCTCTCGAGCCTTATCGAGCTTGGCTGCTTGGGTTATATTAAAAAGAAAACAGTAATTGATAACATTTCCTTTTTTCTTTTTTTATAGGAATTTGCTAGCAAACTCCTCCTATGCCACTTCTCGGGCATGTGACCATCCTTGGTGCAGAGATTCGCACATGCCAAAGGTGGTTAGAAAAGCAAAAATAATAAAAAAAAAGTAATCATTACGAAAAAAGTAAAATAGCTGAAAGTGTAAAGTTTTAAATGAAAAATTACCAACAAAAGTTATAAAGTTATGACAATTACCAAAAAAATACCAACAAAAGGTAGGAAGTTATGACAATTACGGAAAAAAGTTATGACTCATGATGATTATGCCTCCAGCTGTTTCCTACTGTATTATATTTATATTATATTTAACGAGCCTTAACGAGCCGAGCCGAGCCGAGCCTGGCCTAAATCTGGCTCGGCTCGTTAAGCTTAACGAGCCTAGCAAGCCGGCTCGGTTCGGCTCGTTAAGGATTCGAGCCGAGCTCGAGCGAGCTTCCGAGCCCGAGCCAAAATTGACACCCTTATGCAGAGGGGATGCAAGCCTATTCCCCATTGTCGTTTGTATAGAACACTATCATTTTTTATAATGGAGCTAAAAGATTTTATGAACATCATGCTGTTTTCAATGAAGCATGAAAGAGCTTCCAGTCAGTTGATTAATAAGAACAAGAGCAGTTTTGCATGTGGAGAGACTCTTTGAATAGCGAAGAAAAACATTATCAAGGCATTTACGGGTTTCAATCAAATGAGGCTTCCCATCACTTATCTTGGTATTCCTCTCTTCAAGGGGTAGACTAAGAATAGACTTCTTCTAGAAGCTGGTCAATAAAATAAGAAGTATAGTAGAAGGTTGGAATTGGAAAGGCAAGCTTTCAACGATAAACCCTCCAATGCTAGTGATCAAAAGAATTGAAAACATATTGGCAAACTTCCGGTGGGATGCGACAGAGCATGGGAACAAGCATCAATGGCTGGCATGGGACAAACATTGTAAAAAGAAAGTGGAAGGTGGGCTTGATACCAAAGTGATGAAGGTGACAGTCATGGATTTCAGACTAAAATAGGGTCCACGGTAGTCAATCTTTATGGAGTGATTTTATGAATTATCGGTACTTAAGGAATATAATAAGAAGTATTGCTGTGTGAACCCTAAGGCTAAATATTCTAAGCTCTGCAAGATATGCTGCTTATGAGAGATATTTAGATGTTGAAAGCTAAATGGATAGTTAGCAAAGGATACACAAATTTCAGGACGGACAGATGGATAACTAACATGCCTCTTTTAAATCATGTTGATATTATAGCAATTGTTAATATCAACATGAGAATTAAAAGATGCGATTAATGAGCCTGAGGAATGGAACGCCAATAAATCCGTTGCTCACCTGTCAGCTTATATTGTGAACACTATTATCAACTCCAACATTATGTTATCTAACCATGAAGATCAGTTAATTTGTGTGTCTAATAGTTTTGGTAGCTTCTCGACCAGCTCAACATGGAATACTGTTAGATTGCAATGTAGTGAAAGGGGTTAGGCGAGATTTATCTGGAAGGATTTGCTCACCACGACTTGTTGTTTTTACGGAGGTTATTTAACCAAGCTATTCCTATGACCCAAAACCAGAGCATGCATGGCAGGTTTGCTTTACTGGTATAACATATCCAGAAGGAGCCAAACTCAAGTAGGCAACCTTATGAGAATAGTTCCTTGCATTATATCTTAAGAAATCTGGAAAGAAAGGTGCAGAATGCATATGGATGGTAAAAGTAGTCTTTTTTTCTATAGTGATCAGATCTATTATGGATTGTATTCAATCCATTGGAGGCAGTGCCAAGCCCAGGTCCTTTATTGATTCATTGGCCTTATCTCAATTCAGCATTGAGCAAATCAAAATTACTCCTCCTAAGAGAATTTGGGCAACTTGGATAAGACCGCTTGGAAACTTGCTTAAATTAAACATTGATGGTGCATCTAAAGGATACCCAGGTGAGTCTGGTGGTGGTGGTATTATTCGTGACAGTAAAGCTAAGGTGATTTTGGCATTTTCTCACAACTATGGGAAGGGTAGTAATATGCAAGCTGAATGTAGAGTATTATTGGATGGCCTTGGGCATTGCAAGGTCAAGGGGATCCAAGGATTGGATTGAATCGGTTAGCCAGGTGTTGATCAATAACTTCCAAGGTAAAACCAGCTTCCCTTGGTCGATTCTTTACTATTGGCAGGAAATTGATAATTTAATGAGGGAAGTGATCCTACCATCGCCCACAAGTATAGAGAAGGCAACCAAATGGCTGACACGTTAGCAAATTATGCCCATATGAAGTGATGAAATCTAGGGTTTATATCAACCATATCGAACTTGCTAAGAAGCTACCTCCATGGCGGATAACTGGATATAGAAAGGTATTAAGTTGATATTCGGTCATGTTTATGAAGAGATAGATGAAGAAAATTCAGTACAGTAAATTAAGAAATATAATTTATCTTATCTTTCAAATGGATGAAAAGAATACCTCTCTCCATTTCTCTGCTACCATTCGACCAAGAACACCCGGACCTACAATTAACAGATCGTTTGCCCCAACCAAACCAGAAGAAGAAACCTCCAAATCTTCATTAGGTGCACCTACATTCACCAAAAATTAAGAAGTCTTCTTCTGCCCAACTAGTTAATCCTAACTGACATTGTATAATTTTCTGACGAGTCGACTAACAAAACAAAAGAAAGTTTTTGAGTCCCTCATCATGCACTCGCTCAATGGAAAACTAAATCATTCATTGCATCTTTTATCAATGAAAAATAAACTGATAAAGCATCATTCCCGTCAATAAAACACATTTTTAGGGACATCATACGAGTCTAAGCTCATCTGATAACATTCTCAGCATCTCCACTGAAAGAATCAAGATTTAAAGCTGTGCATTACTTAGGTGTAAATGAATATCATTTCGCACCCCCACTCCTTCTCCTTATTTCAATTTTCAGTTACCAAGAAGTTGTAAACAATGGACAGTAGTAGAAGTTTAAAAATGAAGAGGAGGGTGCGAATATGAAATCCATGAAAAGGAAAATAATGATGAAATTGGTTCGTCTGTATCTACAAGTGAATGAATATTACTAACCGAGGGCAGAAGATGCAGAGGAGGAAGAATGAGGTTGGAGAGACATTGAGATTGGGGGCTTCGTTTCGTATGGAGATTAGGGTTTGGGAAGAAGAAGAGAGGGCGTATTGGGCGAAGAGATAAGAATGGGCGTCCGGCTATTTGAAGAATTGTACTAGTTATTTCCATGGATTTGTGTGGGAGAGTTCGTTTACTCGCCTTGGATTGGGTATCGATGATGACGTATGATTATATTTTTTAAGGGCGCTGATATTCCCCCCCTTGACGGCTGGCTAGCCCTCCGATCTAAATAGTTGGTGGGCCCAACAGAAACAGTTGGTGGAATGGTGGGGCCATCTTTGAACAACGTAGGCCCCGCCCATACCACACCATAGGATAATCCTAACCGTACATTTGATGAGCCATAAACGTAAATAGGTTGCGTCCCAAAATATCATTTCCATAGGCTGATCCTAGCCCTCCGATCTAAATAGAAACTACATCTTATGCAACCTCTATAGATTGTAGGGTTGTGATCATCCTATGGAAATGATTTTTTGGGGCACAACCTATTTACATTGTGGCCCATCAAATGAATGGTTTGGATCATCCTATGGAGTTGGTCGTATAGTAACATTAAGGCCCGTCCACAACATAGGATGATCCAAGCCGTCCATGGTTTGGATAATCCTATTGAGTTGGTCGTACAGTAACATCATGGCCCAATCGTAGGCCCCACCAATATTTTTCAAATTGAAGTGTACCGTCCACAACATAGGATGATCCAAGCCGTCCATGGTTTGGATCATCCTATGGTGTGGTTCGTACAGTAACATTAAGGCTCAATTTAGGCCCCACCCATATTTTTGAAAATGAAGTGTACCGTCCAGACCATAGGATGATCCGAGCCGTCCATTTGATGGGCCATAACGTAAATGGGTTGTGCCCCAAAAGCCATTTGCATAGGACGATCACAACCCTCCAATCTATAGAGGTTTCCATAATAAGCAATTTCTCTTTATATCTGAGGGCAACGATCATCATATGGAAATGGTTTTTTGGGGACACAACCTATTTATGATGTGGCCTATTAAATGGACCGCTTAGATCATCCTATGGTCTTGCAAGCCTCCGAGCACTCCACTGCTTAAGTACCTCGCTTACCAGATCTAATGGCCTTGATGACCTTTTGGAGGCCCATCAACTGTTCCTGTTGTGGGTTGGATTTGGGCACCAAGGAGGAGAATTTTGGAGGCCCATCAACTATTCCTATTGTGGAGAGAGAGAGAGAGGTGGGAAACGTGCACTAACATGATTCGCCGGGGCGGGGGGACACACTACGTCATCAAATAAAAAAGGAAAAACAAGGGAAATTTAACCTCCGTTTTGAGTTAGCCGTTAAAGCCTAACGTTTAGCGTTAGCAGCCGCGGGGGGGGGGGGGGGGGGGGGGGGGGGGAATAGCCTACCAGGGGAGGGGCGGGCGCCCATTTTTTACGTTTTATCCATTGGGATATGGTGCAGACGTGCAGTGCCCGTTAATGCCTTTATGGCTGGTGGAGTTTTAATATTATGTTTGGAAGTGATATATTCGCCCCCTTTTCTTAACTGGGCCACCCCTTTGCAGCACAAGAAAGGGGCGTCCTTTGAATATATCATTTTCCAATCCTTGTATAGTCATCTTGGTATTAGATTAGGTAACTAAGCAAAATCTCAATTTATCCTAACTGCTGATTTAGCAATGATGAAATCAGGATGAGAAAAAGTCAGAGTTTCTCACCTTCACCATCCTCGCTTTCTTCGTAGAGGAAAAGAGTGTTGCACGGATGATGTTTTTTGCAATAACTTCTTCTAAGTTCACATTGCACTTATTATCATCTTCTCAACGGTCATTATGTCTTCAACGGAAAAATAAAAAAGCAAAAAAGTTGATTCCGAAGCACTTCTACTCCTTTGGATACAAGGAGATGGCAACAATTAAAACAAACAATGCAGGAGTATAGTCCTAGGGGTGCAACTCGGGTTGGGTCCGGTCATGTTGAGGCCAGCCCTAATCCAACCCAATGTAGCATTCCTCAACCCTAACCCGACCCAACCCTAGCCCAAGGAGGGTCAACTCTAACCCAACCCGTCTCCAAATCTCTCAACCATAACCTGACACATCAACTCATTTTTTCCAAATCTTGTCTAGGGAAAAAACACAACCCTAAGATTTTGAAAACAACAATAAAGTTAAAAGACGAGGTCAAGTTAGGGTCGGGTTGCCCAAGGCACTTATTCCCATATCTGCTGAACGACCCACACAGCAAGACGAGCGAGGGAAACTTTCCCACAACAGACTCAGGTTAAGCAAAGCTTGATGAGAGCCATCGTCGATCCAGGGAGCCATAAAAATGGGGATAACGACTACGCCTTGCCCACGGCCATATCCCCCGGGCTGGATCCAGAGGGATTTGGATATGAAGATCACTAAAACTACAGATTAAAAATAGTCATTTTCCTCCAAACAAAATCCGGTTAAGCCCATGTAGATAGCCTATTTGCAGACAACCATTTCAGGTAATCGCACCCCAAGAAGATTTTGAGAAGCAAATTTCCTAGTAAACCAAACAATTGAAAACCCTTTCTTAGAGAATCTATAATGAAAAATAATAGAAAAAGAAAGATAATTCAAGAAAAAAGATTCTACCAAAAATGTTCTTCTAGCCAACCAAGCATGACCAAAATTAAATTAACCAAACACGAGAAAAAACTCATTTTCATAATAAAAAATCAACAACCCTTCGAGCCTTTTTTGTTCAATGTTAGCTCTTATGAGAGGACAATACAACAACCATTTTCTCCATGGAAGAAAGAAATGGTCATCTTTGTCAAACCATCTCACCAACATACATGGCTAAACCTTCAAACTTCTCACGTAAGTACAGTGGATGTGTTTAACATAGCTTTGTCTCTTTATTTCTTTTCCATAAGAGACTACTCATGGTCTTTTAAATAATCTTAACGACTATTTTATTTCTTTAAGATAATAGTGTCTATATGTTGGGAATTTTGGTAGGTTGAGCGAATTTAATGTTTTATTTCTAGGTAAGAAAAACTTACTATTGGGATAAATAAAATTCAAGACAGGTGATAATTGTAAATTTGTTGTTGTATTAGAGTTTAGACAAAAACAAAATAAAAAATTAAAGAGACCCTAAACGTGTCTCAATAAATCCTTAAGATTGAAATCACGGGGCTCTCACCCTCTCTGGCACCCCCTTTCCAGGGGACTTGGGCCCGGTCCGTCGACATGAGTACTTTACCGATTCATATGTGTTTTCTTCTGAATTTTTTTTTCCTTATATTTATCTGCACTATATTTTTCATAAATTCTAATATGGTAGGTCACAAAGAAAAATTGCATCCATTTAGGCAATCCCAATAGTCTGATTAGTGGCTTATAAACATATTAATGAAATGGTAAAGGGCAATAGTTCAATATCAATGGTAAAAGCTAGGCCAGATTTTGAGATTCTATTTTTAATCCAAAGCAGAGTATTGGAGTAAAATTGTCATTTTATCATTGGGCTCTTACAAGGGCACTCTTCATTTTATCATTCATCTACTTATTTATAAAATTGTTGACCAACATCAGCTAAATAGTAGAATTCATTTAACCAGTGCAATGACAATGTTCCTACTCTTTTCTTCTCGGGCAACCCACCCCCAAATATAGGGTAAAAAGAGTAAACATTAGCTTACCAATAAATAAACAAAAAGGATGATGATAAATTCGCACCCCTTTAGGATAATTCGCACCGTTGAACCGGAATTATGTATTTATGTGGCAGACTTTAACGCTTTTTCACGTTACAGGGGAGCGAATTGTCCTAAAGGGGCGCGAACTTATCATCGTATTGCCCAGCCAGTCAGCAATTCCACGTGGGAACGAGGCTAAATCGAGCCTGTTTGACTTTACGGTGATCGGGATTTCTACTCCCGGCACATTTATACTGATCTATCTCTCTCTCTTGAAGAGTGAAAATTTGGAGACTGGAGAGAGCTTCAAAATCTTCAGACGATCCTCCGATTTGAATGTTACAATCAAGTAAGTAGAAAAAAAAAGGAAACCCATTCTCTCTCCCTCTCTTCAATTTTAATGGTGGATCGTCAAAATTAAGAAAGAATACTGTTTCCTTTTTTTGTTCCCCTTTTCCGCCTTTTTTGACCACTATAAATTGAGGGAACTGTAGATCATTTCTTCTATTGCTTGTTAGGGTGGAAAAACTAGGGTTTTTTTATTCGTTGTATTAACGAAGTAAGGTTTATACTGCTTCTTAGATCGAATAAGAGTTTGATTAGGAGACTAGGGTTTATGTGGAGGCAGATCGATCGGAATAGGGTTTTTTATTTGTTTTATTGATGAATTAGGGTTTATACTGCTTCTTACATCGAATGAGAGTTTGATTAGGAGACTAGGGTCTATGTGGAGGCAGATCGATCGGAGTAGGGCTTTTGATTTCTTTTATTGACGAATTAGGGTTTATACTGCTTCTTTGATCAAATAAGAGTTTGATTAGTTGCCTAGGGTTTTTGTGGAGGCAGATCGATCGTAGTAGGGTTAAGAAGCAGTATTAACGAATTAGGGTTTATACTGTTTCTTAGGTCGAATAAGTGTTTGATTAGGAGACTAGGAGACTAGGGTTTATGTGGAGGCAGATTGATCGGAATTGGTTTAGGGAGGATTGGATGAAGGGGAGGGTAATAGAATGGGTTGAGAAATGAGGTATGGATACGTGAGAGATGGGTTGCGTGTTTGGCAGAGCGGCGTCGAGGAATGGGGAAGTGGGTTTGGAGAGGAGACAAAAGGAGAGGGAGAAGGAGAAGGAGGAGGGGGCTTTGGCGGCTTCGGGTCGGAAGTCTCAGGTTATAGTGACGAAGATTGAGAACCTCGTTGAACTTGATAATGGGAGCAATCAGAAGAAACTGGAGAAGCAGGATGGAAATCAGCGGTCGCGGGGGGAGAGGAGAAGGTCAAGGACAAACCCTAGGTTGAGTAATCTGCCAAAGAATGTGCACGGAGAGCAGGTCGCTGCCGGATGGCCGTCTTGGCTTTCGGCTGTTGCTGGTGAGGCAATCAATGGTTGGACTCCTCGGCGGGCTGATACTTTTGAGAAGCTGGATAAGGCAAGTCTCATTCTTATTTCTTTCTTTCCCTCTCTTTCTTTATTGGTCTGTTATTGCTCTTGAATTAATACGATCTTTATTTTATTTTACATTGTTTAGATCGGGCAAGGTACTTACAGTAATGTTTACAAGGCTAGAGATAATTTGACGGGTAAAATTGTGGCATTGAAGAAGGTCCGATTTGATAATTTGGAACCAGAGAGTGTGAAATTTATGGCTAGAGAGATTCTCATCTTGCGGCGACTGGATCACCCCAATGTTATAAAGTTGGAGGGTTTGGTAACGTCGAGGATGTCTTGTAGTTTGTATCTTGTATTTGAATATATGGAGCATGATCTGGCTGGACTCGCTGCGAGCCCGGGAGTCAAGTTCACGGAGCCTCAGGTAAGAGCTCCTGTTCATCATTTTTTACCTTAGTTTCTATTTACCATGTTGACTTCCTCTCAAGAATGATAAAATGCATGCCATAGTTTCTATTAACGCTGTTGACTTCCTCTCTGGAATGATAGAATGCATGCCTTAGTTTCTTCAAGTAGTTAAATTGCATGCCTTAATTTCTACTAACCCTGTTGATTTCCTCTGTGGAATGGCTATTTCTAAGAATTATAGATTCTTGACATGGCAGGTAAAATGTTATATGCATCAACTGTTGTCAGGGCTCGAGCACTGTCACAACCAAGGCGTTCTGCATCGTGACATTAAGGGCTCAAATCTCCTACTTGACAATGGTGGAATCCTTAAGATTGCTGATTTTGGGTTGGCGTCATTTTTTGATCCGGATCACAAGGTGCCCATGACTAGTCGGGTGGTAACCCTGTGGTATCGACCTCCAGAGCTTCTTTTGGGTGCTACTGATTACGGTGTAGGTGTAGACCTCTGGAGTGCAGGTTGCATTCTAGCAGAATTGTTGGCTGGAAAGCCCATCATGCCTGGACGTACAGAGGTAACTTCTATATACATAATTTTTAATTCAAAATTCTTGTTTACTGAATCATCTGAATCTTGCAATTTTGTTTTCATTTCACTTCTCTTGATCTCTTCAGTTTCACACCATATCAATAACAATTGGGGTTCTTATAATGATTATAAACTACTGATCTTGTTTTGTTCCACTGCTTGGTATTTAATTGTTATTCTGTTGCTGGAGAATAGCAGATTTTGTTTCAGTTCGTTATATGGGTGCAATGCCTTATGTATTCTCCTTAGCTTTTTAAATTTACTCAAAGCAGTTGCTATAGCCTATAGGTTTCACCATATTGAGTTTTAGTAAGATATTTTATCATATGCCTGCAATACCATATATAATATTCTCCTTGACTTGAACTGAAATCAACTTCTTGGTGGAGAGAAAAAGAAGTTCTATGAATTCTATCAGAATATATGCAATCAGATTTTTATTTCTTGTTTGAATGGATGAAATGTCTATGCTCATCATGTTTTATGTTGACTATGATCTGTCTGGTGCATGCTCTTCTCATAAGTCCACTTAGTTTGATCTCGTAATTTCCACATGTTTCTAATCATCATCTTAGCTCCATGCATCTAGCTGCTTCTATTTTAAATCACATGTGCTGAGTTCTAGCATTTTTTGAAGTTTCATCTTAAAATTGTACTTTTTCGTCATTTTACAGTGTTTCCACGAAATTTCTAACCGCAACATTTTTGTTTTCTTGGTGACCAAAACTGAAACCGAAACCAAAATTTCATTTTCTTGCGTATAATAATACATTATTATTATTATTATTATTATATGCAAGCTCCTGAGAAAAAAATTTATGTTCATGCGGAGCCCACGAGGAGGCTAACGGTAAGGTTGCTCCATTGTGACCTGGTAGTCACGGATTTGTGTCACGGAAACTGCCTCTTTGCAAAGCAGGGGTAAGGCTGTGTGCATCTTGCTCTCGCCATACCCCGCAATGGCGGGAGCCTCCTGCACTAGGCCGCCCTTTTTTTTGCATATAATAATGATTCTTTCCATATTTACGATATATTGTGTCTCACTGACTATTTTAAAAGGTAGGTTTTGAACCTTGATAATACAATTATTTCTAATGGAGAATAATTGTAACCATTTTTTATTTATCAGGTGGAACAACTGCACAAGATTTTCAAGCTTTGTGGCTCTCCTTCAGAAGAATATTGGAAGAAGTCGAAGTTGCCTCATGCCACCATATTTAAGCCCCAGCAGCCATATAAGCGATGCATAACAGAGACATTTAAAATTTTTCCACCATCATCGTTGCCTTTAATTGAAACCCTTCTTGCAATTGACCCTGCTGAACGTCTAACTGCTTCGGCTGCATTGCGGAGTGAGGTGAGTTATTATGTTATAAACTTATAGTAACCATTTTCTTTCTGTTCATTTGCTCTGTTTTTACTATGACATTATGTGATGTGGATTGTAGGCCCAATAAATGGCATCTTTGCCCATTTGGACTTGTAGGGATTTTTTTTTTAATGGACTTTTAGGGATTTATTTCCATGGTATTTAATTTCTAGGATTTATATTTCCATGTATTGGGCCTACAGTCCTCATCATTATGTGATGTGGCTTATGACAAGGAATGTGCTGCATTGAGTCAAGTGTTGTTGGAATGTTAAATGTTCTATGCTGCATGGTATTCACTTTTGTTCCCCAGACCATTTGAAGACGGTTATAACACTCCTTGCTACTATTCACAAATATTTGTGTTGATGTGGTCATTCGGGGTGCAACTCGGGTCGGGTTGGGTCGGGTTGAGGCCAACCCGACCCGACCCGACCCGAGGAACCCTTTTTGCCAACCCGACCCGACCCGACCCGAGATTTTAAGCTTAAAAAATAAAAAAATTATTAAAAATGTCGGGTTGACTCGGGTCGGGTTGCCCAAGCCCTCAACCCAAACCCGACCGAACTCGACCCGGGTTGAGAAAACTCAACCCAAACCCGAACCCGAACCCGACCCGACTTTTTTCCGGGTTGAACCTGCCGGGTCCGGGTTGAGCCTGCCCAAGTTGCACCCCTAGTGGTCATATAGCATATGCTTGCAATTGTAATTCCAAGAGGGGTTCCACCATATTTGGTTCATAAAAGAATATGCTCCTTGGTTGAATGCCCCAAAACTAATTCTTATATAGGACAATTTTACGCGCAATCATAAATCACTTATTTTTAGAACCAACATTCATCACATGGCCCCTCACATGTGTGTAGCAAGGAGTAATGAGGTCTTGCAGTCTGGGGACTTTCGGTGCTCGGCCACTGCGTACTAGTCGACCATGTTAGCTATTCTCCAGTCAACGGGTACCTGACACTCGAGGCATGCCAAGCTGTCCGCCAAAATCTATTTCTTAGAATGCATTCTGCTTTGCACCCAAATCTATTTGTTAGTAAGCATTCATCCCATGAAGAAAGAAAGGTAAGCTGTTATGGAACATGATACTGCTAGCAACCTTTTGGGTTCTTTGGAAGGAGAGAAATGGTAGAGTATTCAGAGGGAAGTCAAAAGCGTAAAGTTTATCTTTGTTAAAATAGTAGCTCTAACCATAGCTTGGATGTGGATTCTTCCATCTTTCAAGTTCGTCTCCGCATTTGACTTGTGGCACGGGTGGCGAGAGGTGTGTTGAGGGAGTGATCATAGAGTCCCCACTCGATGTGATTGGAGCCCTTCAGCGCCTGGGCTTTTACAGCTTAATTTTGATGGTTCCAGCTTAGAGAATCCAGGGCTGTCGGGCATAGGGGATATGCTTTGAGATGAGAGCGGTTTGACAATTTGGGCCTTCTTAGGGCCCTTGGTATTGTCAATTCTAGCGAGGCAGAGTTAAGGGAAGTGCTACAAGGAAGACCGAATTTGGAGTCTGCCTCCTTTGACAAGTTTGTGGTGGAGGGATACTCTCTTAATGTCATTCGTTGGTTAAAGGATTCTTCTTGGCCGCCTTGGCGGTTTGCGCATTTGATGGATGAAATATCAGATTGCACTGTTGGATCATCGATTACATTTCAGCACGTTAAAAGATTGGCAAATAGTTAGGCTGACAGGCTTGCCGGAGACGGAGTCATTAGGGCTTCTTTGGAGTTCTTTGATTATCTCCCTTCTTGAGGGGTTTTGTTTTGCTATCTTGTGCCTTCTTTTGTTTCTATTTGTAACTGACCACCTCAGTTGCGGCCCTGCAGTCCCTTTTTTAATATTCAATGCAATCCATTACCATTAAAAAAAAGCAAGCTTTCATCCCATGCTTCAGAAGCACATGCTCTAGTTACATGGAATTAGGTCCCCCAAAGGAAAACTATACACTTGTGGGAGCCGCAATGTAAATTATGGCTATAATTATGATTTTTTGAATGACTAAAAAACTTTATTAAAACTAAGACGAAGGTGGTCAAGTTACAAGAGAAGGACACACAAAAATCACTCTTGGGGGAAAGAGACACGGAAAATAATGAAATCCTGAGGAGGAAATGGAAGAGCTCTAATCTCTGTCTATTAACTCTAGAGTGAACTAGGCTATTTGTTTCACTATTAGCAGACCTCCAAATGTGGTGGAAACGCACCCTTTGGCCCTCAATGAGACCCTATAATTTCTCAATGGCATCGGTAGATCTCCAAGGATAAGGGGTTTTGTTGTTTGTCCGCCTAATGACGTTAAGCGAATCTCCTTAAACTGTGGTGTCCTTGAAGATTCGAGGATCCCTTGCAGGATCGCCGTCACCTTTGGCTTGTTAGCAATGCTCTGGCTAATAGGCATTGAGAATGCCCACATAGTGGCACAATTATTATTTCTAAGCACACCTTCCACACCTTCTGGACCCGGATTACCTGAGCAAGATCTGTCAAGATTGAGTTTGTGTACTAGGTTCAGGGGGAGACCAATGAGGCATAGGGGGGTTGTTGAAACTCATGACCACTGCAGATATCGCTCCAAAAGTGCCGGAACATGAAGGAAGAGATACCTCTGAAGCAACAGAGATGCCCGACCTAAAGGATGGTCAAGGTGTGGGCATTTTGTTAAGTATTCACGATCCTTTTAGATTTGTTGTTGAATATGTGGTTGTTCCTTTCTTTCCAGATAACCCATATTGGCCAGAAACACGAGTTTGATCTGACCTCTCAAACCATGAGTCACACATCCATCCTGATTTGACCTCTCAAAGGCCATGAGTCACACATCCATCCCTCAAAGAACTTGTTAATGTGAACAGGTGTTACCCAAGAAATACCGAAGATTGGAAGGGTCCAATTCCAGATTTTTCTGGTAAATCTGCAATGGATGAAAATGTGGTCTACACATTCTCGAGCTTCCTTGGTTATAAGTAGGGGTGTCAACGGATCCACTTCGGATCGGATCCACCTATGTCTTAGTCATGATCCATTCAAATCCCTTATCAGCCGGATTCAGAGTGTTCTTCGGATCTTACTTCTGGTGTCCCGGTCATGATCCATTTCAAATCGGAGTGTCCAAGTAGGTCCTACTTACAAAACAACAAAAAATCTCAGCTTTCTTCATTTGAAATGAACTCCAAAAGTTCCTCAATTCAGAAAAGAATTAGTCACAATATCTAATAATATCCCATGATTTTGATGAAGAATAGGATTTTATTGTTGAAAAGAACTCCAGTGTTAGAGGGTACGTGGCGATAAAACTTTCTAGTGACTAATCCTTGTTGAGGGTGAGTGGCAAGTTTACAGGAAGAAAAACCGATTGAGGAAAGGAAGAGAAAAAGATGCCTGAAAAAGGGGGGAAGTGGAAAGTCGTAAGCTAAGCAATATTTAGTTCATTTTTATGAAAATACCCCTCCTTTAAGTCTTAATATAATAAATATTTTGAGGGTATTTTAGTAAAAGGACTTCAGATCAGACTATCCATCGGTTTTTTTTTGCCATGTCTTGATCACGATCCGAAATTTTCCGGATCTTACGAAGAGGGTCCAAACTCCAAAATATGTCCATGGATCCTTCTAATGTGCTTAGATCCTGTTTATTAAGGTTCAGATTCGTACTATCCATCGAACCATCTGGGTCCATTGACACCCCTAGTTATAACTTATAAGTTATGTTCTTTAGAGTTTTGGAATCAACCTTTTCTCGTGTTAGCCCATATGTTTTTATGACTACCATGTGCTGGAAGAAATATCTCCTTTCATTCTTTTTGGAGACACAACCATAGTTGTTAACCCGTGACTCGATTTCTTAATTTTATGACTCGTAACTCGACTCGACTCATGACTCGTAAGAGTTTTTGAAAAGAGTAGAAATGTAGTTGCAAAAATATCATTATATCTCAAAAGATGAAACATGTAAAAAAAAAATAACCCAATTGCACATAGATAAAGCACTAAGCCAAAAATATCAATCTATCCATCCATCCATAATATATACTAAGCACGTAACTTTCCAATTGTCATTCACCTTTTCCAAAAAAAAATTCCTGGAAAGTATTTTCCCCTACATCATGTTTTGATCTTTTGATGGGGTGAGGTGGAGCCCATATTCTATACCTAAGAATAGCATGGGTAGGGTCCACTATTTTAACCATGATCCGATGAGCCCATCAACTCTATCCAAACCTATGCATACACTGTAGGACCAACTTTTTTTTTGAATGGTTTGGACTAATTATTTTACACCTCATGCTATGATGGGGTGGTCCAATATTTAATGACCATGCCTAGATTGATGGGGCCCACTGTCTCTACCCAAACCCATGTAGAAAGTGGGGCCCACCATTTTACCCATAATGTTATTGACAAAGTGGTGTCCACCATCACTAAAAACCTATGCATTTGACTGGAGCCCGCCATTTTACATCTCATGTTTTGATGGCGCAGGGCCCACCATTTTACTAGTAAATAACTACATGCTTGTAATGTAACTTACAAAAATAATTAAGTTTTAAGTTCCTACTTCCTAGTTTTCAACCATCAAAGCAAGAAAGTCCAAGCCCAACGACTCGATTCGACTCGTAAGAGTCGTAGTTTTTTTATTGACTCGGAGCGACTCGTAAGAGTCATAGTTTTTTTACTCGACTCGGAGCGACTCGTAAGAGTCACCAGATGACTCGTAAGAGTTTTCGACGACTCGACTCAAGAGTTGACTCGTACGACTCGTAAGAGTTTGACAACTATGGACACCACTATATACGGTAGATTAAATATGCTACTGTTTTTTTTTAATAATATTAAGTAAGCTACTGTTATGCACGTGTCAATAAGAGTTAAGTGTTTTTGTTAATTAAATTAATGGAAATCTTGTGGCTATGGTGATCAACACAAGGCCTAGAGGCTGCCACTTGAATCTCATCATATCTCCCTCTTTGAATCCATGTTTTCAACCACTTATGATGCGCAAGGGGAGTTGAAAAAGAAAATAGCAGAAAACACCTCTAAGTGGGCCATGGTCTTGTTTGAATTCGAATAGTATATTTACTAAAAGGAAAAAATGCATGATTTTAGTTAGTAAGCTTCTTCATGTCATCTTTGGATGATAAACCAATGACTTTTTTCTAAAGAAAAGTGCTTGTTTCATGATTTAGATGTCAAGTTTGCCAATTCTAAGCTGTTGGAGGCATACACTAATTGACGGAAAACTTGTAAAAGTATCCAGAGTCCTTTAGTTGAATCACTGTTAAAAGACCTAAAGAGAAGTCACAATCCTTTAGAAAGGTCTGTTTCTTATATAAACTTATACGATGTGGTCAGATCAGAATTTTGTTTCTTGCTTATAATAAATTTCTAGAGACATTCTTGAATCAATGGGCTTGCTTTAACAAACCTAATCATACAAGGACGGAGACTCTTTGGTCGCGCTCTCCCTCGATCTCCAGGATCCTCTCTGGCCACACTCGCCCTCGGTCTTTCACTGTATTAATGGTAAGATCACCTCCCTCATGACGTTGTAACCTCTTTTAGTGAAGTTGGAACTATTCATTGGATTAGAAACAAGGAAAATAACTTAAAAGTGCACATTTGACAGCAAAATGAGTGTGTACTGGTAGGTGACAGGTAAAGAGGGTCTTGTTTCATCCTAACTCTTCAATAACCTGAACCTGCCATTTGGTGTTATAGATTGCAGATTGAAGTGTGGAACTGTCACAACTTTAAACTTTCATTTAATTGCATTATGAATTATAGAAATTCAGCCGACCCCAACTGGTTTGGGGCAAAGGCTTAGTTGAGTTGAGTTGTATGAATTATAGAAATTCACAATTTAGGGAAAGGTGAACCGGGTATGCAGCCTGTTTTACAGCTTCTCCTGTACCAACCACCAAAAAGATGCCTCTCAAAGCTTAATCTGTGGGGATCAAAGGATGTATGAGGGTATCTAGATTTTGTTGGGACTTATATCATGCTTGAATCTTCTCCAATCTACATTGCTTGGCATTTTAATTGTTCAATTTTACTACTGGGTATGTTTTATAGAAGGCTGTTTCCGTAATGACCTTTTTCCTGTTTTGCAGTTCTTCACAACCAAACCCTATGCGTGTGAGCCTTCAAGTCTTCCTCAGTACCCTCCAAGCAAGGAGATGGATGCTAAACTAAGGGATGAAGAAGCTAGAAGGTATCGGTATTTTTGTTTATGGATTATTTTGAATCTAACTTACATTCCATATTTCTTTAATATTCGATGATTGTGCTTGACACTCTTATTTGGAGTCCCACTTTTGTTTCTAAAAGCATACCTTCAAGGTATTATTTTTATTTGTACCAGAAACTAGTACAAATAAATAAATTTCGTGTGCCTGATTCCTTATTAGGCGCCAGGTTGTAACTTGGCATAAAGGTAGGAAGGACTTGGCAAGTAAATATGAAGGCTGTTGGATTGTATGCATGATATCTTCAATGAAACAGACGTGATTAAAATTGCAGTATACTTTTACTTGATTCTAGCGCCCTACTGATTTGTTGGAGCATTTAAAGAAAGCTCCAACAAGATTTTCTATGGAATGATAATGAAAATAGTCTATAATTTAGTAATATCGAAAGAGGTTTCCAAGAGAAAGAAGAGAAAATGGGCTGGGGATTAGAAGTTTAAAGCAAATAAATCAAGCCCTACTGGGTATGTTGTTTTGGAGATTTGGTGAGTAACGAGACACAGTATGGAAGCAAGTCATTCGAAGAAAATATGGGGCGGATTTTGGGAAGTGGAGGTAATTGGGGCGCTAGGAATGTGAGGTTGGGGGTTTGGTACTTGGCTCGTGGAGCAAAGGTTTCTTTTGATTGGTTATGGGATTCGGGATAAGTATGGCAATTATGATTTGCTTTTAGGAGGACCCCTGGTGTGGTGTGGCGTCCTTTAAGGTTTCTCGTAGAGCTTTCCTTTAATAGTGTCAAAAAAATTAAGGTCAGTGAATCTTGTGATTGGGAGGGTAATAGGTTAGTCTTGAAAACCCCACTTTCAGAAGAAGCTCAAGAATTGCAAGATTCAATATTTAATGGGGTTGCTGTTGTGCCTTGGAGGGTTTATATTTGCTAGTCAGAGAGGGGTTCTAGGGCGTGAGAGTGGAATTGTAGGCTGTCATCAAATTTGGGTTGAAAATTTTGCAATTTTTGTAGGACCCTTTTTCATTTGATTTTCTCAATTTACTTGAATTTTTTGAATCTATCACAAATTTACAAGTAATTTGCCTTTAGTTTGAATTTCTCTCGATAATTTGAAAAACATTTTCTTGATCTCTCCCCAAACTCTTCACGCACTTTTTGAACGCTGAATTATTCTCGAATCCAAACTTGGTGGCTATGGTTGTAGGTAGTCTTATAGTTTTCATTCTATCTTGTTTTGGTCTTTGGTAGTTTCATTAGTTTGTCTCGTGAAGTTCCAAGATTTGCTCCAAAGTGGGTCCTCTTAGAGCCATTGTTTTTTGGCGAGGCCACAAGTATTGAAAAAGGTTCTCATTGTGGATCAGCTCAATCTTTGGAAGTAACACATTCCTAATTAATGTTTTATGTGATGCTTGGTGAAGGAATCATTGCCCTTTTGTTTTTAAGATGTCACAATTCATTTTTCTCATTATTGGCATTTAGTGGGTCATTACAACCATGCTGGTGGGTCTCATCGAGGTTCGATCTTTTGCTTTTTTTCATCATAGAGGTCTCTTACAGGGATTAGCTTTGGTGGTGACATTTTGATTGATACAGAAAGAGAAAAATAGTATTTATATTCTAGAGATAAGGCAAACACATCTATGCGGTGAACGAGAAATCATGAGACGAATCTGTCCCCACTAATAATGACTACTCAACCGTCCCGCTATCCCAAGATGGTTCAAAATGTTTTCTGCCATAAAAAATCAAAATAAATCTGTTCATGAGCTCAATAATGGGGTATTGATGTGAATAACAAATGCAGTTTACTTGCTAGAGAGTTCGGATATTGGGTGCAGAATTTACGATGGTTAGTATCAAATTTGGGCCACATTTTCATAAGGGTGTCGTTATCAAACCTGGGTCCCAATATCACTATTGAACCTCATTTTCGTGGGAGTGCCATTATCAATAGTGGCTAGGTCCATAGTTGTCAAACTCGTTTGACTCGTACGAGTCGACTCGCGAGTCAAGTCGGATGTTTTTCGAGTCGACTCGGAAGGGTGACTCGCTGGTGTTGGAAACTCGTACGAGTCGTGTGGTGACTTGTACGAGTCGGAGCGAATTGACTTGAAAACTTAGGACTCGTACGATTCACAGAGTTTGCGTCATAGTTGTCTCTTTGTCTCTTCTCAGTTCTCCTCTTCTGTTCTTAGTATTTACATGTAAGTCATGTAAGTAAATTTTTATTTTCCATTTGCTTAAGATTTACATGCAAATAACAGAATACCCCCCATTTGAATCTATTAAAAATGGTTTCAAGACCAAAACCTAAAAGGATATAAAGTCAACTTTCCAGTTCTAATATAAAATTTGAAAAAAAAAAACATGTCAGGTCAAAATCTTAACTTACAAACGATGGGACATTTTGTCAATTTTAAAAATTCACAAATTCTATCATGTCCTAACATTATTAAATCCCAAAAGTCCGGTAAAAAAAATCTATTAATTTGGTCTCTAAAAGTTTTTCATCTTGTCAGCATGGTTTTAAATTTCGGTCGAAACGAAACGAAACGACTGAAATATTTCGGTTTCAGCCACGATTGAAACGAAATTTACATAAAGTCGTCTCTTTATAAGATTTCGATGAAATTTCGGTTGAATTTTCGTTTTAGCCATTTTTACAAAATTTCCACCGAAATTTATCCTTTCTTTCGACAATCTCGGTCAGTTTTTAGTTTTTGCACTTCTAATCATCATTTTCTTTATATATATATATATATCTCCCATCACCATTCCAAAAAAGAAAGAGGAAAAATCAGTACCTTAGTATGCGTCAGATTTTTCAGCCATCTGATATTTTATTATGCTACTCCTGCACTTTGTGTTAAAATGGTAATATCAGGATCCACAACCTAGACTCTATTCCTCCCAAGATGGATTATATTTTAGTAAACTTTTAGATGCTGAATAGTATATTGTTCGTCTAGCAAGCATGGTTATGGTTGTATCTTCTCAAATGGTTTTCTTGTTTACGGATTAGTATCTTCAACTTTGTGTTAATCTCTTGACAAATGGAACTCATATGACAAATATTCCTTTCTGGTTTACATTCATTGAATACTTGCCACACCCACTGGTTTTTGGCTGCGGGCCCCATCTTCATTTCCTTATACTCAGGGGTTCTTTAAGAATTATTGAAAGGGTCTGGGGTTTTTTTACTGTAGGCTGAGAGCTGGTGGAAGAACCAATGCAGATGGTGTGAAGAAGACTCGCACACGTGATCGACCTGTAAGGGCAATGCCTGCTCCTGAAGCTAATGCTGAGCTTCAAGCTAACCTTGATGTACGCCAAAAACTCCTACCTCTTTTTATTCATTTCTTTTTCATTCTTGCTAATATTTTGGTTTATAAAAGGGGTCCAAAACTCCAGATGTTAGTACCTCAGGGGCTTCCATTTCATTTTTCATATTATTCGTCACCGCCATTGTTTCTGATTTGCGTATTCTTATCCGACTGCAAATTCAATATTCAAACAGTTAATTTGTTTGTCGTGTTTATTTTCTATCATAACAGAGGAGGCGTCTAATTACGCATGCAAATGCGAAGAGCAAGAGCGAGAAGTTTCCTCCGCCACACCAGGACGGAACACTTGGCTTTCCATTGGGTTCTTCACATCACATGGATCCCACCTTTGACCCACCTGATGTTCCATTCAGTACCACGACATTTATATACCAAAAAGGACAAATGCCAACGTGGTCTGGCCCATTGGTGGACCCTGCTGCTGTGGGCCCTCAAAGGCGAAAAAAACAGACTCACCCCTCGAAACCACCTTTTGGCTTGAATCTGTCAAAGGAAATTAAGAAAGAGAATCGTGGTGTCCGTGTTAAAGGGAAGGAAAGCATGCCATAGACTTCATGCCCACACGTGACAGATGAGACTTGATTTATGAGGTGCTGTGTTTGTAGGATGATCTTAAAGCGGCCCGGAACATCAGTAAGTGTATGGTGAGTTAAAAGTCTTTCTTTTTTCATTCCATATTTTGGATGGCTGGCCTTATTATAGCCAGAGAATTAGCTTCCTGATATGTATATTTTAATTTTTTGTTTTAGTATTGCAAACTGAATGCTGTTTAGTTTAGGCTCTGATTTCTTTCGATGTAAACTGGACGTAAAACAAATTTTATGGTCATTTTAAGTGTAAAAATGGGTGTATAATTTGTTTTTACGGCCATTTTCCGTTGAAAGAAACGGAGCCTTAGTGAAATCCAATAAATGTGTCATAGAATCCGCCTATCTTCTGTTTACTTGTACCATCTTGTATCAGATTCAGGTGCTTCTCAAGGACTTTGCATTGTGTGGTACTTCTCAATTTTCCCCTCGTTCTTTTCTTTCAAGATTAATGAGTTCGGTACTCAGAATGATTATCGTTCAAAAGTCTAAACTCATAGTTATTATAATTAAACTAAATGACAGGAGCTTGAAGAAGATTTTTGTGTTTCTATTAGTAGTCTCAAAGATTTAGTATTGCAGGTCTGGGATGTACAATGTAGCTCTCAATTGAATGTTCTGTTGTGATATTGATGTGGGACTTGCTAGGCACCATCGTGGAAGGCATTTCGCGGATGGGCTGTTGCATGTGAGACGCTCACATTTTGTCTTTTTCATTTACTTCATCTGAGGTGGCTGCTCTCACATGCAACAGCCCATCTGCGAAATGTCTTCTCAGATGGTCCCTAGCAAATCCCTATTGAGGTTAAACTTCTATATGCATGGTGTTTATCTGCGGACTGTGGTTAAGTTGTTTCTAGTTTCTGAAGCATTCCTAGAAATGGAACATAGCTACTTTCACTTGCTCTGTTTGATCCATTTTCCCCTTGTAGGCCCCGTTGACATGTTTTGTAGGCTCCAATCTTTTGTTGGGAAATGATATATTCACTCCCTTTTCTTCCTCGGGCCACCCCCTGTACTGTAAAAAGGGTGATCATTACTCGATGAGCGTAAAGGACTTTTACATACGCACAGTTCTTTTAGAGCCTTTTATTACAGGCGAAGTGACTGAAAGAAGTCACTTTTCTTCTTTTACAGACCCACAGCAAAATCTTTAACAGGCGTATTAACTACTCTGTGACAAGTCAATTTCAAGTCCCACTAACAACAAAATCCACTCCATTTGATTCTAAGCTCTCAAGTAGTAATATTATAATTGTCCATTTAAAACTCACGAAGTAGAGGGAGGTTACATGATGGATATGCATATTTTACTACCCTGTTTGGACTATAGGGAAAACACTTGTCATGGAAAATTGGTTCTGTTGATGCCAAAATCGGTATCTGTCATCGAACGGCTGGTAGAGTCTCACCGCCCGATTATCTACAAACACACTCGAGCCTGAAAATTCTTACAACACTATGACCCTGTTTCTTTGCAGGTGGAAGGTCATGTTTTGCAACCGTAAATCTTTTCCCATGGATGCACAAGTGCAAAGAACCAGTGACTTTTTCGCGACCATAGGGAGTTTATAGAGGATGTGAGAGGAGATACACATCCAATCTAAATTTCTTTAATCTCTAACTCCAAGGCTGAGTTTGGATTGCCTGAAATCATTATCCTATTCGAATTCCGGCGTTTGGTAAAAACAAATTGACGATATGATCACAACCCCTACCACTTGCCCTAATGAGCAACTCTTTAGACGGACATAGACTCCTTTCCATCGCCCAATTGAGCAACTCTTCCATCTCCAACAGCTGGCCTCCACAAAGAGTATACTGGGTGATCATCCCCTACGGATCCCTTGCATAAATAGCCGTTTAAAATCAGTTGAAAAAGTAAATTCGATTAGGCATAATGATGTGGGCCCAATCAAGGACCCTATTCCAGCTCTTCATGCAAGGGCAGACCTGGCAAACGGCCGGGCTGGGTTTGACCTGGCCCGTACGGGTTCGGGTCAAAATGACCCGGAAAATTTTACCGGTCACTAAGCTTGGACCCGCACCCGGCCCGTACGGGCTGGGTCAACCCGCAGGTCATCCGGATTTTTGACATATTTTTTAAGATTTTTTTTGTTTGTATATGGATTTGCTAGCCACCTTCGCCAACCATTTATGTTGACTGTTTGAGAGATTTGTCTTATTGTCAACGTGATGCGGTACTAAGTTTTAAATGAGAAATTACGGAAAAATGGAAGCAAAGTAGAAAAATTATGAAAAATAAACCGAAAAAAAATGTTCTAAAATATGACACTTAGGGAAAAAACTACCTACAAAAAGCAAAATTAACGACAATTACGGGAAAAAAGGCCGAAAGGTGCCAAAATAAAACGTTTTGCACTTCTCTACGGGCACCTGCGCGTCCACCCGGCCTGGGCCCAGTTTTGACGGGCCGGGTGGACCCGTGGGTCAATTTCGAACAGGTCATTGATTGGTGACCCAGACCCGTAATTTACGGGCAGGCCGGGTGGACCGCGGGTCCGCGTCACTTTTTGCCAGGTCTATGCAAGGGCGCCCTTCATCTATCATTGCTCTTCTAAAATTTCTTATTTTTTTTAACACTCAAACAAAGTTAATTTGAACCGACCCTACTCAAATTTTACTTGTAGGGACCTTCTGTTGAAGATTATATCTCATTAAATTAACCATAACCATATCATTACCCTCCAAATTGTTGAGAGAAAAAATTTAGGAAGAAAAAAAATTCATTCAGAAATATTTTCCTAGCAATCCAAACATTGCATTACTACTGAAAAAGAAAAAGTAATTCTTTTTCAAGCTTTTAGAACTCTGTCAAGATTGGATGCTTTTTAGGTTCTGCAATTTCCATGACATGTACGGCCTCCTTCTTAAACATGTTGGAAATGTAATTTCATTTCGCTTTTAAAACCAGGCGATGATAAATTCACAGACCCTGTAGGATAATTCACACCACTTTTAACGTGAATTGTCAAAAATGGGAAGAGATATATTTGGCCGCTTTTTTCCCACACAATACGCCCACTACAAAACTCGTAAGTGGGACCCACTCACTTAACTGCGAGTCAGGGATTAAAAAAAACAATTAAAGTGGGGCAGTGATAAATTCACCCCCTTCTATTACAATATTCACCCCCTATTTTTCAAAGTGGACTGTACAGCCCACACCATAGGATGATCCAAACCGTCCATCTGATGATGCAATAGAATTTGCCCTTGCAATATATGAGATCTTCATATGGACCCCATTGATTCTCTAAAGTAGTCCAACCCACATCTCCCGGTTTATAGAAGGAAAATAGCGACCAATTAGTGAGGAGGTTGACAACAATGTAGTCTGGTGTTGAAATAGGATCTGCTGATAAAACAGTCTCGTACATATACCTATAGTCCCTTTCTTTTTCTGGCTCACAACTCATTTGGGGGTATATGAATTTATCAAGTGAGGGAAGCTGGATTTAAAATATGAACATTGGAGTTGTCATCTACAGTGACGACCCATCCCTTGGAAGACCTGCAGCACCATTTACCATGAAATTCTGGTATTTGAATATCATAAAGCTTGTTTTCAGGGACACTGAAGAACTTACCGATGAGGAAGTTGGGACTTCTCGTCCATGTCACTGCTAATGTGTATCTTCTTGGTTTTGATTGGATTTGAAGCTGAGAAAAGTGAAAAGTTGAGCATCTAAACAATAAATATAAATAGGTGATGGAGATTGGGTGGGTCATTGAAAAAACACATTTGCATATAATCTTATTATTCAAATAAGAGATATTTAGTAGTTGTAGACATATCCCAGCATTACGCGGGCAAAGAGGCTCTTAGTCTCCTCATGTAATTGTAATTCTTAACCCTATAGTAAAAAATGAGTGATTAGCCCTAGTTAAAAAGGTTGATCAATCACAGTTACACTAGGAGACTTATTTTTGAATGGGACATTGAGGCCTCTTTGGCCATTAACTATATCATTTAATAACATATTAGAAACATTATGTGCAAATAATCAACGACATTTAATACAGACAAGTAGGAATGATTAGATAAAACCTAGGTGCATGGTATTGGGATGCAGCAGTTTTGAAAGAATGAAAAGAAAGAGATAATCCCTTCAGCTAGTCACCTGATTTGTTCCTACCAATTTTGAGTACAGAAGAGGAAATTGGGCGTTTTCAATCACAATTGTAGAATCGAACGATTCTACCATCCCACCAAGATATACATAGAAATGTCAAATCAATTTGACTACAAAACCAATATTAAAGTATTAAACTACAAACCAAACACTCGACTTTGGTAAGAATCGGTTTTGGACTCAAAACCCAAAACAAAGAATTCCAAACAAAATAGTTTCAATTTAGAAAAAGGGCCACATATAGAGAGGTACCTCAAGGGAGAGAGATAGGCGAGGAAGACAGTGACCAATTTTTCCAAAAACAAGGGGATACAATGCTCTTTTCAAAACAAAGAGGGTATGTTTAATGTCTTTCGTGAGGATTAAGTAAGGCCGAGATTTTTGGGAATTTTTTCGCTTGCTAGTAAAATGGTTGTCGAAAAACTACTACTTTTTTAGTATAGAAAGAGAAGGTAACGACTATTAACGATCTGACCAAGCTTGGGCAAGGGCATTCAATCCAGACCGTTGAACTGTTGAACTGAGACCTCCAAAGGCCTTAGCCGTTTGATCACTATATTTGAGGTCCGGTTCATTGACCAATTCAGGACTTGCACCGCCTCACCTCTCTCAACTCAGTCTTGTAATATAGTGGGTCCCACTTTTGAATGATCTTAGCCGTCCATTTGACATGTCTTGCTTTTGGTGGTTCTGTGAGAGAGGGTAGTGAGGGCGTTTGTTTTAGATTTTGAGAACCGATTATCAGTACAAAACTGATTTTGGACCTAAAACTACGGCCGCGTTCGTTTAAGATTACAACCGATTGTGAGTGCCAAACCAATTATTGGACTCAAATTTAAATGTAATTTTGAGTCCAACATTCAGTTTGGCACTCACAATTGGTTGTTATAATCTTAAACAAACATAATTCTGGCCCAGTAATTGGTTGGGGCCCTCACCATTAGTCTTCACAATCTGAAATGAACAGGACCTAAATGTCAATTTAAGTCCAATAATCAGTTTTGGATTCACAATCGGTTCTCAAGATCCAAAACAAACAGGGCCAAAACAGACTTAAACAGACTTGAGATTACATGCCGATTCAACTAAAGCCAAAAGCTAGGGTCCTTTTTTTTTTAAGAAAATTTTGTTGTTGATTCAAGGTGGTATATCTTCAGAGTTGAAAAAAAAGAGAAATTTTAGAAATATGTTCCTTTCCAAACTTTTTCTAGAAAAGTCCTGCAATCCAAACAGGGCTCTATTGAAATTTATTCTCTTGTTCATATCCCAGGAAGCGCCGATCGCCTTGCCAAACAGGGTATCTTGAGGTCTTTGTATTCTGAGCAACCCTTGCCTGCAGATGGGAATACACAGTACATTTTACCAAAAGAAAAACTAATCATACTATATCAAATGATCTCATCAGTCCATTCAATGGCACAGTTTGCAAATCTACAGTTGCAACGGGGCCACTCACAGATAGCATTAACATTACATTAAGAAGCGTATCACAAACATTTCATCTTCCATCAGCTTCACAATATGTTGCATAGCATTAACATCACATAATGCACCTGTTCTAGATAATCTGAATCAATTATCTGTTTTCTCATTGTTCATTAATTGATCTTTTGTGAATCCACCCCAAATGCAACAAAATAATGGGTGAGTGGGTTCAAAATATCCTATCAAAAACTACTTATGCACAATACAAAGGTAGCAGCCAGCATTTCTAGAAGCAAAGACTGGCTAATAAAATAGTATCACATTGTCAAAGCCTACTATAGTACTAGGCTTCTAACTATGGTGTGGATGGATCTCATAACCTTTGATATCTTGAAGGTTACACAGACTCTTCCAGTGAATTATGAGGTTTCATTTCCTCCTCCCCTGTAACAGCAACAAGCAAATTATCAACATCTCTCTTTTTTTTTAAGGTAATCAACAACGAGGTTTAAAATTTCGGTTTCGGACATAGCCGATGTTGAAACTTACCAACTTCTCCAAAAGCTTAAGCTGTTGGAGAAAGGCAATATTTAATCTTTTTATACTTTAACACTTCCCCTCACGTGTGGCCTATTTGGCAAACACGTGGCACATGTGGTCCCACCTTGGGTCGACCATTGCATGTGGATTTTTGCTATCCGAGAGGTTTGAACTCTAGGCCTTTGGCTCTAATACCATGTTGGAACTTACCAACTTCTCCAAAAGCTTAAGTTGTAGGAGAAAGGCAGTATTTATTCTTTTTATACTTTAACAGACGAAACTGAAATTTCAGCCGAAATTCAGTATTAAAATTTTTTAAAAAAAAGCAAATTTCATTATTGTCCTGAAATTTTGGCTGGAATGTTGAAAAAAATATCAAAAAGTTACATTTTACCGAAATTTCAGATTTAGGTGGTTTCGGTGTCTGTTCCAACCGAAATTTCAGTATTTCAGCCAAAATTTAAAACCATGATCAACACCTCTTTCGTCAAATACCAATTTAAGACCATGGTTTGAAATTTTGGTTTCGGTACCAGTTTCGGACTGCACGGAAAACAAAATTTCAGCCGAAATCCGGCAAAACAAAGAAACCAATATATTATTTGATATAAAATTTCGGTAAAATATTAAAATAATTTTAAAAAACAGGTTTTTTGCGTGAAATTTCAGAAAAAACGAAATTTCGCCCTAAATAAAATACCGTTTCAGGAAAGTGTGATTTCGGAGTCGGTAATTTCGGATTTCAGTTGAAATTTAAAACCATGCTTAGGACCACATATTACCCACTTGCTTTGTAATGAGTTTAGATACCAAAGAAAATATTGTAAATAAAAATATTCATTTGAATGAAATGCATGGCAAATACCATTCATTTTGTGAAAATCTATATTCAAGTTTCAACATTTAGGAATCAAATACAGTAAAGGTTAAGTAAACTCCAAGAAACAAAAACAGTGAGTTATCTTAACCAAGCAAGCAGCAAAAGGAGCTAGGTTAGAATGAAGCCATTGAGCTTACCGAGCTTAGAAACTCATCCATGCTTGATTGTTTCCGTTTCTTTAGAGTCAGTGGTGGGGACTCCACAGCTGGTGGTCTTGTCATGGCTCGCTTTGTCGGTGTCAGATTCTGAAAGTCATAAAAAACAACACCCGGGGAGCAAGGGTGTCGTCAAAAGGTCAGAACTGCCAATATCCACAGCCTCTTCACAATACAAATGACAATAATAGAGAATATATGGACAAAAGAACAAAGATGAATCTGCACTAGAATACAATTAGGCCACCAACACGACAACTGTCACCTAATGTGCCCAACTCCCATCCATGGTTTGAAACTTCACCGAAATCCAAAATTTTGGACCGAAATGGTACTGGATTTCGGCCAAAATTTCACTTTTTTGTAATTTCGTCCTAAATTTAACAAAATTCAACCCAAAAATCTCTTTTTTTTTTAATAATATAGTATTTTCCCAAAATTTCGGCCGAAAAGGTTATTTCGGCTGAAATTTGGTATCAAATAAAATATTGTTTTTTAAGGGTGTACTGGATTTCGGTGAGGGCCAAAACGCATACCGAAACCGAAATTTAAAACTATGCTCCCATCCAGGTAGCTATATGGCACCAGAATTGGTTTATACAGCAGAAAAATGGGTGGGCCCTCATCCAATCTTTGGTATATGACTGCCTTCTGTTTTCTTTCTTTTCAAAATCTACCTTAAGAAAAATAAAAATGTATATTAAAAAATTGTCTAGTAGAGAAATTCCCAACCTTGGCAAGCTTCTTATCTTTCCTAGCCTGTCTCTCCTTCTCGTCAAACTCCTGATTTTCTCTCTCCACCAACCGAATAAGAGCATCACAACGACGCGCAAGTTCCTGAGTAGTGCGGGACTTCACAAACCAATCAAAACGGAACAAGGGTGACGTGCGGAAAGCAGCCTTCAGCTCATCCCAATTACCATAACCAAGTTTGTGGACCATGCATAACTGTAAAAAGGCAGTTAGTAGAACAGTGGGTCAGCTTGTGGGAATTAGTTAAAGGGTTTTGCTAACGAAGTGCCCTAAAGGTGCATTGGAAAGAAATTTTACACGTGTTTTGATAAAAATCTCAAAACATGAGTAAAAGTCTCAAAACAATGTGTAAAATGATTGTAAAATTTCTTTCCCACTGCGAGTGCCCTAAGCTAAAAGGCGGAACTATTTGAATTTTGAACTTGCAAAAATGCAGGAAATTTTAGAAATATCAATAAATCGCACCATAAAACGATCACATTCTTCATTGTACAACTTCCCTTTGTTCTGCCCATACTGAATCTTGAGTTCTAACCATGGATTCTTGTAACGATTTAACTTCTTACCAATTGCTTTCATTATCTCATCTTTCCTAGAAATTCGTGCCTCTCCTCTTTCAATGTTCTTGATTATCCTGTCATAATCTGGAAAAATGTGCCAGACAGAGACATACATTTTTACAATGTAATAGCAATATAAGAAATAACCAATAATTCTTCTCTGAACACTAGTTCATGTGAATCAGCATGGCTTTTACGGTGTTCATGTGAATCAACTGGATAGGAAAAAAAAGCATGAGTAGAATTGTAGGGAAAAGGGAAGCCACTGGGAAGGGAAGGAGAAACCAAGGATCTACCACAGAATAATTTCTCTTCAATTCATTTTTTGCTTACAAGCATAGAAGTAGTATTCTTTTTAAAATACAAAAAAATAGAAGTAGAACTTACCATTTAACTCCTTATATCTTTCCCTAAAGACTTTGGCATATCTTTCAACTTCTGCTTCACTCTTGCCTTCCATTTCAAAAGCAATACCCTTTATGTCATTCCGACCGTATTTCTCACATGCTCGAATGAAGGTATTAAAGTCTCTCCTAGTCCACGTGGAAAAACCCTGAAATTCACGGAATCAGTCTCGAAGAAAGCACCGAAAAGAAGGTTTGATTTGAATACTTAAACAAGTGGGTCACCTCTTCTAATAACTGATCCTTTTCTTGCCGTTCCTCTGCAGTAAGCGGGTCCCCTAGTTCTGCACAATCAATTTCATTTATTAAATAATTTCATTCAACTTTGAAGAGAAAGTTCTATATAAAGAGTATTTTCAGGGTGAGTTAATACCTTCAATTTCATCCCCATCTCCAATTGTGTCTTTTAACTGATTCTTTTGATGTGTTAGCTAAACAGACATGGAGTTGGAGGAGAAATTAAATCATGGAAATTAAAAATTATGGAGTTTATACACAGTACCATTTCAAAGCGTTAGAAAAAATATATTAACTAAATCAAAGACAATTTGACAAAACATTTTATCACCCAAAAATCTTAACAGCAGAATTCCATGAGAACGTAAAAGAGAAGCTTTTAGCAGGCACTCACCATGAGATAGCGTACTTCCTTTTCATACAGCTCATTTAGCCTTTGGTTGTTGAAAAACTGGAAATCATGCCTGAAAATGAAAGAAGGTAAATTAGGATGTTAAAAAATATTAACCATAAACCATGAGAAGACAAGTAACATGAACCAAAAGAGACTTACAACTGAGGCATGCGAGGTATTCGTGGCTCTCTTGGTTTTACTGGACCTCCTTGGCGCATTGCTTGCTTAAAGTAATCAGATTCTGAATAGCTATATCAAAGAGTGGGAAAAGGTGGGTTTTAAAAATATAAAGAAACAACAACCAGTCGCAGAGTTTTTTAACCGAAAATTGTCTTACTTGCGTTTCCGCTCACGTCTTGGTGGTTCAATAGCGTTTTCGCTAACAATTTTCTTGAAGTCGAACTTGTTATCATCCTTCACTCAAATACATCAAAGAATGAGTTGGCAAGCAACAGATTGTGGAAGAATAAGAAGACTAGCACCAACCATGGATTTAAATTTCGGTGTCGGTTTCAGCCTTGGCCGAAATTTGGGAAACCCCAAAATTTTGAATTAGGTGGATTTCGGCTTCGGTTTCGGCCGAAATTTAAAACCATGGCACCAACACAGAACATTCCACAAACATCAAATTAAGCAGATATTTCGCAGTTAAGGGTAAAAGGTGTAGATGATGAATTGCCTCTTACATTCTCATCATCAAAGTCATACAATTCAGCAGCTGCATCAGAACCAGATAATGTTATGAGACATAAGATTGGACTTGATTAATGAAGAAAAACAATAAAAGATCAGACAGTCAAAACTATTTTAATAAAAGATAAGCCAAGTGAGAACTAATCTAATCTAAAGCATAGATCCACATACTATCGTCCATTTTAAATTTGATGGCATCTTCAGTAAATTTCTTCATTTTTGCATCAAGCTCAGCAGTTGCCTCCTCTCCTTTAGCTATGATTCTGTCAATATCCTCATCTGTAATTGTGCTGTCCTTTGAACTGAAAACCATTTCAGCACCAAACCTCACCATTTGCAACAGTTCATCTTTATTAACAGCTGCACCAATGGCCACCATGAAAGCATAAATGAGGATAGTAATCTCATTTTTCGAAAATCAAATTGCACAAACCAAGAAAGCAACACTAAGGACACTTCTAAAATGTCAGCTTACTTTTCTGCTCTGCTAATCGACCTTGTTGAATGACTAGAGCATCAAGTGCAAGCTTCTTATAAGCCCGCTCAATCACTTTCTCCTCTATGGTGTACTGCATTTGTTAAGTGAAAAACAGAGTATGATTTAACAGATGATATACCAAAATTCACAATGAGACGCTCATGCAGACCATACAAACCATAGTTACCAGGGTGGGAAACAAATTCAGGAAGAGAAACATGAAACGGAAATGGGAAACACAATGAAAAAAAAAAGAGGGGAGAAGAGAAACGGGAAAACGATAGAAAATCACATGAGAAACATCTTAGGAATCGCATTAGAAACATTTCAGAAATGATAGAGAAACACAAATGAAAACACATGAAACACAAGGAAAACATAAAATATATGACTTTGAAAATTTAAAATTTGTTAATCTCAAATTTGTATTTGAATATTTCTTATTTTTATTTTTTATTACAAATTTACAATATATGCCATTGTTTTCCTTTTTAATATATTTACAATATATGCTATTGTTTTCCTTTTCAATATCTATTTCACTTGTTTGGTATGTGTTTTCCAAAATGATTTTCGTAAGTTTCACAAATGTTTCCCACACGTTTCACATATGTTTTCGACCAGTTTTCCATACGTTTCTCAAGGTTTCACATTCCCCCAATTTTTTTATCATGTTTCGGAAACGTTTCTGAAACGCATTTTAGGGGAAACGAGTTTCCCACCCACCCAAGAATTTTCCGGCTACTATGATACAAACATCCTTGTACCTCAGTGCAAAAACGGAAGACTTGAACTTCTTTTTTCTGGCCAATCCTATGAGCACGGTCCTGTGCTTGCAGATCCACCTGTGGGTTCCTGAAAAATAGAAAAATAGATGAGGCCTCAAGCACTTTAAACGACCAATTTTAAGACTCACTACAAATATGTGTTAAATGACGTACCAATCACTGTCATAAATAATGACAACATCAGCAGTGGCAAGGTTAATACCCAGGCCACCTGCTCTGGTTGAAAGCAAGAATATGAACTTGTCGCTTCCTGGCTGGTTGAAGGCGTCAATGGAAGCATCACGGTCATCTCCACCAGTATTCCCATCAATCCGACAGTACGTATATCCACGGTACATTAGATAATCTTCCAGAATGTCCAGCAATCGTGTCATCTAAACTCAAAAATAAAAACCATAAATCAAAAAAGATTCTTCATTCCATAAAAGTAAAAAATGCATGGGAACCGGATAGACAATACATGGTGCACTTGTTAAAAGCAACTAGGTTGAAACAATCTGGGCCAGATATTGCAGGCGAGGAAGTTCACATGGATTACTAACAAGACAATGGACCATGAAATCAAGGCATTTTCAGAGTCGACTCTCTTTTAGCTTGGCCGTGTTCTTGTCCAATTCCGCATTTTGCACTATAAAGTCAATCAAAACTCCTTTGACTCCCTCGAGTTATGTCCGCGTCAACCTAGCAGTCAGCCACGGATTTGATTTGGCCATGTTTTTGGCCCACATCCGCGCATTTTAAAACAATTTTAAGTTATCAGAGGTACTATAATTTTCTTTAGTTATACAATCAATGGAAGACACTTCCAAAATGGAACTCCGTTCTGAAAATAAATATACAGTGAAATGACCAACGATTTGGTCATTTTCAGTGTTTTGGTGTTGAGTGCAAATCCGTGCTCTTTTCCTTGCTTTCTTGTGCACGTGTCATGAGGGAGGATCTCGTCTTTCTTTTTTTGGAATGATAGCCATTTTCATTAAAAAGGACCGAGATCGTCAAAATATGTCTCGTCTTTTTCTTTTTTTAAGAAATTGGATTTCTGTCTTGCCAGCAGTTAAGTCACTTAAGTGAATGCCTCATAAAAGTGGGGCCCGTCAATTATTACGAGAATTCTAAGTGTTCTTTTCTCATTAGAGTCGTACAGTTATATGGAGTCTATTTAGAAGTCCTTGTCGTGTTGGGCAGTCAACAAAGATTCCATGTCCTAAGTGAATAAGGGTCCAATTTTAAGCTACATAGAGTCCTTGTTTAGTCATTGTCCGAGTGGCAACATGTGAATGGTTTTTTCGTGTTTTAGAGTTGGTGAAAATAGTCCTATGACCCACACTCACTTAGTTGTGAGGTATAATTTTGCCTAAATGCAAGGCCCTTCGCCCACTTTTTGCATGTTATAAGTTTATATGATGAATATAAGATTACAGGTTTATTAGCCCTTGCTTGCTCTTAGAGTATGTTGCATTCGCCCTAGCCCCTTAAAAGTGATTCTAGGTTCCCTTCTTCTCTCTCTACTTATTTTTTATTTATTTCAGTTTTAGAATTCCTGCACATATTTAAGTTATTTCCTCTTTGTCCCCTCTTTTCTCTAGTTTATTACTTCTCTTACCCTCTTTTCTCTAATTAACTACTTCAGTCCGTGGATTCTCAAGTCCCAACCTTGACCTGTGTTTAAAACCAAGAAAAAGTCCACTACACCCCTGCTACCTAGCCAACCACTACCATGCCACCTTTCTTTCCAAACCTAATTTCTACGCTTTGTACAGCCAATATCCATCCTTAATCCCTTCTTGAATTCAATTATTAATCCGTTCACAGATTCAAGAAAACAGTCCCAAACATCTTACCAATGACCCATATTCCCAGTCAACAGCCCCAAAACCTATTTCCTTCCATCGATCACTCAACTAATCTCATTGCAACCGAGCAAAACAGGATTCAGTTTGAACAAACTTGAGAGTTGAGACTGATATAATTCACTTCTTTCTTTCTTTTTCACTTCATTTTATCATCTTTTTTCACTTTATTTTATCATTATTGTTGAAGTATAAAAGATTAAATAACGACTTCTCTAACAGCTTAAGCTTTTGGAGTAATTGGTCGTTTCATATGGTATCATAGCAAAGGTCCTCGGTTCAAAACTCCTCGATGTTAAAAATCTACATCAAATGGCCAACCCAAAACCAGGGCCACATTTGCCACATGTAGCCCAACCCTAAAAAGAGGGGCCACACGTGAGGGGGAGTGCTGAAGTATAAAAGATCAAATAACGCCTTCTCTAACAGCTTAAGCTTTTGGAGTAATTGGTCGTTTCACAATTATGAATAAAGAACCGAGAAAATCAAAGTTAACATGTGTTAATCTGTAAAGATAAACACGTAATATTAACCTGCGAAAATATTAGAACTCTAGAGTCGCGCTCTTTTAGCTTCGGTAGCAACTTATCTAGGAGAACCATTTTGCCTGCAAAAAATGACAGATTCATCAAAAATCAAAAATCAATAAGAATCATTTAATTTATCATTCAACAAAAAGTAAGAATCATTTAATTCCACCAGCAATATAAGAGCTGGAGTCTACCTGCATTTGTGATAAGATGTTCTCCTGTGGTGTAAGGTGGGCCCGGCTCGGCACCTTGAAAAAGATATGGATGGTTAGAACATTTTCGCAGCTGCATGCATATGTTAAGAAGACGTTTTCGTTCTCCACCAGCATTTAAAACCTCCAGATCTTTCTGAATTATAGCCCGATAAAACTGTTTCTGTAACTGGGACATTCCAACCTTAAGTATAGTTTCCTTTTTCGGAGGCAATCCTTTTTCAACATCGGACTTTAGCCTCCGGAGGAGAAATGGTCGAAGGACCTTCAAGATACATACAGTTATATTCATCAGTGACATAGATCAAATTAGCGCCCAGATATGAGGCATGTAAAAGTTTTCATTGATCGTTTGGATACATGGATTTTATAATCCATGATTGTAAAATCCTCGATTTTACAAGTTAAAACCTAGATTTTGTAAAGCTAGAATCTGGATTTTACGAGACTGAGTGGGAACACCTTATTTATGCATTCAAAATCCGTGTTTTAGGATTTAAAATCTACGTTTTAACTTTAAAAAATCTAAGTTTTAGCTTGTAAAATCCAGGCCATCCAAAGTTCAAGTTTACCTTATGAAGCTGCTGAACAACCTCCTGCTGATCATTTTCGCCAGATATTTGAAACCACTCGTCAAAGGTTTCAGCAGAACTAAATATCTCTGGGAGTAGAAAATTAAGAAGAGACCACAGTTCATGGAGATTGTTCTGCATGTAAAAATGATTGTAACAAAATATTAACCTAGCTGAAACTTAAAATAGAGATAGCTGACTATTTAAATATAGATAACTGTATAATGTACCCCAGAAGATGTGACATCATGTAGAGGTATTTTTTTTAATAGTAACTCGGTTTGGTGTATGACAAGATATATCCCCAGTAGAGGTATTTTTTTTAATAGTAACTCGGTTTGGTGTACGACAAGATATATCCCCCGAAGATGTTATTTCACGTCAATGCATACATTGGTTTCAATAAAACAAACAGCAAGAAAGCATAATGAAATAGAAAATTCCAGCAGTGACAAAGGGCACATTTGGCTGCCAGGAATTTGTTTTCAAGATAAATCTGTATCTCCAAGTGGAGATAAGGGTAAAATCCCTAAAAAATCATGAAACAAAATCCCGGAAAGTAGTGTTTCCGGTGATCAGAAGCTGCTAAAAATCCAAAAACAAAAAACTCTACTCAAAACCAGATCAACCTTTTCAGATTTTTAGCAGCAACTCATCACCGGAAACGCTAGTTTCTGGGATTTTGATTCCTGATTTTTAGGGATTTCACCCTCATCTCCACTTGGAGACGCCGGATTTATTGTGAAAATAGAATCGCGGAAGCCAAACGTGCCCAAAATGTAGGCCCAAAAGGACAGCCAAGCATGACAATGAACTAACCAAATTATCACTTGGTGGCAAAATCAAGCCCACCCAGGCTTCTCTGATTAACTAATCTATTCCCTGATTAACTCAAACCAGTGACTATTTTGGGACTTTAAGATGTGGACAACTAAACAAGAGAAAACTCATTCTGAATGAATTTTGCCAAAAGATATAAAATATATACCTGAAGAGGTGTGCCCGTAATAAGAAGGCGATAATTTGTGCGGTAAAGTCGCATTGTCTTAGAAAGAAGAGAGTTTTCATTCTTGATCCGATGGGCCTCATCAATAATAACATAGCGCCAGCTAAAGCGGCATAAGGAACATTTTTCTTTGATAGCCATTTCAAAACTAGTCACGCATACATCAAAGTTCCCTGCCACCAATTGTTTCTCACGTATATGCTTCTGCATAATTAGTGTCATGTGAATGTTAGGTTTAAAGTATTATATAAGCATACTTAAGAACAAGGTTTTAAATTTAGAATGAAATTCGGAATTTTGGATTTCGGTCAAGACCGAAACTGAAATTTCAGCCAGTATCCCAAATTTTGAAAAATTTTGAAATTTTGGGAAAATGCTACTTTTTAATTTTTTTTCCTAAAGATTTTGGCCGAAATTTCGTTACAATAATGAAATTAGCTTCTTCTTTTTTACCGAATTTCAGTACTTCGGCCGAAATTTTGGTTTTGGCTATGGCCGAAACCAAAATTTAAAACCTTGCTTAAGAATAGGAGAAGATTTTAGCGCAAAAGTTTAGCCATCAGCCGGACCCTTTCATCTGGATTTCCCAGAAACTTTACAGCTCGCAGAAGTGGGCAAAAGCGGTGAATCTCCTTCATCCAGTTTCCAAGAGTAGATTTTGGTGCTACCACCATATGGGGGCCAGTAATTCCTCTGAACTCATGCAAATAACCCAATAAGGAAATGGTTTGCAATGTTTTCCCCAGACCCTGGACAGAATTACCAAGTTACAATCAATATAGCTTGCTTAAATATCAAATGGGCACTTGGCTTATACAGAATTATCAAGTTACCATCAATATAGCTTGCTTAAATATCAAAAGGATACATGGCTTATACAGCACTTGTGATGAGATCCAGAAAGGACTGATGCATAGCATATATGATACAAACCTATGTCATAAATATCGTTCTCAAGAATTTCTTGGTAAGAGAAAATCTCGGGATATATTTGTTTTGGGGTTTATATCGGGAAAATGATAAAATAAAACTACTTAAAAATATATAAATTAAGAAAAATAAAAAAGTCATAAAATATCGTAAAAATATAGTGATATTATCACAATAAATGAAAATATCTCTATATTTTTAAAATTCTCGGGATTATATCGGGATTTTGTCGTTTTATCAAAATATAGCGATAATCCGGGGCCGGCTGCAATAGGGGGTGTTCTTAGAGATGAGGAGGGCTTGGTGAAGTGGGCTTTTTCTGGTCCAATTGGTGTTGCTAACTCAAATGAAGCTGAGGTTCGGGCTGTATATCAAGGTATCAAATTCCTGAGGGAGATGAGTTGGATAGCGTTATGGTAGAGGGAGATTCCCTTAATGTTATTCGATGGTTGTGTGGTTCCCGTGTTTTTTTGTGGAGATTTGCTGATTATTTTGAGGAGATTAAGGACATCATTGGAAACCATTCCAGTTTATTTCGTCATATTAGGAGATCTGGTAACGAGGTGGTGGATAGGCTTGCTAGGGAAGGGGTGCAGTTGGATGATATTGAGCTGTTTGATTTCCTCCCGCCCTGATGTCGTGTTGTATTCTGCTTCATTTATGTTCTCTTTGTATCTTTTTTCCATTTTTTTAATTTCTTGTAATTGACCATCTTGGTCTTTTTAATGAAATCTTTGCCATTAAAAAAAATCACTATATTTTGAAAATATAGGAGATATTTGTGACATAGGTACAAACTGGAAGCATAGTTCAACACATACCATCTCATCAGCGAGAATCCCATTAATGCCATTTTCATACAAACGTATAAGCCAGTTCAATCCAGCTAGTTGGTAATCCCTCATCTTCCCTTGTATGCCTGCGAAGAAAGCACAATAGATAAGTCCCCAACAGCAAATAAACAGCCCAAATATTGGAAGGTATGAAGTATACCTCATAAGGGTGTGAACTAGAGTCCTAGACACAGCCTAAGTTGTATGCAATTCCCAACATGGCAGACATTAGGAATATAATGTAAATTCCTATCATTCTCGAGTAAATAGTAAATGATAATGGAGTAAATTTACTTGCCAACCTAAGAGAAAGATCAATACAAGAGAAACTGAAAACCATTCATTAAATAAAGCTCTTACAAGATGGTTGTGTCACCAATCGTGTACTTCCTGCAACAGAAAAACCATCCTCTTCCTCCTTAAGGTATTCTTCATCTTCTTCCTTTTCAGTTATCTTTGATGAATGACGACCCCTACATATATTGGAAAACAAATTTGAAATGTTTCATATCATTAAATACTATAAGCAAATAAGAAAAGCTCATATCCCTGACCATTACAAAAATGGCTCTGGCAGCGAAATAACGGTGTTATAACCCACAACATATAGTATACTGATCCAATCTTATTTCATCTACAGTGCTTAAAATGTATGCGATAGCAAAAAAGTAAACTCCAAAACATCGCACACCCCAAATCAAGGGAGAAAAATCTACAAAAGTATGTCATCCACAAAATAATCAGAGTCAAATAAACATGTGTAAACCACTATAAATAATTAAATAGGAGCATAACCAAACAAACTAGCATCGAATAAACAATTGACCCTCTGCTATTTTCACAGGATTAATATTTAAATGTACATTTAATTATTTTACATCAAAATTAATAAAACCACTTGTCCAAGTAAAATGGCAAACCACCTACAACTGTTAGAAACTTAGAATCAACATTACACCTTTACAGAAAATAGTGTTATTACAATTGAGGATGGATTGTCATTGTAGATTAAGCCATGAGAAAATACTAACATGATAAAAAGGAAATTTCATGAATTCCTCTTAAAATAGTCACCATTGAAAATACTAAAACAGTAAAAAAAGAAAAGTAGAAGATATCCTCAGTCCCATATTTTGGTAATAACACCCCTTTATTTTAAACTTCACTAAATGGGAAGAACTTTAAAATAGACGAATGCCCATATCAAATCAAGGGTGTGTGGATATTATATCCCAAAAGAAAAAAAACATCAACATACTGGCAGCTTTCAAGAAAGTAGGCAAGATTACCTTCCCCGTGGTTTCTTCTCATTTGCAGTTTGACTACCTTGGGCAAAATGAGCAAATATCTCTGTCTGTTGCAGAAGATATTTCAAGCGTCCCTTCCCTCTGTTGTTCTAATGAAAAATAACTGTTAATTTATTGCACTCACGAATAAAGAAAATATCAGATTGAATAAAAAAATGTATGTGTTTCATATCCACTGGACTCACTCACCATATCAGCATCAATGGCAGCATTTTGTGTGTCCAAGATTTCCCGAATTTTTTGTTTCTTCATCCTTTCCATCTCTTTCAACCTGGCTCTTTCACGCTTCCCAACTTCAGCATTTGATGATGGCCCTTCAGCCTGGGAGAATATTAAGAAGACAATGTGACTGCAGGAAAATTCATGTATGATGCAACTATTTATTCTGTTTAAAGTTACAAAATCATAGATGTAATGTAAGTGATGCCAAAAAATGAAGGGCAACCATAAAAAGGAAACAGAGCTTAAGCTTCTCATATTGAGAAATTTCAGCAGCCTGAGAAATCTCAACGGCCCAAAAAACATTCGGAGAGGTGAGAAATGAGACTTGCAGAGCAAACGAATTGCAACAAGAACAACTGAATAACCGGGTGCAGGCAAAATGTGACAGCAATAATCAACTGAATAATCGGGTAATGGAAAGAATTCACAATAAATTGGTAATGAGTATTGTTAAGTTCATGAGAAACTGAGGTAAAATATAGGCCAAAAACAATGAAGACAATAAAAGATACTAGAGTGAAAAGAAGAGTAATATGATTGCCAGACAACAGCAAGCTTCCACCTATAATTCTTGGGTATGAGCTACTGTTTAGGATTCCATCTTACCTCAGTTGGTTAGCCACACTGATGGGACCCAGGTAGAACTCACCCTTAAAAGCTAGTCTTTGAGCAGGGGCGGAGCTACATGTAGCATAAGGGGGGCAGTTGCCTCTGTTGAGTTGGGCCAAATCCTTAATAGGCCCAACTCAATTGGGCCCAGACCCCTTTAAAATTTGAAGGCATGCCCCCCTTATGTATAAGCATGTATAAGCTTGCCCCCTTATGCATAAATCCTGGCTCCGCCACTGTCTTTAAGGGGAGGGTGCCCAAATCCTTATAAGCTCATCCACATCCTTCAACTATTTCGATGTGGGATCATTGCTTTTGCGTGGAATCCAACACACACAATACACGGGTGGGTCCAATTATTTCATGGATGGGACCTGTCGCTTCAGCCAATTATAACCCACGACTCTCCTTTATATGCAAGGCAGTGTTTCCCCATATCATTTATCTGAGAAATTACATGATGAGTGGACGGACAAACTCATATTGGTTGTGCGATGGAAGTACCAACCTTGACATTTGATCCAACAGTAGCTTCTTAAAAACCGAGCTGCTGTTTGATCAAATATCAGGGACGGTACCTCCAGCACAAGCGTGTAAGCCCACTCAGCATATAAAATCTCCATTTATCTTCCTCTTTTTGTGAGTAAGGTAGGATCAACTGATCAAACATGACACCACAATTCCATAACTCTCGCAACCAAACCATCACAGAAATAAATGAATTCATGGGTACCCTTAGGGGCACCTCTACGATGAATTGTTTTTCATGATAAATCGGTGTCTCCAAGTGGAGATGAGGGTGACGTGGCAAGAAATAAGGAAACAAAAAACAGGAAACTAGTGTCTCCGGTGATGAGGAGTGGCAAAAAAATCAGGAAACAGTCAGATCGGATTTGAGTAGGGTTCTTTGTTTCCTGATTTTTAGCCACTTCTACCACTTGGAGACACTAGTTTTCTGTATTTTGTTTACTGGTTTCAGCCATTTCACCCTCATCTCCACTTGGAGACACGCATTTATCACGAAAAACAATTCAAACAGACGAAAATGACATTACAGACGAAATACAAACAAACCCTAAAAGTTTGTTTGTAGCCAGAGGTGCCCTAAAAGTGCAAAATTTGACATAACAGACGAAAATGATAAAGATATAACAGAGCACTCAAAACTAAAGAATGAAATCTTCATCAAATGCCGCAACAAAGACACCAACTCTTGCCCAACAAACAAACCCTAAAAAATCTCAAAAACAACGAAATACAACCAAACCCTAACCGAGCAGAAAACACCAGACACTGTACCGAATGCACAAACAAAATTCCGATCTTGTTACCTCGTCATCATCATCTTCCATCGGCGAATTCTCCTCTCCGGCTTCTTCTTCATCTGGATCTGCCGATCTAGCTACCGCTTCGAGTTCTTCCTCATCCTCCTCGTTGATCTCCTCGTTCTTCCCCTCTTCTTCAGTTTCCGATCCGTTCGATCGAGCTTCGTCGGAAGAAATCTCTGAATTTATGGCTTTCGCCATGGATTTACAGAGATTGGAAAGGGTTTGGAGCAAAAAAAGGGGGTGCGGGAGAGGAGAAAAGGTATTTAAGTCGGAGCTTAAAAGAGAGGGATTTGGGGAAAGGATCCGATGGTATTTATAGGCGTTTGAGAAATGTTGTGTAGGAAGTTCCCGCGCAATAATTCGGTTAGGGCATCATTTTCCCGCCGTGGTCTGTGTAGGTTTTTAGAACTTTCGAGGTCGAGCCCCGTGGCCCGGGGCGGTCCTGACCTATTGGCCATGTGCTCGAACCCAGCTTGTTGGCTTTGAAGAAAATGGAAGATTACTAAAATCTCCTTGTCATTTTGCGAGGGTGCTTTATGGTCTATGATAGCTCTGTCGTTTGGTTACATGGATTCTATTATCTAGAACTGTAAATCCAGTGTTAGCTTGTAAATACTGGTTTTAGTTTATAAAATCCATATTTTATCTCATAAAACCCTAATCTAAGATTATAAAATCCATGTATCTAAATACACTGCATGGCACATTCAGTTAGCATGACTTATTTTTACGGGTCTCCAAGTGAAAAATGAGGGTGAAGTGGCTAAAAACTAGGAAACTACAGTCTCCGATAATGAGAAATGGCAAAAAATCAGAAAACGGTCAATCTGATTTTGAGAACGCCCCATTGGTCTTCTTGCATTTTTTCATGAAACTACCATTAAAAAAATTAAAGCCAAGTTATCAGCACCATCAAGTTTAATTTTGATGGTGCTTCTAGAAACACAGTCCGGCGGGTATCTAATGGTGTTTTCAAGGATCGCACGAGTGTAATCATCCTTGCCATCTCTAGAAAAGCATGAATCACAATCATGGGGCTGATGTACAACAACAACGTAAATCTTTGCGTATCATTGACTGCAAAGGAGCTGATGTACTTCACGTTAGAAGGAATCGATGGGGCTAATTGCCACGTACACTGCTTCAATAAAAAGGGGCGGATATATCACTTCCCCTCTTTAATTGTGAAATGAGTATTTTTATCACGTTCCATGAGATATGGATATTTTTGTTAGTTTTTTTAATATAGGAGGTGTCATTTGGTCATTTTCATGAGACAGAGGTATCTTGTCATTTTCATTATAAATTACTGTAATGGGTATTTTGTCACTTAATATAAGACAAGGAATTTCAAAATCTTTTAGCTGAACTCTGAAGTCTATTTGGGATGGGGTAAAATATGAAAATTTCATTTCTCAATGCATAATGATATGTACTTATGCCATGTGGTATGTATGGATTTGTTATGTCCCACTCTAAGTTACTAAGGTTAGGCAATCACGGCACTCTTTCTTGATTATAATGTGAAATATGAATTTTTGAATCTGCTAGAGAATTTCGTGAAAAGGCATTTCACGGCTGACTTTTGCACGAGAGAACAACCGCACATGCTCACTTTTCAGCAAATTTGTCTTATTCATTTATCTTGCAAAAGTTTGCTGCAAAACGCCTTTCTCGGGAATTTCTTAGCAAATCCCATGAATTTTTCACGTAGAGAACGTGTGCTAATCGTGGCCCACCATATAATGGTCACTAATCATCCCACAACCAAGAATGGTGGGCCCAAGCATGAGGACCAAAACCCCAATGGGCCGTTTGGCTATTCGGATTTTAGAAACTTGAATTTCCTCAAAATTGTAGATGGGAGATGAAAGATGGGAGATGAGAGAAGAGTGAGACCAGGTTTTAGAATTCTCGCCCCTTTCCTACAACAAGAGAGCATGCAGTCGTCCCAAGTTTCCAGGTTTTTGAAATCTAAGGACGCGGGAGATTTCTAAAATCTGAATTTCTCACTTAAAACCCAAAAAATGGTGTCAGCAGCTTATCATGAACCCTATTTACACTATTTTCAAACTAAAACTTGGATTCTAAAATCCGGGAATCCAAACAGCCCCCAAGTCTCCTGCTAAAATTGATTTTTATTGAAATATCACCTCTTTTGCAATCGTGATGGTCGCACAAGCAGTCTTCTCATTTTTTAATTTGTTCCATCAATTGTTTTAACGGCGAGTGACGCTAGCAATCTTCCCAAAGTCTCTTTCAAGTCAAAGGCATAAAAAAGGCTAAGGATTCGGAAATACGAAAAGAAGACCACTAATAGTGGCATTATGTCTTTTAAAAATAGCACTAGCTCAACTTGTCTTTTATGCTCTGAACAGCCGTCAAAGGTTATTACAGATTTACAGCTCTAAAAAGCTTTCAGAAGCCAATTAAAAAAGAAAAGACAAGCATAATTATGTGCAATTATTAAAACACAGCCGTGCTAATATCAGTAGAATAAAAAAGGACGATTTCGGTATATTCGATTTTATTCTCTACGCCGGTCTCCAGCAATACGAAACCAGAAAAGAAAAGGGGGTTTGTACTTTGTTGAGGGGGACTCTCTCTCTCTCTCTCTCTATATATATATATATATATATATATATTCAGAGATTCAGACCCTCTTCCCTTCATCCCCGAAACAAAAAACGGAATTCAGTTTCGCTGAAGAAATTAGGGTTTTTTTTTTGTAGCGTCTGATTCCTCAAAACCCCAATACTCACAAATTACGCAGGTATTTCCCTCTAAAGAAAATTTTAGCTCCCTCTCTCATTATTGCTTATTAATTTCCTTTTTTAATGACACTGAAACGAGAATCTTGTTATTTTTTTCCTAATTCGGCTTTTTCAGCAAGATACCCTTCAGGCCCTGTTTGGATTGCAGGAATTTTCTGGAAAATTTTGGAAAGGAAAAATATTTCTAAAATTCCTACTTATTTTAGGCATGAAAAAACATAAATTGAACCAGCCAATTTCAATTTTCATGTAGATAGATCTTAAATTTATTATGATGTTATCCCTCTAAATTAATCATAACAATATCCCAAGAAAAAATATTTCCATGAGAAGTGTTTTTATTGCAATCCAAACAGGGCCTTAATGTTACAATTTCATTGTTGCGAATTATTGATTAGTTGGTTGGTTCTGTGTTATTAGTCTGTTGATTTTGAGTTTCTTTGTTAAATGTAAAAAACCCCAAAACATAAAAGAGGCCATTTCCATGCTGTGAATTTTTATATTTTTACCTTTTTATTTTTATTTTTGACATTTGTTCTTCAATCTTTGGCAGGTTATGGAACGTTTCCGATTTTTAAAGGTGGCAGTTTTGATCTGTTTATTCGTGGTATCCGGAGGGGGAGGTAAAATAGCGATTGTCGATTATGCTCTTGAATATGCTTTGCGATCTGAATTGTGCTTACTCCCTTTTTTTCCTAAAGGTTTATCAATGTAACCTGTGCTACTTTGCTTCATAAAATTTTCCCTAGAGGTAGACATAGAAACTATTGTAACTTCCATTATTAGTTTTAAGTTGCTTCACTTGTAGCAATTTATTGTTCTAGCATTCTTTAACTGTATCTCGTTTCTGTAGAGAAAAATGGATCAAGTAGTGGCCGTAATTTAGATATGCAAATTGATTATGGAATTCAGGATTGACATAATTCGATTGGCTAATGGAAACAAAATGCTAAGTGGACTATCTTCCCTCTCATCCTCCTCCCCTCTCTCATTTGTCACATCTCCCCCTTAGTGATGAGCCTGATGGCCACCCGACTATTTTTTAGCAGCGCCTCTTGATTCTCAATTCCTGGCCAGTCTTTTCTTTTTCCCTTTCTATTTCCTTTGCTTGTTTTAGGGAGTACTGCCTAGTGCCGTTGGAGATTTCAGTGCATGCTTACGATGACACTAACAAGGATGTCCTAGACTCCCAGGCACTACCTGGATCAAAAGATATCTGGTGTGAGTGAATTGTTGGAATTCGTGGTCCTTTTAGTCGTCTTTCAACTATAAGTTTGTTTCGTAGTCCCCCCTTTTCTTGATCCAACCTTTTCTTTGCTCCAGTAGTTAATAACCTACTAAAAATGAAACCGGCCTGCACGTACCAAACCCAAAACCATGGTGACAACTACCTCCTAATAATCCCATTAAACTAAAGTTTAATGGGAGTATGTGTCCTTTGGGAACATAATAGGGGATTGTTACAGATAACATTTGTAGGGTTGTTCCTCTAAGAATCTATAGACCAATTAGGTATCACGGTTAAGGGTGAGTTGGAACAACTCACTTTACAATTGTCATATTTGGGATGGTGGTGATGATTCCCGATCACACAAGAGACGTACTATCCATCCACATGTGAGTGTGCGTACTTGCATTTGTTGACAGGGTCAATGAGGAAACCCTAATAGCACTACCATGATTTATGGTTCGATCTCATTGTCAGAGATTATATAAGGTTTTGGGCCTTAGATGTTTATGCCTTCGAATAACTATGATGGGTCCTTTTACTCATTTATTTATTTATTTTTATTTTTTTTGACTCATTGAAATTTGATCTCAAAAGAAGGGATATATCATAGGTGTTTTGTGTGCACATGTAGCTTATATCTTAAAGCATGGATTGCCAACTTGGAATCACATAATTTGATGGATTAATTTACATGAGTGATGGTTTCCAATAGATATAATTTATTTGACCTCCAAAAGGTGACAATCAGATGTTTTCCCATTGATACATCTTTTTCAAATCTGTTATTTACTTATATATTATATTGGAAAAATTCCAAATGTTTTTCAAATTGTCAACTGTGATTAAATCAAAATTCCTCATGGTTGCAGAGATTAAGGTCAAGCATGATCATCATTTCCCTATGTACAATCACACTCTTGCCAACATACTTGTGGAGTATGCTTCTGCGGTAAGGTTCATACAAATCTCTTAACATGTTGAGGGGCTACACTTTTTGGGAGAATTTGAATTCTTGGTCTATACGCAATCTCCAATTGTCAAACATCAATAAATTTCCGATGCGTTGCTTTTTAGACTTCTTGGATTCTTCTTGCTTCTGTTGAAGTGGTTTGCCATTTTAATAGCTGTGACTTGGTTGTTTAATTAAGTTTGGTAATAGGTGTCATTTTAATGGTCATGGTTTTAAATTTCGGCCGAAATGCCAAAATTTCAGATTTCGGTTGGGACCGACACCGAAAGTAGATAAATCCGAAATTTCGGCCAAAATCCTAAAATTTCAGATTTTGGTTGGGAGCGACACCGAAAGTACATAAATCCAAAATTTCGGCTGAAGTTACCGAAATTTCGGCACAATAATGAAATTTGTTTTTTTTAAACGAATTTCGCCCAAAATTTCGGTTTTGCCTATGTCCGAAACCGAAAATGAAATTTTAAACCTTGTTAACAGTCAACTTATTCATTACATTATTTAATTGTCTTAAGAAGATTCACTTACCTGTAGTGGCCCTGGTGGCTTGCTTATGTGTTTTGAAGGTGTACATGTCAGATCTAACAGCACTAGTTACTTGGACCTGCTCACGGTGCAATGATATGACTAAAGTAATTTTACTTTCATTACTTTTTTCCATCTCTTTTTTAATTGTCTAAGCGTAAGCGTGTAATGTGGGATTTTACTTGTGGCTGGAAGCATGGTTTTAAATTTCGTCCGAAGTTTCGGATTTCGGTTGGGACTGAAATCTGAAAATTTCGGATTTTGGCCGAAATGTTAAAAATTTTGGCCGAAATGACTGAAATTTGAAAAAGAAATTCTTCTTCGGTTTCAGTCCTACTGAAATTTAAAACCTTGGCTGAAAGATGTTGCTCTCCTTCCTAATGGTTGGTTACCTAATAATTGTTCTATATTGTGCAGGGGTTTGAGATGATAGAGCTGATAGTTGATGTCCAATCCTGCTTACAGGTGCATTCTCATTTCAAAGTTGCTTTTAAAAGAATTAATGTGGACATGCTTTATTACTAAATCCAGTGTTTAAAACTTGTTCAAAGTCACACTGGGTAAAACCGAGTCGGCTTGTGCATGTCAATGATAGATGCGGCAGGTTTTACTATTGGCTGAGGCGAGTCAAAGTGATTTTGGTTTGACTCACTAGGACCAAGACTGAGTCGATGGTTGACTCGGGGAGTTTTTAAACAGTGATTTAAAAGTACATAAACCTTCAGTGCAATGGCATTATATTTAGTTCTACTGCTACTTGTTAATATGTAAGCTCTTAAACTATTGTAAACTATCGATGCAGGCATTTGTTGGGGTGGATCAAGATCTTAATGCCATTATCATTGCATTTAGGGGTACCCAGGAACACAGGCATGACTTTATGTGACCCCTCTCTCTCTCTCTCTCTCTTTGAATGGTTTATGTCACCCTCTTATTCTTGTTCTTTCTTACACTGACCCTAATATATATGCCACATAAGTTTTGAGAAGATGGTAGTCATGGAAGTATAGAATTAGAAAGGTTGGGGGAATTAGAAAGGTTTGGGACTTATGTTTTACAGATCCTGGGAAGGTGCGAGGAGAACGTTTCTTCGAAGATCTTGTAACTATATCTGCCATTTTTATGAAGTTAGGTTTAAGCATGTGTTTTTCTATCCCTCCCCCCCCCTAATAACATCTGTTCTTCTTTTAGATTTCAATTGTGAATGATGTGAAGGTTTTGTAATCATGCCACCTTTCAATCAGACTAAACTTTAAAGAAAGAGAAAAAAGGTGTAAATCTCATGAATTGAAGAAAAATCCTAATTACAGCAACTATGTCAACTATTTCCTTCTTTTATGTAGCATACCAAATAAGGAATAGTTTTTCGAAAGAAAAACCAAATATAGAAGCTTATTGCTAGGAAATAAATTTGGTGAAAGATCCAGTTGAGCTTGAAAACAGGTGCTTTGCGACACTTGTCTATTGTTGAAAAAGCAGTGGGAAAGCCAATGATGTTTTTTAATTTTGTTTCCGTTGAAAATATTTATTACAATGCAGTACCTGTTTTGAATTATCAATAGTTGTTTTGTCCATGCCATACCCATTTGGTGCCCAATGTTCTCCAGCAAGCAATCTGTTCACTGTTTACTGGAAAAAAATGAAAACGAGCTGGATATGGCTATAGAAAGTATATTTTTTATTAGAGGAATGATCTTTGCAATAGAGAAGGGCCCTTGAATAGATCCACATCATTTTTAAAGTCGGTTGAGAAACTGAATTCGGTTGCCCTTAATGATGTGGCCCTTCTTTAGCCCTTGCATAAAGAGGGCCCTTGCATCTATCATTCCTCTTTTTATTATTGTAAATTAAAAAAAATCAGAATTAGACCCTGAAAATGGATGGCAATTTAAATGGAAACAAAAATAGGGCTTACGTAGTTAACTGCAATCATCCATCTCGTGTCACACACATAAAAGTCACTCATTGGTGCTCAAAACTAACGAGAGAAGTATCTTTCCTTAATTTCCTTACATTAAATCATATCCACATACTGAAAAATCTCGTTCTGTTTTTTCCTGTGATAAAAGGGGATTTTGCAAGGAGAAGAAGGGTTTCATTCCCATTTTCATGGCAAGTGCGATTTTGGGGGAGAAAGGGTTTCATTCCCATTTTCTGAGACTAGAAATTGTAGAGAAGACCCAGTTCTCTCTCTCATTGTCCTTGCTTTCATCTCCTTTTTTTCTTAGTTGAATGATCTTACGCCACGGTAGAGAGAGAGGATTAGATTTGGGTTTTCCTGGGTTGACCTACCTTGTATCATGGCAATGACTCGTGATTGCAAGGGACCGGGTTTTTGTCTGCTATGAGATGACAAGATGTAGGCACAAGTAAATCAGGGGGTTTTACTTGAAAAAGATCCCCGATTTTGCATTATTGTGCCGGAACTGAGATGCTACGGAACCTGATATTCACCCGACAATCCTGTAGAAATCTGGGGTTTTAAAATGCAAAAATGGCAACCAAGTGGTGCATTTTGCTTATGTGGCTTTTAAAAATTGAACAAAAAGTCCCAGAGAGAAGTCGGGATATTTTGCAACCAAACACACCCTAACGAAGGAAGCCCTAGAAAAAATTTTGGGAAAAAATGTGAAAAGAAGCCCCTCTTGTGTCAGGGTGTGTCCTCCTCCCCTCATTCTTTCTCTTTCCTTGTTTCTCTTCTCTCCTTCTCTCTTATAATATTCTAATTAGCTCCTTATTACTCTCTTCAATGGCTTCCTTGTGTGACGTTCTGGGTTTTGGTATTCATGTTATGCAATATTGAAATTATCAATCGTGAGATTAATTTCTATAGACATTTTGGGTATGATTCGAACTGGGGATCTTTGTTAGGTCACGGCAAAATTCTAAATTGATTCAGTTTCCAAACAAAACTGATTTTTTTAAAGTAATTATTTTGGATTGATTCTAAGTTCTGAATATTTGTAAATCACATAGTTTTCTCTATCAATTAATTGCTTTTTTTTTTAAACATTTGAGCAGTATACAGAATTGGATTGAAGACCTGTTTTGGAAACAGCTTGACTTAAACTACCCAGGAATGCCGGATGCGATGGTGTGCAACTTTTTTTTTTTTTTTTTGAAAATGAGGGTTTTTACCCCCCAAAAAAAAACACTCTAAATTGCGATGGTGTGCAATTTAAAGGGTTTTTTTTGAGTTTATGCTTCAATGGCCTAACATCACAGTGATTATCCATTGCTGGTGCTCATGCACTGATTTTTGGATGCAGGTGCACCATGGATTTTATTCTGCTTACCATAACACAACTGTACGTCCTGGGGTTCTGCAAGCTGTTGAAAGAGCTAAAAAATTATATGGGGATATAGGCATCATGATTACAGGGCATTCAATGGGAGGGGCAATGGCTTCCTTTTGTGCCCTTGATCTTACTGTAAATATCACGAAACACTGCCTCGAGAATATATATATTCATTTATTTACTTGATTTGTAGCATACTGACATCTTAAAGCTTCATTTTATTCTTCATTTCAAAAAAAAAAAAAAGAATCTTCATTTTGTTCTTTTATTTTATTTAGAATGATATGGTCAGATATCGATGAATTCCAGTGGGCTGTGATTGCATGATGTTAGGGGTTATGCTTGATACACACACACACACACACACACACACACACACACACACACTTTATATATATATATATATATATATATATATATATATATATATATATATATGCATTCATTTGAAAGGCCCCATCATGGATGGGGTGTGTACCAACAATCAGCTCCATTGGTCATCCTAACCCTTCCATTTGTGGGGTGAAAAAATGGGCAGATTTGTGGACAAACAGTACCTGCCCCCCCCCCCCCCCCCCCGGCTCCCAAAAAAAACCACCACGACGACAAATGGGCACCTAAGATGATCCAATTAGCTGATTTTTGGTACACACCCCATCTATGATGGGCCTTTTCAAATGAATGCTTAGGATCACCCAAAAAATGTGGGCCCACCCTTGTTTCCTGCATTCGAGCGCAGATAAAAGAATATATGTAGATGCTTGCATGCACGTATATCTTCTTGACTGAGCCATGGCCATAGTCTTATGAAGTCCCTATCATCTAAAGATTGCGTGACTCTTTCACATTTGTGGCATTAAAGACTAATACCACGTTAGGTGGTTTAGATTCTTAGTAGAGCTGATAGTTCTAAATGGAATGATTTCGCCTTCTCTGTTTTGCTTTTAAGGGTGAAGCTTGAAAATGAGGGAACCCTCTCCTCTCTCTCTCTCTCTCTCTTAGTGGAGCTGATAGTCTTGAAAATGAGGGAACCCTCTCTCTCTCTCTCTCTCTCTGTTCTTAGTGGAGCTGATAGTTCTAAATGAAATGATATCACGTTTTCTGTTTTGCTTTTTAGGGTGAACCGTGAAAATGTGGGAACCCTCTTTTTTTCTCTCATTTCTCTTCTGCTTGTGAGGCACACCCATTACAGTCTTGAAGCCATGCACGGATAATATTCATGGCTTCCAAGTTCTATCAGGACAGCATTTTCAGTTCCCTGAAGAATTTCAATTTCCCCACTGGCTTTGTCTTTCTGTTTTGGAGTTATGAGACAATTTCTGATTTATCACGCCCTTGCATAGTTGGTTTTTGTATTTTTTGTCAGATTTTTAGATGTTATTCATTGATTATCATGAAAGTTCCTAGTCTATGAATTGTTCATTGGCATTATTTATAACATAAAATTGTAATTACATTGCATTGAAGGGAGATTCAATGTTATTATTGATTATTTCCAGGTTAATCATGGAGAGCAGAATGTTGAGGTTATAACGTTTGGACAGCCACGTATTGGCAATTCAGCTTTTGCAACTTATTTCAGCGAACAGGTTCCAAATACAATTCGAGTCACCAATAATCATGACATGGTGCCACATTTACCTCCATACTATACTTGTTTCCCCCAGAAGACGTATCATCACTTCCCAACAGAGGTAAATCTACGCTTATAAAACATTAAATATGTCCTGTAGCATACGAATCTATAAATAGGAAAAGTACATTTTGAACATATTTTACAGTTTGTCCTCCCCGCCATTGTCTTTCTTGTTATCTTTTTCCTTATAATTTCATTTCACCCCTAGACCTCTATAGTGTTCCATGAAATTTCAGGTGTGGCTCCACGACATTGGATTGGGAACCCTAGTGTATGCAGTTGAGAAGGTTTGTGATGATTCCGGCGAAGACCCATCTTGTAGCAGGTATCAATCTTTCTCCCCCATGTTTCCATCATGATAAGCAACACTGCCCAGCTTCACCATTCAAAAAAAAAAAAAAAAAAAACATTGCCCTGCTTCTCACCATGTGGGTTTTGTAGGTCTGTGAAAGGCAACAGTATCTCCGACCATTTAGTGTACTTTGGAGTTGAGCTACAAGCTGATACATGGGGTTCTTGCAGAATTGTAATGGATAACAGTATGATAAAGGATAGCATGGATCTCAATGGAAATTTTGTCATCTCAAGGGATCCTGTTACCTCAGTCTTGAGACTAAAATCTCAAACAGGTATTAGTCAGAGCTCTGTTTAGTATTAATCGTGGATTAATCACATGGGGCTGAACAATTAGGCGCCTGTTTCTGCAAACCTTTCTGAGACATTGACCATGAAAAAAAATTAAAAATTAAAAAAAAGTGACCATGAAAATTCTCCCAATGGGCCGAAGGTAGAAATTTCTGTATATAGTTCAATCCGATGGCTCGGAATGTAGGTACAATCACTGTATATAGGTCAATCCGATGGCTCGGAATGTATGTATCATCTCCCCTGGGGTTGATATGAATCCAGACTGGGGATAATATAAATAATATATTGTTAATTCTGTTGCATTTCCTTTATTATTCTGTTTATTGTGGGGTGTAATTTTATTTTTACCTCTTTTATCAATAAAAAGGAAGAAAAACTAGCTAATCTGGCTCTCTGTCTTGAGCTTCTTTATGAATCAGTCATCAACAGTTTATCGGGAATTCAATTTATAATGATACCCCTCTAAATAAGCTTTAAACCATGTCATTTCCCTCCTAGAAATTAAAAAAAATAAAATCTCCTGAGGGAGAAAGCACACTCCAGATCATTGGTGTAGAGTTGAAAGATGAGAATTTCTTATTTGGGGATCAACCTTAGATCTTTGTATAGTTACACTTGTCCTGCAGAAGCCTTCTTTTCAACTCTCACTTATGTACTTCCTTACAAGGATTAAGTATTCTTCCTTGCCTTAAGCCCTTAATCAACTTGCATGTATGCCAGAAAAGATTAAACAAATTTTTTAAGATAAATTAGCAAGATAATCTCATCTTGATGAACTAAAATGGCGATGACTCGGGGAAAACTTTTCATGCGTGCTTAGTGGAAAGGGCCATTGGGCACTGATTAATTCGCACCCCCTGTGGGATATTTCGCATCACTTTAACCATGAATTGACTGTAAAAAGCGTTAAAGTCTGCCACATACCCTTGAGCTAGAGCTCCATCCTTTGCCCTTACAAAATATTCTGAGATAAATCTGCTTCAGATCTATATCTCCAAAATGTGCGGTCCTGATCATTTATAAATGACCATTCTTTTTTGTTAGTCTAAGTTTGCCCTATTCAGTCACAGAGCCAAGCTTCTGTAGCCTATCTAGAGAACCAATTTCTTCCTTATTTTTCTATTTCCTGGCCTAAAATTCACATGAGGTTGTGTTTGGTGACTGTGGAAAAAAATATTCATGGAATATTCTGAAGAAATCCAAGATTCTAAAATCTGCGTATCCAAACGGCCCTTAAGTTTACAGTATAGTATAAATCCAGTGGACCGTGAAAGGTTGGAAGTCCTTGTTAGAAAGCCAAGCTAGTTTAAAATGAAAAAAAAATAAAAAATGCTGGTCCTCTCAAGTCATCTTCATTTCAAAAGGAACTAAGTGCCCGTTTGGATACTTCCCATTTTGTATTTGGATTTGAAATTGAGTTTTGAATACAAATTGAATATATCAAGCAGCTCATGTAGAGGGAGACAGAGAGGGTAGGGGGTACTTTCTAGTTGAGGGGGAGAGGTTGAGGAGCAAAGAGGGTGAAGGAAACTGCCACATCTGTGGATTTCTAATTTCTTATTTCCACAGCAAACTTAGAAATCTGATTTTTTTTTCACTGTCAGCTGCTGAATTAGAAATCCAAGAATTTGACCCGATCCAAATTACAATGCAAAAAGGGCTGCAAATGTGATAAATCCAAATCAAAATCTTCTCGGCATCCAAACGGGCCCTAAAAGAACTAAGGCTCCGTTTAATTGCATTAGTTTCTGTAGAAAAGATGTAGAAAATAGTTTTTTTTTCCGTCAAACTGGGTTGACTGTGCATTCACTTGTGCTGCTTCTTATGAGATAGAAAGCGAGCTGGATTCTATGTCGGCTGACATGGAATCCCTGTCAGCCTGACTATGCATTTCCAATTCCCTTTTCTGAAAGCGGAAAAGATTGGGTGATTTCTTTGTTGCTTGTCCAAGTGTATTTACTACTAAGGGTAAATCCACAAGGTTTAGATCTGTAACAATTTTGGACTGACTACATTTCTCCTAAATGGTCTTCTTACCCTAATGTCTCTCTTAAGCAAAACTATAATGTCGCAGTAAGAAAATCCACGACCAACTGGTATTAGAACAATCCAGAGGATAATAGAAATGTCATAAGGTAGGACTCAAATGAAGCAGAAGTTACTAGCTTTATCTCTTCTTGATTCACTAGTGGTGGAGGAGGATTCCCTTGGATTAATGGGAAAAATCAACAAGAAAATTTACCACGAAAAGTGAGGGTTATACTCAACTCAACTCAACTCAACTAAGCCTTTGTCACAAACTAGTAGCGGTCTGCTAATGAATCCTTTAGAAAATTTTCATGAAGAAGGTGAAAGGATCTACCCGGCTCGAATTGACTTAAGTCTAAATCTGACACTAGTTGGGTTTGTCTACATGGATCATTTTCTTCCATTCTCTCCTATCTAGGGTCATGAAAAGTGAGGATTATAAAGGGGGGAAAAAATCAACAGAAGGGTTATTTGATAATGACAGATAGATAGGATGGAAAATTGTGAAAGAAATGCTCAGTATGCAAAACTTCAAGCAATCTGAACTTACATAGATCGGTATAATCGGGACAGTATGGTAGTATGCGCAGCAGAAAAGCTATTAATGTCTTAAGTAAATACAGATGCTCATGACTGCAAGTAAAGACGACAATAAAGTTAGGACAAGATTTTCAAGTTAAGCACTTAGAAATCATTTAATGAACAGTATTATGATGAACGATTAGAAAACAATAAACTCTGACTTTAACAATGTTTCCTAATAAACAAGTCAAGAAAGAAAAACTTTTAAAAGAATTTTTCAAACACCGTCTGCAAATGAATGTCATAAGAAAACAAAATTCCTGCAAAAGATATCGTCCTAATTCTCACATAGGGTGTGTGAATGATATGCTCATCGGCAAAATAGGGTACAGTTCCTTCGGAAAAAAGTAAATATAAGCACACCTTTCTCCATCTCCCAGTGGATACCTTTGTAATCATTCCCACATGTTATATTTCACCCGCATAAACTCATTATGCAGAAGACAAGTAATAAAAAGTCCCTCAGATAAAACCATAGCCGCTCGTACATGTCCTAGTATAAGATACACTTGATTGACAAAAATTTATCATTTAATTCACTTTCCAAAAGATGGCAAGCCCATTCAAGAGCAACAGAGACGGAACTTCTGTGTAAACCATAGACATGACTATTCTGAAATCCATGCACAAGAAAATCATATGAAAAAAGGTAGAATCATGGGATATCCAAATCAAAACCCAACTCGGGGAAAATTACATTTCTATACTTTTGACTCCTTTTGTGGTTAACTTTTTCTCCTTCCAAAGCAGATGACAAAAAATAGAATATAACATACAATGATGACTAAGATTTTAGGCACTGGAATTTACCTCTCATTTACTCATTTGTACCATCAGAACTGCCTAGTGCATTTGCCCGCTTTCTCTCTCTCCAATTCTCACCCCATACTTTTGCCTCTGCTACGGCACGCTCTCTATCAGGGTTTTTGTTGAAATTCTTTTGACCATCCCTTGCTTTCCCTGCATGAACAGGGCTGTCCCTCTGAGATTCCTGTCTCTCCAATTCCTCCAAGCCCCACTTCCTCCCGGACCCACCACCACTTTCGCCTCTGCCTCCTTCAGCACCGATACTCACTCCTCGGACAAGGTCACGGGGTCTGAAATCAGGAGAATTCTGATGTGGCGATTGGACGCCTTGTCGCACACCACGCCCATCATCTTGGTTATCGGGCCCACCACCCATATTCTTACGGTCATCCTTGTCCCTTGGTGTGGATGGACTAACTCTACTACTTTGACCAGTAGTAGTTGCATTTGTATCATAATTTTGGGAAGCTAAATATGATAGAGCAGTCACAACATCCCCTATAAGAGGCCGAGTTGTAGCTTGCTCTTGCAAGCACATTGCAGCAACAGCAAGAGCTTGGTATAGTCCTCGCATTGGATAACGGCCCTGCAATAGTGGGTCCGCCATTTTGGGGAACTTCCTCCGGTCTTTGAACAGTGGACGTGCCTGCACACCAAATCCCAATAATTGAAAGCAAATAAGCATCATTTTCAATAAATGAAAAAAGAATGGACGCAACTTCATGAATTATTTTCCGAACTAAAATACTCAAGTGTTGGGAAAGAATGACGAACATATTTTTGATACATCAGTTACTCTTGCACATTAAGAGTTCAATTTTGGAAGGTGGAGTATGCATGTAATTCAAAATATGTACAAGGCAACCAGTTGCCCTAATAATTCCTAAAGTTACTAACTGTTAGAGCCAAGAACATTATGGGTTTTTTTTTTAAAGAAAAGCGGTCTTGCAGTATATGAGTACTGAGCGCATTTTTAGGAAATCTTATGATGGAAATATGGTTAAATATGAAAATCTCAGTGCTATTGATTTTTTTTTCTTTTTCTGATTCATAAAAACTCTACTAAAAGGAAAATAATTACAAAATTAAAAAAAGGGCAGAGCTTGCCCATTATCCAAGACCAGCCTAGAGCTGGAGTTTGGACAAGCTTGACACTGTTGACATGTCCAAATTATATTGGTATCTGCCGGTCTGCCCACATTAGAGGGCAGCTTAATGAAGTTGGCAGATGTCAAATGCAAGGTTTGAAATTTCGGTTTCGGCTAGGTGGAAATTTCGGTGCATATCTTAAATATCGGTCGAAATTTTTAAAATTTTGGTATAAATTTCGGTTTTGGTCCTGGCTGAAATCCGAAGTTTCGGTGGAAATTTCGGTATTTTGGCTGAAATTTAAAACCATTGTCAAATACACGAGAAGCCTTCTAACATGAAATCCGCACAAAAGGAAAATGGAAATGGAACACAAGAAACAATTTACCCATGCGACCAGATTGTGCTCTCCAGCAGCCCGGTTGTTGTCGATTGCCTTGCGTCCTGTGATCAGCTCAAGGAAGACCACGCCGAAACTGTAAACATCCGACTTGAGCGTGAGTTGTCCAGTCATAGCATACTCAGGAGCACAATAGCCATATGTTCCCATCACTCTTGTGGAGACATGAGTCTTATCACCAACAGGGCCAAGTTTCGCAAGCCCAAAATCCGACAGCTTTGGATGAAATCCTTCATCAAGTAGAATGTTGGATGATTTGAAGTCCCTATAAATGACAGGAGGGTTTGCTTTATCATGCAAGTATTCCAAGCCTTTTGCTGCCCCAGCTGCAATTTTCATCCTTGTATTCCAGTCTAGAGCCTCCTTGTCAGGTGGAATATCTGAAAAGAAGAGACAGATTGAGTTATATAGTTGATTTGCAAAAGTAGCAACCACCTGAATATTCAATTTAAGACTTCTATAGAAACTGGAAACAAAGGACTCCGGTTGGATTTTTTCTAAGCCATAGCTATATGTCTTAAAAACATATTAGGAGCTTTCTAATGGAAGTCCAAGCAAAAAGTAAAAGCAGCACTGCACAAAAGTAATGTAGGCAAAACCAAACCATTCAAAAAAAAAGTAAAGAAAAAAAAGGAAGGCAAAACCAATAAAAGGGTAAAATGGTAAACAAAACAGTAAACCTTTTTTCTCAGACTGCATGAGAACGCAACCCATGTCTCTGAACTAACATTTTCACACACACAAGAAATCTCTTCAGAAGCAATGGATTACCATGATTTAGTATTACTGCACTTTGTATAATGTGATATGAGAGGACACTGAATTAGATGCAATGGATTTTACAACAAACTGTTATGTATTTATTTCTAGCCAGGCACTTTTAGTTGTCCTTTATATGTATGCCATAGGCTGATAGAAGATGGGAAGGAGACAAGGTATGGCAGAACTGATTCTCACAAAGATCCCGCATATTGGGCATTCATTCACTATTGCACATACATATATAAATCTTTTATATGGTGTTTGGGCGTTAGTGCGCATAATGGGGACGCTGTCCTTGATATTTGATCCAGCGACGGTCGACTTTTTCAGAGGTTGTCGTTGGATCAAATATCAAGGGCACCTATGGCAGACCCTCATGCATGCGCGTCTTGTGACTGGTAAGTCCCCCTTTATGAGAAATTATGGTTGAAGAAGTCTGTGTGGATGCACTGTGGAATTGTAGTGCAGATCTGCAAAGATGTGCTGGTTATGTCATTTTGCAATCATGAAACATTTTTTGAGATCGTGAATCTCTTTTGTGCTATTGCAATTGCGAGCGACGATGTGCGCTTTGCCAAAAAAGTTTTATCCTATCTTCTTCAGGTGTTGTGAACTGTAATGTGCAAGTGGGATAGGTTGGAAATGATTTTGAGACCTCCTGGCAAATGTTTAACAAGTGTTTAGAGATAAATGATGCCTGATATCACATCCTCGAGCATGTTCAGTGACATTCTAGTTCAAATTGGACCCGAGGAAGTAGTCAAATGGATCACTCTAGTGTCCAAATCACCACCGATCGATTGGGTGGATTTAATTACCTTGAATGGTCACAATCTGCAAGAATGTTTACTGGTAACAAATCAAAGTTCGGATACATGAACAGGAAATTGCAGAATGTTTATTGGTAGCAGATCAAAGTTCGGATACATTAATGGGAAAAGCAATGAACCTAAAGAGAATGACCCTAACTATGAAAAGCGGTAGCCTGCTAAAGTCTATACAACCTAGCATCAATAGGGGTCTTCTATTCTTACGCACGACAAAGGAAGTGCAGAATATTGCAGCACAAACATACTTAAGTACGACATTGCTAGAGTCTATTAGCTTCATCAAGACACAGAAAATCTTGCTCAAGCAGAGATGACATGTAAAGAATACTATGTTACTCTCAGAAGAAAGTGGGCAGAGTTGGATCATTACTAACTTATTGCACTTAGCCCAAAAGATATAAAGAAAAAAACAGAACAAAGGAGAATCTTTTAGTCTCTAACAGGATTGAACCCTAATCCTGAGTGACAGAGGGTTCAAATCCTTGGGAAGAATACTTTCCTTCGCTAGAGTCTGTTTACAACTATGTCAAAGGTGAGGCTATCACAAGAGCCATACTAAGCATAACAGGGGAAGTGTAACTCTACACGAACGATGTACCTTAGTTTCCAATTTTACTTCGCTATTAGGTGGAAGCTCTAGCAGAGGAAGAAACCAAGGAAACATGCCAACTACTAACAAGGATAAACTGAACTGGAGTTGTGGGACAAAAGGCACAATAGAGAGATGTGTTGGCATCTTAATCCTCATATGTATTAGAGACTCAGAAGATCTAGTGTTCATACTGCCCCTACTGATGGAGAAAACACTGGCTATGCTGACAGGGGAACTATGGATGCATCACTGCTGTTGGGTCCAGTTAATTCGTAAGCGATCTTGTACTCCTCATCTAATTTCTGGTAAGCGATCTTGTACTAACCATCTAATTTCTAACCTTGACTACAATGAGTCTTTTGTCTCCATTTAAAAAAAGAAAGAAAATAGAGTCTTTTGTTTCCTTCATACGGAGCATACCACTTCCATTGCCTTCGTATTTGTTCCTACTAGAGTTTCAGATGGCTTAGCTCATCCACAACAGAAAGAAGCTATGATTGAGGAGATAAAAGGGCTAGAAAAAAAAATCCTACATCAGATATGGTAGAGTTAGCTGCAAGCAAACATGTGGTTAGATGTAAATGGGTGTACGTTGTGAAGCACAAGCCGGATGGGTCTATAGAACGACACAAAGCCTTGTTGGTAGCGAGAGGGTTTACCCTGTTATACAGGATTGATAATCAAGAGACCTTTTCTCTCTTGTTGCCTAAATCAACTCTCTCAGAGTGCTCTTACCACTATGGTTGTAAACAGAGATTAGCCTCTTCATTAGCTTGATATTTTGAATGCGTTTCTTCACGGTGATCATCATGAGAAAGTCTACATGGACCTTCCACCAAGGTTTCAGCCTATGGGGAGGCTGGAAAAGTGTGTAGGCTATTGAAGGTAATATATCTCTCGTGCCTGGTTTGACAGATTTAGATCGGCATTGCTGAAAATCAAGTTCAAGTGAAGTTGTATAAATCATTTAGTCTTTGTTAAAAGAGATGGAAACATGTAAGCCCAATGGTCCCCACCTTGGCAATCTTCTATGTTTTGATGATTCCAAACACAAGTTGATTTGTGTTGTATTTGTAATGTGTTTGATGTTGAACTGCATGTGTTGGAGATTCAAGTAATCAAACACAAAAGTCAAGGACATTGCATGGATCGTGACATGAATCAATGGAGAAGATCATTTGAAGCCAAAGGAAGATGAAGGCTTGGAGCATTTCATGAAGACCTCATGAAGCCAAAAGAAAGGAAGAGATGATCCATGATTGGCTTGAAGCCTTAAAGTTCAAGAGAAGATTGAAGTGCTTGTCAAGTCAATTTAGTATGTATTTTCCTCTCTTTTGTTTTTAGAGATGTTAAAGGCACTTAACAATGTTTTAAAATGAACTTGAAAATCTATTTGAAAGATTAGAAAAATGTATTTGAAAACTTTGGATTAAAGCCCAAAGACCATGACCCAAGACCCTGATATTTTAAAGTAAAAATGAGATTTTATGCAGGGCCAGTCGACCGGGGCTTCCTGGACGACCGCGGAAGCCGTGCTGGAAATCCAGCACTTGACTTTCAATAGCGGGCCCGTCGACCGTGGTGATCCAGACGACCGCGGAAAGGTTTTGAGCCGATTTTTTATCGAACAGGTAGCTCTCGTCGGGCGACCGCCATGGGGCCGGTCGACCGCGACGGTTTGAAATTTGAAAATAAAAAAGTGCGCCCGATAGGGGCGGGCGACTGTTGTGGCTCGGTCGAACTCGCCGGTCTGGCAAAAGAGTCGTTGGGGCTAGTGGGGCTTGATTTTTTCAACCCAGATTATTACAACTTTACCCCCAAACGGTCATATTTTCAAATGGGTTATATATACACTATCTAAACTTTTCCAAAACATCTTTTTGCATTATCTTGAACATCTAAAAGATCAAATCAAAGTGTTTTAGTGTCTCTCTCATCTCTAAGCAAAGAAGTAGAATTAGGCTTATATTTGTACATCTTTCTTCCATCTTGTGTAACCCTCTTGAAGGGATTTTAGTTTTCTTTCTTCAAGATCAATTATATATTTGGCGAGTGCGAAGAGATGCGGAGCCATCTCAAGATTAAGTGTTGGAGACGCGGAGCTTTCTTCGGTTTGTGGTGAATCTTGCGAGGCGTAGCCGAACCATCTTTGTAATTGTGTTGATTCCCCTCCATTAAGGGAATCCGTAGTGAAATCACCAAGAAGTCTTGGTGGAGTGGAGGAGGTCCTTGGTAGTGACCGAACCACTATAAGTCTCGGGTGCACTATTTCTCTCTCTCTCTCTATCTCTTTGTGCATTTGTAATTTGTTTTCATTTGTGTGCTTAAAGGTTTTAATTTGCCATTGTTTTTAGTTTTCGCATTTTATTTGGCAAAAAATTTTTAAACCCAATTCACCCCCCCTCTTGGGTTGCCATCACTCCTGGGATTTCACTTCGTATCAGAGCACAAGGCTCTTATTTAGGAATTTTTGAATTTTCAAAAATTTAAAAGAGAAAAAGATTTTCGTTGCCAAACCCATGGATTTTCATCTTAGCCAATCAATTTTCAATCCACCTATTTTTTATGATAATAATTTTGATAAATAGAAAATTCGTATGAGTTTCTTTTTAGAATCATTAGATTATGATATTTTGGATGTGCTTGAAAATGATTTTTCTAAAAAGAAAAGGGGGAAAATTGATTCCAAATGGCTTGATTTGAATGCTAAAGCTTTAATCGCCATTTGTTGCTCGTTGTCTCCTCATGTAATTGAGAAAATTTCAAAATGTAAAAATGCTTAAGAAATTTGGGTTAAACTTGAAAATATCTATAAATCTCATGATTGTCATTTTGCTTTTGTAGATTTTAATGCATCTCATATACATGATTGTGTTGTGAATCCTAATGAGCATTTAAAGTCTTTTAATATTGAAAAGGATTTCAACATTTCAATTTCCAACATGCAAAAAGAGATTGATTCTTTAAAAGTGGAAATTGATAATTTTTCGCTCAAAAATGATGCTTTGAATCAAATGAATGAAAACTTGATTAGTACTAATTTTGATTTGATTCAAAGATGCAATTCATTTGAGAAAGAAAATGAAAAATTGGTTTTTGAAAACCATGATTTGCAAGAAAAGAAGAAAACACTTGAAAATCATAAATCTTCTTGTAAATCCGTATGTTTTTCTACATGTTGTGCTAAATGCAATTTTTGTGGTAGAATAGGACATTATAAAAATGAGTGTATGTTTAGATTATTACCTAAAATTACAGTGATTTGGGTTGAAAAGAACACTTTAGGTAAATCTAAACCATTTGGAACCAAATGGGTGTGGGTTCCAAAGGCCCAAACCTAGTTTTCTATGCTTTTGCATTAGATTAGGGGCTCATGTTTTAACTTGAATATCTTTATGATTTTGGTGTTTATGCCCAAGGTTTTTGTTTAGATTGTTACATCTTTACCTTGGCAATGTATTTTGATGACTCCCACATATATTCTATTTGTATTTCAAATAGGGGGAGATTTGATTTAGGGGAAGCTTGAAATTGTGTTATTTTTCAAAACCCTATTTATGTTTCTAAACCTCCTTGTTTTGAATTTTGTTTTTTAAATAGGGGGAGTTTTAGATTGTTTCATTCCTTGACAAAGGGGAGCTATACATTGTATATTTTTAATCCCTTCTGTTTAAACTTTCATCCCTTTTTTTTTGTGATGACAAAGGGGGAGATGTTTTATGCTTATTGTGCTTAAATATGGCAATCACCTTGTGTGTTGTCATCATAAAAAAGGGGGAGATTGTAAGCCCAATGGTTCCCACCTTGGCAATCTTCTATGTTTTGATGATTCCAAACACAAGTTGATTTGTGTTGTATTTCTAATGTGTTTGATGTTGAAATGCATGTGTCGGAGATTCAAGTAATCAAACACAAAAGACATTGCATGGATCATGGCATGAATCAAATGGAGAAGATCATTTGAAGCCAAAGGAAGATGAAGGCTTGGAGCATTTCATGGAGACCTCGTGAAGCCAAAAGAAAGGAAGAGATGATCTATGATTGACTTGAAGCCTTGAAGTTCAAGAGAAGATTGAAGTGCTTGTCAAGTCAATTTAGTATGTATTTTCCTCTCCTTCGTTTTTAGAGATATTACACTTAACAAAACAACACCACAATTTTGGTGGTATATGCTGATGACATAATCATAATAACTTAAAACGGGAGAGATATTCAGGATCTAAAAGACTATCTTGAGCGAGTATTTGACATTAAATATCTCGTCCCTCTGAAACCTTTTTTTTGGGTAATAAAGTAGCAAGACCAAAACAAGGTACCTTATATCTCAATGAAAGTATGTTCTTGACATGTTGAAGGAAATATGAAAGCTAGGGGCAAAATCTGCAGAATGTCCTATGGAATCACGACATAAACAAGCAGACCAATAGGGAGATTTTGTGACTTGTCTAGACGGATAACGGAGGTTGATAGGAAAGCTTATTTATCTCACGATCACTACTCTAGATATTGCATATAACGTGAGTGTAGTTAGCAAATTCATGCACTCACCTCGGTCCACACACATCGAAGCGGGTCATAGGATCCTAAGGTATCTAAAGAAAACACCAGGAATTGAAGTTGCTCATTCCAAGTAGGGTATTTTCATTTCTCAACACAAGTGTGTTTTAGACCTTCTCAAGGACAAGTTTAGCAGGCAAAACTGGTTGATAGCTCTCTTGGAGTTAATCATCAGCTCTTCAGCAAGACTACAACCCCCTCTCCATGATCCTTCCAAAAATCAGAGATTAGTTGGCAAGCTAATATACTTGTCCAGCACACATCCATATAGGCTGTATGACTAGTCAATTCATACATTCTCCCTACCTTTATCATTTTCTCGCTGCATAGTGCACTATCAGAAGGGGTCACCAGGAAAAGGTCCATTATATAAGAATCATGCGCAGCTGGAGATCATGGGATATTATGACGCTGAATGGGCAGGATCTTCAACTCATAGGAAATCAACCAACGACTACTGTAAATTTATTAAAGCAATATCGTAATGTGGAGCAAGAAACAATCAGTTGCTCGATCATCTGCGGAAGTTGAATAAAAATTCATGGCTCATGCATGTAGTGAGCTAATGTGGTTACGTTCCCTCCTGACTGAGATGAGTGTTGAGGTCTCTATGATGAAACTTTATTGCGCAAGCAGGCTGATATTCACATTGCCTCTAATCTAGTGTTTCGTGAAAGAAAGAAGCACATCGAAGTTTATTGTCATTTTGTTTGGGATTAGGTGACTTCCAAGCTCATTGTTAGTCCATTTGTTTGTTCTACCTCTCAATTGGCTGATATCTTTACAAAAGCGATAGTTTGAGCAACCTTTCATGATGTTTTTGGCAAGATGGGCATGTGCGACATTTATGCACTAGGCCCATCATTGTACACTTGTAAATGCAATTTGTCGGGTTTACTGGGGATTTATTTGTAATAGCATGGGGATTTCCCCAACATTATGCAATGTTTACACTTAAGTGCGTTAAGTGATTCAAGTGTGGGTCTCTTTGGGTTTTCCCACTTATGAAAGAAATGAAATGCTTGTGCACAAACACTTTTCCTCCCCATTATTCTCTTCTCTTTTCTTCCTCATATCCTCCCTCCCCCCTCCCATCCTGGTTCTCTTCCATCGCTTTTCTTCCCTTTGAATCTAGTGACTGGATTGTTACCCCTCCATGCGGTAGATTATAACAGCCTTTAATTTTACTTTCATATCTTCCCAATCACCAATTACACACCCAGTTAATCTATTGATTACCATGTGAATTCTATGCCATAAAATAGTTTCTTGGCTTTTCATCCTACCATTACCAAAATATAAATTCTCTTCTCCAATGTCATTCTAACCAAAAAATTATATATTCTGCTCAACCAAATAAACAAAGCAGCAAAATGTAAACCAAGGTTCTAAAGTTTGGTTTTGGTTTTGGTTCCGATCGTCATAGAAATGAAAATGTTTCAGTTTAGGTTAGAGATTTCAATAGAAATCCAGTAAAACCGCGGAAATGTATGGAAACATATGCAAATGATAGAATTTTAAGATGAAATTTAGGAAATGCTATAATAAGCACAAATACACACTTAGAAACCATCACATAAGCAAAACAGTCATCCATAATAATCACATCGAACTCCTGGTGACATGTGTTGCCGTGAATGTCGGTTAATTCAGTACATACCAGATTTTACAAGTAATTCACATAAATATTTATACAGAATATACACACCATATTTCATTTGTAATTCATATAAATATAATTATGTAACACATACTAATATAGTATACCACTAATGCACTTACAATTTTAATTTCGATTTACATTTCGATTTCGGTATCATTGCAGTGGGGTCGAAACATCGTTTCGTATTGGTTTTGGTGGAAATTTACAATCATGATTTAAACTATAAAATTCAAGCACTTCTAGATGCACTCCACAGTAATCCCAACAATCATCCTTGCCTCCATAATCATGTGTATAATAGGCTCCTTTTTTGAATGGCGAACACATTAGCCTCTTCTAAAGCCCTCATAATAACCTCCATCTAATGTTGTATTACAGGGAGCAGCTGCCATCTAATGTTTTTTGTATTTGTTCTTTTTTCTATGTTCATTATATCTCAATGTGGATAACCTCTAATTTTCCTGTCGCTCACGAAGGCCTCATCTCTTGGGCCTTTTCCCCTCTTGGTCGTCTTAATGCTCAATTTTGATGGCAGCGGCAAAGGTAAACCTGGTTAACTTATACCTATATGGAACTTTGGGTTCCAATGCCAAGGCCATGGAATAAAAAAACTCCAACGAAGGACATCTAGAGATAAATCAAACATGTAGTCTGCAACCAATTGTTGGTCAATGAGACCATGCTATCAAATGTGTAAAGCATATGTTGCATCAGTACGGGTACGAATGTTGAAATCTGACACGGGCATCAAGTGTCGTATACGGCAAACCTTAAAAAAGAAAGATTCGAGGATTTGTTAAAATATTTTAATCAATTCTCAGATTTTAATTTTTTTTACATCAAGTGTCGTATTCGACAAACCTTAAAAAAGAAAGATTCACGGATTCATCAAAATATTTTAATCAGTTCTCAAATTTTAATTTTTTTTACATAACCAAATGGTTGTAACAAGTAATATGTTTAAAATTTAAATAGGTTTAGTAAATACAATGCTTTATTTCCTTATAAAATGCTAAATATTACCCGTACAGAAGAATCTGACATGGGGTAAAGCAAACATGCCCACCTTAAAGTTGGCCATCATCCTTGATAAAATATATGATACCCATGTTTGGCTCAAGAAGGTTTCACTCATACAAAGAGACAGAACAGAGTCAATATATAGTTTCAACTTACAGTGTACCTCCTAAAAGGCAAAAGGCTTTACTCATAATGTGTTTATATTAATATAAGAACTTAGGAAGGAATATTTGAGATACTAGGCCAATATTTGGGTGCATGCTAATAGAAAATAATGCAGTTTTTATGCAGGAACATGCAAACCTAAGAAACCTCTTAGCATTATGTCAAACTTGCAACAGCCTTCTCAAAAAAGGACTACAGAAACCAATTAGAACTCTAGATAATCATCTTGAATGAGCAGTATAATGGCCATTCTGACCTAAATGGCAGTATCATTTAACTATATATAGTGTACAATTCAACTAGGAGATTTATATATGGAATAAATCAACTATTTACATGATATGGGCAGTGCCATCTAACCATGTAAATGATCCTCCAAAGACCCCAATGGCATAAACTCATAAACGAGGAGACGCTGGTCCCCGTCAGCACAATAACCGATCAAATTGACAAGGTTAGGATGGTGTAAGAGGCTGAGCATGAGAACCTCCACCAAAAATTCTCTATTCCCTTGAAGGCCATTCCTGTCGAGTTGTTTTACTGCAACCACCTGCCAAGATAATTACTTTGCATCACTCTCAAACAAACCAAAAACATCACATTTCATTGGTAAAAGGATTGAGTACAATAATTACATAATCCCATCAGAGTGACAAAATTCATACAAGTTATGGTTCTCAGAGATGTAAAGTAGTAAACATAGTTGATAAAATGCCAAATGCAAATTAATCTCAAAGCCCAACTAACCTGCCCTGTGCTCTCCAAGCGACCCTTATACACTCGTCCAAACCCTCCTTCACCTAAAAGGCACTCTTGCCTAAAGTTCTTAGTAGCAGAAGCAAGCTCTCGAAACGTAAAAGTCTGTGCAGCAATATGTGCAGTTGGCCCATCTTTGGGAACTGAAGTTTCCTTCTTAGAATCAGAACCACCCCGAGACTTTGATTTGTCTGTATCATGAAAACAAATCATAAAAATTGAGAGAGAGAGAGAGAGAGAGAGAGCCAAAAAATGACATAGAACAAACATTTGATCACACCAATTACAAAAGGGCAACAAGAACCAAGGCATTCACATTTGCGCATTCACATTTGCACACTCTACATTTAGACTCCATCCTAAACTGCCCTAAAACTAAAACATGTCAATATGAGGTCCTAATTTTCAAGTATAGCCAATTAAAAAAACACTTCTCAGCACAAACTTCATAGAACAGTAGCAGAAACAAATAAGAAAAGAAAAAAACAAATTCTACAATGTACACAATGAAAATCTCAGAATAAAATCTAAAAGCAAAAAAACCAGCACACTCAGTAAACACACCAACTAGACAGTAGCCACAAAAAGACAAATTGCAAACAACACACTAATAGAAACCCCAGAGAACAGATTAAATAATAAACAACCCATCTTCAACTTATCCAAAAAGAAAAAAAAAACCCCAATATGGGAAAATTATAAAAAAAAATCATAAGTTCATAACAAAGAGCATAGAACAAAACCCAATTCAATAAAAATAATATAAGAAAAAAAATTGAGAATTCTACCTGAGCTGAAAAAGCTAAAAGCAAAAAACCAGCACACTCAGTAAACACACCAACTGGACAGTAGCAACAAAAATTAAAAATTACAAACAATGCCCTAATAGAAACCCCAGATAACAGATTAAATAAATAATAACCCATCTTCAATTTATAAAAAAAAAAAAAAAAACCAATATGGGAAAATTATGAAAAAAAAAACATAACAAAGGACATAGAACAAAACCCAATTCCATAAAAATAATACAAGAAAAAAAATTGAAAATTCTACCTGAGCTGACCCTTGTAACGTGATGAGATGAATCAACTGAACCCTCTTTACCAAAATTTGTATTCCCTAGTTCAAATCCTCCCTTCACACTATTTTTCCCTTCATTTTCCTTATCATACGATCTAAAACAAGGTAAACACCCTCCCATCTCAAAGCAAACAAAAGCAAAACCCCCAAAAAAAAATCTTTAACAAACACAGTCCTTCACTTTCGAACCCATCACAATTTTAGATGGTTCAGCCCCAAATTGATTATCTCCTCACATCAGATCAGAAAAAAAAAACTGAAAGAAGAAGAAAGAGAGAGAGAGAGAGAGAGAGAGAGAGAGAGAGAGAGAGAGGGATGAAATTAGAAACAGTGACGAGGTTAAGAAAAAGAGAAAATAGGAGTTGGGTTAAAAAGAAAAAGGAGAGAAAAGCAGTAATAAAAAAAAAGTCAGCAATCGGCCCAAACAAGGATCGACATAATTACAAAGTAATCACGTTAATTAAAGGAAATATCAACAGTGTTTATTTACAAAGCTATTCTGTTTTCTGTCATTTGCCTTTTTCTCCCAACTATTTAAAAAGGGCTTTACTAGGGACCATGCAGAAGCCATTTTGAGATTGGGCTGTTGCATGTGAGAGCAGCCACCTCAGAGCATGTGTGGCTGCTCTCACATGCAACAGCCCAACCGCGAAATGCCTTCTGCGATGGTCCCTAGCAAATCCCATATAAAAATCATGAAACTTGCAAGTTATTTAAAACTTCCAATTTTGGTAGTTTTTGTTTTGAGGAAAAATTGCCAATGGGAGACATCAAAATATTGGAGAGGGACGAAACGTGGTTATCAAGTCTCTAAAAGGGGGTTATCAACCCTCTAAATGGGGTTATCAAACTCTCAGAAAGGGGTGGGAGACATCAAAACATTGGAGAGGGACGAAACGTGGTTATCAAGTCTCTAAAAGGGGGTTATCAACCCTCTAAATGGGGTTATCAAACTCTCAAAAAGTGGTTATCAACCCTCTTTAACAATTTTCATGAAGTGTGTCCCCTGTTGGCAATTCTCGTATTTTGAGGTCTCCCCTCTCCCCGCGTTGATCTTAGGAAAAATTGCTAATGGGGGACATCAAAATACGAGAGAATTGCCAATGGGGGACAGACTTTTGAAAAATTGTTAGTGATTAAACTGCTATTGCCTTTGGAGGTCACTGCAAGAAGGGAAACAACATTTAAGCCCTGTGAGTCCCTATCGTGAGTCCAAAACTGACTATCGGACACAAAAGTAAACGTGATTTTGAGTCCAATAATCATTTTTTGATTTACAATTGGTTCTCAAAATCCAAAACAAACAGGGCCTAAATGCAATGTGGGATTATGGTACAAGAGTTTTATTTAGAGTGATATTATTAGGAGTCGATTTCACTTCTGTCGCTCCATCCAAAATCAGCACATTTGCTTTGGTGTGAATGGCTGAGATTAAAAAATCTGTTTTCAGTTGAAAATAATCTTTTAATTGTGAATTCTTTTTGGTTGTGCTGATATTGTTTCCCAATTTTTTCCTGAGTTTTTAATTTAAGTATAACATTTTAGAAATAGGGATTTGCTAGGGACGATCGAAGAAGGCAGTTCACGGCTGGGCAGTTGCATGGGATAGCAGCCACTTCAGGATCAACGGTCTAGATTGAATGTCCCAACCATAGCTTGATCGCCAAGACGTTACCTTATTCCTCTTTCTATATTCACTTCTTGTTTTTTACTTGTTAGTCAAGAAAGAGTGGAATTAGTAGGCCTCTCGTAAAATGGTTATGAGCTTTGGAATTTGAAGGTCTCTCTTATAAAAATAAAATGGAAACGAAGAGCAGCTTATTCCCTTCCCTATGAAAAGTTGGTGTTACAAAATGATGCGTTTTGGTGGTCTTACTCGCCTATCTCTCTCTCTTTTCAAGTCTAAAGGTACCTCTATGTGGCCCTCTTTCTAAATTGAAACTATTTTGTTTGGAATTCTTTGTTTTGGGTTTTGAGTCCAAAACCGATTCTTAGCAAAGTTGAGTGTTTGGTTTGCAGTTTAATATTGGTTTTGTACTCAAAGACGTTTCTATGTATTTTTTATGGGATGTAGAATCGATTTGAGTGCAAGTTCGATTCTACAATTGTGATTGGAAACGCCCAAATTTACCAAGAACATGTTTTGTACTCAAAATTGGTAGGAACAAATCAGGGGACTAGCTGAAGGGACTATCGGTTTCTTTTCATTCTTTCGAAACTGCTAACCTATCCATATATTACTCATTAACGGTTAAGATGTTTTTCAAAAAATAGGTTGCATCCCAATACCACGCATCTAGGTTTTATCTAATCATTCCTAGGTGTCTTGTTGAAGTTAAATATGATTATTTGCACATTAGAAAAGTGTTTATAAGCACGTGCTTAGGGAGCTCCCTAAGCACAAGTGGCTTAAAAAGCCACCGATTGGTTCATATGGAGGGTCCACCTCTGCGGGGTCCACAAAAAGCAACCAATCGGTGGCTTTTTAAGCCGCTTGTGCTTAGGGAGCTCCCTAAGCACGTGCTTAGAAACACTTTTCTCTTTGCACATATTATTTCTAATATATTTTTAAATGATATAGTTAATAATTTTTAGAGACTATTCAATGAGGCTCCCAATCTCCATTACGTATTTATATTTATTTTTTATATGCTCAACTTGTTTATCGTAATGCCTTTTCACTTTTCTCAGCTTCAAATCCAATCAAAACCAAGAAGATACACATTAGCAGTGACATGGACGAGAAGTCCGAACTTCCTCATCGGTTGTTCTCTAAACATCAATTTCCACTGTTGATGCTCCCTATGAAGTGCGTAGTGAATCTCGTAAGTTCTTCAGTGTCCCTGAAAACAAGCTTTATGATATTCAAATACCAGAATTTCATGGTAAATGGTGCTGCGGGTCTTCCAAGGGATGGGTCGTCACCGTAGATGACAACTCCAATGTTCATATTCTAAATCCTTTTTCAAAAACACAAATCCAGCTCCCCTCACTTGATAAATTCACAGACCCCCAAATGAGTTGTGAGCCAGAAAAACCAAGGGACTATAGGTATATGCGCGAGACTATTTTATCAGCAGATCCTAGTTCAACACCAGACTACATGGTTGTCACCCTTGTCACTAATTTGTCGCTATTTTCCTTCTATAAACCGGGAGATGTGGGTTGGACTACTTTAGGGAATCCATGGGGTCCATATGAAGATGTAATATATTGCAAGGGTCAATTCTATTGCATCACTAATTGGGGTGTTGTTGTAGCTTGTGACTTTGCTTCCAACGATTCACCCAACTTTACAATAGTTGATCCAGAAGAAGATGGAGGGTATAATAAGATGTATATAGTGGAATCATCTGGGGAGTTGTTGAAGGTATTCACACACTGGGAGTTTCATCCCGAGTATTTAAGATATCTTCGAGGAGACAGATCGGTATTGTCAGATGAAGATATTGATCCGGAAAGTTTGGAATGGACTACGAGGACATCTTGTTTTGAAGTTTTTCAATTGGACCAGAACAGAGGAAAGTGGATCGAGGTTGAAAGCTTAGGTGACCAAGTGTTGTTCTTGGGCTCGAATTGCTCCTTCTCTCTCTCAGCTTGTGATTTTCCCCAGTTGAAGGGGAACTGCATCTACTTTACTGATGACCATCCTGATAAGGACGAGCACCTTTATGATAATGGCATATACAATTTGGAGGATGGGACTATAAAACCATGTTATCCTAACTCTCCTTCGTGGGTGACAAAGCCGATCTGGCTCCATCCAAATCTGTCGTAGGTGGTGATCAATTTTATTATCATTGGTTTCCTTTTTATTGTTTCTAATCATTTTTTCCTAAGTCTTAATGTGTCATCAAATGCTGAGACATTGCTTGTTTGAAATTGTAAACAAATTTTAGTTACTTTTACAAGATGTAGCCATAACTACTAGTTTGAATTTTGGTCTAATCTGGTTATGCAAGTTTACGTTTGCTTACCAACCAAAAATCTGGTCTACCAAGTTTATGAAGTTTAGAATGAGTCACAAAAGTTCATGGTTCTTTGGATAAATTTGCAATTATTCACTGAATATAGTAACTATAGGTGCAATAAAGGTTCCAAGCCCTTGTCATGTATTCTTTGTGGGGGTGTACCAAATTGCCAAGGCTTCTAATTGGTGCGTTTGGTACACCAGAATAGGGAATTAGAATCGGCATCCTACTCTGTTAAGCTGATTACTGCGTTTGGTTCTAACAAGTGGGTGGAATGGGTGACTCCGGAATTTAGGGTGGAATGGGCAGAATTAAGCCCGGAATGATGTTCTACATGTTCAACGGTCTTGATCTTACAAGCATGCATCCATACCGTTTAGAACCAAAATCTTATATGCCAACTCTTGATGTTCTACAAGATCAACGGTCTGGGTCTTACATTACCTCCATACCCCACTTTACAACCCAAAAATTACCTTTTACTATTGATCATAAGCGAATGAAACTTCATTATATGATCTTGGAAGAAATAACCACTATTACACACACTGTCATGACCCGTTTTCGCCTAATATTTTTGGGATTTTTCTGTTTTTTATTTATTCCATCTGACTTTAACTTGTTACTAATGACGATCTGACCATTGGATCATCCCCAAAATTTGTGAAAATTATCACCGGGGAGCGATAATCATGGCCATGCTAGGTAATGCAGTTTTTGATGAAAAATATCTCTAGTAGCATTTATACATTACCACAATCTATGACACGTAAGAGCCTTTAATCCAAACTAAAGGCCAAAAAGGATACTGGCATTCGAAACTATAAAAATTATGTTTTCCTTGTTTTTTCTTAACATAGCTGTATTATGTTACGGTCCCGAGTGGGGGCCTGCCTAGGTATGGGACTAGGTGGGACCCAACCTGGTATGGGATAGGTTTAAAGGGCCTTGCCTAACACGTTCCTTCAGAGGCTACCTGGAAAGGCCAGAGTGAAAGCCATCACAGAGTGGGCCACCGAGGACGGCAAATTCGGAAGCGTGGTGGTATGTTACGGTTCTGAGTGGGGCCCCGCCTAGGTATGGGACTGGGTGGGACCCAGCCTGGTATGGGACAGGTTTAAAGGGCCTTGCCTAAGCGTTCCATTAGCTCTGGAGCTTTTGTCGTATCGGTAAGGTACCTAACATATTCATGATTTTTTTTGGAGCTTTTTTGAGCTTTTCTACGGAATCCAGTCACTTGTGGAGATGCCTGGATTGCTCCTTCTCCCTGATTAGCTGCTTGGTGATAGAATCCAATTTTCTCAAGTGGATTATAGAGAAACTGTGTAGAGTTAGGTATGTGATAAAAGGACATGGGCTATAGATTGAAGTGGCCGGTAAACCAAAGAATCTTTTCTTTGGTTTTAAGTTGGGAGAGATAAGATCATTCATAGGAGGGGTCTACTATATATGTTCTATGATACGATTGGGGCACGTCTCATGCCAATTAATTTACTGGATCCTTTCAACCATAAAGAACTTAAAAAAAACAAGACATGTCAAATGGACGATTAAGATCATTCAAAGGTGGGGATCACTACGTTCCACTACACAGCCTGGGTGCAAATCCAGGGTCAGTCAATTTACTGGACCACCCCACATTGTGATTAAACGGCTATTGCCTTTGGAGGTCACTACATGAAGGGAGCCAACATTAAAGCCCTGTATGTATAGGATTTTGATAGCCTATTGTGAGTCCAAAACTGATTATTGGACTCAAAATTAAATGTGATTTTTAGTCCAATATTCATTTTGACTCACAATTGGTTATCCAAAATCCAAATCAAGCAGGGCCTAAATGTAATGTGGGATTATGGTACAAGAGTTTTATTTAGGAGAACTTATATGATGCCCGACCGTCAAAATAGCAAGGGCTAGGTGGTTTGATTTCTGATATGGTCAAAACACCTTTTTTGAGTGTTTTGACCGGATCAAAAATCAAAAGCTAGGTGGTTTGCCACCTAGCCCTTATAATTTGCCCGGTCGGCCATTATATAAAAACTCTTTATTTAGAGTGATATTATTATGAATTTATGAGTCGATTTCACTTCTGTCCCGCCACCCAAAATCAGCACATCTGCTTTTGTGTGAATGGCTGAGATTAAAAATTTTGTTTTTCAGTTGAAATAATCTCAGCTGTTCAATCAAAAGTGAATGGGCTGATTTGGGGTGATGTAGAAGGTGAAACAACCTTTTATCAGAAATTGAAGGTCCCTAGTAAGATGCTACTTTTTTTTTTTTTTTGGATACTGATTTTAAACCTGGATTTGCTAGGGACCATCGCAGAAGGCAGTTCATGGCTGGGCAGTTGCATGTGAGAGCAGCCACCTCAGGATCAACGGTCTAGATTGAATGTCCTGACTCCCGACCCTAGCTTTGATCGCCAAGACGTTACCTTATTCCTCTTTCTATATTCACTTCTTTGTTTTTTACTCGTTCATCAAGCAAGACTAGAATTAGTAGGCCTCTCGTAAAATGGTTATGAGCTCTGCATCCCTGAATCCTCCTCGCCTGTCTCTCTCCCTCCCTCCTCAACTCCTCCAAAGGTACCTTTCTTTCCCTCTTTCTAAATCAAAGCTATTTTGTTTGGAATTCTTTGCCCTCTTTCGATTTTCAAATAATAATCTAATATTATGGGTGTCAATGTCCCATTTGCAAATAAGATTACATAAGTCCTCGTACTCTCCTAATGTGAATGTGATTGTAATCCTATAATATAAGTTGTGTAAGCCCTTTATTAGTGCTAATCACTCATTTATATTGTAGGAGTAAGAGTTATAGTTACATTCATTATTGAGACTGTGAGTCCCTTTGGATATCACCAATATTAAATTTATTTGAAAGTATGATTATTTGCCAATTGGACATTAAGGCCTCTTTGGAAGTCATTAACCACACAATTTGAGGACGTATCTACAACTATTATATCGCTTATTTGAATAATATGAGTATATGCAAATGTTGTTTTATGCAAATGATTTTTAGAGAGTATTCAATGAAGCTCTAAATTTCCATTACGCATTTACATTTGTTTTTTATATGCTCAACTTGTATATCATAATAATATTTCTCTTTTCTCAGCTTCCAATCCAATCAAAGCCAAGAAGAGACACATTAGCAGTGATGTGGGCGAGCAATCAGAACCTCCCCGCTTGTCGGTCTCTCAGCATCGACTTCCATTGTTGATGTTCCCTGATAAAGAGAGTAGTGAATCTCGTCAGTTTCTCTGAAAACAAGCTTTATACTATTAAAATACCAGAGTTACATGGGAAATGGTGTTGGGGATCTTCCAAGGTATGGGTGGTCACCGTAGATGATAACTCCAATGTTCATATTTTAAATCCATTCTCAAAAACCCAAATCCAGCTTCCCTCACTAGATGAATCCGCGTACCGCGAAATGAGTTGTGAGCCTGAAACACCAAGGGACTACAGCTTTATGTCCAAGATTGCTTTATCAGCAGATCCTATTTCAACCCCAGACTACATTGTTGCCACCCTTAACGGTTCGCTAGTTTCCTTTTACAAACCGGGGATGAGGGATGGACTACGTTGAAGAAGACAGGGTCGGGTCCATTTGAAGATCTAATATATCACAAGGGTTAATTCTATTGCATCACTAATTATGGTGTTGTTGTAGCTTGTAACTTTGCTTCCAATGATTCACCCAACTTTACAATAGTTGATCCAGAATCATCTGGGGAGTTGTTGATGGTATTCAGACACTGGGAGTTTCATCCTGAGTATTTAAGATATCTTCGAGGAGACAGATCGGTATTGTCAGATGAAGATATTGATCCAGAAAGTTTGGAATGGACTACGAGGACATCTTGTTTTGAAGTTTTTCAATGGGACCATAGTTGTGTTAATGAAGGTATTTGTCGGACTCCTACTTTAGTATTATTATGTTGGATGTGTGAGGTTCGTTTCCATTGGGTTTCTTCATTGAAGCAGCAATTATGAGGGTCTTTGTTTCTACTTTGACTGGATTATTAATGGATTGTTCATTGTATTTGCTTTTTGTTCACTTTTTTTTAATGACAATTTTTCCTTGGAAAAAAGAGACATTGTTACGTCTTCTCACCAGATTAAGCATCCCTCCTGGATGATTTAATACCCAATTTTATAGGTATTGGTTATGGTTGATTTTCCCTTAGTGATAAGCGAATCCATTGTCTGAATTTATGATCTGCTTACATCAAGTGCTATCTTGAACATTCATCTCATGCCTTTTTGTTTTTCATCCACAAGTTACAAGTAAGGTTGCATGTGCTATGTACATGGGAGGAACCATAGTTGTGACTATAAGCTTTTCTTTTCTTTTCTTTGTTTGAGCAAAGGCCCTATTGGATTGCAAGTTTTTTGGGGAAAAGTTTGGACATGAAAACTCTCTCGAGAATTTCCTGTTTTTCTATTATTTGATTACAAATGAAAAAATATGGCTTGACCCACCACAGCTGTTCAAGTTTTATTTAGAGGGAGCTTCAGTTTGTGATGATATCCCTCTAAATAAGTTGTAATCATATGATTTCCTCTTATTATTTTTGCTTGGCCTAGATATATATTTTTTGTATGTTTCTGTGCCCATGTGTTTCTGAAATTATTTGTATTTTGTGTTTTTTGTCTGAAAATTTTGATGATAATTTGAGAAATCATCTTCATTCATGCATCTGATTTTTCATAGGTGGAAGCGTTTATTGCTTCTATTTTTTCTGATACAATCAGTCTGTTGAGTATAGAAAATCTGTTCTACAACATTAAAAAAAGAAAAAAAAAGAAAAAAGAAAACTCTGTTCTACACTTTGGAAAACCATGGGTCAATTTGCTCATTGTTCCGACAGGACCATCTCGGTTCTGCTTATTCATATATATAAATATAAACTCTGTTGCCTTCTTCAAAAAAAATATTAACCTATTGCAGACTCTCAGGATGATATTTTACAGTAACACTAGAGTATAAGGTTTAATGTTTTTTGGTGTTTGAATGTATCACTAAGGCCATGTTTGGTAACCATGAAACTTTTTTCCATGGAATATTAGTTTTATCAAGTAGTGGGAGCGGGGCAAGGAGAAAAACAGGAAAAAGAAAAACTCTATTTCCCTTTCCCATTCTCTCTACGCCTCTGTCAACTCTTGGTAAGATAATATTCCATGAAAAAGATTTTCATGGTTACCAAACATGGGTTTTATTTTGTTTAACTGTTTTAGCTATTCAATTCTGTATTATTTAGTTTTCAACTTTTCTTGTATTTTTACTTTGCATCACTCTCTTTTTCATGTTTCTTAGTGGATCTCAAGTACACTACTTTATTTCAAAAGACTAGTTTGACTTTGATTCATTCTCCATATGAATCTTCATTCTTGCATAAAATTTCCCCTTTATGATATTAGTTTCCTTGCAGCTTTGACCTCTTTCTTTTGGGATCATTCCAAGGAATTCTAGTCTACCTGAAAATACACATTATAGCCTTTACTTGATGCATTCTTCATAGAACTCTGTTTGTGTGAACTCTATATTGGTGCGTTTGGTACACCGGAATAGGGAGTTGGAATCTAAATCCTACTCTGTTCCATCGATTCCGACTTCTAGAAAAATGATTGAAGTACCCTAGTCCTATGGAAAGTGCTAAAAAGAGACTATTGCCGCCCTCCCTAAGTGACTCTTATTGGGCTCCACATTTGCCCTGTTGGCAGGATCCAATCCTTTAATCCGAAAGGCTACCATAAGGCCATCCAAATTCCATTGACAGCTTCTTGATCCGTTGATCCTAGACCCTTGATCCATCAAGCCTCTTTTTGGGTTCTTTACAAGAAAAGCTAATTGTTAGAGTCCTATATCTTATGCATGGGATGCCCATTTTGGATGGAAACCAAGATCATGTAGGTCGTCGCTTCATGATGTTCTACAAGATCAACGGTCCTGATCTTACATACATGCCTCCCTACGATTTAGAACCAAGACCATGTATGCCAGCTCTTGATGTTCTACATGATCAACGGTCCTTGATCTTACATATACTCCATGATCAACAGTTGTTGCGTGGGATCGCCAAATCATAGACGGGAGGGCCTATATTATTGACTCTCTAAATATTTTGGAAGGGCCATAGTCATTGATCAATCAAGATTATGATAAATGGTGTTCCAAATCATAGACTAATAATAATAGTTATAGAGACAGAGCATATGAGGAGTGAATAGTGCATATACGGAATCACATTTTTATTCCGATTTGCCACATTCAGATTGGTATTTAAATTTAATGGAACAAATGACTAGAAAGGCAAATTCAAGCCCCTCAAATTGTTTTCATCAAGGAAGGAAAATGATACTAACACAGTTTATGAAGAGGAGAAATGGATTAGCACCTGAAAGTGAACCGACAGTTGGAGGTGATGCAGTAAAAAGGAAACAGACAACATAAAGGCAAGAGTGAGAAATATAAAGGAAAACCAAATTAGGAAGCCTAGAAACCCAAAAATTCAGAATAAAAAAATAAATCTCTCCAACATTAAAATAGTGGGGTAATTCAATCACCAACTTGCTCTATTTTTATACATATGGGGTTTGTTGCAAATCTGGCCATGACTGTGGGTGACCTGAGCTCCTCCCACCTTTCGCGTGATTATGGGGGAAGGGCATGTGAGTTGTACACTTGTACGGTGTTTAACGGCAGATGGCAACTTTATTGACACGCCCTAACATTTTATGTTAAAAGGGTTGATTTAAGATATATGGGGGTCGATTTATCACCGTCCAATTAAATTTCTCTATTAAATATGGTATGCATGTAAATTTCTCAGGAGCTATTACGTATTTTATAGATTCAAATTTATTAATTGCTATTAAATACCTTACATTTTAAGCTTTGGCTCTATTTGAAGAAGGGTAGGCACCTCTCTGCAGATTTTGAGATGAAGTGCCCCAGTGCGGCCACCATTCCTGTGAGCCGCTGCACTTCTCTGATAGTTCTCGGTGGAGTGAGCTTCACCACGGCCTTGAACTTCTCTGGATTGGCCTCTATCCCTCGTTGGCTTACTATAAACCCCAAGAACTTTCCTGAGCTGACGCCAAAGGTGCATTTGGTGGGGTTGAGCTTCATGCTGTACTTTTTCAGGACCTGGAATGTTTCTCTCAGATCAGACACATGATCCTGTGCGCTTCGGCTTTTGACCAGCATATCGACGACATAGACTTCCATGTTACGGTCGATCTGGTTCTGGAAGAGTCTGTTTACGAGCCTCTGATATGTGGCCCCGGCGTTTTTGAGACCGAAGGGCATGACACGGTAACAGTAGGTCCCTTGATCTGTCACGAAGGAGGTCATTGGTATATCTGATTCATACATCCTGATCTGGTTGTATCCGGAGAAAGCGTCAATGAAGCTTAGTAATTCGTGACCTGCGGTGGCGTCAATGAGCTGATCAATTTTTGGGAGCGGATAGCTGTCCTTGGGACAGGCCTTATTCAGATCAGTAAAATCAACGCAGGTCCTCCATTTTCCATTTGTCTTCTTGACCAGGACTACGTTTGTCAAACAGTCTGGGTATTGGATTTCCCGAATGAAGTCATCCTTTAGGAGCCTCTCCACTTCCTCTTTTATCGCCTGCCGTCTTTCGAAAGCGAAATGCCTTCTTTTCTGTTTCACCGGCTTGCAGGTTGAGTCAACACTGAGTAACAGGTACGACAGTGACGTAAGAGCTGAGCTGGACGACCCGATGAGTTGAGTCCCAAGAAATCGAAGTGAGGGAGCTGAGTCCTGCTGAGAGAGCTAGGTCCTGCACAAAGGCAAGCGAGGTCAGAAGACCAACCCGGGTGTTACTCCGGACAGGCCCTTCGACACTCAAGTCAGTATGAGCAGGAGTGTAGAGCTAGTTTTAAGAGTTTTGGGTGGAGAGAAGGTTTTTGGCCTGCTATAGGTTTGAGTTCACCTACTCCAGGACAGGTGTCGGCCTGCGATGGGCTTGAGTTCACCTACTCCAGGACAGGTGTCGGCCTGTGATAGGTTTGAGTTCACCTACTCCAGGACAGGTGTCGGCCTGCTACAGGCTGCTGTTTTTACACCCCATCAGCACCTTTCTTTCCCTCTTTCTAAATCAAAGCTATTTTGTTCGGAATTCATCTGCCCTCTTTCGATTTTCAAATAATAATCTAATATTATGGGTGTTACTGTCCCATTTGCAAATAAGATTACATAAGTCCTCTTAGTCTCCTAATGTGAATGCGATTGTAATCCTATAATATAAGTTGTATAAGCCCTTTATTAGTGCTAATCACTCGTTTATATTGTAGGAGTAAGAGTTATACTTACATTCACTATTGAGACTGTGAGCCCCTTTGGATATCACCAATATTAAATTTATTTGAAAGTATGATTATTTGCCAATTGGACATTAAGGCCTCTTTGGAAGTCATTAACCACACAATTTGGGGACGTATCTACAACTATTATATCGCTTATTTGAATAATATGAGTATATGCAAATGTTGTTTTATGCAAATGATTTTTAGAGAGTACTCAATGAAGCCCTAAATTTCCATTACGCATTTACATTTGTTTTTTATATGCTCAACTTGTATATCATAATAATATTTCTCTTTTCTCAGCTTCCAATCCAATCAAAGCCAAGAAGAGACACATTAGCAGTGATGTGGGCGAGCAATCAGAACCTCCCCGCTTGTCGGTCTCTCAGCATCGACTTCCATTGTTGATGTTCCCTGATAAAGAGAGTAGTGAATCTCGTCAGTTTCTCTGAAAACAAGCTTTATACTATTAAAATACCAGAGTTACATGGGAAATGGTGTTGGGGATCTTCCAAGGTATGGGTGGTCACCGTAGATGATAACTCCAATGTTCATATTTTAAATCCATTCTCAAAAACCCAAATCCAGCTTCCCTCACTAGATGAATCCGCGTACCGCGAAATGAGTTGTGAGCCTGAAACACCAAGGGACTACAGCTTTATGTCCAAGATTGCTTTATCAGCAGATCCTATTTCAACCCCAGACTACATTGTTGCCACCCTTAACGGTTCGCTAGTTTCCTTTTACAAACCGGGGATGAGGGATGATGGACTACGTTGAAGAAGACAGGGTCGGGTCCATTTGAAGATCTAATATATCAGAAGGGTTAATTCTATTGCATCACTAATTATGGTGTTGTTGTAGCTTGTAACTTTGCTTCCAATGATTCACCCAACTTTACAATAGTTGATCCAGAATCATCTGGGGAGTTGTTGATGGTATTCAGACACTGGGAGTTTCATCCTGAGTATTTAAGATATCTTCGAGGAGACAGATCGGTATTGTCAGATGAAGATATTGATCCAGAAAGTTTGGAATGGACTACGAGGACATCTTGTTTTGAAGTTTTTCAATGGGACCCTAGTTGTGTTAATGAAGGTATTTGTTGGACTCCTACTTTAGTATTATTATGTTGGATGTGTGAGGTTCGTTTCCATTGGGTTTCTTCATTGAAGTAGCAATTATGTGGGTCTTTGTTTCTACTTTGACTGGATTATTAAGGGATTGTTCATTGTATTTGCTTTTTGTCGGTGTGGGATCCTGATCAGTCTGTTGAGTATAGAAAATCTGTTCTACAACATTCAAAAAAAAAGAAAAAGAAAAAGAAAAAAGAAAACTCTGTTCTACACTTTGGAAACCATGGGTCAATTTATCACTGTAATGTCACGAAATCTCTTTTTCATGTTTCTTAGTGGATCTCAAGTGCACTACTTTATTTCAAAAGACTAGTTTGACTTTGATTCATTCTCCATATGAATCTTCATTCTTGCATAAAATTTCCCCTTTATGATATTATTTTCCTTGCAGCTTTGACCTCTTTCTTTTGGGATCATTCCAAGGAATTCTAGTGTACCTGAAAATACAAATTATAGCCTTTACTTGATGCATTCTTCATAGAACTCTGTTTGTGTGAACTCTATATTGGTGCGTTTGGTACACCGGAATAGGGAGTTGGAATCTAAATCCTACTCTGTTCCATCGATTCCGACTTCTAGAAAAATGATTGAAGTACCCTAGTCCTATGGAAAGTGCTAAAAACTAAAAAGAGACTATTGCCGCCCTTCCTAAGTGACCCTTATTGGGCTCCACATTTGCCCTGTTGGCAGGATCCAATCCTTTAATCCGAAAGGTTACCATAAGGCCATCCAAATTCCATTGACAGCTTCTCGATCCGTTGATCCTAGACTCTTGATCCATCAAGCCTCCTTTTGGGTTCTTTACAAGAAAAGCTAATTGTTAGAGTCCTATATCTTATGCATGGGATGCCCATTTTGGATGGAAACCAAGATCATGTAGGTCGTCGCTTCATGATGTTCTACAAGATCAATGGTCCTGATCTTACATACATACCTCCCTACGATTTAGAACCAAGACCATGTATGCCAGCTCTTGATGTTCTACATGATCAACGGTCTTGATCTTACATATACTCCATGATCAACAGTTGTTGCGTGGGATCGCCAAATCATAGACGGGAGGGCCTATATTATTGACTCTCTAAATATTTTGGAAGGGGCATAGTCATTGATCAATCAAGATTATGATAAATGGTGTTCCAAATCATAGACTAATAATAATAGTTATAGAGACAGAGCATAAGAGGAGTGAATAGTGCATATACCGAATCACATTTTTATTCCGATTTGCCACATTCAGATTGGTATTTAAATTTAATGGAACAAATGACTAGAAAGGCAAATTCAAGCCCCTCAAATTGTTTTCATCAAGGAAGGAAAATGATACTAACACAGTTTATGAAGAGGAGAAATGGATTAGCACCTGAAAGTGAACCGACAGTTGGAGGTGATGCAGTAAAAAGGAAACAGACAACATAAAGGCAAGAGTGAGAAATATAAAGGAAAACCAAATTAGGAAGCCTAGAAACCCAAAAATTCAGAATAAAAAAATAAATCTCTCCAACATTAAAATAGTGGGGTAATTCAATCACCAACTTGCTCTATTTTTATACATATGGGGTTTGTTGCAAATCTGGCCATGACTGTGGGTGACCTGAGCTCCTCGCACCTTTCACGTGATTATGGGGGGAAGAACATGTGAGTTGTACACTTGTACGGTGTTTAACGGCAGATGGAAACTTTATTCACACGCCCTAACATTTTATGTTAAAAGGGTTGATTTAAGATATATGGGGGTCGATTTATCACCGTCCATTTAAATTTCTCTATTAAATATGGTATGCATGTAAATTTCTCAGGAGCTATTACGTATTTTATAGATTCAAATTTATTAATTGCTATTAAATACCTTACATTTTAAGCTTTGGCTCTATTTTTATTCCATTAAAATTTAGTCGTAAACGCATTTTTTTTTGCGTAAAAATGTTCCCACGCACATGGTTTTCTTGCTATCATTACAAATTATAAGATTTATAACATCCAAAGAAAAAAAATAGCACCTTTGAGAGGTAAGTCAAAATGATATTATTCGGGCCAATTTTTGTGGCATCCAAAGAGATCCTAAGGGTCCGAGGGAAGTCAAAAGGTAAAAAAATAGCTTGCATTTGGAAAATTTACAGCTAACGACGTGGCTGTCATGTGAATAGTAAGCGGATACCAAATAATACTAGGAAAAGGAAAATATTGGGCATAAAAGCAACGATCTCACGTCAGAAAAGTAAAGTGATGTGGAAGGGCTTATAAGCACTGGGGCACCCACTCTTAACCCCTGCCTTTTAAAGGTGAGTTCTACGCGGGTCTCAACAAGTGGTACCAGAGCCGGGGCATGACAACTCTGGTTTGCCCTCAAGGACGTAAAAAAGTCCTTTGGTAAGATCTCTCATCTCACATTGCTCTTGCGTAGAGGAGGAGATTATTGGGGGTTCCACATGAAAGCAACGATCCCACACCGGAGGAGTATAGTGATCAGGAAGGGCTTGTAAGGACGCGGGCATCCCCACCTTAACGACTAACTTTTAAGGGTGAGTTCTACCCGGGTCCCAACAGGAAATATGTCCTTAACAGCTAGCTTTTACAAGGCAATCTCCATATAAAAGCCCCCCTAAACAGCATTACCTCTTTAAGAACGAAAATAAAGAAGAGAAAGGGCATGCAAAAAGCAAGCAAAATTTATTTACTTTAAACTTAGGGGCTTTAAGCTCTCTTTTTCTTCTCACTTCTAGTGTAGTGTGTCAGAAAGCAAATCCCCTCACCTATGTGAATATGAACTTCTTACATGGTATCGGAGCAATCTTGATTCTACTATACTTAGAGAGCTCCGGCCTCTTTAAGTTGTTGGATTAAGGATCCGCTAAGGTGGAGAGATATAATCGTCTCAATGGGTCCCACTAGCTTGCCGTCAATGAAAACAACCGGCACTGGTGGATTACGATTCAACAGCTGGACGAGCACCTTCTCCATGTCTTTTCCATTGGGGTCTTTGTCGAGATCATGAACGGTTGGTTCAACTCCGATCTCGCAAAAAAGCCTCTTGACAACATGGCACATGCAACATGAGCTTAGGCCGAAAATCAACACTGCATTTTGGGAGGCCAATGCCATAACCCTATCCATCTTAGCACAATTGAAATTTACTTGAAATGCAGATAAATTTTGTAAAATATGTTCAATTGGATTTGCAGGTGGAAATTGGGTTGAGAATGTAAGAAGGGAATTGAAGAACAAGATTACTAAAATAAGAGAAAAACAGCTTTAATGGAGGAGATTACAATAGTCCTAGTGGGTTGAGACACTGATCAAACCCAAGTGAAACAGAGGAAGAAGGTTGTTTAGAGGAATGAGTACACTAAGGCTTTGGTTGTGATGAACTTAAAGGTCTCTCCCATGGCTTATTTATATATGCACAAGAGGGTGGTGTATCACCTTTCATGATGGTGCGCGGGCCATGAATCTGCTCGGTCTGAGTGGCTCAACTGCTCTTTGTCTTCTTTTTTTCAAGGATTTGTCTAGGCAATTTTACACAAAAGCATTTTGAGGTGCCTCTCTTTTTCAATAGAGAAGGGCCACATTAGACGAGCTGAATTTGTCGTATTAATTTAATTCATAATATAAGGTGGCACTTTCTTCTGGTAAAGAGAGGATGCAAATTCCCAATCATTCCCCCTTTTCAAATATAAAAGTTGTAAAAGGGAATGTTCCTTGGATATCTAATCGTTGCCACAAACACTCCTTCATTTGTGCTTTTTTTTATGGGTTATGCTTGATGGAGACCAAAAGGTGTGGGGGTGGAATAAGAATGCTTTATTTTTCCACTCCAAAGCATCGAATATAAGGACCGGTTTGAACTCTACCCATTTGTCGGCTGTTATTTGATGGTTATGATATGATCGACCCGTACAATTTTTACTTCGAGGGCAATCCATGGTGGGGCGATTGGGTTCATTGGTTGTGGTTGGTGATAAGACCACGCCCAATGGCAATGCACCACATTGTGATAGTTCCTTTCTGCAAATTTCTGCAAATTTCACTTGTGAAACAGTACTCCAAAATCTTAAGCTGGTAGAGTTGGTATTATTTAATCATTTATACTTCAACACTCCTCCTCACTTGTGGCCTCTTTTTTTTTTTTTGGGGTTGATAGTTCATATGGATTTTTAGAGATTTTATATGGTGAATGTGCACATTCACCTTATAATTTCTCAGATTTTTAATATCAAGGAGTTAGTTAGGTTATAGCTGTGATACCATGTTAAACAACCAATTATTCCAAGAGCTTAAGTTGTTAGAGTTTGTGTTATTTTATCATCTACACTTCAACCGTACAAATGGTAAGGGCACAACTTGGGTCGATTTTTGGGAATTCGGGTTGAGCTTTTACCATAAAATCAGGTCAAGTTCGAGTTAATTCCATTTCATTTTTTAGCAAAAGGCCAACCCGACCCGACCAGACCCAAATTGCACCCCTAACAAGAGGCTAAGTCATGTTAAAAGGAAGGAGAAAGAGAAATGAGACCTTTACCGTGAAAAGGCAAAAGAAGCATCCTATAGCTTCGTCTCCTATAAATTGAACAATCTCCCGGGGAAACATATCTTAAAACGGATATGTTGAAGAAAGTGGATCTGCTTAGTTATAAGAACTGTTTTAAGTCATAATTAGGGGTGTGTGACCCATCATTGGATGACCCTATTGGTGCTTTTGCAATTTGTTTAAAGACTGACTTGAAATATGAAGGCCCTTCTCTTCTTGGATTTTAAGAGTAGATTTTGAGTCATACGGCCAAAATGTTAGTGAGGTTGGGACCCACACAAATTCTTTGTCTTCTTATTTTCTTTCTCTTTTCAGCTTGCATGGGTAAAGACTATTAAATGTGACATGGTATCATAGTATGAGACCTGATCTTAGATAATTTAATCTTTTCTTTAGAATTCAGTCTTGGTTCCCTTTTCATACGATTTCTATCATTAGATCTGATCTTGGATTACTTATCATTTTTTAGAATCTTCCATTAGATCTGATCTTGGATTTTTTTTTTATCTTTTCTTTTGGTTTATTCCATTAGATCTTTCTTTTCACTTTCTGTTTTGAGACCACACATTTTTATTTTTATTTTTCCTTTTTCATCTCTCTGTATCTTTCTTTGTATCCAAGATATAGATTAACATCTGGTTATACTTTCACTATTTATGGGAGATTCAAACTAAAACATAGATCTGCCCTTTGAAACCCTAGGTCTACTCTTCCAAGCTCTTGATCTATCCACAACCTATCTCATGGCCCTCTTTCCATCTCTCAATCTAAAATCACATTCAGTACATGTTTGGCAGCAATGGAAGTTCTTATTTTTCCATGGAATTCTAGTGGGAAAGATGAGAGATAACATAAAAAGAAATGAAAACACTTAATTAGAATTGATTTTTTTGTTTTCTTGGTTTTTAGGCCATCAGTCCCACCCAAAATGTGGCCCCACCCTGTTTCTTGTTATATATATATATATATATATATATATATATAGAGAGAGAGAGAGAGAGAGAGAGAGAGAGAGCATGCATTTGCTGCGCTCGAGCACAGAAACAGGGTGGGGCCACATTTTGGGTGGGATCCAAAGCATTCATTTGATGGGCCCTTTCATGGGTAGGGTGTCCACAAAAAATCAGCTCCACTGGATCAACTTAGGGTGTCCATTTGTGGGGCTAAAAATGGACAGATTTGTGGACAAACAGTATCTGTCCATTTTTGGCCCCACAAATGGACACCTATTGGTGATCCAATGGAGCTGATTTTTGGTAGGCCCCTCATCCATGATGGGGCCTTCCAAATGAATGCTTAGGATCACCCCCCCCCCCCCCCAATGGCCCCACCCCCTGTTTCTGTGCTCGAGCGTAGCTACCCTTCTCTCTCTCTCTCTCTCTCTCTGTTTATATATATATATATATATATATATATATATATATATATACACACACACACCATAGGATAGTCATTTTAAAAGAATCAGACCGAACAAATGCTCTCAACGAAACAATCCTGACCATCTGATTGATGGCCTTCAAAGTTCAAACATTGGAAAGAAAAAAGAGTCCGTTCATCCGAGGGTTGAGATTCTGCAACTGTCCAAACACTTGTTCTCTCAAACCCTTCATGGGTTGTGCCTTGGGCTTGGGCTGGTGTAAATGTTGGGCCTTGGGCTCAGGCCCATGTATGGGTTGGGCCTTGGACACAAGTCCATTTATGTCAACCCATAAGAAAAAAATCCTAAAAAGGAAAATTTACTTCAAAAGGAAATCTTTTGCTATAAGGGCAGCCATGCCATTTACATTCTACCATGTTTGAATGAATTAGGTGTGTTGGGGTTTTTAATGGGGGGGGGGGGGGGGGGGTTCCACAAACCCCGCTGCCAAACTAAATAGTATTCACTATCCAACAACGTGGCTAGGGGTGTCAATGGATCCAAACGGTCCGAACGGGATCCAAATATATGAATAGGATTCATGGGCATATTTCAGATCATCAAATCTGGGATCTGAAAATTTTTGGATTGTGTATGGGCACGAGGGCACGCCACATATGTCCATTGGATAGTCACGATCCGAAGTGGTTTACAAAAATACCCTCCAAATTTTGTTAATGCTAACCATTCTATGAAGGGTATTTTGGTCAAAACCTCTCTTATCACTTAATGAATTGGATGGGAATGCGATTTCACTCATTTCAATCGTTTCATTTCATACTTTCACAAAGGAAAAGAGAGAGGGGTTTTGTTCTTTATGGATAATATTCTTTGATAATAGTTATACATTATATTTGTGTATGTAATTTTGATTAGTTTTATTGTTTACAAGCATTATCATACATATAGATTAAACATAGATAAATTTTTAATTTAGTTGAAGAAAATGCATAGAGACAAACTAATAGTGGACTGCCATTCTGTCTCTTTTTTTTTTAAAAATTAATTGTTTACTTAGCTTAGTGGGACATAATAGGACACTCCGATGGACGGTCCGAATTAAAATAGATCGTGATCATGACGTGGAAAGTAGAATCCGAAGAACAATCTGACTCCGACTCCGACCCTACCGATAAGGAATTTGACTGGATCGTGACTGTGACATAGGTGGATCCGTTGACACCCCTAAACATGGCCCACAATCAGGCAAATGAGCAGCAAGTTTGATTGGAAAATGATATATTCACCCCCTTTTCTTCCCTGGGCCACGACCATCTAGTGTATTCATGATTACTCTTTTACACTACAAGGGGAAGCCAGGGGGGGGGGGGGGGGGGGAGTGTATAATTTCCCAATAATATATGTGCTCCATTTTCAGCCATGGACTCCCCCTCTTGAAGTGATTTTATCGTCATTGCCATAAACCACTAAAAGAGGAACAAAACTCGGCTCCATGCGTAGTAAAAATTAGGGCTAATTTAAGCCACTACTTATGCCCAGCGGCCCTCTCCTCCCATGGTAATCTTTTCTGCATGGAAGGAAAAATGATGCTATGAGTCTATGAGATGCAGTTGGATAAAAAAGAAAATCAGAATACATCTCATTGGTGGCTCAGTAGGAACCACATGAATTCCATATGGGGAAGTATATATTCCCCACTTTTCTTCCCCGGGCCACCTCTCTACCAATCTTTTACTGTTTTACACTACAACAGGGTAGGCCGACGAAGAAAAGGGGCCAACTATTTCATTCCCCATTCCATGAAGCCCTTCTCATTGGTTTCTTAGGTAAAATGCATCATATTACTATTTTTTTTTTCTAAAATATGGACCCAAGACAAGCATTCCTATAAGAAATGAGAAAAGAAGTCTCTAGTTATGGAAAGCTATATAATACTGCATTTACTCTTTAACCAACAACGAAGATAAAAGAGGAAACATATGCTAAATGTAAACAAAAGCTACTTCCTTGTTTCTTTTTATTCTAATCATCATATATGGAGTATGTGGGTAAGCCCAAAACCTCTATGCATATAAGCTTATTCTTCTAATATGGTATCAGAGCGTGCAACATCTATTTTACTTCACCCCTGGGTACGGTGAGACCGCGATAGCTCCGGCGTCTAAAAGCAATTTGATTAGGGTACCGTCCATTTGACGAGAGAAGACCTCTTTATTAGAGCCTATAAGTTGATTGCCTATGTACACAACAGGCACAGGCGGACTGCGGCCCATCAGATTTGTGAGTGCCCCCGCCATTTCGTTCCCTCTTGTAACCTTGTCCAGCTCGTAAATTGCCGGGTTCGCTCCCATTTCGTAGAAAAGCCTCTTGATGGTATGACACATGCAGCATGAACTCATGCTGAAAATCACCACCGAGTTCTGCTCAGCCAATTTCAAAACCCTATCCATCCCTTACAAATTCAAGAAGGTTTCTTCTCTACTTTGTATGGAAAAAGTTGAAGAGAAGTATCCCAAGTGAAAGAGTGTTAAAAATGCAAGAAAAGAAGCTGTTTTGAATGCAGTGAAGAGATGGGTGTGTTGAAATTGAGGTTCTACAATGGCTTATTTATACATGTCTGAGGGGGTTGGTGGATTGCTTTTTTATATTGGATAAAGAGTGAAAAAAAGAGAATGTTCCTCAGATAGTTTGCTATGTATTTCCAAAATGCCCCTTATGATTTCTTCATGATGAGTGCTTCAACTTAGCACGTGAAATTCTATGGTCGAATATTTTGCTTTGCAAGGAGCAAAATGCCGTGCAAAATCAGGAAAGGGGATATCTTCTTTTGGACTTATACTTATTTGGTGCTTGAGGATAGCAAATTAGATGGAATGGGTTGATGGACGGTGAATGATGGGCTATACACTGAAGTTTAGTATGTGTTCAGAACGTTTATTGAACCCCACTTTGTACGTCCTGTATGTGATCGAACGGCGAATATAAGTCGGCCCAAATGCTGTTGAGAACAACTTCATTGGTGACCCTAGGCTCTTGGTCCATCAAACCTTAGTTAGGCCAAGTTTGGATTCGAGGAAAAAATATTTCTTAGATTTTTTTTTATAATTTCCTCAGTTTCGACGGAAACGATGAATTTTAGTAATATCATTAAAAACTAAGGGTGTATTCAGCAAGGACTCTCATTCTAACATTATCGGGTAGAAAGAGATAGATGAGAATCTACATAAGCGACTCCGAGTCACTCTGAGGAATCTTATCTCTTAGACATGTGAAAGGAGAAAAGGGGGAACGGGCTTTTGCGGGTCACTCATTCCAAACGGGATTGTTACTTTCATTTTAAATTGCGGGTCGGCAGTGTTTGGTTGCACAGACGCTCGACATCCATTGGAATTTTGAGAGAGAAGTCAAGTTGATTCTTCGTTTTGTTGCCAATATTGCATTGAAATTTCAAGAAAGTCCCCAACATGTTTCTGACATAATATTGTGTGTCTTCCCATGTGCTTTCCACTTTCAAACCAAATTCTACCAAGATGGGAGAATTTTAGTTGAAAAATATTTGAAAGGGAAATGTTATCAGCACTACTGTATTTTGATGAGGCACTCCTCACTTTATGAAAAGTAGGGTATGTCCCGCACCATAGGATCATCCAAACCGTCCATTAGATGGGCCACAGCCCACTCCTTTGGGAATTCGCTTTGAGGCCAGCGAAGTTCCCCTTATGCCGTTGCACAAAGTTACCCATAATTTATCTTTAATTTGACAAGATGGTGTTGTAGGGATTCCCTTATTCAGATAAGGTTAGTGGGAGAATCACTATTCAAAAAGGTTAGTATGCATTTATTTCCATGGTTTGTTTGTTTGCTTTTTATGTAATAGATGACATGGTTTGATTTGCTATGTATGTTTTTCATTTATGCAATGGTTGTCTAAACTTACAATTGTTTATTTATTTTTTTAATTAAATAAATATAGTCCCTCCCATCCAATGGGATAAAAGCTCCATCCATATTTTCTATAATGCCCAAAATAACCTTTATGGTTAATACTTAACCATTTTGGTATTCCCAATGTATCCCATAGTGCAAATACACTATTTACACTGTGTATATCCTATCAATGCATCGAATGCAGCGAAACTATTTAGGCTAGGGGTGTTCAATCGGTTATAACCGAACCGAAATAACCAAAATTTGATAACCGAAATTATTTCGGTTATCAAATTTCGAAAACCGAAACCGAACCGAATTTTACGAAAACCGAACCAAAACCGTACCGATTTAAAATTCGGTTATAACCGAATAACCGAATAGTGATAGAAAAAGACAAAAAAAATAATATTTGGACGGTTGATTGGAGGGCTATGATCAATCTATCAAAATGGTTTTTTAGGCACAGCCTATTGAAGTTGTGATCAATCAAATGGACGGTTTGGATCATCCTACGAAGTGCCCATACACAATATTTTGAAAAAATAATGTTTATTTTTGGTGAATTTCGGTTATTTGGTTAACCAATTTTTTTTCCCGAGATAACCGAATTAACAAAAAATAAAAACAGAAACCGAACCGAATTAGCAAAAAACCGAACCGTACCGATCGAATCAATTCGGTTAAAACCGAATAATGAACACCCCTGATTTAGGCTGTGGCCCATCTAATGGACTGTTTGGATCATCCTACGGTGCGGGATATACCGTACTTTTAATAAAGTGAGGAGTGCCCTCATCAAAATACGGTAGTGCTGAAAACATTTTTCTATTGGAAATTAATCTTTTTTTTTTCCTTTCTCCCTTTCTCTCTCCCCCTCTCTTCACTCTTTATATTCGTAATGACACCTGTACTTTTTCTACAACTCTCAGTGTCTATGCCACGCAACTTAACACCACTCCGCTATTCTGCAAGAGGTAATTTCAGACAAATCCAATGCTTGAGAGGTAATTCTAGACAAATCCAATGCTTGTCTCCTTCATGTTGACTTCTTATTCCACTACTCTCTCTGAGCCAAAAGATAAGCCATTAATTTGCATGGTATGTCCATATGGGAAGGGCGTAAAGGTCATGTGGGTCGGCTCATGACGTTCTACGAGATCGGCGGTCTTGATTTCACTTAAAAGACCCTTGTTGGAACCGAAAATCTTATGTTACCATTGATACTAACAATGACTTTTCTAAGCAGTCGCGGTCTTCTTTAAAATGGGATTTGCTAGGGACCATCGCTGAAGCCATTTCGCAGGCTCGCTGTTGCATGAGAGAGCAGCCACCTCTCATGCAACAGCCCGCCCATAAAAATGTCTTCTGCGATGGTCCCTAGCAAATCCCCATTAAAATATTATAATAATGAATTTGAGGCCTCTTCCACTTTTATTTCCAATAAATAAGTAAGGCCCAAGGCCTTGATGGGCTTTCTTTTTCATGATTCTTGGACCCATCTTCTTTTAGCCGGCTTAATATCTTCCTACTCTTTTTACTATCCTAGTTATTTAATAGAGGACTGCTAAACTAAAGGGTACCATTGCAAAAGCCCAGCTCCATGGTTGCCCCACTAGATCTACACCATGCAACCAAATCTGAAACCAAACCCGTCTAATTTTTTCGCCCGATAGGGTTGGGTTAAGGTTGACCCTCATTGACCTGAGGCCCGGCCTGGGTCGAGATAGGGTTAACGGAGTACTAACTCAGGTTGGACTAGGGTTGGTCTCAACCGGACCAAATCCCTCTCAAGTCGCACCCCAAGTATAGATAGTGGACCGTGGATAGCAGGTGCTGTCATCCTGTGAACCCATTTAGGCCTAGCAGAGGCCTAAATGGGTCTAGGAAACCCAATAGGTAGGCCCAATTGGAGATACACATACCATTACCAACTATAGGCCCAATAGAAACTGAGGTGTTAGATAGCGTGTGCATGGATGTGGTCCATGTGGATGAGAACGTGTACGGAAGGCGCTATGAACAGAACCGTGAGGAAAATGACGGAAGTGGATCCGTACAACAAAGATGGAATCAAAATCTCGTGGAATCTTATCCAAAATCATATAAAAAAGTGACATGGATTTGGAGAATTTTAAAAGATGGTTAGAACTTAGAAAGGTAGAAAATGGTTTTGGGAACCTAGAATAGTTTTTTTTCTTTCACATTCTATTAACGTGGATTAATAAACCCGGTTTAGTAGTCCCCATGCTACTAGAATTGGTAGCCCAAACCCCAAAAGTGAGGATAAGGGCAAACTCCCAACTTTGGTAGTCCTTACAAGGGCAATAGATATCATATCGTAGAGATATATATAATTTAAGAGATTGGAATTCTTTGTCCTTTTTTCTCTTGGAAAATTTGGCAATGGGTGACACCAAAATACAAGAATTGTGAACAGGGGACACAATTTTGAAAAATTGTTACAGAGGGTTGATAACCCCCTTTTGAGAGTTTGATAACCCCCTTTTGAGAGTTGATAACCCCCTTTTAAAGACTCGATAACCCCAATTTCGTCCCTCTCTAACAATTTTTCAAAACTGTGTCCCCCGTTCACAATTCTTGTATTTTGGAGTCCCCCATTGGCAATTTTTTCCTGTTCTCTTCCTCTTGTAGCGTATCTGAAAAAGCTGAAGGAGGAGAAATCAGGGTCAGCTTTTCTTAAGGTAGAAGGAATAAAAAAAAGTGGGGAGATACCAATTTGTAGAACCTAATCTGTGTGTTGCTACGACCCGATCTCGCATTCCTTTTCATCTCTATCAAATCAAAACTCAAAAGTTGATATTCCGCTACGACCCGACCTTGCATTCCTTTTCCTCTCTCTCTCTCTCTCTCTCTCACACACACACACACACACACACACATTTATATAGTCGCTGATATTCCTCTCTCTCTCTCTCTCTCTCTCTCTCACACACACACACACACACACACACACACATTTATATGGTCCCTGTGAGTGAAGTCCGGTATTTTTCAGAAAGTAAAGTGGGCTCCACTTCACAGGATGATCTAAACCGTTCATTTGTTGGGCCACACCGTAAATTGGTCATACCCTGTAGATAATCTCTATAGGATGATCCTAAGTTCCTAACCCTCCTATCCATACAGGGATTGCATATTATAGAAACCTCTATAGATCATAGGGTTAAGATTGAGATGATCTTAAGCCTCTGATCAAGATGATCTTAACCCTCTGATCTAATGAGGTTTCTGTAATGTGCAATCCCTCTACGGATGGAGGGTTAGGATCATCGTAGGAAGATGATCAAGATGATCTTAATCTTCATGATCAAACATTAGATTTATGATGTTTAGTCCAATATTCTAACCTACGCACTCTCACAATACTTTTGGAAAAATATTGGACTCCACGCGCACGCAACATATAAAATCTTGTGAATCTCTTAATGCTAACCAATGCATTTTAACTACATGTAGATGTAAATCTAACACCAAACATCCAATATATAATATTTAGAATAAAGTACATCGATCTTTTATTAATCTTGATGATCAAACATTAGAGTTATGCATATATAACTGATCTAACCATACAGATTACTAGCTACAAAATTGGATCATCCTATGTCCCGCACCATAGGATGATCCAAACCGTCTATTATATGGGCCACAGTTCATTCCTTTGGGAATTCGCTTTGAGGCTAGCGAAGTTCTCCTTGTGCCGTTGCACAAAGTTGCCCATAATTCATCATCAATTTGGCAAGATGGTGTTGTAGAGAGTTTCTTATTCAAATAAGATTAGTAGAAGAATCCCTATGATCCAAGATGCCAAATTGAGTTTCATGGATGGTGTATGTTTATTTCCATGATTTGCTTGTTTGCTTTGCATGTGATGGATGTCATGGTTTAGTTTGCTATGTATGTTTTTTATTTATGCAATGGTTGTCAAAACTTACAATTGTTTATTTAATTTTTTTAATTAAATAAACGTATTTCCTTCCATCTAATAGGATAAAAGCTCCATCCATATTTTTCTATAATCCCAACATAACCTTTATGGTAATACTTAACCATTTTGGTATTCCAAATGTATTCCATAGTGCAAATACACTATTTACATTGTGTATATCTTTTCAATGCATCAAATGCCACGAGACTATTTAGGCTGTGGCCCATCTAATGGACGGTTTGGATCATCCTATCGTTCAAGACATACCGTACTTTTAATAAAGTGAGGAGTGCCCTTATCAAAATACAATATTGTTGATAATATTTTCCTATTGGAAATTGTGCTTTTTTTTTCTCCCTTTCTCTCTCCCCCTCTCTTTACTCTCTATATTGGTAATGACACATGTACTTTTTCTACAGCTCTCCGAGTCTATGCCACGCAACCTAATACCACTCCGCTATTCTGCGAGAGGTAATTCTAGACAAATCCAATGCTTGTCGTCATTAATTTGCATGGTATGTCCATATGGGAAGGGGGTAAAGATCATGTGGGTCGGCTCATGACGTTCTACGAGATTGGCGGTCTTGATTTCACTTAAAAGCCCCTTGTTGGACCTAAAAATCGTATGTTACCATTGACACTAACAGTGACTTTCTAAGCAGTCGCGGTCTTCTTTAAAATGGGATTTGCTAGGGACCATCGCTGAAGGCATTTCACAGGTTCGTTGTTGCATGAGAGAGCAGCCACCTCAGATGATTTTTATGAACAAGACAAAATCTGAACCTATATATGTGGCTGCTCTCTCATGCAACAGCCCGCTGCAAAATGCCTTCTGCGATGGTCCCTAGCAAATCCCCTTTAAAATATTATAATAATGAATTTGAGTCCTCTGCCACTTTTATTTCCAATAAATAGGTAAGGCCCAAGGCCTTTATGGGCTTTGTTTTTTCATGATTCGTTGGACCCGTCTTCTTTTAGCCAGCTTAATATATTCCTACTCTTTTCACAATCCCAGTTACTTAATAGAGGACTGCTAAACTAAAGGGTACCTTTGCAAAAGCCCAGCTCCATGGTCGCCCCACTGGATCTACACCATGCAACCAAATCTGAAACCCGACCCGTCTAATTTTTTCGCCCGATTTGGAGAAAAACATGTTAGGGTTAGGGTTGGGTTAAGGTTGACCCTCATTGACCTGAGGCCCGGCTTGGATCGAGATAGGGTTAACGGAGTACTAACTCAGGTTGGAGTAGGGTTGGTCCCAACTGGACCAAATCCCTCTCACGTCGCACCCCAACTATAGATAGTGGACCGTGGTCAGCAGGTGCTGTCATCTTGCGAACCCATTTAGGCCTAGCCGAGGAGGCCGGTAACTTAACCCAATCTCGAGTCAACATAAGTTGCCTCTATGAAGCCCAATGGGTAGGCCCAATTGGAGATACCCATACCATTACCAACTATAGGCCCAATACAAACTGAGGTTGTTAGATAGCGTGTGCATGGATGTGGACCGTGAAGAAAATGACGGAAGTGGATGCCCGACACGTGGATCCGTACAACAAAGATGGAATCAAAATCTCTTGGAATCTTATCCAAAATCATATATAAAAAAGTGACATGGATTTGGAGAATTTTAAAAGATCGTTAGAACTTAGAAAGGTCGAAAATGGTTTTGGGAATCTAGAATAGTTTTTTTTCTTTCACATTCTATTAACGTGGATTAATAAACCCGGTTTAGTAGTCCCCACACTACTAGAATTGGTAGCCCAAACCCCAGAAGTGAGGATAAGGGCAAACTCCCAACTTTGGAAGTCCTTATCATATCGTAGAGATATATATATAATTTAAGAGATTGGAATTCTTTGTCCTTTTTTCTCTTGGAAAATTTGCCAACGGGTGACACCAAAATACAAGAATTGTGAACAGGAGACACAATTTTTACAGAGGGTTGATAACGCCCTTTTGAGAGTTTGATAACCCCATTTAGAGGGTTGATAACCTCAATTTCGTTCCTCTCTAACAATTTTTCAACACTGTGTCCCCCGTTCAAATTCTTATATTTTGGAGTTCCCCATTGGCAATTTTTCCTTTTCTCTTCCTCTTGTAGAGTATCTGAAAAAGCTAAAGGAGGGGAAATCAGGGTCAGCTTTTCTTAAGGTAGAAGGAATAAAAATAAGTGGGGAGAAACCAATTTGTAGAAAGAAAAGTAGATCACACCACCTCACCTAATCTGTGTGATGCTATGACCCGACCTCGCATTCCTTTTCATCTCTATCTAATTAAAAGTTGATATTCCGCTACGACCCGACCTTGCATTCCTTTTCTTCTCTCTCTCTCTCTCTCTCTCTCTCTCTCTCTCACACACACACACATTTATATGGTCCCTGTGAATGACGTCCGGTATTTTTCAGAAAGTAAAGTGGGTTCCACTTCAGAGGATGATCTAAACTGTTCATTTGTTTGGCCACACCGTAAATTGGTCATACCCTGTAGATCATCTCTATAGGATGATCCTAAGTTCCTAACCCTCCTATCCATACAGGGATTGCATATTATAGAAACCTCTATAGATCATAGGGTTAAGATTGAGATGATCTTAAGCATGTGATCAAGATGATCTTAACCCTCTGATCTATAGAGGTTTCTATAATGTGCAATCCCTCTACGGATGGAGGGTTAGGATCATCGTAGGGAGATGATCAAGATGATCTTAATCTTCATTATCAAACATTAGATTTATGATGTTTAGTCCAATATGCTAACCTACGCATTCTCACAATACTTTTGGAAAAATATTGGACTCCACGCGCACGCAATTAGTGTTCTACCGTCAAGTACAACAGCCCACTTTTTAAGAGGCTGTTGTTGGATCAAATACCAAGGGTGGTATTTCCATCGTATATAATTTCACTTAATCCCATATATTTATAGAAATGCAGTAATTGGTGTGCTACCCATAAAAGTGCTCTAAGCAGTTAATTGATATGATCTAATCAGATCGCAAATCAATTTAATTAGCTAGTTATATCCTCTATGTGTTATACCCTAACACTAAGCTTGTTCTTTTCATTGTCATTCATTTTCTTCTCATGAAATTTTTTTATTGGAAATCTTTTTCCATGGAAAAATTTGATTGAAAATTTTCTCAGAGGAATTCTTTTTACACCTCTTGCATGGCATAGAATGAACATGGAACATCATTTTACAACACATGTTTTGATAAGGTGAGGCTTTACTATATCAAAACATGCGTATGTATAGGTTTGGGTAGAGAAGATTGACGGATTTTTCGGCGACAAACTCGACGACGCTGAAAATCAACGATGGTTTTCTTTTGTGGTTTCTTTGGTTTTTCTTATATCTTCTTTCTTTCTTCGTTCTTTTCCCCTCTTTTTGTTTTTTGTCTTTTTTTTTTCATCGTGCAAGACTTATCGATCACCATGTCGATTTTGTTCAAGCCTTCCACAAATTGTCGTTGCCATTCCTTCAATTCCAAAACAAGTGTTTTGATTTTCTGAAAATCTTCACGCATCGAATCCAAAATCTCTGAAGAAGTAGCCATGGCGCATGATCGACTGCTCTGATACGAATTGTTACTAACCCGAATCGGTTCGTAACGCAATTGATCTTCTTAGAGGGAAGATCAGCCTCCTGATCTACTTCGAGAGAAGGATCAGTCATCCTTTATGCACAAGACGCAATTTCTCATACTAGTTTCTTCATTCATTCATTTCCATTACAGTAGCATGTGCTTATATAAAGCACTCCAACATAAACATAGAAAGATCTAGAAAGATCTTATGATGAATATAAAATTAACTAAATAAAGATTATACTAATCTAAATTAGTATTCTAATATATCAAGCTACTAAATATATCATATATAGTAAAATCTTCTCTAAAGGGAGCTGATATTTACGCCCCTTTTAATTCTGCGGACACCCATTTTCACCCCACAAAACGGGCTAAAGAAGGTAGCCATTTATACCACAAAAGCACTTTTTGAAATGACCAAAATACCCATGACAGTATTCAAATCCCATCTCTCTCTCCAAACCCATAAACCCTCTTCCTCTCTCTCCCACACGTCTGTCTCTCGCCCTAAACCAGCAGCGTCTCACCCAAACCAGCCCCATCTCGCCAAAATTGAGCTTCCATCTCCCAAATCCAGCTTAGAATCTCTCTCTCTCTCTCTCTCAAAATGTTAAAAGTAGTACTCTCTCTCTCTCCCAGGTTTTATTCCCAAGTACTTTAGAAACACAAATCCTGTAATAGCTCCCACAAGCTCTGCCATACAACACAAAAGTAAATAAGCATCTAATCTGAGCCCTTGACACAAACAACAGTGTATAAAGCATTCTCTAAACAACACTGTAAATACAATACAATAATCTACCCAATTCATAATGTCGAGAGGTAAGTTCCAAAAATTTGCTGAAAATGCATCCTGGTATCAAGAAGCTCTCTATATGAACGATTGGCTTACAATAGCATAGGCAAATCAAGATCGTATTTGAAGATTTGCAATTATTTATTGACTTCCCATAAATTCCATTGCAAATCAACATCTACTGATGAAAATCCAACTTAACATCAAAATTCCACACCATAATAATGGCGCTATATATTTCATATAATTTTGTCTGAGAGGCAAAATATAAATAGATTGGAAGAAATTAGATCCCAAATGTTTAACTTGAAACATTGTCAAACTCACCCTACGTTTTCTTCACTTACCAAGCCGATTGTGTGATTTTAGGTTTTCCGAGGAAAATAGAAAGAAAAAAGGCCTATTTTTTTTTATTTTTATATAGTAGCTGAAACAGGGAATGCACTCATAATCCGAGTAAAAAAGAAGGAAACAAAACTTATCTCTTTTCCCATTCCAGCGGGGACCATGGGACCATGGCATGTAATCAGGCAGCCATTTACAGCCCAGCTTGGACTCTGGATTTGGGCGAGAAGCGTGGGAGAGATGGAAAGGAGAGTAAGCGATTTAGATGCTTTTATGGGTATTTTGGTCATTTTCAAAAAGACTGGCTATGTGAAACTGGCTACTTTCTTTACCCGGTGAAAAGGTTTGATATCGGGTGTCCACAGAATTAAAAGGGGCGTAAATATCAGCTCCCTTTAGAGAAGATTTTACTATATATGATATATTTAGTAGCTTGATATATTAGAATACTAATTTAGATTAGTATAATCTTTATTTAGTTAATTTTATATTCATCATAAGAAACCTCTGATACGAATTGTTACTAACCCGAATCGGTTCGTAACGCAATTGATCTTCTTAGAGGGAAGATCAGCCTCCTGATCTACTTCGAGAGAAGGATCAGTCATCCTTTATGCACAAGACGCAATTTCTCATACTAGTTTCTTCATTCATTCATTTCCATTACAGTAGCATGTGCTTATATAAAGCACTCCAACATAAACATAGAAAGATCTAGAAAGATCTTATGATGAATATAAAATTAACTAAATAAAGATTATACTAATCTAAATTAGTATTCTAATATATCAAGCTACTAAATATATCATATATAGTAAAATCTTCTCTAAAATAACAAAGTTATTTATTCCATTCTAAATGGGACCCATCTAGGCACGTACTAGCCTTATAACAGCTTTCAAAAGAACTTGCCTGCAACAAAATTTCAAAAACTTTTAGGCATTGACAATCTCTTCTTATTTTGTCGTTAAAAAAAAATGTGAGATTTTTTAGATGAGAGAGGTGTCGTCAAAACTAAAACGTGAGAGAGAGAGAGAGAGAGAGAGAGAGAGAGAGTCCCAAGAATAAAGAAAGAGAGTCCAAATGTGAGCTGCTTTTCCCACTTAAAGAGATCCCACGTGACCTGCTTGCCTTCAAGAAGAGTGGGTTTCCATAAAAATAAAAAAAGAACATTCTCCTTTACCCTATCATGCACGGGGCGAATGACCAAAAATAATAGGGAAACCCAAAGTTTTAGGAACAATTAGTTTCTGCATGCTTATCTTTCTATTTTTTTAATGTTATAAAAAAGGTTTTTTCAATTTTTATAATATTTTTGGAAGCGTGCAGTGAAGTTGATACACACAGAAGAGCGAGATTTATGGTGAGATTAGTCGCATAGGAAAGTAAGCGTGCAATGAAGTTGATATACACAGAAGTTGAGTGTGTATAGAGGTCCCTCTCCTCTAGAGCTCCCCTTTGGTTGTCTTTTGTTTCTCTACGTTAGGGATTGCTTGGTTCTTCCTGATGTATCTTTTTATCTTTATTAATATATCAGGTGGGGGTCCGCCTAACCCCAGCTTACCCATCAAAAAAAAAATGAAGTTGATATACACAGAAGTTGAGTGTATATCTTTTTTCATCTTAAAAGGGACTATACACAGAAGTTGTGTGTATAGAGGAGTGCCACGTGGCAGCACCATGTTGTTGTGCGACATTCAGACCCGCCAAAAGATAGATAGTAACCTTCAAGATTTTTCTAAAGAGAGCTGAAAGTATATATTGAGACAAAAACAAAACATATCGTCATTAGAATAGGTGAGGTCAGAGTAATTTAAATAACAAGTGGTTAGGAATTTTCATACAGTAATTTAAAAATGGCATTGGAAAGAGAGATTCAAAGACATGAAGAGAAAAATGTAAAATAGTATTTAAAAACGCCTTTAGGGCCCGTTTGGATGCCGAGAAGAATTTGATTTGGATTTCTCACATTTGCAGTCCTTTTTGTGTTCTGATTTAGATCGGATCAAATCCTTGAATTTCCAAATTAGCCACTGACAGTGAAAAAAATCATATTTCCAAATAAGCTGTGGAAATAAGTAATTAGAAATCTACAAATCTGGCAGTTTTCTTCGTCCTCTTGGCTCTTCAACCTCTCTATCTCCCTCAACATGAGCTGCCGGATCTATTCATTTTGTATTCAAAATTCAATTCCAAATCCAAATTCAAAATGTGAGGTATCCAAATGGGCCCTTAGTTAAGTTTTACCTTTGATACAATTTTTTGGATGCAAAGTTGACAAGAAGAGAATGTCATGTTCTTTGTATAGTCGTATAGAAATTAAACCATTCCATATTATTCGGTGTATCCACCGACGCCCTCCTAGCTGATCCATACCAAATAAAGAAAAAAAATCACCTCATTTTGGCAACTTACCCTTTAAAAAGATTTCCGTACGTATCTTATATATGCTCTACAGCAATGAGTATAAAATATAAACTATAACTTGGTGTATGTACCAGAAATGCCAACAATAAGAAAATGTTACGTAGGCCGATGGCCTAGGGGTGTAAACGAGCCGAGCCGAGCCGAGCTTGGCCAGGCTCGGCTCGGCTCATTAAGCTCAAAAGCTCGGCTCGGGCTCGGCTCGGCTCGGCCAGGCTCGCGAGCCTTACCGAGCTTGGGTTATACTAAGTTCACACCCCTCATCTTCCCTGGACAGCCCTATATAGTGTAATTTGACTACTTTTTTACACTATGGGGGGTGGTCCAAGTAACAAATGGGGTTTCTAAAATGAAGTGACATATTTTGCCTCCCCCTTTCACTCCCTGGACAACCCTTTTAGTGTGTGTATATATATATATATATATATATATTTAAATATATTAAATTCTTAATGAGCCTTAACGAGCCGAGCCAAGCCGAGCCTGGCCTAAATCGGGCTCGGCTCGGCTCGTTAAGGATTCGAGCCGAGCTCGAGCGAGCTTCCGTGCCAGAGCCAAAATTGACCCAAAATTGACACCCTTACCGATGGACAAAGCAACTGGATCCAAAATGTGTCCATTGGATCCATATCCTAAAGTCCAAAGTTTTTTAGGGTCGTGACCACAAAATCTAATTGAGTGTATGGAACCGAATAGAGGGCTGCAGTGTACAAAAATACCCTTCATATATACAGTCATTTATATCAATTCATGAGGGGTATTTTTGTAATCCCACTATTCTTTACTTCCTTCCCCTACCCCTAGCCTTAATTGCGAACAATAGTAAGTAATGGACGGTCCAATTTGAAATTTATCATGACCCAAACTCAATGTACAATCCAAAAAAAACTCCAAAGAGGATCGGATCCATATTCTTATGCTTACAGATTGTGACTAGGACATAGGTGGATCCGATCCGAAGTAGATTAGTAGACCCCCCTAATGTTACGATCAATTGTCCATGAAAATGTTTATTGAACAGATGATCAGGAGCATTTGATCAGTGAGCATCCAATTGCAACCCACTAATCAGATGGCTAGGATCATCTGATTTTCGGATTTCCTGTAGGGCCCACCAGATAACTGCTGCCCATCTCAATGCAAATGGCACATTTATACTGGAGAACTGGACCCCACTACCAATTTATCCACGCGATGAACTAGTTCTATGCATCATAATATAGAGGAAGTCTAAACTGAAGGGAGCCCTTGCAAAGAAGAGGTGAAAGGGCTCCCCCATTGGCTGCACATCACCATCATATCCATAGGGATGTGCAGCCAATGGGGGAGCCCTTTCACCTCTTCTTTGCAAGGGCTCCCTTCAGTCTAGAATTCCTCCATAATATAATATAACAAGATTTATCATGGTGGTTAATTTTTTTTTATCTATATCAGTGTCTCTAGTGGGCCCTATCTTAGATAGTTTTGATCGAATGATCCTAACCCTTCGATAAGTATTTTTTAACCGATAGAAGCTGATTATGAACATTTTATTTTTCGCCTCATTTGTCGGCTCTTGATTAGAATCCAAACCAGAGTAATTTTCACACCATGCGTAATCCAACGCTATACATGCTTAGATGAACTGTCCAGATTGATTAAGATTCTTAGGAATATATTGGATAAAGTAACCGATATACTACAAGCATCATCTCCTGCCCGCCGCATATCGCTTCATTTTAGATAATTATATTCTATTTTCTTGAATTGTGGCTGTTAGGCCTAAAATCGGTAACAGGTTATGGTAGGGCTGGGTGGTCCGGGCTAACGAGCCACGGCTGAATGGCTGGTTGAGTCCTGCGCTGCACAGAGTACAGACAAGAGAGAAAAGGGTCAGAGGACCAACCCGGAGTGATACTCCGGACGGGCGCTTCGACACTCAAGTCAGTATGAGCAGGAGTGTAGAGCAATGTCAGAGCAAAAAGCTTAGAGTTTTGGTTCTCAGTTTTTCAGGACCCTCACCTTAGCACAAGTGAAGGCTATTTATAGTGATTCTGAGCCACCTGTCTAGGACAGGTGGTAGTTGTGAGCCAGGTGGTGGCCTCTGTATGGACCAGGTTTTATACCTAAGGAGGGCAGGTGGAGGTCCCTGATTGGTCCAGGTGTCACACCTAGTGGAGACAGGTGTTGGCCTTCCAACGGTCCTTGTGAGAGCCACGTGCCAGAAGCTAATTGGATGCTGAGTTCGAACCCCTCAGTGCTGAGTCCGGATTGCTGAGTCCGGATTCCCTCAGTGCTGAGTCCGGACCCTATCAGTGGCTTTTGTTTTCTTCTTTTTTATTTATATTTTACATTTTTTTTGCCTTTTTTTTCACTACTTTTTGGCTTTTCGTTTTCATGAGGTGGATGAGAATCTTAATACGTAAAATCCAGGCTTTAGTTTGGCAAAATTCAGGATTTTACAATCTTGGATTATAAAATCAGGGCTGTAGCGAACACCTTGACCGGATGATTCGAAGACTATGAGATCAACGGTCATGATTTCACATGCATGCCCTCCTCATCGATCAATCAGTTACAAAAATGAAAGATATTTTGAGTAAAGAAGAATAGTCCAAAACTTTAAGGGTACATTGGATAAAGTAAAGGTACTAGGGTTAATTGCAAATATAAAAACAGATGAGGGAGAAAAAAGAAAGAAAACCTTAGTTTCTCCAAAACACTATAAAGAGAAGGAAAGAGGAGCGAAAGCAAGAGTTTTTGGAGTGAAGTAGAAGAAGCTCTTCATAACACCACAGCTCCTTCATCAGCGACCAATACAGATCAACACGTGGAGAAAGCGGAAGATGATTGAATGCATGTGGAGATTGGGATACAATAGGAATGCTCAGATATGCATGCAGTAAGAAATGGGACAATATCAACATCTACTTTAACATCTACTTTAAGATGTTGAAGGAGAATAATAGAAATGGGGAACGGAGGGTTAGGATCATCCTACAGATGAGATTTTTTGGGCACTTCCTATCCACGTCAGGGACCAACAAATGAATGGCTTGGATCAACCAAGTAATGTGGGCCCACTGTATTTTTGGGTTTGCATGCACGGCTAAAATTTCTCAATTAAGAGAGCGGAGATCTCTTAATTGAGAGAGAGAGAGATTAATGGATGGTCCGGATGGAGTGATTCTAGGGATTTGTCATGTGATTTAAGAAAGGGTAAAATTGGTTATAGGCAAAATTAAAAGATATTTATTGTGTGATTGGTAATTAAGAAATTTTTTTTTTGGGGGGGGGGGGGGGGGGTGGGGGGTCTAGTAGTTTTCCCTATTTAATGCTATATGTAGGTCCTTGAAATAATATATTAAATTACACAAAATCCCACCAAATGGGCTCGATCCGATGTATGGGACATGGGTTGGGCCTTGGACTCAGGCCCATGCATGGGCTGGGCCTTGGACTCCGGATCTTGTATCTCAACCTATAAGAAGAACAATAAAAAGGAACTGAGCCTCTGCCTCAAGGCTTTCTTATTTGACCCAGAGGCAGGGGGTTCAATCACAGCTTACCTACCAAAAAATAAAAGAACAATAAAATGTCCAAAAAGGGGAAATTTAATCCAAGGAAAATCTTTTGCTAAAAGGGCAGCCATGTCCTTTAACTTCTTCCCATGTTTAAATGAATTGGGTGTGATCGTTCTTCTTTGAAACACCAAGTTATGTGATCGTTCTCTAAAATTCGCTTTTCTTCCTCTCCTCTGTCAATCTATTACACAACTCTCAGTGTGTGCTGAGGTACTCATATGCCTTTAGACCTGGCACAAGCGACCCGTGCCTGCAGGTCAACCCAACCCACCCGCAAATTTGCGGGCACAGGTCTGAGTTTTAGTGACCCGTCAAAACTAACCCGCGGGTGACCCAACCCGCAAATACACGGGTCGGGTCGGGTCAATCCGCAGGCACCCGCAAGTCACTTGGCTTTTTAAAGGGTGGTGATTTTGTTATGCTAATCTAGTTAGATGGCTTTTTTTTCTAATGCAAAGGATGGTGATTTTGTCATGCTAATCTATTTTTTAAGGGTTTGATGCCTAAATAGGTTATGGCTGGCACCATAGAATATAAATAGGTTGTGGCTAGCACCATAGGTTGATCCCAACCCTCCGATTTAAATGTTAGAGGGTTGATCACTTGATCCTAACCCTCTATAGATCGGAGGGTTAGGATCAACCTATTGAAATGATTTTTGGGGCACAACCTATTTAGGTTGTGGGCCATCTAATGGACGGTTTGGATCATCCCACAGTGCCGGCCATAACCCCCTCATCAAAATCCAGTGATAATATTTTTCAAAATAAACTACTGTTTGAATTTGCGGGTGACCCGCGGGTTGACCTGGCCCACCCGCTGGCCGCGCGGGTCACCAAAATTTTGACCCGCAAAAATGCGGGTCATCTCCTTACCCGACCCGTGTGGCCCGCACCCTCATCACCCACGGGTTACCCGGCCTGACCCACCCGTTTGCCAGGTCTATATGCCTTAGGCATGATTGTTGAGAGGAGTGGGGACTTGACTCTTATTTTTAATAAAACCCTAATAATATAGGTCACACTCCTAATAGCATTCAACAACCGGCCCACACACCAAAGTGCACCTAAAACTAACTGACTTTTTATAATTAAAATAAAGCATTGGGCCCACCATCAATGTTCGCCCACAAACAGGTGAAACTCTTACATCTATGTCCAGCAGCTCTAATTGGAAAATGATAAGGAAAGTCATATATTTGCCCCCTTTTGTTCCCTGGGTCACACCAATCTAGTATATTTATGACTACTTTTTTACACTAAAGGCAGATGGGTAGGGAAAGAAAAAGGGGCGAATATATCATTCCCCAATGATAAGTATGCTCAATTTTCAACCATCAACTCCCCCTCTTGAAGTGGTTTTATTTTCATCATCATAGACTCATAAACCACTTAAAGAGGGGTGCGAAGTATAAAAATTGGGGCTCATTTATCATCTTCCTTGCTCCTAATTATGCCCAACGGCCCCCTCCAATTAGTGTATCCTTCGTTCTTTGAATATAATTAGTGGTAATCTTTTTTGCATGGAAGGAAAATGATTCTATGAGATGCAGTTCGATAGAGAGAAAATCACAATATATCTCAATGGTGACTTGATAGGACCCACATGAAATCGATGGAGAAGTAATATATTCCCCCTTTTCTTCCCCGGCCACGGATCTCTATTGTATTTAGATCTTGTCATTTACACTGCAACAGGGTGGGCCGACGAAGAAAAGGGGCGAATATTTCATTTCACATTCCTTCCATGAAGCGCTTCTCATTAGTTTCTTAGGTAAAATGCATCATATTACTAATTTTTGTCCAATATATGGCCCAAAACAAGCATTGGTATAAGAAATCAGAGAAAAAAGTCTAGTTATAGAAAGCTAAAACTCCACTTTCTCTTTAACAAAAAGAAGACAAAAGAGAAAACATGTTCTTAATGTAAACAGAAACTACTTCCTTGTTTCTTTTTATTGTAATCATCATATATGGAGTAAGAGGGTAAGCCCAAAACCTCTATGCACATAAGCTTATTCTTCAAACATGGTATCAGAGCGCGCAATTTCTGATTCTGCCTCACACCTGGCGGTGGGACGGAGGTGGGATCCAGATAGCTTTGGCGGCTAACAACAAATTGATTAAGGTACCTTCCATATGAAGAGAGAAGACCTCTTTATTAGAGCCTATAAGTTGATTGCCTATGTAGACAACAGGCATGGGCGAACTACGACCCATCAGATTTACGAGTGCCCCTGCCATTTCTCTCCCTCTCGGAACCTCGTCCAGCTCGTAAATTGCTGGATTCACTCCCAAGTCATAGAAAAACCTCTTGATGGTATGACACAAGCAACATGAGCTCATGCTGAAAATCACCACGGCATTTTGCTCGGCCAATTTCAAAACCCTATCCATCCTTAGGGGATTGAAGAAGGTTTCTTCTCTACTTGTGTATGGAAAAGTTGAAGAATCCCAAGTGAAAGAAACTGTTCAAATTGCAAGAAAAGAAGCTGTTTTGAATGCAGTGAAGAGATGGGTGTGTTGAAACTTGAAATTGAGGTTCTACAATGCCTTATTTATACATGTCTGTGGGGATAGAGAGTGAAAAAAGAGAATGTTCCACAGATAGTTGAGTTTGCTCTGTATTCCCAAAATACACCTTATAATTTATTCATGATGATTGCTTAAAATTAGCACGTGAAGTTGTATGGTCGAATATTTTGCTTGCAAGGAGCAAAAGATGTAATGCAAAATCAGGAAAGGGAATTTCTTCTTTTGACTTGGACTCAATTGGTGCTTGAGTATCGCAATTGGATGGAATGTGCTGACGGACGGTGGATGACGGTGGAATGTGTTTATTGGACCCCACTTATTCATCGTGTATGTGATCGAACAGCAAATATAAGTCCGCCCAAATGCTTTTGAGAACAACTTCAATGGTAACCCATCAAACCTTATCTAGGCCCGGTTTGGATTCCGGAAAAAATATTTCCCGATAAAAAGTTTTTCTTATGAGTTTTTTTTTTTTATTTCCGCATTTTTGGAGGGAAATGATGAATTTTAATAGGGGGCGAGGTTTCTGAGGTATTGCATAGGCTGAGCAAGCCACTATAAACACACCTTCTCCATGTTGTTTGACTCATCCTACCTATTCATTCCATAGAACCTCACATAGATAGGGTGTTCCTAACAAACCATCTCCATACCATCATCCTAACCATTGGATCTATCGAAGCCCACTTTCTAGCCATCCATTCTAAAACTCAACAAATCAACATCTACAATGATCCTATGGAGATGATTTCTTAGGGACACCCTACCTATGGCAGGTTCTATAGAATGAATGGATTGGATGAGTCAAAAAACATGGGAGATGCCGTATTTAGAAGGCTACTTAAGCTGTGCGATACCTCAGAAACCTTTTCCCTATTTTAATAATATCATTATAAATTAAGGGCGATGATATTTTCACCCTAAAACGTGAACAGTGGGCAACTTTACCACTTTTTGACGTCAAATCACGTTAACAAGGGGGCGAATGCATACTACAGGGGTGAAAATGTGAAAATATCATCGCCCTAAATTAAATGTCCTTGTAAATAAACTTTATTCGGTTGCCGAAACCCCATGGGTAAGCCCAATGAGCTAGGCCAGGTAAATGATGCCCATGTGCCTGGATGCATATGAGCGAGTGTGCGAAGGGCTTTATGAACAGAAGACCACGTGGCCGTTTGCAAGGAAAATGATGGAATCAATATCTAGTAGAGTCTCATCCAAAATCACACACAAACAAGTGAATGGATTTGGAGAATTTTAAAAGATCGTTAGAACTTAGAAAGGTAGAAAATGGTTTTGGGAACCTAGAATAAGTTGTCCTTTCACATTACTAAACCCGGTTTAGTAGTCCCCACACTAGTAGAATTGGAAAAGTGAGGATAAGGGCATATATTAATCCTATATATTTGCAAAAATGCAATAGTTAGTGTTCTACACATAACAGAACTCTAAATAGTTAATTGATATGATCTAATCAGATCGCAAATCAATTTAATTAGTTATCGCTCCTTGTGTGTTCTACCCAAACAATATGCTTGTTTCTTTCCATTGTCATTCATTTTCTTTTCATGAAAAACTTTTATTGGAAAAATTTATCTTCGGAAAAACTTTTATTAAAATTTTTCTATAATGAATTTGTTTTACACCTCATGCATATCATGAATAGGGCACATCATTTTACAACACATGTTTTGATAAGGTCAGGACTGACTTTTTCAAAACATGGATATGAATGGGTTTGGGTAGAGATGGGGGGGCATTACTATATTAAAACTTGAGGATGAGGTGTAAATGGCAAGCCCACCCTTGCTGTGCATGGGAGCGTGGGTGTAAAATGATGGGCCTTATCTTATCAAAACATGTGTTGTAAAATGATGCGCCCTAACGTGGTATGCATTGGGTGTAAACAAAATTGACTATAGAAAAAGGGAAATGATATCTGCGCCAAGGTGTTTCGATAAACAAGCGCTCCACTTGTTTGTTGTGTAGTATTTAAAGGGTTTAAAGAGCTTTTTCAGAACCGTAATATCCTCTGAAATCCCTTTAAATACTACACGACAAATAAGTGGAGCGCATGTTTATCGAAACAACTTGGCGCAGATATCATTTCCCTAGAAAAATTCTAGTAAATTTTTTGTTTTCCAACTAAAATTTTCCATGAAGGCTCCGTTTCTTTCGAGGTAAAAATGGATGTAAATTTTATGTTCATTTTTACAACATAAAACAAAATTTACGCCCATTGTTTCGTCAAAAGAAACGTAGCGGAAAAGAAAACGAATGACAAGTGAGCTGGGTGCTCTCACATGCAACAGCCAGCCGCGAAACGCATTTCCTGCGATGGTCATTAGCAAATCGATCCACAAAAGAAATACACTCAGTATTAATATATCACCAGAGGAATGCTAAACTTAAGGGTGCCCAACTGGATCCATGTCATCAACCTGGATATATTATTCAATACAGGTTGATGGCGTGGATCCAACGCTCGATGAGGACTGAGAGTTCTAAAGTGAAGGGCGCCGTCTTGCAAAAAAGGGATGAAACCTGGGATTTCCACCCACTTATCAAAAGGCCTTTTTGCATCCGATATCCTACATGAAATGGGTCCACCCACTTCATTCCCCAGCTTCTCTTTTTGCCTTTGGGCTATGTGGCAACTTTTCATGCTCTAAATTCCATTTTATCATAAATTCGTTTTGCAATTAAATGAAAGGAAATGCATTGATTCCCTCAGGAAAGGAAAGGAAAGGAAAGGATTTTGTTTTCCTTTCCTTTCCAGGTGACATGGCAGAAGGAAAAGGAATCCAGGGAAAGTGTCAAGGAAAATGTTTCGTTTTCTTAGAAGGCCTCTTTCCGATATATTTAATAGGAAACCTAATCTCGAGTAACAGGGAAAAAATCAATTTCCACATCATTTTCAGCTTTTAAATAAGAAATTCCACATCTGATAATATTTTTCCCTGGAAAAGAAATGAACACAGAAATTCTGTCTTGTCAAGTTCTTGCCAGGGAAAAAAAAAGGTTATTTTCCAGGGAAAACATGAAAAACCTGGAAAAGAAGTGAACAGAACCCAAAAAAGACCCACCAAAAGATAGATAGTAACCTTCAAGATTTTTGTAGAGATAGCTGAAAGTACCAATAAAAAATCAAAATATATGAGGCCAGAGTAATTTAAATAACAAGTGGGTAGGAATTTTCGTCCAGTAATTAAAAAATGCCATTAGAAAGAGAGATTCAAAGACATGAGGAAAAATGTAAAACACTATTTACTTTTGATACAATTTTTTTGTTTGGATGCAAAGTTGAGAAGAAGAGAATGTCATGTCAGTTTATTGTACGGAAAGTTAGAAACCATTCCATATTATTCGGTGTATCCACTATCCACCGACCCAAATGAAGAAAAAAATCACCTCATTTTGACAACTTACCCTTTAAAATGATTTCCGTACGCATCTTAAATATGCTCTACAGTAATGCGCATAAAATATACCAGAAATGCATTAATGTTATGTGGTCCGATGGGCACAGCAACTGGATCCGAACTGGGTCCATTGGATCCATATCCTAAAGTCCAAAGTTATTTAGGAATCGTGGCCCACTTGTTCGTCACAAAATCTGATTGAGCCTACTGGATCCGAATGGAGGGCTGCAATGCAAAAAAATAACCTTCATATTTTCAGCCATTTATACAATTTTTGTAAGTACACTCTCTAGCCTTTCCTCTTCCTTCCCCTACCCCTAGCCTTAATTTTGCACAATTGTAAGTAATGGACGGTCAGATTTGAAATGGATCTGACCCAAACTAAATGTAGATTCCGAAAAACATTCCAAAAAGGATCGGATGGATAATCTTATCCGGACGAATTGTGACTAAGACTTAGGTGGATCGGATACGAAGTAGATTCATTGACCCCCCTAATGTTACGATCAATTGTCCAAGAAAATGTTTAATGATCGGATGGTTAGGATCATTTGATCAGTGCATTGAATGTGAATTATTGCTCATTTATCCATGACCAACCATCTGCAACCCACTAATCGGACGGCTAGGATCATCTGATCTTTTGATCTATGGTGGGGCCCACCAGATTACTATTGTCAATCACAATGCAAATTGCACAAGTATACCAAAAAAGGAACCCCACTTGCTACCACCTTTGCTAACCCCAATAATGCAACAAGATTTATCATGGTGATTCAATATTTTTTATCTAGATCAGTAACTCTAGTGGGTCCTATCTTAGATTGTATTGGTCAAATGATCCTAACCCTTGGACAGATGAGAATTGTGGCCAACATTTTATTTTTTACCTCATCCGTCGGCTTTTGATCAGAATCCTAACCAGAGTAATTTTCCTTCAATTTGTAATATTCGAAATGATCTAGATCGATTTGGCTTTTCATTTTCATGAGGTGGATTAGAATCTTACTACGTACGTAAAAAGGTACAGCCCCCTCTAGTGTAAAAGAGTAGTCGAGAATACCCCAGAGGAGGGTGTCCCAATTATAATATCATTCCACTACTCTCTCTAAGCCCAAAGATAAGCCATTAATTTGCATGGTATGTCCATATGGGAAGAGGTAAAGATCATGTGGGTCGGCTCATGACGTTCTACGACATCGGTGGTCTTGATTTCACTTAAAAGCCCCCTGTTGGTCCTCAAAATCGTACGTTACTATTGATATAACAGTGACTTTCTAAGTAGCCGCGGTCTTCTTTAAAATGGGATTCGCTAGGGACCAACACAGAAGGCATTTCGCAGTTGCATGAGAGAGCAGCCACCTCAGATGATTTTAATGAACAAGACAACATCTGAACCCAGGGGCGGAGCCAGGAATTTACACTTGGGGGGCCGGGCATTAGTCTTGCAAGTCCCATTGAGAGGGGGTGTGTGTGTGTGTGTCCGGTGTGGTTCGTTCGGCTCCACGCTATATGTGGCTCAGCCCATTTCTGAACCTGTGTGGCTGCTCTCTCATGCAACAGCCCGCCTGCAAAATGCCTTCAGCGATGGTCCCTAGTAAATCCCCTTTAAAATATTATAATAATGAATTTGAGGCCACTTCCACTTTTATTTCCAATAAATAAGTAAGGCCCAAGGCCTTGATGGGCTTTTGTTTTTCATGCTTTGTTGGGCCCATCTTCTTTAAGCCAGCTTAATATCTTCCTACTTACTAAATAGAGGCCAGACTGCTAAACTAAAGGGCACCTTTGCAAAAACCCACCTCCATGGTCGCCCCACTGGATCTACATCATGCAACCAAATCAGTTTTAATTTCGTTTGGGTTAGGGTTAGGGTTGGGAAAAGCCAACTCGATTTAATTTCGGTTTGGATCAGGGTTGAGGCCTTGGGCAACCCGACACGTCCTCTAATTTTATCGCCCAATTTGGAAAAAAAAAGGGTTAGGGTTAGGGTTAGGGTTGGTCCCTAGCAAATCCCCTTTAAAATATTATAATAAAGCGAAGAATACACTTAACGGCCTGTTCATGCTCTAGATTCTATTTTATTTCACTTTATTTCCCCAGCTTTACTATTTGCCTTCGGGGCCTACGTCGCAACTTTTCATGCTCTAAATTATCATAAATTCGTTTTGCAATTTTGACGTTATTATCAAAAGGAGAAAAGGAAAGAAATGCATTGATTCCCCAAGCCCCAAGGTTCGATCCTTTACAAAAAGAACCCAGACCCAGCAAAAGATAGACAGTAACCTTCAAGATTTTTCTAGAGATAGCTCAGAGTATTGATATAAAAACAAAGGGAGCTGATATTTACGCCCCTTTTAATTCTGCGGACACCCATTTTCACCCCACAAAACGGGCTAAAGAAGGTAGCCATTTATACCACAAAAGCACTTTTTGAAATGACCAAAATACCCATGACAGTATTCAAATCCCATCTCTCTCTCCAAACCCATAAACCCTCTTCCTCTCTCTCCCACACGTCTGTCTCTCGCCCTAAACCAGCAGCGTCTCACCCAAACCAGCCCCATCTCGCCAAAATTGAGCTTCCATCTCCCAAATCCAGCTTAGAATCTCTCTCTCTCTCTCTCTCTCAAAATGTTAAAAGTAGTACTCTCTCTCTCTCCCAGGTTTTATTCCCAAGTACTTTAGAAACACAAATCCTGTAATAGCTCCCACAAGCTCTGCCATACAACACAAAAGTAAATAAGCATCTAATCTGAGCCCTTGACACAAACAACAGTGTATAAAGCATTCTCTAAACAACACTGTAAATACAATACAATAATCTACCCAATTCATAATGTCGAGAGGTAAGTTCCAAAAATTTGCTGAAAATGCATCCTGGTATCAAGAAGCTCTCTATATGAACGATTGGCTTACAATAGCATAGGCAAATCAAGATCGTATTTGAAGATTTGCAATTATTTATTGACTTCCCATAAATTCCATTGCAAATCAACATCTACTGATGAAAATCCAACTTAACATCAAAATTCCACACCATAATAATGGCGCTATATATTTCATATAATTTTGTCTGAGAGGCAAAATATAAATAGATTGGAAGAAATTAGATCCCAAATGTTTAACTTGAAACATTGTCAAACTCACCCTACGTTTTCTTCACTTACCAAGCCGATTGTGTGATTTTAGGTTTTCCGAGGAAAATAGAAAGAAAAAAGGCCTATTTTTTTTTATTTTTATATAGTAGCTGAAACAGGGAATGCACTCATAATCCGAGTAAAAAAGAAGGAAACAAAACTTATCTCTTTTCCCATTCCAGCGGGGACCATGGGACCATGGCATGTAATCAGGCAGCCATTTACAGCCCAGCTTGGACTCTGGATTTGGGCGAGAAGCGTGGGAGAGATGGAAAGGAGAGTAAGCGATTTAGATGCTTTTATGGGTATTTTGGTCATTTTCAAAAAGACTGGCTATGTGAAACTGGCTACTTTCTTTACCCGGTGAAAAGGTTTGATATCGGGTGTCCACAGAATTAAAAGGGGCGTAAATATCAGCTCCCAAAAACAAAACATAAGATAGCTTATATAGATGCGAGGTCAGAGTAATTTAAATAACAAGTGAGCATCCAATTGCAACCCACTAATCAGATGGGTAGGATCATCTGGTTTTTGGATTTCCCGTCAGATAACTGCTGTCGATCTCAATGCAAACGGCACATTTATACTTGAGAACTGTACCCCACTACCAATTTTATCAACCCGATGAACTAGTTCTATGCATCATAATATAATATAACAAGATTTATCATGCTGGTTAATTTTTTAATCTGGATCAGTGTCTCTACTGGGCCCTATCTTAGATAGTTTTGATCGAATGATCCTAACCCTTCGATAGGTATTTTTTAACCGATAGAAGCAGATTGTGTACATTTTCTTTTTTCGCCTCATTTGTCGGCGCGCTCTTGATCGGAATCCTAACCAGAGTAATTTTCACACCATGCGTTGGATCATGCTTAGATGAACTGTCCAGATTGAATAAGGTTGAAACCCATACTAAATCATATTAATAATAATTCTTAGGAATATATTGGATAAAGTAACCAATATACTACAAGCATCGTCTCCGGCCCGCTGCATATCGCTTCATTTCAGATAATTATATTCTATTTTCTTGAATTGTGGTTTTTATTTTCTTCTTTTTTATTTATATTTTACATTTTTTTTCACTACTTTTTGGCTTTTCGTTTTCATGAGGTGGATGAGAATCTTAATACGTAAAAAGGTGTCTCCACCTCAGCAGATGCTCCTCGGATAGATATAACGTAAAAAATAAATTCAATAAAAATATTAAAGGGAAAACAATATATTCACCCTTTTTTTTTTACCCGGAGCCGTCCCAGGTTTAAAAAAATTAGAAGTGATATATCTGCCCCTTTTGATCACCAGGAACACCCCCTATCAGTGTTTGTGGCAATCAGGGGCATTGAATTCTTCTGACATGAGTACAACAGCCCCTCTTTAGTCATTGATACACTGCCAGGGGTGTTCCTGGTGATCAAAATGGGTGGATATATCATTTACCTAAAAAAAGGTAAATATTTCACTTCCCAATATTACGCATCTCAATCCATGCTATCTCAACTAAGTAGGTGTGTCATAGGGATCCATTGACTACCCTACACTTATGAGAAGTTAGCCCGATAGGAAAGTACCAGAGGAAAACACAAGGGCTTTCTTGTCATTTTGTAATAGTCAGGGGTAAATAAAAAGGAACCAGGGTCTTTTTTAAGTAAGTATCTAGTACCTTATTATTATTATTGCAACAATTTATTCCATTTCCAAGTGGGTTGATAAGACTTATTTTGTCCATTTCCCCCATTAAAGGGAAAACGATATATTCACCCTTTTTTTTTACCCGGAGCTGTCCCAGGTTTAAAAAAATTGGAAGTGATATATCCGCCTCTTTTGATCACCAGGAACACCCCCTATCAGTGTTTGTGGCAATCAGGGGCATTGAATTTTTCTGACATAAGTACAACAGCCCCTCTTTAGTCATTGATACACTGCCAGGGGTGTTCCTGGTGATAAAAAGGGGTGGATATATCATTTCCCTAAAAAATAGGTAAATATTTCACTTCCCAATGTTAGGCATCTCAATCCTTCGTATCTCAACTAAGTAGGAGTGTCATAGGGATCCATTGACTCCCCTACACAGCAATTCAGTTTTTCTCATTGTTGATTAATACCGCTCATATTCAATCGGTATCAAGCTTTTACTTGAATTTATCACCACCCATTTTAGAATTTTTGTTTTTCTTCTTATTCTCCTCTTCTTTAGCCCTTCTTTCATTGTAGAACTCTTGTTAGTTGCTCATTTCCATTTGCATTGCTAAATCAATTTTCCGAAAAAAAAAGAAGGTTCAATTCAACATATTCTAACCAAATCCGTCTATATTTCTAAGAAATTTCCTTACATTTGAGTCTAATTTGTTCTAAGACTCTGTTCAGTGTGAGAAAAGAAAAGATAGAGGCCCATTTTCACTCCACCAAAATTCCGACGTTCTATTGCCGTTAAATTCGAAGAGAAGAGTACCTCTGAATTTTAGGATGGAGATGGTGTTGAGATTGGCCTCCCAAAAGGCGGCGGTGATTTTCAGCACGAGCTCTTGTTGCATGTGCCATGCCATCAAGAGGGTCTTTTGCAAGCTCGGGGTGAACCCGACCATCTATGAGCTTGATGAGGATAGCAAAGGAAGGGAAATGGAGAAGGCTCTCAATTGTCTATTGGGCCGTGGCCCCTCTGTGCCGGTCGTGTTCATAGGCGGTAAGCTTATCGGCTCTACTGACAACGTTATGTCTCTCAACCTTAGTGGCCATCTCATTCCGAAGCTCAAAGAAGCGGGCACTATCTGGCTGTAGTAAAATTGCGCTCTGATACCATGTTAGAAGAATAAACTGAGATATATATAAGCCTGTTAACTTTTATAATACACTCCATAAGGAGATGACTATGGAGCTTTCAAGCAGTACTTTTTTTTTGGTAAGGAATTGAAGCACATTTCCGTTAAATGGGTCCTTTATGTGTTCCCTTTCTTTATTCTTTCTTTATTAATTATGATCTAAACGAATGAATTTTTGTCTCTTATAAGGTCGTCTGGATAAAAGGATTTTGTAATCCCGGACTATAAAATCATGGACATTACAGGCCAAAATTCGGATTTTATAACCTGCATGATATTAGCTAAAACCATTTCGGCCCGAATGCGGAGATTGGGATATTACAACATCAACATCTACTTTAAGATGTTGAAGGAGAGGAATAGAAAACACCAACCTCCCCCCACCGAAGATGCCAACACTTGTCCGTATTTTCATCAGTTAGACGCGAGATAAAAGACTCAGCAGGAGCATGGGGAATCAAGATATCCAACCCAATCGGAATCCGAATCAAAACCCACAAGAAATTAGTGATATTCTCACGATTAACGCCCACACAATCCTTTTTTTCCTTTGAAGGCGGAGGTGTTAAGAGGGTAAGCATTGCTCAGATAATATGACCTACACCCCACTAGAGAAGAAGGGAGCGCCTTTGTTTAAAAGGTGGGGCCCACATTACTCATTTTTGTTTTGTAGGGCTCACAAGAGAAAAAGGGACACCTGCCACTTCCAACGTGACTTGAGAGTGTTCCTTTGCCTTTTTCTTTTTGTTTAGAAGGTGGGGCCCGCCCGCATCGCTCTTTTCTTTGTTTTTTTTGTCTTTCTACGGAAAATTTGTTACCAAACAGTGGAAAACGAGTGGCCTCTTTTTGATGCGCCGGATATGATCTTGACCGTTCGTCTAGTTGTCTGTCTTCAATGTGGATGGAACGTTGCATAATTAATAGAGATTTTCATAAGATAGATGATTTTTTCACCGCCCCTGTAGGATTATGCGCTCCCCCTTGTAACATGATTTGAGTCATTTGACTTTATAAGGGGGGCGCATAATCCCATTCGGGGTTGAAAAAATCATCTCCATTTTTTAATAATTGATCACTACACTGAGGTTCAGTACTAATTATTATCACCACAAGGCAAAAGGCTGGCCGAGCGTGAAGTCCAGTATTTTTTTTCCCGAAAAGTACACTAGGGCCCGCTTCAAAGGACGATCCATACCATTCGTTTGTTGGGAATCTGTATTGGGTCGTGTTACATGAAGGAACCTACAATTATATTTTATTTACGGGAATTGCGAAGCTCTATCGCAAAAGGCTTTTTGCGGCTGGTCTCTTGCATGTCAGACCAGCCACCTTGTGAAAGGAGACAAAAGATGTTGTCTTCATTACCGAGGTGGCTGGTCTGATGTGCGCATGAGACCAGCTGCGAAAAGCCTTTTGCGATCGATGCTAGCCGGGGGCGGAGCCTGGAATTTGTGCTAGAGAGGGCAAACAATGGTTGTTATACGTGGGATCTTCCATGCTTCTTGAACCTTTCTCTACCTTAAGACACTGTTTGGATTGCAAGAAAAACATTTCTTGAGGATTTTTCTTAGGATATTTTTTATTTCCACAATTTAGAGGGATATCATTTTAAAATAAAGGTCCATGAAAATAAAACTGTGGAAAAGTTTTTTTTTTTTTTTTTTCATGTGTGATAAAACTATGGAAAAGCATGAAATTTTGAAAAAAAAAATATTATTTTCTAAACTTTTCCAAAAAAAGTCCTACAAAAAAAATATTTTCTAAACTTTTCCAAGAAATCCTGCAATCCGAATAGGACCTCAGTAAGAGATTGAAATTTAGGAGTTTTTATAGGGTGCCCGACCGTCAAGTACCGTCAAAACGGTACCACCCTTGATATTTGATCCAACAGCTAAGGGTGGTACGTTTGATGTGCCACCTTGGTCGGCCACCATATAATTTCTCTAAATTTTGAGGTTTTATATGTTGTTTGCGTGAAGCCCCATATTTTTCAAAAGGTGCCGTGGGGCCTACTTCATAGGATGATCCAAACCTTTCATTTGTTGGGCCATAGTAAATAGGTGGTACCTAGTAAATAACCTCACAACATATAAAATCTCTTGTATTTATTTCCAACAATAAATAAGTAATATGATACGTATATGTTATGGTGTATGGGAGGAGTTGTAAGGTAGTTATTGTAGGGATTTGCATTTTAGGCTTGTGGGCAGGGGTGTAAATGGATATTCGAAAATTCGATTACCGTCAGCGTCCGAATCCGTTTAAAGTGGATATTATCCGAATCCGTTTCAAGCGGATATTATCCGAATCCGTTTATGAGATATCCAGCTCTTAGGGGATGCGAATCTGGTAAATGGTATATCCGATCCATTTAACATCCGAATCCGAGAAGTAAATCCTTTCTATTTATTATTAATAATATCATTAATATTTATTTATTGTTTCTAAAACAAAAGTGAATTTTCTTTTTAGAAAAAAAAAAACAAAAACAAAAAGTGTGTTGGGTAGGAAATGAAGTAATCTATCATTTTAAGGGCATTCTTGGAGTATGACATGGCTTCTTTATGAAGCAACAAATGTGTGCTGTAGGATGAAAGAGACAAATGGATGATGGTGATTGAAAGAAGATGTCATAGCTTCTAGAGAATTCTAAAGCAAAAAGGCTATCTATGTCATTGATGGTAAATGGATGGCTCAGATCATTTTTTTCCAACTTAGAGTTATATAAAAACCCAAAATGCAATTAAAAGAGGGGACTTCTGAGGTTTGTAAGGAGAAGCAAGAGAGAAGAGAAAGGAGGAGGCTGAGACACCATCTCCAACATTCCTTGGTGCCTCCAACCCTCACCAAAAATCCACCGCCGCCCCTCTCCACCTTCATTGGTAACCCAGCAAACCTTATTTAGGCTCCGTTTAGATTCCGGAAAAAATATTTCTCGATAAAAAGTTTTTCTTAGATTTTTTTATTTCCACATTTTTGGTTGGAAATGATGAATTTTAATAGGGGGTAAGGTTTCTGAGGTATCGCATAGGCTGAACTTAGAAAGGTAGAAAATGGTTTTGGGAACCTAGAATAAGTTGTCCTTTCATATTAATAAACCCGGTTTAGCAGTCCCCACAGTAGTAGAATATGTTTATTGGATGATTATTGGACCCCACTTATTCATCGTGTATGTGATCGAACAGCAAATATAAGTCGGCCCAAATGTTTATTAGATCCCTCTTGTCGCGTCTCTGAAAAAGCTAATAGGAGGGGGAAATCAGGGTCAGCTTTTTTAAGGTACGACCTAATCTGTGTGATGCTACGACCCCACCTAGTATTCCTCTTCATCTCTATCTAATCAAAAGTTGACCTCGCATTTCCATGACCGACCATTTGGTTCATCGATCTGGTGTTGGATCTTCTACAGCCTCTCTAGATCATCATTCCTCTCTAGTTGATCTCCTGATGATAAGTAGATGGAGGCATATATTAATCCTACACATTTACAAAAGTGCAATAGTTTTTTTTTTTGAAAAGGGCAACAGAATATATATATATATATATATATATATATATATATATATATATATATATATATATATATATATATGTAAAAACAGAACCGAGGTGGTCCTGAAGGAACAAAGATAATACAAAGATAGCAGTACAATAATTCAAGGAGGTAGATAGTCAAAGCACTCAAACAGAACTCTAAATAGTTAGTTGATATGATCTAATCAGATCGCAAATCCATTTAATTAGTTAACGCTCCTTGTGTGTTCTACCCAAACACTATGCTTGTTTCTTTCCGTTGTCATTAATTTTCTTTTCATGAAATTTTTTTCCAATCTTCGGAAAAACTTTTATTAAAATATTTCTATGGTGAATTTGTGTCACACCTCATGCATATCATGAATAGGGCACATCATTTTACTACCCATGTTTTGATAAGGTGAGGATTCAAAACATGGATATGAATGGGTTTGGGTAGAGATGGTGGGCATTACTGTATTAAAACATGAGGATGAGGAGTAAATGGCAAGCCCACCCTTGCTGTGCATGGGAGCGTGGGTGTAACATGATGGGCCTTAGCTTATCAAAACATGTGTTGTAAAATGATGCGCGTGGGTGTAAAATGATGGGCCTTATCTTATCGAAACATGTGTTGTAAAATGAGACGCCCTACCGTGGTATGCATTGGGTGTAAAAAAAATTGACTATAGAAAAAGGGAAATGATATCTGCGCCAAGGTGTTTCTATAAACAAGCGCTCCACTTGTTTGTTGTGTAGTATTTATAGGGTTTAAAGAGCTTTTTCAGAGAACCGTAATATCCTCTGAAATCCCTATAAATACTACACGACAAACAAGTGGAGCGCTTGTTTATCGAAACAACTTGGCGCATATATCATTTCCCTAGAAAAATTCTAGTAAGTTTTTTAATGGAAAATGTTTTACAACTAAAATTTTCCATGAAGGCTCCGTTTCTTTCGATGTAAAAATGAATGTAAATTTTATGTTCATTTTTACAACATAAAACAAAATTTACGCCCATTTTTACGTCAAAACAAACGGAGCGGAAAAGAAAACGAATGACAAGTGAGCTGGGGTAAGTGGGAACTTTTCATGCTCTAAATTCCATTTTATCATAAATTCGTTTTGCAATTAAATGAAAGAAAATGCATTGATTCCCCAAGGTTCGATCCTTTACAAAAAGGACCCACGAAAAGAGAGATAGTAACCTTCAAGATTTTTGTAGAGATAGCTGAAAGTATCAATAAAAAATCAAAATATATGAGGTCAGAGTAATTTAAATAACAAGTGGCATCAGAAAGTAATTAAAAAATGGCATTAGAAAGAGAGATTCAAAGACATGAAGAAAAATGTAAAATAGTATTTAAAAACGCCTTTAGTTTTACTTTTGGTACAATTTTTTTGTTTGGATGCAAAGTTGACAAGAAGAGAATATCATGTTAGTTTATTGTATGGAAAGTTAGAAACCATTCCATATTATTCGGTGTATCCACTATCCACCGACCCAAATGAAGAAAAAAATCACCTCATTTTCACAACCTACCCTTTAAAACGATTTCCGTACGCATCTTTAAAATATACACCATAACTTGATGTATATACCAGAAATGCATTAATGTTATGTGGTCCGATGGGCGCAGCAACTGGATCCGAACTGGGTCCATTGGATCCATATCCTAAAGTCCAAAGTTATTTAGGAATCGTGGCCCACTTGTTCCCCTAGCCTTAATTTTGCACAATTGTAAGTAATGGACGGTCAGATTTGAAATGGATCATGACCCAAACTAAATGTAGATTCTGAAAAACACGGATATATGATAGCTTATCCGGACGAATTGTGACTAAGACTTAGGTGGATCGGATACGAAGTAGATTCATTGACCCCCCTAATGTTACGATCAATTGTCCAAGAAAATGTTTAATGATCGGATGGTTAGGATCATTTGATCAGTGCATTGAATGTGAATTATTGCTCATTTATCCATGACCAACCATCTGCAACCCACTAATCAGACGGCTAGGATCGTCTGATCTTTTGATCTATGGTGGGGCCCACCAGAATCTTACTACGTAAAAAGGTGTTTCCATTGGATAAATCCCATCTCCTTTCTCCACCTCAGCAGATGCTCCTCGGATAAATATAATGTAGGTTAATTAAAAAAAATAAATTCAATAAAAATAATATTGAAAAATGATATATTTGCCACTTATTTTTACTTGGAACAGCCCCCTCTAGCGTAAAAGAGTAGTCGAGAATACCCTAGAGGAGGCTGTCCCAATTATATCATATGGGGTGAATAACTTCCCAATATTTAAAATTGTAGGACATGAACATGCGAAAAATAAAAAAATCTCATGCTTTTAAAATTAGGGCAAGCTAATGGGATTGGGGAAGGAAATGACAAGGGGTTTCTTGTCACTTTGTAAATAAAAAACCAGGGTCTATTTCAGTATCTAGTGCCTTAAAGTATTGCAACATTTATTTTTATTCCATTTCCATGTGGGTCTCTATCAAGAAATGATAAGGTTTTTATTTTGTGCATGCACCCCCGAAATATCAAAAGAACATTCCCTTTCCATTTCCCCCGTTAAAAAAATTGCAATCCACCATCCCCGTAAGTACGTATAAATAACTCCCCCTTCCCCCTCAAATATTCATACACACCAAAGCCTTCAAACAATCTTCCTGTCTTTTCCAATCCAATCTCCGGCAATTCAGTTTTTCTCGTTGTTGATTAATTCCGCTCATTTTCAATCGGTATCAAGCTTTTACTTGAATCTATCCACCACCCATTTTAGGATTTTTGTTTTCCTCTCTTTTCCAATCCAATCTCTTCTTTCACTGTAGAACTCTTGTTGGTTTTTCATTTCCATTTGCTTTGCCAAATCAATTTTCCAAAAAAAAAGAAGGTCTAATTCAACATATTCTATATAAATCCATCTATTTTTTCCAAGAAATTTCCTTATATTCGAGTCTGATATCTTGTAAGACTCAGTTCAGTTGCAATATTTTAGTGGGAAAGGAAAAGGAAAGGGCCCTTTTTCACTCCTCCACCAAAATTGGGACCTTCTATTGTCGTTAAAATCGAAGAGAAGATCGTACCTCTGATTTTTAGGATGGAGAGGGTGTTGAGATTGGGCTCCCAAAAGGCGGCGGTGATTTTCAGCACAAGCTCTTGTTGCATGTGCCATGCCATCAAGAGGCTCTTTTGCGAGCTCGGGGTGAACCCGGCCATCTATGAGCTTGATGAGGATAGCAAAGGAAGGGAAATGGAGACGGCTCTCATTAGTCTCCTGGGCCGTGGCCCCTCCGTGCCGGCCGTGTTCATAGGCGGTAAGCTTATTGGCTCTACTGACAACGTTATGTCTCTCCACCTTAGTGGCCATCTCATTCCGAAGCTCAAAGAAGCGGGCGCTATCTGGCTGTAGCAAAATTGCGCTCTGATACTATGTTAGAAGAATAAGCTGAGATATATAGTTATATACAAGGCTTTAACTTTGATTATAACCCCAAAAGGAGATGACTATAGAGCTTTCAAGTAGTACTTTTTTGTGTAAGGAAGCACATTTCCTTTAAATGGGTCCTTTATGTGTTCCCTTTCTTTATTAATTATGATATAAATTACATGAATTTTTGTCCCTTAGGCTTGCTTTTTTGGATTTTTAGCCCGAAACTGATTATTGGACTCAATTTTAAATGGGTCCTTTATTGTTTCCCTTAAAAAAAAAAGAGAGAAGAATTATTATTTTTTATGGTAGAAAATTTATTTATCTCAGTTATTCCGCAAGAAGAAAAAGAAAACAACAAAGAGTCTCTTGAATTTCAACCTTCGCTCCACTTGACTTGCTTTTCCGCTTTCCAGACCTTAACTCCCCTTCGGAAATAGAAGGAACTACCCTTTGGAAATAGAAAGCAAACATGGAGAGAGAGTTTCCGGAAAGAAAGACGGTAAGGTTAATCCCTTGAACGTCGAGAGCTGAAGGCAACTTGTTCCGTCCCTACTAATCAAAGGCTTCTTTAATGGAAGCCCATCACTACACTCGGTAACACACTCGATCCAAATGGGGTGAATTTTTGTCTCTTAGGCCTGGCGTTTTGGATTCTGAGTCCACTGTTGTCTCTTCAATCCCTTCACCATGGGAAACAGATTACACCACTTAAAAATATAAAAAATCATTGAATAAAAAAAATGATATCCCACGCCCACTCCCCTTCCAGAATTTCCACCCCTCTTGTTTGCCTTTTTTCCTAAAAATGGCTGCATTTCTACCACCTTTTGTTTGTCTTCATCTTCATTTTTAGGAAAAGAAAAACAAAAGGAGGTGGAAATGCTGAGAAAATGGGTGGAAAATAATCACTTCCCTTTAATAAAATAAATACATAAATAACTGCCTATAACCTTCCATATTTCATTGCATGACTCTAGTTAGGAAACACCGTTTTGGTATGTGCACCCCCTTCCGTTTCAAAATTTTCATTGGATTCTATTTTTCACAGATAAAGATAATGAAAAGGGGTGCACCTACCAAAGTAAGCGAGAGTGTATCTATTACCTCCCTGCTTGGAAAGGGTGCATTTCTGTCTAGTGTTGCCTTTTTCAGAATCAATTAGTGCTATCTAAAACTTATGTGTTTCGTATAATATATTTGTTTCAAGAATCTAAAGATTTCATAATTTGATGTTCAGTTCATAAATTATGTTTTGATCGATCATTCATCACCCAATCTCAAAAAGATCCCACGTGTCATCATTTATCCTTGGATAAGGTTGTTATCCTCAATTAATGTCGAGAATTAGGGGTGCCACTTCTTCTTTTTTTGGTAGGTAAGCTGGGGTTGAACCTCCAACCTCTAGGTTGAAGAACAAAGCCTTGACCATTGAACTAGAGGCTCAATCCCTTGTGCTACTTGGGCAGGGCTCAACCAGATTTTGGATAAGGTTGGATTGGCATTCCCTCGGATTGGGTTCGGAAAAGCCGGCCCGATTTAATTTTCGATTGTGTTAGGATTGAGGCCTTGGGCAACAGGACCCGACCCAAACCTGACTCCATTCCCCTAATTATAATGTGATTTTTATCTCGATTATCAAAATCTTAAGGCTATGGTTTTTTCTGGCACCAGGCCAACCCAAACCCACTCCGGCCTGATTTGAAAATTTGAGTGGGGTTGTGTTAGGGTTGAGAATTAGAGGCGGGCCACGTAGGCTTGATCCTTCTCGACCTGAGGCTCAGTTTGGGTCAAGTTAGGATTAAGGTACGCTGCCTCGGTGTGGGCTTAGGTTGGTCACAAAATGACCTAATCCGAATTGCACCACTATAGAGAACAGCCCCAATACAAGCTTGATAGCCAATCCTAGGAGTTTATTCAAGATAAAATTATATATCCAAGCAGAGTAGCCAATCCGAGGAACAGCTTATCCAAGGATTTCTATCCCTGCATGCATTTGATAAAACGTTGAGAAAACCTCTATCGGATGATTATAGAGCCTTGATTTATGTTAAGATTTGTCAGATCAGACTGTTGGATTATCTTGGTTTAAATTAGGCAAGTGGGTTGAATGGGATTAGGCAAGTGGGTTGAATAGGAAAGGTAGCTAGATTAGGTCGCTTAATTAAATTAGAATATTCTAGTATTATCTCTTTCCATGTTTACCCCAATCTTCTTTCTATCTTCATCATGTAAGTGCTCTATATAAGCACCATTGATTCTCTTTGTAAAGCAATCCAAGAAATTCAAGATTAGTGAAATCTTCTCTCCAAAATTTAACATGGTATCCGAGCACCCAGGTCCTACCTTGGCTTGATTACAACCTGTGAAATTCATTTTCCGGCAGATGGCGTGTAAATCTCCACTTCTTCCTTGCTTTATTTTATCAAAATAATCTTTGTTTGGCTTGCTGCTCTTCAACTACCCACACAGGCTCTACAACCACATGTGTTTTTTTTCATCTCTTCTTGTTATTGGAGAGTTCTTCTTTTCTAGATGGGTTTGGCTAGATCGCTCTCTCCAACTCCTGGGATACGGGCTCCACCTCAACATTGCTGCCACCACCTGCCAATTCGTCGGATATCTTCAAAGCTATATTGAGTGGAGCTTCACATTGTCCTGGTATGAGAGGCCGATTCTGGCCTGACCTTAACAAGTGCTTCCGTTCTCCGGCGGATGGTTGATCTAGCCATCCGCCAGGTAACCATCCATTCCCTCTGCTCCAAATCCAACTCATGTTTCAGTATCTCTCTTTGACCTACTCACAAACAGCTTGTGGGCATTTGGCACCCATCTCTTTCTGTGCTCTTCCACTTCTATTGGACTTTCAGCCTCTTCATCTCCATTCCTAGCCGCTGTTTCCTTTGCTGTTCAAAGTAATCCCGATCCGCTGAGCCGGAGTGTGCCCGACTCCTTGCAGAGACGTGCAGCTTTGCTTTGGAAAGAGACGTGCTTACAGTTGCAGGTGCGGGAATTCTTGGAACCATAAAACTGCTTTTGCTATGGTACTGCGTCGTTTAATGAGGAAAGAAAAGGCTGAAAGTGCAACCTTCTATTTTGATGCGTGCACACCGAATCTTTTCTCTTATTTCCCTTGCATTTATTTAAGCCACTATCTTGCAAGTAAGCCTTCCTCTGTTTTTAATCAAAATAGGATCCTATCTAGATCTCTACGTCCGCTTTCTATTCCATTTTCTTTGGAATAGATCATCTATTCTAAACCTACATCCCTGGTTTTATCCTCTGAAAGCCCACCTCTTGTGTTGATAATAGCACACCTTGCCTTTTTATTCATTTTGATATTTACACTCCTCTTTCTACACATAGTCCAATTTCTTCATATGACTTTGATGTTTGCCAATAATTGTTTCCTTAAACCGCTTAGTTGCCGTTCCTTTTTACCTCCTTTTTTCTTCTTCTAATTCTTCATTCTCCAAACTATTTCAGTTGAGGTGCTTTAGTACAATGAGGTATATGCCTCGGACCCTTGGGGTACGTGCCTGAAATAGTAGCTACTCTACTCAATTGAGGTGCTTCAGTCCATTGAGGTATATTCTCAGACCCTTGGAGTGCGTGCCTGAGAGGGTTTCTTGCCCATGGAGGAATTTCGCCAATTTTGGCATTGGTACGGTCCATAGTGACCCATTTCATGTAGACTCGTCCATAGGGGCCTTGCTTCTTATCTAGTCCATTGCGGCTTCCTTTCGGCAACCGGCTTTGGCGTACATTTGGCAAGAAGCATCAATCAAGACCTTCTTCATCAGCTTGGTGTGCATTGCACCGCTAAGTGTGTTGGGGACATTTTATTGTAAGCAAACGTTTATTAATTTTCAATCAATATACGTTTGAGGGGGCGTGTTAAAATTTGTCATATCAGACTGTTGGATTATCTTGGTGTAAATTAGGCAAGTGAGTTGAATGGGATTAGGCAAGTGGGTTGAATAGGAAATGTAGCTAGATTAGGTCGCTTAATTAAGTTAGAATATTCTAGTATTATCTCTTTCCATGTTTGCCACGATCTTCTTTTTATCTTCATCATGTAAGTGCTCTATATAAGCACCATTGATTCTCTTTGTAAAGTAATCCAAGAAATTCAAGATTAGTGAAATCTTCTCTCCAAAATTTAACAATTTATGAACCCGGGTTTCGCCAAGAAAAGTTAAACCTTTGATTTTGTTTGGCAACCATGAAATTTTATTTCTTGAAATATTAGATTTACCAAGTGTTGAGACTTTAATAGGCAGAGGGAGAGAATTGAAAGGGGACGAGTGAAGTGAATGGAAAATAAGGAAAACAATAACTCTATTTTGACTAGTGTTTCTTTTACCTGTTTTTAAGTCACTTATCACTAGGGCTGCAACTCGGGTCGGGCGGGTTGGGTTTTGGAGAACCCAACCCTACCCGAGAAATATCTCGGGTCGGGTCGGGTTGGGTTTTTTTTGGGAAAACCCACAATTCCCAAACCCGGCCCTACCCATGATAAATCTCGGGTCGGGTCGGGTTTTTTCACGTTGACGCAATTTTTTAAAGAAAATTCTTGTTTGGCAAGGCAATCCAACTCATAGAAGCAGAAATTACACTCACATTACACTTGAATCAAACAATGATGTAATTACACTCACATTACACTTGAATCAAACAATGATGTAATTACACTCACATTACACTTGAATCAAACAATGCTGTAATCAAACAATGTTGTAATTACAATCAAACAATGTTGAATCAAACACTTGAATCAACTCAACTCATAGAAGCAGAAATTACACTCACATACAATAACAGTGGGTGCGTGGGTTTTCACTTTTAACTTTTACCTAACAATAGAAATAAATGTACATACTATAACTTATGTAACTCGGGTCGGGTCGATGCGGGTCGAGTAAAACCCGGCTCGAGTTGCAGCCCTACTTATCACCCTGTCCTCACTCTACCTCTAAAGCCTTCCTTGCCCTCTCCCACCACTTGATAAACAAACAATCCATGAAAAAAACTTTCATGGTTGTCAAACATGGCCAAAAAAGAAAATCTAATATGAGACTTTGGGATCCATTTAGAAATAGAGGGTGGAAGATTGGTGACATCGAATATTTGTGCTCCCTCCTTTTAGCATTGGCACTCATCTGTTCTTCTCGACCGTAATTTTCTAACTAGCTGCTAAGCACTTTCAAATTCTTACAAACTACCAACTAGAAAACTGTAAATAAAATGAGTAATGTGGGTGGAATTTCCCCCAATCTTTCTTAGAAAGTCCATACAGACAGAGTTCTATGGTCTCCAAGGAAGAAGAGGATTTATATAAAAAGAATGCTTCAAGAAAAAGCTAGATTTTGTATTTTTCAGGTACACTAAAATTCCGCAGAATGATCCCACAATAAAGAGGTGGCGCAAATTCCCTGAAAAATAAGGAAAAAAAAAATCTATTTTTGGTTGAGTATTTCTTTTCCCTGTTTCTTCAGCTACTTCTCAATCTCACCCTGCCCTCCCTCATACCCTTTCAAATCTATCTCCCTCTCCCACCACTCGATAAGGTAAAATTCCATGGAAAAAACATTCATGGCTCCCAAACATGCCGTTAGTGATTATTTGAAATACCAAAAAACATTAGACCGTTTACTATAGTAATTAGAAAAATTAGCACTTATGCACGGACATAAGTGCAAAACAAATTTTCCTATACGCATGGAGAGTAATTTTACCAAAAACAAAAAAACAAAAAGATTAGAAGCAATAAACACTTCCCCCAAAAGCTGTGGTCCAAGCCACCCCCACCTTTGAAAAATGCAATACATGAATAACAATCCAAATTGCCCATTGCTCAAATTATCATCAAAATTTTCAGACAAAAAATCCAAAATACTAATAATTTCAGAAACACATGGGCACAAAATCATACAAAACGTATACTTCAAGGCCAAGCAAAAAAAATAAAAATAAAAATAAGAAGAGGGAAATGACATGATTGCGGCTTATTCAAAGGGATATCATCATGAATTGAAGCTCCCTCTATATAAAATTTAACTGCCCTAGTTCAAGTCATATATTTTGAAGTTTAATTAAACAATGGAAGATCAGGAAATTCTGGAGAGGCCTTTCATTTTCAAACTATTCCCTAAAAATTTACAATCCGAACATGGCCTTTGATCAAAAAAAGAAAAAAAAAAAGCTTATAGTCTCAACTACGTGCATCGATATAACTGCTTACTTGCAGGTGAAAAACAAAAAGGTATGAGCTAGAATGTTCAAGACAATCCTAACATCAGGCAATGGATTCAATTCTCCCTAAGGCTCTGTTCACTTCTTTTCCCCGGAAAGGACAGGAAAGGATTTCATTTTCCTTTCCTTTCCAGGTGACATGGCAGAATGGAAAGGAATGAAGAGGAAAAGGCTTCGTTTTCCATAGAAAGCCTCTTTCCGATATATTTAATCGGAAAGCAAATCTCCAGTAACAGGGAAAAAGGCAATTTCCACGTCATTTTTAGCCTTTAAATAAGAAATTCCACATCTGATAATAGTTTTTCCTGGAAAAGAAGTGAACACAGAAATTCTGTCTTGTCAGGAAAAAAAAAGGCAGTTTTCCAGGGATAACAGCACCAAGGAAAAGAAGTGAACAGAGCTTAAGGGAAAATCAACCAAATCCAATACCTATAAAATCGGGTATGAAATCATCCAGGAGAAATGCTCAACTGGTAAGAGGATATGGCAATGTTTTTTCTTTTTTCTAACAAGGATTTGGCATTCAGAAAAAAGTGAACTAAAAGGAAATGCGATCAACAATCCCTTTATAATCCACTCAAAGTAGAAACAAAGACCCTGATAATGCTACTAAAATGAAGAAACCCAACCGAAACAAACCTCACATATCCAACATAGTAATACTAAAGACCCTGATAATGCTACAACAATGAAGAAACCCAACCGAAACAAACCTCACACATCCAACATAGAAATACTAATATAGGAGTCCAACAAATACCTTTGTAAACACAACTAGAAACATGACTTAATTGACTGCCCTTGATTTAAACTAATCTTAACCACTAATATCACGAAACAAATCCATGATGTATTAATCCACCCACTAATATCAACTAGGAACATGCACTCACTAGAAATGAGAATCTGCACCCACCCATCGTCATAAGCTAAATGACTCTGAGTCAATTCCCTCGGTGACAGATGGTTTTTCAGTCAAGAATCTGCAATGTGAAAGAGAAAAGAAAAGAAGAGGAAAACAGTGAGTATGAAATCAAACAGTTTTTTATGGGCAAATGGACCGTGTATTAATCCAAGAGAGTGCATCAAAAATCATAAGCAACTAATTTTTCATCAAACATTTGAATAAACAAAAAGAAGTATCAGCAACAACACTTTGGAAGAGCTATTTCAAAAAAAAACAAAAAAAACACAACACTTTGGAAGCATTGATACAAGCAAGTGCTTTCTACATATACATTTATTCTATGTCATCCCTCCTTTTATTATTGGCACTCATCTGTTTAATTTAAACGGTAATTTTCTAACTATCCGCTAAGCTCTTTCAATTCCTTACAAACAATCAACATCCAACTAGAAAATTGTTTACTGAAATGAGGAATGTGGGTATAATTTCCCTTAAATCTTTTTTTGTATTTCCTGTCACTGCTACAAGTATTACTCATGGAATTAAAAAAACTCCTGAGAGTCCATAGAAATAGAGTTGTAGAAACTAATGCAGTAAAGATCTACAGAACAAATATATAAGATATAAACAAGATGTATGAAAAATAGAGCGAATCAAAGCAGAGGAAAGTAGATGTAGACAGGGGCGGAGGCACATATAGCATGAGGGGGCCATGGCCCCCCAATGACTTGCAAAATCCCTTTAGTGTACATGCATGCTTGGCTAGTTTAATGGCCACGGCCCCCCAAGTGAAAATTCCTGGCTCCGCCCCTGGATGTAGAAGAATAGTTGAAAAAAAAAACTGCAGAAAAACTATCAAGGTTACCAAACATGGCCTTAATAACATTTTGAAGCTCCAAAAAACATCAAACCTTTTACTCTAGTAATTAGAAAAATCAGCACTTGTAGTTCAATCTACTTGTTTTCCCTAGTAAAATATCATCATGACAGTCTGTAACAGGTTAATTATGATAAAACCATAAATGCAAGTGCAATACCACCAGGGCCATTTCTCTCATCAAGCAAAGTCTATAAGCAAACCTACTCATTTAAAAAAAAAAAAAAAAAAAATCAACTCTCACAAGGGTGCAAAAAGGGAGAAAAAAGGAATGCAGATCAGTTGATATTAGCTATCAGATTGAGGAGGGGTTGAGATTATTTGTATAGCCCAAATCAACATATGGTTAAGACTCGGTGCATAGCAAAACTTACCATAAACAGTCAGTAGGGAGTTTAAAGCATATATTTACAGATATTTGCACCCCTAATTGTGAGCTTCCCAAGATGAACAGTATTATATTTCTTAATGTGAGCTTCCCAAGAAGCCAATAATATATTTCTTGTTTAATATGAAAACCAACAAAGCAACAAATAAAAAACACAAACAACATAAATTTAAGAACATCAGACAAAAAACACAAAATACTGATAATTTGAGAAACACATGTGAACAAAACATGTAACAATGGATTGAGTTAAGAAACAAACAAAGGACAGAACCTTCTGTTCAGGTGGGCCAGATGGGGCACATTTTTCTTCACCCGTTTCGTTCTCCTTGTGCATGCCTAGTTGAGGGTTATTTATAAAATGTTTCTGCTTATGTTCCATATGAGCCCTAAAGTTCGGAAACCACTCTCCGCAATAGGTACATCTGCACCTGGAGCTGAGAATGCTCCTTCGGAAAGATGATGCAGATGAGGGAGAGGACCGGGATGGGAAATGTGGGGAAAATGTTCACCTTCTCTTGTGACTCCTTTTCACCCACATTTTCCATTTTCTTCTCTGAGGAAGTCATATTGTATGTGGTGAGCAAGAAAGGAAAAACCCTAATCCATAGAGAGGAGAGTGGAAGGTTCTAGAGGAGACGAAAAACCCTATTTGCCTCCCTATACACCTTTATACCGGCCCACTCCTTATTTTATTACACAATTTTGTAGTTGGATGTTGATAGTTTGTAAGAAATTGAAATAGCTTAGCATGTACTTAAAAATTAGAGTTTAAAATAAACAGATGAGTACCAATACTAAAAGGAGAGAGAGAGAGAGAGAGAGAGAGAGAGAGAGAGAGAGAGAGAAGGTACAATATGAGAAATTAAGAGGCAGCCCCTGCCTGTCACATGAGATTGGGATTTTCCTTTTTTTTTTCTCTGAACCCTTTGCCATTCTCCTTCAATATCAGCATTGGGCAGATTTGACTTGACTTTGTCATTGGTGGGAAGGAAATAATCTAAAAAAATTTCATGATCACCAATAGCATCGAATCGGTTTGAGAGGAGTTGTTGTTGGGGAGATGGACTCCTAATGATAATAGAGTGATTTTCATGAAGGCGTTTCTCTTGATCAAATTCCTTACTCCTTTGGACAGGTTTCCAAACCTTCTTTGGTTGCTGGGGAAAATGAGATATAGATAGGGAGCAATTTTCTAAAGGATGGCTGAAATCTTTGCATCTATAACAAACCTTGGCTTTTACAAGTTGAAAACCGGGATATCAAGTTTTCAGTACTAAAATATCCAAATTTTAGAGTTTTTTGTTTCCTGTGTTTTCAGGCTTTTCTTCCCCACTCCTCTCTCATTACATCTCCTATCTATCCCTCCACCGCTCACCATTGGGTATGCTAATATCATTATTTTTTTGGTGGGACCCTAAACGAGGCTATATAAATCACAAGGGTATATGATCATCCTATCGAAGTTTTCTCAACCGCATTTAGCTGGACTTATTGTCTTTGGTTGGATAAGCAGATTCGATCACATACGTGTGGTATCAGCGAACTAAAAGTGTCTTAGCATTTTTCCTAACAATAAGAAACAAGAGCAAAGGCAGCTACAAAAGAATAGAGTTTGGGGCTGTTCTTGGGGGGATATAAAAATCCTTGGATAAGCTGTTTCTGGGATTGGTTACTCTGCTTGGATAATTGTATCTCGATTATCTAATTGGGTTTGTTCTCTTAGGAGTGCAACCCGTGCCGGATTGGGTCAGGTTGAGGCCAACCTAAGCCCACTCTGAGGTAGCATTACCTCAACCCTAACCTGACCCTAACCATGCCTCGAGTTGAGAAGGTACAAACCTACGTAACCAGCCTCTACATTCAACACTAACCCAACTCAAAATTAAATCGCGCTGGCCTTTTCCAACCCTTACCCAACCCAATCCAAGGGAATGCTAATCCAACCTCAGCAGATATCGGGTTGAGCAGGCCCAAGGGCCCCCCAAGTTCTTGACTTGAATACTGGATGGCAAGCTTATCCAAGGGTAAAGTAAACCTGGGTTTGTTATCCCCATGGAGAAAAGCCCAAAAGAGAAAAGAAGAAGAACGAGAAAGCGAAGCCAGATAACCAGAATAGACACCCCCCGAGATGGTGAAACACCAAGAGGGTCCTTTCGAGATGAATGATCGATCGAAAGCACACCAAAACAATGGTGCATAGTTTGTCTACAGTAACAAGAATCTATGAACTAAAAATCAGATTATGAAACCTTTACATTCTCTAAACACTTATATTATGTTGTGGGGTCCAGTCCATGATGTGGGCACCACACCTGCACAAATGAGGGACTCCTATTTATAATAGGTGATTAGCTTTCCTAAAAAAGAAAGTGGTTTTTCTCTTGGTTATGTGTTATTCATTTATTTTATTCGAGGGGAATGATATATTTCCACCCATTTTCTCAGCATTTCCACATGTTTGTCTTTTCCTCACAATTGCATTTTCTCAGCACTTCCACCTCCTGTTTATCTTCATGTTGTTCATGTCTTGATCTTCAGATTGCCCCATGTGGCACTACCCTGACCTTTAAATCCTTGCTGATTTTCAGACCTAAAGAATTTCCATTTTCCAAAACAGAAATATAACTCATTCTTTCCAGAAAGACCTTAAACATAGAAATAAAATGAATTCCCAAAACCTACCAAGAAGTTCATAGAAGCAACATCTTTGAAATGAAAACAGGGAGGAAAAACTAATGAAATTTCCTTATCAACCCTTCTGAAAACCAAACTAAACTAGTTTTAAACATCAATTAAACATCATCACAAATTTTCCCAAACTCAGCCTACATCCCATACTCGATAATGAAATCCCTCGGTCCATCCCTCTTGATCATGTACTCGCACCTTTTAGCGATGCCAAGTACTCAGCACCATCTCTCTTGATCATGTAACCTTGCAAGATTTTCGCGAAAGAGCTATCGATACCTCTTGCTTCCATGTAATTGTAAAAAGCTTTCTGTAATTTCTCATCCATATCCCTGCAGACAATAAATAAATAAATGAAGTTACAGATTCAGCTTATACCCAAATGTAAGGTTGCAACTTTGGCCCACAATGAGCCGACCCAAAAATAACCTAAGTAGGGTTTAGAAACCACGGGTCTCATGTTGGGACAGTTTCAGGTTGAAAAAACTGACCCAATCTCTAGTCAGGTTGGCTCAAAGAAAAAAAAACATGTACCCCAAAACCCGACTCTTATATACTATGACTTTCTTACATATCTCTTGACTAACATAATAAATTTTTTTTTCAGTGCATTGCTAGAATATGTATGTGATGAGAAAAAGTAGTTTCCTTCTTAAATTTACACACTCGGTAACTGAAATTTAGAGATTTTTAGTGTGAAAATTTGTTGTTTTCTACCACCTTTGAAATTAGTCACTATCCTAAGCAACACATTAACAACCCGGTCTGAGAAACAACTTCAGGTAGGGTCAGGTTTATTAATCTCAAGTTTTCTCATAAAACACTCAACCCGACCCAGATAATCTCTGGGGTAGGGTAGGGTTTTGGAAAACCCAACCCGCTCCCACTCGACCTGAGTTGCAACCCTACCAAAAAAGCACCACTGTTAGATTGAAATTCTAACTATTCTTTGTTATGTGTGTTATAATGATAAAGAGAACGCCATTGTTGATTGAAACACACGCACACAAAAAAACACATTTTTTCTTTGACATTGATATCTTCAAAGTTAAAATCGTTCACAGAAACATAAACACCCATTTAAATGGCACAGATTGATTTTATAAACCCCACTTTTCAGTTGACTGCTGCCCAGTTTTCTTCTACAAAATGAAATTTCCTGGTCGATAACAATTGGTTTTGTTTGATTTTTATGTCTAAAAACTGAAATTCCCACTTCCATTTTTTGTATACAAGTAAAGGAAATGCAACAATTGAAATTAAAAAGAGGGAAAAACTTACGAAAATCTGGGGCCTATATGAATAGGAAACGGTTTTATATACTTAACACGATCACACGGCAGTACTCGCATTCTATTCGCGGTGATATCTGTAGAAGAGGCAATGCAAAAGAATTCCATAGAATCCCTGTGAAGTCTTGTGAATTTTACAAGTAGAGGAATGAATTCCAAAGAATTGGCTACAACCAGAGGAATATCCAGCTGACCCCAACTGTCCTCTACTTCTTTCTCAAAAATATCAAGATTCAGAACCTCAACTTGGACAGTCTCAATCAAGAACTCTCGCTTTAAAGTGATGATTGAATGTTCGCTGATATTATCGATGACCTCGAATGGGGGGAGCTCGTCTGGAGAATCATTGTACTAGACAGAAAAATAGGAGAAATCACAAGAGAATATCAAGTTTCATGTTACGAATCCAAATTGGTTCACGACACCCAAATTGGTTATAGGAGAAAATACAAGAGAATATCAAGTTTGGTGTTACGAATCCAAATTGATTTGTGACACCCAAATTGGTTATAGGAGAAAATAAAAGAGAATATCAAGTTTCGTGCTACGAATCCAAATTGGTTCACGACACCCAAATTGGTTATAGGAGAAAATAAAAGAGAATATCAAGTTTCGTGCTACGAATCCAAATTGGTTCACGACACCCAAATTGGTTCGCAACGTGATTGATCTTCTTAGAGAGAAGATCAGCCTCTTGACCCACTTCGAGGAAGGGTCAGTCATCCTTTGTACACAAAGACACACATTCCCGAATAAAATTCTTACAAAGGAGGAATCATACGAGAAAAATAAATTTCGACAACTAGGGTTGGTTTTCTGAGTTAAATCTCTGTCAGTCAGCTCTTAACTGCCCTGTTTGGATTGCAAGAAATACATTTCTGATGAGAAAAATTTTCTTGGGGAATTTCTTTGCTAGAGGGAAATGATAAGAGTATAGTTAATTTAGAGGGATATCATCATAAATTGAAGATCCCTCTAAATGAAATTGGTTAGGGTTTATCCTTTTCGTCTCGTAAAACAAGTATGAAATTTTAGAAATATTTTTCCTTCCAGAAAATTCCTGCAATCTAAAAATGGTCTAACAAAATAGAAAAAGAAAACATGGCAAACCAAAAACACACACAATATGTATATAGTTTTAGGAGAAATGATATTTGCAAGGAGAAGAAAATAAGACGGATAAGAAAAACAGGAAAATTTAGAGGAAAAAACTCCTAAGAATTTGATGGGTTTTTTGTTTACACTAACCTTATCGGCATCGTAGGGCTGTAAATTCGAATTGAGTTTCTTAACATTGAGGCGGGCTTGGGCTTTGAGGTTTTTAGCAAATGATAAGCCGTTGAAGGGAAATAATGACAAGGGTTTTGAAGGGGTTTGAGAGATTTTTGACCCAACAGTAGAATAAGATGAAGTGATTGATAAGGAACAATAATGGGGTTTTCTGGATGCAACGGAAGAGAGTAAAGAGGAGCCAAAGAGGGAAGAGATTGCGGTAGGCATTTTTCTCTCCTTCTACTACACTCAAATCGATTCGGGGTTTAGGCTCTATGTAGGGTTTTTCTACCCCTCTCTCTCCCTCTCTCTCGCTCTCTACATGCTTACATAGTTACATGTAAAACTGCAAACATTTCCTTACATACGAAATAATGGGCCGGGCCCCACACCATCAAAACATCAGGGATCCGCCCAAATGAATAGGTTTGGATAGAGATCGTAGTCTCATCACTCTCATCCCATCAATAAAATGAGGTGTTAGATGGTGGGCCCCACTGACCATCGAATGAGGTGTAAAAGAGTGGGCCCCGTGATATATGCATGAGTTTCTGTAGAGATGGTGGGCCCACCGGATCAAGTGTAAAATGGTGGCCCCTACCCTTGCTATACTTGGGTAATAGGTATATAATATTGGGCCCCGACGTATCAAAACGAAACATGAGGTATAAAGAAAAGATTTTCCATTAATTTTTTTTCCAAAGAAAACGAATGAGGGGAGACGGCACACAAATTATATGGTGCCTGCTTCGGCATGCTCATGTGAGGGGGAGCCGCCCTTGATATTTGATCCAACAGCAGCCCCTTAAAAAGATGAAAAGGGGGTTGTGTTGGATCAAATATCAAGGGTTTCTGCCCCTTACACGAGCAAGCCAGGACGGGCACCATATAAAGTCTCCAATGAAACCATTGAGTAAACTGTAAACTACTGTTCACGCCCTCTTAGGTCCTTCCTGCCCCCAGCTTCTTCACCATTGAGTAAACTAATATTCCATGGAAGAAAATTTTACGAAATGATCCTAACCGTAAGTGGCGTTAGCAAGATCTAAGATCAACGGCCATGATCAAAGTGTTTAAAACCATTAACCTCATATGGTTTTCCATAAACCTAAGGATATGTCATCTACCTTATATGGTTTTCCCTAAACATTAATCTCATTGGGTTTCTAGAATTATTGCCAAGGAGGGCTGGTTCATAATTTTTTAACATCATGTAGAGGCATTATATTTGAAGGGGAATTGGTGATTAAATGTAGAGGCGAAGGATTCGATCAATTAGGTAATTGGTGGAATAAAAAAAAGGGATGGCAATAATCTTTAAATTCTGAACTTTATGACAGTTTAGGAAGTCTCAAAGTAGAGCCTATGCTTACTCATTTGTGAAGCATCCAAAATCCCTTTTCAGAAGAGATATATAATTGGCACTAGAACAATTACAAGCAACATAGCAGAAAGATACAACCACCGCCCATCTTTAAATCAAGTAAAACTGAAAGCTCAGATAGTTGTGGAGGAAATTCTTAGTTTAAGTAGGTAAATTCCCACTCGATTTAAGTAAAGGAAATGCCCAGGGACTATTCCATCCTCAGACTGCATGCGTAGATCGAAGTACATGCATTAGCATTCCAAGTTGCAATAAGAAATAACTTCTAACTTGATCAAATACGTTTCTGAAATGTTTTGGGCTCGTCGACAAATATTGGCCGAGCATCAGAGTATAACTACACATCCAATTCCATAGGGAAGGATGCCTTTCATTTCTTTAATAAGCAACTAAAATTTCACTTAACATAGATGACATGTTTCCTTGGAAAGGCCTTCTTCCAAACATCTTCGAGTCAAGAAATAACTTTTGAAATGTTAAACTCCATTGGCTGCAGTTTGAATATAGCTCTCGGCTCCACTAAAAATCTCAAGCTTGATTGGACTTCAAGGAAATTACAAAAAGATTCTAAAATCTTGATAAAATCAAGGTGTAATTAGGGGAATGGAGTCAGGTCAGGTTGCCCAAGGCCTCGACCCTAGCCCAACCTAAAATTAAATCGGGTTGGGTTGGGATCCAACATGAGCCAAAATTGGGTTGAGCCCAGCCCAAGTGGCAGTGCTAGTTAGTTTATCCAAGGGTAAATTAATCCCGAGTTTGTTGTCCCCAAGGACAACACCCCAAAAGAAGAGAAGAACAACAAGAAAGAGAAGCCAGATAACCAGATAAAAAACACCACCTCGAGAGATGATACATTGCCATGAGATCCTTTCGAGTTTAGCTGATGAATGATCGATCAAATGTATACCAAAACAAGAGATTTGCTAGTGTCCATCACAAAAGTCATTTCGCATATGGCCTGTTGCATGTTAGACCAGCCACCTCGTGAATGAAGACAAAATCTGCTGAAAAATGAGCCTGTGTGGCTGCTCTGACATGCAACAGACCATCTGCATTCCGCCTACAGAGTCAATAAACTCCTTTGACTCTCCCGAGTTATATGACCGTGTAAACCGCGTTTTTGGCCACGTCCACGCCGAGTTAACAAGGATTTTTCTTGGACGCATTCCGCGTCACATCCGCATTTTTAAACCACAGGTATTAATCTCATATTGCCCCACGTGGCACAACCCTGACCTTTAAATCCTTACTGATTTTCAGACCTAAAGAATTTCCATTTTTGAAAACAGAAATATAAGTCATTCTTGCCAGAAAGACATGCTAAACATAGAAACAAAAAAGCTTCCCAAAACCTAACCAAGAAGCTTCCTCTATTCACAACCCTGAACACTGTATTAAGATTACCTGTTAAAAATAACCAGGAAAAACTTTCATAGATGCAACATCTTTGAAAAGAAAATAGATGGGAAAAACTCATATGAAATCTCCTAATCAACCCATCTGAAAACCAAACTGAACTAATTTTAAACATCAAACTATAATCATCAGAAATCTTCCCAAAGTCAGCATACAACCCACACTCAATAATGAAGTCCTTGGCATCATCTCACTTAATCATGTACTCGTGCTTTTTAGCGATGCCAAGTACTCAGCGCCATCCCTCTTGATCATGTAATCTTGCAAGAAAATCGCGAAAGAGCTATCAATACCTCTTGCTTCGATGTAATTGTAAAATGCTTTCCGTATTATCTCATTCAATTCCCTGTAGACAAAAAATAAATAAAAAAAGTTACAGCTTATACCCAAAAAAGTAAGGTTGCAACTTTGACCCGCTTTGACTTGACCCAAAAATAACCTGGGTCGGGTTTAGAAATCGCGGGTCTCGAGTTGGGACGGGTATCAGGTTGAAAACCCCAACTCAATCTCGGGTCAGGTCAGGTTGAAAGAAAAAAAGAAGCATGTAATCTCTCGAATAACATTGTAAATTATTTTCTACTGCATTGTATAATTTTGAAATTAGTCACTATCCTAAGTTGCACATGAAAAATCCAGTCCGAGAAACTATCTAAGGCAGGGTCGGGTATATAAATCCTGAGTTTTCTCGTAAAACACTCAACCCTACCCTACCCAACCCGAAATAATTTCTCAGGTAGGGTAGGGTTTTGGAAAACCTGACCAGCTCGCCCGGAGTTGCAAACTTGCAACCCTACGAAAAAGCACCACTGTCAGATGGACATCCTTACTATTCTTTTTGTGTGTGTTATAATGATAAAGAGAATGCCTGTCGTTTATTTAAACACACAACAAAAAAAAACCCACAATCTTTTTTCTGTGACATTGATATCTCCAAAGTTAAAATCTTCACTGAAACCTAAACCCATTTAAATGGCCCACATTAATTTTCTAAACCCCCCCTATTCAGTTGATTGATGCCCAGTTTTCTTGAATAAAATGAAATTTCCAGCTCAATACCCGTTTGTTTTGCTTTATATTTATTTCCAAAAAACTAAAGTTCCCACTTCCATTTTTTGTACACAAGTCAAGCAAATCAAACAATTGAAATTAAAAGGAAGGAAAAACTTACGAAAATTTGGGGCCCACAACAAAAGGCTCCTTTTTTATTCTAATAACATGATCAGAAGGCAGTACTCGCATTCTATGCACGGTGATATTTGTAGAAGAGGCAACGCAATAGAATTCCAAAGACCTCCCGTGATGTCTTGTGAATTTTACAAGCAGAGGAATATTCAGCTGACTCCAACTCTCCTTTACTTCTTTCTCAAAAAGATAATACTTCAGAACCTCAACTTCGATAGTCTCACACATTAACTCTCGCTTTAAAGTGACAATTGACTGTTCGTTGATATTATCGATGATCTCGAACGGGGGGAGCTCCCCTGGATAAACAAAGTCCAAGTCCTACACAGAAAAATAGGAGAAATCACAAGAGAATATCAAAATTTGACACTTGGGTTTTGTTTTCTAGGCGAGTTAAGTCTCTGTTAGCTCTAATTGAGAGTTCCACGCGAAAACAAAGATCACACATCTAAGAAGTGAAAGAGGTGCAGATAAGCTTACAAGTGCTTGGACACCAGCCTCTTTAATGGCTAACTTCTAAGGGTGAGTTAGTACCTAGGTCCCAACAAGTGGGAACTCCAGCTTAGCCTCTAGGATGGAGAAAATCCCTCAAAAAGTGAAAGAGAGGCTTATAAGGCCTCAACTAATATGTAGGAAAGGTTAGTGCAGTGAGGTCCCTCGGGTGAGGGACCGAACAGAACGCTTCTAAGAAGATACGCATCTCCCTATCTCTTGGTACCTTCCCGTTAGCGGTTAGCTTTTAAGGGTGGGTTTCACCCGGGTGCCAACAAGCCCTGTTTGTTTTGTTTTGGGTTTTGAGAATAGATTGAAGTCCAAAATTGATTATTAGACTCTAAATTGACCCGGTTCGTTTGAGATTGTGACAACCGATTGTTAGCCCTAAACCTATTATCAGGCACAAATTTAAATGTAATTTTGAGTCCAATAATAGGTTGTCGACACACAATCGGTTGTCACAATTTGAAAGGAACAAGTAGGCCCTGTTCGTTTCAGATTGTGACAACCGATTGTGAGCCCCCAGCCGATTATTGGAGTCAAAATTACATTAATTCTGACTCCAATAATCAGTTGGGGGCCACACAATCGGTGGTCACAATCTCAAACGAACAGGGACTAAACATAACTTAGTCCAATAATCAGTTTTGTACTCACAATCAAGATCAATAGAAATCTATTAGTCCCTGCTCGTAGCCCTCCTTTGTTTTAGATTGTGATAACCGATTGTTTGCCCCAAACCGATTATAGGACTCAAAATTAATAATTTTGAGTCCAAAAATCAGTTTAGGGTCAGCAATTGTCACAATTGAGTCCAATAATCGGGTTGGGGTCAACAATCGGTTGTCACAATCTAAAACAAACAGGGTTAAGATTATAATCCGATTCTGCGTCCAAACCCAGTTTTTGGCATTTAATTTTGAGTCCAATAATTGGATTTTGGACTCACAATCGCTTGCCATAAGCTTAAACGAACATCATCTTAATTTTCACACAATCGGTTCATAAAATCCAAAACAAACAAGGGATTAACTCTCTAACTAAAAAAAAATCATGGCACAAACCCACACACAACATGGAAAATTTAAAGAGAGATGATATTTGCTAGCAGTACAAGGAGAGAAGAAAACTAGAAAAAAAACTTATAATCAGGGAATAAGAAGAAGGAAAACACAAAAATTACAGGAAAGGCAAACACAGAGAGAGAGAGAGAGAGAGAGAGAGAGAGAGAGAGAGAATTTGATGGGTTTTTCTTACCTTATCATCGATATCGAAGGACTCTAATTTCAGATTGTGTGCATTAACAACAATACGATTGAGGCGGGCTCCGGCTTTGACATTTTTAGCAAAGGATAACGGAAACAATGAAGAGGGTTTTGAAGGGGTTTGGGAGATTTTTGTCGAAAGAGTAGTAGAAGATGAAGAGAATAAGGATGAATAAAGGCGTGGTCTGGGTGAGAGAGTAGAGAGGAAAGAGGAGCCAAGGAGGGAGGAGATCACAGCAGCCATTTTCTCTCCTTTTTCTACACTTTGAATCGGTTTGGGAGGGTTTAAGGAGCGAGAGAGGCCGTAGGTTTTAAGGCACATCATATGGGAATTACAGACCTGAATTGGAAATACTTCTTCAGCAAGTTTTCTCTACTCTCTCTCTCTCTCATTAACCTGATTTTGGCTCGGGTTGGGTTGGCATTTCCTCAGGTTGGGTTGGGCTGGGGTTGAGACACCCGGGCAACCCGACCCCTCTCCTCTAATTTTTTCTTGAATTTCTGTGAGTTATTGTATTTTTCTGTTTGCCCCAGGTGAACCCGAACTCAGCTAGACCCAATTTCAGGTTAGACGAGTTGGGTTTGGGTTTGGGTTGAGAGATTTAGAGGCGGGTTAATTTAGGGTTGACCATCCTCAACCTGAGACTCAAGTTAGGTTAGGGTTGAGGGAATGCTATCTTGGGCTGGGTTAGGTTTGGCCTCAACTTGACCCAACCCGACCGGAGTTGCACCCCTACTCTCTACTTCCTTCCCGGTAAAAGAGATTCTATGTGCTCCAACATTTTTGGGGAAGGACAGTAGGGCCCAATTTATAGGATGATCCAAACCGCTCATCTTATGGACCACAATGTACACATGTTGTATCCTATAAATTATCTCCTCACCCGTCCAGACATCCGCTTCCCTGTTAATAAAGTTTGCCAATTCCTTCAACGCCCTACCTACTGTACCTCAAGGACACTCTTCACATGGAGATTCTTCTCCTTCCATCCCATTCATTAGCTTTTACAACATTATCTGATGCCGACTAGGGAGGGAGCCTTGATGATCGTAAGTCTACTGTGGCTATTGTGTTTACCTTGGCTTGAGTATCATTTCATGGAGCTCTCGCAAGGAACAAACGGTCGCCCGCTCCAGCACACAATCCGAGCATAAAGCCCTTGCCAATACTGCCGTTGAAATTTGTTGGATACTCTCTCTCTCTCTCTCAATCCTATGGTGTGACAATATTGGTGCCATCCACCTCTCCGCAAATCCGGTCTTCCATGCGTGTACCAAACATGTTGAGATTGACTTTCACTTTGTACAAGATAAGGTCAGCAAACGTGAACTTGATGCCCGTTTCATTTCTAGCTCGGATCAACTCGATGATACGCTGACCAAACCGCTTAGCATGCAACAATTCTTATTGCTATGGAACAAGCTCACATCGGTTTCTCCGTTGTTTCATTTGCGGGGGCATGTTAAGGAAACGGATGGCGTCAGTCAAGGTGATAAATTGATTGACGGCAGCACCTCCCCCTATAGCTATTTCCATTTATAGTGGAAATCAAATTTGTCAAATCCTACCAAATTCTCCACCCATGCAAATATGTAATCTTTCCAAATATGTGACTCCCCCATATTGTGAAGTATTCCTTGTATAGATTGGAATTACCAATCGTGTAGAGATATTGTTTCTATACAATATTCTCCTCCCATGCAAGAATGGGTAAGAGAGGCAAAGATTAAATCTTTTGTTTCTATTACTTACTAGTAAAAGTGCGTTGCACGTGGGACTAAGGTATTTTACATGACAAACTGCTATTCATCATTTTTCAGAAAACATGCAAACTTCCCCAAATGAAAAGCCACAAAAGATGAATGAGAAGTCATGCTACCATTAAAACATCATCCAAATCAAATTCCAACCAACCAAGATGACGAACTAAAGCCATGTTGAAGAAGGAAAAAAAACCCATCCTATTCAACTTCTGTGTGTCTTAATGAAAAAATTCCTAATAGAACTAGGATCCGCCTGGAATCCAATGCTCTACGTGGGCTTTCTTTCTCAAGCATCAAGCATGTAATGCTTGAGTTACCTCATAGGCTCAGACAATGGCCCATAATAATTAAGAGGGAAGCCAAATACAATAAAAGATATTTTGCCCACTTCATGTCCCTGATTAGTTTGGTCTGGATCATCAGATGAGTGTTATTTATGTGCTATTTCATCTTCATGGTAGAGCCCACAATTTTAATCGCTCCAATCATGCTGATATAATGCAATTAACCTAAACATGATGTCTCACAAGTCTCTTAAAAAGTCTCATCTCATAAAAAGAAAATGATTCTGCAAAACCCTTTATTTCCACACAATCTAGAAGGAGATATCTGAGGAATGCAATTCCATTAAAGTGAAAATATAAAAGATTTATTGGAGGCAGACCAAAATAGAAGAGCTTTATGTCGTGTAAACTTTGACAACTCAATATGATGACCATTCACAAGGATCACTCTTCGTAGGACCTGATTATAGGGATGTTACAGCTTTGTTTTAAAACATAATTTTTCTCAAAAAACCTTTGTTGTAGACCCAGGAAGAATCAATTCTAATTTTACAAATACAATGATGGTCATTCACAAAAAATGGCATTTCTTAAACCGGTCCCGATAGAGGAAATGAAACCAATATCCTCTATATAATTGTGTCCCACGAAAATAATGTGTTGGTGTGATGTATACCGCCACAAAAATACTTAGCAGTTGTGAAAAACATATGGGCTGTAAGGAATTCAATAAGGAAAAGAAACATCAAAAGTTAAAAAGAAAGAAATTTCCAACGTTTACCGGCCATTCATGAGACAAAATGTGTCTTTACACTAACCCTGCTTAGAGAAGTACAACTTCATTTCTATCACACCATTAGAGTAACCACTGAAGTTACTGCCTGAAAAGTGCACAGAAGAATATTACTGTAAGCATGAGAGTTGGGGGCAGATCATTGGTTACACTTAATGAACACTCTCATCAAGTACAAGCAAGTATCATCAACTACAAGCAAAAAAACCTTCTCTTTAAACCAACAACATTTGAAATGTATTAATAAAATAGTTGAAATACATCAACAAAAAAGAGAGCAGTTACAAGTTGTAAGCCATTTCTTTTGCAGGTTCCCTCTTCCTTCAATGCCGACCCCTACTCATTTCTGGGTTTAGAACACCTCTCCCTCTAACTTCACAGGAGTTAGAGGTTGTAAGCAATTTCGTTTGAAAGTTCCCTCTTCCTTCAATGCCAATCCCTACTCATTTCTGGGGTTAGAATACCTCTCCCTCTTAACTTCAGAGCTTGTTGTTCACAAGACGGAAAAAGAAGCAAATGATAGAAAGATGCATTAGAGCTATTAAAAAAAGTGATATGCCATCATCATTAGTAAATTCCCTTTCTCACATGCAATAGGCAACACACTAATGGAAATGCCCCCATGTAGCCTTCGTCAAATCGGTTGAGCCATTTCTTTTGAAAGTTCCCTCTTCCTTCAATGCCAACCCCTACTCATCATTAAAACCCACTTCATGAGCACGCCTTTGACAATCTTTCGCCAACAAAATATAGTGCATCTGAATCAGTGGATCAGATACATTTCTTGGTAACCAAACACAGATTGATGGAAAGTATTTTCCACATATACATTTCTTGGTAACCAAACACATCTTGATGGAAAGTATTTTACACATCTTGATGGAAAGTATTTTCCACATCAGGCCATCCTGGTGGCTTTTCCAATTGGTGGTTTCAAACTTCACCTAGAAAGCGCAGGGAACAGTAGGGGCCAAATCTCCGTGAACACAAAATTCGGATTCCATTCCCTCATCTAGTTTATTCTGATCTTACACAACTCAAGATGGACTCTTGAGCAATTCTAATCCTCTCGCAATGTGGATTGAAGTTGAAGTGCAGCAATCTGGATCCCAAAACTCTGCCCACGAATCTCAATTTCTGCTCTTCCCAGATCTTCTAAAATATTTTTCTGAGACGTGATCAAAGTTGCCAAATTATCTAACTCCAAATCGGGTTGAAGTTGAAGTTCAGCAATCTGAACCCCAAAACTCTGCCCACAAATCTCAATTCCTGCTCTTCCCAGATCTTCTAAAATATTTTTCTGAGATGTGATCAAAGTTGCCAAATTATCTAACTCCAAATCATGAGTTCGATAATTTTCTTCATACGGCCTCAATTGACGGGAGGCGTGGCTATAACCTTCTCGTTCTGCATCAATACACAACCGAGTTCTTTCTTTGAAGCATCACTATAAATAGTGAATCATACTTCGTTAACAGGCAGAGTTAGGATGGGAGCTATAACTAAGCCTTGCCTTAGTTGCATTTAGTAAAACTTATGGTATGAACTTGCATTGTGATATGAGTAACATGAGACTTTAAAGATGGGCTGAAAGACAAAGTACATTTCAATGGTAATAGATGGATCCCTAAAAGTAGATGAGGAAAAGACCAAGGATTGCGATTAGCTTCCATCTCCAGAAAAGAAAATCATGCAACACTTACGCTAAAAAACTAATGTTGTTGAATTTAAGATATAAAATTCTTAAAAAAAAAAAAAAGAAAATCTAAAACTACCCGACCGTAATTCGCTGGGAAAAAACCAAAGTTGTTCCTAAAACTTGAAATTAGGTGAAATCAAGAACATTTGCATTTGGCAAATGATAATTGATACGTTATCAGGCGGATGAAGAATGGTTGTGGAAATTAAGAGTATTTGAAGCAAAAATTGCAGAGGCTCTCCACAGATGCCATATTTTGGAAGGTAAAATGAACATATAGAAAAATAGAAAAATATGCAGAATCAATTAATGATTTTTTGGTAACTTTGAAATATATCAATGGCATTTGCAATTATAGGGTAAGAGACCATGAACAGGTTTTCAGTTACCATTGCTCCATATGCATGGTTTTAAGATCACTGTTCATTTGTATGATCCCATCGCTAGTATGAGAATCAATTGAGATGAAATGGGACTGGCTTTGGGTCTTGCTTAAGCTCTACACAAGTACCTCCTCCCTTTTAAAGCATGTATTATGCTTCAGTTTACTCAAGAGGAAGAACATTATGAAGAGTCCATATATTCTGAAAAAGAAATTGACTCTCTACGGTATAAACCACAAAGGTAAAGTAAAAGTTGCAAACCTCTCGCCTTATACAGCAAGAACACCTACCATGACCTCACTATATCCAGCAATAAACTTTGTAGCAGTGGATCACATTATCTTCAGTGCATCACGTTATCTGCAGAAATAAATGAAACATTCAGAACTAAATACTAAATGTTGAAGTATGTCATATTTTTAGTTTTAGAATTCAATAATTTTATACATGACAAAGTAATATATAAGCACTGAAGCACTAAGCATCTAATACTCACCGTTCTCATCTCATCAAAGGTGGCACAAAATATATTGAGAAACAAAAGAATAACACATGCGAACTGGTGTTGATAATAACCCCACCTAAAGCCCATTATGTGAGTGATACGAATTATACAAAAATCAATTAATCACCTAGTAGATTTATTGCTATATTATCTCTAAATTCAAAATAAATAAAGCAAAAATTCGGATATCAAATGCCACAAAATATAAAAGTAAAAACCAATTTTGAATTTTCTTAGATGATAAATCAGTCACCCAAAACCATTTCAATATGTTGATACATGGGGACATTCAAACCGGCGAGGGAGAAAGAGGGCTGTGTTAAGGGTTAGAAAAGGGAGCCCCGCAACGACGAGCAACCTTTCACATTACCTGTGATAATAATCCAACCAAAATTACCATAACACTTGGTAGATATTTAAGTACGTAAGGTAACATACTTTTAGTGTCAGAGAGATTTTTCCTACAAAGAAATCTGCTCAGTAATATGGATACATAGTGCAGGAAAATGTGTAGGCCTAAAACTCATTTGGTCAGTACATTCTTTCATCAATTGAAATCTGTACATAGAATCAATAAATCAGATTTGAAAGTTTGAGTTATATGGGAGAATTGCATATGCATGATTCTTTATCTATGCAATCCCAAGTTGATCCCGATCATCTTAACCGCACAAATAAAAAGATGAAATAAGAGAATCCAAAACCTAAAAGATGTTCATTAAACATTAACCTTAAATAAGAAGAGAATCTAATATCTGAAAGAGGTTCATTCAACATGTCTATAAACATTAAGTCGCCTAAATATATTAAACCTTAAGAGGAAAATGATTGTTTTGCTTGAGTGCTTAACATCTGTAAAGCCTCATTAATAAAAGAATGATAACTGTCGGAACAAAAACACGTTGAAAGTTTCTCATGAGAATCGAAAACAAAGATGTTGCACATCATAGAATTGCATGAATGCCTATATCATCCCACAACTGAGTGTAGCTACAAAACTTCCGAACATGCCTAATTTCGTACGATATCTACATCTTATAATTAGAAGGGAAAAAAGGTCGAAAGTTGAAACCCATGGAAAAGAAAGATTAATAGAAAAGATAACGGGGTTGCATATTGCATTGGCTTTGATGATAGGATAAAGGGTGGTAATATCAAATTGTAGCCTTTTCAATTTACATCTCATATGTTTCATGGAAGAAAGAAGACATAGATGGAAAGGAAAGTAGCATCTGCTGATGAGTATTCTTTTGACTCAGATGAAGAACTGGGGTCTAATCATCTTTTATATTGCTGAAACAGAGGAAAAAAAGAGAGGAACTATAATTTTCTATACAATTCACCTTATACAACCGTTAAAACAAATTCAAGAAAGTTCTTGCAACAAGAGGGGAAAAAAAGAATATATCATTTTCCTAAAAGAACAAAATATATTGGATGCCCACTTTGTATATATTGGATTGAAATTTCAAAAACTAAAGTAATTTCCCTTGCAATTTTAATTTTAAAACTGTTGAAAGAAACCCAATCTTTTCCTTACTGATTCCATCCAAGAAAGAACAGAGCTCAAGTACTCAAATAAAGGAGCCAAATATATCAAAAACCCACCAACCCGTATACATCTGGAATGAAAATTCAAAAACCAAAGCAATTTCTTTTTTTACCCAACTTCTAAAAAATCTAAAAAAAACCAACGCTATAAATATTATGCAGCAAAAGAAAGTAAATACATAATGAAAAAGAATTATAGATGATATCCTGTGCTACAAGTTAAACAGATTCAGGTGTAATAAAACATCATTACATGTTTTGATGGAAGAAAGACAAAAGGGATTTCAAAGCATCTATTTTGAAACCAAAAAAACCCTAGAGAGGGAGAGAGACCAAGAGAGAAAGAGAGACAGAGAGACCGAGACAGAGAGGGAGAGAGATTGAGCGAGAGGGAGGGATTGAAAAGGAAAAAATCCTAGACAGAGAGAGAGAGAGAGAGCATACCTGGAAAAATATGTGGGAAAATTGCCGAACCCATGATATAGGAGAAACCCAGAAGGGAGAAAGTAAAGAGGAATGACATTTTGAAATAATGAAATGAAACGATGATATTGAAGGCAGACTAAAATACGCATGCTAGACAGTTGGCGAGATATAGATTAAAATTATAGACACGTATTGGATGACAGAGAAACCAAGAGCAAGCACAGGGAAACAACAGACCATGATAACACGTGGCTTACATGCCGCAAGTTTTCGCACGTGGCTTCCCAGGCAAAGCAACAACAAAAATGGTGAAATTGCCCTACAAAGATCGGGACATATGAGGAAGATTTACAAAACAAGGGCAGGGAATTAATGCAAAAGTTGGTTGACGAACTTCTGTTGGTTTACACTTTTAGAATAGTAAGGATTCTTAGAGTAACCCTAGAAGACCAATGGCAGTTTAGCACAATTCATCAAATGGCAACACAGGAGTATTAATCCTGGGATTGTTTCCAAACTTCACATAAACTCCCGGGCACAATGAAATGCCTGAATTTACTCTCTTAAATTTTCCAAATCTTTAAAGAAGATATGACAAGGCTTTTCATAGGTTTTGGAGGTCTTTCTAAAACTTGAAGCTCAGAAGTTTCAATTTACCAAAACTATGGGAGGAAGTGCTCGGTTCTGAACTCTTATCTAAAATCCACATTAAGAGCAATTGCCACTTTTCCAATACCTGAGAACATACAAAGCCTTGAAAACAAATTCCCATGTTCTGTTCTATATTTAGAGAAAGCACAAATTTTCTTTACAAATGGATTAATACCAGATTATCTAGGTATATAATGATAGTGCCATTCTGCTTAGGCTCATTTAATGGAACTGCTAATCCACATCAAAGTGAAGAATAGTCCAAATAATTGGAGTTCTTATCTTAACCGAGGCATACAATTTTGTAACACAGTCACACAGCTCTCTTATAAATGTGATTCCAACATTCTTCTTCACAATTCCTATTACAACCACTCAAAATTTGAGAGCCTAGTACCCATAATGGCAGGGGTAAGCCACCGAGCCTAGCAAGGTGTGATTTAATTCATCTTTTCCGTGAACTTGGGATCACTAAGGCAATCCGAATTCCACACAAAAGAGAGTGACAGAGTCGCCACCTAGATGAGGTATCTGGGACCCATAATTGACCAAAAATCTAGACTCGTTACCTGGTTACGCGAATGGAAGGTATGTGGAGTTACCACCACATGCACCATTCCTGCCCGATAATTGGTCTTCAATTCCAAAAGTTAACTCTTTTGAATTTTTTTAAATAATTATTTTTTTAAATAATTAAATAATTATTATTTAAATAATTAAATAATTATTATTTAAATAATTAAATAATTAAATTTTATTTAATTAAATTTTTTATTTAATAATATAATTAATTTTTTTTTAACAAGAAACAAATATCATCTTTGAATCTCTTGGGAAATGATATTTTCACTCCCCCTTATAACATACACAGTCAGCAACTTTATGTCAAATAACGTCAATAGGGGCGCCAATGCGTACTACAGGGGGAGTGAAAATATCATTCCCCTCTTGCTGGAAACATTGTTTAAGTTCCCCAAAAGGTCAGAAAAGACAAGATATAACAAACAAATTAACACTTACATTAAATCCACAGTAACACATATTAAAATTTTTGGTCATATCTTTTCAAACAACAGTGCTTAGTAACCAGACAACAAAAACAAACACTATTTAATAACCATAAAAGCAAAGACACACAACAGAGACTCACAACAACACTCTCCCCGCACGACTCTACCTTAACCCAAGAAAACCGAGAGATTTGTGATGGCTGGAGGCTAAGCCCCCGACTATCGAAGAAGAAGCAGAAGAGCCCAGCTCCATTCCGTCCTTCTTAGTCGCCGAATGTACACCAAACTTGCTGGGGGCTTTCCTAAGTGACATCTTCGTCGATGCTCCTCCGCCGGTGCCTCCGTTGTGCTCGTCGTCTTTATTGGGTGACATCACTCCCTTCGGGACCCATACGTGCGCCGCCTCGCAATCTTCCCTTTTGATGTGATTGTTGAAATCATTTTTATTATTGTAAGAGTTCCCACAATCTTTACAGATTTTCTTAAAAATTTTGTAGCAACTACGGTTATGCCTTGTAATGTCTTTCTCGTCATAAAATCGTTTATTCTTCGGCAAACATCTTTGGCAGATGAAAGTTTCTACTGGTTCATTGTTTTTTGAAATAAGGGTATTCATTTTTGAAACTTTTGATGTAGTAAGGAACTAAGGATTTAGGGTGATTTTCAAAATATATAATAAGATAATTTTCTAAAAAAAGTAATAATATCATCAAAAGGATTAGATGATCCAAACCCTTCATTTCAAAGGCCTTGCCTTAAATTTGGACGGTTTGGATCATTAACCTTTAGAATGTCTATTTTAATTTTATAGGGCTTTAAGAGGGTTGCCCTTCAAGAAAAATATCATTTGCTTAAATGAGTTCCTCTGTAGGAAGATTATGAAGATCATTACATTTGAAAGGGTTCATCTGCAAGAAGATTATTTGCTTTAAAAAGGTTCCTATTACCAAAATTAAAATAAAAACTCTCTGTTTGAATATTGACTTTGCATGTCTGATAAGAATATGCAAATAAAAGCAAAGATGTTTCAATAAAAAAATTCATTCCAAAGATATTTCAACAAAAAATTCATTCCAAATCACCATTTCTGATACTGATTCTAGCATTCTGTCATTCTCCTCGTTTATTATTTTAACAAAAAATTCATTCCAAAGATATTTCAACAAAAAAATCATTCCAAAGAAACGAGGTATGAGGATTGCAAGAATTTTTTGGAAAAGTTTAGGAAATAAAGACTTAGAATAGTGTTTACTATGCCATTGTTTGATTACTAGCGAATAATCTTTCCTACCATCCAAACAGGGCACGAAGAATATGCATATCCATCATTTAAGCTCCTCCCAACTTTGTGAGCTTTGATTAGATAATTAGAATATTGCTCTGGCTTTGTACTTATCTGGCTTTTTACTGCTCTGGCTTAGTATGCGTATCTATAAAATCTTAAGTTACATCGCCAAAGCTACATTCTTTCCCGGGTTAAGAAACAAAAAATGAGAAGAAGAAAAGTGATCTATTTACCCCTTTCTCTTCCCAAGGCTACCCACCTCCCGTATGTATATATATATGGCTACTCTTTTTAGTTTTTACAGTACCGGGGTGGCCCAGGGAAGAAAATTGGGTGAATATATCATATTCATAAAATTAATATTATGAAATTTTTTTAAAAAAAAATTATTTAATAATATTAACTTATTATTAAAATTTTAAATAAATAATAAATTTATAATTAAATTTATTTATTTTTTATTATTAATTATGGTATTTTTTTGTTTTGTTTTTTTTTAAATAAAAATAAAAATTTCAAAAAATAAATATTTTAACATAATTATTTTTTTTAAATAATTTTTTTATTTATAATTTATTTAAAAAAATAATTAAATAATTATTATTTAAATAAGTAAATAATTAAATTTTTTTTAATTAATTTTTTTTATTTAATAATATAATTAATTATTTTTTTAACAAGAAACAAATATCATCTTTGAATCTCTTGGGAAATGATATTTCCACTCCCCGTGTAGTGCGCTTTCACGCCCTCTTATAACGTGCACAGTTGGCAACTTTATGTCAAACAAAGTCAATAGGGGCGCTAATGCGTACTGCAGGGGGAGTGAAAATATCTTTCCCTTCTTGCTGGAAACATTGTTTAAGTTCTCCAAAAAGTTAGAAAAATTAAGATATAACAAGCAAATTAACACTTACATTAAATCCACAGTAACACATTAAAACTTTTGCTCCTATCTTTTCAAACAACAGTGCTTAGTAACCAGACAACAAAAATAAACACTACTTAATAACCATAAAAGCAAAGACACACAACAGAGACTCACAACAACACTCTCCCCGCACGACTCTACCTTAACCCAAGAACACCAAGAGATTTGTGATGGTTGGGGGCTAAGCCCCCGACTATCGAAGAAGAAGCAGAAGAGTCTAGCTCCATTCCGTCCTTCTTAGTCCAGGAATGTACACCAAACTTGCTGGGGACTTCCATGAGTGACATCTTCGTCGATGCTCCTCCGCCGGTGCCTCCGTTGTGCTCGTCGTCTTTATTGGGTGACATCACTCCCTTCGGGACCCATACGTGCGCCGCCTCGCAATCTTCCCTTTTGATGTGATTGTTGAAATCATTTTTGTTATTATAAGAGTTCCCACAATCTTTACAGATTTTCTTAAAATTTTTGTGGCAACTACGGTTATGCCTTGTAATGTCTTTCTCGTCATAAAATCGTTTATTCTTCGGCAAACATCTTTGGCAGATGAAAGTTTCTACTGGTTCATTGTTTTTTGAAATAAGGGTATTCATTTTTGAAACTTTTGATGTAGTAAGGAACTAAGGATTTAGGGTGATTTTCAAAATATATAATAAGATAATTTTCTAAAAAAGTAATAATATCATCAAAAGGATTAGATGATCCAAACCCTTCATTTCAAAGGCCTTGCTTTAAATTTGGACGGTTTGGATCATTAACCTTTAGAAGGCCTGTTTTAGTTTTATAGGGCTTTAAGAGGGTTGCCCTTCAAGGAAAATATCATTTGCTTAAATGGGTTCTTCTGCAGGAAGATCATGAAGATCATTACATTTGAAATGGTTCCTCTGCAAGAAGATTATTTGCTTTAAAAAGGTTTCGATTACCAAAATTAAAATTAAAATTCTCTGTTTGAATATTGACTTTGCATGTCTGATAAGAATATGCAAATAAAAGCAAAGATGTTTCAACAAAATAATTCATTCCAAAGATATTTCAAAAAAAAATTCATTCCAAATCACCCTTCTGATACTGATTCTAGCATTCTGTCATTCTCCCCGTTGATTATGTCAACAAAAAATTCATTCCAAAGAAACGAGGTATGAGGATTGCAAGAATTTTCTGGAAAAGTTTAGGAAATAAAGACTTAGAATAGTGTTTACTATGCCATTGTTTGATTACTAGCGAATAATCTTTCCTACCATCCAAACAGGGCACGAAGAATATGCATATCCATCATTTAAGCTCCTCCCAACTTTGTGAGCTTTGATTGGATAATTAGAATATTGCTCTGGCTTTGTACTTCTCTAGCTTTTTACTGCTCTGGCTTAGTATGCGTATATATAAAATCTTTAGGTTTGCCGCTTCTTGCTCTTACGCATACTGGTCTGGCTTAGTATACGTATCTATAAAATCTTAAGTTACATCGCCAAAGCTGAATTCTTTTCCGGGTTAAGAAACAAAAAAGGAGAAGAAGAAAAGTAATCTATTTACACATTTCTCTTCCCAGGGCTACCCACCTCCCGTATGTATATATATGGCTACTCTTTTTAGTTTTTACACTATCAGGGTGGCTCAGGGAAGAAAATTGGGTGAATATATCATATTCCTAAAATTAATATTATGAAATTTTAAAAAAAATAAATTTATTTAATAATATTAACTTATTATTAAAAAATTTAATAAATTATAAATTTTATAATTAAATTTAATTATTTTTTATTTTTAATTATTGTAATTTTTTTGTTTTATTTTTTTTAGAAATAAAAATAAAAATTTTAAAAAATAAATATTTTAACTTAATTATTTTATTTATAATCTATTTAAAAAAATAATTAAATAATAATTATTTAAATAATTAAATAATTATTATTTAAATAAGTAAATAATTAAATTTTATTTAATTAAATTTTTTTATTTAATAATATAATTAAATTTTATTTTAACAAGAAAGAAATATCATCTTTGAATCTTTTGGGAAATGAAATTTTCACTCCCCCTGTAGTGCGCTTTCGCGCCCCCTTGTAACGTGCACAGTCGGCAACTTTATGTCAAATAACGTCAATAGGTGCGCCAATGCGTACTGCAGGGGGAGTGAAAATATCATTCCCCTATTGCTGGAAACATTATTTAAGTTCCCCAAAAGGTTAGAAAAGATAAGATATAACAAGCAAATTAACACTTACATTAAATCCACACTAACACATATTAAAACTTTTGCTCCTATCTTTTCAAACAACAGTGCTTAGTAATCAGACAACAAAAACAAACACTACTTAATAACCACAAAAGCAAAGACACACAACAGAGACTCACAACAACACTCTCCCCGCACGACTCTACCTTAACCCAAGAAAACCGAGAGATTTGTGATGGCTGGGGGCTAAGCCCTCGACTATCGAAGAAGATGCAGAAGAGCACAACTCCATTCCGTCCTTCTTAGTCCCCGAATGTACACCAAACTTGCTGGGGACTTTCATGAGTGACATCTTCGTCGATGCTCCTCCGTCGGTGCCTCCGTTGTGCTCGTCGTCTTTATTGCGTGACATCACTCCCTTCGGGAGCCATACCTGCGTCGCCTCGCAATCTTCCCTTTTGATGCGATTGTTGAAATCATTTTTGTTATTGTAACAGTTCCCACAATCTTTACAGATTTTCTTAAAATTTTTGTGGCAACTACGGTTATACCTTGTAATGTCTTTCTCGTCATAAAATCGTTTATTCTTCGGCAAACATCTTTGGCAGATAAAAGTTTCTACTGGTTCATTGTTTTTTGAAATAAGGGGATTCATTTTTGAAACTTTTGATGTAGTAAGGAACTAAGGATTTAGGGTGATTTTCAAAATATATAATAAGATAATTTTCTAAAAAAAGTAATAATATCATCAAAAGGATTAGATAATCCAAACCCTTCGTTTCAAAGGCCTTGCCATAAATTTGGACGGTTTGGATCACTAAATTTTAGAATGTCTGTTTTAGTTTTCTAGGGCTTTAAGAGGGTTGCCCTTCAAGGAAAATATCATTTGCTTAAATGAGTTCCTCTGCAGGAAGATCATGAAGATCATTACATTTGAAATGGTTCCTCTGCAAGAAGATTATTTGCTTTAAAAAGGTTCCTATTACCAAAATTAAAATAAAAACACTCTTTTTGAATATTGACTTTGCATGTCTGATAAGAATCTGCAAATAAAAGCAATGATGTTTCAACAAAAACATTCATTCTAAAGATATTTTTAAAAAAAATTCATTCCAAATCACCCGTTCTGATACTGATTCTAGCATTCTGTCATTCTCTCCGTTTATTATCTAAACAAAAAATTCATTCCAAAGATATTTTAACAAAAAATTCATTCCAAAAAAACGGGGTATGAGGATTGCAAGAATTTTCTGGAAAAGTTTAGGAAATAAAGACTTAGAATAGTGTTTACTATGCCATTGTTTGATTACTAGCGAATAATCTTTCCTACCATCCAAACAGGGCACGAAGAATATGCATATCCATCATTTAAGCTCCTCCCAACTTTGTGAGCTTTGATTGGATAATTAGAATATTGCTCTGGCTTTGTACTTCTCTAGCTTTTTACTGCTCTGGCTTAGTATGCGTACATATAAAATCTTTAGGTTTGCCGCTTCTTGCTCTTACGCATACTGGTCTGGCTTAGTATGCGTATCTATAAAATCTTAAGTTACATCGCCAAAGCTGAATTCTTTTCCGGGTTAAGAAACAAAAAAGGAGAAGAAGAAAAGTAATCTATTTACACCTTTCTCTTCCCAGGGCTACCCATCTCCCGTATGTATATATATGGCTACTCTTTTTAGTTTTTACACTACCAGGGTGGCTCAGGGAAGAAAATTGGGTGAATATATCATATTCCTAAAATTAATATTATGAAATTTTTTTTAAAAAAAAATTATTTAATAATATTAACTTATTATTAAAAATTTTAATAAATTATAAATTTTATAATTAAATTTAATTATTTTTTATTTTTAATTATTGTAATTTTTTTGTTTTATTTTTTTTAGAAATAAAAATAAAAATTAAAAAAATAAATATTTTAACTTAATTATTTTATTTATAATCTATTTAAAAAAATAATTAAATAATTATTATTTAAATAATTAAATAATTATTATTTAAATAAGTAAATAATTAAATTTTATTTAATTAAATTTTTTTATTTAATAATATAATTAAATTTTATTTTAACAAGGAAGAAATATCATCTTTGAATCTTTTGAGAAATGAAATTTTCACTCCCCCTGTAGTGCGCTTTCGCGCCCCCTTGTAACGTGCACAGTCGGCAACTTTATGTCAAATAACGTCAATAGGGGCGCCAATGCGTACTGCAGGGAGAGTGAAAATACCATTCCTCTATTGCTGGAAACATTATTTAAGTTCCCCAAAAGGTTAGAAAAGATAAGATATAACAAGCAAATTAACACTTACATTAAATCCACACTAACACATATTAAAACTTTTGCTCCTATCTTTTCAAACAACAGTGCTTAGTAATCAGACGACAAAAACAAACACTACTTAATAACCATAAAAGCAAAGACACACAACAGAGACTCACAACAACACTCTCCCCGCACGACTCTACCTTAACCCAAGAAAACCGAGAGATTTGTGATGGCTGGGGGCTAAGCCCTCGACTATCGAAGAAGATGCAGAAGAGCACAACTCCATTCCGTCCTTCTTAGTCCCCGAATGTACACCAAACTTGTTGGGGACTTTCATGAGTGACATCTTCGTCGATTCTCCTCCGTCGGTGCCTCCGTTGTGCTCGTCGTCTTTATTGCGTGACATCACTCCCTTCGGGAGCCATACCTGCGTCGCCTCGCAATCTTCCCTTTTGATGCCATTGTTGAAATCATTTTTGTTATTGTAACAGTTCCCACAATCTTTACAGATTTTCTTAAAATTTTTGTGGCAACTACGGTTATACCTTGTAATGTCTTTCTCGTCATAAAATCGTTTATTCTTCGGCAAACATCTTTGGCAGATAAAAGTTTCTACTGGTTCATTTTTTTTGAAATAAGGGGATTCATTTTTGAAACTTTTGATGTAGTAAGGAACTAAGGATTTAGGGTGATTTTCAAAATATATAATAAGATAATTTTCTAAAAAAAGTAATAATATCCTCAAAAGGATTAGATGATCCAAACCCTTCGTTTCAAAGGCCTTGCCTTAAATTTGGACGGTTTGGATCACTAACCTTTAGAATGTCTGTTTTAGGTTTATAGGGCTTTAAGAGGGTTGCCCTTCAAGGAAAATATCATTTGCTTAAATGGGTTCCTCTGCAGGAAGATCATGAAGATCATTACATTTGAAAGGGTTCATCTGCAAGAAGATTATTTGCTTTAAAAAGGTTCCTATTACCAAAATTAAAATAAAAACACTCTTTTTGAATATTGATTTTGCATGTCTGATAAGAATCTGCAAATAAAAGCAATGATGTTTCAACAAAAACATTCATTCCAAAGATATTTTAAAAAAAAATTCATTCCAAATCACCCTTTCTGATACTGATTCTAGCATTCTGTCATTCTCCCCGTTTATTATCTCAACAAAAAATTCATTCCAAAGATATTTCAACAAAAAATTCATTCCAAAGAAACGGGGTATGAGGATTGCAAGAATTTTCTGGAAAAGTTTAGGAAATAAAGACTTAGAATAGTGTTTACTATGCCATTGTTTGATTACTAGCGAATAATCTTTCCTACCATCCAAACAGGGCACGAAGAATATGCATATCCATCATTTAAGCTCCTCCCAACTTTGTGAGCTTTGATTGGATAATTGGAATATTGCTCTGGCTTTGTACTTCTCTGGCTTTTTACTGCTCTGGCTTAGTATGCGTATATATAAAATCTTTAGGTCCGCCGCTTCTTGCTCTGACGCATACTGGTCTGGCTTAGTATGCGTATCTATAAAATCTTAAGTTACATCGCCAAAGCTGTATTCTTTTCCGGGTTAAGAAACAAAAAAGGAGAAGAAGAAAAGTAATCTATTTACACCTTTCTCTTCCCAAGGCTACCCACCTCCCGTATGTATATATATGGCTACTCTTTTTAGTTTTTACACTACCAGGGTGGCACAGGGAAGAAAATTGGGTGAATATATCATATATCTAAAATTAATATTAAGAAATTTTTTTTAAAAAAGTTTATTTAATAATATTAACTTATTATTAAAATTTTAAATAAATTATAAATTTTATAATTAAATTTAATTATTTTTTATTTTGAATTATGGTTTTTTTTGTTTTGTTTTTTTTTAAAAATAAAAATAAAAATTTTAAAAAATAAATATTTTAACTTAATTATTTTATTTATAATCTATGTAAAAAAATTATTTAAAAAATAAATAATTAATTATTATTTAAACAATTAATTAATTATTATTTAAATAAGTAAATAATAATTATTATTTAAATAAGTAAATAATTATTATTATTTAAATAAGTAAAGAATTAAATTTTATTTAAGTAATTTTTTTTATTTAATGATATAATTAAATTTTGTTTTAACAAGAAAGAAATATCATCTTTGAATCTCTTGGAAAATGGTATTTTCACTCCCCCTGTAGTGCGCTTTCGCGCCCCCTTATAACGTGCACAGTGGCAACTTTATGTCAAATAAAGTCAATAGGGGCGCCAATGCGTACTGCAGGGGGAGTGAAAATATCATTCCCCTCTTGGTGGAAACATTATTTAAGTTCCCCAAAAGGTCAGAAAAGATGAGATATAACAAGCAAATTAACACTTACATTAAATCTACAGTAACACATATTAAAACTTTTGCTCCTATCTTTTCAAACAACCGTGCTTAGTAACGAGACAGCATATACAAACACTACTTAATAACTATAAAAGCAAAGACACACAACAGAGACTAACAACAACATTCTCCCCGCACGACTCTACCTTAACCCAAGAATACCGAGAGATTTGTGATGGTTGGGGCTAAGCCCTCGACTATCGAAGAAGATGCAGAAGAGCCCAGTTCCATTCCGTCCTTCTTAGTCGCCGAATGTAGATCAAACTTGCCGGGGACTTTCGTGAGTGACATCTTCGTCGATGCTCCTCCACTGGTGCCTTTGCTGTGCTCGTCGTCTTTATTATGTGATATCATTCCCTTCGGGAGCCATACGTGCGCCGCCTCTGAATCTTAACTTTTGATGTGATTGTTGAAATCATTTTTGTTATTGTAAGAGTTCCCACAATCTTTACAGAATTTTCTTAAAATTTTTGTGGCAACTACGGTTATGCCTTGTAATGTCTTTCTCGTCATAAAATCGTTTATTCTTCGGCAAACATCTTTGGCAGATGAAAGTTTCTACTGGTTCATTGTTTTTTGAAATAAGGGTATTCATTTTTGAAACTTTTGATGTAGTAAGGAACTAAGGATTTGGGGTGATTTTCAAAATATATAATAAGATAATTTTCTAAAAAAAGTAATAATATCATCAAAATGATTAGATGATCCAAACCCTTCATTTCAAAGGCCTTGCCTTAAATTTGGACGGTTTGGATCATTAACCTTTAGAAGGTCTGTTTTAGTTTTATAGGGCTTTAAGAGGGTTGCCCTTCAAGAAAAATATCATTTGCTTAAATGGGTTCCTCTGCAGGAAGATCATGAAGATCATTACATTTTAAAGGGTTCCTCTGCAAGAAGATTATTTGCTTTAAAAAGGTTCTTATTACCAAAATTAAAATAAAAACTCTCAGTTTGAATATTGACTTTGAATGTCTGATAAGAATATGCAAATAAAAGCAAAGATGTTTTAGCCAAAAAATTCATTTCAAAGATATTTAAACAAAAAATTCATTCCAAATCACCCTTTCTGATACTGATTCTAGCATTCTGTCATTCTCCCCGTTTATTATTTCAACAAAAAATTCATTCCAAAGAAATTTTAACAAAAAATTCATTCCAAAGAAACGGGGTATGAGGATTGCAAGAATTTTCTGGAAAAGTTTAGGAAATAAAGACTTAGAATAGTGTTTACTATGCCATTGTTTGATTACTAGCGAATAATCTTTCCTACCATCCAAACAGGGCACGAAGAATATGCATATCCATCATTTAAGCTCCTCCCAACTTTGTGAGCTTTGATTGGATAATTAGAATATTGCTCTGGCTTTGTATTTCTCTGGCTTTTTACTACTCTGGCTTAGTATGCGTATCTATAAAATCTTTAGGTCCGTCGCTTCTTGCTCGGACGCATACTCGTCTGGCTTAGTATGCGTATCTATAAAATCTTAAGTTACATCGCCAAAGCTGCATTCTTTTCCGGGTTAAGAAACAAAAAAGGAGAAGAAAAGTAATCTATTTACACCTTTCTCTTCCCAAGGCTACCCACCTCCCGTATGTATATATATGGCTACTCTTTTTAGTTTTTACACTACCAGGTTGGCCTAGGGAAGAAAATTTGGTGAATATATCATATTCCTAAAATTAATATTATAAATTTTTTTTAAAAAAAATTATTTAATAATATTAACTTATTATTAAAAATTTAAATAAATAATAAATTTATAATTAAATTTAATAATTTTTTATTATTAATTATGGTAATTTTTTGTTTTGGTTTTTAAAAAAAAAAAATTTTAAAGTTAATTATTTTTTAAAAAAATTTTAATTTATAATTTATTAAAAAAAAATTTAAAAATAATTAATTAATTATTATTTAAATAATTAAATAATTATTATTTAAATAAGTAAATAATTAAAATTTTAATTTAATAATATAATAATTTTTTTTAACAAGAAAGAAATATCATCTTTGAATCTCTTGGGAAATGATATTTTCACTCCACCTGTATTGCGCTTTCGCGCCCCTTTATAAAGAGCACAGTCGGCAACTTTATGACAAATAACGTCAATATAAGTGCCAATACGTACTGCAGGGGGAGTGAAAATATCATTCCCCTCTTGCTGTAAACATTGTTTAAGTTCCCCAAAAGGTCAGAAAAGATAAGATATAACAAGCAAATTAACACTTACATTAAATCCATAGTAACACATTAAAACTTTTGCTCCTATCTATTCAAAAAACAGTGCTTAGTAACCAGACAACAAAAACAAACACTACTTAATAACCATAAAAGCAAAGACACACAACAGAGACTCACAACAACTCTCCCCGCACGACTCTACCTTAACCCAAGAAAACCGAGAGATTTGTGATGGCTTAGCCCCCGACTATCGAAGAAGAAGCAGAAGAGCCCAGCTCCATTCCGTCGTTCTTAGTCGCCGAATGTATACCAAACTTGCCGGGGACTTTAATGAGTGACATCTTCGTTGATGCTCCTCCGCTGGTGCCTCCGTTGTGCTCGTCGTCTTTATTCGGTGACATCACTCCCTTCGGGACACATACGTGCGCCGCCTCGTAATCTTCCCTTTTGATGTGATTGTTGAAATCATTTTTGTTATTGTAAGAGTTCCCACAATCTTTACAGATTTTCTTAAAATTTTTGTGGCAACTACGGTTATGCCTTGTAATGTCTTTCTCGTCATAAAATCGTTTATTCTTCGGCAAACATCTTTGGCAGATGAAAGTTTCTACTGGTTCATTGTTTTTTGAAATAAGGGTATTCATTTTTGAAAATTTTGATGTAGTAAGGAATTAAGTATTTAGGGTGATTTTCAAAATATATAATAAGATAATTTTCTATAAAAAAGTAATAATATCATCAAAAGGATTAGATGATCCAAACCCTTCATTTCAAAGGCCTTGCCTTAAATTTGGACGGTTTGGATCATTAACCTTTAGAAGGTCTGTTTTAGTTTTATAGGGCTTTAAGAGGGTTGCCCTTCAAGAAAAATATCATTTGCTTAAATGGGTTCCTCTGCAGGAAGATCATGAAGATCATTACATTTTAAAGGGTTCATCTGCAAGAAGATTATTTGCTTTAAAAAGGTTCCTATTACCAAAATTAAAATAAAAACTCTCTGTTTGAATATTGACTTTGCATGTCTGATAAGAATATGCAAATAAAAGCAAAGATGTTTCAACAAAAAAATTAATTTCAAAGATATTTCAACAAAAAATTCATTCCAAATCACCATTTCTGATACTGATTTTAGCATTCTGTCATTCTTCCCATTTATTATTTCAACAAAAAATTCATTCCAAAGAAACGGGGTATGAGGATTGCAAGAATTTTCTGGAAAAGTTTAGGAAATAAAGACTTAAAATAGTGTTTACTATGCCATTGTTTGATTACTAGAGAATAATCTTTCCTACCATCCAAACAGGGCACGAAGAAAAGGCATATCCATCATTTATGCTCCTTCCAACTTTCTGAGCTTTGATTGGATAATTATAATATTGCTCTGGCTTTGTACTTCTCTGGCTTTTTACTGCTCTGTCTTAGTATGCGTATGTATAAAATCTTTAGGTCCGTCGCTTCTTGCTCTTACGCATATTGGTCTGGCTTAGTATGCGTATCTATAAAATCTTAAGTTACATCGCCAAAGCTGAATTCTTTTCCGGGTTAAGAAACAAAAAAGGAGAAGAAGAAAAGTGATCTATTTACCCATTTCTCTTCTCAGGGCTACCCACTTCCCGTATGTATATATATGGCTACTCTTTTTAGTATTTACACTACCAGGGTGGCCTAGGGAAGAAAATTGGGTGAATATATCATATTCCTAAAATTAATATTATGAAATTTTTTAAAAAAAATTTATTTAATAATATTAACTTATTATTAAAAATTTAAATAAATAATAAATTTTATAATTAAATTTAATTATTTTTAATTATTAATTACGGTAATATTTTTGTTTTGTTTTTTTAAATAAAAATAAATATTTTAAAAAAATATTTTAACTTAATTATTATATTTTAAATAATTTTTTTATTTATAATTTATTTTAAAAAATAATTACATAATTATTATTTAAATAATTAAATAATTATGATTTAAATAAGTAAATAATTAAATTTTATTTAATTAAATTTTTTTATTTAATAATATAATTAATTTTTTTTTACAAGAAAGAAATATCATCTTTGAATTTCTTGTGAAATGATATTTTCAGTCCCCCTGTATTGCGCTTTCGCGCCCCTTTATAACGTCCACACTCGGCATTTTTATGTCAAATAACGACAATAGGGGCGCAAATGCGTACTGCAGGGGGGGTGAAAATATCATTCCCCTCTTGCTGTAAACATTGTTTAAGTTTCCCAAAAGGTCAGAAAAGATAAGATATAACAAGCAAATTAACACTTACATTAAATCTACAGTAACACATATTAAAATTTTGCTCCTTTCTTTTCAAACAACAGTGCTTAGTAACTAGATAACAAAAACAAACACTACTTAATAACCATAAGAGCAAAGACACACAACAACTCTCCCCGCACGACTTTGCCTTAACCCAAGAAAACTGAGAGATTTGTGATGGCTGGGGGCTAAGCCCCCGACTATCGAAGAAGAAGCAGAAGAGCCCAGCTCCATTCCGTCGTTCTTAGTCGCCGAATGTACACCAAACTTGCCGGGGACTTTAATGAGTGACATCTTCGTTGATGCTCCTCCGCTGGTGCCTCCGTTGTGCTCGTCGTCTTTATTCGGTGACATCACTCCCTTCGGGACACATACGTGCGCCGCCTCGCAATCTTCCCTTTTGATGTGATTGTTGAAATCATTTTTGTTATTGTAAGAGTTCCCACAATCTTTACAGATTTTCTTAAAATTTTTGTGGCAACTAACGTTATGCCTTGTAATGTCTTTCTCGTCATAAAATCGTTTATTCTTCGGCAAACATCTTTGGAAGATGAAAGTTTCTACTGGTTCATTGTTTTTTGAAATAAGGGTATTCATTTTTGAAACTTTTGATATAGTAAGGAACTAAGGATTTAGGGTGATTTTCAAAATATATAATAAGATAATTTTCTAAAAAAGTAATAATATCATCAAAAGGATTAGATGATCCAAACCCTTCATTTCAAAGGCCTTGCCTTAAATTTGGACGGTTTGGATTATTAACCTTTAGAAGGTCTGTTTTAGTTTTATAGGGCTTTAAGAGGGTTGCCATTCAAGGAAAATATCATTTGCTTAAATGGGTTCTTCTGCAGGAAGATCATGAAGATCATTATATTTGAAAGGGTTCCTCTGCAAGAAGATTATTTGCTTTAAAAATGCTCCGATTACCAAAATTAAAATAAAAACTCTCTGTTTGAATATTGACTTTGCATGTCTGATAAGAATATGCAAATAAAAGCAAAGATGTTTCAACAAAAAAATTCATTCCAAAGATATTTCAAAAAAAAATTCAATCCAAATCACCCTTTCTGATACTGAATCTAGCATTCTGTCATTCTCCTCGTTTATTATTTCAACAAAAAATTCATTCCAAAGATATTTAAAAAAAAAATTCATTCCAAAGAAACGGGTATGAGGATTGCAAGAATTTTCTGGAAAAGTTTAGGAAATAAAGACTTAGAAAAGTGTTTACTATGCCATTGTTTGATTACTAGCGAATAATCTTTCCTACAATCCAAACAGGGCACGAAGAATATGCATATCCATCATTTAAGCTCCTCCCAACTTTGTGAGCTTTGATTGGATAATTAGAATATTGCTCTGGCTTTGTACTTCTCTGGCTTTTTACTGCTCTGGCTTAGTATGCGTATCTATAAAATCTTTAGGTCCGCCGCTTCTTGCTCTAACGCATACTGGTATGGCTTAGTATGCGTATCAATAAAATCTTAAGTTACATCGTCAAAGCTACATTCTTTTCCGGGTTAAGAAATAAAAAAGGAGAAGAAGAAAAGTGATCTATTTACCCATTTCTCTTCCTAAGGCTACTCACCTCCCGTATGTATATATATGGCTACTCTTTTTAGTTTTTACACTACCAGGGTGGCCTAGGAAAGAAAATTGGGTGAATATATCATATTTCTAAAAATAATATTATGAAATTTTTAAAAAAAAAATTATTTAATAATACTAACTTATTATTAAAAATTTAAATAAATAATAAATTTTTATTATTAAATTTAATTATTTATTATTATTAATTATGGTAATTTTTTTATTTTGTTTTTTTTAAAAATAAAAATAAATATTTAAAAAATAATTATTTTAACATAATTATTTTTTAAATAAATTTTTTATTTATAAGTTATTTTAAAAAAGTATTTTAAAAAATAATTAAATAATTATTATTTAAATAAGTAAATAATTAAATTTTATTTAATTAGTTTTTTTATTTAATAATATAATTTATTTTTTTTTACCAAGAAAGAAATATCATCTTTGAATCTCTTGGGAAATGATATTTTCACTCCCTCTATAGTGCGCTTTCACGCCCCCTTTTAACGTGCACAGTCGGCAACTTTATGTCAAATAACGTCAATAGGGGCGCCAATGCGTACTACAGGGGGAGTGAAAATATCATTCCCCTGTTGCTGTAAACATTGTTTAAGTTCCCCCAAAAGGTCAGAAAAGATAAGATATAACAAGCACATTAACACTTACATTAAATCCACAGTAACACATATTAAAACTTTTGCTCCTATCTTTTCAAACAACAGTGCTTAGTAACCAGACAACAAAAACAAACACTACTTAATAACCATAAAAGCAAAGACACACAACAGAGACTCACAACAACACTCTCCCCGCACGACTCTACCTTAACTCAAGAAAGCTGAAAGATTTGTGATGGCTGGGGGCTAAGCCCCCGACTATCGAAGAAGAAGTAGAATAGCCCAGCTCCATTCCGTCCTTCTTAGTCGCCGAATGTACACCAAACTTGCTGGGGACTTTCATGAGTGACATCTTCGTCGATGCTCCTCCGCCGGTGCCTCCGTTGTGCTCGTCGTTTTTATTGGGTGACATCACTCCCTTCGGGAGCCATACGTGCGCCGCCTCGTAATCTTTCATTTTGATGTGATTGTTGGAATCATTTTTGTTATTGTAAGAGTTCCCACAATCTTTACAGATTTTCTTAATATTTTTGTGGCAACTACGGTTATGCCTTGTAATGTCTTTCTCGTCATAAAATCGTTTATTCTTCGGCAAACATCTTTGGCAGATGAAAGTTTCTACTGGTTCATCGTTTTTTGAAATAAGGGGATTCATTTTTGAAACTTTTGATATAGTAAGGAACTAAGGATTTAGGGTGATTTTCAAAATATATAATAAGATAATTTTCTAAAAAAAGTAATAATATCATCAAAAGGATTAGATGATCCAAACCCTTCATTTCAAAGGCCTTGCCTTAAATTTGGACGGTTTGGATCATTAACCTTTAGAAGGCCTGTTTTAGTTTTATAGGGCTTTAAGAGAGTTGCTTTTCAAGAAAAATATCATTTGCTTAAATGGGTTCTTCTGCAGGAAGATCATGAAAATCATTACATTTGAAAGGGTTCCTCTGCAAGAAGATTATTTGCTTTAAAAAGATTCCTATTACCAAAATTAAAATAAAAACTCTCTGTTTAAATATTGACTTTGCATGTCTGAGGAGTTTTGGCCCCTGGGCAAATCGTGAGCTAAGAGCCGCTAGGATTAAGTTGGTGTGGACAATTAGTATTCAATTACATGGCCACTAATGGACAATTTTGAGAATAGGATTAACAATATGGTCAACATAAGGGCATTTTGTTTTTTTAGCTCACAAGTAGCTGAGAGACAGGTCCCGTCTCAAATCAAGGATAGGTGATGAAGAAAAGATGAACATCACCTTCTCCCTTGAATGAATTTTTCATGGAAAACCCCTTGGAAATATGATTTCCATTCAAATTGAAACCCAAGATCTAGATATATGCTAAACTCAATTTTAATTTCAAATTCAAAGCCTAGTTACCAATGCAGGGAAAGTGACCTACTTATAGGCTTCCCAATTACACAAAGACTCAACGACCCCTACTCAGTATGAAATGACAAAAAAAAACAAGTAACAATATAAATGGTCTAAACTATCCTTGCAAACTAATGAAAATGACTAGGCTACCTTACTAACACAAGAGAGACCTAATCTAATGGTCAATCACAAGCCGATGTAGAGATTTCTAGGGGATGCATCTACATCGCCCACTAGAAATGGCATGTCACCCAAAGTTTCCAAGGTCAGGCAATTCTAGCGATCCAATCAAATGAAACGCCAGTAATGGTGGCTAGGGAGTGTGCAACTCTAGCCATCCAATCAAATGAAACGCCAGTACTGGTGGGCTAGGGAGTGTGTTGGGACTTGGGACATGGGACCAAGCCAAGGGCTAAGAATTTCCACTTTACAAAACAGAAACACACCTCATTCTTGCTAGAAAGACTTGCTAAACATAGAGACAAAATGACTTCCCAAAACCCACCCAAAAAGGCTTCCTTTATTCGCAACCCTCAACATTGATATTGGCCCTTACATACACAACTAGGAAAACCTTTCATAGAAGCAATATCTTTGAAATGAAAATAGAAAAAGGGAAAAAAAAATTATGAAATCTCCTTGTCAACCCATCTGAAAACCATTGTAAACTACACCATTAATCGAACGAGTCGGGATGAGAATCTCACATGGTGCCGTTCCTGCGTCTCTCTGTCCGACTCGTGTAGCAATTGACGTAGTAGACCTCTCTTGAAACATCAATTAAAAATCATCACAAATTCTCCCAAAGTGATCATGCATCCCATCAAATTTCGGCCCAAATTGAGTAGTTTTGGGCTTCTTACTTAAACCATGCTATCCAGCCAATCCAGGTACTCTCTGCCATCCTTCTTCATCATGTAATCTTGCAAGAAATAAGCCAAAGAGCCATCAATGCGTCTTACTTCCAGGTAATTGTATAAATCTTTCTGTAATTGCTCAACCAAATCCCTGCAGAAGAAAGAATAAAGTTAGCTCGTACCCGAAAAGCCCAATTCTTTACTTCAGCTAAGACTGTTAGCCAGACAACCTTGGTATTCTTTTTGTGTGTGTTATACTGATAAAGAGAAAACCATTGTTGAATAAAATAAAAAAAACCACAATCTTACTTTAGATAGATATGTCCCGATACATTTTCTTGGTTTGATTGAAAGTATCCCTTTTGCAGGTTTTATAGGTACCCAACCCAAAGATCCCCGCTTTTCCTCTGCTCAATTGATACCCCATAGCACTTTTTTAGCATCGATCCCATTCTTAGTATTTTTATTAAATTTAGCCCCGGTATCAATATCACTCCGGTTACCAATACCGATATTTTTTCTAAAACAAAAATTGAGAATTCTACGTTCAAAATATTTTCTACCTAGATTTTTACCTGTATACATAATAGATTCTTCTCCTAAATAATCATTAATAACAATATTCCCCAGTACATAACACGATTCGGGTTTAGGCGTGTTGTAATTATACATAACACGATTCGGGTTTAGGCATGTTGTAATTGTACGGGATCTCTCATCTCCGTTTTAAATACATGGGGATATATATATATATATATATATATATATATATATATATATATATATATATATATATATATATATATATATATATATATATATGAGGAAAATGATTGTGAGCTTGAAGCTCATATAGCTTATATGAGCTTGAGGGCCCAAACACATGTGGACCCACATTGTTAGAATGATCCAAAGCATTCATTTGAAAGGCCCTTACATAGATAGGGTGTGTACAAAAAATCAGGTCGATAGGATCATCCTAACCCTTCCAAAAGTGGAGGGCAAAATGGACAGACACCGTTTGCCACAAATCTGCCCATTTTTGCCCTCCGCTTTTGAAGGGGTTAGCATTATCCAATGAAGCTGATATTTGGTACACACCCTATCTTTGATGGGGCCTTGCAAATAATTGGTTTGGATCACCACAAAAAATGTGGGACCCATGTGTTTGGGCCCTCAAGCTCATATAAGCTATATGAGCTTCAAGCTCACAATCATTTTCCTCATATATATATATATATATATATATATATATATATATATATATATATATATATATATATAGAGAGAGAGAGAGAGAGAGAGAGAGAGAGAGAGAGAGAGAGAGAGAACGGTTCCTACACATATGTGTAGATAAGTTATCTACACACTAGCTTAAAATACAGTGGGGGCCACATTATTTGGGTGATCCAAACCATTCATTTTTAAGGCCCTCACATAGATAGGGTGTCCACAAAAAATCAGATCCATAGGATCATCCTAACCATTTGAATTGTGGAGGCAAAAAATAGACTAATTTGTGAAGGTTTAAAGACATCCATTTTACCTCCAAAAATCGTAGGGTTGGGATGATCTTATGGATCTGATTTTTTGTAGACACCCTATCTATGTGAGGGCCTTTAAAATGGATGGCTTGGATCACCCAAACAATGTGGGCCTCCACTGTATTTTAAGCTAGTGTGTAGAGAACTCTCTACACATATGTGTAGGAACCGTTTTCTCTCTCTCTCTCTCTCTCTCTCTCTATATATATATATATATATATATATATATATATATATATATATATATATATATATATATAGAAAACGGTTCCTACACATATGTGTAGATAAGTTATCTACACACTAGCTTAAAATACAGTGGGGGCCACATTATTTGGGTGATCCAAACCATTCATTTTTAAGGCCCTCACATAGATAGGGTGTCCACAAAAAAATCAGATCCATAGGATCATCCTAACCATTCGAACTGTGGAGGCAAAAAATGGACTACTTTGTGAAGGTTTAAAGACATCCATTTTACCTCCACAAATCGTAGGGTTTGGATGATCCTATGGATCTGATTTTTTGTAGACACCCCATCTATGTGAGGGCCTTTAAAATGGATGGCTTGGATCACCCAAACAATGTTGCCCCCACTGTATTTTAAGCTAGTGTGTAGATAACTTATCTACACATATGTGTAGGAACCGTTTTCTCATATATATATATATATATATATATGAGAAAACGGTTCCTACACATATGTGTAGATAAGTTATCTACACACTAGCTTAAAATACAGTGGGGGCAACATTGTTTGGGTGATCCAAGCCATCCATTTTAAAGGCCCTCACATAGATGGGGTGTCTACAAAAAATCAGATCCGTAGGATCATCCTAACCATTCGAACTGTGGAGGCAAAAAATGGCTAATTTGTAAAGGTTTAAAGACATCCATTTTACCTCCACAAATCGTAGGGTTGGGATGATCCTATGGATCTGATTTTTTGTAGACACCCTATCTATGTGAGGGCCTTTAAAATGGATGGCTTGGATCACCCAAACAATGTGAGCCCCCACTGTATTTTAAGCTAGTGTGTAGAGAACTCTGTACACATATGTGTAGGAACCGTTTTAAGCTAGTGTGTAAAAAACCCCGTGCGATGCACGGGCCGACAAAGAACTATACGGACCACGTCAAAGGTTGATCCAAACCGTCCATGTGATGGAACACAACATAAATAAGTTGTGCCCCAAAAATCATTTCCATAGGCCGATCCTAGCCCTCCAATCTATAGATGTTTCCATAATTCCTCTTATCTTAAATCCGATGGTCAAGATCACCCTATAGTTTTTTAATTAAAAAACCATAAAGGAGGGGGGTAAGATCGAAATTATATGGCTTTAATGGGTGCCTTTGTTAAAAGCATAAAGGAGGGGGTATGATTGAAATTATTTGATCTAATGGGTGCCTTTGTTAAAAGCATAAAGGGGGGTAGGATTGAAATTTTCTCGGTGAAAAGATGCGGATGGCAACTTTTGCTAGAAAAAAAAGAAGAAGTAATCATTACAAATAAAAGATCCTCGTGCAAAGATGGGCATGGCAAATGATGGCAAATGTTGGTAGCAAAAAAAAAAATTAATCATTACAAAAAAAAGTAAATAAGCTAAAGTTATAAAGTTTTCAATGAAAAATTACCTATAAATGGTTACAAAGTTTTAAAATTACGAAAAAAATACGAACAACATGTAGTAATATATGACAATTACTGGAAAAAAGTCAAACATCTCTGACATAACTATACACAGAAATACAGTGTATATCTTTCTCTTTACAAGGAGGTATACACAGAAGCTACATGTATATGGGGTAAATTGAGGGGACGTATTCCTTTCTATACACAGAAATACAGTGTATATCTTTCTCTTTAACAGGAGGTATACACAGAAGCTGCATGTATATAGGGTAAGATTGAAATTATATAGTTGAATGGGTGCATTTGTTCCAAAAAGTCAAAAACTGTGACGTGTAAATCTCACAGAATTTTGAAAATATTCAAAAAATTCTCTAATTTCTCTTCTGCTATAATATATATATGAGAAAACGGTTCCTACACACATGTGTAGATAAGTTATCTACACACTAGCTTAAAATACAGTGGGGGCCCACATTGTTTGGGTGATCCAAACCATTCATTTTTAAAGCCCTCACATAGATAGGGTGTCCACAAAAAATCAGATCCATAGGATCATCCTAACCATTCGAACTGTGGAGGCAAAAGATGGACTAATTTGTGAAGGTTTAAAGACATCCATTTTACATCCATAAATCGTAGGGTTGGGATGATCCTACGGATCTGATTTTTTGTAGACACCCTATCTATGTGAGGGCCTTTAAAATGGATGGCTTGGATCACTTAAACAATGTGGGCCCCCACTGTATTTTAAGCTAGTGTGTAGAGAACTCTCTACACATATGTGTAGGAACCGTTTTCTCTCTCTCTCTCTCTCTCTCTATATATATATATATATATATATGAGGAAACTGTTGGTGCGCTTAAGCTCACCAAACTTATGGTGAGCTTAAGCGCCCAATCACATGGGGGCCCACTTTGTTAGGATGATCCAAAGCATTCATTTGAAAGTCCCTTACATAGATGGGGGGTGTACCAAAAATCAGCTCCATAGGCTGATTTTTGGTACAGCCCCTATCTATCATAAGGCCTTGCAAATGAATGGTCTGGATCACCACAGAAAAGTGGGCCCCCATGTGATTGGGGAGCTTAAGCGCACCATAAGTTTGGTGCGCTTAAGCTCACCAACAGTTTCCTCTTTAGCTCACCAAACTTATGGTGAGCTTAAGCGCCCCAATCACATGGGTCCCACATTTTCTGTGGTGATCCAAACCATTCATTTGCAAGGCCCTATCATAGATAGGGTGTGTACCAAAAATCAACTCCATAGGATCATCTTAACCCCTCCATTTGTGGAGGATAAAAATGGGCAGATTTGTGGACAAATAATGTCTGTCCATTTTGACCTCCACAAATGGATGGGTTAGGATGATCCTATGGAGCTGATTTTTGGTACACACCCCATCTATGTAAGGGCCTTTGAAATGAATGCTTTTGATAATCCTAACAAAGTAGGCCCCAATGTGATTGGGCGCTTAAGCTCACCAACAGTTTCCTCTCTGTCTCTCTTATATATATAGAGGAAACTGTTGGTGAGCTTAAGCTCACCAAACTTATGGTGAGCTAGCTTGCCCAATCACATGGGGCCCCACTTTGTTAGGATGATCCAAACCATTCATTTGAAAGTCCCTTACATAAATGGGGGGTGTACCAAAAATCAGCTCCATAGGATCATCCTAACCCCTCCATTTGTGGAGGACAAAAATGGACAGACACAAATCTGCCCCATTTTTGTCCTCCACAAATGGAGGGGTTAGGATGATCCTATGGAGCTGATTTTTGGTACACCCCCTATCTATGATAAGGCCTTGCAAATGAATGGTTTGGATCACTCCCCAAAATGTGGGACCCATGTGATTGGGCAAGCTAGCTCACCATAAATCAGCTCCATAGGATCATCCTAACCCCTCCATTTGTGGAGGACAAAAATGGACAGACTTGTGTCTGCCCTATTTTTGTCCTCCACAAATGGAGGTGTTAGGATGATCCTATGGAGCTGATTTTTGGTACACCCCCCATCTATGTAAGGGACTTTCAAATGAATGGTTTGGATCATCCTAACAAAGTGGGCCCCCATGTGATTGGGCAATGTAGTTCCTAGATGCATTTAATTTCAATGTAGTTCCTAGATGCATCTTTTGATTTTTTTGATTTAGTTTGGTTCAATCTATATGAGAAATCCTAAGTGTTTTAATCAATTTAATTTAGGGTTTGAAAAATGATCAAGAAATAAATAAAACAACCCTAAAACCCTACTGGAGTGTGTGTAGGGTCGACTTGAGCTTGTAATCTAGCCTTTTTCTTGAAGCTTTCTTTTTAATTAGATCCTCCACTTTCTTTACGAAACCATAGAACTCTGTTTCTAAGGGTTTTTTTTTCCCATTCCATGAGTAGTAGTACTTGCAGTAGTAACAGGAAATATAAAGAAAGATTGGAGAAATTATACCCACACTACTCATTTTATTGAACAGTTTTCTAGTTGGATGTTGATAGTTTGTAAGAAATTGACCAAACTGGATTAAGAACCATACAAAATCCTTCAATGCAGTTAACCTTCGACCCCCATTTCTAAACGGGAGATTTTATAGTGTCATGCGTGAAGTCCAATATTTTTCAAAAGGTACTCATAGGATGATCTAAACCATTCATTTGTTGGGTCACCAAGTAAATGACCGGTTTGGATCATCCTATGAAGTGGGCCCTACAGTACCTTTTATAAAATACTGGACTTCGCACACACCTTATAAAATCTCTATAAATGGTTCCTCAAATTTCAGATTAAATTTTCTGTTCCTTTTTTTTTCCTAGGAAAAGCCGGAATATATTTAAGAGGATAAGAACAAGTAGAGTTTTTTATATGGTGTAAACCTGTATGGTCTAGTATTTTTCATAAAGTACCGTACAGCTTACGCATAGGATGATCCAAACCGTCCATTTAATGGGCCACAACATAAATATGTTGAGCCAAAATATCATTTCCCAACCATCCGATATATTGGATGCTAGTTCCAAACCCTCAATTTTTAATCGGGTTGGCTTTTCCAACCCTAACCCAATCCAATCCGAGGGAATGCCAATCCAGCCTGAGCCCCCCAAAAAAATAAAAAAATAAAAAAATGGGGTTGAGCCCGGCCCAAGAGCTTAGTTTAGAGTGATATTGAGCGGATTTCACCTCTGTCCCAACTAAGTGTATCGTCCGATATCAGTCTATTCACTTTTCTATGAAAGGCTGAGATTAAAAAGCCTATTGCTAAGACCCATCGCAGAGAAAGGCATTTTGCCAACCATCTGTTTGAATGAGAGAGGGGCGACTCTAGTCGGATCGTCAAAAGAACCTACGTTATTATCTCCCCTTCTATATTTAATATCTGTGTCCTTTCTCTGAGTTACTAAAAAAAGGTGTTTACTTGATCGTGAAGAAAGAAGAGCAGCGTAAGTGTTACATATATAAAATGAAATGGTAACTCAGCAAGAAAAGCAGCATAATCCCTTTCCTTGTCATTGAAAAATTGGGTTACGAAATGGGGAGTTGTGGTATTCTTCCTATAACCCCCCTGGCCCTATCTCTCAACTACTCAAGATCTACCTCTCCCCCATGCCTCTCCTTCTCACACTCATTCATACCTTTTGCTCCTCTTCCTACCCTATCTCTCTCACGTCTCAACTCCTCCAAAGGTACTTCTCTTTCTAATATATCTAACCTATTTTGTTTGGAATTATTTGGCCCTCTTTCTTTTCGATTCTATTGATGATGGCATTTGAATCGATTCTCAAAATCCAAAACTATCAGGGAGGGACTTCATATATTGACTCAATGCAATCATCCCATCACTTTAACCATCTATTGATGGTGGTGACTATACTCAACTTTCTGTGTTTTCTTTGTGAAACTACCGGTTACTCCAAGAGCTTAACCTGTTAGTTGGAGAAGGCGTTATTTAATCTTTTATACTTTAACACTCCCCCTCACATGTGGCCCCTCTTTTGGGTTTTTGCTATCCCCAGGTTTGAACCCAGCCATTTGCTCTGGTACCATGTGAAACTACCAGTTACTCCAACACCTTAAGCTGTTGCCTGTTGGAGAAGGCGTTATTTAATCTTTTTTACTTTAACAATCTTAACTCTTTATGCCATTTGCTGAAAATCGAACAATTTTTATTTGGGAAATAATATACTCTCCTCCTTTTTTCTTGGGACAACCATCTCTAGTGTAAAAAAACGTAGTCATAAGAGGTGAAATTTTTTAGATTTGCTAGGGACCATCACAGAAGGCATTTCACAGCTGGGCTGTTGCATGTGAGAGCAGCCACCTCAGATGAATTGAATGAATTAGACAAAATTTGAGGCTATGTGGCATGTGCTCCTCTCACATGCAACAGCCCGACCGCGAAATGCCTTCTGCATGGTCCATAGCAAATCCCTTATCATATATAGGGATTTGCTAGCGTCCATCGTAAAAGGCATTTCGCTGATGCTCTGTTGCTTGTCAGAGCACCCGCACAGTGAATGAAGACAAAATCTGCTGAAAAGTGAGCCTGTGTGGCTGCTCAGGCATGCAACAGAGCATAGCAAATCCCTCATATATATTATATTAGTAATTTTGTAAAGCTTCTTATTTCAAAGACACCATAAACACTAATAATTTCATTGAATTTAACATATATTGTTGTCAATATGCAACAATTATATCTCTTAGTTGAATAATATGATTATATGCTAATGCTATTTTATGCAAACAATTTCTAGAGACTATTCAATGAAGCTCTAAATCTCCATTACTTATTTACATTTGTTTTTTTTTATATGCTCAACTTGTTTATCCTAATGCCATATCTCTTTTCTCAGCTTCCAGTCCTATCAAATCCAAGAAGAAAGACATTAACAATGACATGGGAAAGCATTCCAAACTTCCCCACTGGTTGGCCTCTCAGCATCGACTTCCATTGCTAATGCTCCCTGATAAAGAGCATAGTGAATCTCATCAGTTTTTCAGTCTCTCTGAAAACAAGCTTTATGATATTCAAATACCAGAATTTCAAGGGAAATGGTGTTGCGGATCCTCCAAGGGATGGGTGGTCACAGTAGATGACAGGTCCAACATTCATCTTTTAAATCCCTTATCAAAAACCCAAATCCAACTTCCCTCACTTGATAAATTCACGTACCCCCAAATGAGTGATGAGCCTGAAATACCAAGGGACTACAGGTATATGCGCAAGATTATTTTATCAGCAGATCCAATTTCAACTCCAAACTACATTGTTGTCACCTTTGTCACTAATGATTCGCTATTTTCCTTCTATAAACCGGGGGATGAGGGATGGACTACAGTAGAGAATCAATGGGGTCCATATGAAGATGCCATATATTACAAGGGTCAATTCTATTGCATCACTAATTGGGGTTATGTTGTAGCTTGTGACTTTACTTCCTATGGTTTTCCCAAGTTTAGAAAAGTTTGCAACGACGAAAGCGGAGGAGGTAATAGGGAATATATAGTGGAAGCATCTGGGGAGTTATTGAAGGTTTTCAGACGCTATGAGTACCATCCCAAGTATATAAGATACCTTGAAAAAGAGCGAGATAAATCGCCAAATGAAGATATTGATCTGGAAAGTTTGAAATGGACTACGAGGACATCTTATTTTGAAGTTTTTAAATTGAACCAGAAAACAAAAGAGTGGATTCAGGTTAGAAGCTTAGGCAAACACGTGTTGTTCTTGGGCTTGAATTGCTCCTTCTCTCTTTCAGATCGTGAGTTGAAGGGAAACCGTATCTACTTTACCGATGACAATCTTTCTAATGACGCGCGGGGTATTGATAATGGCATATACAACTTGGAAACGGAGAGTACAGAACCATGTTATCCCAACTCTCTGTCTTGGATTCCAAAGCCCATGTGGCTCCATCCAAATCTATGGTAGGTAGTGATCATTTGTAATGCCACTAGTTTCCTTTTTATTGTTCCTACTCATTTTTTTCCAAGTCTAGATGTGGTGAGAAATGCTGCCATGTTGCTTGTTTGAAATTCTAAACAAGTTTTGGTTACTCTCACTAGATGTAGCCATAATTACAAATTTGAATTTTGGGCTTATCTGGTTGTGCAAATTTATGTTGACCTTACAAAAATGTTACCACACTCATTTTGTTTTTCTAAATAAGACACAGGCAAACTGAAAATGGATTTGTTCATACACACGTTTCACTGCTACTTTTGAAATATTTTTTGCATTTCTTATTACCTTTATAATTATACATGAGAAATTGATGAATTATTTGCAAATATACAAGAAATGTACATTTAATTTTCAAAATTATGAGATTAATTAATTTATTCAGGACTATGAAGTGTAAAATAGGGCATAAAGTTCACAGTTCTTTGGCCAAATTTGCAATTATTCACTGAATTTAGTAGCTATTGGTGGAATAAGAGGTCCCAAGGCTTCTAATTTGAGTTAATCCTCGGCATACAGTCTATGTAGGAGTGTACCAAATTACTAAGGACAAATTGAATCATTGACGTTGAATTAGTTATTATTTTGCATTGCCAACAAATTTTTGAAGTTTTAAGAAAAAATTACTTGAAACTCCCCTAGAAGGTGGGAACTGCGCTTCCAAGGAATCGCATTTTGTAAGCTGGATATGCGATGCTTCTCAAAAACTGTGAAAGCGTGTTTTTGATTCGTAGGAAATGAGTTTCCTAGTTTTGGGAAGTGTGTTTCCCAAAGTTTTTCTTTTTTCTTTTTATTTTTTCATTTTACCTTACCGTGTTTTTAAATTTTGAATCTTTTATTAAATCATAAATATACATGTGTCGCAGTTGTTAATTTATTCCTTGATTAATTATAAGAAGATGTATTTAAAGTTCCCTTTTTATTTCCTCTATTAAATTTTTTGATTTTTTGTATATTGATTATTAAGTTGTTCTCAGTTGATTAATCACAAAAAGAGGGAGAAGAAGACGAATCAAGAAAGACGAGAAGTATAAGAAGTTGTTTTGATTAAATTACAATACTAAACTAACAGTTTAACACTATGATCTATGCATGTATGTATATATTAGTAACTAGAGGTTGGATAGCAAAACGGGAATCACGTTTGGAAAAAAAGACAAGAGCCTCTGTCGTGACAAGTGCGCGAGAGACAAATAGAAGAGGGGGGGGGGGGGGGGGAAGGGGGCGCACGAATCCCCACAAAAGAGGCAAAACTCTATCTGAGATTGACTAAATCACCAGTCAATCTCACCATCGTCTTTATTTTCTAAACGGGATCCCATTTTAAAAGTATTTTCCTTAGTAACTAAATAGATTAATTGATGTTACTTAGTCGCTTTATATTTAAGTGAGAACTTATCGATTTGCCACACTTCAGTCTAGTATATACGTAATGTTGATGCGTATATGCAGTTATATTCAATTGACAAAAAAAGTGATGTTAATTTGTTTCTTTATTTAAGCAATTAATCATTTTAATTTTCTATTTTAGACTTATTTTTCATTAACTTTGACCTTTGATATTTTGATTAATGATAGGGAATTAGATTTGCAAATAAATTTGTTGTGTTAGTTGGAATTATGATTTAATCTTGGTTGGAATTCCGACTCCTTTATGGTGGTTGGATTTGATTGTGGCTTATCTTGCTTGGAAACTTGAATTCACTTGCTTTTAAATTTTACAAACATTGAAAATTGAAACTAGATTATAAAAACTTATTTTTAATTGTCATGATTTCCTTAATAATTATTTTATTTTATATTTTCACCAACTTACACTTTGTGCACTTTTTGTTAGCTTCCTTTGTGCTTCCCTTTACGCTTTCCTTCATAGTTCCCCAACCCTTTACGCTTCTCGATTGCTCTCTTCCTGAGAGCCCTCTCGTCCTGCTTTCGCTTCTCGCATCAACAACTATGACTTAAATAGGTTATAGGGCATAAAAATTCATGTTTCTTTGAAAATTTCCTAATTATTAGTAATTCTTGGAAAAAATTTCTAATTATTAGGTGAATTTTGTAATGATAAAAATTTCTAAAAATTCCTTTGTGCTTCCCTTTACGCTTAGTAATTCTTTGATGGTTGGAGCTCAGCGAGTTTCCCCTTTGTTTCTGGTCTTTCTACATCTTTTTCTAAATGAGTTTTGGTATCTTTATCTGTGCTCTTTGCTGGTCTGACAGGCCTCCATTCTTGTCTTTGATTTTTTTCCTGGGCCTTTGGAGAATTTGTAACAACTGTTGGTACATGCTTTGGATTTCCAATCGTACGATTCTTACCCAACATTTTGCATGATGATTTCTGATGGGGTTGAAAGCTTAATGAAATTAGGCAGATTTTTTTCCAGCTTCGATTTCTACACAAATTCTGTCATAATTTAGTCTTTTCGAATCAGCTGTTTGTGTATCCATATAGAGAGGTTTTCCTATTAGGCTTTGCAATTTTACTGAGGCTATGAGGGGTCCAAAACTTTAGATGGAGCTCTGAAAGATGGAACCAGATAGGAATTGAAGATAGTCTCAATCTTTCTTGGGAGATATCTGGTGAACATCTTCGGAGAATTAAAGCTCTTCCTCTGTAATTGTGTATAGTCGCTTCCAGCACTTGTGTACAATCCTCTGGACTTGTAAACTTGTACAAGAAGAATCTGTTGTTCGTGGAGAATAACTGGAGCTCCCTTTTAAGCTTTTATTTTCTGGTGAGGTAATCTCTGAGGGCGACAAAATAAGGTCGTCTTCCTAAGAAGTATCCAATCAGACAATTCGCCCAGTTTTCTTCAGCCTCCTTTAGATCCTCTTCTTCGAAGTAGACTTCCAAATTCTCTGTTTTTGTTTCTGTGGGGCCTATATACTCCAATTTTGATGTTGAAGATTGATATGTTTTCTTCGCAAACAGGAGACTCATTTCCTTTGAAATTCTTTGTTCCTCATGAATTTCTCTAAAACCTCTCTGGTTGCTGTTAGTTGGTAATGATGGTCGGTTTTCTCTGCAGTACTAGTCATATTTCCAGAATCGTGAATGGGAGGGGCAAGTTCTTTTCTGAGCATGTTCCCAACTTTGGAAAACTCCGTGATTGCACCTTCGAGAAAGCTGAGAGTATTTCAAAAATTGGAGTGCACCAAATCTGTTCTTTTTCCTGGGCTCTTTCCTTCCTCATTGACCATGTGAAGAAGATTTCCAAGATTGGAATCTTCATTTCCTGTGAAAATTTCCTCTTCCAGTCCATCTCTGCTCCCCGTAACTTGCATTTTTCCTGAAATTTTTGGATTTTCTAATCTTCTTGGCAGGGGTTTCCATTTTGGGAGGTCTCCTTCAACCTCTGAATCTGGTCTGTAAGTTCTAGAGTGATGGCTGTTTGGAGCTTGTGACTGATCACTGTTGCAATGGGATAACTTGGGTGGCTTATATTTTTTGTTTATTTGATGAAAAACTAGTTGTTTATGATTTTTGATGCACTTTCTTAGATTAATCCGTTATTCATTTTCCTATCAGAAAATGTCTTATTTCATACTGACTGTTTTCCTCATTTCATTTTTCTTATAACATTGCAGAGTATTGACTGAAAAATCACCCATCAGTGAGGAACTGAATTGGGGACTGAATCATTTAGCTTAGGATTATGCATGGATGCGGATTCTCGATTCTAGCGAGGGCAACATCTCTATGGTTTGTTTATTGATATTAACGGTCAAGACTAGTTTAAATCAAGGACAGTCAATTAAGTCACCATCTTAGTTGTGTTTATGAAGGTATTCGTTGAACTCCTATTTTAGTATTACTATGTTGGATATGTGAGGTTCCTTTCTGTTAGGTTTCTTCATTGGAATAGAAATTATCATGGTCTGTTTGTACTTGACTTTGACTGGATTATTAAGGGATTGTTCATTGTATTTGCTTTTGGTTCACTTTTTTTTTGAATAACAATCTTTATTAGAAGAAAAAAAACATTGCCATGTCTTCTTACCATATTAAGCATCCCTATTGATGATTTAATACCCAATTTTATAAGTTATGGATATGGTTGATTTCCCTTAGGGATGAATTTAGGATCAGCTTTGAATCAAGTGATGTCCCTTTTTGTTTTTCATCTGCAAGTTAGCAGGCATGCGGGATAGACATTGGAGGAAACATAGTTTTGACTATAAGCTTCTTTTTTTCCTTTTTAAAGCAAAAGGGCTCTATTTGGGTTGCAAGATCTATAATAGGGAAAAGTTTGGAAGCGAGAGGCCCCTCCAGAATTTCCTGTTCTTCCATTGTTTGAGTACAAATGAAAAAATATGACTTGAACCAGAGCTGTGTGAGTTTTATTTAGAGGGTGCTTCAGTTTATGATGTTATCCCTCTAAATATGCCACAACCATATCATTTCCCTCTTATTATTATTTTTGCTTGGCCTAGATATATATTTTTTGTATGTTTTTGTTCCTATGTGTTTCTGAAATTATTAGTATTTTCTGTTTTTTGTCTGAATTTTTATATGATAATTTGAGAAAGAGGCTATTTGGATTGTTATTCATGCATCTGATTTTCAAAAGTGGGGTGGCTTGGATCACATGTCGACTAAGGCCATGTTTGGGAGCCATGAAAGTTTTTCCATGGAATATTTAGCTTACCAAGCGGTGGGAGAGGGAGAGAGAATTGAGAAGGCACTAGTCAAGAGAGGGTGAGAAATAGCTGAAGAAACAGGGAAAAAAAACTCAAAACCAAAATAGATTTTTTGTTTTCCCTTATTTTTCAGGTACTTTGCATCACCTCCTCATTCATGCCCTCTCAAGTCTCTCTCCCTCTCTCACCCTCCATGAAATGCTTCTTTATGAAGTGGCTGGAAGAGGGGCAAGGAAGGCCTTAGAGATAGAGAATTGAGAGGGCATGAGTGAGGACAGAGTGAGAAGTGGCTAAAAAACAGGTAAAAGAAAAACTATTCAAAATAGATTTTTTGTTTTCCTTATTTCCCAGTTGCTTCACTCGTCCCCTCTCAATTCTCTGCCTCTCCCTCTCTCAAGTCTCAACACTCGGGAAGTACCTAATTTTTCATGGCCCAACATGGAGTTTCACTTACAGAGTTACAGACCAATCGTGCTTGGATTTTTCTTTTGGGGAGAAGCAGAGATTTGAGAGGACACGAATAAGTAGAGGGTGAGTAGCTAAAAAAACAAGGAAAAAATCAATCATATTTTGAGTAGTGTTTTATATTTCCTTGTTTTTCAGGCTTTGCTCACTTGCTACTCATTCATGCCCTCTCAAATTTCTACTTTCTCATCCTCTACCCCTTTCTCTAGGGGTGCAACTCGGGTTGGGTCGGGTTGAGGCCAACCCGAATCCGACCCAACTTTCAAATTGGGTTGGGTTGGGTTGGGTCAGGTTGGGTTGAAAATTAAACACATTAAACCATCAAAAATAAAAAAAAGTTGGAAGGGTGATTTCACCCCCTAAACGGATAAACGGGCCCCACCCTAACGGTTTCTGTGATAATGGCTCACTGCACCAGGATAAATTCACCGTCCTTTAGGCTAAGCCTTTAACGTTTCTATTTACCTTGAAAGCTTAACGAGTAAGTAACGTGAAAGGGGGGATTTTATGCGTCGGAGGGGGGTAAATTCATTCCTTTTTAGTTTTTTTTTACTTTTACCATTTTAGGTAATATTAAAAGTAAAATAGAAAATAAAAATTTTTAGAGGGAAAATCAGAAAGGCAAAATTGCAACTTTCATTTTGAGTATATTTTATTATTTTAAAAATGCAAGTCGGGTTGCTGGGTCGGGTTCCCGACACCCCAACCAGAATTCAAATCGGGTTGAGTTTTTAATATGGTGTAAGCCCTTAGACCACACTGTAGGATGATCCAAACTGTCCATGTAATGGGCCACAGTGTAAGTAGGTAGTTCCCAAAATATCATTTCTATAGGATGATCCCAGCCCTCCGATCTATAGAGAAACTGCAAATTATGGAAACCTCTACAGATCGGAGGGATAGGATCATTCTATAGAAACGAGTTTTGGGGAACAACTTATCTAAGTTATGTTTCATCATATGGACGGTTTGGATCATCCTATGATATGGTCTTATAAGTGTTGCCCATCAAGCTAGGTTTAGGACATTTAGCCCATACAGTTGAATATTTAGATTAAGTGTTTCAAGAATTAATAGATTTCATAATCTGATTTTCAGTCACTACAAGAATCTAGGGTTTTTATGACTGACCTGGTAAAAGTCAAATTATCTAGTTTTTATCTGGTGCCAGAGTCTCAAGTCCCGTGGCCGGTATCGCCCTTGATATTTGACCCAACAGCAGCCCACTTTTTAAGAAGCTGCTGTTGGATCAAAACAAGGGCCGTAGCAGTTTTGTCCCACCGCCCACATGGGGCCTGCCATGTGGGCGGTGGGACAAAACTGCTACGCCTGCCATATAATTTCTCATCCACCAATGTGTCTTATTCCGGAGGATTACTAATGTATGACATAAATAATCTCAGCCAAAGGTGAAACGTAGGGCTGCAACTTGGGTCGGGCGGGTCGGGTTTTGGAGAACCCAACCCTACCCGAGAAATATCTCGGGTCGGGCTTTTTTTCGGAAAACCCACGATTCCCAAACCCGGCCCTACCCATGATAAATCTCGGGTCGGGTCGGATTTTTTCACGTTGACGCAATTTTTTAAGGAAAATTCTTGTTTGGCAAGGCAACTCAACTCATAGAAGCAGAAATTACACTCACATTACACTTGAATCAAACAATGATGTAATTACACTCACATTACACTTGAATCAAACAATGCTGTAATCAAACAATGTTGTAATTACAATCAAACAATGTTGAATCAAACACTTGAATCAATTCAACTCATAGAAGCAGAAATTACACTCACATACAATTACAGTGGGTGCGTAGGTTTTCACTTTTAACTTTTAACTAACAATAGAAAAAAATGTACATACTATAACTTATGTAACTCGGGTCGGATCGGGTCGGGTCGGCCCCCTTCAAACCCGGCTCGACCCGAGATTCATGTGGGCTTTTGAATGCTCAACCAGGCTCGACCCGAAACCCATGAAACCTGAACCCAACCCAGGCTATTTTCGGGTCGGGTCGATGCGGGTCGGGTAAAACCCGGCTCGAGTTGCAGCCCTAGTGAAACGTCCTAAAATGAAGGGTCCCTCTAAGGAAAAAAGCTACTTCTTTTTTGTCCGTAAAAAGTATAAAATTTTAGAAAAGGTTGGGTTGGCATTTCCTTGGGGTGGGTTGGAAAAAGTCAACCCTATTTAATTTCGGGTTAGGTGATGGTTGAGGCCTTGGCAACCTGACTCGAATCCAAACTCCGTCCTCTAATTCTAACCTGATTTTCTCAAGGTTATGTTTTTTCCTTCTATTTTTCTGTTTGGCCCTATGTGAACCCAAACCCAACCTGACTCAAACTGACCTAATTTCGGGTTAGATGAGTTGGGCACCTGAGCTGGACTCCTATTTTTTTGTGCATAAGAGGTATAAAATTTTAGAAATATTTTTCCTTTATAAACTTTTTCAAGAAATTTATGTAATCCAAACAAGGCGTTAGGCCTCGTTTGGATACCAGCAAGATTCATATTTGGATTTAGTTGATATTTTGAACTAGATCATATCCTTAGATTTCCAAATCACAGTGCAGAAAATTCTGATTTTCAAATCTTTTCTGCTAGACATCATTTAGAAATCAATATTTGTGGCAACTTCCGTCCCTCTCTTTCTCTCTCTCTCTCTCTCTTAAAACATGATCACGATGATGATTGATGTGTTTTGTATCCAAAACTCAAATCCAAATGAAAATACAAATACATGAGGTATCCAAACGGGCCCTTATATTATATGAGACAAAAAAAATTTAGATAGCACTGAATGATTCTCACAACGCAAAACGGAAGACTAGGTAACAGCACTAGACAGAACTGCACACATTATTAGCAGGGAGCTAATAGTAGATGCACCTTTTTTCATTATTTTTGTCTCTTGAAACAGTTTTTGAAATATAGAATCCAATGAAAAGATTTGAAAGAGAAGGGGGTGCACATACCAAAACGATGTTCCCTAACTGGGGTCATGCCATGGGATATGGAAGGTGGGGAAGAGTAAGGAAACAGTTATTTATGTATTTGTTTTATTCAAGGGCAATGATATTTTTCAACCCATTTTCTCAGCATTTCCACCTCCTTTGTGTTTCTTCATCTAGGAAAAGACAAACAAAAGGAGGGGGGATGCAGCTTTTCAAGGCAACATGAGGCGTGGAAATGCTGGAAAAGAGGGTGGAGATATCTTTTTTGAATGAAGCATTTAAGTACAGTAATCTATTTCCCCTTGGTGAAGAGATCAAGGAGACAACAATGTTGATTACTAAATTGAGTGAACAACCATTAAGGCCCTCCTGGTTTTGGATTTTGAGGCACTTATTTATTTATTTTGTTAAAAGGGAAATGATATTTTCCCCCCCCATTTTCTCGGCATTTCCACCTCCTTTTGTTTCCCTTTTCCTCAAAATTGCATTTTGAGTCCAAGCTCAATCAGTTCTCAAAATCCAAAACAAAGTAGCCTAAAAGAGAAACAAAAATTAACCTCAATTAGACCATGATAAAGAGAGGGAACACACAAGGGACCCACTTAAAGGAAATGTGATTCCTTACACAAAAAGTACTACTTGAAAACTTGAAAGCTCTATAGTCATCTCCTCATGGAGTGTATGATCAAAGTTAAAGGCCTTGTATATATAGCTCAGCCTTTTCTCCTGACATGGTATCATAGCGCAATTTTATTACAGCCAGATTGCGCCAGCTTCTTTGAGTTGTGGAATGAGATGGCCGCTAAGGTGGAGGGAAATAACGTTGTCGGTAGAGCCTATAAGCTTCCCGCCTACGAACACGACTGGCACGGAGGGGCTACGACCAAGTAGACTAATGAGCGCCTTCTCCATTTCCCTTCCTTTGCTATCCTGGTCAAGCTCATAGATGGCCGGGTTCACCCCGAGCTCGCAGAAGAGTCTCTTGATGGCATGGCACATGCAACAAGAGCTCGTGCTGAAAATCACCGCTGCCTTTTGGGAGGCCAAAGTCAACACCCTCTCCATCCCTCTAAATCAGAGGTAGTCTTCTCTTCGATTTTAATGACAGCAGAACGTCCGAATTTGGAGTGGAAAATGAGCCCTTTTCCTTTTTCTTTCCCACTGAAGTAGTGTAACTGAATGGAGTCTTGCAACAACTTAGACTCAAATATAAGGAAATTTCTTGGAAATATAGACTGATTTGGATAGAATTTGTTGAATTGGACCTTTTTTTGGGAAATTGATTTAGCAATGCAAATGGAAATGAACAATCAACGCGCGCTCTACTATGAAAGAAGATCTAAAGAAGAAGAGACAGGAAGAAAAACAAAAATCCTAAAATGGGTGGTGAATAAATTCAAGTAGGTTGTCACAAATCGAACAACCGAATTAAGAGAGAAAGGAAAAGAGAAGAAGATTGTTTAAGACTTTGTATAGACGAAGGCTTTGGTATGTATGAATTTGAGGGAGAAGGGGGAGTTATTTATAAGTACTTATGGGGATGGTGGATTGCATTTTTTTTTAATGGGGGAAATGGAAAGAGAATGTTCTGTTGATATTCCGGTGCACGCACAAAGTAAACCTTATCATTTCTCGATAGTGACCCACATGGAAATGGAATAAAATGTAGCAATACTTTCAAGGTACTGGTGGAGATACTGATCAGATAGACCCTGGTTTTTTAATTACACTTGACTATTCCAAAATGACATGGAAGCCCTTGTCTTTTCCTTCTCCATTAGCATGCCTTAATTTTAAACGCACGAGGCATTTTTATTTTTCAATTGTTCATGTCCTCTCCCTAATTTAAATAGTCCATTGCAGAAGGCACCGCGAAATGCCTTTTGTGATGGACCCTAGCAAATCCCATTTAAATATTGGGTAGTTACTCACCTATTATATTATACTTGGGACAGGCCCCTCTAGGTTATTCTTGGCTACTCTTACACTAGAGGGGGCTGTCCCAAGTAAAAATAAGGTGTAAATATGTCATTTTCCCATACCACACCATAGGATAATCCAAACCGTCCATTTGATGGGCCATAAACGTAAATAGGTTGCGTCCCAAGATATTTTTCCATAGGCGGATCCTAGCCCTCCGATCTAAATAGAAACTACATCTTATTCAACCTCTATAGATTGTAGGGTTGTGATCATCCTACGGAAATGATTTTTGGGGCACAACCTGATCCAAACCATGGACGGCTTGGATCATCCTATGTTGTGGAAGGTACGCTTCAAATTGAAAAATATCGGTGGGGTCTACGATTGGGCCTTAATGTTAGTGTACGACCAACTTCATAGGATTATCCAAACCATGGACGGCTTGGATCATCCTATGTTGTGGATGGGCCTTAATGTTACTGTACGACCACAGGATGATCCAAACCATTCATTTGATGGGCCAACCCTTTTGGGGGGCACAACCCATTTACGTTATGGCCCATCAAATGGACGGCTCGGATCATCCTATGGTCTGGACAGTACACTTCATTATCAAGAATATGGGTGGGGCCTAAATTGGGCCTTAATGTTACTATACGAACCACACCATAGGAGGATCCAAACCATGGACGGCTTGGATCATCCTATGTTGTGGACAGTACACTTCATTTTCAAAAATATGGGTGGGGCCTAAATTGGGCCTTAATGTTACTGTACGAACCACACCTTAGGAGGATCCAAACCATGGACTGCTTGGATCATCCTATGTTGTGGACGACACGCTTCAATTTGAAAAAAAATAGGTGGGGCCTACGATTGGGCCTTAATGTTACCAACTCCATAGGATTATCCAAACCATGGACGGCTTGGATCATCCTATGTTGTGGACGGGCCTTAACGTTACTTTACGACCAACTCCATAGAATGATCCAAACCATTCATTTGATGGGCCACAATGTAAATAGGTTGTGCCCCAAAAATCATTTCCATAGGATGATCACAACCCTACAATCTATAGAGGTTGTATAAGATGTAGTTTCTATTTAGATCGGAGGGCTAGGATCTGCCTATGGAAATGATATTTTGGGACGCAACCTATTTACGTTTATGGCCCATCAAATGGACGGTTTGGATTATCCTACAGTGGTATGGGCGGGGCTAGATGGGCCCACCATTCCACCAACGGTTTCTGTTGGGCCCACCAACTGTTCCTGTTGTGTGTGTGTGTGGAGAGAGAGAGAGTGGAGAGAGACCGGTCAAATAGTGGGAAAGTGACATATCCTAACGTTAGCCAGCCGTCCGGGGGGGGGGGGGGGGGGGAATATCAGCACCCTAATTTTATTGAGTTTATTTTTGGAAAAAATACAAATACACCCCCTCTAGTTTATGACACATTCAACTCTAACCCTGACTTTCCAAACGTGACAAGTACACCCCCTGAAGTTTTTATAACGTGATGGAGTAGACGGTGAGGCGGAAATGACCAAAATGCCCTCGTCTTCCCCAAATGAAAATTAGGGTTTTCAGACTTGAAAACTGAAATTTAGGGTTTGATTCAAACCCTCGTTTATTTATCAACATAAACCCTCGATTTAGGAGTTTTATTTGTCTTCATCCACACCATTATCATGATTTGCACATAAACCCTAATATTTTAGGGCTTTTTGTTTTTGTTTTTATCAATGTTTTTTTCTTAAAATGTGGGTTTGATGTAGCCATGGGGTGGGGTTTCATTGTTTGTGGTGGAGGTGACGACGGTGGCCGGGGATGGCAACTGCGGCGATGGCCGGAGGTGCGACGGCGGTGTTGGAAAATGGCGTAACCCTAATCCCTCTGCAAATGAGCGTATTTTTGTCTTCAAAATATTAACTATGGTTAGTTTCAGTCTTTCCGTCAAGTTAAACTGACGGAGGGGGTGTACTTGTCACGTTTTGAAAGTCAGGGTTAGAGTTGAATGTGTCAGAAACTAGAGGGGGTGTAAATGTAATTTCCCTTTATTTTCCTAAGGGTGGCAACGGGGCAAGGCGGGGTCGGATGTTGCATTCCCCGTCCCCGTCCTCGCCTCAAAGGAAATTCCCCATCCCCGCCTCATGCACTACGAGGAAATGTGTTTAATTGATTTTTTATTAGAAAATTCTACAAAAAATACATTTTAGAATGATATTAGGTAAAATTTAGGGATACTAAATGGAATTTGTGCTATGATAAGTATGGCTACCCAAATTAAAAGAGAAAAATCCAAATTTAATAACGAAAAATTCAATCTTGTGCGGGGATTACGTGGCGGGACGGGGCCAAAGCAATCCCATCCCCACCCCGTCCCCATCCCCGCTTAGATTGGGGAATACCCGCCCCGTTCGGGGCGGGGCTGGGTAGATCCCCTTTTTTCACAGGTTTAATTGCCAGCCCTAATTTATTGAGGAGCATCTACTGAGGTCGAGAAAGGAGAGGGATTTATCCAATGGAAACACCTTTTTACGTAGCAAGATTCTCATCCACCTCCTGAATGAAAATGAAAAGCCAAAAAGTTGAGAAAAAAAAGGACAAAAAAGTATAAAAATGAAGAAAATAAAATCCACAATTCAAAAAAGGGCAGTGATAATTCGACCCCCAAATATCTTAAATCGACCCCTGTGTCTTTCTCTCTCCTCTGGGTTACAGAGAGAAAGACACATTGGGGTCGATTTAAGATATTTGGGAGTTGATTTATCACTCCCCTTCAAAAAAAATATAACAGCTACTTTATCCGATATATACCTAAGAATTATTGTAAATATGATTTAATATGGGCTTAAACCTAAATCATTCTTGATCATTTCAATTACAAATGGTGAGAAAATTACTCTGGTTTGGATTCCGATCAACAGATGAGGTGAAAAATAAAATGTAGGCCACAATCCACATCTATTGAAGGGTAAAAATCATTTGATCAAAACAATCTATGATAAGGCACTAGAGTCACTGATCTAGATAAAAAATTGAACCACCATATATATATGCTAAATCTGGTTGCATTATTGGGGTTAGCAAAGTTGGTAGCTAGTGGGGTTCGATTTTTGGTATACTTGTACAATTTGCATTGTGATTGACAGTAGTAATCTGGTGGGCCCCACCATAGATAAAAAAAATCAGTTGATCCTAGCTGTCTGATCAGTGGGTTGCAGATGGTTGGTCATGGATAAATGAGCAATAATTCACATTCAACGCACTAATCAAATGATCCCTGCCATCTTATCATTAAACATTTTCTTGGACAATTGCCCATGACTTTAGGGGTCCTTCGGATCAGATCCACCTAATTCTTAGTCACAATCCGTCCGGATAAGATTATTGAACCAATCCTTTTTGGAGTGTTTTTCGGATTCTACATTTAGTTTCGGTCATGATCCATTTCAAATCGGACCGTCCAGTACCTACAACTGTGCACATTTAAGTAGGGCTGCAACTCGAGCCGGGTTTTACCCGACCCGCATCGACCCGACCCGAAAATAACCTGGGTCGGGTTCAGGTTTCATGGGTTTCGGGTCGAGCCGGGTTGACCATTCAAAAGCCCGCATGAATCTCGGGTCGAGCCGGGTTTGAAGGGGCCCGCCCGACCCGACCCGACCCGAGTTACATAAGTTATAGTATGTACATTTTTTTCTATTGTTAGTTACAAGTTAAAAGTGAAAACCCACGCACCCACTGTTATTGTATGTGAGTGTAATTTCTGCTTCTATGAGTTGAGTTGATTCAAGCGTTTGATTCAGCATTGTTTGATTGTAATTACAACATTGTTTGATTACGACATTGTTTGATTCAAGTGTAATGTGAGTGTAATTACATCATTGTTTGATTCAAGTGTAATGTGAGTGTAATTTCTACTTCTATGAGTTGAGTTGCCTTGCCAAACAAGAATTTTCCTTAAAAAATTGCGTCAGCGTGAAAAAACCCGACCCGAGATTTATCATGGGTAGGGCCAGGTTTGGGAATCGTGGGTTTTCCGAAAAAAAAAACCCGACCCGACCCAAGATATTTCTCGGGTAGGGTTGGGTTCTCCAAAACCCGACCCGCCCGACCCGAGTTGCAGCCCTACATTTAAGGCTAGGGTAGGGGGCGGAAGAGGAACGACTAGTGAGTGTAATTACAAAAATACCCCTAAATAACTTTAGACTTTAGGATATGAATCCAATGGACCAAGTTCGGATCCAGTAACCGTGCCCATCGGACCCATAGTTAGCAAAACGTGATTCACCAAAAAAACGGGACGGCAAAAATTCAAGTTTAATACATCAGTGATTCAAAAAAAACCGAAACACAAGAAAATGAGTAGAATTTTGTCATTTACAAAATATGGTGGGGGTAAAATTGGAAACTTGGCCCAAAAAACGTGTTTAAAACGTTTGCCTAAAAATAGGGCTGCAACTCGAGCCGGGTTTTACCCGACCCGCATCGACCCGACCCGAAAATAACCTGGGTCGGGTTCAGGTTTCATGGGTTTCGGGTCGAGCCGGGTTGAGCATTCAAAAGCCCGCATGAATCTCGGGTCGAGCCGGGTTGAGCATTCAAAAGCCCGCATGAATCTCGGGTGGAGCCGGGTTTGAAGGGGCCCGACCCGACCCGACCCGACCCGAGTTACATAAGTTATAGTATGTTCATTTTTTTCTATTGTTAGTTAAAAGTTAAAAGTGAAAACCCACGCACCCACTGTTATTGTATGTGAGTGTAATTTCTGCTGCTATGAGTTGAGTTGATTCAAGCGTTTGATTCAGCATTGTTTGATTGTAATTACAACATTGTTTGATTACGGCATTGTTTGATTCAAGTGTAGTGTGAGTTTAATTACATCGTTGTTTGATTCAAGTGTAATGTGAGTGTAATTTCTACTTCTATGAGTTGAGTTGCCTTGCCAAACAAGAATTTTCCTTAAAAAATTGTGTCAACGTGAAAAAACCCGACCCGACCTGACCCGACCCGAGATTTATCATGGGTAGGGCCGGGTTTGGGAATCGTGGGTTTTCCGAAAAAAACCTGACCCGACCTGACCCGAGATATTTCCTGGGTAGGGTTGGGTTCTCCAAAACCTGACCCGCCCGACCCGAGTTGCAGCCCTACCTAAAAAAAGCGGAGTTTTATTCGTTGTGAAAGTTTTAAACGGCACACCAATAAAACGTGTTTAAAAAAAAAAAAAAAAACAGAGTTTTGCTAACTATGATCTGACCACATAACATTCGTGATGGTCCGCAATGCATTCCTGGTATATAGACCAAGTTATGATGTATATTTTATGCGCATTACTGTAGAGCATATTTAAGATAAGTAAGGAAATCTTTTAAAGGGTAAGTTGCCAAAATGAGGTGATTTTTTTCTTCATTTGGACTGTGGATACACCGAATAATATGGAATGGTTTCTAACTTTCCATACAAAAAATAACATGACATTCTCTTCTTGTCAACTTTGCATCCAAACAAAAAAATTGTATCAAAAGTAAAACTAAAGGCGTTTTTAAATACTATTTTACATTTTTCTTCATGCCTTTGAATCTCTCTTTCTAATGGACGAAAATTCCTACCCACTTGTTATTTAAATTACTCTGACCTCACATCTATATAAGCTATCTTATGTTTTGTTTTTATATCAATACTCTGAGCTATCTCTAGAAAAATCTTGAAGGTTACTGTCTATCTTTTGCTGGGTCTGGGTTCTTTTTGTAAAGGATCGAACCTTGGGGCTTGGGGAATCGATGCATTTCTTTCCTTTTCTCCTTTTGATAATAACGTCAAAATTGCAAAACGAATTTATGATAATTTAGAGCATGAAAAGTTGCGACGTAGGCCCCGAAGGCAAAAATAGTAAAGCTGGGGAAATAAAATGGAATTTAGAGCATGAACAGGTTCTTCGCTTTATTATAATATTTTAAATATGGGATTGTAAATATGATTTAATATGGGATTCAACCTTAATCGATCTGGATCATTTCGAATATTACAAATTGAAGGAAAATTACTCTGATCAAAAGCCGACGGATGAGGTAAAAAATAAAATGTTGGCCACAATTCTCATCTGTCGAAGGGTTAGGATCATTTGACCAATACAATCTAAGATAGGACCCACTAGAGTTACTGATCTAGATAAAAAATATTGAATCACCATGATAAATCTTGTTGCATTATTGGGGTTAGCAAAGGTGGTAGCAAGTGGGGTTCCTTTTTTGGTATACTTGTGCAATTTGCATTGTGATTGACAATAGTAATCTGGTGGGCCCCACCATAGATCAAAAGATCAGATGATCCTAGCCGTCCGATTAGTGGGTTGCAGATGGTTGGTCATGGATAAATGAGCAATAATTCACATTCAATGCACTGATCAAATGATCCTAACCATCCGATCATTAAACATTTTCTTGGACAATTGATCGTAACATTAGGTGGGTCAATGAATCTACTTCGTATCCGATCCACCTAAGTCTTAGTCACAATTCGTCCGGATAAGATTATCCATCCGATCTTTTTTGGAATGTTTTCCGGAATCTACATTTAGTTTGGGTCAGATCCATTTCAAATCTGACCGTCCATTACTTACAATTGTGCAAAATTAAGGCTAGGGGTAGGGGAAGGAAGAGGAAAGGCTGGAGAGTGTAATTACAAAAATTGTATATATGGCTGAAAATATGAAGTTATTTTTGTGCATTGCTGTGCCCATCGGACCACATAACATTAATGCATTTCTGGTATATTCACCAAGTTATAGTGTATATTTTATGCGCATTACTGTAGAGCATATTTAAGATGCGTACGGAAATCATTTTAAAGGGTAAGTTGTCAAAATGAGGTGATTTTTTTCTTCATTTGGTCGGTGGACAGTGGATACACCGAATAATATGGAATGGTTTCTAACTTTCCGTACAATAAACTGACATGACATTCTCTTCTTCTCAACTTTGCATCCAAACAAAAAAATTGTATCAAAAGTAAATAGTGTTTTACATTTTTCCTCATGTCTTTGAATCTCTCTTTCTAATGGCATTTTTTAATTACTGGACGAAAATTCCTACCCACTTGTTATTTAAATTACTCTGGCCTCATATATTTTGATTTTTTATTGGTAGTTTCAGCTATCTCTACAAAAATCTTGAAGGTTACTATCTATCTTTTGGTGGGTCCTTTTTGGGTTCTGTTCACTTCTTTTCCCTGGTGCTGTTTTCCCTGGAAAATAACCTCTTTTTTTCCCTGGCAAGACCTTGATAAGACAGAATTTCTGTGTTCATTTCTTTTCCAGGGAAAAATATTATCAGATGTGGAATTTCTTATTTAAAAGTTGAAAATGACGTGGAAATTGATTTTTTCCCTGTTACTCGAGATTAGGTTTCCTATTAAATATATCGGAAAGAGGCCTTCTAAGGAAAACGAAACATTTTCCTTGACACTTTCCCTGGATTCCTTTTCCTTCTGCCATGTCACCTGGAAAGGAAAGGAAAACAAAATCCTTTCCTTTCCTTTTCTTTCCTTTCCTCAGGGAATCAATGCATTTCCTTTCATTTAATTGCAAAACGAATTTATGATAAAATGGAATTCAGAGCATGAAAAGTTGCCACATAGCCCAAAGGCAAAAAGAGAAGCTGGGGAATGAAGTGGGTGGACCCATTTCATGTAGGATATCGGATGCAAAAAGGTCTTTTGATAAGAGGGTGGAAATCTCACGTTTCATCCCTTTTTTGCAAGAGGGCGCCCTTCACTTTAGAACTCTTAGTCCTCATCGAGCGTTGGATCCACACCATCAACCTGTATTGAATAATATATGCAGGTTGATGACATGGATCCAGTTGGGCGCCCTTAAGTTTAGCATCCCTCTGGTGATATATTAATACTGAGTGTATTTCTTTTGTGGATGGATTTGCTAATGACCATCGTAGGAAATGCATTTCGCGGCTGGCTGTTGCATGTGAGAGCAGCCGGCTCACTTGTCATTCCTTTTCTTTTCCGCTACGTCTCTTTTGACGAAAAAATGGGCGTAAATTTTGTTTTATGCTGTAAGAATGAACATAAAATTTACATCCATTTTACATCGAAAGAAACGGAGCCTTCATGGAAAATTTTAGTTGGAAAACAAATAATTTACTAGAATTTTTCTAGGGAAATGATATCTGCGCCAAGTTGTTTCGATAAACAAGCGCTCCACTTGTTTGTCGTGTAGTATTTAAAGGGATTTAAGAGGATATTATGGTTCTGAAAAAGCTCTTTAAACCCTTTAAATACTACACGACAAACAAGTGGAGCGCTTGTTTATCGAAACACGTTGGCGCAGATATCATTTCCCTTTTTCTATAGTCAATTTTTTTACACCCAATGCATACCACGTTATGGCGCATCATTTTACAACACACGTTTTGATAAGATAAGGCCCATCATTTTACACCCACTCTCCCATGCACAGCAAGGGTGGGCTTGCCATTTACACCTCATCCTCATGTTTTAATATAGTAATGCCCACCATCTCTACCCAAACCCATTCATATCCATGTTTTGAAATAGTCAGTGCTCACCTTATCAAAACATGTGTTGTAAAACGATGTGCCCTATTCATGATATGCATGAGGTGTAACACAAATTCATTATAGAAAAATTTTAATAAAAGTTTCTCCTAAGATAAATTTTTCCAATGAACATGAAAAGAAAATGAATGACAATGGAAAGAAACAAGCATATTGTTTGGGTAGAACACACAAGGAGCGATAACTAATTAAATTGATTTGCGATCTGATTAGATCATATCAATTAACTATTTAGAGTTCTGTTATGTGTAGAACACTAACTATTGCATTTTTGCAAATATATAGGATTAATATATGCCTCCATCTACTTATCATCAGGAGATCAACGAGAGAAGAATGATCATCTAGAGAGGCAGTAGAAGATCCAATACCAGATCGATGATCCAAATGGTCGATCATGGAGATGCTAGGTCAACTTTTGATTAGATAGAGATGAAGAGGAGTGCCAGGTCGGGTCGTATCATCACACAGATTAGGTGAGGTAGTGGGATTTACTTTTATTCTACAAATTGGTAGCATCCCCACCCCACCCCACCCCCCCCCCATTTTTTCCTGTTCCTTCTACCTTAAAAAAGCTGACCCTGATTTCCCCCTCCTTTTAGCGTTTTCAGATACGCGAGGAGAAGAAGGCCTCTTAAGAGTAGAAGAATTCCAATCACTTGAATTATGTCTACGATATGACATATGAGGATTACCAAAGTTGGTAGTTTGCCCTTATCCTCACTTTTGGGCTACCTACCAATTGTCCAATTCTACTAGTGTGGGGACTACTAAACCGGGTTTTTTAATGTGAAAGGACAACTTATTCTAGGTTCCCAAAACCATTTTCTACCTTTCTAAGTTCTAACGATCTTTTAAAATTCTCCAAAACCATTTTGTTAGGAACACCCAATCTATGTGAGGTTCTATGGAATGAATGGGTAGGATGAGTCAAACAATATGGAGAATGTGTGTTTATAGTGGCTTGCTCAGCCTATGCAATACCTCAGAAACCTCGCCCCCTATTAAAATTCATCATTTCCCTCCAAAAATGCGGAAATAAAAAAAAAAACTCTAAAGAAAAACTTTTTATCGGGAAATATTTTTTCCGGAATCCAAACCGGGCCTAAATAAGGTTTGATGGGTTACCATTGAAGTTGTTCTCAAAAGCATTTGGGCTGACTTATATTTGTTGTTCGATCACATACACGATGAATAAGTGGGGTCCAATAAACACATTCCACCGTCATCGGGTTAGGTCATCTTGGATATATAATTTTATCTTGAATAAACTCCTAGGATTGGCTATCAAGCTTGTATTGGGGCTGTTCTCTATAGTGGTGCAAGTCGGGTTAGGTCATTTTGTGACCAACCTAAGCCCACACCAAGGCAGGGTACCTTAATCCTAACTTGACCCAAACTGAGCCTCAGGTCGAGAAGGATCAAGCCTACGTGGCCCGCCTCTAATTCTCAACCCTAACACAACCCCACTCAAATTTTCAAATCAGGCCGGAGTGGGTTTGGGTTGGCCTGGTGCCAGGAAAAAAACATAGCCTTAAGATTTTGATAATCGAGATAAAAATCACATTATAATTAGGGGAATGGAGTCAGGTTTGGGTCAGGTCCTGTTGCCCAAGGTCTCAATCCTAACACAATCGAAAATTAAATCGGGCCAGCTTTTCCGAACCCAATCCGAGGGAATGCCAATCCAACCTTATCCAAAATCTGGTTGAGCCCTGCCCAAGTAGCACAAGGGATTGAGCCTCTAGTTCAATGGTCAAGGCTTTGTTCTTCAACCTAGAGGTTGGAGGTTCAATCCCAGCTTACCTACCAAAAAAAGAAGAAGTGGCACCCCTAATTCTCGACATTAATTGAGGATAACAATCTTATCCAAGGATAAATGATGAGACGTGGGATCTTTTTGAGATTGGGTGATGAATGATCGATCAAAACAATGGTGTATAGTTTTTTAGTAACAATAATTTATGAACTGAACATCAAATTATGAAATCTTTAGATTCTTGAAACAAATATATTATACGAGACACATAACTTTTAGATAGCACTAATTGATTCTGAAAAAGGCAACACTGGACAGAAATGCACCCTTTCCAAGCAGGGAGGTAATAGATACACTCTCGCTTACTTTGGTAGGTACACCCCTTTTCATTATCTTTATCTGTGAAAAATAGAATCCAATGAAAATTTTGAAACGGAAGGGGGTGCACATACCAAAACGGTGTTTCCTAACTAGAGTCATGCAATGAAATATGGAAGGTTATAGGCAGTTATTTATGTATTTATTTTATTAAAGGGAAGTGATTATTTTCCACCCATTTTCTCAGCATTTCCACCTCCTTTTGTTTTTCTTTTCCTAAAAATGAAGATGAAGACAAACAAAAGGTGGTAGAAATGCAGCCATTTTTAGGAAAAAAGGCAAACAAGAGGGGTGGAAATGCTGGAAGGGGAGTGGGGGTGGGATATCATTTTTTTTATTCAATGATTTTTTTTTATTTTTAAGTGGTGTAATCTGTTTCCCATGGTGAAGGGATTGAAGAGACAACAGTGGACTCAGAATCCAAAACGCCAGGCCTAAGAGACAAAAATTCACCCCATTTAGATCGAGTGTGTTACCGAGTGTAGCGATGGGCTTCCATTAAAGAAGCCTTTGATTAGTAGGGACGGAACAAGTTGCCTTCGGCTCTCGACGTTCAAGGGATTAACCTTACCGTCTTTCTTTCCGGAAACTCTCTCTCCATGTTTGCTTTCTATTTCCGAAGGGTAGTTCCTTCTATTTCCGAAGGGGAGTTAAGGTCTGGAAAGCAGAAAAGCAAGTCAAGTGGAGCGAAGGTTGAAATTCAACAGACTCTTTGTTGTTTTCTTTTTCTTCTTGCAGAATAACTGAGATAAATAAATTTTCTACCATAAAAAATAATAATTCTTCTATCTTTTTTTTTAAAGGAAACAATAAAGGACCCATTTAAAATTGAGTCCAATAATCAGTTTCGGGCTAAAAATCCAAAAAAGCAAGCCTAAGGGACAAAAATTCATGTAATTTATATCATAATTAATAAAGAAAAGGAACACATAAAGGACCCATTTAAGGAAATGTGCTTCCTTGCACAAAAAAGTACTACTTGAAAGCTCTATAGTCATCTCCTTTTGGGGTATATAATCAAAGTTAAAGCCTTGTATATATCTCAGCTTATTCTTCTAACATAGTATCAGAGCGCAATTTTGCTACAGCCAGATAGCGCCCGCTTCTTTGAGCTTCGGAATGAGATGGCCACTAAGGTGGAGAGACATAACGTTGTCAGTAGAGCCAATAAGCTTACCGCCTATGAACACGGCCGGCACGGAGGGGCCACGGCCCAGGAGACTAATGAGAGCCTTCTCCATTTCCCTTCCTTTGCTATCCTCATCAAGCTCATAGATGGCCGGGTTCACCCCGAGCTCGCAAAAGAGCCTCTTGATGGCATGGCACATGCAACAAGAGCTTGTGCTGAAAATCACCGCCGCCTTTTGGGAGCCCAATCTCAACACCCTCTCCATCCTAAAAATCAGAGGTACGATCTTCTCTTCAATTTTAACGACAATAGAACGTCCCAATTTTGGTGGAGGAGTGAAAATGGGCCCTTTCCTTTTCCTTTCCCACTAAAGTATTGCAACTGAACTGAGTCTTACAAGACTCGAATATAAGGAAATTTCTTGGAAAAAATAGATGGATTTATATAGAATATGTTGAATTAGACCTTTTTTTTTGGAAAATTGATTTGGCAAAGCAAATGGAAATGAAAAACCAACAAGAGTTCTACAGTGAAAGAAGAGCTAAAGAAGAGGAAGGAAAACAAAAATCCTAAAATGGGTGGTGGATAGATTCAAGTAAAAGCTTGATACCGATTGAAAATGAGCGGAATTAATCAACAACGAGAAAAACTGAATTGCCGGAGATTGGATTGGAAAAGAGAGGAAGATTGTTTGAAGGCTATGGTGTGTATGAATATTTGAGGGGGAAGGGGGAGTTATTTATACGTACTTACGGGGATGGTGGATTGCAATTTTTTTAACGGGGGAAATGGAAAGGGAATGTTCTTTTGATATTTCGGGGGTGCATGCACAAAATAAAAACCTTATCATTTCTTGATAGAGACCCACATGGAAATGGAATAAAAATAAATGTCGCAATACTTTAAGGCACTAGATACTGAAATAGACCCTGGTTTTTTATTTACAAAGTGACAAGAAACCCCTTGTCATTTCCTTCCCCAATCCCATTAGCTTGCCCTAATTTTAAAAGCATGAGATTTTTTTATCTTTCGCATGTTCATGTCCTACAATTTTAAATATTGGGAAGTTATTCACCCCATATAATATAATTGGGACAGCCTCCTCTAGGGTATTCTCGACTACTCTTTTACACTAGAGGGGGCTGTTCCAAGTAAAAATAAGTGGCAAATATTTCATTTTTCAATAGTATTTTTATTGAATTTATTTTTTTAAATTAACCTACGTTATATTTATCCGAGGAGAATCTGCTGAGGTGGAGAAAGGAGATGGGATTTATCCAATGGAAACACCTTTTTACGTAGTAAGATTCTGGTGGGCCCCACCATAGATCAAAAGATCAGAGGATCCTAGCCGTCCGATTAGTGGGTATAAATGAGCAATAATTCACATTCAATGCACTGATCAAATGATCCTAACCATCCGATCATTAAACATTTTCTTGGACAATTGATCGTAACATTAGGGGGGGTCAATGAATCTACTTCGTATCCGATCCACCTAAGTCTTAATCACAATTCGTCCGGATAAGATTATCCATCTGACCGTCCATTACTTACAATTGTGCAAAATTAAGGCTAGGGGTAGGGGAAGGAAGAGGAAAGGCGAGAGAGTGTAATTACAAAAATTGTATAAATGGCTGAAAATATGAAGGTTATTTTTGTGCATTGCAGCCCTCCATTCGGATCCAGTAGGCTCAATCAGATTTTGTGACGAACAAGTGGGCCACGATTCCTAAATAACTTTGGACTTTAGGATATGGATCCAATGGACCCAGTTCGGATCCAGTTGCTGTGCCCATCGGACCACATAACATTAATGCATTTCTGGTATACCCACCAAGTTATGGTGTATATTTTATGCGCATTACTGTAGAGCATATTTAAGATGCGTACGGAAATCATTTTAAAGGGTAAGTTGTCAAAATGAGGTGATTTTTTTCTTCATTTGGGTCGGTGGAAAGTGGATACACCGAATAATATGGAATGGTTTCTAACTTTCCGTACAATAAACTGACATGACATTCTCTTCTTCTCAACTTTGCATCCAAACAAAAAAATTGTATCAAAAGTAAATAGTGTTTTACATTTTTCCTCATGTCTTTGAATCTCTCTTTCTAATGGCATTTTTTAATTACTGGACGAAAATTCCTACCCACTTGTTATTTAAATTACTCTGACCTCATATATTTTGATTTTTTATTGGTACTTTCAGCTATCTCTACAAAAATCTTGAAGGTTACTATCTATCTTTTGGTGGGTCCTTTTTGGGTTCTGTTCACTTCTTTTCCCTGGTGTTGTTTTCCCTGGAAAATAACTTTTTTTTTTCCCTGGCAAGACCTTGACAAGACAGAATTTCTGTGTTCATTTCTTTTTCAGGGAAAAATATTATCAGATGTGGAATTTCTTATTTAAAAGCTGAAAATGACGTGGAAATTGATTTTTTCCCTGTTACTCGAGATTAGGTTTCCTATTAAATATATCGGAAAGAGGCCTTCTAAGGAAAACGAAACATTTTCCTTGACACTTTCCCTGGATTCCTTTTCCTTCTGCCATGTCACCTGGAAAGGAAAGGAAAACAAAATCCTTTCCTTTCCTTTCCTCAGGGAATCAATGCATTTCGTTTCATTTAATTGCAAAACGAATTTATGATAAAATGGAATTTAGAGCATGAAAAGTTGCCACATAGCCCAGAGGCAAAAAGAGAAGCTGGGGAATGAAGTGGGTGGACCCATTTCATGTAGGATATCGGATGCAAAAAGGCCTTTTGATAAGTGGGTGGAAATCCCAGGTTTCATCACTTTTTTGCAAGACGGCGCCCTTCACTTTAGAACTCTCAGTCCTCATCGAGCGTTGGATCCACGCCATCAACCTGTATTGAATAATATATGCAGGTTGATGACATGGATCCAGTTGGGCGCCCTTAAGTTTAGCATTCCTCTGGTGATATATTAATACTGAGCGTATTTCTTTTGTGGATTGATTTGCTAATGACCATCGCAGGAAATGCGTTTCGCGGCTGGCTGTTGCATGTGAGAGCAGCCAGCTCACTTGTCATTCGTTTTCTTTTCCGCTACGTTTCTTTTGACGAAAAAATGGGTGTAAATTTTGTTTTATGTTGTAAAAATGAACATAAAATTTTCCTTTTAGCTTTTTTCAGATACAAGACAAGCGGGGGAGATCCAATCACTTGAATTATCTCTACGATATGATATCTAGTGCCCTTATAAGGACTACCAAAGTTGGTACTTTGCCCTTATCCTCACTTTTGGACTACCAATTCTAATAGTGTGGGGACTACCAAACCGGGTTTATTAATCCACGTTAATTGAATGTGAAAGGACGACTTATTCCAGGTTCCCAAAACCATTTTCTACCTTCGTAAGTTCTAACTAGGGCTGCAACTCGAGCCGGGTTTTACCCGACCCGCATCGACCCGACCTGAAAATAGCCTGGATTGGGTTCAGGTTTCATGGGTTTCGGGTCAAGCCGGGTTGAGCATCCAAAAGCCCGCATGAATCTCGGGTTGAGCCGAGTTTGAAGGGGCCCGACCCGACCCGAGTTACATAAGTTATAGTATGTATTTTTTTTTCTATTGTTAGTTAAAAGTTAAAAGTGAAAATCCACGCACCCACTCTTATAGTATGTGAGTGTAATTTCTGCTTCTATGAGTTGAGTTGATTCAAGTCTTTGATTCAGCATTGTTTGATTGTGATTACATCATTGTGTGATTGTAACAATTTTTTATTCAAGTGTAATGTGAGTGTAATTACATCATTGTTTGATTCAAGTATAATGTGAGTGTAATTACATCATTGTTTGATTCGAGTGTAATGTGAGTGTAATTTCTACTTCTATGAGTTGAGTTGCCTTGCCAAATAAGAGTTTTCCTTAAAAAATTACGTCAACGTGAGAAAACCCGACCCGACCCGACCCGACCAGAGGTTTATCATGGGTAGGGCCGGGTTTGGGAATCGTGGGTTTTCCGGAAAAAAACCCGACCCGACCCGAGATATTTCTCGGGTAGGATTGGGTTCTCCAAAACCCGACCCACCCGACCCGAGTTGCAGCCCTAGTTCTAACTATCTTTTAAAATTCTCCAAATCCATGTCACTTGTTTGTGTGTGATTTTGGATGAGACTACTAGATATTGATTCCATTATTTTCCTTGCAAACGGCCACGTGGTCTTCTGTTCATAAAGCCCTTCGCACACACGCTCATATGCATCCAGGCACATGGGCATCATTTACTGGGCCTAGCTCATTGGGCTTACCCATGGGGTTTCGGCAACCTAATAAAGTTTATTTACAAGGACATTTAATTTAGGGCGATGATATTTTCACCCCCTGTAGTACGCATTCGCCCCCTTGTTAATGTGATTTGACGTCAAAAAGTGGTAAAGTTGCCCACTGTTCACGTTATAGGGGGGCGAATGCGTACTTGGGGTGAAAATATCATCGCCCTTAATTTATAATGATATTATTAAAATAGGGAAAAAGTTTATGAGGTATCGCACAGCTTAAGTAGCCTTCTAAATACGGCTTCTCCCATGTTGTTTGACTCATCCAATCCATTCATTCTATAGAACCTACCATAGGTAGAGTGTCCCTAAGAAATCATCTCCATAGGATCATTGTAGATGTTGATTTGTTGAGTTTTAGAATGGATGGCTAGAAAGTGGGCTTCGATAGATCCAATGGTTAGGATGATGGTATGGAGATGGTTTGTTAGGAACACCCTATCTATGTGAGGTTCTATGGAATGAATGGGTAGGATGAGTCAAACAACATGGAGAAGGTGTGTTTATAGTGGCTTGCTCAGCCGGCCTATGCAATACCTCAGAAACCTCGCCCCCTATTAAAATTCATCATTTCCCTCCAAAAAAGCGGAGGAGAAAAAAAAAAAAAACTCTTAAGAAGAACTTTTTATCGGGAAATATTTTTTCCGGAATCCAAACCGGGCCTAAATAAGGTTTGATGGGTTACCATTGAAGTTGTTCTCAAAAGCATTTGGGCCGACATTCTCTTTTTTCACTCTCTATCCCCACAGACATGTATAAATAAGCCATTGTAGAACCTCAATTTCAAGTTTCAACACACCCATCTCTTCACTGCATTCAAAACAGCTTCTTTTCTTGCAATTTGAACAGTTTCTTTCACTTGGGATTCTTCAACTTTTCCATACACAAGTAGAGAAGAAACCTTCTTCAATCCCCTAAGGATGGATAGGGTTTTGAAATTGGCCGAGCAAAATGCCGTGGTGATTTTCAGCATGAGCTCATGTTGCTTGTGTCATACCATCAAGAGGTTTTTCTATGACTTGGGAGTGAATCCAGCAATTTACGAGCTGGACGAGGTTCCGAGAGGGAGAGAAATGGCAGGGGCACTCGTAAATCTGATGGGTCGTAGTTCGCCCATGCCTGTTGTCTACATAGGCAATCAACTTATAGGCTCTAATAAAGAGGTCTTCTCTCTTCATATGGAAGGTACCTTAATCAATTTGTTGTTAGCCGCCAAAGCTATCTGGATCCCACCTCCGTCCCACCGCCAGGTGTGAGGCAGAATCAGAAATTGCGCGCTCTGATACCATGTTTGAAGAATAAGCTTATATGCATAGAGGTCTTGGGCTTACCCTCTTACTCCATATATGATGATTACAATAAAAAGAAACAAGGAAGTAGTTTCTGTTTACATTAAGAACATGTTTTCTCTTTTGTCTTCTTTTTGTTAAAGAGAAAGTGGAGTTTTAGCTTTCTATAACTAGACTTTTTTCTCTGATTTCTTATACCAATGCTTGTTTTGGGCCATATATTGGACAAAAATTAGTAATATGATGCATTTTACCTAAGAAACTAATGAGAAGCGCTTCATGGAAGGAATGTGAAATGAAATATTCGCCCCTTTTCTTCGTCGGCCCACCCTGTTGCAGTGTAAATGACAAGATCTAAATACAATAGAGATCCGTGGCCGGGGAAGAAAAGGGGGAATATATCACTTCTCCATGGAATTCATGTGGGTCCTACCAAGTCACCAATGAGATATATTCTGATTTTCTATTTATCGAACTGCATCTCATAGAATCATTTTCCTTCCATGCAAAAAAGATTACCACTAATTATATTCAAAGAACGAAGGATACACTAATTGGAGGGGGCCGTACTAATTATATTCAAAGAACGAAGGATACACTAATTGGAGGGGGCCGTTGGGCATAATTAGGAGCAAGGAAGATGATAAATGAGCCCCAATTTTTATACTTCGCACCCCTCTTTAAGTGGTTTATGAGTCTATGATGATGAAAATAAAACCACTTCAAGAGGGGGAGTTGATGGTTGAAAATTGAGCATACTCATCATTGGGGAATGATATATTCGCCCCTTTTTCTTTCCCTACCCATCTGCCTTTAGTGTAAAAAAGTAGTCATAAATATACTAGATGGGTGTGACCCAGGGAACAAAAGGGGGCAAATATATGACTTTCCTTATCATTTTCCAATTAGAGCTGCTGGACATAGATGTAAGAGTTTCACCTGTTTGTGGGCGAACATTGATGGTGGGCCCAATGCTTTATTTTAATTATAAAAGTCAGTTAGTTTTAGGTGCACTTTGGTGTGTGGGCCGGTTGTTGAATGCTATTAGGAGTGTGACCTATATTATTAGGGTTTTATTAAAAATAAGAGTCAAGTCCCCACTCCTCTCAACAATCATGCCTAAGGCATATAGACCTGGCAAACGGGTGGGTCAGGCCGGGTAACCCGTGGGTGATGAGGGTGCGGGCCACACGGGTCGGGTAAGGAGATGACCCGCATTTTTGCGGGTCAAAATTTTGGTGACCCGCGCGGCCAGCGGGTGGGCCAGGTCAACCCGCGGGTCACCCGCAAATTCAAACAGTAGTTTATTTTGAAAAATATTATCACTGGATTTTGATGAGGGGGTTATGGCCGGCACTGTGGGATGATCCAAACCGTCCATTAGATGGCCCACAGCCTAAATAGGTTGTGCCCCAAAAATCATTTCAATAGGTTGATCCTAACCCTCCGATCTATAGAGGGTTAGGATCAAGTGATCAACCCTCTAACATTTAAATCGGAGGGTTGGGATCAACCTATGGTGCTAGCCACAACCTATTTATATTCTATGGTGCCAGCCATAACCTATTTAGGCATTAAACCCTTAAAAAATAGATTAGCATGACAAAATCACCATCCTTTGCATTAGAAAAAAAAGCCATCTAACTAGATTAGCATAACAAAATCACCACCCTTTAAAAAGCCAAGTGACCCGCGGGTTGACCCGACCCGACCCGTGTATTTGCGGGTTGGGTCACCCGCGGGTTAGTTTTGACGGGTCACTAAAACTCAGACCCGTGCCCGCAAATTTGCGGGTGGGTTGGGTTGACCTGCAGGCACGGGTCGCTTTTGCCAGGTCTAAAGGCATATAAGTACCTCAGCACACACTGAGAGTTGTGTAAAAGATTGACAGAGGAGAGGAAGAAAAGCGAATTTTAGAGAACGATCACATAACTTGGTGTTTCAAAGAAGAACGATCACACCCAATTCATTTAAACATGGGAAGAAGATAAAGGACATGGCTGCCCTTTTAGCAAAAGATTTTCCTTGGATTAAATTTCCCCTTTTTGGACATTTTCTTGTTCTTTTATTTTTTGGTAGGTAAGCTGTGATTGAACTAAGAAAGCCTTGAGCCAGAGGCTCAGTTCCTTTTCATTTTTCTTCTTATAGGTTGAGATACAAGTTCCGGAGTCCAAGGCCCGGCCCATGCATGGGCCTGAGTCCAAGGCCCAACCCATATATGAGCCCAAGACCGAGACACGTCCCATACATCGGATCGAGCCCATTTGGTGGGATTTTGTGTAATTTAATATATTATTTCAAGGACCAACATATAGTATTAAATAGGGAAAACTATTAGACCGCGCCCCCCCCGGATAAAAACTATCTACAGGAATCCCCCAAAAATTTCTTAATTACCAATCACACAATAAATATCTTTTAATTTTGCCTATAACCAATTTTACCCTTTCTTAAATCATATGACGAATCCCTAGAATCACTCCATCCGGACCATCCATTAATCTCTCTCTCTCTCTCTCTCTCTCTCTCTCTCTCTCAATTAAGAGATCTCCGCTCTCTTAATTGAGAAATTTTAGCCGTGCATGCAAACCCAAAAATACAGTGGGCCCACATTACTTGGTTGATCCAAGCCATTCATTTGTTGGTCCCTGACGTGGATAAGAAGTGCCCAAAAAATCTCATCTTTAGGATGATCCTAACCCTCCGTTCCCCATTTTTATTATTCTCCTTCAACATCTTAAAGTAGATGTTGATCTGTATTGGTCGCTGATGAAGGAGCTGTGGTGTTATGAAGAGCTTCTTCTACTTCACTCCAAAAACTCTTGCTTTCGCTCCTCTTTCCTTCTCTTTATAGTGTTTTGGAGAAACTAAGGTTTTCTTTCTTTTTTCTCCCTCATCTGTTTTTATATTTGCAATTAACCCTAGTAGCTTTACTTTATCCAATGTACCCTTAAAGTTTTGGACTATTCTTCTTTACTCAAAATATCTTTCATTTTTGTAACTGATTGATCGATGAGGAGGGCATGCATGTGAAATCATGACCGTTGATCTCATAGAACATCATGAGGTGGCCTACATAGTCTTCGAATCATCCGGTCAAGGTGTTCGCTACAGCACTGATTTTTTCAGAAATTTGATTTAGCAATGCAAATGGAAATGAGCAACTAACAAGAGTTCTACAATGAAAGAAGAGGAGAATAAGAAGAAAAACAAAAATTCTAAAATGGGTGGTGATAAATTCAAGTAAAAGCTTCATACCGATTGAAAATGAGCGGTATTTTTTCAATCGGTATCAATCAACAATGAGAAAAACTGAATTGGTGGAGATTGGATTGGAAAAGAGAGGAAGATTGTTTGAGACTTGGTATTTGAGAAAGGATTGGTGTGTATGAATTTGAAGCGGAAGGGGGAGTTATTTATACGTACTTATGGGGATCGTGGATTACAAATTTTTTTAATGGGGGATGATGGGGTGTAAAAGCACAGCAGTCTGTTAGCTGCCGACACATGGCTAGGGGAGGGCCCACCGCGGACCAGCTTACCCGCTGCCGGCACGTGTCTCGAGGGGGGCCCATTGCAGATCTCGCGTCAGCAAGGGTAGTTCGGTAATTACCTCAGAGTAGGTGAGCCCGAACCTACAGCTGGTGGAAACCTGCCTTGGAGCATTAACTCCCCACCTACCCCAAATTTCCCCTATAAAAGGGCTTCCAAAGCTCATAAATCAGGGTATTGAATTCTCACCCACCACTCTTAAAACTCCTTCTTCACTCCGGCTCATACTGACTTGAGTGTCGAAGGGCTTGTCCGGAGTATACTCCAGGTCGGTCATTCTGACCTCGTTTGCTTCTGTGCAGAACACAGTTCATCCGGACTCTATTTCCTTCTCTTCAGCTCCCCGGGCCCTCCAGCTCGGCTCTTACGCCACTGTCATATCTGTTAACCGATTTCGGGCCTAACAGATTGGCGCCATCCATGGGACCTGGAACTAAAAGCTATTCAAATTCCCTATAAAACAAAAATGACAGGGCGCAGGAGTGCGCGGGTGCCAACCGCGCGGACTGCCCGAACCGTCCTGCCCCGCAGGACCCGCAATGAGCGAATCGCCTCGCTGGTGGTGGCAGCTTCTGCTACGGCCGAACAGAGCCAACCTCGTTCGGAACACCTGAACCCCATGCCCACTCCAGAGCAAGTCCAAGCTCTCTTTCAGCAAATGACAAATCTCGTTGGTCAGTACCAGCAGTTACTCCAGGCGCCTCCCCAACCTCCTCCAGAAGCCTCACGACCTGTCCAAGAAAGGCCAGATATCCACAGGGGAGAGTCGTCGCGCCATGGTGAGGACCGAACTCACCATTCCCCCGGGCAAGTCCGTCACCCCACAGCCAGGCATGCACAGACAGAGCCGCACCGCCGTCGGAGGTCGCGGTCTCGCTCTGCACAGAGGCGCCGAGCTCAGGAAGAACGCGCACCACAGGCAAAATTCCGGTCCAGTCGTAGGAGTCCGGAGAACCACTCCGGCTCCTCGGCGAGCCAATCTGTGGAAAGAAACAGGTCACCAGACTGTAGAACTGACCCGATGTTGCGGAGGATAGAAGAGATGGACCACAGAATTGAAGAGCTGGCTAAGGATCAAAGCCGGCCTATGTCTAGGGCGTTCTCAAGCAGAACGCCATTCACCGATGACGTGATGGGTGCCCCAACACCCAGGGGATTTAAAATGCCAACTATCCCGCAGTATGATGGGACCACTGACCCCGTGGACCACTTAGAGACGTTCCGGACAATGATGCTCCTCCACGGTGCGTTAGATGGTTTCCTCTGCAGAGCATTCCCGACGACCCTGACAGGTGCAGCAAGGGACTGGTACTCAAGGATCAGACCGAACTCCATCAGCAATTTTGATGACTTCGGGGAAGACCTGGTCCGCCACTTCATGAGCAGCCGCAGGCCAAGGAAAACAACAGCCTCCCTGATGACCTTGCGGCAGGAGGATAATGAACCTCTCAAAGCCTTCGTCAGCCGCTTTAACAGGGAGGCACTCCAAGTGCCAAATCTAGACCCCTCGGCCGCTACGAACGCGCTTCTCGCAGGTGCTAGATCAAATGATTTCCGCCGAGCAGTGGCCCGCCGGAATCCTCACTCCCTAGCAGACTTAATGGCCGGGGCAGAGGAGTACATATCAGTGGAAGAGACATTGGCTGCTCTGGACTCGAGTCGGAGGAGAACCTCCGATGACAAGAACCAAGACAAGTATCCTGCTAAGCAGCGCAGGGATGACAAGGTTGTCAGAAGAGACAAGTCCCCCCAAAGAAGGGAGGAAAACTTCACCCCTCTCAACACATCCCGAAGGCATATACTGGCTGCCATCAGCAGAGAAGAGTTCATAAAGTGGCCGGCCCCAATGATATCCAAGGGAAACAGGAGAGACAAGTCGAAGTACTGCCGGTTCCACAGGGACCACGGCCACGATACAGACGACTGCTGACAGCTGAAGGAGGAGATCGAGCAGTTGATCAGCAGGGGCTACTTGAAAAAATATGTCCGAAGTGACACCCGCAGAGGTCACCCAAAGGAGAAAGGTCCCCAGGGCCGAAGCCCTCGGCGGTCTCAACCGCCCCCAGCCCGAAGACAATCTCCTCCTCTGCCTAGTCCACCACCAGAGGCGCACCGCCCCCAACCAAGGGGAGTCATTGGCACAATCATGGGCGGTCCGGCAGCTGGAGGCACCTCATCCGCTGCTCGGAAAGCTTACGCACGCCGAGTCAATGCCGTGCACGCATGCAGCAAGAAGGCGAAGACGGAGAATGAGATCTCCTTCTCGGATGCGGACCTTGACAACCTGATATTACCACATGACGACGCCCTGGTCCTCACCATGCTCGTCGTAAACTGGGAGCTGAAGAAAGTCCTGGTAGACAATGGGAGCTCAGCCGACATCTTATACTATCACGCCTTCGAAAGGATGATGATAAGTGACAACCGCTTAAGGCCGGCGAATTCAGATCTTTTCGGCTTCTCTGGAGAGGTCGTCAAGGTGGAGGGACAAATCGAACCTCCTGTCCTCGTCGGGGATCCACCCTGCCAGGCTTTCTTCATGGTCAACTCCTAGTAGTGAGGGCCACTTCGGTCTATAACGCTATTTTAGGACGACCTGGGCAGAACCTGATCCGCGCCGTCGCGTCTGCTTATCACCAGAAGATGAAATTTACTACGCCAAACGGCGTCGGAGAAGTAAGGGGAGACCAGCCGCAATCTAGGGAGTGCTATGCAATGGCACTCAAGGGCAAAAATGCGACAGAGTCGTTCCCGATCGAGCTACTGGACCTGAGGGATGAAGCTCAAGGAACTCAGCCCGCCGAAGACCTTATTTCCATCCCCCTGTGCGAGAACAATGATGAGAAGGTCGTTCAGATCGGCTCCTCCCTAGACAACGGCACCCGGCGCAGCCTCTCCCAATTCCTTCAGGATAACGCGGATGTCTTTGAAATGGACCCCCACGGACATGCCCGGCGTCAACCCGGAGGTTAGTTCGCACAGACTAGGTGTCGACCCGACCTGCAGGCCGGTGAAGCAGAAGAGGAGACACTTCGCCCTTGAAAGGCGGCAGGCGATCAGAGAAGAAGTGGAGAGGCTCCTAAGGGCTGACTTCATTCGGAAAATCCAGTACCCGGACTGGTTGGCAAACGTAGTCCTGGTAAAAAAGGCAAATGGAAAATGGAGAACCTGCGTCGACTTCACTGATCTGAATAAAGCCTGTCCCAAGGCAGTTACCCGCTTCCAAAGATAGATCAACTCATCGACGCCACTGCAGGTCATGAGTTACTGAGCTTCATGGACGCCTTCTCCGGATATAATCAGATCAGAATGTATGAGTCAGATATCCCGAAGACCTCCTTTGTAACAGACCAGGGGACCTACTGCTACCGCGTCATGCCCTTCGGCCTGAAAAACGCCGGGGCCACGTATCAAAGGCTCGTAAACAAGCTATTCAGGAATCAGATCGGCCGTAATATGGAAGTCTATGTTGACGACATGCTGGTCAAAAGCCGAAGCGCACAAGACCATGTCTCCAATCTGGAAGAGACATTTCAAATCCTGAGAGACAATAAGATGAAGCTCAATCCCACCAAGTGCACCTTCGGCGTCAGCTCGGGAAAATTCTTAGGGTTTATGGTTAGCCAAAGAGGCATAGAGGCCAATCCGGAAAAAATCAAGGCCGTGGTGGAGCTCAATCCGCCGAAAACCATCAGAGAAGTGCAGCGACTGGCAGGGATGATAGCCGCGCTGGGGCGCTTCGTCTCAAAATCTGCAGAGAGGTGTCTCCCTTTCTTCAACGCAGTCAAAGGACTCAAGACCGCGCCCTGGACAGAGGAATGCCAGGCCGCCTTCGAGGAGTTAAAACAATATTTGTCCTCTCCACCGCTTTTGACCAAACCGGAGCCTGGTGAGGAGCTACTCTTGTATCTATCTATAAGCCCCCTGGCTCTGGCAGCAGTCCTAGTTCGTGAAGAGCACAGCCAATAAAAGCCGGTCTACTACGTTAGTAAAGTCCTGCACGACGCTGAAATAAGGTACCAACGGGTCGAGAAATTGGCTTACGCGCTGGTGATGGCAGCCAGGAAGTTGAGACCGTATTTTCAAGCTCACACGATAAAGGTCCTAACTAACCAGCCGCTTAGGCAAGTTCTTCATAAGCCGGACACCTCGGGACGACTCGTTAAATGGGCCGTGGAACTGAGTGAATTTGACATCCGGTACATGCCCAGACCCGCGATCAAGGCTCAAGTATTGGCGGATTTCGTAGCTGAATGCTCCATCCCCCACCAGATCACCGAACCAGAAGTCGCCCAAGCCCCAGTAGCGAAAAGTGCAATCGAAGCTGCGGAGTCAGCAGAAGATGGAGCCGGAACAGGAATCATCCCCGTACTACCAGCTGAACAGGGCCCTTCAACCGCCGAACCACTCTGGGAGGTGCACGTGGACGGATCTTCGAGCAAAGTTGGCTGCGGAGCCGGTCTGGTTTTAACCGGGCCGGACAGTTTCGCCCTAGATTACGCCTTGAGGTTCGGATTCCGCGCATCTAACAATGAGGCTGAGTATGAAGCACTCCTCGCCGGAATGAATCTTGCAGTCCAGACTGGCGCCCAGAGATTAAGAGCCTACTGTGACTCCAAGTTGGTCGCCAACCAGATCCGAGGGATATACGAAGCCCGCGACGAGCGTATGATTAAATACCTCTCCCAGGTCCGACAGCTATCCTCCAAGTTCAAAAGTTTTGAGGTCGTCAGAATCCTCAGAACAGAAAATACAAAAGCAGATGTGTTGTCTAAGCTGGCCGTGTCCGGATACACGACTCTCGGGAATATATGCATGGAGTTCTTACAGACATCCAGCATCGAAAGAAAGGCTGCTGAGATAATGCAGGTGGAACACGAGTCCTGCTGGATGGACGAGATCGTCGACTACCTGCGTAGTGGGAGACTACCCGAGGCCAAGAGAGAAGCGCGCAAGGTGATCCAAAGAGCAGCCCGTTTTTCACTTGTTCAAAAGATCCTACACCCTCCCCTACTTAAAGTGTCTCCGGCCCGGCGACGCCGCGTACGCCCTGCAAGAGACACACGAAGGTATCTGCGGAGAGCATCTAGGGGGCAAGGCCTTGGCGATCAAAGTTCTGCTGAGAGGTCTGTACTGGCCGACATTAAGACAAGACGCACTGACCCTGGTCAAGAGGTGTGAGAAATGCCAAAAGTTCTCCCCCACCATTCATCAGCCCGATGTATCTATGGCTCCAATCATCAGCTTGCTACCCTTCGCGATTTGGGGGATGGATATCTTGGGCCCCTTTCCACCGGCCTCCGAAAGGCGCACATTCGTAGTGGTGGCCATTGATTATTTTTACCAAATGGGTGGAGGCTGAACCTTTAACCCAGATCACCGAGCAGAATGTGCAGAACTTCTTTTGGAAATCAGTGGTCTGCAGATTCGGGATCCCTCGCGCCTTGATAACAGATAATGGCAGACAGTTCGACTGCCGAAACTTTCAGAAGTTCTACTCCGACCTGAAAATTGAGCAAAGGTTCACCTCAGTAGCGCACCCACAGACCAACGGGCAGACAGAAGTCACAAACCGAATCCTACTGCAGGGTATAAAGAAAAGACTGGACGAAAAAGCTGGCCGATGGGCAGACGAGCTCTATCATGTCCTATGGGCGTATCGCACCACCCCACGCACACCAACGGGTGAGTCACCATTCAACCTGTCCTTTGGAATAGAGGCGGTAATACCTGTCGATGTAGGCACCCCGTCCGCCAGGATCACCAGCTTCAACGAACAGCTCAATGGTGACGGGCTCTGCACGAATCTCGACTTATTGGAGGAGGCCAGAGAAGAATCCCGAATAAGAGTCGCCGCCTACAAGCAGTAAGTATCTCGCTATCTGTGGGACACGATCCCGCGAGAGGGGCGTGGGGCGCGATCTGCCGCGCGCTCTCCTTTGGTCTCTCGTTCCCACGCGATTGGCGTGTGCATTTTAATATTGATTTGAATTCGTCTTTCCTGTGGACTTGGGATCACTAAGGCAATCCGAATTCCACACGAAAGAGACTGACAGAGTCGCCACCTAGATGTGGGATCTAGGACCCATAATTAACCAGAAATCTAGACTTGCTACCTGGTTACGAGAATGGAAGGTATGGGGAGTTATCCACCACATGCACCATTCTTGTCCGATAATCGGTCTTCGATTCCAAAAGCTAACTCTTTTAAATTTATTTTAAATGGCTCATTCAACTCTATGTTAATGTGCGAACTAAGTGACATGCATCCTAGAATCTAATTTCAATGTGAATCCTAGATGTGTATCTTGATTTATTAATTTGTCTGGATTCATTCTAAGTGAAAGTTCTCCTAGAATTCTAATTTCATGGAAAACCCTAACTGATTTGATTAAGTATTTACAAGAAAATTAATATACAAAACACCACAATTTGTTGTGGTGCCGACTCGCGGGTGGTATGCCGTCAGACATCCAAGCTGCCTACGTACCCAAGCCTCACTGGGATCAGAGTCGACGTAGTTCGGTGCACCTAAGCTAAGCTACTTATGCCTAACTCAACTAGGACACCGACTTAAACGGATTTGACTGTTTCAACAGTTTTAAAAGTAGTTATTTAATTCAAGTTGAGGATTTTATTATCTTAGGATTTCATCTAAGATGCTGTATGATTCTTATCTAAATGCAAGTTGTTCCTTAGACTAATGCAGGTTTGCCTACATCCTAGTTTACTAGGCTTGTCTTAAGGAAAGATTGGGTGACTAGTGTAACTAGACCTATGGTACGGTTGCTATTCATAGCAAGCGTCCGTGATGAGGCTGGACTCCTAACTCTAGGACTCCCTAAAACCTAGGACACGGCACGACACCAGTGTTCCTAAATTGGGCTCTAATGGTTCTTAGATTGGAAACCATAATCCAATGGTTCCGAAAGACACAAGATAAATCGATTTAAGTTCTCGAGGTTAATGAGTTTCAGATTTTGAAGATTTTCAGTTTCTAGACATTTAAGGATTACCAATGGTTCTAGGGTTCACCAATTTCGGCCTTGAATGGCATCCAAAGGAGGGAATCGTGCGCTCTTTCCTTGTGCAATTTAATACTTAGGTTATAGCATCTTATTGCCTGGCAGAATCTCAGGATTTCCGTGGACAATAACCTCGGAGCCAACAACATGCTATAACTTAAATATTCAAATTGTCAAAGATCAAGTTGCAATTGGGATACGATTATGGATGCACTGGCCATTTTTCCAGGAAAATCTAAAGATCCTAAAATTTCTGTTTTAATGGATTAAGGAGTGAACATGTGACAGAATTTTAAAGTTCTTTAGGAATTTTTATATGATTTTCAATTAATTTCGAATTTTCCATGGATTTTATCAATTTTAAGCATATGAGCGGTTTTACAAGTGAAATTGTTGCAAATAAATTCGAAATGATTTGAAATTTCTACAGCAGCAAGATGAAAATGTATGTAGCTTACAGGATGAGTTTTGCATATTTTTACATTAAATTCACATTTAATCTTGATTAATCCATTAAATGTCTAGATTGCACAATTAACACATAAACTAGTAGAAATACAACTCTAAATTCTATGAAATTTCTACAGAAATACTACATGAATCAAAATAGCATGCAGTGAGATTTTCATGAATTTTAGAAATTATTTACTACCAATTTCGGATTTTACAATTTCCAGACCAGATTATAAATTAACACTACATCCCATATTAAAACAGATCCAAATAACACGAAAATTTTACAGTAACAAGTAATATGGAAGATAAGACTACTGTAAAAATTTTATGAATTTTAATGATGATCTGATGTTAGTAAAAAGTCTCCTAAAATCTGATAAGTTTCAAAGAAAATATTAAATAATATACCAAATAAACTCCAAAAATCTTTATAAATTCATGGTAAAATGAATCAGTAACATATTATTTTCCCACGAAATTCCATTAATTTTAGAATCTGTTTGGTATATAATTTAATTTTTCTTCGTCAAAAGATGTTTTTTGAAGAGTTTTCCATTTTTAAAACACAATTTGCAGAAAAAATCAGAAAAATTCGGAAAAATACAGAAATATTTTGAGAACAATGCACCTACCTGTGGTGAAGATCTCCGCCCAATCCAAAAAAATATAAAAAATCCTGCCGCCGCCGATCCGCTCCGCCGTCTTTCGCTTTCTCTGGAGTGTTTAGAGGGAGTGATTGAGGGAGTGAAGAGATAATGGAAGAAGAATATTAGGGAGAGGGATGGAAGAATATATTGAGGAAAGGGATTGGAGGGAGTGATTAGAAGAGATAATGGAAGAGAAAGAGATAATGGAAGATAAATTTCTTTTTTTTTTTTTTATGGATGGGAAGGAAGATATATATAGGGAGAGAAAGAGAGAGAGAGAGATATGTTGGTGGAGAGCTCATCATGTTGTCCCTCTTAGTGGAGAATCCATCATTATTGTTCTTAGTGGAGGGCCCATCATGTTTCTTAGTGGAGAATCCATCATTATTGTTCTTAGTGGAGGGCCCATCATGTTTCTTAGTGGAGAATCCATCATTATTGTTCTTAGTGGAGGGCCCATCATGTTTCTTAGTGGAGAATCCATCATTATTGTTCTTAGTGGAGGGCCCATCATGTTGTCTTAATGGAGAGCTACCATCATTGCTCTTCATAAGAGGCCTCACAAGAGGCCCCATTGAGGCCCCACAACGCGGGCCCCACAACGCGGGCCCCACAACGTGGGCCCCACAACGCGGGCCCCACAACGTGGGCCCCACACTGTGGGCCCCCGGTTGATTCAATTTTAAACAAATGTTCAATGCGGGCCCACCAAACGGGTACAAATTCTCCCTTGCTCGGATTCTCACGAATAACCCTTCTCCGCACTTTAGCGGAAAAAATCAGAACAATGCAGAAATGACCAGAAAGATTTGAGAAAGCGTAAGGGACGAACACCGGAATAGAAAACATTGAAAAATTGATAGCGAAACCCTAATTTCTTTTTTAATCAAAGCAGAGCAAAATGGGGTGTCTACAGATGCCCCTCTTTGGTAGAGATGACGTAGTCATCGAATACCAAAGTCAAAATGACAGAACCATTTTGCGTAGCTTTAATCGACAAAAGACTTTACGGAACCTAGACGCAAGCATTTACTACCTAATGTAAAACCCAAAACGAAGTCCTAGAATTGGAATGTAGTAAAAAAATCCCGCTGCGGTGCCGCTCGACATCACATTTATATGATGTTCAAAGAGAAAAGACCATTTTTGAATGGACTCAGAATGAAATACCATATTTTTACGGCTTCCAAGGAAATGAGACATCACATTTGTATGATGCTCAAAGAGAGTAAGAGACCATAGTTGTATGGACCTGAAGAGAATGGAACACCGTATTTTTTACGGAGTTCCAAGGAAATGAGGTATCATATTTGTATGATGCTCAAAGAGAATAAGAGAACATTTTTGAATGGACTCAGAAGAGAATGGAATACCGTATTTTTACGGAGTTCCAAAGAAATGAGGTATCATATTTGTATGATGCTCAAAGAGAATAAGAGAACATTTTTGAATGGACTCAGAAGAGAATGGAATACCGTATTTTTTACGGAGTTCCAAGGAAATGAGGTATCATATTTGTATGATGCTCAAAGAGAATAAGAGAACATTTTTGAATGGACTCAGAAGAGAATGGAATACCGTATTTTTTACGGAGTTCCAAGGAAATGAGGTATCATATTTGTATGATGCTCAAAGAGAATAAGAGAACATTTTTGAATGGACTTAGAAGAGAATGGAATACCGTATTTTTACGGAGTTCCAAGGAAATGAGGTATCATATTTGTATGATGCTCAAAGGGAATAAGAGAACATTTTTTAATGGACTCAGAATGAAATACCGTATTTTTACGGCTTCAATCTTCGGTTGAGATTAATGAATTTGGAGGTTTTTTTATGAATTTGAATTTGACGTAAAATTGGATTTGATGAATTTGGGGAATTTGAATTTGACGTAGGATTGGAGTTGATGAATTTTGGGATTTTGAATTTTGACGTAGAATTGGACTTGATGAATTTTGGGAATTTGATTTTAACGTAGAATTGGATTTGATGAATTACGGAATTCCAAGGAAATGAGGTATCATATTTGTATGATGCTCAAAGAGAATAAGAGAACATTTTTGAATGGGCTTAGAAGAAAATGGAATACCGTATTTTTACGGAGTTCCAAGGAAATGAGATATCATATTTGTATGATGTTCAAAGAAAGAAGACCACTTTCAAATGGACTCAGAGAGTATATGATAACAGAGATTATCAGGAAAGGGGGAACTGGGATCTCCAATTAACAATTTTGGAAGCAAATGATTCAATACCACCATGCAGCAAAGGTCTTTCAAGGCTTGAATATGAGATGCCACTTTATTAGCAACCTGCCCCAGTTTAAGGCCTTCTAACCTTCTTCTATTCATTGACCAGAGATCATTCTTGCAACGATTTTTCACCATTCGTGACAGTCGCACCTTTTCCAAGTTTCTCGGAATCCGTTAATGAACCTGCCTTCAGAGTGATTGCACCCTACAACAATTCTTTAAAATAGCATTTGTAAATTTTTCTAAAAATAGAACCACAGACATTGGTAATAAAAAGACAAAATAAGAAAGATTACTCAAGTGATCTCGTGATGCTTCTGACTTATCAGTATTTTCTTTTGGGTTAGGTTAGCCTCTTTTAAAGAATGTTTCTCCACTGATAAACATCTTCACTTATTTTTTAAGACAGTGATACTTCATATATCCTTCTATCAACTTTCGGATTGTTTTGAAATTAATGCCCTTAGTTTCGGGAATCATTGTTATTTTTGCCTGACCTACTGAGAGTTCAGAGGTCGATGTAATTCTTCTGGCGTGAACCCCATCTTACCACGACCAAGTATTCCTTTTTAGATTTTCAACTTGGCGGACCGTTCAACCTTAACTTTTGCCTGAATCGCCTTTTAGGTTTTCAACTCAGCAGGCTACCCCCTTAACTTTTGCCTAAGCTGCCTTTTCAGGTTTTCAACTTAGCAGAGGAATGATCCTGAATTTTGCCTAGATCGCCTTTTCAGGTTTTCAATCTAGCGGATTTTCAAGCTCCATTTTTTATTTTTATTTTTATTTTTTATTTATTTTTTTTTTTTTAACACCAAAAGGACTTTACAGGTGAGGTAGAGCTTTTCAAAGAATGGCTTAAGGTTTTGCAAGAGTTTCGACCGAACCTGTGAACAGGTTGCCTACGTATCCCAGTGTAGGAATCAGGTCATGCGTAGTTCAGGGGAATGCCCCTAGTACATTGGGTTTTGAAGGAAAATTTTATGTAGGCTCGAAAGGGTTTGCAAAAGGATTTTTTGATTTTGGGTTATGAATTTGGGTTTTATTCGGCCAAAAGACGGCCTTCTGGTGTTCAAGCATAGAACCTCTTGAGTTGATCAAGATTTGTTGGTTCCGGCAATATTTCTCCATTTAAATTACGGAGCTTGACGGCTTTTCCGGGTAAGATTTGGTCCACGATGTATGGCCCTGACCAATTAGGCTTGAATTTGCCTCTTGGGTCAAGCACTGGTGCTCGATTTTCTTTTAGAACAAGATTGCCTTCTTCGAGATCTCTGATTTTAACCTTTTTATTAAAAGCCCGGGCTATTCTGCGCTGATAACCCTGCACATGGTAAAGTGCTTTTAACCTCTTTTCATCTAGCATGTTCAGCTCTTTATATCTGGCGTCTGCCCATTCATTTTCTGGCAACTTGACTTCAGTCAATACTCGGAGCGAAGGTACACGGATCTCCACAGGTAGCACTGCTTCCATACCATAAACAAGAGAGTAAGGGGTTGCCCCAGTTGAAGCTCTAATTGATGTTCTGTAAGCCCACAATGCGTACGGCAACTTATTCGACCAATCCTTATAAGTTTCTGACATCTTGCTAATGATAGTCTTGACATTTTTGTTTGCAGCTTCCACCGCTCCATTTGTCTGCGGCCGATAAGGTGAAGATTTATGATGCTTAATCTTGAACTCTTCGCAAAGAGTGATAACTTCTTTCTTGAAATGAGATCCGTTATCTGAGATAAGTTCATGGGGAATTCCATATCTGCATATGATGTTGGTTCGTATGAATTTAGCAACTGATGCGGATGTAAGCTTTGCATAAGAAGCGGCCTCAACCCACTTAGTGAAGTAGTCAATTGCAACGAGTATGTACTCGTGACCACTAGATGACTTAGGGGAAATTTTGCCAATAATGTCAATTCCCCAAACCGAAAACGGCCAAGGAGAAGTAAGAGAATGCAATTCGGTAGGTGGTACATGGATGAGATTCGCATGTATCTGACATTTATAGCATTTCTTCACAAATGTGTGACAATCTGCTTCCAATGTTGGCCAATAGTACCCCAGACGTAGGATCTTCTTTGACAACATCTTCCCATTCATATGAGGTCCACACACCCCTTCATGAACATCTGTGAGAATTTCTTCTGCCTGATCTTCAGTGACACATAAGAGTTGAATTCCGTCGAAGGACCGTCGATACAGCTCTCCTCCACAAATGACAAAGTTAGCCGCCAATCTCTGCAAAGTCCTTATCTCCTTATTCGACGCCTCATTGGGATGCCCCTGGCCCGAGATGTAGTTCTTTATGTCCGTATACCATGGTTTACCATCGGGACATCTTGCAGCTATCTCTATAGCATCAACATATGCAGGAGCCCATTGCTCTTGAACCGTGATGGGCCTCATTTTCATATTGTGAGGTATGTCAATCATAGAAGCTAACGTCGCTAAGGCATCGGCGAATCTATTCTTCAACCTTGGCAAATAACTGAAAGTGATGTGCTGGAATTGCTTAGCGAGAATATCCAAGTATTCATGATATGGCAGCAACTTTTCTTCTTTGGTTCTCCATTCTCCTTGGGTTTGGCAAATGATTAACATTGAATCTCCATATACGTCAAGATTCTCTATGCCTAAGGCCAATGCTGCCTCAAGCCCAACAATGCATGCTTCATACTCTGCCATATTGTTGGTGCAATTGAATTGTAACTTAACTGCAAGGGGAACATGCTCATTTCGGGGTGACACAAGCAATGCCCCTACTCCTTGCCCTGTTTGGTTTGCTGCTCCATCAAAATAGAGGGTCCAACCAGTTTCTGGATATTCATCTTCTACCATCATGATCTCTTCATCTGGGAACATCGTCTTGAAAGGCTGATTTTCTTCTCGGGGTGCTTCTGCCAATTGTTCAGCAATGACTCGGCCCTTTACTGATTTTTGGGTTACATGGGTGATGTCAAACTCAGACAACAACAATAACCATCTGGCAGTCCTGCCTGTCAAGGCTGGTTTTTCAAAGAGATATTTCAGAGGATCCATCCTTGACAGGAGCAAGACCTTATGTGATAAAATGTAATGCCTGAGTCGCTGAGTAGCCCAAACCAAGGCTAAGCAGGTTTTTTCTAGGACAGTATACTTCTGTTCATACTCCAACATCTTCTTGCTAAGATAATACACAGCCTTTTCATGCTTGGTTTCTGGATCTTGCTGCGCTAACATACAACCCATTGTGGTTTCTGTTACTGACAAATAAAGCAGCAATGGATGTCCCGGTATCACTGGTGCTACTATCGGTGGTTCAGACAAACTTTGCTTTATCTTTTCAAAGGCCTGCTGACATTCCTCTGTCCATTCTTTGGAAGAGTTCTTCTTTAAGAGCTTAAAGATAGGTTCACAAGTTGATGTCAGATGAGCGATGAATCGCCTTAGGAACTGTATCCTTCCTAGGAATCCCCGAATTTCCTTCTCGGTTCTAGGCGGCGGCATCTCCTGGATAGCCTTAATCTTCTGAGGATCTACCTCTATACCCCTTTGACTCACCATGAATCCTAACAACTTACCAGAGGTAACCCCGAATACACACTTGCTAGGATTCAGGCGAAGCTGGTATTTGAGTATTCTTTCAAAGAACTTCTTGAGGTTCGGGATGTGATCCCTCCTTTCCCTAGCTTTTACAATCATATCATCGACATAAACTTCGACTTCTCTATGTATCATGTCATGGAGTAAGGCTGTAGCTGCTCTTTGATACGTCGCACCAGCATTCTTAAGACCAAATGGCATTACCCGATAGCAATATGTCCCCCATTGTGTAATGAACGAGGTCTTAGCCATGTCCTCGGGTGCCATCTTAATTTGATTGTAGCCCGAGAAACCATCCATGAAAGATAGTAATTCATGCCCGGCCGTATTGTCCACCAAGATATCGATATGTGGTAGAGGGAAATCATCTTTTGGACTTGCCTTGTTCAAATCCCTAAAATCTACACACATTCTCACCTTTCCATCTTTCTTTGGTACAGGTACTATATTTGCGAGCCATTCTGGATATTCCACCACTTGCAGAAATCCAGCATTCAACTGCTTAGTAACCTCTTCTTCTACTTTCAGGACCCACTCAGGCTTCATTCTCCTTAGCTTCTGCTTTTTAGGTTTAATCCCAGGCAACAAAGGTAGCTTGTGTTGAACAATGTCTTCGCTCAACCCGGGCATATCTTTGTAGGACCAGGCAAAAACTTCTTTATATTCCTTAAGTAGGTTTATTAATTCATCGCGCTCTTCAGATGATAGAGTATTTCCAATTCGTATTTCCTGTATTAAATCTTCTGTTCCGATGTTTATAATTTCGATTTCATCTTTAAGAGGCTGGGCTCGGCGCTCCTCCTCTTGTTTGAGCATATGCTGTAATTCAAAGGGAGTTTCGTCGATCCCCTCTTCCTCGTCTGAGGAGGGAGTGTTATCATTATTATTAAAGTCAGAAGCAAACACAGAGACATACTGAGAATCAGATTTCATTGAATTGAAAGAAGTTACATCATTATCATTGGACTCATCCTGAACAGGCTCAGGATTCACATAGTAAATAAACTCAGAAAATGACTCGCCTGGACTAGGCACTGACACCGATTCACTCGACTTGACTAGACTTGACTTAGCAATATAATAAGGTGGAAAAACATCAGAACTCCAGTTTGAAAGATTTTCTGTTGCAGGTGCAATCTGACTCTGAGGTTCAGTAAAGGTATCATTACTCTGAATAACTGCCACCAGCACATCTTCACAGTCAGTCTCTTCTTGCTTTTTAGAATGATCTAAAACGGGCAACTCCTGACAAACAACATCAGGCACATCTTCTTCGAACAAAGACCCCAACATATCTGGCTCAAGGCAGACTATCCAATCCTCAACAGTTTTTTCAACACAATATACCGGCGGTTCTGTTTCTGGGAGAGCAAGGCCACTGAATATTTCAAAACCTGGTATCATGATCCCTGTTACTGAGTCATACCATGGTTCAGAAAACCCATAGTATGGAGAAGTCTCACCTTCTTTGATAAAGTGACCATTCATTGATAAGGAATATGGAGTCATCGGGAGTATCCTTCCAGTGCGGCGGATTTCTTCCTTCAATTTCAACAATTCTTTCATGGATTCCTCCTCCTCCTCAGTAGGTATATACCCAAGACCGAAAGCTCCAGAGTTTGCTTTGATTGGGCGCCAGTGAGACGCTTTGCTTGGATCACGGCCTAAATTCATACCCGGAAAGTAGTTCATTTTTCTCATCATCTTGGCAACCACAGGACTGATGGCAAAAGGCAAATACAACTCCTCCCGAGAGGCATCTTCATAGGAAATAGCAGTAACATCGAATGCGAAACCATTCAAGTTGTAATCATCTGCTTTTGTAACTGGAAGAATCCGAGTTTCTCCTGTTATCTGCCCTATTTCTGGCTCTTCGTCGCCTCTGACAGTGATCAATTTTCCTTCTTTAATGAACTTCAGTTTTTGATGAAGGGTTGAGGCAACAACACCTTCCTTATGCAACCAGGGTCGTCCCAGAAGTATATTGAACGAGGCCTTGATATCAATAACTTGAAATTCCACCTCAAATTCTTGACCGCCTATAACGATCCTGGTGGTAAGGACTCCGACCACATTTCTGCGGGTATTGTCATATGCGAGGATACCAAGGGTTGATTCGGCAAAATCAGTGGGACCGAAACCCAAGGTAATGGCAGTTCTTAATGGACATACATTCAACGCGGATCCATTATCTACCAGCACAGACGGTACTTTCTTGCCTTCGCAAACAACAGTGACATGAAGAGCTCTAGCATGATTCCGACCTTGAGGAGGCAGCTCCTGGTCTGAGAAACTAATGGCCCTGGTGGCGTGTGTCAGAGCGACAACTTCAGCTAGTTGCTCTGGAGATATTTCTGAGGACACCTGTGTGGTATTCAGTTCTTTCAACACAGCCTCTCTGTGTTTCTTCGATGCTATCAACAACCCCCAAACAGATATGACAGCCTGAGTTTTCTTCAACTGCTGAACAACTTCATCATCTGGGTCCTTCACGTATTGCGGCTCCTCTCCTCGAGCCAATGCCCCTGGATTTTCGACTCTTAATTCAGCAGGTTTGAAAATTCTTCCACCTCTTGTCACATGTCTGACTTCATCCAATTCTGGCTCACCATAGGTGATAATTTGAGGGACTTGTGGCTCATAGGTGATTACCAAGGGAGGTACAGACTCCCTCAGGTATGATTCATCACAGAAGATGATTTCGGGTTCAGAAATGGGTTCTAAAGCACATATGAGGGTGAGAGGGTCAAACTCAGGATCTCCTATGGTTATGGCATTAACGGCAGCGGGAGGATTAGCATGACCAGGTAGCGGGTTTTGGGTAACATTGGGTCTTGGTTGGAATGCAATGACTTTCTCATCAATAAGTTTCTGGATTCTGAATTTCAAGGCGATGCAATTGTCTGTAAGATGACCAGGACCCCTGTGATACTCACAGTGTAGGTCGGCTCGCCAATTGGCAGGTAAAGGATTGGGGGGAGGCCGGGTGGCAGGTAGGGTTATGCGACCTGAAGCCAGACACTGCTTAAGCACCTCCGAAGATGGAATGGGAAGAGGAGTAAATTCTACCCGGGCTTGTTGCCGAGGTGCGGTCGCAGGTTGAGCATAGTCCATTACTAGAGGTTCCTGGGATTTAGAGGATTGAGCATTGGAATGGGAGATACTACTGACTTGGGCTGGTGGGGATTTTTTGAAATCTCTAGGATTTGGGTTGCTACGGTTGAATACACCTTGAGCCATAGCCTCCTCTATCTGGGTGCCAGCCACAATGAAGTGTTTGAAGTCTGGATAGTATTGCAATGACATGTGATACTGGAGCTGGGGGGAAATATTTTTCATGATTATCTGGACTTGCTCCTCCTCAGACGGGCGCTCCATCATCTGAGCTGCTATTCTCCTCCATCTTTTCACAAAAATCAGAAAGGATTCTCTCGAGTCTTGTTTTGTTCTCTCTAAATCCTTTCTGGTGATTTCTGTCCCATCATCATATTTGAACTGCCTGATGAATTGCTCGCCGATATCCTTCCATGTCCTGTAACGAGTCTTGTCCAAGACCATGAACCATCTCCTAGCAACCTTGGTTAGGGAAACTGGGAACAATTGAGCCATTTGCTCAGGAGATAAGCCTTGAGGCTGACACATGATGGTGAACATTTGTAAATGTGTGATTGGACAACCCACACCATCATATTTGTCGAAATCGGGCATTTGAAAATTAGCAGGAAGGCGGATTTCGGGAAATAGAGTAAGATCACTGGGATTGAAACTACCCTGGTCTTGAAACTGAATGTCTTGAACTTTTCTGGTAAGAGTCTCTAATTTCTCCATAACAGACTTATCAACCATGGACTGAGAAGGTCTACTGCGATTCTCGCTATACTGCTCTTTTTCCAAATCTTCTTCGGTTTTATCATGGATATTGATGAACACTGGCTGGACAGGTGCTGCTGAAGTAGCTGCTTGGTGCACAGGCCCTTTATCCTTGGACAACGATTGTCCGAACTTCTCAGAAAGTTGAGCCTTGATAACTTGGTTCTCTTCCTTGAGTTCTTGAAGCTGCCGGAGAATCAAGGTAAGAGTATCGGTGATAGCAGCGAGTGGAGGACTGTCCTGGTTTTCTGCCATTGGTGAGGATGAGGACGGGAAAGAATGAGATGCTGGGGTTCTCAGAGAAGGTGGCGGGGATACAGATTTCCTCTGTAATCGAGAAGAGACCCGAACCCAAGGAGTATTAGGGTTAGCTATGGTGTCTACGGCCCTGTAATATTTGAAAGACATATTTAAAATCAGAAAGAAGTAGACACTGATGTATGCATAGACGAAGATACTGAAAGAAAAAGGTGAACTTTTATTGATAGATCATTAAAGCTTGAGTACATGGTTCGATCTTTCAAAGATAGACTGATAAGAGAAAACATGACATTAAGCACTCTTTCTAGACTTCTTCTTTGGACGACTATCTTCCTCAACTGACTCCTTGAAAGATTTGATGACTCGAACATCCCAAGCAGATGAAACGGCTTTGACAATCTTGGGCTTGAGATCCTCAGGCGGATAGAAATGACGAAGGGGAGGCACAATGGATTGCTCCCTTCCATACTGACGCTGAATCCTGGCAGGAATATAAAAGGAAGTCTTTTTGAGGCCAAGAAGGCGAACGTAGTTAGCTTCTCCAGTATTGAAGACAGCTTCTTGGATTCCAGGGATTTGCCAATAAATCTGATCTTCATGGCGAGAACTCAACCACTCAGCCCAATCGCCTTTATGATTGAAAGAAACATCATGACGCCATTCACTGAAGGTGTATAACGTATGATCAAAATGCACAGGAGCTGCAATTTTTAGCTTGTGGCATAACCACACGTGAAGTAATGCAGGACATCCTGAGAAGGACCCAACAAAAGATCGAACATAAGAGCCTGGACCTGAGCTGGCACGAAGACGAGCCATCTCATCCAATCCATTGAAGGTTTCTGCAAGCATAGTAGGAATTGGATTGGCGCCACGATCCATCTGATCAACGAGGTCCAAGAGAACAGCTGACGCACAGCGAGAAGGCTGGACAGTGAGGAACCTAGCAAAGGAGCAGAATCTCAGAGCGCGACCTCGGGCTTTTTGAATATCAACAGCACCAATATGCCCAACAGGAGGGTAAATGTCAATCAGTTGTTGCATGGACACTTCCTGGTCTTTGATGAAAGAGTTCATGGATTCATCTGGATTATTCATCAAGCGAAGGAACAAAGGACGATAATCCGACACGTAAGATGGCTTCACCAGAGGGCCATCTACAGGATATTCCAATAAGGCACACCATTCTTCAAAGGTGGGACACATTTCTTGGTTGCCAAAACGGAAGACATGATGATCGGGATCCCAACACTCTGATGCAGCATAGAGTAATCCCCAATCGAGCTTGATGGTGGCCACGTAACCGAAGAGATTTTTCTCTTGCTCACTTATGGCATAGATATGGGATTCTCTTAATGTACCACGGATCCAATCAAGAATTGTACGAGTAGACATGGTGTCTGTAAGCCAGGAGAAAGGATACAGGGATAATCAGGATTACATGAACATGAGATTAGGATGAGTTCCTACCAATATAAAGGAAGTATGGATACTCGATCGAATCAGATAATATAAGATTAAAAATCGTACGATCGAGATGAGATGAGATAGCATAAGATTGCTTTCAACGGATGGATCATGAATGACTAATCCTATGAGATCTTTGGAAATGAATGGGATTTAAATCCTAACCCCAAAGGGAAAGTTTTTTAATCTTTGCACATTTTATCAGTGTTACCTGAAGGCATCAACCCTAATCCTAATCTAGCGGAGTGGAGAGAGGATCTCGACTCATGACTTTGTTTGTGTACCTAGGACCGATCGTAGCCATTAGAAGATGGTCTACGGCCTAATCTAGACACAAATAGGTAGGATATCCTAAACTAGGCTCACACACGTGATGCACATGTGTTCGTATACTACATGCATGTGTGGGTTAATCTAGGGGTAAGGCCAAGAGTTCCCTTAGCGCGAATCCCTGTTCGATATACTGTACCAGTGTCCGGCGTATCAGTACGTGAACAAGAGATCCGTTTACGTACCATAAAGGTACTAGGCTAAGGGTGGAATGCTTCTCTAGCACAGAGGCACCAGGTGATGAAATCCCAGTCAACCATGCTAGATAACACTCCGGGTTCCTAAAATAGGACGTGTGTGCATGTGAGATGCAGGGGTTTAGATGAAAGTGATGTAAGTGTGTGCAATAAGTTCGAGCAATCTATGATGCCTTCAGGTTTTGTTAGATTAAGTTTGAGTATATGTGATGAGAAAATAAAGCATACAAACTAATCTAACAAGCATAAAAGAGATAGAGTTTTCATGAGCCAGTTAAAATAGATTCAAATGAGTTATCCTTTGGAATTGTAATGAAGTTAGGTGGTCCCCAGCAGAGTCGCCAGACTGTGGGACACGATCCCGCGAGAGGGGCGTGGGGCGCGATCTGCCGCGCGCTCTCCTTTGGTCTCTCGTTCCCACGCGATTGGCGTGTGCATTTTAATATTGATTTGAATTCGTCTTTCCTGTGGACTTGGGATCACTAAGGCAATCCGAATTCCACACGAAAGAGACTGACAGAGTCGCCACCTAGATGTGGGATCTAGGACCCATAATTAACCAGAAATCTAGACTTGCTACCTGGTTACGAGAATGGAAGGTATGGGGAGTTATCCACCACATGCACCATTCTTGTCCGATAATCGGTCTTCGATTCCAAAAGCTAACTCTTTTAAATTTATTTTAAATGGCTCATTCAACTCTATGTTAATGTGCGAACTAAGTGACATGCATCCTAGAATCTAATTTCAATGTGAATCCTAGATGTGTATCTTGATTTATTAATTTGTCTGGATTCATTCTAAGTGAAAGTTCTCCTAGAATTCTAATTTCATGGAAAACCCTAACTGATTTGATTAAGTATTTACAAGAAAATTAATATACAAAACACCACAATTTGTTGTGGTGCCGACTCGCGGGTGGTATGCCGTCAGACATCCAAGCTGCCTACGTACCCAAGCCTCACTGGGATCAGAGTCGACGTAGTTCGGTGCACCTAAGCTAAGCTACTTATGCCTAACTCAACTAGGACACCGACTTAAACGGATTTGACTGTTTCAACAGTTTTAAAAGTAGTTATTTAATTCAAGTTGAGGATTTTATTATCTTAGGATTTCATCTAAGATGCTGTATGATTCTTATCTAAATGCAAGTTGTTCCTTAGACTAATGCAGGTTTGCCTACATCCTAGTTTACTAGGCTTGTCTTAAGGAAAGATTGGGTGACTAGTGTAACTAGACCTATGGTACGGTTGCTATTCATAGCAAGCGTCCGTGATGAGGCTGGACTCCTAACTCTAGGACTCCCTAAAACCTAGGACACGGCACGACACCAGTGTTCCTAAATTGGGCTCTAATGGTTCTTAGATTGGAAACCATAATCCAATGGTTCCGAAAGACACAAGATAAATCGATTTAAGTTCTCGAGGTTAATGAGTTTCAGATTTTGAAGATTTTCAGTTTCTAGACATTTAAGGATTACCAATGGTTCTAGGGTTCACCAATTTCGGCCTTGAATGGCATCCAAAGGAGGGAATCGTGCGCTCTTTCCTTGTGCAATTTAATACTTAGGTTATAGCATCTTATTGCCTGGCAGAATCTCAGGATTTCCGTGGACAATAACCTCGGAGCCAACAACATGCTATAACTTAAATATTCAAATTGTCAAAGATCAAGTTGCAATTGGGATACGATTATGGATGCACTGGCCATTTTTCCAGGAAAATCTAAAGATCCTAAAATTTCTGTTTTAATGGATTAAGGAGTGAACATGTGACAGAATTTTAAAGTTCTTTAGGAATTTTTATATGATTTTCAATTAATTTCGAATTTTCCATGGATTTTATCAATTTTAAGCATATGAGCGGTTTTACAAGTGAAATTGTTGCAAATAAATTCGAAATGATTTGAAATTTCTACAGCAGCAAGATGAAAATGTATGTAGCTTACAGGATGAGTTTTGCATATTTTTACATTAAATTCACATTTAATCTTGATTAATCCATTAAATGTCTAGATTGCACAATTAACACATAAACTAGTAGAAATACAACTCTAAATTCTATGAAATTTCTACAGAAATACTACATGAATCAAAATAGCATGCAGTGAGATTTTCATGAATTTTAGAAATTATTTACTACCAATTTCGGATTTTACAATTTCCAGACCAGATTATAAATTAACACTACATCCCATATTAAAACAGATCCAAATAACACGAAAATTTTACAGTAACAAGTAATATGGAAGATAAGACTACTGTAAAAATTTTATGAATTTTAATGATGATCTGATGTTAGTAAAAAGTCTCCTAAAATCTGATAAGTTTCAAAGAAAATATTAAATAATATACCAAATAAACTCCAAAAATCTTTATAAATTCATGGTAAAATGAATCAGTAACATATTATTTTCCCACGAAATTCCATTAATTTTAGAATCTGTTTGGTATATAATTTAATTTTTCTTCGTCAAAAGATGTTTTTTGAAGAGTTTTCCATTTTTAAAACACAATTTGCAGAAAAAATCAGAAAAATTCGGAAAAATACAGAAATATTTTGAGAACAATGCACCTACCTGTGGTGAAGATCTCCGCCCAATCCAAAAAAATATAAAAAATCCTGCCGCCGCCGATCCGCTCCGCCGTCTTTCGCTTTCTCTGGAGTGTTTAGAGGGAGTGATTGAGGGAGTGAAGAGATAATGGAAGAAGAATATTAGGGAGAGGGATGGAAGAATATATTGAGGAAAGGGATTGGAGGGAGTGATTAGAAGAGATAATGGAAGAGAAAGAGATAATGGAAGATAAATTTCTTTTTTTTTTTTTTATGGATGGGAAGGAAGATATATATAGGGAGAGAAAGAGAGAGAGAGAGATATGTTGGTGGAGAGCTCATCATGTTGTCCCTCTTAGTGGAGAATCCATCATTATTGTTCTTAGTGGAGGGCCCATCATGTTTCTTAGTGGAGAATCCATCATTATTGTTCTTAGTGGAGGGCCCATCATGTTTCTTAGTGGAGAATCCATCATTATTGTTCTTAGTGGAGGGCCCATCATGTTTCTTAGTGGAGAATCCATCATTATTGTTCTTAGTGGAGGGCCCATCATGTTGTCTTAATGGAGAGCTACCATCATTGCTCTTCATAAGAGGCCTCACAAGAGGCCCCATTGAGGCCCCACAACGCGGGCCCCACAACGCGGGCCCCACAACGTGGGCCCCACAACGCGGGCCCCACAACGTGGGCCCCACACTGTGGGCCCCCGGTTGATTCAATTTTAAACAAATGTTCAATGCGGGCCCACCAAACGGGTACAAATTCTCCCTTGCTCGGATTCTCACGAATAACCCTTCTCCGCACTTTAGCGGAAAAAATCAGAACAATGCAGAAATGACCAGAAAGATTTGAGAAAGCGTAAGGGACGAACACCGGAATAGAAAACATTGAAAAATTGATAGCGAAACCCTAATTTCTTTTTTAATCAAAGCAGAGCAAAATGGGGTGTCTACACTATCATGACTCCAAGATTCGCCCCAGAGAGTTTCGAGTTGAAGATCGGGTCTTAAGGAAAGCTGCCATCTCCCAACCCAAGAAGGTCGGAAAACTTTTCCCAACCTGGGAGGGGCCATACCAAGTAAAAGAGGTGGTTCGTCCGGGAAGTTATAGGCTGGAAACACTCGAGGAACAGCCGCTACCCCACGCCTGGAACTCAAAGAACCTTCGCAAATACCATCAGTAGCGAGCTAACCGGTGCAAAAATGACTTTGTAAATATATGCTGAATATGAATGAAAGAAGCTCTTTTACAAATCTCTTCGTATTTGTCCATTCGGAAACCCCGTTCATTAAAACTAGGGTACTCGACGCTTGGTTCGCCACAGCTTGTCTCCGCAAAGACCGGAAGCCCACTCCTGGTCCGGAACCAGCCCGGATGCAAAAACCAAAGCTCCTTGGAAACCCAGTCCACTAAAACTAGGGTACTCGACGCTTGGTTCGCCACGGCTTCTCTCCGCAAAGACCGGGAGCCCACTCCTGGTCTGGAACCAGCCCGGACGCAAAAACCAAAGCCCCTTGGAAACCCAATTCATTAAAACTAGGGTACTCGACGCTTGGTTCGCCACGGCTTGTCTCCGCAAAGACCGGGAGCCCACTCCTGGTCCGGAACCAGCCCAGACACAAAAACCAAAGCCCCTTGGAAACCCAGTTCACTAAAACTAGGGTACTCGACGCTTGGTTCGCCACGGCTCGTCTCCGCAAAGACCGGGAGCGCACTCCTGGTCCGGAACCAGTCCGGATGCAAAAACCAGAGCTCTTCGGAAACCTAGTTCGCTAAAACTTGGGTACTCATCAAATTGGAAACCCAGTTCACTAAAACTAGGGTATTCGACGCTTGGTTCGCCACGGCTCGTCTCCGCAAAGACCGGGAGCCCACTCCTGATCCGGAACCAGCCCGGATGCAAAAACCAAGTTCCTAAGAAACCATGCCCATTGGGATTAACCTAAGCCCATGATGCCTGCCTGGAGCAATAGCTACACTGTACATGGCCAAACAAGTATAAACTAGAGACAAAAGTAGAGAAAAGGTAGAGAGTAAAAGTTTGCTTTTCATTTCATATGTTGGGGGCCTCAGAGGACCGTTACAAAAAGTTGAGCCTCCACGGGCCATTACAAAAAGGAATCAAGAAATCACCAAGAAAGGGTAGGAGAAGGGCTCAAAATGCCTCGTTGCTGCCATCCGGCGCTGGATCTGCCCCTGCGGCCAAGGGTGCGTCCGCTGTGGCCGGCTCATCATCAGTAATTGTCGGTGGGTCAGGTAGAACCATCTTGGACAAATCAACGCCCGGGTCGGAATCCTTGACCTGCCCCAGGCAGTCAAAAAACCCTATGTTATAGGCCTCACTGGATAGGAGAAGGAGTTCGTCCTCCTTTTCTTGAACGGCTGTCGCCTGCCTCGTTAGGGCTCTTTCCCTCTAAGCGTTGAGCGCTTCCGTCGTTTTCTCCTTCTGCGCGGCCAGCTGAGCGGCAAAATCCTCTTTCAGCCGCTTGTTCTCCTCGGCCGGCGTGTCAATGATTTTCTGTAGCTCCTTTGCCTCCCGGATCAACTTCCCATTCTCTGCTTCCGACTTCGTGATTGCTGTAGAGAACTTCTTACTCTTCCCCTGAAGATCATTGAAGTACACTCCAATCTACAAGATACACATGAGCAAATGTTAATACAGGTAGACGAAGTGAAAGACGGACAAAGAGTGAGCGTACTCGTTGGCCATCTTACCTGATAAAGGGAAGAAAATACGGCCTCTTCGGCCGTAGCTGGCGGCTTGTGGAGAACCTGTTCCTTGTCTTTGTTGAGAATACACTTGCTCTGGATCTCAACAGCTACCCGGCTCTCACCGAGGCCGGTGTCGTTTTTCTGAACAGCCCAATTGGGCCGAAAAACATTATCTCCGGACCTCGTCGGGGGAGGAAGGGTCCCAGCAGGTGTTCCCACCGTCTTCGAGGACCCTGCACCCCGGCCCGAGGAACTCACCAATTTCACCAAACTCTTGGCTTTGGGTGGCGGCGGCGCGTCCTGGGTGGGGGCCGGGCTCGCTGTCTCCGAGGCCTTTCTTTTCTGACCCTGACGGACCGTCCCAAAGGCCCCCTTCCTCATTTTATCAACTAGCGACTGCTGCTGCATCTCTGAAAGATAGACAAAAACAAAACCAGTCAGAAACAGGAGGAGGAGGAGAAATGAGTTTAGACAAGACTAGCCACGTACGTGCCCGGGTCGCGGTACTAAGGCCCAACCCCACCATAACCTCTTCCCCTTGGAAGTTCGAACAATCGATAGGTCCCTCGTGATCCAACACCTCTCGAAGCAAGGCAAGCGTCCTCGCATCCTCGCCCTCGAGGAGCGGCTTGCGACTCATCGCGACTGCATCCGGAGTTCCCCATTTCAAAGGGACCAGCCAGGGCTCGCTGGACTCCCTGTCCTCGACATAAAAGAACCTGTTTCTCCACAAGTGTATAGAGGAGGGGATGCCAGTAATCATTTTTACCTCCGGGCGCTGGCTAATATAAATCCAACCCCCGCCCTTGTGCCTCTTCAATTGCGCACACGCGCGGAACAAGGGCACGGACAAGCTCCTCTGAAGCCGGCCCTGAATGAGGTATACGAACCCTATCAGTAGCCTCCATGAGTTAGGCGCTACTTGAGCCGGAGCCAGCCCGTAATAGTGAAGCACCGAGGCGAAGAATGGGTGCATAGGAAATCTGAGTTCGGCTCTCAACGACTCATCATATATGCAAACATCAGAACTCTCGTTACAAGCCCTATCTCCCTCCGTCGCTTCCCTCAGCCCAAACCTGGATGGAATACAGTATTTATCCCTAATCACCACCAACATGGACTCATCCAGGTGATTCTCCTCGTTGAGAGCATGTATGTTGTATTTGGGATTGGCATCCATCCGGGCCCTCGCCACGACCTCAACGGCCCAGCCAGGGATTAACGTTGTGGACGCCTCGCCGGCATCACTACCAACACTTCCCTCCAGTGGCAGGTAACTATCTGTCTGAAGCGGAATGGCGTTCAAGTCCAAAATCACTTCGTCCTCCACTTCCTCATCGCTCCATATGACATCCACACTGACATCGGGATTTGCTATTTTCAGGGCTGGTGACCAGGTAGGCCTGTCCTCGGTTCTAATCGACGCTCTAGACCCTGAACTACTAGAAGACGACTCCCCCGAACAGGACTCAGAACTAGAGCTACTAGACATGAAAGCAGGAAAAGAAACGAATGAGACGCGCTGAAGAAAATTACCGGTCTACTCAAGGTACCGAACTGGAAGCTTCCGAATCCGCGGCCGTTCACAACTGCAAAACTACACGAGCCGAACTGGTCTTCGCCGAACTGGCAGAGAAAAGAAGAGGAGGAGAAGAAGAAGTAAAAGTAAAAAAATGAGAAGGTAAAAACCTCCTTTTATAAGTTTTACCTGAGGCAGTGTGCATTTAATGAAGGGCACACACTTCGAGGTTGTCTTACTGGAGCCACGTGTCTTATCATAAATGATGGACACACGCATCGAGGCGAAGGCGCAAGTGAAGACACGCGTATCTCCAAGGAATTAAGGGCATCCGTCAAGCCGGACTGGATATGACGCGTCTCGCAAAACGACAAAAAGCAGTCCGGCCCAAGCCGGACTGGATAGCTAAACGACAAAAAACATATGATGCGTCTCGCAAAACGACAAAAAGCAGTCCGGCCCAAGCCGGACTGGATAGCTAAACGACAAAAAACAGTCCGGCCCAAGCCGGACTGGATATGACGCGTCTCGCAAAACGACAAAAAGCAATCCGGCCCAAGCCGAACTGGATGGCTAAACGACAAAAAACAGTCCGGCCCAAGCCGGACTGGATATGACGCGTCTCGTTAAAGACGTCAAAAACACAGTCCGGCCCCAGCCGTACTGGGAAAATCCGGACTGGCAAAACTCCGGAATGCTCCAACAATCCGGACTGCTCTAAAAATCCGGACTGATAAACTCCGGACTTCTCCAAAATCCGGACTGGCAAAACTCCGGACTGCTCTAAACTCCGGACTGCTCCTGTCTCCGGACTGCTCCAAAAATCCGGATTGTTCCAACAATCCAGACTGATAAAATCCGGACTGCTCCAACAATCCGGACTGATAAAATTCGGACGACTCCAAAAATCCGGACTGATAAACTCCGGACTGCTCCAAAATCCGGACTGCCCCAAAAGCCGGACTGCTCCAGAATCCGGACAACTTCAAAATCCGGACTGCTCCGAAAATCCGGACTGGCAAAACTCCGGACTGCTCCAAACTCCGGACTGCTCCAACAATCCGAACTGCTCCAAGAATCCGGACTGATAAACTCCGGACTGCTCCAAAATCCGGACTGCCCCAAAAGCCGGACTGCTCCAGAATCCGGACTGCTTCAAAATCCGGACTGCTCCGAAAATCCGGACTGGCAAAACTCCTGACTGCTCCAAACTCCGGACTGCTCCTGTCTCCGGACTGCTCCAAAAATCCGGACTGCTCTAAAAATCCGAACTGATAAACTCCGAACTTCTCCAAAATCCGGACTGGCAAAACTCCGGACTCTCCAAACTCCGGACTACCTCGCAGACCCCTCGACCACCATCAGTCAGAGATGTACTCTACCACACTTCCCCAAGTCGCCGTAACAACTTGGAGAACTGGGGGGCAACTGATGGGGTGTAAAAGCGCAGCAGCCTGTTAGCTGCCGACACGTGGCTAGGGGAGGGCCCACCGCGGACCAGCCTACCAGCTGCCGGCACATGTCTCGAGGGGGGCCCATTGCAGATCCCGCGTCAGCAAGGGTAGTTCGGTAATTACCTCAGAGTAGGTGAGCCCGAACCTATAGCTGGTGGACACCTGCCTTGGAGCATTAACTCCCCACCTACCCCAAATTTCCCCTATAAAAAGGCTTCTAAAGCTCATAAATCAGGGTATTGAATTCTCACCCACCACTCTTAAAACTCCCTCTTCACTCCGGCTCATACTGACTTGAGTGTCGAAGGGCCTGTCCGGAGTATACTCCGGGTCGGTCATTCTGACCTCGTTTGCTTCTGTGCAGAACACAGTTCATCCGGACTCTATTTCCTTCTCTTCAGCTCTTCGGGCCCTCCAGCTCGGCTCTTACGCCACTGTCATATCTGTTAACCGATTTCGGGCCTAACAGGGGAAATGGACAAAATAAGTCTTATCAACCCACTTGGAAATGGAATAAATTGTTGCAATAATAATAATAAGGTACTAGATACTTACTTAAAAAAGACCCTGGTTCCTTTTTATTTACCCCTGACTATTACAAAATGACAAGAAAGCCCTTGTGTTTTCCTCTGCTACTTTCCTATCGGGCTAACTTCTCATAAGTGTAGGGTAGTCAATGGACACACCTACTTAGTTGAGATAGGATGGATTGAGATGCCTAATATTGGGAACTGAAATATTTACCTTTTTTTTAGGTAAATGTTTTGATCACCAGGAACACCCCTGGGAGTGTATCAATGACTAAAGAGGGGCTGTTGTACTCATGTCAGAAGAATTCAATGCCCCTAATTGCCACAAACACTGATAGGGGGTGTTCCTGGTGATCAAAATGGGCGGATATATCACTTCCCATTTTTTTAAACCTGGGACGGCTCCGGTAAAAAAAAAAAAAAGGGTGAATATATCGTTTTCCCTTTAATATTTTTATTGAATTTATTTTTTACGTTATATCTATCCGAGGAACAATCTGCTTAGGTGGAGACACCTTTTTACTTATTAAGATTCTCATCCACCTCATGAAAACGAAAAGCCAAAAAGTAGTGAAAAAAAAGCCAAAAAGATTCTCATCCGACCCGAGTTGTCACTTGTTTGTGTGTGATTTTGGATGAGACTCTACTACATATTGATTCCATCTTTGTATCAGGCATCAACTTGTGCCTAAATAAGGTTTGATGGGTTACCAATGAAGTTGTCCTCAACATGCAGCATTTGGGCCGACTTATATTTGCCGTTGGATCACATACACGATGAACAAGTGGGGTCCAATAAATGTTCAGAACATATCCTAAACTGTATAGTCCATCATCCACCGTCCGTCAACACATTCCATCCAATTGCGATACTCAAGCACCAAATGACTACAAGTCAAAAGAAGAAATCCCCTTTCTTGATTTTGCATTACATATTTTGCTCCTTACAAGCAAAATATTCGACCATACAACTTCACGTGCTAATTTTAAGCAATCATCATGAAGAAATTATAAGGGGTATTTTGGGAATACAGAGCAAACTCAACTATCTGTCGAACATTCTCTTTTTACACTCTTTATCCCCACAGACATGTATAAATAAGCCATTGTAGAACCTCAATTTCAACACACCCATCTCTTCACTGCATTCAAAACAGCTTCTTTTCTTGCAATTTGAACACTTCCTTTCACTTGGGATTCTTCTCTTAACCTTTTTCCATACACAAGTAGAGAAGAAACCTTCTTCAATTTGTTAAGGATGGATAGGGTTTTGCAATTGGCCGAGCAAAATGCCGTGGTGATTTTCAGCATGAGCTCATGTTGCTTGTGTCATACCATCAAGAGGTTTTTCTATGACATGGGAGTGAACCCGGCAATTTACGAGCTGGATGAGGTTCCGAGAGGGAGGGAAATGGCGGGGGCAATCGCAAATCTGATGGTGCCTAGTCCGCCCGTGCCTGTTGTCTACATAGGCAATCAACTTATAGGCTCTAATAAAGAGGTCTTCTCTCTTCATATGGAAGGTACCTTAATCAATTTGTTGTTAGCCGCCGGAGCTATATGGATCCCACCTCCGTCCCACCGCCAGGTGTGAGGCAAAATCAGAAGTTGCGCGCTCTGATACCATGATACCATGTCTGAAGAATAAGCTTATATGCGTAGAGGTTTTGGGCTTACCCACCTACTCCATATATGATGATTAGAATAAAAATAAACAAGGAAGTAGTTTTTGTTTACATTAAGAACCATGTTTTTTCTTTTGTCTTCTTTTCTTTTGTCTTCTTTTTGTTAATGAGAAAATGGAGTTTTAGCTTTCTATTACTAGACTTTTTTCTCTCATTTCTTATTCGAATGCTTGTTTTGGGCCATAAATTAGACAAAAAAATAGTAATATGATGCATTTTACCTAAGAAACCAAAGAAAAGCGCTTCATGGAATGTGAAATGAAATATTCAGCCCCTTTTCTTCGTCGGACCACCCTGTTGCAGTGTAAAAGACAAGGCATATATACACTAGAGATCCGTGGCCCGGGGAAGAAAAGGGGGAAATATATCACTTCTCCATGGAATTCATGTGGGTCCTACCAAGTCACCAATGAGACATATTCTGATTTTCTTCTTATCCAACTGCATCACATAGTATCATTTTCCTTCCATGCAAAAAAGATTACCACTAATTATATTCAAAGAGTGAAGGAAACACTAATTGGAAGCGGGCGTTGGGCATAATTAAGAGCATGGAAGATGATAAATAAGCCCGAATTTTTATACTTCGCACCTCTCTTTTAGTGGTTTATGAAGATGACAATAAAACCACTCCAAGAGGGGGAGTTCATGGTTGAAAATGGAACACACTTATCATTGGGAAATGATATATTTGCCCCATTTTCTTTCCCTGCCCACCCGCTTACAATGTAAAAGAGTAGTCATAAACATGGTTTTAAATTTCGACCGAAATCTGAAATTTCGGATTTCGGTTGAGACCAACACCAAAATCACTAAAACCTGAAAATAATATTTTATTTCGTCTGAAATTTTGAAATTTCGGTTGAAATTTTTCCCGAAATTTCACCCAAAAACCTGTTTTTTCTTAATTAATTTAATATTTTACCGAAATTTCGTGAGATTTTGTGTAATTTAATATATTATTATTACAGACCTACATATAGTATTAAATAACTCATTGTTTGAATAAAGGTAGCTTTGTAAATAAATATAATTATAGGTTCTTTTATGTAACACGAACCAATACCAGGTTGGCAGGTTCCCAGCAAATGAATAGTTTGGAATTTTGGATCGTCCTTTCAAGTGGGCCCCAAAAACATACTGGACTTTAGGCTCGGCCACCCTTTTAACTATTAGTGGTGATAATTACTATCGACCATCCCTTATATCCCGAATTTCTCTAAAAGTACAGTAACGCCTGCACCATAGGACGATCCAAACCGTCCATTTGATGGGCCATAAGATAAATAGGTTGTGCCCAAAAAAATTATTTACATATGATGATTTCAACCCTCCAATCTATAGAGGTTTTCATAATATGCATTTCCTCCATAGATCGAAGGGCTATGATCATCCTTGGAAATAAACTTTTGGGCACAACCTATTTTCACTGTGGCCCATTAAATGGGGAGTTTGGATCATCATACAGTACTTTTAGAAAAAAAGGGTTTTGTTAAGGAGTACTGCCCGGTGCATTGGGAAAGGAATTTTCCAATCATTTTTCACAACTGTTTGTGGGATTTTCCGTTTCTACATGTGAAAAAGAAGAAGAAAAAGTTTTCTGCAACCAATCCCAACATCAACATCCAATATTGGGTGCAACTCGGGTCGGGTTTCCCAAACCCTCAACCCGAACCCGATCCAAACTCAATCCGACCCAATTTTTTCAAACACAGACAGTTCTTTAGCAAAAAACAAAGTATCTGGATCAATGGGAGGGCTCCTAAGTGATCATAACGGTTACTATAATAGCATTTTTTTAATAACTGAATTTTATGGCGTGGACCCAAGAAATGAAGCGTTGGTGCCAACGAATGAGATACACCAAAAATTACGAGACATTAACTTCTTAGAGTTGCGGGCAATACACTATGGGATTACATTAGCTGCGGATAGAGGATTTAAATCGATTGAAATAGAGTTGGATAATATGTCAGAATTCATAGGATGTTTTCGTTATGAACTTGGTCGAAGCTATAAGGGATCTACTCAAGAAGTTTGACTTCGACAATCACACACATCCCAAGGTCAATAAACACGGCAGCCAATATTATCGCCAGACCCACTACCCACAAGGCTTGGATTCTATTACTCCTAGTCTTGCAAGGCAACTAAAGAAAGATGCACGTGGCTAAAATTCTAAGCTTGAATATAGACTTTTTTTTTCTAAGTTGTTTTCCGGGTTGAAATTAGGGGACAAGTTATTAGTGTTTATCTCATACGAGCATAATCATTTTCATTTGGCAATGCATCAATTCGTTCTCTTCAGACTAGTTATTAGTTAATGCACTAAAGAGTTTGCCATGCTTGAGTTTTCTACTTCTATAAGTTGAGTTGCTTTGCCAAACAAGAGTTTTCCTTAAAAAATTGCGTTATATGAAAAAACCCGACCCGACCCAAGATTTATCATGGGTAGGGCCGGGTTTGGGAATTGTGGGTTTTCCGGGAAAAAAACCCCCAACCCGACCCGACCCGAGATATTTCTCGGGTAGGGTTGGGTCCTTCAAAACCCAGCACGCCCGACCCGAGTTGCAGCCCTAGATTCTAGTATTGGAGAATATTTATGTGAGATTTGAAGGGGAAGATAAATTTCATAATACAAAACTAGTTCAAGGAACCAGTAGTAATATTAAGGTTACAAATCTCCCAAATCACATTCAAACAAGATGTGTATGTGTTTCTAACTGTTAAATACCGTTACAATAGCCCAACCCTCAGATAGAATTTCCTCAACCTTAAGCTGACCCAACCAAAGCCTCTGGTAGAGGATGGTCAACGCTAACCCAACCCACACAGACTAGACTCTGTGTCAAAGTTTCCATTTTTCAACATCACTATTCGAAACTGCCATGGATTTAGGTTGTCTGCAACTTTACATCATGAACCCAAATACAACTCTTTCTTCACTGCATAGATGTCTGCATTGTTCAGAGCTTTTGGGCTCAAACCTGGGAATGTTTCTCCCACCCTAGTTTGTTATCAGCTTCTGTTACTTTGTGATCCAAGGATTGACCCGCTCAACATATAAGAAAATTAAGAACCAAGGTTTCAAAATGCCGATGTGGGTCAAAACGAGGCTAAAGCAAATCCTAATCGAGGCGGCTGACTACTCTGCTGATTAAAAAAAAAAAGGGCGGCCCAGTGCATGAAGCTCCCCCTGATGGGGTGTAAAAACTCCAGCCACTCACAGGCTGCCACCTGTCCCAGAGCAGGTGAATTCCAGCCACTCACAGGCTGCCACCTGTCCCAGAGCAGGTGAATTCCAGCCACTCACAGGCTGCCACCTGTCCCAGAGTAGGTGAACTCCAGCCACTCACAGCCTGCCACCTGTCCTGGAGTAGGTGAACTCCAGCCTCTTACAGGCCGCCATCTGTCCTGGACACCTGTCCAGGACACCTCACCAGGTTTTCCCTATAAAAAGGGATTCAAAGCTCAAACCAATGGGTAATGCGAAAATCCCTTCTCTCCCTAAACTCTTAGACATCTCCCCTTCACTCCTGCTCATACTGACTTGAGTGTCGAAGGGCCTATCCGGAGTAAAACCCGGTCTGGTCTTCTGACCTCGCTTGCCTTGTGCAGGACTCAGCCCTCATAGCAGGACTCTCTCTCTCTCGACCACCTCACTCCTCGTTCACCCCGGTCCTTCCGGACTCTTCCATGGCTTTACTGTCGATGCTGGACCTCTGTAGAAACTCCATGTGTATGCTTCCGAGAGTGGTATATCCAGAGGCAGCCAGTTTTGACAGCACGTCAGCTTTGGCATTCTCTGTTCTTGGCACTCTGATGACCTCGAAACTTGCAAACCGGCTGGAAAGTTGGCGAACCTTGGCGAGGTACTTAATCATACGCTCGTCTCGGGCTTCGTAGACACCTTGGATCTGGTTTGCTACCAGCTGCGAGTCGCAGTATGCTTTCAATTTTTGGGCGCCGGTCTGAATTGCTAGGCTTATTCCGGCAAGGAGGGCCTCATATTCCGCCTCATTATTTGATGCACGGAACCCGAATCTCAGGGCGTAATCCGCAGTGAACTCATCAGGTCCAGTGAGGATGAGGCCAGCTCCACAGCCGTTTTTATTTGAAGATCCGTCGACATATACTTCCCAAGTCGGTGTGCTGGTTATGGAGTCCTGTCCGGCTGAAGGTGGCCTGATTTCTGTCCGAATTTCCTCTGTCATACGCTCTTCAGGGACTAATTCTCTATAACTGGGAGCTGCAATGCTTCAGGGTCGACGACCTGCTGGGGGATAGTGCACTCTGCTACAAAATCTGCCAGTACTTGGGCCTTGATAGCTGGCCTGGGTGCGTACTGAATATCGAACTCGCTTAGCTCTACAACCCATTTCACAAGTCGCCCGGAGATATCTGGTCGATGGAGAACTTGTCGAAGTGGCTGATCAGTCAAGACCTTTACAGTGTGAGCTTGGAAGTACGGCCTTAACTCCCTGGCGGCCATTACCAGCGCGTAAGCCAATTTCTCGACCCGCTGGTACCTTGTTTCTGCGTCGTGAAGAACCTTGCTAACATAATAAATAGGTTTTTGCTGGCGGTGCTCTTCACGGACGAGTACAGCTGCCATAGCCGTGGAGCTGATGGAGAGATACAAAAATAGCTCCTCGCCCGGCTCCGGCTTTGTTAATAATGGCGGAGAGGACAAATATCTTTTCAGCTCTTCGAATGCAACCTGGCATTCTTCCGTCCAGGGCGCGGTCTTGAGTCCCTTGACCGCGCTAAAAAAGGGGAGGCACCTTTCCGCTGATTTGGAGATAAAGCGACCCAACGCCGCTATCATTCCTGTGAGCCGCTGGACTTCCCTGATGGTTTTTGGGGCAGTAAGCTCCATGACGGCTCTGATCTTTTCTGGATTTGCTTCTATTCCTCGCTGGCTCACCATGAATCCTAAGAACTTCCCCGAGCTGACACCAAATGTGCACTTGGTGGGGTTAAGTTTCATGTTGTGCTTCTTCAGGACCTGGAATGTTTCTCTGAGATCAGACGCATGATCCTGCGCACTCCGACTTTTGACCAGCATATCGTCTACATAGACTTCCATGTTACGGCCGATCTGGTTCTGAAAAAGTTTGTTCACAAGCCTTTGGTAAGTGGCTCCGGCATTTTTGAGGCCAAAGGGCATAACTCGGTAGCAGTAAGTCCCTTGATCTGTGACGAAGGAGGTCTTTGGTATATCCGACTCGTACATCCTGATCTGATTATATCCGGAGAAGGCGTCCATGAAGCTCAACAGTTCATGACCCGCTGTGGCGTCAATGAGTTGGTCGATCTTCGGGAGTGGATAGCTGTCCTTAGGACAAGCCTTATTCAGATCGGTGAAGTCGACGCAGGTCCTCCATTTCCCATTAGTCTTCTTGACTAGGACTACGTTTGCCAACCAGTCCGGGTATCGAATCTCGCGAATGAAGTCAGCCTTCAGAAGCCTCTCCACTTCTTCTTTTATTGCCTGCCGCCTTTCGAAGGCGAAATGTCGTCTCTTCTGCTTCACCGGTCTGCAGGTTGAATCAACACCGAGCCTGTGTGTGCTGATCTCTGGATCAATGCCGGGCATATCGGCGGGAACCCATGCAAAGACATCTGCATTGTCCTGGAGAAAAGTGATGAGCTGGTGCTGAATGTCGGTGCTGAGGGAGGAACCGATCAGAGCGACTTTCTCACTGTCCTCTGGGCACAGTGGGATGGAGAGGAGGTCTTCAGCAGGTTGAGTCCCTCTGAGCTCGTCCCCTCCTTATCCTCGACGTAGAAGAACCTATTCTTCCATGAATGTATTGACGAGGGGATACCGGTGATGATTTTGAGTTCAGGGCGCTGGCTGATGTAGATCCAGCCCCCTTCCTTATGCCTCTTCAGATGTGCACAAGCACGGAATAGCGACAAGCTCACGCTCCTCTCTAACCGGCCGTGGACAAGATACAAGAACCCAGTCAGTAGTCTCCATGAGTTCGGAGCTACTTGAGCTGGGGCCAGTCCGTAGTATCGAAGCACCGCTGCGAAGAATGGGTGCAGAGGAAATCGGAGTCCCGCCCTCATCGACTCCTCATAAATACAGAGATCTCGACTCTCGTTACAGGCTCTGTCTCCCTCTATAGCTGCCTTCAGTTCAAATCTTGGAGGCACACAGTACTTATTCCTAATGTCGCCTAGCATGGACCTGGTGAGGTAGTTCTCTTCGACTAGAGCTCGCAGGTTGTATTTTGGGTTGGCATCCATCTGCGCTCTAGCGACTACCTCCACCGCCTGACCAGGAGGGAATGTTGTAGACGCCTCAGCAACGTCACTTTCAACACTCCCTTCTGCTCGGGAGAGACTAACAGTGGGGAGTGGAGTGGCGTTTAAGTCTAAAAACACCTCCTCCTTGTCCCCTTCGTCGTCACTATCTACAAGATCTACTCTAGCGGACGTCCTAGCCATTACAGGCTCCTGCGGCGGCCTAACTTCTGAACTACTGCTAGTGGAGGACTCCGTACCGGACTCGGAACTCGAATTACTATCAGACATGTAGTAAAGAGAAGGGCTGAGAGGAATACCGGTGAGTGGAGCTCGTCAAGTCCTTGCGCAACTCGAACTGCGAACTGCGAACTGGGAACTGCGAACTGAGAACTAAGAAGTCGAAGCTCCCAGAGCAAGAAAAAGAAGAAAAGATGAAAAGTAAAAAGTAAAGAATGAAAGGGGGTAAAACCTCCTTTTATAGCTTTTCAGAGGCAGTGGGGCATTAAATACGACGCACGCATCTTGAGGACACTCGAATGGCGCCACGTGTCCCATATTTATGACGGACACATTCTCCCACTCAAAAATACGATCAAGCACGCGCGTGTTCCTACGTGCATGAAAATTCACATCTCCGCTCCGTACTACATGCTCCGCACTCCATGCTCCGTACTACATGCTCCGCACTCCATGCTCCGTACTCCGTACTCCGTACTGGATCTTTAAATCCGAACTGGATATAACGCGTTTCAACAAAACGACAAAAACCAGTCCGGTCCGAACCGGACTGGCCGCAAGACGACAAAAATCAGTCCGGGAAAATCCGAACTGGATATAACGCGTTTCAACAAAACGACAAAAACCAGTCCGGTCCGAACCGGACTGGCCGCTAGACGACAAAAATCAGTCCGGGAAAATCCGAACTGGATATAACGCGTTTCAACAAAACGACAAAAACCAGTCCGGTCCGAACCGGACTGGCCGCTAGACGACAAAAATCAGTCCGGGAAAATCCGAACTGGATATAACGCGTTTCAACAAAACGACAAAAACCAGTCCGGTCCGAACCGGACTGGCCGCAAGACGACAAAAATCAGTCCGGGAAAATCTGAACTGGATATAACGCGTTTCAACAAAACGACAAAAACCAGTCCGGTTCGAACCGGACTGGCCGCTAGACGACAAAAATCAGTCCGGGAAAATCCGAACTGGATATAACGCGTTTCAACAAAACGACAAAAACCAGTCCGGTCCGAACCGGACTGGCCGCTAGACGACAAAAATCAGTCCGGGAAAATCCGAACTGGATATAACGCGTTTCAACAAAACGACAAAAACCAGTCCGGTCCGAACTGGACTGGCCGCAAGACGACAAAAATCAGTCCGGGAAAATCCGAACTGGATATAACGCGTTTCAACAAAACGACAAAAACCAGTCCGGTCCGAACCGGACTGGCCGCAAGACGACAAAAATCAGTCCGGGAAAATCTGAACTGGATATAACGCGTTTCAACAAAACGACAAAAACCAGTCCGGTCCGAACCGGACTGGCCGCTAGACGACAAAAATCAGTCCGGGAAAATCCGAACTGGATATAACGCGTTTCAACAAAACGACAAAAACCAGTCCGGTCCGAACCGGACTGGCCGCTAGACGACAAAAATCAGTCCGGGAAAATCCGAACTGGATATAACGCGTTTCAACAAAACGACAAAAACCAGTCCGGTCCGAACCGGACTGGCCGCAAGACGACAAAAATCAGTCCGGGAAAATCCGAACTGGATATAACGCATTTCAACAAAACGACAAAAACCAGTCCGGTCCGAACCGGACTGGCCGCTAGACGACAAAAATGAGTCCGGGAAAATCCGAACTGGATATAACGCGTTTCAACAAAACGACAAAAACCAGTCCGGTCCGAACCGGACTGGCCGCTAGACGACAAAAATGAGTCCACATCCGGACTCAACTTCCAGCCGGACTCCGGACTGGACCTCCGGACTCAACTTACAGCCGGACTCCGGACTGGACCTCCGGACTCAACTTCCAGCCGGACTCCAGACTCCACTTCCAACCGGACTCCGGACTGGACCTCCGGACTCCACTTCCAGCCGAACTCCGGACTGGACCTCCGGACTCAACTTCCAGCCGGACTCCGGACTGGACCTCCGGACTCCACTTCCAGCCGAACTCCGGACTGGATCTCCGGACTCCACTTCCAGCCGGACTCCGGACTGGATCTCCGGACTCCACTTCCAGCTGGACTCCGGACTGGACCTCCAGACTGAACCCTCCGATTCACTTCCACACAACACCTGTCCATCCAGATAAGCGATCAACCACACTTTCCCAAGTCACTCAATGACTTGGAAAACTGGGGGGCAACTGATGGGGTGTAAAAACTCCAGCCACTCACAGGCTGCCACCTGTCCTAGAGCAGGTGAATTCCAGCCACTCACAGGCTGCCACCTGTCCCAGAGCAGGTGAATTCCAGCCACTCACAGGCTGCCACCTGTCTCAGAGTAGGTGAACTCCAGCCACTCACAGCCTGCCACCTGTCCTGGAGTAGGTGAACTCCAGCCTCTTACAGGCCGCCATCTGTCCTGGACACCTGTCCAGGACACCTCACCAGGTTTTCCCTATAAAAAGGGATTCAAAGCTCAAACCAATGGGTAATGCGAAAATCGCTTCTCTCCCTAAACTCTTAGACATCTCCCCTTCACTCATGCTCATACTGACTTGAGTGTCGAAGGGCCTGTCCGGAGTAAAACCCGGTCTGGTCTTCTGACCTCGCTTGCCTTGTGCAGGACTCAGCCCTCATAGCAGGACTCTCTCTCTCGACCACATCACTCCTCGTTCACCCCGGTCCTTCCGGACTCAGCTCCCCTAGTCATCCAGCTCAGCTCTTACATCACTGCTGTACCTGTTACCGATTTTAGGTCTAACACCCCCCATTGCCTCTGGAGAGGGCTAGATGGACGCAGCCTTACCCCTGCTTTGCAGAAGTAAGAAAGATATAACTATATTCCTAGCATAAAAAGTGATTACAAATTCACATCAAAGAGAGAGAGGACCGGGAGTAAACTGAGTCCCTCAATGCCCTGGGTTCAGCCAACCGATCCGCTAGATCATTGGCACCCAAGAAACACGAACAAAAGAAAGGAAACTATCTTTAATCATGGAACTAATCTCATCCAAAAACTTAGGTAAATCTCCATGGACTAACCCACGTGCCTTGAACCCAAGAAATGACATTTGAAGAATTCCCTCCTACCTCTGGCTTACCGTTCATTTGTTCTCTAAATAAGCTCATACCATACAGGACAAAGTACACCTTTTCTGAAATAATTGGAAAAAAAGAAGTTCAGCATAACAATTTAAAACAGATGGTGGGTTTGATTTCTGATTTTTTTCCCTCTTTGGAGGAGGAGAGTTTGATTTTGAAGGTGGTTAGTGTTTTTTTTGGAAGATGGATGTAATTTGTATAATTTTATGTGTGAATGTACAGTTCTTTCTCCGAATAAATTGCATTTTGGCAGTTTATACATTGAAAACTCATATTAGAAGGGCATATTAGCATATTTTCCAAAAAATATTTCCCACATTTGCAGTCCCACATCGATCTGATGATCCTACCTGCTTGATCAATAGGTCCGACATTGAACGGAGGATCCTAGCCACTTGATCTATATGTCCCATTTTGATCAGATGATCCTAGCCACTCTATATAGACGGTATTGTTTTTTATTCCACCAATAGAAGCTAACCGTTGAGTTTTGTAAGCATCAATTTTAAATATGGGATATCTATTCACTATGTGTCCACACATGTCAGGTGGGACCTACGGTTGTTTGTTAGGGTAACCCTAGCATTTTCAGATTGGGAAATGATATATTCCCCCTCTTCTTCCCCAAGAAGCCCCTTGTAGTGTAAAAAGAGTAGTTATTAATGCACAAGAGGGGCCTGGCCCTGTGAAGACCAGTGCATCGGGCGACGAATAAATTAGATTTATATGTAAGCCTGCTGCAATGGTGCCGATATCCTTGGCAGCATGGAAGGGAAAATGGAGAAATCATTCTCTATGATGCTGTTAACAATCAACATAAGAAAAGAAGGGGAGAAAAAGCAAAAGAAGGAAGCAACCTATGTTCTGATCAAACCTCTTCATTTGGAATTCTATTATTACACAGTTAGTAAGATACATTTTTTTGCAATGATTGTCACCAAGATTCATTAAGTTCTATCTTTTATACATATGTACGTTTGACATGGATTCCATCTTTTTATGCATTTTAATTTCATACACACTTGACAAGTACTCCTGCTTCCTACTTTTTAAGCACCAACAGTTTTGCTGCATCCACTTCATCCAGCTACGTGGAATATTATCTTAAAACTTTGGGAGCGTCTTGTAAACTACTAGTGATATTTGGAAAGGCACCAAGAAAACTGGCCCAAGGAAAACCCGAGGGATTTGCATTCCTATCCCACAAACTTCCTTCTCAACTCTAAAATTCAAATGAGATAAACCAAAATTTTGCTTCTCCACAGATTTAAGAAGATTGGGAATCACATCAAAATCTGTTGTTTTAAAATTGGCCTTAGGCCTAACTCAGCAGCAGATGTGTCGTCAAATGATTCAAATACCTGTTGTTTTAGGGTCAATGAATGATTTATTTTAATTAGAATTTTGATGAATAGAAAGATTTTTGTCCATGGGTATAATCTAATTGGAATTATTTTTAAAGCTGTTCATTGATTGGCACAGTCGTAAATAATTTTTCAGTGAAGTTCGGTGAGGTTTAGTTTTTCTTATGCTTAACCATAATGCTTGTTCCCAAATTATCTATATATTATACAGTCTCCAATCAATGCTTGATTGTTCCACTTGCAGAAAGAATCACCTCTCGGGGTGGCAACACAGTCTGCTCATCCAAGTAACTTGAACATGACTCAGTTCATTTCTGTTTACACTATTTTAACAGAGGGTTTTGACAATATCAGCCCCCACGCAAACAAATTGAATTTTTCAGTCACCAGTTGTTTTTTGTTCGTCTTTCTACCACTACTATGAACTTTGCAGGAGAATTGAAGCTGAAAGATTTTCTTTTGAATGGTATTGATGATACATTTAATGAAAAAAAAGGCAGCGTCCGGAGAATGAGGTGGTCAAATACAGAAAAACTTAAAAGAAAAAAACAAAAAAATGCAGCAAATTAAGGGGGGAGATAGTTAAAAATCTCTAATTCTGGTTTGAGAACTCTGGTTCTAGCCAACCAGTGCGCATGACTGCTTGCAGAGTGCCAACTGTGTTGGAACATAACTGAATGGCCCCTACTTGATTGTGGATCTCCTCAATCTCATCTTACCCTTCACCCCCACTCCCCCATTCCCCCCATTCGCCTCCACTCCACCATTCCCCCCATCATTCCACTCATCTCTACCATTACCCTGAAGCCCTTGAAAATTTCACCCTTTTATCCATTAAACTTAAAATATCCATTTATCCCTTTTAGGAAACTTAAAGGCAATATCGACATCTCCACAGAGGCCGCAAACGATGACAGCGGCAACGACGGTAACGACGACGGACCGATTGAAAGAATACGGGAAGAAACATTAATATGCGTGAACTGCACGGCATATTTTCGTTTTAATCCAAAAGAACCTTCTCGTCACGTATATCGCTTTATACGTCACAACCAAAGAAAACATGGAGACAAAATGAAGAAATGTGAAAAGTGTCTGAATGTCTATGAGGGAGATCCAAATTTACACGAATGTCCCAAGATCCGCCCAGTGAAGAAAGCAAACGAAGACATATCCGCCGGGGCCAGTAACTGCGGCATGGATGACGGACCCATTGATTTTAACGACTCCAGTGCTAGAACAATTCAGAAAGAACCTTTAATGTGCGTTAACTGCCCGACAACATTTGATTTTGATGAGGAAAATCCTTTTGGCTCTGTTTGGTTGCATAAAAATGTAGAATTGTGGTGGGATTTGAGTTCCAAATGAAGCTCCACACACCGTTTGGATGTGTTTCTTGTTTTAAAACTCTCTCTGACCACTGGGGTTGTCGCATGCTTGTCGGCCCACGTGGCTTTCTCCACAACGCCAAATGGAATACCCAATAATCGGAGTTTTTTTAGTGGAAAGGGATAGGAGCGGAATTAGGAAATGACAAAAGATTCCATCCTACTGCCCGAGGCAGTTGAAAATGACGTTTGAGGGCAGAAAAGAGGTATGTAAAAATAAAACACCATTCATGGCCACAACCACCATCGTCTCTTCCTCGAGCTCCTCCTCCTTCCCCTCAGCAGCGAAGCCACGGAGCAGAAAGCGAAAGGCCAGCCCGGTAAGTTTGTTTGTTCGTTTTTTTTTTAATCGAAGGTTTCTGAAGTGTTGTTAGCTATGAGATAAAGTAATGGTTAATGGTTTTACGCTATAAGATAGAACTTTTCAGTCTAAAAAATACATGCGATTATGACAGACATAAGAAAGGAAAGAAATGAAGATCACATAAAAATATTCTACATATGATTCGGTGGTAAAACCCACATGTGGCACTCGAACATCATTACCACCCATATGCAGTCGAAATTTAAAACCATGGTTCTTATCATGGTTTTAAATTTCAACCTGGAATAATTGATGAATTTTTTCTTATAGTTTTCCTATTAGTCGAGCGGTATTTAATTGGCGAATTTTTTCTAGTAGTTTTCCTATTAGTCGAGCGGTATTTAATTGATGAATTTTTTCAGGTAGTTTTCCAATTAGTCGAGCGGTAATTAATTGGTGAATTTTTTCTGGTAGTTTTCCTATTAGTCGAGATTTTTTTCTGGTAGTTTTCCTATTTGTCTAGCGTCACCGTCGATACAGAGAGAAGAAGAGGAGACAAAGCCTAAAAACTAGTAACTTCGTTGGAGGGGTTTTCTGCTTTTGGCTACTGTGAGAAGCCTCGCCGCCGAGTTGCAGGATTAGGTTTAGGGAAGAGAAGATGGTGATGGGTGTCGTGGTGATATTCAAATGGTCGCTCTTCCTCATTTCTTCCTTTCCTCTGCCAAAAAAATGTTTCCCCACAATCTTACCATTCGCCCCTACTCCCCCATTCGCCTCCACTCCACCATTCCCCTCCTCTCCACCATTACCCTGAAGCCCTTGAAAATTTCACCATTTTATCCATTAAACTTCAAATATCGATTTATCCCTTTTAGGAAACTTAAAGGCAATATCGACGTCTCCACAGGGGCCGCAAACGATGACAGCGGCAACGACGACGGACCGATTGAAAGAATACGGGAAGAAACATTAATATGCATGAACTGCACGGCATATTTTTGTTTTAATCCAAAAGAACCTTCTTGTCACGTATATTGCTTTATACGTCACAACCAAAGAAAACATGGAGACAAAATGAAGAAATGTGAAAAGTGTCTGAATGTCTATGAGGGAGATCCGGATTTACACGAATGTCCCAAGATCCGCACGGTGAAGAAAGCAAATGTAGGCATATCCGCCGGGGCCGGTAACGGGGGCATGGATGACGGACCCATTGATTTTAACAACTCCAGCGCTAGAAGAATTCAGAACGAACCTTTAATGTGCGTTAACTGCCGGCAACATTTGATTTTGATGAGGAAAATCCTTCTGGCTCTGTTTGGTTGCATAAAATGTGGACTTGTGGTGGGATTTGAGTTCCAAATGAAGTTCCACACACCGTTTGGATGTGTTTTTTGTTTTAAAACTCTCTTTGACCAATGGGGTTGTCGCATGCTAGTCGGCCCACGTGGCTTTCTCCATAACGCCGAATGGCAAACCCGACATGCGGCGACCTGTTGGATTGGGTCGTTATGGAATAAGATTTATTTAGACATTGAATAATTGTAATGGGATCCTCTTGGAGTTATGGAATAAGATTTATAAATAGTAGTGTTGAAGTTTGAACGATTGCGTAAAAAAAAAAATTTATGGTAAGTTGAGCAGGTTGTTCTTGTTCGTAGCGACCTGTTGGATCAGGTCGTTACACAAATACATATATAAGCATAAAGGAAAAAAAGAAAATTAAAATGGGCACTATATTTTGACTGTTGTGAAATTTACAAGTTGATTAATCATACGAGCATGGGGTATGCAAAATAATCAAACATATGAATTTCACATAAAAATATTCTACATATGATTCGGTGGTAAAACCCACATGTGGCACTCGAACGTTACCAACACCCTTATGCGGTCGAAATATAAAACCATGGTTCTTATCATGGTTTTAAATTTCGACCTGGAATAATTGGTGATTTTTTTCTTGTAGTTTTTCTATTAGTCGAGCGGTATTTAATTGGCGAATTTTTTCTAGTAGTTTTCCTATTAGTCGAGCGGTATTTAATTGATGAATTTTTTTCAGGTAGTTTTCCTATTAGTCGAGCGGTAATTAATTGGTGAATTTTTTCTGGTAGTTTTCCTATTTGTCGAGATTTTTTTTGGTAGTTTTCCTATTTGTCGAGCGTCACCGTCGATACAGAGAGAAGAAGAGGAGACAAAGCCTAAAAACTAGTAACTTCGTTGGAGGGGTGTGGACCCCGATCCGAGGACGAGCGCGGCGAGGGACGGGAGGTCTCCACAGCAATCCTCTAAGATCTCCACAATGTGAAGGAGAGCTCTGCCAGGGAACTCTCGAAACGGATGCCACCCTCACAGCATAGCATGAGTGGCGATATAAAAGAAAGAGATATGTCTCGATCCGGAGCCAGGGCTCGAAACCAAGACATATCTGAAATAAACTCAGAGTCGCCATCCATGGACACGCCATGGAACCAAAACAAATGCTCTGTTTGCAATGGATAACCAGAGATACAAAAGGTCCGTGCCTGATGACGAATGGAGAAGGTCCGAAGAGCGCCCCCAATTCGCCCGAGTGCGAACACTTGGTCTCTTATGCCATTTATTATTAACCTCGAAGAGTTTTGGGCAAAAATCATGTGAAATGGGAACGATCCTCAGGAATCGTCTATCTAAGCATGCATTTCCTGAGAATAGAAATAATAAGCACACAAAAAATAAATGAAAGAGGTGTCCCCTAAGCATAGCTAGGTTATGAGTGATATACCTAATGGGTGTCTAAATTCTGATGTGCAAACACATGCATGCTACAGCTAAAGGTATAGTCCTGCGCAAGAAAGTAAGAAAACACAGCAAAATATACAATATAACAAAACAACAAATCCTAAGACTCTAAAGGATTAGCCCGAGTCCTCGGATGGTCTGATGTTCATCCAAAGAAGCCTACGTATCCCCGCCTCCACGAGAATCAAGGCAACGTAGTTCTTCGCACCTATTCTAAACTAGGATGCCTAAGACACCTAGACCTCTATCCTAGACTCGATCTAAAAGACCGGACTAGTTATTAAAGTTTATTATATGATTATTTAAATTCCAGTGAATTGTAGATTTTAGGACACCCTATATGCCCTAACTAAATGCAGGTTAGCCCTAAGCTAATGCAAACGGTTCTTACAACCTATGTGTAACTAGGCTGTGCGCCCTAAGGAAAACAATAGGATTGCTAACGTATCCAAGACCTAGTCATCAGTCGGCGATGTGAATCGCCAACTAACCGGACGGAGGCACTCCTATAACTCTAGGACAAACCCCTAACTCTAAAACAAGCACAAACAAGCACACAACAAATCAAAGACGAACTCCTAACTCTAAAACCCTCTATCTAGGACAAACTCCTAACTCTAGAGGAAGATTTTTGTTAAAAACAAGGTTTTAAAGTTGAAGGGTTAAAGCATTTTTTTATTTACAAAGTTTGGCTGGACTTGGGATAAAGATCCCAAGCTGCACTACGTACCTCGTAGAAGAGGATCAAGCCAACGTAGTTCGAAACGAACTCTCGAACTACGCTTCTAAAAGAAACACTCAACACTTTATATTTTTTTAAGGTTTTTTATATTTTTAAATGTTTTTGATATTTTTAAAGTTTTCAAATGTTTTTGAGTTTCAAATTTCTAATGTTTTTGGATTTTAAAGCTTTTCCAATGCTCTAAACCTTTAAATGTTTTCAATCTTCCAGGGAACACACAAGAACAACCACAAACTAGGGCAAAGCCCTAAATCCAAAGGGGAAACCCCGAACAAGAAACTAACGCCTCAAAGAGACGATCCACAACAAGAAACTGGCGTCTCAAAGAGACAAACCACAACAAGAAAGATAGTGCCCCAAGAACAGAGAAAATAATCTAAGATCCTAAGCAGGGAAGGCTCTATATGACTGAGTTAGTCTCTAATGGAAAAACTCCTAACTAATAACACTAGAGAGGAGGAACAAATGAGTCAGAGACTCTCTAATAACACTACCGAGTCAAAGACTCACTCTAAAAGAGGAGGCCACTCTAACATGAGGCTAGGTAAGCCTCCTAAAGGGGAAACTCTCTACATGAGACAAGGCTTGTCTCCGAGACACAAATGACGTAAAAAAGGAATAAAAGACCCTGTGCATATTTGGCAAAGGTAAAACACCCAGCCGGGCCGGACAGCTACCTAGCCCTAGGGTGCAACAAATGTGCAACCAGATACCCATATAGGATAGGGGTATGAAGCCAAGCCGAGTAGGGTGTTCTCCCAAAACCAAACGACGCACAAAGAGGAGGGTTAGCAAGAGAATGAGACTGGGCAAGTCTCCTATATACAAAGGAGGGGTATGCAACTTGGACTGAGCAAGTCCCCTAAGGATGGGCTTGGGCTAGCGCCTTCATCGCCCTCGCAATGAGAGGGGATTCTAGTATCTGAAGAAATTTAACAGAAATCTATAAGACTGTGTTAGTCTATCAAAGAGAGAAGAAAAGGCTACCAGATAATCGCAAATTTCAAATCCATTCTTATAAAAATAAATCAAGTGCTGAGCAAAGAAGAAATTTCAATAAATAATAAAAAAAAAATACACAATCTATAGCAATCATAAAATAATAAACAACATTAATTAGTCCAGACCAGCCGCTGGATAGCCTAATAAAATAAAAGAAAAACAATATCAAACACTTCTATGCCCAACCACAAACACCACCCCAATATGGGGATGAAATCAGATGATGCTAAAGTAATCATCTGATATCATAATACACATGATAATATTTCTACAAACCGCCTTGAAATCAAACAGTACTCATGTCGATAACATCGAATAGAGTAGTCATCTGATTTCCTTCTTCAATTAAACAATTTATTTATATAAAAAATAATTAGCCCAGACCAGCCGCTGGGTAGCCTAATGAAATAATAACAATAAAAAAATGATAAGCTTTCAAGATAGTCTCACCTGAATAGTCCATTCATCTTCAGAACCTAACTCAAAAACTTAACATAAAAGAAGAAGCTTAAATTTTCAACAAATTATACAAATGCATGCAATGATATTTCTGATATTTATAAATTTTTGGTGCATAACAGGGGAAATCAACTTGTGCAAATTCAAGTGCAAAAACGGTGAGCTACAAAACACAAAGACAGGCTCCAAGTAACCTTATCATTGCCCTCTTGATTTTTGAGCCAACATTAAAAGAAGACCAGATGAGAATCAATGGAATGAAAATTAATCATTTGAGTCATCAAGCCATGCGACTTCATCATTGTATCCATTCAAAAGTCAGCCACATAAATCTATTCACCCCATATAAAACGAAGCCTGTTCAATGAGGATAAAAGAAAGGAAGCCGGCCTCACACAACTAGAACCATACTAACAACGCTATCTAAACAACATAACCTATACCCTAGAGAGTGGAGTTCCCTAAGAAAATTAATCAGAGAAATGAGATCAACCAATGTTGCCGGGCTCTCAAGAGAAACAAACTGAGAATGCAAACCTGAAAGAATGCGATTTATGCTCTTTCCCTTTCCTTTTAGACTTTTCCTTTTAGGGAATTAAAATCAGGGGAGGTTTCAAAGGAGTAGTGACAAACTGACATTATAAAGACTACACAGACTAGGAGTGTATCCAGATCGATTTTGGTCAGAATTCGAGTCGGGATTTTACCCTAAAACCAAGTGAGATTCAAGATGAAAACTAAATTACAATAATCTAACCTTCCATCTACCAATGAGATTTGGCTTAGCAAAGTGAATAAAACAACAACGAATTGGAGGAGCAAAATCCAAGCAAAACAATTACCAAACATATAAGGAATTTGCATCAAAGAAAAGAGAGACCGGGTTGATCTTACCTCTTCTATTCTAATGCTCAGATTTGCCGCTCAAGAGAAACTTGAAACTCTCCTAGAAAGAATTCCTCACGGGACCGGTATCTAAAATCGCCAATCTAGAGATGATTTCCCCGTTGCGAGATGACAGCCGTAATTGCGATTGGGAATTGCAGAGACAACAACGGGTAATGGATCTAGTAGAGTTTATCAATGAAGAGGTTTAGGATAATTCTGGGTTTCAGTGAATGAATTGATTAAAGGACAAGGAAGGGATCATGGCTACTGTTGAGGTGGGTTTCGACGTGGGGTTCGGGAAAGGGTTGCAGGGATGGTGATGGTGGAGCCGGAGCTCTGATTTGCCAGAGCTTAGAAGTGGCGGTCGGAGATGGTGGCTGCGAGGATGGGGTTGAAACAGATGTGAGGGTCGGTGGCTGAGGTTAGGAGGTTGCAGAAGGAAAGAAGGTGGTCGATGGTGGTGGTGGTGGTGGTGCTGGCTGATGGGGGTTGAACGGAGAAGATGAGATTGGGTTAGAGGAGAAGGAGGGTATGGGATGCGTGGAGGTTGCCGGATTAGGTTCGGGTTGGCCGGAGGTGGAAAGGGGGTGGTCGGAAAAAATGGGGTTTGGGTGTGGGTTTGCAGAGAAATGGGATGGAGTGGTAGCCGAAGGTGGGTTTGATGGCGGCGGTATTGGAGAAGAAGGGTGGAGGTGGTGATGATGGGCAGAGGAAGAGGAGAAAATGGCCGCGGGTGTTGGTGGTGGTCGCCGGTTCGAGGAAGTGGTGGTGGTGGTCGGGTATGGGATGGGTGGAGATGGCGGCTCCTCCCCTTTTTCTGCTTTCTCTCCCTCTCTCTGCCTCTGCTATGCGAAGAAAAATGGAGATCCCCTTCTTCCTCTCCTCTATCTGCAACTCCATGCGGCTAGGGTTCTCCCTCTCCCTTTGAACGAAAAATCCCCCTTTTCATGAAACCCTAGTTCGATGGGTTAAATGGAAAATGAAAAATAAATTTTATTTTTTACACCCCCTTTCTTCCGAGACAGCCCCCTTAATGTATTGATTACTACTTTTTTTTTTAACTACAGGGGCGTCTCGGGTAAGAAATGGGCATAAAATTATTTTCTCTCTGCATGCTCCTAACCCTATGATTTGGTCCAATGGCCCATAACGATTGCTTGCAAAGGAAACAAGATAAAATTGCTGAGAGTGCCCTCTTTTACGCGGGAAATGACATATTTCACCCCCCCCCTCGAACTTGCACCACGACACTGCCTTAGCTCGTACACTAGGCAAATGCTCGGATCCTTACGAAATTTTACAGGGACCCTGGTGGGACCCCAAGCTGCCTCAGGGTTTCATTTATGATCCCAACTCACTGATTTGACAAGGTTAAGCATAAAACATGGCGGTGCAGGGCACGGTCAAAATGGGGTGTCTACAAGGGGTTTTCTGCTTTTGGCTACTGCGAGAAACCTCGCCGCCGAGTTGCAGAATTAGGTTTAGGGAAGAGAAGATGGTGATGGGTGTCGTGGTGATATTCAAATGGTCGCTCTTCCTCATTTCTTCCTTTCCTCTGCCAAAAAAATGTTTCCCCACAATCTTACCATTCGCCCCTACTCCCCCATTCGCCTCCACTCCACCATTCCCCCCACCATTCCCCTCCTTTCCACCATTACCCTGAAGCCCTTGAAAATTTCACCCTTTTATCCATTAAACTTCAAATATCGATTTATCCCTTTTAGGAAACTTAAAGGCAATATCGACGTCTCCACAGGGGCAGCAAACGATGACAGCGGCAACGACGACGGACCGATTGAAAGAATACGGGAAGAAACATTAATATGCATGAACTGCACGGCATATTTTTGTTTTAATCCAAAAGAACCTTCTTGTCACATATATCGCTTTATACGTCACAACCAAAGAAAACATGGAGACAAAACGAAGAAATGTGAAAAGTGTCTGAATGTCTATGAGGGAGATCCGGATTTACACGAATGTCCCAAGATCCGTACGGTGAAGAAAGCAAATGTAGGCATATCCGCCGGGGCCGGTAACGGTGGCATGGATGACGGACCCATTGATTTTAACAACTCCAGCGCTAGAAGAATTCAAAACGAACCTTTAATGTGTGTTAACTGCCCGGCAACATTTGATTTTGATGAGGAAAATCCTTCTGGCTCTGTTTGGTTGCATAAAATGTGGACTTGTGGTGGGATTTGAGTTCCAAATGAAGTTCCACACACCGTTTGGATGTGCTTTTTGTTTTAAAACTCTCTTTGACCAATGGGGTTGTCGCATGCTAGTCGGCCCACGTGGCTTTCTCCATAACGCCGAATGGCAAACCCAACATGTGGTGACCTGTTGGATCGGGTCGTTATGGAATAAGATTTATTTAGACATTGAATAATTGTAATGGGATCCTCTTGGAGTTATGGAATAAGATTTATAAATAGTAGTGTTGAAGTTTGAATGATTGCGTAAAAAAAAATTATGGTAAGTTGAGCAGGTTGTTCTTGTTCGTAGCGACCTGTTGGATCGGGTCGTTACACAAATACATATATATAAGCATAAAAGAAAAAAAGAAAATTAAAATGGGCACTATATTTTGACTGTTGTGAAATTTACAAGTTGATTAATCATACGAGCATGGGGTATGCAAAATAATCAAACATATGAATTTCACATAAAAATATTCTACATATGATTCGGTGGTAAAACCCGCATGTGGCACTCGAACGTCACCAACACCCATATGCAGTCGAAATTTAAATCCATGGTTCTTATTATGGTTTTAAATTTCGACCTGGAATAATTGGTGAATTTTTTCTTGTAGTTTTCCTATTAGTCGAGCGGTATTTAATTGGCGAATTTTTTTCTGGTAGTTTTCTTAATAGTCGAGCGGTATTTAATTGGTGAATTTTTTTCTGGTAGTTTTCCTATTAGTCGAGCGGTATTTAATTGGTGTATTTTTCTGGTAATTTTCCTATTAGTTGAGATTTTTCTAGTAGTTTTCTTATTAGTCGAGCGTCACCGTCGATACAGAGAGAAGAAGAGGAGACAAAGCCTAAAAACTAGTAACTTTGTTGGAGGGGTTTTCTGCTTTTGGCTACTGGGAGAAGCCTCGCCGCCGAGCTGCTGGATTAGGTTTATGGAAGAGAAGATGGTGATGGGCGTGGTGGTGATATTCAAATGGTCTCTCTTCCTCATTTCTTCCTTTCCTCTTCCAAAAAAAAATGTTTCCCCCCATCTTACCATTCGCCCCCAGTTCCCCATTCGCCTCCACTCACCACTCCCCCCATCATTCCCCTCATCTCCACCATTACCCTGAAGCCCTTGAAAATTTCACCCTTTTATCCGTTAAACTTCAAATATCCATTTATCCCTTTTAGGAAACTTAAAGGCAATATCGACATCTCCACAGGGGTTGCAAATGATGACAGCGGCAACGACGGACCGATTGAAAGAAAACGGGAAGAAACATTAATATGCGTGAACTGCACAGCATATTTTCGTTTTAATCCAAAAGAACCTTCTCGTCACGTATATCGCTTTATACGTCACAACCGAAGAAAACATTGGAGACAAAACGAAGAAATGTGGAAAGTGTCTGAATGTCTATGAGGGAGATCCGGATTTACACGAATGTCCCAAGATCCGCACAGTGAAGAAAGCAAATGAAGACATATCCGCCGGCGCCGGTAACCGCGGCATGGATGACGGACCCATTGATTTTAACAACTCTAGCGCTAGAAGAATTCGGAAAGAACCTTTAATGTGCGTTAACTGCCTGGGAACATTTGATTTTGATGAAGAAAATCCTTTTGGCTCTGTTTGGTTGCATAAAAATGTGGAATTTTGGTGGGATTTGAGGTCCAAATGAAGTTCCACACACCGCTTGGATGCGTTGTTTATTTTAAAACTCTCTTTGACCACTGGGGTTGTCGCATGCTTGTCGGCCCACGCGGCTTTCTCCACAACGCTGATTGGCAAACCCAATGATCGGAGTTTTTTTAGTTGGAAAGGGATGGGCGCGGGATTTGGAAATGACCAAAGATTCCATCCTACTGCCCGAGGCATTTGGAGAGGACGTTTGAGGGCAGAAAAGAGGTATGTAAAAAAAAACACCATTCATGGCCACAATCACCATCGTCTCTTCCTCGGGCTCCTTCTCCTTCCTCTCAGCAGCGAAGCCGACGGGCAGAAAGCGGAAGGCTAGCCCGGTAAGTTCGTTTGTTCGTTTTTTTTTTTTTTTTGAATCGAAGGTTTCTGAAGTGTTGTTAGCTCTAGTTGGGGGTTTTCTGAAAGGTAGCAGTTCTTATCCTCCCTTCCATGGCATGTTTTCTTCCATTGTGAACTCTTTGGGTGCTCTATTTGGAGTTTTTTTTTTTGTACTCACAACAAAGTAAGGAACCCTACCCATACAAAAAAAAGGAAGAAACCCTTGTTGCTGTGACTTGGTTTGCATGTGTAATTTTCGACCGGGTTTTTTTGTGGGGGTTTTACTGTTCGCCATTTCGATGTATCTGAAACCCTAGACTTTGAGAAAAATCAGTTTGCTTTCTGGGGTTTTTTTCCCTTTTATTAAACTGCTCGAAATGGCGAAGTCGTGCCCGCTCTTCTCGAGTTTTTTCTGCATCATATTAAACCCTAATGGCGAAATGCATTTTTTGATTTGGGGTTTTCTACTATTTGTTAGCATATTTTTTTCGCATTTTTTCCCCTCTTTCCTTCCCTTCGAGTACTATTTCAATGGAGTTTTTTGGGTAATCATTTCTTCCCTTTTTACATTTTTATTCTCATCCAACTTCTTGCTTCATTATTACTGTTTCAATCTCTGAACTTGTTAACTTGCCTATCAAACAAAACAAAAAACTTGTTAACTGATGACTATTTTTGTAGATAAATGGACTTTATGCTTATGTCCATTCCTTGCATTATGTATATAATTTTTTTTCTCTTTATTTGATAAGACTGTTTTTCATATCCCCTCTGTTTGGCTTCTGATGAAATGAAAATATTGATTGAGGCATTAGTGGTATTTTGTACTTGATTTTTTTGCATTTCCTCAACCGTAATAACGAAATCAGTTTGGTTTGTGCTTTTAGGACATTTCTTATACGAATGTGCACATAATTGCATTGTTAACATGTTTTTTTATTTTTAAACAATGAATCCAATACACGGGAAGGTGTGGTTTTCTGATATTTGCAACTGGTACACGACACGGTGATGTTGGGTTCGAATTTGGACTCATGAAAGGGTTAGTGACACGAAACTAATTTTGACGGAATTATTTATGTTAGACTTGATCAAACTGCGATAAGACATCGAGATTAGGGCTGGAAAAGGGGCAGGTCGGGACCTGATGTTGGGATCCCCTATCCCTTCCCCTCTGCAGGGAATTTTCCCCCTCCCCCTCCCCCTCCCCTCCCCACTGCGGGGATCATGGGGAATCCCCCTCCCCATGGGGAATATCTTATCCCCATCCCCTCCCCTTCCCCACCCCGCATCCTTCGGAGACAATTACTTTACTTTGTTAAATGTTAGGTTTAAAACTAAAGATTTGCTAGGGACAATCACTTCAGGCATATTCGGCTTGGCTGTTGCATGTGAGAGTAACCACACAACCCACACAGGTTAAGATTGTGTCTTATTCATTTTATTAACCTAGGGACAAAGGTGGTTGCTCTCAGATTCATTTAATTGATCGATATCCAAACCGTCCATTTGATGGGCACACCATACTACCATAGGCATAGGATGATTCAAACCTTCCACTTGATGGGCACATTGTAGGATGATCCAAACTGTTCATTTGATGGGCCACAACGTAAATAGGTTGTGGCCCAAAAATCATTTCCATAGGATAATCCCAACCCTCTGATCTATAGAGGAATTGCATATTATGGTACCTTCTATAGATCGGAGGGTTGCAATCAACCTATGGAAATGATTTTTGGGCCGCAATCTATTTACGTTGTGGCCCAACAAATGGACGGTTTGGATATCTATGGCGTGGCCTGTAAAGTACTTTTAAATTGTATCCTATCAAATTGACGGTTTGGATCATCCTATGGCGTAGCCCATACATTACTTTATGAAAAATAATGGACTATACGAGCGCACACCATATAAAATCTCATCACTCATCAAAGAGATGTTGCCTTTATTTGGGGGAGGGAGATTTTCAAAGGATTTAATGTTGCCTTACAGTGATGGTTCGATGGAGAGATTTTAGGGATTTCTAAGGGATTAATGAGGGACAATGCCCAATGGATTATGGGTAAAAGAAAACATAAAAAGCTATTTCAAGGACAAAACTGTTCTAATGAAAATTATGAAAATTTGGGGGAATCTTGTAGATATGTTTCCATCCAAGGGGTTTTTAGTAGTTTTCCCAAAAAAAAAAAAACACTTAAAAAATACAAGAAAAAAATGCCATTAATGAGGGTGGGGCGGGGCCAACTTCATCCCCTTCTCCTCCCCTTCCTCGCTCAAATCGGGGCATCCCCTCCCCAAGCAGGGCGGGGCGGATCCCCGCTTTCCCAGGTGAAATTGCCAGCCCTAATCGGGATGGAGGACGAGGACTTGGAAATACTTGGTGATGACTATGTTAAGGGAAGTGGAGGCAGTGACGATGAAGATGATTTGGTTGACGAAGTAGCCTCAGTTGTTTGTGAGGGTGCGTGTTTATTTCTAATGACGGTAATGGACAAAGAAGGGTTTTTCATAGAAAGGGGTCCTTACCAGAACCACTATCTCACTGATCGCAGTTTCGTGAAGTATGTAGTAGACAGCGATGAGCACTGTCATAATCTCCTTAGAATGAACTTCGAATGCTTTAGACGATTCGTGAATATCTTTAAGGACAGCGGCACCCTAAAGGACACTGTCCACTGCAATGTTGACGAACATGTTGCGATTTTCCTGCACACAGTTGCACACAACCTGAGGAACAGTTGCATGAAAGTGTATTGTCAAAGGTCTGGAGAAACCATAAGTCGTTACTTCAATAAGGTTCTCCGTGCCATTCTGTCTATGGTAGACCAATTTATAATACCACCTTCTTCGGAGACACCTATGCAGATTGCGAAAAATCCAAGATGATACCCTTATTTTAAGGTAACCTCCTTCCGTTAAAATTATCTGTAATTTCTACTGTAAAACATAACACAACACCGTCACTTGCAATTATTTAGGACTGCATCGGCGCGATAGATAGGACACACATCCCTGCAAAAGTACCGGTCGAAATGAATAAGCGATTTATTGGTCGTAAGGGCCACCGAACGCAGAATGTACTCACTGTGTGCGACTTCGATCTGAAATTCACATTTGTTGTCGTGGGATGGGAAGGGTCCGCATCGGGCTCTAGGATATTAGGGGACGCCATCGCTGACGATTTCGAAATTACCTGCCTCCCGGGGAAGTTCTACCTTGCATACATAGGCTTTCCGTTACTAAGCTCTTGCCGCGTTACAAGGTACCATCTAAGTGAACAGAGAGGACGTGCACCCCGGACAAAGAAAGAGCTTTTCAATTACAGGCATTCATCTGCCCGAAATGTTATTGAGCGAGCTTTTGGTGGTCTTAAGAAGCATTTTCCCATACTAACTTGCGAACAAATGTACGCCTATGAAAGGCAAGTTGACATTGTTATGGCATGTTGCTCTGTGCACAACTTCCTACGAGGCGTGATGCCGAATGATGCGTATATTGCTGAGGTTGATAGGGAACTAGCTGAAGTAGAAGCTAGACGTACACGCCACAGCCGCCGACAAGCTCAACAGGAAGATGATTCAGAGGCAGAAGAAACTGAAAGTGCACAACGATTGGGCCGAACAGCCGATGCTAGGGAAGGAAATCGGATTCAGGAGCAGATTTGTAGTGACATGTGGAATGATTACCGCGCGGCCCACTAATGTTGAAATGTTTCTTATGTTTTCAAATTTGGATTATGTAGTTATTTAGAAACTCTTAAGTCAAGTAATTTTATGGTCCTCTAAACTCTAAACTGATGTGGTTGTCTAAGTTTTATCTTATTGCTTATGGTGCTGTAATGGGATTTCATGCATGTTTGTTTTTATTGTTTCAATACAAGGTTTTATGTGTTTGTTTGAGGTAATATGAATGTTGTTATTGATTATAATATCATATTGGTACATGAGGCAGCTAATGGAAACATCCGCTGATGATGGGAAGGGAAAATATGCGGTTGATGACGGAAGGGAAAAATGCATCTTGGACATCTGAGATGGACTTGGTGTTATTACAGGCCCTAAGGCATGAGGCTATAGAGGGGGGCAAAATTTCCAACAGCTTCAAGACGAGTGCGTATAAGTATGCAGTATCTGAAATTAATCAGGCATGCGGTACCGATTTGACATGTGAACAAGTGAAAAATCATGTTAAGACCATGAAAGCCAACTACAGAAGTGTGGCTGAGATGCTGGCCACTAGTGGCTTTGGATGGGATGAAGAGAAAAAGAAAATCGTAGTTACAAGGGACGTTGCCATGGAGTACTTGAAGGTATTAATTAGAAGCATATGCATGGTTTTCTAAGTTATATGACGCAAACCAAAATCAGTCAACAAATCTTCCTTTCTTTTGTTCCTAGTCTTACCCTAACAGGAAGAAGTACTTCACTCAGCGTCATGATTTTTATGAGGAGATGGTTGAAATATTTGGAGATGAATATTGTGGGACATGATCCCGCGAGAGGGGCGTGGGGCGCGAGCCGCCGCGCGCTCTCCTTTGGTCTCTCGTTCCCACGCGATTGGCGTGTGCATTTTAATATTGATTTGAATTCGTCTTTCCTGTGGACTTGGGATCACTAAGGCACTCCGAATTCCACACGAAAGAGACTGACAGAGTCGCCACCTAGATGTGGGATCTAGGACCCGTAATTAACCAGAAATCTAGACTCGCTACCTGGTTACGAGAATGGAAGGTATGGGGAGTTATCCACCACATGCACCATTCCTGCCCGATAATCGGTCTTCGATTCCAAAAGCTAACTCTTTTAAATTTATTTTAAATGGCTCATTCAACTCTCTGTTAATGTGCTAACTACGGGACATGCATCCTATGATCTAATTTCAATGTGAATCCTAAATGTGTATCTTGATTTCTTTATTTGTCTGGATTCAATCTAAGTGACAGTTCTCCTAAAATTCTAATTTCATGGAAAATCCTAAGTGATTTGATTAAGCATTTACAAGAAAATTAATATACAAAACACCACAATTTGTTGTGGTGCCGACTCGCGGGTGGTATGCCATCAGACATCCAAGCTGCCTACGTACCCAAGCCTCACTGGGATCAGAGTCGACGTAGTTCGGTACACCTAAGCTAAGCTACATATGCCTAACTCAACTAGGACACCGACTTAGACGGATTTGACTGTTTCAACAGTTTTAAGAGGAATTATTTAATTCAAGTTGAGGATTTTATTATCTTAGGATTTCATCTAAGATGCTATATGATTCTTATCTGAATGCAAGTTGTCCCTTAGACTAATGCAGGTTTTGCCTACATCCTAGTTTACTAGGCTTGTCCTAGGGAAAGATCGGGTGACTAGTGTAACTAGACCTATGGTACGGTTGCTATTCATAGCAAGCGTCCGTGATGAGGCTGGACTCCTAACTCTAGGACTCCCTAAAACCTAGGACACGGCACGACACCAGTGTTCCTAAATTGGGCTCTAATGGTTCTTAGATTGGAAACCATAATCCAATGGTTCCGAAAGACACAAGATAAATCGATTTAAGTTCTCGAGGTTAATGAGTTTCAGATTTCGAAGATTTTCAGTTTCTAGACATTTAAGGATTACCAATGGTTCTAGGGTTCACCAATTTCGGCCTTGAATGGCATCCAAAGGAGGGAATCGTGCGCTCTTTCCTTGTGCAATTTAATACTTAGGTTATAGCATCTTATTGCCTGGCAGAATCTCAGGATTTCCGTGGACACTAACCTCGGAGCCAACAACATGCTCTAACTTAAATATTCAAATTGTCAAAGATCAAGTTGCAATTGGGATACGATTATGGATGCACGGGCCATTTTTCCAGGAAAATCTAAAGATCCTAAAATTTCTGTTTCAATGGATTAAGGAGTGAACATGTGACAGAATTTTAAAGTTCTTTAGGAATTTTTATATGATTTTCAATTAATTTCGAATTTTCCATGGATTTTATCAATTTTAAGCATATGAGCGGTTTTACAAGTGAAATTGTTGCAAATAAATTCGAAATGATTTGAAATTTCTACAGCAGCAAGATGAAAATGTATGTAGCTTACAGGATGAGTTTTGCATATTTTTACATTAAATTCACATTTAATCTTGATTAAACCATTAAATGTCCAGATTGCACAATTAACACATAAACTAGTAGAAATATAACTCTAAATTCTATGACATTTCTACAGAAATACTATATGAATCAAAATAGCATGCAGTGAGATTTTCATGAATTTTAGAAATTATTTACTACCAATTTCGGATTTTACAATTTCCAGACCAGATTATAAATTAACACTACATCCCATATTAAAACAGATCCAAATCACACGACAATTTTACAGTAACAAGTAATATGGAAGATAAGACTACTGTAAAAATTTTATGAATTTTAATGATGATCTGATGTTAGTAAAAATTCTCCTAAAATCTGATAGGTTTCAAAGAAAATATTAAATAATATACCAAATAAACTCCAACAATCTTTAAAAATTCATGGTAAAATGAATCAGTAACATATTATTTTCCCACGAAATGTCATTAATTTTAGAATCTGTTTGGTATATAATTTAATTTTTCTTCGTCAAAAGATGTTTTTTGAAGAGTTTTCCATTTTTAAAACACAATTTGCGGAAAAAATCAGAAAAATTCGGAAAAATACAGAAATATTTTGAGAACAATGCACCTACCTGTGGTGAAGATCTCCGCCCAATCCAAAAAATATAAAAAATCCTGCCGCCGCCGATCCGCTCCGCCGTCTTTCGCTTTCTCTGGAGTGTTTAGAGGGAGTGAAGAGATAATGGAAGAAGAATATTAGGGAGAGGGATGGAAGAATATATTGAGGAAAGGGATTGGAGGGAGTGATTAGAAGAGATAATGGAAGAGAAAGAGATAATGGAAGATAAATTTCTTTTTTTTTTCCTCTCTTATGGATGGGAAGGGAGATATATATAGGGAGAGAAAGAGAGAGAGAGAGATATGTTGGTGGAGAGCTCATCATGTTGTCCCTCTTAGTGGAGAATCCATCATTATTGCTCTTAGTGGAGGGCCCATCATGTTTCTTAGTGGAGAGTCCATCATTATTGCTCTTAGTGGAGGGCCCATCATGTTTCTTAGTGGAGAGTCCATCATTATTGCTCTTAGTGGAGGGCCCATCATGTTTCTTAGTGGAGAGTCCATCATTATTGCTCTTAGTGGAGGGCCCATCATGTTTCTTAGTGGAGAGTCCATCATTATTGCTCTTAGTGGAGGGCCCATCATGTTGTCTTAGTGGAGAGCTACCATCATTGCTCTTCATAAGAGGCCTCCCAAGAGGCCCCACTGAGGCCCCACAACGCGGGCCCCACAATGTGGGCCCTCGGTTGATTCGATTTTAAACAAATGTTCAATGCGGGCCCACCAAACGAGTCCAAATTTAATCAAAATGCATCATGCGGCCCCACCAAATGGGTCCAACTTTCTCGATCCAAATTTAATCGAAGCACCCAATGCGGGCCCACCAAACGGGTCCCAATTCTCTCTGGTTTAGATTTTTCTGAATAATCCTTCTCAACATTTAGCGGGAAAATACGAAACACGACGGAAACGACCAAAAATATTTAGAAATGTAACAAACGGATGCGGGAAAGAAAGACATTGGAAAACCGACGGAAAACAAACCCTAATTTCTTTATCGATTAAGGTAGAGCAAAATGGGGTGTCTACAGATGCCCCTCTTTGGTAGAGATGACGTAGTCATCGAATACCAAAGTCAAAATGACAGAGCCATTTTGCGTAGCTTTAATCGACAAAAGACTCTACACAAACGGAACTTAGACGCAAACATTTACTACCTAATGCAAGGCCCTAAATGAAATCCTAGAATTAGAACATAATAAGAAATCCTGATGCGGTGCCGTTCACAAACGGGCAACGAGAGAATGAGATACCACTTTCGAATGGATTCCGAACAGAAAGAACAAAGATCGTTCTCAAGCGGTTTTTTTTTTTTTTTTTTTTTTTTTTTTTTTTTTTTTAAAGAAAATGAGACATCTTTCACAAGCGGGCTCAAAGAGGATAAGAGACCATTTACAAATGGATTCAGAAAATGAGGTACCGTTCACAAACGGGCTCAGGGAGAAGACGAGACCATTCACAAATGGACTCGAAAATGAAGTACCGTTTACAAACGGGCTTAAAGAGAACACATGACCATTCACAAATGGACTCGAGAAACGAGGCACCGTTCACAAACGGGCTCAAGGAGAACATGAGACCATTCACAAATGGACTCAGAAAATGAGGTACCATTCACAAACGGGCTCAAGGAGAATAAAAGACCATTCACAAATGGGCTCAGAAAATGAGGTACCGTTCACCAACGGGCTCAAGGAGAAGACGAGACCATTCACAAATGGATTCGAGAAACGAGGCACCGTTCACAAACGGGCTCAAGGAAAACATGAGACCATTCACAAATAGACTCAGAAAATGAGGTACCGTTCACAAACGGGCTCAAGGAGAATAAAAAGACCATTCACAAATGGGCTCAGAAAATGAGGTACCGTTCACCAACGGGCTCAAGGAGAAGACAAGACCATTCACAAATGGATTCGAGAAACGAGGCACCGTTCACAAACGGGCTCAAGGAAAACATGAGACCATTCACAAATAGACTCAGAAAATGAGGTACCGTTCACAAACGGGCTTAAGGAGAAGACGAGACCATTCACAAATGGACTCGAGAAACGAGGCACCGTTCACAAACGGGCTCTAGGAGAACATGAGACCATTCATAAATGGACTCGAGAAATGATGCACCGTTCACAAATGGGCTCAAAGAAACAAGATAGCTTCAACCACGAAGAATTTAGAGATTTTTCATAAACTTGAATTTGACGTAGGATTGGATTTGATGAATTTTTGATTTTTCAGAAATAAGGAAGCGTCCACAAACGGGCTCAAGGAGGACATGAGACCATTCACAAATAGACTCAGAAAATGAAGTACCGTTCACAAACGGGCTTAAGGAGAAGACGGGACCATTTACAAATGGACTCGAGAAATGAGGCACCGTTCACAAACGGGCTCAAAGAAACAAGATAGCTTTGATTGATGAACTCAACAACGAAGAATTTAGAGTTTTTTCATGAACTTGAATTTGACATAGGATTGGATTTGATGAATTTTTGATTTTTCAGAAATAAGGCACCGTCCACAAACGGGCTCAAGGAGGACATGAGACCGTAAATGGACTCAGAAAAATGAGACACCGTTCACAAACGGGTTCAAGGAGAAGACGAGACCATTTACAAATGGACTCGAGAAACGAGGCACCGTTCACAAACGGGCTCTAGGAGAACATGAGACCATTCATAAATGGACTCGAGAAATGAGGCACCGTTCACAAATGGGCTCAAAGAAACAAGATAGCTTCAACCACGAAGAATTTAGAGATTTTTCATAAACTTGAATTTGACGTAGGATTGGATTTGATGAATTTTTGATTTTTTTGAACTTAATGAAATCGAGGATGTTATAGATCGTGCCTGACAAAGATATCGGAAACTAGGACTTTGACGAATGATGAAACGGCAAACCGAAGAACCATTACTAACAAGAATGGATTAGAAACACTTTTATGAAACTTCAACAAGATTTTTCTCAAAGAGACTGCTGGTCTTGTCTTTGGGGATTTGGATGACTGAAACCTTGAACAAGACACTTGAAATTGGTAATCTAGAACAACGGCTCTCTTGGATATAATCATGGAAAAGTGGGACTTGCCTCTTGATAGGTGTTTAGATAAACATTTCTTGACCAGGAAAGTATTTAACTAACTGGAAGGAAATTCTGAATTTTAACGGTTCATCTTTCTGAGAAATTGGCTCGACCATCATTGCATCTGAGGCTCTTCCAAGCTTAAGATGCCTTCCTGGGGTATGATCTTTTTACGGAAGCTGGGCTTTCTGATGTTTCTACTTCTGAATTCTTCTGGGTTGATCATCTTTGAAATATAGCTGTTTGACTAGATTCTCGAACTTTTTCAGGTACAATCGCAGGGAGCTGACGAGGCCGGGCCTCCTTCACCGAGACAGTTGCATCATTTGGACATATGGATGACGATTGACTCTTTTTAAATAGAAAACTTAGATAAAAGGCACTACTCAAAGGATTGAGGAGCTCTAAAGGAGTGAACATAGAATAACAACGATTGATTAACTACACTGACAGACACAGTAATGCTTCTGACTTAGTTAACGTTTTATTTGGTAAGTCTATCCTTTCAAGGAATTTTTTTTTTTTTTTTTCTTTTTTCTTTTTTTTTTGAAATCGTAACACTGGACTTCTTCCTTGAAACAGTAATGCCTCAAGAATTTAATTATGACCCCTAAGATTGCTTAGCTTCAATGCCCCCAGTTTTGAAGATATCACTTGCATTTGCTTGAACTTCAGTTGATCTTCAGTCTTGATACCGGCTGTAGCCTTCTTATATCGATTCTCTTACCGTGACCAAGTCACCTCTTCAGGGTTTTTGACTTGGCGGACCGCGCTAGCCTTAACTTTTGCCTGAACCACCTTTCTAGGTTTTCGATCCAGCAGGCTATCCCCTTAGCTTTTGCCTAAGTCGCCCTTTCGGGTTTTCAACTTAGCAGGGGAATGATCTTAAATTTTGCCTAAACCGCCCTTTCAGGTTTTCAGTCTAGCAGATCTTCAAACTCCATTTTTTTTTTTTATTCATCATCATTTTTTTTTTCTTTTTGTGTTTCGGGACCTAGATCATTAGTTCTGAACACCGGAAGGACTTTATAGGTAGGATAGGGTTTTTCAAAGAATGGCTTAAGGCTCGACAAAGATTTCGACCGAACCTATGAATAAGTTGCCTACATATCCCAAGGTAGGAATCAGGTCGTGTATAGTTCAGGGCGAATGCCCCTAGTTTGAAGATAAATTGTTCGAAAGTTTATTGATTTTTCTTTTTTTTTCTTCTTTCTGGAATAATTGACTTCTCTTCTTTAGGAACTTGTCCCCTTTTTTTTTTTCTGAAAGGATTGAATTTCTTTTTTTTTTTTGGATTGATTGAATTGCTTTTCTTTTTTGAATTGACCGAACTCAGTTTAACCGAGCTGCCTACGTACCCCAGTGTAGGGATCAGGTCTCGCGTAGTTCGGGGCGAATGCCCCTAGTTTGATGGGTTTTCAAGAAAATTTCATTCAGGCTCAAAGGGTTTGCAAACAGGTATTTGTTTTGACATTGGGTTCTGATTTTGGGATTTATTCGGCCAAAGGAGGCCTTCCGATGTTCAAATTGGGAATCGATCTAGGTTGAGGAGTTTTCTTTTTTATTATTTCTTTTCTTCTTTTTTTCTTCTCTTTTTTTTTCGGAGTTTGACGGCATTTCCAGGTAAGAGATAATGGATCTTCTTCTTTCAAGATTCTAATACATGCTTTCGACTTTCATAGAGCGAAACTTGTTCTTTGACATCCTCCATCAATGGATTTGTAACTCTTGATATCTGGTGACCACTTTTCAATACTTGCTCTTGAACTTCTTATCTTGAATTTGTTAGCTTCATGTTATGAATTTGAGAACCAAGGTCATTGATTGGAAATATGAAAGTTGTTTCCACTCTATGCTCCTTGCATAGCATATGATATTTACTTCATTCTTTCTTGAACCTTCTATCTGGGTCTTTCTCTTGGTATTAATGGTAACGCTTACCGGACCATCTTTTTATCCTCAAAACGGGTTTACCAATTCTTCACACTCTTCAGAGGGTAATGTATTTTCAATCGGCATTTACTGGATCAAGGTTTCAGTGCCAGTGTTTACCACTTCAATTTCATCTTTGAAAGGCTGATATTGGCGCTCCTCCTCTTGTTCAAGTAATCGTTGTGACTCAAGTGGAGTTTCGTCAATTTTGTCCTCATTTGAGGAGGGAGTCTTATTTTAAGATCAGAAGCACACTTAAGAAATAGACACAAGTGAACTATTGGAACTGAAATTTTATTTAAAGAAAAAAATACTACATCTGACAACCTATCCTGAACATGTTCAGGATTCACAACCCTAAAATAGAAAAATCAAAAGATAACTTGCCTGGACTAGGCATTGCCCTTGAATTGTAAGACCGGACTCAACAATTGTACTGACCATGGTGACTGACTCAACATAAAATAGTAAATGACTAAAACTTTAACTGCTGCAACTGTTTAGCTTCGGAGGCTCGGCGAAAGCTGGCTCACAAGTAGTTGGGACAATAGAATGAATCCTAAAGGACCAAGACATGACAATGATGACAGATTCGCATAGGGGAATGCCCTTTGTTCAAGGATTATGAGAGTAAACTCTGAAGGATTTAGCAGAAATATTCTTGAAAAATGTTGCCTTTAGAGGAAGAGGAGACCAAGGGTACAAGTATGATTAGATCATCAAGATTGCACGATCAAATGATTGAGACACAATTCCCGCCAATGAAGACACAATCGAATCCCACAAGAGACGAATGATAGACACATGATCAAAAGATGAGATTGCATAGGACTTATTTTCAACGGATAGATCATGAATGACTAATCCTATGAGATCTTTGGAAATGATGGGATTTATATCCTAACCCCAAAGGAAAATTTTTTACTCTTCACACATTTTATCAGTGTTACCTGAAGGCATCAACCCTAATCCTAATCTAGCGGAGTGGAGATAGGATCTCAACTCATGACTTTGTTTGTGTATCTAAGGACCGATCGTAGCCATTGGAAGATGGACTACGGCCTAATCTAGACACAAATGGGTAGGATATCCTAAACTAGGCTCACACATGTGGTGCACATGTGTTCGTATACTGCATGCATGTGTGGGTTGATCTAGGGGTAAGGCCAAGAGTCCCCTTAGCGCGAATCCATGTTCGATATACTGTACCAGTGTCCGGTGTATCAGTACGTGAACAAGAGATCCGTTTACGTACCATAAAGGTACTAGGCTAAGGGTGGAATGCTTCTCTAGCACAGAGGCACCAGGTGATGAAATCCCAGTCAACCATGCTAGATAACACTCCGGGTTCCTAAAATAGGACGTGTGTGCATGTGAGATGCAAGTGATGTAAGTGTGTGCAATAAGTTCGCGCAATCTATGATGCCTTCAGGTTTTGTTAAATTAAGTTCGAGTAAAATGTGATGAGAAAATAAAACGAGACAAACTAATCTAACAAGTATAGAGTTTTTGTGAGCCAGTTAAATTAAATTCAAATGAATTATCTTTTGAAATTTTAATGAAGTTAGGTGGTCCCCAGCAGAGTCGCCAGACTGTGGGACATGATCCCGCGAGAGGGGCGTGGGGCGCGAGCCGCCGCGCGCTCTCCTTTGGTCTCTCGTTCCCACGCGATTGGCGTGTGCATTTTAATATTGATTTGAATTCGTCTTTCCTGTGGACTTGGGATCACTAAGGCACTCCGAATTCCACACGAAAGAGACTGACAGAGTCGCCACCTAGATGTGGGATCTAGGACCCGTAATTAACCAGAAATCTAGACTCGCTACCTGGTTACGAGAATGGAAGGTATGGGGAGTTATCCACCACATGCACCATTCCTGCCCGATAATCGGTCTTCGATTCCAAAAGCTAACTCTTTTAAATTTATTTTAAATGGCTCATTCAACTCTCTGTTAATGTGCTAACTACGGGACATGCATCCTATGATCTAATTTCAATGTGAATCCTAAATGTGTATCTTGATTTCTTTATTTGTCTGGATTCAATCTAAGTGACAGTTCTCCTAAAATTCTAATTTCATGGAAAATCCTAAGTGATTTGATTAAGCATTTACAAGAAAATTAATATACAAAACACCACAATTTGTTGTGGTGCCGACTCGCGGGTGGTATGCCATCAGACATCCAAGCTGCCTACGTACCCAAGCCTCACTGGGATCAGAGTCGACGTAGTTCGGTACACCTAAGCTAAGCTACATATGCCTAACTCAACTAGGACACCGACTTAGACGGATTTGACTGTTTCAACAGTTTTAAGAGGAATTATTTAATTCAAGTTGAGGATTTTATTATCTTAGGATTTCATCTAAGATGCTATATGATTCTTATCTGAATGCAAGTTGTCCCTTAGACTAATGCAGGTTTTGCCTACATCCTAGTTTACTAGGCTTGTCCTAGGGAAAGATCGGGTGACTAGTGTAACTAGACCTATGGTACGGTTGCTATTCATAGCAAGCGTCCGTGATGAGGCTGGACTCCTAACTCTAGGACTCCCTAAAACCTAGGACACGGCACGACACCAGTGTTCCTAAATTGGGCTCTAATGGTTCTTAGATTGGAAACCATAATCCAATGGTTCCGAAAGACACAAGATAAATCGATTTAAGTTCTCGAGGTTAATGAGTTTCAGATTTCGAAGATTTTCAGTTTCTAGACATTTAAGGATTACCAATGGTTCTAGGGTTCACCAATTTCGGCCTTGAATGGCATCCAAAGGAGGGAATCGTGCGCTCTTTCCTTGTGCAATTTAATACTTAGGTTATAGCATCTTATTGCCTGGCAGAATCTCAGGATTTCCGTGGACACTAACCTCGGAGCCAACAACATGCTATAACTTAAATATTCAAATTGTCAAAGATCAAGTTGCAATTGGGATACGATTATGGATGCACGGGCCATTTTTCCAGGAAAATCTAAAGATCCTAAAATTTCTGTTTCAATGGATTAAGGAGTGAACATGTGACAGAATTTTAAAGTTCTTTAGGAATTTTTATATGATTTTCAATTAATTTCGAATTTTCCATGGATTTTATCAATTTTAAGCATATGAGCGGTTTTACAAGTGAAATTGTTGCAAATAAATTCGAAATGATTTGAAATTTCTACAGCAGCAAGATGAAAATGTATGTAGCTTACAGGATGAGTTTTGCATATTTTTACATTAAATTCACATTTAATCTTGATTAAACCATTAAATGTCCAGATTGCACAATTAACACATAAACTAGTAGAAATATAACTCTAAATTCTATGACATTTCTACAGAAATACTATATGAATCAAAATAGCATGCAGTGAGATTTTCATGAATTTTAGAAATTATTTACTACCAATTTCGGATTTTACAATTTCCAGACCAGATTATAAATTAACACTACATCCCATATTAAAACAGATCCAAATCACACGACAATTTTACAGTAACAAGTAATATGGAAGATAAGACTACTGTAAAAATTTTATGAATTTTAATGATGATCTGATGTTAGTAAAAATTCTCCTAAAATCTGATAGGTTTCAAAGAAAATATTAAATAATATACCAAATAAACTCCAACAATCTTTAAAAATTCATGGTAAAATGAATCAGTAACATATTATTTTCCCACGAAATGTCATTAATTTTAGAATCTGTTTGGTATATAATTTAATTTTTCTTCGTCAAAAGATGTTTTTTGAAGAGTTTTCCATTTTTAAAACACAATTTGCGGAAAAAATCAGAAAAATTCGGAAAAATACAGAAATATTTTGAGAACAATGCACCTACCTGTGGTGAAGATCTCCGCCCAATCCAAAAAATATAAAAAATCCTGCCGCCGCCGATCCGCTCCGCCGTCTTTCGCTTTCTCTGGAGTGTTTAGAGGGAGTGAAGAGATAATGGAAGAAGAATATTAGGGAGAGGGATGGAAGAATATATTGAGGAAAGGGATTGGAGGGAGTGATTAGAAGAGATAATGGAAGAGAAAGAGATAATGGAAGATAAATTTCTTTTTTTTTTCCTCTCTTATGGATGGGAAGGGAGATATATATAGGGAGAGAAAGAGAGAGAGAGAGATATGTTGGTGGAGAGCTCATCATGTTGTCCCTCTTAGTGGAGAATCCATCATTATTGCTCTTAGTGGAGGGCCCATCATGTTTCTTAGTGGAGAGTCCATCATTATTGCTCTTAGTGGAGGGCCCATCATGTTTCTTAGTGGAGAGTCCATCATTATTGCTCTTAGTGGAGGGCCCATCATGTTTCTTAGTGGAGAGTCCATCATTATTGCTCTTAGTGGAGGGCCCATCATGTTTCTTAGTGGAGAGTCCATCATTATTGCTCTTAGTGGAGGGCCCATCATGTTGTCTTAGTGGAGAGCTACCATCATTGCTCTTCATAAGAGGCCTCCCAAGAGGCCCCACTGAGGCCCCACAACGCGGGCCCCACAATGTGGGCCCTCGGTTGATTCGATTTTAAACAAATGTTCAATGCGGGCCCACCAAACGAGTCCAAATTTAATCAAAATGCATCATGCGGCCCCACCAAATGGGTCCAACTTTCTCGATCCAAATTTAATCGAAGCACCCAATGCGGGCCCACCAAACGGGTCCCAATTCTCTCTGGTTTAGATTTTTCTGAATAATCCTTCTCAACATTTAGCGGGAAAATACGAAACACGACGGAAACGACCAAAAATATTTAGAAATGTAACAAACGGATGCGGGAAAGAAAGACATTGGAAAACCGACGGAAAACAAACCCTAATTTCTTTATCGATTAAGGTAGAGCAAAATGGGGTGTCTACAAATATGCACATGGAACCTACAAAAAAACCAACAGGAATGTTGCAGGGGCTTGTGACGGGGAGGCCTACGTCGTCAACGTGGCCAATGACGAAAATGAATACCCACAACACACTGCGTCTCAATATGTTGTTATGGGTACTGGGTCTCAGTACGAGTACATGCCTAGTGATATTCCGACAGAAGAATTGCCTCAGGTACCTTCCCCTCGTACGAGTTCGCCACCAGAGGTCGATCAGCGGTCGCAGCGCACTCCGGCACCTACTCCAATGGAAACAAGTGACACTGCAGGTGGAAGTCGATCTGATGGTTCTTCTAGGATGAAGAAGAGAGGTGTGTCTGACATGAAGGAGTGTGTACTAGATTTCACTCAAAGTGTGAAGGACATGGCTACCGCCCTTCATGCTAGGAATGAGAGGGATGATATCCAATGCCAGAAGCTAATGGAAGCATTACAGGAGATAGAGGGCCTTGACCGTGGTGACATATGTGACATTTATGACTACTTGGTTGCAAATGGGAAAGAAGGTCGTGGGTTTCTGAACTGCCCGAAGGACATGCGTGTGTTGTTTGTGAACAAGTTCCTTCATCGTCGCTCTATTGTCCGCCATTCCTCCGACTATGGCCTCTGATGCTGCTATTATCAGTAGTTGTTTTTTTATCGTGCTTTGTTTGTTGGGATATGTTGTGTTCCTCGTAGTCGTTGGTACTATGCCATCGAACTTGTTTCTGCATTATGTGGATTTGCTTGTTATTTGTTGTACGTCCCATTCCATGTTGTGTTTGGAACTCTGTTTATTTGTCGTTGCACTCGTTGGTACTATGCCATGTAACTTGTTTCTGTATTATGTGGATTTGCTTCGTATTTGCTGTACGCCCCATTCCATGTCGTGTTTGGGGGTCCTTTTATTTATTACGTAGATTTGCTTCTTCTATTTGTTACTTGGATTTGCTTCTATTTATTCACTTAGTCATTAAATCTTGCATGACTTTTTGATACCTTATTTTCTATATTGTTGTAGTATTAGAACAACATGTGGAATTTAGATATGAACAGGACTTTGCTAGCCGGCATGATGATTCAGATTACAGAAGGGAATAGAGGGATGGATGGATTCAACGACGTGGTGTTTATTTGTCCATCTCAACAATGCCCATAATTTGCACCTTACAATATCCCAAATCAAGAAGAGGTTGAGAACCTTGAAGAAAAACTACAAACAAGTGAAGACTTTATTGGAACAAGGAGGATTTTATTGGGATTCAACGACTAAGATGATTTCCATCTCCAATGAATTCGGCACGGTACATGTTACGGTACGTATGTTAATGTAAGTTTTTTATATTTTGGTCTCCTATAAATGAAAAATCCTACATCTCTTATTCTATTTTCCCATGCAGTATAACCAAGCAGATTTGACCATGTTGGCACAACGACATGATTTGTATGAGGAATCCCATGTAGTCTTCGGGGATGATTACGCAACTGGAAGTGGGTCCGTTCAGTAGGATCGGTTAGCAAACGTAATGGTCGCAACTAGTAGCATGTGTAATCTAGTAGTGTTTTCTTTGATATGGGTAAATTGTACTAATGGCTTCTTTTTCGAACTAGTAGAATATTATGTAACTGAGGAAAAACAAATGTACTGCAGTAGTCTTGATGTTTATTTAGACTTTATGGCTCCAGTGTTGCTTTCCGTACTGGCTCTTATTGCTCTTATTCTGTTCATGGATCTTATTATATGTATGGTTCTTAGCCATGTAAACGTAATGGATGGTATTTTGTTTATGTGGATTTTATGGTTGCAGTAGTGTTGCTTTTCATACTAAGGGTGTTGGGCCTTTCTGAGTTATGGAGTTATTTTTTATTGTATTTATGCAGGTTCATGGCGAAAACCAAGTTCTATGTGGTTTTTAAGAGAATGCAGGTAGGAGTATATGACTGTAGGCAACACTGTCATGTTCAAGTTAATGGGTTTAGTGGAGCGTGATTCTGTTCCTACGGGAGTAAGGAGGAGGCAGAAGCTGACCTTAATGCTTTTTTCCATGGAATTAGTAGCCCTGGCAAAGATATGAAAGAAGAGACCAACAGTCCTGCAGATTCCCAAGCCTTAACAAGTTCTGCTGTGACGGGTTCCTCTTCCACTTAGGTCTGACTCTGTTGATTGTTAGTTTGCTCTTGCGCCAGCTGGGTGTAGTATGTCTATTTGTCTGATCTTAGATATTGTATTGGCTTGGCTTATGTACATTTAAACTTTATGATCCTAGTCACGGATCTTATTTTGCATCGTGGGTTTTAGATATACTAGTTGTTATTTTATTTTATTTTTATCTTGGAATGGTAAATACTCTTGGGTTTGTATGGAAATCCTTTATAGTTGAATTTGTGTGCTTTTCTTTGTTTCATCTGTGACTATATAATCTAAGTGGAGATCGTAGTCTTGAATGTCATTGGCAGAAATCTGGGGCATGTAATTTGAAGCAAAAATGTCGAAATTTGGGGATATGGGATATAGGTTCAGATGTATTGAGGAGGCCAAATGCAGTTCGAACCAATTCCAATTGGATGGGCGTGGTCGACTATTAATGACGTAATAAGGGTGCTCGAATATTAACGACGTAATTATGCGTGATTTCCCATTGGATGGGCATGGTCCAATGGTCAGTTACTTTCGTGTATTTAGAACCGTCCAATTTCGTCAAGTTATTATTTAAGACGTTTATTTTGAAAAGGGAGTTGTAAAATTTTGACCTATTCTTCCTACAAACTTCTTGCACCCAACTGCCTTCTTTTTACTTTTTCACCTTCTCTCCTCACCATATTCCTGCAACCAAATGACAAGAAGCTGTCATTTCCAACCAAACTCCGAGCCTTTGACAGGACAACCAAACAACACAAATTAATATTTCAACTGAAATTCTCTTTGACTCCCATTCCACCCAAATTCTCTCCGACTTCTTGCTTGCTACCACCCCCACCGAACATCCAACATCCAACATCCAAACGGAGCCTTTTAGACACGAAGATAGCTTCAAACATCACAACCAAGAAAAACAGGGAGAGAAAACGAAGAGATGTGATATATGTTTGAATGTCTATGAGGAACATCCAGATTTACACGAATGTCCCAAGAAAGCAAACGTCCTCACAATGAAGAACGGTGATGGTCATGCGGGTCATAGTCGTAAATGGACCCGACCAAATCTTCCTTTAATGTGTGGTGATTGATATTTTGATGGGAGGATTACATTTTGATGGGAGGGACTTGGGTCTCATTTTGCATTGCAGCCCTCCATTCGGATCCAGTAGGCTCAATCAGATTTTGTGAAAATAGGAAGGTTATTTTTGTGCATTGCAGCCCTCCATTCGGATCCAGTAGGCTCAATCAGATTTTGTGACGAACATCCTAAATAACTTTGGACTTTAGGATATGGATCCAATGGACCCAGTTCGGATCCAGTTGAAGTGCCCATCGGACTACACAATATTCGTTGATGGTCCGCATTTCTGGTAGATACACCAAGTTATGGTGCACATTTTATGCTTATTTAAGATACGTATGAAAATCTTTTTAAAGGGTAAGTTGCCAAAAGAGAGGTGACTTTTTTTTCTTTATTTTGCTATAGGCGTTTTTAAAAAATTATCAACTTTACATTTTTCTTTAACTCTTTGAATCTCTCTTTCTAATGGCATTTTTTAATTACTGTACCAAAATTCCTAACCACTTGTTCTTTAAATTACTCTCACCTCTATATAAGCCATTTTATGAGTTATGACGATATGTTTTGTTTTTGTATCAATACTTTGAGCTATCTCTAGAAAAATCTTGGAGGTTACTATCTATCTTTCCTTGGGGAATCAATGCATTTCTTTCCTTCACTTCTTTTGATAATAGAGTCAAAATTGCAAAACGAATTTACGATAAAAAGGAATTTAGAGCATGGCACGTAGCCCAAAGGCAAATAGAAAAGCTGGGGAAATAAAGTGGGTGGACCCATTTCACGTAGCATATCGGATGCAAAAAGGTCTTTTGACAAGAGGGTGGAACCGTGGAAATCATGATATGCATGAGATGTAAAAAGAATTCACCATAGAAAAATTTTAATAAAAGTTTTTCGTGAAAATTAAGAAAATGAATGGCAATGGAAAGAAACAAGAATAGTGTTTGGGTAGAACACTAATTAAATTGATTTGCAATATGATTAGATAACTATTTAGAGTTCTGTTATGTGTGGAACACGAACTATATTGCATTTGTGTAAATATATGGGATTAACATATGCCTCCATCTACTTATCATCAGGAGATCAACCCCTCTACCCTTCTGAGATATGATCATCCAGAGAGGCAGTAGAAGATCCAATACAAGATCGATGAACCAAATGGTCGATCATGTTAAGTTCTAGATCTAAGTTTTGTATTCTAGTAATCTGTATGGTCATAAGATTAATAAAAGATCGATGCATTTTATTCTAAATATAATCTACATGCACTTACCGTACGCATTGGTTAGCATTGATATTCACCAGATTGTATGCGCGTGGAGTCCAATATTTTTCAAAAAGTACTGTGGGCCCCCCTTGTTAAGATGATCCTAACCCTCAGATCTGTAGGACTGCACATTACAGAAACTACTATAGATCGGAGGGTATGTTCATATTCCATGTAGATGATTTATGGGGTACAATTGTGGGTCATGTTTTGAACAGTTTGGGTCAACCTATGAAATGGGTCCCACAGTATTTTTTGAAAAATACTGCAGGAGAGAGAGAGAGCATTGTGAACTTTTGATTAGATAGAGATGAAGAGGAATGCTAGGTCGGGTCGTAGCATCACACAGATTTGGTGAGGAAGTGAGATATACTTTTATTCTACAAATTGGTAGCTCCCCTTTTTCTTATTCCTTCTTCCTTACAAAAGCTGACCCTGATTTCCCCTTCCTTTTAGCTTTTTCAGATACAAGACAAGCGGGGGAGATCAAAAGGCCCCTTAAAAGTAAAAGAATTCCAATCACTTGAATTATCTCTACGATATGATATCTAGTGCCCTTATAAGGACTACCGCCCTTATCCTCACTTTTGGGCTACCAATTCTAATAGTCTGGGGACTACCAAACCGGGTTTATTAATCCACGTTATCTTCTGTCGCACACACGCTCATATGCATCCAGGCACTTGGGCATCATTTACTGGGCCTAGCTCATTGGGCTACCCATTGGGTTTTGGCGACCTAATAAAGTTTATTTACAAGGACATTTAATTTATAATGATATTATTAAAACTCATCATTTCCCTCCAAAAATGTAAAAAAAAAAAAAAAAAAATCTAAGAAAAACTTTTAATCGAGAAATATTTTTTCCGGAATCCAAACCGGGCCTAAATAAGGTTTGATGGGTTACCAATAAAGTTGTTCTCAACAGCATTTGGGCCGACTTATATTTGCCGTTCGATCACATACACGATGAATAAGTGGGGTCCAATAAACACATTCCACCGTCATCCACTGTGTCCGTCAGCACATTCCATCCAATTGCGATACTCAAGCACCAATTGAGTCCCAGTCAAAAGTAGAAATTCCCTTTCCTGATTTTGCATTACATCTTTTGCTCCTTAAAAGCAAAATATTCGACCATACAACTTCACGTGCTAATTTTAAGCAATCATCATGAAGAAATTATAAGGGGTATTTTGGGAATACAGAGCAAACTCAACTATTTCTGGAACATTCTCCTTTTACACTCTTTATCCCCACAGACATGTATAAATAAGCCATTGTAGAACCTCAATTTCAACACACCCATCTCTTCACTGCATTCAAAGCAGCTTCTTTTCTTGCAATTTGAACAGTTTCTTTCACTTGGGATTCTTCTCTTCAACTTTTTCCATACAAAAGTAGAGAAGAAACCTTCTTCAATTTTTTAAAGGATGGATAGGGTTTTGAAATTGGCCGAGCAAAATGCCGTGGTGATTTTCAGCATGAGCTCATGTTGCTTGTGTCATACCATCAAGAGGTTTTTCTATGACATGGGAGTGAACCCGGCAATTTACGAGCTGGACGAGGTTCCGAGAGGGAGGGAAATGGCGGGGGCAATCGCAAATCTGATGGGTCGTAGTCCGCCCGTGCCTGTTGTGTACATAGGCAATCAACTTATAGGCTCTAATAAAGAGGTCTTCTCTCTTCATATGGAAGGTACCTTAATCAATTTGTTGTTAGCCGCCGGAGCTATATGGATCCCACCTCCGTCCCACCGCCAGGTGTGAGGCAAAATCAGAAGTTGCGCGCTCTGATACCATGATACCATGTCTGAAGAATAAGCTTATATGCGTAGAGGTTTTGGGCTTACCCCCCTACTCCATATATGATGATTAGAATAAAAAGAAACAAGGAAGTAGTTTTTGTTTACATTAAGAACCATGTTTTCTCTTTTGTCTTCTTTTTGTTAAAGAGAAAATGGAGTTTTAGCTTTCTATTACTAGACTTTTTTCTCTCATTTCTTATTCGAATGCTTGTTTTGGGCCATAAATTAGACAAAAAAATAGTAATATGATGCATTTTACCTAAGAAACCAATGAGAAGCGCTTCATGGAATGTGAAATGAAATATTCAGCCCCTTTTCTTCGTCGGACCACCCTGTTGCAGTGTAAAAGACAAGGCATATATACACTAGAGATCCGTGGCCCGGGGAAGAAAAGGGGGAAATATATCACTTCTCCATGGAATTCATGTGGGTCCTACCAAGTCACCGATGAGACATATTCTGATTTTCTTTTTATCCAACTGCATCACATAGTATCATTTTCCTTCCATGCAAAAAAGATTACCACTAATTATATTCAAAGAGTGAAGGAAACACTAATTGGAGGCGGGCGTTGGGCATAATTAAGAGCATGGAAGATGATAAATAAGCCCGAATTTTTATACTTCGCACCTCTCTTTTAGTGGTTTATGAAGATGACAATAAAACCACTCCAAGAGGGGGAGTTCATGGTTGAAAATGGAACACACTTATCATTGGGAAATGATATATTTGCCCCATTTTCTTTCCCTACCCACCCGCTTACAGTGTAAAAGAGTAGTCATAAACATGGTTTTAAATTTCGACCGACCGACACCAAAATCACTAAAACCTGAAAATGGTATTTTATTTCGTCCGAAATTTTGAAATTTTGGTCGAAATTTCATTTTTTCCATAAATTTCACCCCAAAAACCTGTTTTTTCTTAATTAATTTAATATTTTACCGAAATTTCGACCCTGATTACCAAAATTTCGGCTGAAATTTGGTATCGAATAAAATAGTGTTTTTATTGTTGCGCTGGATTTCGGTCGAAATTTCAATTTCGGTGAGGTCGGAAACCGGTACCGAAACCGAAATTTGAAACCATGGTCATAAATACACTAGATGGGTGGCCCAGGGAAGAAGAAGGGGGCAAATATGTCTCTTTCCTTATCATTTTCCAATTACAGCTGCTGGACATAGATGCTAGAGTTTCACCTGTTTGTGGGCGAACATTGATTGTGGGCCCAATGTTTTCTTTTAAATAAAAAGGCTTGAAGATGTGGTCGAATTAACTATGCAAAGGTTAAGCCCAATACGGTTATGATTATAGAAGTACGGGTTTTAGGTGCACTTTGGTGCCTTGTGTCAACGACCCTGAGATAGGGAAAGAGATGGGTGTGGGCCGGTTGTTGAATGCTATTAGGAGTGAGACCTCTTATTAGGATTTATTAAAAATAAGAGTCAAGTCCGCTCTCCTCTCAACAATCATGCCTAAGCCATACAAGTACCTCAACACACATTGAGAGTTGTGTAAAAGATTGACAGAGAAGATGAAGAAAATCATTTTTTCGAGAACGATGTGATCATAACTTGGTGTTTCAGAGAATAAAAAACCGGGGCGGGGGGGGGACTGTCCATGTAGAAACCTCGCGCAAAACACCCAGGGGTGAAGTAAAATCGAAGTTGCACGCTCTGATATGGAAGCATATGCTAAATAAGCTTATATGCGTAGAGGTATTGGGCTTACCCACATACTCCGTATATGATGATTAGAATAAAAAAAATAAGGAAGTAGTTCTGTTTACATTTAGCACATGTTTTCTCTTTTATCTTCTTGTTTTGTTAAAGAGTGAATGCAGTATTATATAGCTTTCCTTAACTAGAGACTTTTTCTCTCATTTCTTATAAGAATGCTTGTTTTGGGCCATATTTTAGAAAAAAAACATAGGAATATGATGCATTTTACCTAAGAAACCAATAAGAAGGGCTTCATGGAATGGGGAATGAAATATTTGGCCCCCTTTCTTCGTCGGCCTACCCCATTGCAGTTTAAAAGACAAGGCATAAATACACTAGAGATCGGTAACCCGGGGAAGAAAAGGGGGGAATATATCACTTCTCCATGGAATTCATGTGGGTCCTACCAAGTCACCAATGAGATATATTCTGATTTATTGCCACTAATTATATTCAAAGAGTGAAGGAAACACTAATGGAGGGGGCCATTGGGCATAATTAGGAGCAAGGAAGATGATAAATGAGCCCCAATTTTTATACTTCGCAACTATCTTTAAGTGGTTTATGACGATGACAATAAAACCACTTCAAGAGGGGGAGTTCATGGTTGAAAATGGAGCACACTATCATTGGGAAATGATATATTCACCTCTTTTTCTTTCCCTGCACACGCGCTTGTAGTGTAAAAGTGTAGTAAAAAACACACTAGATGGGTGGCCCAGGGAAGAAAAGGGGGGCAAATATATCTCTTTCCTTATCATTTTCCAATTAGAGCTGCTGGACATAGATGTAAGAGTTTCACCTGTTTGTGGGCGAACATTATTGTGGACCCAATGTTTTCTTTTAAATTAAAAGACTTGAAGATGTAGTCCAATTAACCATGCAACGGTTATATAAGCCCCATGTGGTTATAATTATAAAAGGTCTATGGGTTTTAGGGATTTGCTAGCGCCAAGGCATTTCGCGGAGCGTCTGTTGCATGCATGGTTTGAAATTTCGGTTTCGGTATATATTTCGGTCCTAGCCGAAACCGAAATCCAGAAATTTCGGCCCAAATTAGGTAAAGACACTCGAAATGTCGTTTTTTGGGCGAAAATTTCCGTAATTTCGGCTGAAATTTCGTAAAGGAATAAAAAGTTAATATTTTTTATGAAATTTCGCCGAAATTACCTAAATTTCCAAAATATGTTTCCGATATTTTGGATTTCGGTTGTTTCGTTGTCGGTGTTGACTGAAATCCGAAATTTCGGATTTCGGTCGAAATTTCAAACCATGGTTGCATGAGATGGCAACCACCTTAGATGAATTGAATGAAGAAGACAAAATTTGAGCATATGTGGCAGCTTTCTCATGCAATAGATGCTTCGCGTCCTTCTGCGATCGATGCTAGCAAATCCCATGGGTTTTATGTGCACTTTGGTGCGTTGTGTCAATGACCCTGAGATATGGAATTGTGGAAAGAGACAGTGTGGGGTCGGTTGCTGAATACTATTAGGAGTATGACCTCTTATTAGGGTTTTACTAAAAATAAGAGGTTAGCCCCCTCTCCTCTCAACAAACATACCTAAGGCATACAAGTACCGCAACACACATTGAGAGTTGTGTAAATGATTGACAGAGAAGAGGAAGATAAGCATTTTTCCGAGAAGGATCATATAACTTGGTGTTTCAAAGAAGAAGAAACCGCAGGGCTGTGGGACTCTCCATGTAGAAACCGCACGCAAAACACCCAATTCATTCAAACATGGGAAGAAGATAAAGGACATGGCTGCCCTTTTAGCAAATGATTTTCTTTGGATTAAATTTCCCCTTTTTGGACTTTTTTTTGTTCTTTTATTTTTTTGGTGGGTAAGCTGGGATTGAACCCCCTACCTCTAGGTCAAATAATAAAGCCTTGACCATTTGTGCTAGAGGCTCAATCCCTTCTTGGTCTTCTTCTTCTTCTTCTTCTTCTTCTTCTTTTTCTTTTTTTTTGATGGGTGAGCTGGGGTTAGGCAGACCCCTACCAGATATAATAAAATAGATAGAAAAGTACATCATGAAGAGCAAAGAGAACAACCCCTAACACATGAAGGGGGATACAAGGACTCAAAAATGAGCCGAACTAAAAGGAACATAAACCAATGAAAAACAAAACAACCAAAGAAAAACAATGTTCCAAGCAACAGCATCAAGAGAGGCTAAGCCCAAACGAAACCAAAGACCGAGACAAAGTGGCCTAAGAAAGCTTCGGTGAGAAGGGGAGACTGCGCAAAGAAGATGCTAAAAGGAGCAGGGAGGGGCTCTTGGTCTTCTGTTCTTTGGCCCATATTCCAAGGTCCAGGATCAGACGCCATGCCAAGAATTTCAGACTTCTCGGATTGAGGAAGGTCATGGATGGAGGTGTGATCCAAATCTTGCAAAGCTGAAAATTTGTTGATATGCACACGGATATGGGGACTGGCTTCTTATAGGTTGAGATACATGATCCTAAGTCCAAGGCCTGGCCCATGCATGAGTCTAAGTCCAAGCCCAAGACAGATCCCATGTAGCCCAAGGCCCATCCCAACGCCTATATTTTGTTTTGGTGGGATTTTGTGTAAGGGAAATGATTTACGCACTCCAATGTTCTGATAAAATGCCCTCCAATTTTTGTCGTGGAGTATTTAAAGGGTTGTCACATCAATATTATGGTTCCTAAAAAGCTCTTAAAGCCCTTTAAATACTACACGACAAACATGTGGAGCGCATGTTTATCAAAACACTCGGGCGCCGAAATCATTCCCTTGTGTAATGTAATATATTATTACAAGGACCTACATATAGTATTAAATAACTCATTGTGTGAATAAAGGTATCTTTGTAAATAAAATATAATTATAGGTTCCTTGATGTGTAACACAAACCAATACTACGTTCTCAACAAATGAATAGTTTGGATCGTCCCTTGATGCTCTGTATGGTTGCCGGATTTTTTTTGTTCCTGGGAGTTATGTGGGAGAAAAAAATACCCTGGGAGATAGGTGGGAAAAAAAGAAGTCCTAGAAGTACCCTGGTAAAATAAAAATCCCATGTTTGGTTATGTGGGAGAAAAAAATACCCTGGGAGATATGGTGGGAAAAAAAGAACCTTTGTTGGGTTGCTTGAATTGTTGGGTGGAAAAAAATTCTTCTCAAGCTTATTTTTGGTTCCTAAGTTTATTTTTGTTCCTGGGGTTATCTTGGGATGGGATGAAAAGGCAATCATTACAAAAGTGGGATTAAAAAATTCATCCCACAAGTAATCATTACAAGAGTGAGATTAAAATAAACCTAATGCTAAAAGGCAACCAAACATGGGATGGGACCAAAATTTAACTTACTCTCCCACAAAACTCCCAAGAACAAAAAAAAACTCGGCAACCAAACAGAGCATGAAGTGTGCCCCATAGTACTTTTCGAAGAAAAAAAAAAGGGCGATCATATTTTCACCCCTGCAGTACGCATTCGCCCCTTTTAACGTGATTTGACGTCAAAAAGAGTTAAAGTTGCCACTGTTTACGTTATAAGGCGGGCGCATGCTGTAGAGAGGGTGAAAATATCATCTGCAAAAAAATGCCGTACCTAACGTCCACGCTCGGCCACCTTTTAACCAGTAGTAGTAATAATTACTACTGAACCTAACGTCCACTAGATATTTTATACGGTGTAAGCCCTTATAGTCCCGTATTTTTCTAAAAGTACTGTACGGCTGGTGAAAGCCCTTATAGACCCGTATTTTTTCTAAAAGTAATGTAATGACTGCGTCGTAGGACGATCCAAACCGTCCATTTGATTGGCCACATTATAAATAGGTTGTGCCCAAAAAAATATTTAAATATAATGTTTTAAACCCTCCCATCTATAGAGGTTTCCATGATATGAATTTCCTCCATAGATAGAAGGGCTATGATCATCCTTTGGAAATAAATTTTTGGGCACAAAAAAATGGACGGTTCAGATCATCAGATGGTGCTGGACGTAGAGTGCTTTTATAACAATACGGGACCATAATAAGGGCTTACACCAAATAATTTCTCCACTTTCAGTGTAGTTACCAATTATAAAATCTCTAACAATTATCCACATGGAAGGAAACTAGACGAACGGTCAAGATCATGTATGGCCCCGCTGTTTGGTGGACGTGTTGTTGTGGAGCCTAGATCAAGATAAGAAAAGTTTTAATGGCTTTGATGCGTCTTAATTAAAAGGATCTCTTTTTCATCACCCCTGATCGATCAAAGGGCTAAGATAATATAATGGCTTTGAAAATCTGCTCACTTTTCAGCATATTTTGTATTAAAAAATAGATGCGAAATGCCTTTCCTCCTAATTCCCTAGCAAATTCTTTTTCAAAGATAGCGTTCAATTGAATACATTCATATCTCTCTCATTTGCCAACACATAAAAAGAACTTTTTATGTGCTTTTATCTCTTTCTATTTCTATTCTCTGATTTAAAGTAAGAACATTAAACCCAATTTGGTGATTTACAACCAATGATGTCCTTAAATATGAATTTCAGCCATTGATTTTCCATGCATCAATCTTGAAACTGAGATCTCTGTTTGGCATGAGACCTGGGACCCACTAGGTCGCCCTGTGATCCCATCCGATCAACGGTCCCAATCACCAAGATGAGAAGTCTTTCTAGGCTATCTCTACAAGTCCAACAACAACTACATAAAGAGTCAATTTAGTATCATGTTAAAAGGTTATTATTCGGTCCTTAAGGAAGGCAGAGGACATGCATGTGAAACCATGACCGTTTATCTCATAGAACATCATGAGGTCTTGGACTCCTGGTCAAGGTGTTCTCTACAGCATTATAAAATCCTGAATTTTACAAGCTAGAACGTGGATTTTACAATCCTGTAAATGGTTTTAGCTTATAAATATTCAGGTTATCGAATCCGAATTTTGGTCAGTAATGTCCATGATTTTAGGGGCCGTTTGGATATGCGTATTTTAGAATCCGGGATTTCTTCAAAATTGTAGATGAGAGATAAGAGAAGAAGCAGACCAGCCGTCATTTTTTGATTTCTCACCCTTCTTTCCGACAGCAAGGGAGCAGCAAATCATCCCATGTTTCCAGGTTTTAGAAATCTTAGGATGAGAGAGAGATTTCTAAAACCTGGATTTCTTACTTGAAATCCAAGAAACGCTGTCAGGATGCAGCAATTTGATCACGAACCCTCTTTTATACTGTTTGGATGTGCGGATTTTAGAATCCGGGATTTCTTCAAAATTGTAGATGAGAGACAAGAGAAGAAGCGGACCAGTCGTCAATTTTTTATTTCTCGCCCTTCTTTCCAACAGCAAGACAGAGGCAGATCATCCCATGTTTCCAAGTTTCAGAAATCTTAGGATGAGAGAGAGATTTCTAAAACCTAGATTTCTTACTTAAAATCCAAGAAACGCTTTTAGAATGCAACAGCTTGATCATAAACCCTCTTTTATACTGTTTTTTCAAACTAAAACGTTGTTTCTAAAATCCGCGTCTCCAAACGGCCCCTTATATCCCTGGATTACAAAATCCATTTATCCAAACGGCCTCATATGGATCCCATCACGTAAATGAGACACAAGTGAGGCCTAATAAGTGTTTGTTTTAGGAAGAAGTGTAGATGAAAAATATTTTTTTGAAGAAAAAAAAATTGTCTCCACGATTTAAAGGGACTTGACATAGGTATGGCCCATTCAGTGTTATATAATTATAAATTGAAGTCCCTCTAAGTAAAACTAGATCTGCTACCAAGTTACTTATTTCATTTGTAATCAAACAATTGAAAACTTAAGGGGCCATTTGGATACACGGATTTTAGAATCCTGGATTTCCTCAAAATCCTGGATAGAAGATGAGAAGAAAGGACACCGTTGTTTTCTAATTTCACACCCTTATTTCCGTCAGGCCAGAGAGCAGGAGATCGTCCAATTTCCAGGTTTTAGAAATCTCAGGATGTGGGAGAGATTTCTAAAACCTGGATTTCTTACTTAAAATCCAAGAAACAGCATGCAACATCTTGATCATAAACCTTCTTTTACATTGTTTTCAAACTAAAACCTGGATTCTAAAATCCTCATATCCACTTGGAAGAAAAAATTCCTTTCAAACTTTTCTAGAAAATTACAAAATCCAAATAGGGGCGTATAAAAAAAATTCCATGGAAATTAAAAGTTGCTTTTTTCAGTGCTGCTCACCCTCGGAACTTTGGAGAGAATCGATGGAGCGACTTTGTCTCGCAATATGAATTCAGCACAAAACCAAGCCATATGCTACTGCTCGAGAGTCATTAGACATATCAGGTTGAATTTGTCGAACTCCATTTTCTGTTTTTTAGTTCTCCGCCAAAAAGAGAAGAGTATGAAAACAATACCGACAAGGGTTAAAGATCACAACCTAAATATTTCATGAAAATTCCATGGAAGGTCCAGATCAATCGAATATGAAAGCTAAAAACCACCAGTGAATGTATTTTAAACACTAGGGATTTGCTAGGGAATTTTGCGGAAAGGCATTTTGTGGCTGACTTTTATATGAGAAAACAGCAACTCGGGCTCACTTTTCAGTAGATTTTGTCTTATTCATTTAATGTCAGCCCCGAAATGCCTTTCCGTGAAATTTCCTAGCAAATTCCTAGTTAAAGTATAAAAGATTAAATAACGCCTTCTCCAACAGCTTAAGCTTTTGGAGTAATCTAGTAGTTTCACATCAGAGCAAACACCCAGGTTCAAACCGCCTTGATAGCAAAATCCACATGCAATGGGGGGCCACATGTGCCAACTATAGGCCAACCCTAAAAAGGAGGGGCCACACGTGAGAGAGATTGTTTAAGTATAAAAGATTAAGTAACGCCTTCTCCAACAGCTGAAGCTTTTGGAGTAAACCGGTTGTTTCACATTCGTACATATGGGTCTTTTTGGTTGTGCGGCAGACCGAGAGACTAGTGGAATAAGTAGTCAAGAGGGGAGGAGACAGGCATTGAATTTGCCGGGAACATACCTCAGAGAATAGCGGTAAGCATTGTTTGATTGTCAACCTCGTAGAGTAGTGGTAAGGGGTGTCATTAGCAATATAGAGAATTGAGAGAGATGTAAGAAAAGGAAGGAGACCAAGAGATACAAAAGTATCAATCCCAAGAAATCCAAGCAAAATTCTACCTATTTTTTTGTGGGTTTTGGCTTTAGATAACATAGTGAGGGACAAGGGTGGCGAGACATGCAATTATTGATAAACAACGCTGTTTTGGCAATCAAACAAGGGTCTTTATTGATGTGAGACCCAAAGGCCCACCCTAAGCCATGAAGGCTTTTGTTGGGGATCATATCTTGATTGGATTAAATGGACATGTTGGAGATCCAATTAGGGTTTGACAATTGATAAACTTTTGATTTTTGTTGTCATCTATCTTACATGTATTCTCCAAGATTAAATATCTCGGACTTCACATGCATCCTCTAGGACCCAAAGATGGGTTCTTGAATAATGGAGCGGACAAAAGTACAAGTGAGGCCCCCTTGTTAAATGATCCAGACCATTCATTTTTCTAGACCTTGCATTGGAGGATCATGTTGCAAAATCAACCCCATTTTATGTTGTGGCCCAACAAATGAACGGTTTAGATCATCTTATGAAAATGGGCCCCACTGTACTGTTCGAAACATGCGGGACATCACGCGCACACACTGTATAAAATCACATTTAAAAATGGGTACTGATATAAGGCGTGGGGCCATCTAATCCATTTTCAAAAAGTACTGTAAGGCCCACAACGTAAACAGTCTGTGCCCCAAATATCATTTCCATCGGATGATCCTAACCCTCCGATCTATAGAGGGACTGAACACCATGTAAACCTCTAGAAAATCCGAGGGTTAGGATCATCAAATGGTAATGATATTTGGGCACAAATGAACGGTTTGGATCATCACATGGAGTAGGCCGTACAGAACTTTTCGAAAAATACTAAACGTTACGGCCACACACCATATAAAATATGCCCTAAGTTGGTGTTGGGAGTAAAAGCTTCGTCTCTCTCTCTCTCTGATCGTCTCGTTCCTTTGAATTTCCGATCATCTGCACCTCAAAGGTAACCCTACCTTTTGATCGTTTTATTCGTATTTGTAGGTTCTGTAGTTTGATATAGAGATAAGAGATTTTTGTGCACTGTTATCAGAGATTTAGGGTTTTGATTCCATTACTTGTTATATGTCGTACTTATATGAAGTGAATTGTTTCATCTCTCTTTAACTCCATACCTTTTTATCAGAGATTTAGGGTTTTGATTCCATTACCTGTTATATTATTTCAGGATTTTGTTGTTTTAACAAAATGTCGCAATTAAATCATGATATTTTGAAAAAGTCGGAGATATTTGTCACTACGCTCTTAAAATTATACACATCTGTATTATTTTAAGTAAAAAGTTTTTCACAAATTAACAATTGCCAAACACCTAGGCCTTGAATCCTAAGAAACTCAAGAACATCATTCCATCAATAAAAAAACACATACCACTCACCTTCCAATTTAGACATAATCTGGTTAAAAGAGCATAGCAAGGGCCCTATCATCCATGATGGTGCGAATCTCTTTCAACTTCGTATTCTCCTCTTCTATCCGGCTTTCTGTGCTCGCAGTAGACCCAAATCTGCATAACTGCTAGGCTTAGAACGATGATCAATGCAGTCAAAATAATCTTGGTCTTTTCCTCATATAGAAAAAAATATTATTACACTAAAGATACAAATGGGATTACCAAGTAAATGTTAACATTGCATTGTTCAAATTCTATAAGGGCCCGTTTGGATACTCATTGGATTTGGATTTGGAGGTGAATTTGGATTTCTAAAATCCATTGATTTGAAATCAAGAATTTTAAAATTCACAAATTTATAAATAATGCCGTTTGGATGACCACGTATAGATTTGGATTTCAAATCTAAATTAATTCTTTTTTTGTTTGGATGCTCTTTGGATTTGAATTTGAAATCTAACAAAACCAAAAAGCCCTAAAATACTTGATATATGGGCATTTCAGCCATTTTCCATGATCCAGGGGTATTCTAGTCATTTTACCCTATATGGGGGTATTTTGACCGTTTTTTATGTCATAAGGGTGTTTTAGTCATTTTCCATGACTCGGGATATTTGGTCATTTTCACCCGCTATAGGTGTATTCCGGTCATTTTGCATGGCCCGGGGGTATTCTAGTCATTTTACCAAATATGGCGTATTTTTATCATTTTTATCTCATGAGGGTATTTTTAGTCATTTTAGTCATTTTTCATAAGCCATGATCTTGGGGTATTTTTACTTGATATAGGGGTATTTCGATAATTTTCTGTGATCTTGGGGTATTTTAGTCATTTTACCCTTTATGAGGTTATTTTGATCATTTTTATGTCATAAGGGTATTTTAGTCATTTTGCACGACTCGGAGGTATTTTGTCATTTTTACCTGGTATAGGGGTATTTCTAGTCATTTTACCTAATATGGCGTATTTTTATCATTTTTATCTCATTATGGTATTTTTAGTCATTTTAGTCATTTTTTATGAGCCATGGGTCATTTTTACTTTATCTAGGGGTATTTTAGTACTTTTCCATGATATTGGGGTATTCTAGTCATTTTACCTTGTATGAGGTTATTTTGATCATTTTTATATCATAAGGGTATTTTAGTCATTTTGCACGACTCGGGGTATTTTGTCATTTTTACTTGGTATAGGGGTATTTTGGTCATTTTGCCTGACTCGGGGTTTTCTAGTCATTTTACCTAATACGATGTATTTTGATCAGTTTTTAATGTCAAGTGGGTACTTAAGTCATTTAACACTTTTTTGGTATATTTTGGTCATTTTAACCCCTTATTGGTCAGATTTAGATTTATAAATAACCTCTCGCAGAAAGGATTTATAAATCCAAAAAATTACACTAACATGAGGAATTTGTAAATCTTGTGGATTTCACTCAAATCCAAATCCAGATGTCATAAAGGCTTGCCAAACGTCGAATTTGGATTTAAAAATCCAAATTCACCTCCAAATCCAAATCCAAGGGGTATCCAAACGGGCCCTAACCTCATTTGTTTATTGGGAATGCTTCATGTCATGTTGTATAGCTGCTGAAATTATTATCACACCTTTGTATGAATGTTACGAATACATGTCTCTCTCATTTATTACCATCAATTACAAAAACTAAAATCAAATATTACGAAGGCTCTTTCTCATACATGTCTCTCATTTATTACCATCAATTACAGAAACTAAAATCAAATATTACGAAGGCTCTTTTTCTGTATAAAATAAAGATTTAAATAAAAAACACAAACCTTCAAAGTTACTTTTTTTTTTTTATGAATGTTACGAATACATGTCTCTCTCATTTATTACTATCAATTACAGAAACTAAAATCTCTCTCATATATTACCATCAATTACAGAAACTAAAATCAAACCTTTCAAACTTGCTTTCTTTTTACTTCTGCATTGGATTCCATACTCTTGACTTGTGTCTTCTCTTGTGGGAAATCATCCTAAATATTAACCTTGCCAAGGCTCTTGAAGAAACGATTGCTCAAAGCAATGAAAGTGGAGGAATTCTAAATTAATTCAATATTAAAGATAACTCCAATTAATGCTAAATTCAAACGTATACAGAAAACTATTTCAGAAAGGAAACCTTTTTGAGATAGATACGAAAGTAATTCTATTTGGCAATAAATCCAACAATTAACGTTTTATCATGCATAAAGAGTAACTGCAATTTAAATTTCCTTTATGGTAAAACTTAATTAAAAGTGAGATAAATAGAAAAACCAAATTTTAAGGAGGAAAACTATTAGTAGGATATCTTGGTTAATCTCAAACCGATTGAGCAGGTAAATCCAAAATTATAGGGGCGATTTAAATTTCAAATGCAAAACCGTATTGATAGCATGAAATTCAATTTTGAGGGACGTGGGCAATGAAATTTATTGCCGCAAATTCAGTTTTGTACGGGTGGCAAACCAAAATTAATTGTGGCAAACGATTTTGAAGGAAAAAACTTTTTCCAGAAAAAACTTTGAGACTTTTTCCAGAAAAACTTATCCCGGAAAAAAGACGAATGACAACGGAAAGTTAGCTGCTTAGTATATATTATAGATACCACATTTCACATGCTTATAAATATAATTGTTTTTTGAATGGTAATAAATTTATTAATAGCAAACGGGACCAAGATGGTCAGAACAATAAAGGAAAGAAAAAAGATACAAAAATTGACAAACCAACAAGAGGAATAAAGAACCGAAATCAAAGTGGCAAGGAATCATAGATTTCTAACAATTCCTTATCCACGCTCTCTCTCGCTAAACTGTCTGCTACACTGTTGGCAGATATTCTAACGTGAAGAAAGGCTGAAGATGAGGATCTCATCTAGTCTTGAATTCCGTCAAAGTAACGATCAAATCTCCAAGGATGATGAGGAGAGCGCGAAACCCAACGGATGTAATTATGTAGCACATATTAATATAATATACCATTATACCGCTAATGCATTTGCAATTTTGATTTGGATGTGCATTTCGGTTTCGGTATCATTTTGGTAGGGATGGAAATGGAAACATTTCAGTCGTTTCGTGTCGGTTTCGATGAAAATTTAAACCCATGCAGTGGAGTACTTAGTGAGTGACCTATTGTTTCTATATAGAGCATATACAAAGATGACATAATTAGTTTTTGGAAAGACAGTTGGTGCAAGAGATGCCGTTAATGAATATGTTCCCAGAACACTTTGCTATAGCTACAAGTAAAAAAGCAAGAATTCAGGATTCATTTGTTTGATTAAACGACAGGATTTTGTAGAAATTGACGTTTCGGAGTAACTTTTTCGATAGGGTGATTGATAGGGTTGCTATGTTTATAAATTCTTTGGATTCCGTTTTCATTAAGAGGGAAGGAGATGAAAAAAGGGTTTAGATATGGAACTCCATCGGGGTTTTTAATGTCAAATCCTTCTATCATCACTTCTCTCCGATCTTGTCGTCCTTGCCAGGAAACAGAATTTGGAGGATTCCTACTCTACTTACAGTGTGCGCTTTAGGTTGGGCGACTCTTCTGGATAAGATTATGACAGTAGATCACCTCAAAAACCGAAACTTCTTAATTTTTTATCATTGTGAGCTTTGTGTAGAGGTGGGAGAAACAGTAGATCACCTTTCCGTTTTGATGTGTCATGGGTTTTCCCTTCTTCGCTTGATGAGCTCTTTAATAGTTGGTTCCTTGTCCCTTGCCACAGAAAAGGCAGAATCCTTTGGAGATTGGTACTGTTAGCCACCATTCGAGTAATCCGGAAAGAAAGGAGCAATCATATCTTTAATAATATATCCAGAGGCGCCCTTATTTCATATATACAAAGGTGATCCCATTAACTACCATTTGGGCAAAAGTTTTATCGCACTTTAGCCACGTCTCAAGCTATGATTTTTAGATTGTTTTGGAAGGAGGTTTGCTTAAGTGTGGAGAAGATAGTCATTATCTCCACACCCCAATGATCCCCCCTCTGGAACCAGGCATGTTGAAATTGTATTTTGATGGGTCAAGTATTGGTAACCCTTGACCTGTTGGAGTGGGTGGGGTTTCTTAGATATGAGTACGACATGAACAAGTGGTTATTTTTTTTCAGGAGCCAGTTGAGGGAATTCAGTCATTTTTTCATCATGTGAGGAGATCAGCCAATAGCAACGCCGATAGATTGGCTCAATCTGGAGTTGGTAGGCCTTGTTTCGAGCCTTTTCGCCATCTTCCGCGTTGATTTCCTTATGTTGTAGATTTAGTTTGACTTAGTCGCTTTTCTTTGGTCTTTCTTTTATTGAATTGACCATCTCGGTCGATGGGGTTTCTTCACCTTTCTTTTTTATTAATAGATTTATCTATAAGATTAGGCCACGTTTGGATACCTCATGTTTTTGTTTTTGGATTTGGATTTGAGTTTTGGATACAAAATACATCAATCATCCTCTTGCTGATGTTGTACGAGAGACGTCTGGCTGCTGCAGCGGCAAGGTCGAGGAGCAGTGAGGGTGAAGGTAATTGCCACAAATATTGATTTCCAAATAATGTCTTGTGGAACAGATTTGAAAATTGGATTTTTTTTTTCACCGTGGTAGCTGATTTGGAAATCTAGGGATCTGATACAGTTCCCAATCTTAACTGCAAATGTGAGAAATCTAATTGAAATCTTGTGGGTATCCAAACATGGCGTTAGGGAATTCCTGAAGGGATGATTTCTCTTTTAAGTTAATTTTTAATTTTTATGATAAGGCTTATATAATAATGATTGATGTCATATCCCTCCCAATTTCTTTGTTTTTTTTTTTTTCATTTATTTTGCAAAGTATGATTGCTCAATATATTGTGACTTTGGATGTCATATCCCTCCCAATTTATTCCGTCTTTGCTAGTCTATGCAATTTGATTTTGTTATTTTCTAGTCTGAGGTTTCATTTACATTATCGAAGAATATTAAATCAAGTCGTTACGAATTCTTAACTGAATTTATTTGATACATATATTAGTGTACAAAATAAGAATCTAGCTTAGATTTGTGTACACTTTCTAAGCCTTACGTCGCAGCTTTAGTATACCTAAGCGTGAGTTTGGGGTCTACTTGTATGGAACTGAATATTCTGCCTATCCTTTTTGTAATTGGGCTTGACTATGCTTTTATCATATTTGAATTTGACAGAACGAAAGTTTGCTACAATGTATCTTCAGTTTTACATAAATGAAAATGGTGATAAAGTTTACACGACCAAGGTACATTTCATTTTCTGCTTAGCTTTCTTTACTTGCGCTTGTACACATATTTACTTATCTGTTAGGCAGCCCATCTTTGTGAAGTTATTTGTTTAATTATTCTGTGTTATATTTTCCCTTAAATTTAACTTTTCTATGCAAAACTGGAGAGTTGTACCCTTGCTTGGCTCTTGAGCTTGGTCTATCCTTTTGCTTTAGTTAGCATGTGATGGATAGGGGACCTTAATGTTAAGTACATCTTCCTTGAAGATATGATTTTAGGACATGTGTCATTGCAAATTTGCAGTAATTAATCACGACCATGTGACTTTTCAAGCCCAACTTACCTACAAGAAATGTCATTGTTGGAGGATTTATATGTTGTTGCTTATGAGAAAGAGGCTTTTGTCAGTGACTGCTTTGCTCGTAGCCAGAGTAGCTTAGTTTGGTCTCCTAAGTTTAGGAGAAATTTCTTTAACAGGGAGTTGGATTCAGTATTCCTTTTTCTTAAGCTTTTAGATGGGTGCTATACTAAGAGGAATGGGCTGGATAAGAGAGTATGGACTGCGGATTCCTCTGGTATTTTCACTGTTAAATCTTTCTATTTTGCCTTGTGGTGCATCCTCTATCTCAGCCAAGGTATGGAAAATTCCTTGCGCGCCTAGAGTTCGTATCTTCGGGTGGGCGGTAAGTTGTGATCGGATTCAAACGATTAATTTCCTTCGGAATCGTGGTATGATGCTTGTTGACCATTGCCCCCTGTGCTTGGAAGATGGTGAATCTGTGGGTAATCTCTTCATGCATTGTTCTTTTGCCCGTCAGATAAGGAGTCTCATATTTCAGAGGTTTGGAATTTGTTGGGTTTTTCCTTTTACTATTTCCGAATTGATGCGCCATTGGATTTTTGTGCTGTGGAAAAAGAAAAGAAAGGGAAACTGTTGTGGAGTATTTGCCTTCTTGCGACTTGGTGGGTGATTTGGAAAGAGAGAAATTCTAGAGTATTTGAGGGGATAGCCAAATCTCGGTATTGGCTATATATGAAAATTATTGCTCTCACTATATCTTGGGCGAGAAGCCTTTCGGCTTTCCGTTTTGTATCGGCCTTTGACTTATGGGAGGGTTGGATGGAAGTATGTTTCAGTAGGGAGGATCGGCCTATGGTAGCGCAGCGGTGGGAGGCTTCGCCTAATGGGATGTTCAAAGTTAATTTCGACGGGTCGAGTCTTGGGAACCCGTGCCAACTGGGGTTGGTAGTCTTTACCGTGATGCTTGCGGCAATGTTAGTTGGGCTTATTCCGGCCCTCTTGGGGTATGCAATGCCTCGGAGGCAGAGATGAAAGCGTTATATCAAGGAATGAAAAGGCTTGATAGAGTGAGTATGGATTGTACTTGTGGAGGGTGATTCACTTAATGTGATTAGATGGTTGCGTGGATCGGGGTTGCCACCTTGGAGATTTTCTTCTATTTTCGATGAAATAGACGATCTAATATCGGGTTCTTCTATAGATTCAATCATGTGAGGAGATCTGCTAATGGGGAAGCAGACTCTTTGGCTAGGAGTGGGGTTAGCCGTTTGGAGTTGGAGTGGTTTGACTTTCTACCTCTTTGAGAGTTTTCTTGCTTTCTTTGTATTTGTACTTTCTTTCTTTTTTTCTTTTTTTCTTTTTGTTGGGGGGGGGGGGGGTCATCTCGGCCCTCTTCTCTTTTAATGAGTTCAATTTGCCATTTCAAAAAGAAAAAAGAAAGAGAAAAAAGAAATGTAATTGTTGGCGTAGTATATATTGAAGAAACTCAAAATGTTGGCAGGAATATATGGTATGTTGAACACTTTATGTATAGGAATTAGTGACAAACTGACATTGTTGTCAATAAGTGAACCGCTTTTGAGAAACTTGATTTACTCAAAAAAGTTTCTTTAATCTAATTGAGAGAAAGATCTTGGTTTTTTGGAATTAGAAAAACCTTGATCAAATAGTCATAGAATCAAACTACAATATGAGCGTTTAAACCTGAAAATTTTCAATTAGTCAACGATGAGCTTAAGTTTATCTTATTAAATGTTAGATGGAAATGATAAGATGTAATTGGTTCTAGCTGCCCCCAACACCCTTCTTACATTTGGCAAATGAGGACAATTAAGCCTAAAAGTTCTTTGATCTTGAATGTGTGTATTTTACTATTTTTAGTCCACTTGATCTTGTTTAGGATTCTTTGGCCAAGTATTCACTTGTAAAACTCTAGAGCCCCACAACAATGCCATGCAAAGTGAGATTTACCAACCAATCTTTTTAAGAGCTGATCACATGTTCCACTAACTTGAATAAGAAGGACACGAGCAAACTAAGCTTTCACTGATGGTTCTACACTTCTACCCAAGGTTTCATGTTTCGCTTTCGGTATGCATTTTGTTCATGATGGAAATAGAAATATGTCAGTTTCGAATGGGAATTTCAGTGGAAATCCTATGAAATTGCGGAAACTTATGGAAACTCCAAATGATGGGCATTTAAGATGAATCTTTAGGAAGTGATAAAATAAGCACATACACCCACTAAAAACCATCACATAAGCAAAAACTCCCCCCACACCTAGTGACATGCGTTGTTGCACATATCTGATAATTCAGTACATACCACTTTTCACATGTAATTCATATAAGTATCTATCCATAATACATAAACTACATTTCACATGTAATTCATATCAATATAATTCTGATTTCTGCAACATATAACAGTATAGTATGCCACTAAACTAATACACTTGTATTTTTGTTTTGGTATGCATTTCGGTTTCGGTATGTGTTTAGGGATCACCATTCACGCCATGCTTCAAGGGCATCCTCTTGAATCCCAAAGAGGCAGCCTTGAACTAACCTAGGCTGTATGTTGATTAACATCCGCATTACTTTCTTGATTCTGAATGTATGATTTTTCAAAAGGATATTGTAGACTATTGTTTGACTATGATTTTTCAAAAGGATATTGTAGACTATTGTTTGACTAATGAGTTTAGACTCTTTGATGCTTCTAACATTCGTTGGTGGTTTAATGAAACACCAAAAGCATCATGGCTTTTTGGGAGAAATAATACCTTTTAATATCCATAATATCTGTGGGTATCATCTCTCAAAATTTGTGAAAAGAAAGCTTCCAAAAAAAAAAATGTGAAAAGAAGCAAAGTAAAATCTTCAAGTCTGGAATATCTATCCCTCTTAAAATTTAAAGCTTTTGTTGTAAAAATCTTCTAGCTCAGGTGCTACTCCACGTATTGAACCTTACACACACACACACACACTCTCTCTCTCTCTCTCTCTCTAGCTCCCACTTCTAAACCTCTTGCTTCTATCACCAATTGCCATTATGATACTCTTAAAATTGAAGGCCTTAGTGGTAGAAATCTCCTAGTTCAGGTGCTGCTGCTGCTCTCTCTCTCTCTCTCTCTCTCTCTCTCTCTCTCTCTCTCTCTCTCCTGCGATGCTCCCACTTCTAAACCTCGATTCTATCACCAATTACTCCTATGATACCTTTTACGAGGAATGCCTTTTTAACTCAATAGGTTGTATATTGTTTGTATTTTTTTCCTTACTTAGCTACTAGAGACTAAATTACACAGTTAATAAGATACATTTTTGCCATTTCAAAAAAAGTAAAAAAAATAAAAAATTAAGATACATTTTTTTGCAATGTTTGTCACCAAGTTTCACTAATTTCTATCTTTTATACATATGTAAATTTGACACGGATTCCATCTTTTTATACATTTTAATTTCATATACACTTGCCAAGTGCTCCTGCTTCCTACTTTTTTAGGAACCAACACCTTTTCTGCATCCACTTCATCCAGCTACGTGGAATAGTATGTTAAAACTTTGGGAGCATCTTATGAACTATTAGTGATATTTGAGGTGACGTCGTAGTTGGTTTTGAGTGTCGTTTAAAGGTGAATTAGAAATCACAATGTCCAATGTCTTTTAGTCTCTATATAGTCAAAATGCCTATTTCTAAGACATGCCAGCAAAGATTATTATCCCATCGAGAATGATTTCAAAGCGCCTCTTGTGATTGCTTAGCAATGTTAGTTCAAACTTTGCGACATATATCCACCTATTTCTAAGGAATGCCTGCAACTGAGGCATTTGCATTCCTATCCCACAAACTTCCTTCTCAACTCTAAAATTCACAATGAGATAATCCAAAACTTTGCTTGTCCACAGATTTAAGAAGATTGGGAATCACATCAAAATCTGTTGTTTTAAATTGGCATTAGGCCTAACTCAGCAGCAGATTTGTCATCAAATACCTGTTGTTTTGGGCTCAATTAATGATTTATTGTAATTAGAATTTTGATGTATAGAAAGATTTTTGTCCATGGGTATAATCTAATTGGAGTTATTTTTAACGCTGTTCATTGATTGGCACAGTAGAAAATAATTTTTCAGTAGGTGTTTCTTACATGAAGTTCATTGATGTTTAGTTACTCTTATGCTTAACGATAATGTTTGTTCCCAAATTATCTATATATATTATAGTCTCCAATGAATGCTTGATTGTTCTGCTTGCAGAAAGAATCACCTCTCGGAGTGGCAACTCAATCTGCTCATCCAGGTAACTTGAACATGACTCTCAGTTCATTTCTTTTAACACTATTTTATAGTTTACTAATGGTCACTATCTCCTTCAATTTTCATTTTACATTAAAAGGAAAAAAATGAATTATGTTGTCATGACCTCTTCAATGATAATAAGTATTACCACAGTCAAGGAATCCAAGTCATCTTCCTTTACCTGGCTATCCCCAAGGTTCATTTTTGCTCTGCCATGCGAGCGGTAGCCTATCTAGGAGAGGTCTTACTTGATGGAATCTTGCATTTTTTTTAATCTTTGCCCTGGATCTACGCATAGATGACTCCGAAATACCCTGAAATGCAGATAGAACTCCTACCCAACTCACTATTGGGGAGAATATCTTTTGTTTGATGGTGTGGAAATTCTGACTCATCCTTTGAACTCGTTTGTTTCTTTCCTTCCATAGAGCCCAAAAGATCTCTACTAAAGTCAAGTACCAAAGGAATTTTCCTTTCTTAGTACGGGGGGGGGGGGGGGGGGGGGGGCAAACGACCATTCCTCCACTACCTCCACAATGTGATGAGGAAATTCTCACTACACCTTCGAGTGGTAAGCACGAAAGTCCATATTTTCTGGCGAACCTGGAATGAATGAATAGATGGTCCATTGATTCTCTTGCAACTAAGTAAAGATCACAATGATAGTAGTCTAAAGAAGGGATCTTATTAAGGGCACACTGGCCAAGTGAATGGGCAAGCCGTAAAGGGGTCGGGATCCTCCATATTCTGCAAGCTGGGGAATAGGTGTCAGGTGTCAGCTGCTTGTAGAATGGATGAACAAAGAATTCTCCCACTTGGTCCCATATCCACACTCTACTATCCTCTCCTCTGTTCTTGATGAAAACCAAATCTTGGCTCTCCATTAGCTGTTCCAAGCCATTAGTAATTGGGCAGATTCTTTCAAGCTTCTTTGATGATGTTGTTCAGTCTTTAATGACTCTTACCACATTTTGCTGGAAAAGTTGTTTTTTACCCAATATGAATAATTTTCTTTAACAGTTTCAAATATTGTAGCACTATCTATATCTACACAAAAAATAAGGGACAAGTAACTATCAACAGAACAAACATAAAATATATCAGAAGCATAAAAGGATCACTGTCAATCGCAGTTTGAAATTCAACATATTGTAGCACTATTTATATTTTCACAAAAGCAACCTCTAAGCATAAAAGGTAACAGAAAAATAACGATCAATATTACAAAAAATCAATTATATTATTGGCACCTGTTTTTATCATGAATGGTTACTATCCGAAGCATTATTCATGTAAAAGGTTCACTGCCCATTGTAATTTGAAAACTAGACTCAAGAGTGAATATAGTCATTTCCATTTGAGCTACTCATGATTCAATACAAGCATGAGTGGGTTTTCTTGTTAAATACTCATATTTATTTCTTCATATATGTGTCCTGATAATGTGAGACAACCAAATTGCATAGCTCAACGGATAAGTTGCTTGACTTTACTCTAGAGGTTGTGGGCAGTGGACCTGTTTTTGCTTGATAAGCATTCCCAAGCAATCTGATGTTGACACCAAAGTTATCGGAAACGCCCACGGAATGTGGGAAGCATGTTTCGGAAGCGGGAAACGCCGTGCTTCCCGAATATTGGAGAAGATCATTTCCGAAATGCCCCCAAGATGGGAAGCACATATCCTCATACGTTTCCCCAATATTTGGTTTGTATCAGTTATAGAATTACAGGAAAACAATATTACAGGGAAATACCATGTTCATTGTATTTTCATGCAAAGTTATTTAAGTATTCATGCAAAGTTATTTAAGTATTCATCCCCATTGGATTTATTGAAAATAGTTTCAAGACCCAATCTAAAATGATAAAAAGTCAACTTTCCGGTTCTTGTACAAAATCCGACATTTTTCGGTCATTCTGGGTATCTCCAAGCGATGGGGTATTTTGCCAATTTTAAAATTTTATAAATTCTATCATGTCCTAATATTATTAAATCCTAAAAGTCTTGTAAAAAAATCTCATAATTTGGTCTTTAAAAAAATTCATCTAGTCAGGCAGTGGTCAACATAGGCATTTCAGTTGACAATGATTTTCGTTTAAGTACATGTTGCATGTAATTTATGATGGTTGGATTCAAATTGCTTATTCTGGTTGGAAACTAGAATTTACTTGTTTTTTTTCCAGTTTTCCACTTATTTACGCTTCACCGCCTCTTCCCTTCATGCTTCCTTGACCCTTCACGCTTCTCGCTTCTCGCACTAGCAACTATGGTTGACACATGTGAGACACACTAATCACTTGACCGATATCATGTGCAAGTCTTGTCGCTAAACTATATGATTTGTCATAATGAATACAATGACACCTTTTGTCGACAGCTAAAACCTAAACAAAACTTCTCGCTTCCCACGTTCCTGAGAGCCTTCGCTTCCCGCTTTCACTTCTTTTCTTTTTTTTTCTGCACTAGCAACTATGGTTGACACATGTGAAACACACTAATCACATGGCCGATACCATGTGCAAGTCTTGTTGGCTAAACTATATGGTTTGTCATGACGAATATGGTGAAACCTTGTGTCAACACCTTAAACATAAACAAAATTTAGTTTGTGAGCAGAAAGCTACATTTGAAACCACATAGCTATAACTCTGAGTACCTTAACCCTTGTACACTTGTCATTCTTCTCAAACGGGCAAGAGAGAAACATCTTTGTTTTTTTTTTTGAATGATGCAAGAGCGAAACGTCTCCCATATGACATCCCTCAAACAAATGATTTTTGGAAGGGAGGATGAGACACAAAATGGACATTGAAGAAATGACAGGAAAAGAGCAATTAAGAGAAAAAAGAGAAAAAATATATGAGGCATGTGCTTCCCTCATCTGACTGTCGTTCCTCTTTGTTATAATCGTGAAAGAGAAGTGTCATCTATTTCATGGGAAGTGGAAACTAATTCAACTTTTGGTTCTTATGAAGAAAAATTCTCCATTCTGAACATTTTGTTAATTCAAAGAAAAGATAGAAAAAAAAATGATAGAATCAAGTCCCAACATTTTAAAACCTTGCACCTTCAGACTTATTTTCGAAGCCCAAATTGTTGAATCGTCGAACCCTAATATTCCAAACCAAGTTACTCATATATTATTCTTTGGGGGGTTCTTATTAACACCCCCTTTCCTATGATTTGTGGACACGGACACGAGTGTCACGTGTCGACACGGACACGGAGTGTCGGACACGGCAAACCCCCAAACTTTAGAAACGGGGACACAACTAAAATTGGAAGTATACGTAATCATGATTTGTGGATATGGATTCGTGCGTCCAGTTTCGACATGGATATGAGTTGTGTAAATGAGGTAAACACAATATTCAATAAAAAAAACAGAATGTCACACTTGAGATGGTACAAAAGCATGTCCACACACCCACATTAAGTCTAACACTTTCGGCAATACAAGTAAAAGTGTCCAAAGGATTTCGACATACGTGTTGTGTCGGACACGGCAGGACACGTGAGTCGGCAATAAATTCGAAGTGTCGGCCAAATCATAGCCCCTTTCTTTCTTCTAATTACTTAGTTAAGTTAGTGCCGCATTATTGTTGGCTATTACAACTTTTCTCGGAAAGAGTTATTGATGAGTCAACTCTATTTTTTGGTAAGTGGAGTTGACTCAACCAAGATCTCTGCTAATCGAGTTGACGTGCTAACTATTCTCAGTTTTTTGTTGAGCCAACTAGTTTGTAGAGAATGCAAAAAAATTTGTAGTAAAAGCGACATAAAATATGGGTAGATTAATAGTGCTAGTAAGTAGTTTGGTTTGTAGGGATGCTATTTATGAGCCCAACAGGTCAATGGATGACCATCAAACTAATCTGGAAAAAGGAGATCAAAGTGCAAAATTCTTGGAGGAGATGGTTCTACAGAGACTGTTGAAGAAAAATGGCCGAAACGAGTGACTCATGGGTGAGTTCAAGGGATGTTGAACACATGATTTTGGTATATCAGAGGGGTCAAGGGATGATGGACAGAGTCACTTTTGTGTGCCTGAATTGAGTCAAAGATGAAAAATCCTGTGGAGGACAAGCATTGATAATCATATGCTTATTGTTCATTATTTCCTCATTTTATTTTTTCTCATATGAGCATTGGTAATCATATCATATGCTTACTGTTTATTATTCCTCACTTCATTTGTCACAGCCCGCTTCTCCCCCGATGACAAGTTCTCAAGGCAAAGAATTCTTCTGAAGAAACGATTTGGTTTACTGCCCACACAGAAACCCCCTCCCAAGTATTGAGGGACTGGTATGCTTCAAAATGCTTGCCATTATTGTGTTGGGAGCAAATTTCAATTGCTAGTTGCCAGAAATTTTTTGGAGATTGTTTCGAGTTCTTTACAACATGCAAGGTTTTTCAAGCCTTTCTTCTCAGTTTGAAGAACAAGACTACTATTTATCACTACAACAGAGTTTGTCCAATGATTGATGGAATTTTGATCATAGCATATATGGAACATGTAGTCTTAGATATATTGTTGAAATTTCAGTCCTATATTGGGAATGTGGATTGACATGGATTGTCTTTGAAATTACAGAAATTGTTTTCTTATTATTATGTTTATAGGAAAGGTCTGGGCTGGTCGGTGTTTCCATATTGTGACACGGCGCACCTCATAGGGATGGAACAAATTACAGATTTTTTAGGTGATGTTGCGGTTTTCATGTATGAAACCCCTTGAAACAGAGCAAAGTTGCTCTACACCATGACCTTGGTAACCATACAATCTGTTTGCCTTCTGTTGAGCGGCAATTTTCGGTTTTCCCTGATCCGTCATATTTCCTTATCATTTTCCTATTTTATTTTATTTCTATGTGCCATTTTGTGTGACCAAAAAAAATCCTTGGATTTAGTTTATGAGATCGTTAGGTTCCTTAGTGGGATTTGCTAGCCAATTTCGTGGGAAGCCATTTTGCGGCTGACTTTTGCCCGAGTGAACAACCACACAGGATCTTTTTTAGCAGATTTTGTCTTAATTCATTTAATTTATCTGAGAAGGCTGTTCTCTAGTGCAAAAGTCAGCTGCATGAAATTGCCTAGCAAATCCTTTTTTTTTTTTAAATATTGCCTCTTCTTCTTAGGGGATTTTACTTATTTGCATATCTTTAAACTACGCAGACCCCAACTAGTTTGCCTTTATTCTAAAAGTCCCTAGCAAATCCTTAGTAATATATAGAGTCATTCAATATAACTGTTTGTTGTGCAATGTGTTTAATAGTTACAAAGAAATTTATGCTTATAAGGTATTTATTAAGAGAAAAGAGCGGCTACTCTATAGAGTAGATAAGTTATCTACTCCGACGGTTCCAAATACAGTGGAGTCCGGCATTTTTTTGGTGATGCAAACCATTCATTTGATGGGCCCTGACGTACATGGGGTGTGACCAAAAAATCTGCTCCATAGGATCATCCCAACCCTTCGATTTGTGGAGGTTATTTGTTCAATTTTTCTTGAGGGTATATTGGTTATTTTGTAAGAGAAATGAGCATTGGCATTTTTATTATTAAATATGGGAGTTTTTGGTATTTTTGGTCAGTCCCCACATTGTAGATAGTTCACAAATGACAAAACTCCCATGAAGATTATATGCAAATAAGTTTTAGAAATAATGGCTTCTAAAGAGGTCTCATTTGAAAATAATCTTATTTGCAAGGGATTTGCTAGGAATTCTCCTAGAAAGGAATTTCTCGGTTGGCTGTTGCCATCTCAGATGAAAATCTATTGAAAAGTGAAACATTAGACAAAATCTATTTTGGGTTGCCTTTTACATTAAACATTAGACTAAAAATACTCGAATTAGGAAATATCTCATTTCTGGCATTCCGATTCTAGTTATAAAAAAAAACCTCAAATCCCAAAAATTTCAGCTGAGTTTAGGGATCTTTCGTTCTGTAGTATGAAGGATGTTTACATTTTGTTGTGATGGCATGTAGGATAGAGGGTATGCAGGGTGAGCATGAAACCCCCATCTAACTATGTTATAATAGATTTCTTACGAAATATGGTTTTCTAGGCTTTTTTTCTTCATCTTCTTATATTTTGTCCTGTGTAAAAGTGAAATTCCCTCTACCATAATCGAGTTTGTTATGTTAAATTCATAAGTTAGGATTGTTCTGTAAAAGATAGTTGCTCAACAAATTCTGAATAAACACTTGTTCTGGAATAAGTGTTGTCCTCGAAAAATATACAGTAAATTACAAACTGATTCTGTAGAGTTCATCACGGGTAGTTGTTTGGTTAGCGTGTGGCAAATGTTCACATGAGGGTTCTGTACCCGTAATTTTATTTTTTTGAATCAATAAATATTATTTGTAGTTTTCGTAATAACAAAACGGTCCCATGGTCTAGTGGTCAGGACATTGGACTCTGAATCCAGTAACCCGAGTTCAAGTCTCGGTGGGACCTTTGTTTTGCTTTTTGGAGAACGAGTAAGACGATTGACCTAACTGTTTAGAAAAGCCATAAAGACGTAGGAGCAAGTTGTCTCACCCCAAAACAATGCAGTTTCTCTAGGGTTTCTCTAATATGAGAAAACATGTTTTAAAGGCTAATGTACGACCACCAATTTATGACGCTCGTCCGCCGAGGCTATTGGACGACCGCCAATTTATGAAGCACGTCCGCCGTAAAAAAACACCATGCAGGAAAAATTTTCCGATGATTCATCGAGTGACCGCAAGGTAAATGCCTGTCAACCGCCATTAAACCTGCGTTCTGTAGGTTTGTAACCAAGAAAACAGCGGACGACCGTAAATACCGATTGACCGGCGACGAGTTTTCAAATTTTTTTAAAATCACTCCGGAATATCGCGAGCGACCGGACTTCATCTGTCCCGGCCGTTCAAAACCCATAACGGCTAGTTTTTGCCTAAAATTTATATGAACTCATCTATACTTCATTAATTAATGATGGATTTTCACCTTTGCAAAAACCATCTATGAACATTGAAATCAATCTTCTACCTCCCGGGTGATAAAAGTTCTTCTTTCTCTCATTTATAACCCCTAAAGTGCCCTAGTTTGAGATCCCTTTGAGAGGATTTAGGATCATTGCTATAATCTTTATTTTGAGAGAGATCTTGTTAATATTGAGTGTTGTTTTAAGCCTAATAAGAGGCTAAGAGAGCTTTTATTTTTCTTGATTCTACTCAAAGCAATAGTGGTGTGGTGAGAGAGATTAAATTCCCAGCTTTAGTTTGTAAGAAGCCTTCTGATCGCTTGGTGTGGCATCGGAATTTTTAGTGGAGTTCGCCGGGGAGACAAACTTGCAAGTGGAGTAGGCGTTCGTGGAGAAGCTTTGAACCACTGTAAATCGATCGCGTCATCTCTATTGGCTCTCTATTCTCTCTCGTGTTGTGATTGGTAATATCGTTACTCATCTTTTATTATGCAGAATTAACCAGGATTGTCTGTTTTTAGCTATAGACTCATTAAAATAATTTTTTAATTACCCAATTCACCCCCTCCCCCACTCTCCTGGGTCGTCCTTTGGGATTTTAGGAAAGTAAAGAGGGAAAAAAAATTGGTTTTGCGCTGGAGAGAAAAAGTGAAAAGTGAGGGTTGGGCGCAGCGAAGATAAGGTTGTGCAAGGTGTAAGCCCTTGTAGTCCCGTATTTTTAAAAAAAATGTTGTACAAACCACACAATAGGATAATCCAAACCGTACATTTGATGGAAGACAACGTAAATAGGTTGTTCCCCAAAAATCATTTCCATAGGATGATCGTAGCCCTCGAGTCTATAGATGTTTCATAATATGCAGTTCCACCATAGATCAGAGGGCTAGGATCATCCTGTAGTAATGACTTTTTGCGTACACCCTATTTACGTTGTGGCCCATCAAATGGACAGTTTGGATCATCCTATTGTCCGATCCATACAATATATGTTGAAAAATAAGGGACTATAAGGGCTTACACCATATAAAAACTCTGGTAACATTGGCATGCGACCATTTTTTTGGTAACAAAGTCTGGACCATCTTTGGCAATCTGTCGTGCTTGCGTCCACTGATCTAGTGGGCCACCCACTAGTCTAGCCACGGTCAAGCTTTACTACTGACTGAGTACTTCCCTATATGTTATGAAGTATTGATCCAGTCTGATTCTTGCCAGCGATCACATGTCTAACCCATTTCCCTTGGTCCCACGCTCATAAGATGATCCTGCCTACAAAGAGTGTTGCTACAGCCTTCCCTAAACATTGCTTGAATGTCACTTAAACCTTAGCCATTTTTAACAATGTTTACCAAGGTATCAAATAGAAGTAAACGAAGCTAGATCAAATAGGAAAACACTTACAAACCGGATTTAGTTGGGAAAATAAAGACAGAAGTGGATGTATAGAAAGTTTACACTAATATTATTTAGTCACTCATATTATTGAGTCAAAATTCCGGGCCATTGCATAGGATTAGTGACGCTGTATAAAGTCGCCACTAGATTAAATCTTTAGTGGCGACTAAAAAGTCTTTTCACTAAAATCTAATTATTAGTGGCGACCTATATTTCGTCATCGGAAAAAGATTTTCCATCAGACCATTTTAGTGGCGACTTATGAAAAGTTGTCACTAATATTATTCCCGAAATGTTTAGTGACAAGACAAATATTGTCGCTATATTTAGGCAATTACATAGGATTAGGGATGAGATATAATGTTGCCACTAAATTATAATCTTTAGTGGCAAGAAGTTTTCAATTAGCGACAAGATAAGAAGTCGCCACTAATGTATTAAATTTAGTGGCGAAGGTGTTTTTCTCGTCACTAAAAACTTGTTATGAGTCGCCACTAAAAAAATCGCCACGAATGGCCCAATTTCTTCTAGTGTATACATGCATTCAATGTTTGTTTAGAGATAAAGAAGCAAGCAACATGGTCATTCAAGCTATCTTCTTGGACGACATTGTAGTTTCTAGGAAATGATCAAAGAAAAATTGATGCAGTAGAAGATATCTGTAACTGCATGTATATACAAAGATCTGTAAAATTTGAATTCCTTTCTTAGAATTAAAAATTTTTCCATTGAAACTTTGTATCAATTTATCGCAATGAAAGTATATATGTTATTTCTGCATTGTAGGAGACAAATGTAGTTGGGAAAACCTAACGTAATTTTTTTTAAAATGGTAAATAACGATAAAATTATTAAAGGAAGATTGAGATGGGATCCGATAGATTTTGAATGATTTTCCTTTAGAATCGTCTCTCTAAGGCTAGGGTTCTCTGGTGTGCTTCTCAAGGTAGACAAAACCGAATAGGGGAAGGGATAACTGTGCATAGACAAGCCAATGAACCTTGCGCTAGGGGTGCAACTCGGGTCGGGTTCAACCCGAAAAAAGTCAGGTTAGTTCGGGTACGGGTTGAGTTTTCCCAACCCAGGTTGGGTTTGGGCCGGGTTCAGGTTGAGGGTTTGAGCAACCCGACCAGAGTGAAACCCGACATTTTTTTATCGAATTTTTTTTTGTAAGCGTAAAAACTCAGGTTGTGTCGGGTTGGAAATCGGGTCGGGTCTGGTTCGGGTCAGAAAAATGGGTTCCTTGGGCCAGGTTGGGTTGACCTCAACCTCCCCTACCTTGTGCACATTGGGCAGAGGCAACTGCCCAACCAAGCCACCAGCGCCCACCAAAGGTGTTGCATATGCAACCCTATGCACATAAGGGCAGGGGCAATTGTCGGACCAAGCAAGGAGTTCTCTCCCAACCAATCCATGCTCACAAAGTGCAAGGTGCAACCACAAGTCATCATCCCTACTGCCATGGCATTGCACTCTGCCATGGCCTTACGCCCAGGGTCTTTGCAAGCCAACCTACGTGCCCCCCAATAGTCCTAAGGCAACAACATAGCCACGCTAGGATCATTATAATTGCTCGGTATTTGTGCTCTCGATATGTTTGCTTGCGAGGGAACCCATGCCAAACCCAACTAGAACAACCCTGTGTTACGGTAAGTGCGGGCCTGCCTAGGTGGAACCCAGCCTGGCATGGGACTAGGTGGAACCCAGCCTGGCATGAAGCAGGTTTAAAGGGCTTAGCCTAACCCGTTCCATTATCTCTAGAGCTTTTGGCGCATTGGTTAGGTACCTACCACACTGCTACCAAAAGGCAGGGCAATCCAGAAGTGCCCGGAAAAAGTGTTGTGGCAACATACTTCTGAAGACACAACAAAACGAGGCCATTTGTGATGGGAGTGGGGGCTCACGGCTGAGGCATTCTAGTGCAACATGTATGGCAGCTAACTCAGCATTTCATGCTAGTACCAACACATTAAGGTGGACTATCACTTTGGTAGAAATTAGTTGGCAATGGTAATCTTCATATCTACCAATAGCCTGCCGGTGAGTTATAATAAGGCGCCATTTAGTGTTGATTGGCACAAATTTCTCCATTAATTTATAGCAGCCAGCACAGAATCTCCCAATTTAGAAAAAAGATAATCTCCATGATCTTTTTCTCAAAATTAAGAGATCTTCTCTTGATTTAGGAAAGATTTGCATATGGGCAACAAGGCTATATTGTATATAAATAACTCCCAAACCAACAAAAAACCAAGCCCTTTCAGTTTCAGCATCCAAAAGCTCTTCATTTTAACCAAAGGGAATGGAGATCAGCCCCATCTTCTTCCTCCTTAGTCCCCTCACTTTCCTTCTCTTGTTCTATCCTTCTTCCTCATTGGTGAATATAAATGATGCACAAACAATCCAAGAAATGTGCAAACAAACAGAGAATTCCAGCCTATGCGTCTCTTCGCTTGAATCCGATACTCGGAGCAACACCGCAAATCCCCATGAACTTGCAAGGATTTCAATGCAATTGGCACTAGTAAATGGCTCTAGTGTTTCCTCCTACATCTCTCAGTTGGAGAAACAGGCCACCCAACCAGACATGAAGACTTGCCTTGCCTACTGCACCCAACAGTACGAAGATCATGTCCTCTTTGCCCTCAATGAGGCTCTGGGTAAATTCGATTCTCATGAAAATAATTTCGCAATTCGCTTGGTTTCGGGTTGTGTATCTTCAATTGTAGCATGTGAGGACTGTTTTAAAGAAACAACGCCCGTGCTGGAATCACCATTATCACAAAGGAATGAAGTTCAAAGTCACCTGTGTGGTATTTCATGTGATTTGATGCTTCAGCTTATTGAATGATTTGTCATTCTTTACTGTTTTTTCTACACCCCTTATTCTGCTCATGATATTGTTGGGTTCTCTTTGTTTACTCATCCATTGCTTTTCATGGGAAGTTAGTGACTATTTGTTTTTTGGAGGACCATGGTTTTATGTACTTTTTTTAAGAATGTGAATCATAGTAAAGAGAAAGAGGGACATTTAGGCCATGTTTAGCTGTCGTGAAAGTTTTTTTTCCATGGAATACTAGTTTATCAAGTGGTGGGAGAGGGACAATGGGGGTCCAAGAGGGAGAGAATCAAGAGGGAATGTTTGACCGGCATGAATGTCTTTTTTCCATGGAATATTAGTTTATCACGTTGTGAGAGTCTGAGAGAGGTAAAAGGAGGATGGGAGAGGGAGAGAATTGAGAGGGCATTAGTGAGGTGAGGGTGAAGTCCCAGGAAAATTAGGGAAAGAAAAACTCTACTCAAAATAGAGTTTTTGTTTTCCTTATTTTTAAAACTCTTCGCACCAACTCCTCACTCATGCCCCCCTTTAGGGCACGTTTGGATTAGGGACCAGAGCCCTACATCATCCTCTTCAAATTTAATTTAATAATTTCAAGTTGTAAGCAAGTACTATAGATGAAATAAACTATATGAGGAAGTCTGGATTGAAGGGAGCCCTTGCAAATCAGAGGTGAAAGGGCTCCCTCATTAGCTGCACATCACCATCATGTTTTCCTATTGGCTGCACATCACCATCATGCATTAATAACAGCTGAAAAGTCAAACATGATGGTGATGTGCAGCCAATGAGGGAGCCCTTTCACCTCTTTTTTGCAAGGGCTCTCTGCAATCTAGAATTCCCCAAACTATATATGTAAAGATAGAACCACAGCCTAAAATTCCTTAACATCCCACAAAAAAAAAACAGTGTTTTCAAAATTTTAGAGATTTTGCCTTCCTCGGCTCTCTTTCTCTCTCAAATTATATTTACTTCATATTTTCCTAATGCCCTCTCTGGATTGGAGGATTTTTTTATAAAAGTTTGGAAAGGAAAAATATTTGTAAATTTTCTTGCTTTTTTTTTACACACAATTACGATTGCTTGAACACGGCCCATTCAATTTTTACATATAAGGACTTTCAATTCATGATAATATTCCTAAAAATTAACCACAACCATATCTTTCCCTCTAAATTATAGAAAGAGAATTTTCCTAAAAAAGATTACTCCGTCAAAAATGTTTTTCTTGCAATTCAAACTGCCTAATATGGACTGCAAAAGTTATTAAACAATAGACATAAATATCCAAAATAATGCCTGATAATATGGTAAGCGCACCCCCCTGCTCTCTCTCAACCCAAAAATATAATTGTTTCATATTGCCCTATATGAATTACTTCAGAATATATAAATATCCGACATAAATACCCAAAATTATCCCTCAATAATTGGGGTTTCTATCTATGTATAATGTTACCAAAGTTAAAATCAAAACAATCTTCTTCTACAACTTTGTAAATCTTCACATACTATAGTCAATCTGGACAGTTTATCTAACAGGTGATACAGCAGATTAGCCATGGTATAAATATATTCAAATTGAGTCATCTTAACCATCTGTTCAATGGCCTTCAATCGAATGGATAGGACCGTTTAAATGCTTCAAGCTCTTGCCATGAAACCAAACACAGGAACATGCTTTCCCTGACTAGACTTTCTGAGAGAATAAAACCCAACAAAGCCACTCAAAAACTGACATTCAAACCTACTTCAACAATCCTAGCTAATTCACAGATCATCCATTACACCACTCAACAAGATTCTCATTTGGGTTTTCCAATTCAAACCAACCAGCTGCCAAAGTCCTTGCAAACCTCCACAAGAACCCAATTTCAGAACCACGTTTTCCTTCTCAGATCTTCTACTAATCTACATGAAGTTAGAAAAATGCATGGACTTTTGTTGGTTAGTGGTTTTATCAACCCAAATAGTAGTATGGAGTTGGGGTCACAACTTGTGTACATTTATGTTAGACTTGACAGTCTCCAAGAAGCTCTGCTTGTGTTTAACCAACTGCCCAAAAGGACAGTTTTTGCATGGAATTCAATACTTAAAGGTTTGATCAATGTGGGTCAGTTCTCAGAAACAATTGAATTTTATCACTTGATGCTGAAAGAAGATCTGATACCTGATAATTTCACTTACCCACTCGTTCTAAAGGCATGTTCTGGATTATGTGCACTAGAACAAGGCAAACAGATCCAAGAATTGATAAAATTCAATGAAATCCATCACAAAATGAAACCCAATATTTTTGTGGAATGCGCCATGATTGACATGTTTGCCAAATGTGGCAGCTTGAATGAAGCGCGCCGAATATTTGATAAAATGTCTCAGAGAGATTTGGTGTCATGGGGTGCAATGGTTTGTGGTACTGTCCAAGATGGAGACTGGTATGAAGCTTTGAGTCTGTTTAGAAGGATGAGATTAGAAGGTTTTAGTCCTGATTCAGATACCATAGCGACCGTTCTTCCTGCCTGTAGTAGATTGGGAGCTCTGCAACATGGAATGGGATTACATAGTTTTGCTATAAGGATTGGAGTAGATAGTGATTTGTATGTTTCTAATGCTTTGATTGATATGTACTGTAAGTGTGGAAATACCCATGAAGCCCGCTGGATTTTTCGTGGTATGGAGATTAAAGATGTAGTCAGTTGGAGTAGCTTGATTTCTGGTCATTCACAGAATTTTGAGTATAATGAAAGTTTGGACTTGTATCTTGAGATGAAGGGTTCAAATATAAGACCCAATTCTGTTGTGATTGCCAGCGTTCTTCCCGGGTTTGCTGATTTGAAACTAATCAAACAAGGAAAGGAGATTCATAACTATGTCATAAAACATGGATTTCAGTATGATGTATTTGTTGCAAGTGCATTGGTAGATATGTATGCGAAATTTGGGTCCCTTAACAAAGCAGAATTCATCTTCGAGATTACTTATGATAGAGACATTGTGATGTGGAATTCAATGATCGCAGTGTATGCTTTCGCTGGAGATTTTGATTCAGCCTTCAGGATATTGCAGAGATTCCACACATCAAAATTTCATCCGAACTCTATAACCATTATGAGTGTCCTTCCACTATGTACCCGTTTGGCTGCGCTTAGACATGGAAAGGAAATACATGGCTACACATTTAGAAGTGGTCTGAGCTCTGTAGTTTCTGTTGAGAATTCGATTATAGATATGTACTGTAAATGTGGGTACCTAGAACTTGGAAGGAAGGTTTTTGAAAATATGGTTGATAAGGATATTGTGACATATAACACAATCATTGATGCACTTGGGATGCATGGACATGAAATTCAGGCTTTTTCTATATTCAATCAGATGAAGAAAGAAAGAATTAAACCTGATAAAATCACCTTTATTGCACTCTTATCAGCTTGTAGTCATGGGGGACTAGTTGATAGTGGTTGGTTCTTTTATAATTCCATGATTGATGGGTATGGTATTGTTCCAGAGATGGAACATTATTCATGTATGGTAGACCTTCTTGGTAGATCAGGGCACCTTGAAGATGCATGGGAATTTATAAGAAAAATGCCGGTGGAACCGGGTATTGATGTGTTAGGAAGCCTACTTGGAGCTTGTAGGGTTCATAAGAAGATCAAGCTTGCTGAGGTTGTTGCGGAGTTGATTTTTAGTAAGAATCTGGACGATCCGGGGTATTATGTTCTTTTATCTAATATATATGCTTCTGTAGGGAGATGGGCAGATGTAATGAAGGTTAGAACAATGATAAAAGAGAAGGGTTTGATAAAGAAACCTGGGAATAGTTGGATTCAGGTGGGATGTTCTGTTCACTTATTTATTGCAAGAGATAGATCTCATTTGGAATTCGATAGAATACGTAAAATTCTGAAGAGTTTGAGTTTGCAAATGAAGGATGAAGGCTACATTCCTGATATAAGTTTTGTTTTACATGATTTGGCAGGGAATGATGAAGAATTTGCATCTGTTGATAGAAACAGACTCTATGTATGACATGGAATTTTTTTATTAAATTTTCCTTCCAGTAAAAATATGAAAAAAAAAATTATTTAAGTTTTCAACATGGTTAGCAGGTATGGGTGGCAATTCTTAATATATAATATAGTTTATCTGAAATTCTTTGTTGGGACAGTCATTAGAAAGAATTACTCATTTACTGGAATCAGTTGCTGGAAAAGTAATAACCTTGCAAATCATTTGTGATGAAACTCCTTGAGAATTTTCTGGTCTAGCAGTTGGTGAAAGCCATTTTGCTTTTGTTCAGAAACCTGCACAGGATATAGTATAAAACATTGAGAATCTATTCCTGCTAAATTTTGTAGAGGCCCCCTTTAATTGTTTCAAACCTCTGTCCATGATTTGTTATAAAAGTTTTGGATTGGGAAACAAGAAATTCACATATTATAGATCCTGTAAAAACCGTAGTGACACTGTGGGAGCCTCTATAGATCGGAGGGTTAGAATCATCCTATGGAGATGATTAATAGGGTACTCCCTATTAAACGTTGTGGCCCATCAAATGAAACGTTAGGATCATCCTAAGAAATGGGCCTTGTGAAACAACTAATTACTTCAAAAGCTTAAAGCTGTTAGAGTTGGTGCTAATTAATCATTTATACTTAAATAGGCCCCAATCTACTTCTTGAAATTCTCATATACGAGGAAAGTGTTCCTAAGCAATAGCTTATGTAAGCTTATCTAAGCTATAGCTCAAAAACACATGTGACCCCATATATTTTGGGGATCCAGAGCATTCATTTGGAAGGCCCTTCCATGGATAGTGTGTGTACCAAAAATCAGCCTTATAGGATTATCGTAACCCAATCAAAGGTGGAGTGGGAAATGGACAGACACTGTGTGTGATTGGTTCTGCCCATTTTTTCCCTCAGTAGATGGCAGGGTTAGGATGATCCTATACGGCTGATTTTTGGTACACACCCTCTCCATGGAAGGGCCTTCCAAATGAATGCTTTGGATCCCCAAAATATGTGGGGCCAAATGTGTTTTTGAGCTATAGCTTAAGAACACTTTCCTCATCCCTGAATTCCAAAGAGAATCCGTACCTTTTTTTACCCTGAATTTATCTTGGAAGTGGAGGCTGCACCTTAAACTTTATAGTGAACGAAAAGAGTTATAAGAGGGGAATATACCGTCTTACCCCTAAACCCAAAAAAGAGAAATTATATAATGCCCGACCGTGAGATTATAAAGGGCGGGTAGGGACAAAACCTGCTGCCTTGGTTTTTGAACCAAGAAAAAGTCAACAAAAGGGCTTTCTCTTGGATTAAAATCCAAGGGAGAGATGGTTTTCTTTCTTTGCCCTTTATAATCCCACGGTCGGCCACCATATATGTTCTCCCAAAAAAAGAATCCACTACTCACAACAGATACTTGGAATGCCTAAAGCATACATCTTGTAGCATAAACTCTTCCTTTTTCTTTTTCTTTTTGTGAAAATTGGCAAATTGGTGATCACCCTTCCTACCTTCTCCTACTCAATTGCTCATCCCTTCTTCCCCTTTCTTGCTTACCTTTTATCTGTCCTCTTACTTTTCAGTGATTGAAACATGCTAGAAAACATTATAGGGGTGCAACTCGGGTCGGCTTGAGGCCAACCCTAGACCAGTCCGAGATAGCATTCACTCAACCCTAACCTGAACCGAGCCTTGGGATGAGGATGGTCAACCCTAACCCAATCCGCTATCTCGCAAACCTAACTCAACCTGCTATCTCACAAACCTAACCCAGCCCATCTAATCTGAAATCAGGCCGGGTTTTCATGTTGGGTTTGGGTTCACCTTGGCCAAATAGAAAAATACAAGAAAAAAGAAAATCAAGATAAAATTAGAGAACGGAGGTCGGGTTCGAGTCAGGTTGGGTTGCCAAGGCCTCGACCCTAACCCAACTCGAAACTAAATTGGGTTGGCTTTCACTGACCCTAACCCTTCGCAACCCGAGGAAATGGCCATCTAACCCAAACCAAATTCGGGTTGAACATGTCGGGTTTAGTTTGAGCCCGACCCAAGTCGCACCGCAAAACGACATTGTCATGTGTACCTAAATAAGGGTACACCTATTATTTACTTAAAGACGTACAAATACTTTTGTCCTTCAGAAAAGGTCATTGATGGCATTTGTCGAGTACGTGGCACAATAGGGAGGGCCGTTAATGAGCTCCATAACACGGGCATGTCTTCCAAAGTATTTCTCGTAGGTTTTCATAGACGTTCTCCAAGAAGAGTGTCGTTATCAAAACAAGGAGCTGCGGATATAATCTCCCGCACAATTTTTCTTCATTTTTACAGGTGCAGGACGTTAGAAGATAACGTCCCTCTCTCTCTCTCTCTCTCTCTCTCTCCATGGTGACTCTCACCGACCTCTCCCCTTTCCCATACCGTCCATCCTTTCCCGCCAGAATCAACGGACGAAATCCATCCACGTCATCCCACTCCCCTAAACCCATTCAACCTTCATACAGAAGCATTATTTCCTCTCCCAAACAATGCCCTAGCTCCAAATTCCGATGCTCAATTGCCGGAGAATCCACCGTTTCTCCGTCCCAGCCCCTCTCCGGCGAGATTCCGGCATCCTTCTCCGTCAACTGCGTCATCGTCGGTGCCGGAATCAGCGGCCTCAGCATCGCCCAAGCCCTCGCAACGAAACACAGGTTGTTATGGAGCCCTAATACAGATTTTTAGGGTTTTTGACAAAAATACCCTTTACTCCAAACGAAATTACAGTTTTGGGTTTTTCAGGGATCTTGCCGGAGATGTGATTGTGACGGAGGCGAGGGATCGGGTCGGAGGTAACATCACGACCGTCGAAAGGGATGGGTACTTGTGGGAAGAAGGTCCCAACAGTTTTCAGCCGTCCGATCCAATGCTCACATTAGCGGTACGCCTTAGCTAGGGTTTTGGTTTTTTTTTTCTAGGGTTTGATTCTTGAAATTGAGATTGGTATTAGAATTGATTGTGATTTCAGAATTTCAATTGAGAATGTTAGATACTTGGCTCATCTCACATTCAGATTGAGTCGAGTTTTCAGGCTTTAAAATTGTCGTTGTAACACATTTTCCCCATCGTATCAGAGACATGTATCATGATCAAATTGCTTCAGTAAGATGCAGGTTCTTGCATTTATGGCCATAGGAAATGCTCTTTGAAGTTTCATGGTCTTCTTGTTTGTAGAAAGCAGAGGGTCCTTGTACTGTGGTGTGCTTGGAATTCAGAGGGTTTTTTGTTTGTCCGAGGGGATGAAAGTGCCTCTAAATTGCCCGATTCAACTACTGAGACCTAAGTTATGAATTCCGTTTTGGCCTATGAAACGAAACACTTCGGTGTTAGATACCTGGCTTCGTTCCGCGTTTCGGCTGTTTTGTTTGGGTGGGCTACGACGTCCAAAATTTTTTAATAGTTAAAAATATGAAAAAAAATCCAAAAAATAAGAAATTGTTAAAAATTGAAGCAACAAGGTCATCCTCTACGACCCAATCCATCAAAATGGATGGATGAAACGGAACGAAACAATAATTATACCATTTCTGTTCTGGATTTCGGTCCGGAACGAAATGTTTCCACCGTTTCGGACAAAACAAAACATATTTTGTAACTTAGACCGAGACCGTCTAGGAAACAATCATAAGTACACTTCTTTATTTTTCTGTGGAAAGTTTCCTTGATTGAGTTTAAACTTCATATTTAAATGAACCTTGAGATGAATAACTGATGAACCTAGGCATTGTCTAAATGGAAAGTTCATAAGATGTCTCTGCAATATACTATGTGGTTTATTACTTCATCACTCGTGCAGTGAACTTTGGATTTCTTTTGTCTAAAGTTACTTGTTTTATGTTTTTATTCATGGCTAGGTATATACTTGTTTGGGGAAGAATTTGTGGTCATATTTTTCATTGGGGTTTCAATCTCACTTACTATAACAGAAAGAACAAATTTTCCTTTGTGAAATGAGCATCTAAATCGTTAAGCTTTGAAACCTCTTACATGAAGTGTTATTTTCTTTTGTCATTTATACATCAAGTTAATGTGATCCCATGTTTCTGCACATTATTAATATTATTATTTTTTGAAATGGTCCTCCACATTATTATTTTTTTATTTTATTTTGAATGGCCTCCACATTATTTTTTTTATTACTTGTGGTGGCATTGCAGGTGGATAGTGGTTTGAAGGATGATCTTGTATTGGGTGATCCTAATGCTCCACGTTTTGTATTGTGGGGTGGAAAATTGAGGCCGGTGCCTTCAAAGCCAACTGATTTACCTTTCTTTGACTTGATGAGCTTTCCTGGAAAGCTTAGGGCTGGATTTGGTGCTATTGGCATTCGTCCTCCTCCACCAGTTTGTCCTCTTGATTCTTCTCTATGAAAGCATTAGAATATGGATGGACATTCTCTTTCACATTCCTGCATCCTCATATGCTATAGTCCATTCATGTAAATCTTTATCTGCTTATGCATGGGTAAGCATACATTCTCAAGTACTTCTCTCATATTTTATCATTTAACAAAGGTTACAGGCTCATGAGGAATCAGTTGAAGACTTTGTGCGACGTAATCTTGGTGATGAAGTTTTTGAACGGTTGATAGAGCCATTTTGTTCAGGTGCTTAACTTTTCATGTCAGTTCCACTTTTCTTTTTAACGGCATTTTGTTGCCTATTAGTTGCTAATTTATACTGATTTATGAATTTATAATGGATCTAAAAGTTCATTAGAAGAACCCTATCAAATAGCAACCCATTGGGATGGAAATAAACAACATAGCACTTGGTGTCTGATGGAATACTGCTTATATTTCATGTTGAGTTGTTGTCTTGGATGGAGAGAAGGAACTCTATGAGCCAGTCTTGAGGGCTGTTGTGATGAATTTGGCACTTTCATCTTTGATAAATAGGCCCTTTTCATATAGAGTCTCTTCAAGACCCTCAAGATTGGCTTTAATCAACTCCTAATCATCTTTGTAAATGGCCATGGTAAATAAAAGCATTTCCACCTGGGGCCTTGTCCATATCGGTCGAGCAAATCGCCGTTTGCCTCTTCTTAAAAGCACTCTCCAACCAACTAGCTTTCTCAAAAGATAAAGTAAGGAATCCAAAGTCCAAACCTTCAAGAAAAGTTTATTGCCACTCAAGATCTTTAGATTAAAGACTTAGGCAGTAACTTAATATATATCTTCGACCCCCTCTTATTGTCGATTAAATATCCATTTACTCCATGGCATCTAATGTGATTTGGTTGTCTTCTTGCTACTGTGATTTTGTGGAATAATCTTATGTTATTGTTATTTTGTGGAAGATTCTTATGTTATTGTTTCCACCTTTATTAAATGACAGACCTTTGTTAAGAGAACGATGAAGAAAAACAAGCTAAGTCCAGACCGTCATGGGCAGCCAACTACACTAAGGAACAAAAAAAGAACAGAAAGTTCAAATGGCACTCGAAAAGGACTAACAACCAACAATCCTCTATAAAAATGTTGCATGCCAAGGAATCTGCATATGAATTTGTCAACCGAAGGACGTGATGGAAGAAAACCTCATGCCCCCAACCCCTCAATATTATTCAACACGTCCTCAATGATGCCCACAAATCTTGAAGACCAGCTCTTCCCATCTTTCATCTAGCAGATGACATTACCCTCCACTACCAACGAGTCAACTAAGGGAGGGCCCACGAGAAGATCACCGCACTTAAGTGCCATAACTTTCTCTGCAATCAAATCCTATACCCCAACTGCTCGAAAAATGCCCACCCGACCTTCCTATCATGTGCCCCTAAGATACCCCTAGTGCTTCCCTGGCTGGGCTCGGATTTATTTTCCTAGGCTGGAGCCTAGACCCATCAAATTTAGGCTCAATAGAATTGAGGAGAGGAACAGATCATCTCGGAGTAGGAGAGTCATGAGAACAGTGTTTCAAAAGTTGGACTCGAACAAGACCTCAATCATGCTAAAAGAGAATCTACCGACTCAAGCGAGTCAATCAATTTTTCATTGGCTCAGGCAAGTCAAAGATGTTTTGATCAACTTGGTAAGCAAAACTTAGATTCAGATGAGAACTTGACCAAGGTAAAAAGGAGTCAACTCGGGTGAGCCAATGATTGATGTGAGGAGTTTTTAAACAGCGCATGAAAAATAAAAATGAGATAGACACATCCCGCAGGATGCATAAATCAGAGGCTGAGACTCTTCTAAATTCCTTCGCAACTGCTGCCCACTGAACCTACTCAACTCAACTCAACTCAACAAAGCCTTTGTCCCAAACTAGTTGGGGTCGGCTAAATGAATCCTTTAGAAAAATTTCATGAAGAATGTGAAAGGAATCTACCCGGCTCTAATGCTAACTCTAGTTGGGTTCTTATACGTGGATCATTTTCTTCCATTCTATTATCCAAGGTCATGTTCTCTGTTATATTCATAGCTATCAAGTCTTTCCTTACTGTTTCTACCCAAGTTGTTTTCGGTCTGCCCCCACCTCTTTTTACTCCATTAATTTGGCATGAGTTGCCTCTTCTCACCGGAGCATCCAAAGGCCTACGTTGTATATGTCCAAACCATCTTAAGCGGTGCTCTCTCATCTTCTCCTCAATTGGTGCCACCCCCACCTTTTTACGAATGTCTTCATTTTTAATTCTATCTAACCTTGTGTAGCCGCACATCCATCTAAGCATTCGCATCTCCGCTACACTCATTTTATGCACATGCTGCTTCTTGGTGGCCCAACATTCTGAGCTGTACAACATGGTTGGCCTCACAGCTGTTTTATAAAACTTTTCCTTTAACTTAGTATGGATTTTACGGTCGCATAGAACTCCTGAGGCAAGCTTCCACTTCAACCAACCTGCTCTTATTCCATGGTTAACATCCTCTTCAATCTCTCCTTCCTTATGTAGAATTGAACCAAGATAGCGAAAGATATCCCTCTTAGGTACCTCCTGTCCAGTCATATTTACTACATCCTCGTCCCGCCTCCTTACATTACTAAAGTTGCACTCCATATACTCTGTCGTAGTCCTACTCCCTCTTAGGTACCTCCTGCTCCTCACTGAACCATGGAATAGAAAACCATGTTCTTTATCTATCTCACCAGCTTTTCCATTTACTTAAGTGTTGTCCTATTGATTCTTTCTGCACCGCCCACAATAAAGAAGTTATCGCAATTCACCACAACTTATTACCTCTTTCAGGCCATGGGGGTACGCCCATGAATCAAACAGATCATCAATACACTATGACATACCCAACTCACCCCAACAAGCTGGAAAGGAAACTGCAGATCTCCTCAAACACCTTCCATGCATAAGCTAGTTCTGGTTTGGCCAATGACTCGCACATGATGCAAATATTGATGATAATTACATTTTTTGAGATGTTTCTTGGGATTCTTTTGATAAAATTTGTCCAACAAAATGAGGGTATTCCCTTATTTACATGTAAATCTTTAGTAAATGGACAATAAAGACATTTACTTAAATGACTTTACATGTAAATACTAAGAAGAGGAAAGGAGAAGAGAAGAGAACCATGAAGAAATCAACGAGGATATAAACTCTATGACTCGTACGAGTCTTAAGTTTTCGAGTCAACTTGCTCCGATTTGTACGAGTCTTTAGACGACTCGTACGAGTCTTCAACACTTACGAGTCACCCATGTGAGTTGGACTCGACATACTCATGACTCGATATGACTCGCGAGTTGACTCGTACGAGTACGGCAACTATGCCTCTTCCTGGAGAGTGAATCATGAGGCTAGCCTTTTCATATGCGCCTATGCTATGCACTGTTCATCTTAAGAAACTTACCATATAGACGCTCAAGTCTACTGTTCAATGCTGAAATCTAATGTTCAATATTCCATTTCTTATAGCCAAGAGTGTTACAAAACTTTCTAAGGTGGCTTGCCTTTCTTTGATGCGTAGGTCGAATCTCATTCTTATAGAACTAGCATTGCATGCAGGTGTTTATGCGGGTGATCCTGCGAAGCTGAGCATGAAAGCGGCATTTGGAAAAGTTTGGAAGCTAGAGCAGAATGGTGGCAGTATTATTGGTGGTACTTTTCAAGCAATTCAGGAGAGGAACAAAAATCCAAAACCACCTCGAGATCCGTAATAAAACTGATATATTAAGACCTATTTTCCTTATAGCTTACAAAACTGATATATTGAGACCTATTTTCCTTATAGCTTACTTTAGTTGATTATAGCATGTTCCAAAGGATTGAATTCAGTTAAAATGCAGGCGTTTGCCCAAACCAAAGGGCCAGACTGTTGGATCATTTCGGAAAGGGCTTGCTATGCTGCCTAATGCAATTTCTACCAGGTATATTTGATCATTGAGTGTTTCTATTCTTGAATAATAAGCCCTTGTCTGATGATTCTATTCTGGCCCATAGCATATTTAGTGGAATATCAGAAGGGACAAATGTCTGGTATCTATTCTTTATGTCATGTTGGTGTTAAATTGCAAAATAGTCGCCGCAATCATGTTATTATGTGCTTTGACCACTAAAGCAAAGATAATTGAACGTTGAACTGCAGTATCTGCTAATATTCATTGGTATCTCAGGGATTTTCTTGTGATATGGTCCGTTTTTAGTTCCAATTAGTCCTCATATGCTAATACTATCCCTTTCTCCTCATTTTCAAATTTTGGTGGAATTTGATTCCTTTTCTACTTTTGTTATCTATTTGAATTTAGATCTGGAACAGCATTTTTTATGGGCCAATTCTTTGTTTTTCGGTGTAATTGTTGAGAATTGTCTTTTGAAGAAAACATTGGCTCATGATCGTTTGTTTCACAAGGGCGTATACATGTTCATTAACACTTTGTCCACAAAATTTGATTGTTCTATTCAATTTTTCTTTTCTTTCAGGTTGGGTAATAAAGTTAAGCTCTCCTGGAAACTGTCATGCATAAAAAAATGGGACAACAGAGGATATATTTTGACATATGAAACACCAGAAGGATTGATCTCTGTCCAGACCAAAAGCGTTGTCATGACTGTTCCATCCTATGTTGCCAGTAGTTTGTTGCGTCCTCTTTCTGTATGTTCCATTCCTGAACCCTTCTCGAATATATTTTTCCATTGTTGCATTTTTTGTACACATATTCCACAATGAATTTTCTTAACAGATTTGGCTCAACGAATTATTTTATTTGACTGGAGGAATTTGATTACTTTTGCATCATTACTGTAAGCGGTGAAGAGTAAAAATATTTACCTTGGCGCCAGATTTTAGTGTCATATCACGTGAGAAATGAGAAGTGGAAGACATGCTCTTCTGATTGATTTTCTTATACTATCTAATGATGTTCTCACTTCTCCTTCCTTGTATCCTCTGAAGGGTACTTTGTGATGCCTTGTAGTATTAATCACGGAAGACAAACGAATTTCCATCTGCATTTTAGTTGGTGTCTTTCTTAATTGATGCCAAGTTACTAATAGTTCAGTCTTCCACTAGGATTTATTTGCTAGGTGCTAAAATTTTAACATGTAGTTGAAGAAGCATCTTGTGCAAAATCAAACGAGATTTCATTATATTTAATTGAAAATAATTTTAGTAATGGATCCTTCTAATTTGTTTGCTGCTCATGCATATATGATATGCAATATTGTTATAAGAGAAACAGCTGTTGAAATCTCTCAGGACAACAATGAAGGGTCTCTGGATTGTGGTAGTGAGCTTTGAATGTACTAGCATATAGATTTCGTTAGTAGTGCCTTGAACTTAGACATGTCAAATAAGTAGGGCAAATTGATATGATAATTTTTCAAGATAGATATATTTGTGTACACACACACACACACACATATATATATATATATATACATATAATGCACATATGTGTGTGCGCGCGCGCGTTCGTGCGTGTACATATTTATATATGGTAGTTGTTCATGATACATGTATGCATGTGTATGCACACATATATCTGTATATATTGGGACATGATATGTCCATCCCGTTTTTTTTCCATCCACCCCCTTGAACACTTTATTTTTAGCTTAAGATTTATTTTCTAAAAACAAAGAATTATCATTCCCTTGAGTTGTATGCTTACAAAAAATGGAAGTGAATGAAAATTGAAATGCTGAACTCCACTGGTTTCCACTAGCTGCTTGCACTTTTGAAACCTCTTTTCCCTCACTTATCCTCCGAACCCAACATCACCAGCCCTGCTTCCATCTGTTCTTCAATCTGCTCCTTTTTTCATGAAAATGCATAGTGAAGGGCTCAAAGTCCCTCCAACCTCACCGAGAAGAGCCCAAAAGAATTCAATTTCAAGAACAACAGTGAATCAAACAAGTATCATGATGGTAGATCGTGTTACAAAGGGCTCATTGATTTGGCGACCCTCTACCTCAGCCACATCAAGTGCAGGGGGTTGAACCTTGGGCGGAAGAACCGTTGCAATGCATCGTCTTCCAACTCCTTCTCAATTGTCTTGGTTAGGACTCAATATTGGGGTGCAATTGCTTCAAAGTAGATTCAAATGATAATGAAACTGATGCTGTTATCACTTCAAAGGCGGCAGCTCCTCTGCCTCCTCTACTTTATTCAAATGTTGCATTATCGAGACGATCATACATGAGGCAATTTTGGTGTGGTCTAATGAGGGAAAGCAAAAGTATGCAGTTACACTGATAGAAGAGGTCATGACAGAATGGAAGCCAGGAGAGACTTGGGAGGATTTCGATGGAGACTCAAGGTAGCCAAAATGTGGGGACTAAATTTTTCACCCATTTTGGAAGGTAAAACTGAAGTGGTTCGGCTCCATCCCCAGATCTACCTCTCTCCTTCTCCCATGCCTTCTTCCTTCACTCTCCATCTAACACCACTACGAACATTGATTCTGCCACTGACCTTTGCCTCTCCTACCTGAAATTTCGCCACTAGTTCTAAACCCTATCCCCTCTCTCCAAACCTTGCTTGAACTCCTACTTTCCGTCCACTTGTATCTCCTTGAGCAACTCCACGCACACCATGTTCCATACCTTCAAATCATCCTCCCTCTATTAAAAATGCTCTGCGACGCGTAAACACTCAAAGACCCTGACATCGCCATGCTCACCTCCAGATTCGAGCTCAGTGATCGCCAGTAGTGCAAAACTAAATGGTTTAACCACTAGATTGCAATCTTCAAAATTTATCTCTTCCCTTCCCTCTGTTGGAAATTCTTCTTTTGAATCACATCTTCTCCCTCCATCCCAGTTGGTTTCATTCCAACACCCCCTCCTCTCATTTTCTTCCTTTTGATCTTCTCTACTAGCTCTTTAGGCTTTATCCTGTGTGATGCAGCACTGTGAAGAAAAGTTGAGGCAAGGGGAGAGAAATTGACGGAAGGAGAGAGAAATAGACGAAGGGGAAGAAGAGACGAAAATAACCTGAAGAAGTGACGAAAATAGGGAGAGAAGAAGAAGAATATGGGAGAAAGAAGAGATGAAGACTTGGGGAAGAAGAAGAGAGGAAACTAGAGGGGAAAATATCAATTCATTCAATTAATCATCAAAGTTCACAAAATAATCTGTAAAGAGGCCTATAAATAGGCAATTAACAACCTAAAAGATAGAAACCTACTAAAATAAGAATTTCTAAAAGACTAAACTTCCTAATTCTAAATAACATGGAAAATAAAATCCTAGAAACTAAATAACATAAAAATAAAATCCTAAAAACTAAATAACATGTAAATAAGCAAATTGATGCAGCACCGTGAAGAAAAGTTGAGGCAAGGGGAGAGAAATTGATGAAAGGGGAGAGAAATAGACGAAGGGGAGGAAGAGATGAAAATAACCTGAAGAAGAGATGAAAATAGGGAGATAAGAAGAAGAATAGGGGAGAAAGAAGAGATGAAGACTTGGGGAAGAAGAAGAGAGGAAATTAGAGGGGAAAATATCAATTCATTCAATTAATCATCAAAGTTCACAAAATAATCTGTAAAGAGGCCTATAAGTAGGCAATTAACAACCTAAAAGATGAAAACCTACTAAAATAAGAATTCCTAAAAGACTAAACTTCCCTAATTCTAAATAACATGAAAAATAAAATCCTAGAAACTAAATAACATAGAAATAAAATCCTAAAAACTAAATAACATGTAAATAAATCATCATATCTGCATCATTGTGTCAGTATGAGTGAGCTATTGAATTGAGAAAGAGGGTATTTTTTTAATCATTTGGTCTTAAAAATTTTACCCCAACTAGTTTGGGACCTTAGAAGCAGGAACCTTCTCTCGGGGTGCCGCTCGGCGCTCCTTAGGAAGGAGCTTCCAGGGAGCGCGACCCCAGAGAGATGGGAACTGCTCTAATGACGCTCCTAGTCTGCTTCTATTACTCTAGTTCCACCCTCATCAACTTCTCTACATCAAACTCCTCCAACTCTTCACAGTCCTACATTGGAGCAAGCACAAAGGATTGTGCATCTTCAGAAGGCACGAGGAATGAGTGCACACAAATGAAGATGGTGAAGATGGTTACAAATTAGCTTTTAAATGTACTTAAAATTTGAAAGATACGTATGAAAATGGTTAGAAACTGTTATTTTTTAATGTACTTGAATTTTGAAAGATATATAAAGAAGCATACACGCTCCCATGGCGCTCCCAAACTTAGAATCTTCTAGACCCCCTACTTCCCCGCCCCCACCCCTGCCCCCGCACCCGCTTCGTGCTTCTAAGTTTGGGACAAAGGCTTAGTTGAGTTAAGTTGAGTTTGGTCTTAAAAATTTTAGCCAATAAAAGGGGCGGACAAACAAAAGGGGGGATGGAAATATCAGGACCCTATATACCCTATATCTATCAAGATGCATCAATTTACCTTATGTTTCTTGAGATACCTTTTTGGTTGGGACTGTGGTTTGGTCAAGAATTGGAGCAATGTGCGAAGAAAAATATGATAAAATCGATAAAATAGTCTTCATTCGAGGAGTGTCTAGAAGCTTTTACTGCTATATTAAGATAGTTATCTAAACTCACTTTATATGTTATGCTTATGCCTTACTTTATTAAGAGTTATGTTTTTCTGCTGTATTTGGGATTAGGGAAATTTTCAACCCTAAAAATTGACAATGATCTTTGATTTTGGATTTTAAGGCTTGTTAACTAACCAACTTCTCCTAAAGCTTAAGCTATTGGAGAAAGGTGTTATTTATCTTTTATACTTTAACACTCCCCCGCACGTGTGGCCCACTTGGCAAATACGTGGCACATGTGGTCCTACTTTGGGCTGACCATCGCATGTGGAGAAGTTGGTTAGTTAACATGGTATCAGAGCCAAAGGTTTCGAGTTCAAACCTCCCGGATAGCAAAAATCCACATGCGATGATCAGCCCATAGTAGGACCACATGTGCCACGTATTTGCCAAGTGGGCCACACTTGCAGGGGAGTGTTAAAGTATAAAAGATAAATAACACCTTTCTCCAATAGGTTAAGCTATTGGAGAAAGGTGTTATTTATCTTTTATACTTTAACAAGGCTATTCTTGTCAAGTGATGAATACTCTTTAAATTCTAGTTAGAGTATGATGAATATGAAAAGAGAGCTTAGAGAACAGAGATTTCATATTGGAGTAAAAGATCAATTCTATTCATCATCATAATAATAAGTTACAAGCCATGTATATGAGATTTTTCAAATGGCCAAAACACCCTTGCGAATACTTTCAACCATTTCTCCAGTCTTGATTTTTTCATGGATGAAATGGTAATTGATCTTGACATGCTTAGCCTTGACATGAAAGACCGGAGAAACAGTAATTGATCTCGACATGCTTAGCCTTGACATGGAAACTGTGATTTTGTGACAAAATGAAACTTCGATTATCACAACACAAAAGATGAGTGTATGATATCAAGTGAAGCTTTTGAAGGAGATGTCTTAGCAATATAAGCTTATCTGCAATTGTGGCCATGACTTTGTATTCTTCTTCTGCACTTGACCTAGCTACTGTCTCTTCATTCTCACTACTTGAAACCAAACAATCATTCATCAAAATACAATGCCCGATAACCAGCCTACGTGTTTCATCATTTTTAGTCTATTCAGCATCTGAAATGCCACATCTTGATTGCTTTCTCTTGAGAGACTGTAAAATAACCCACGATCCATTGTGCCTTTTAGATATCTCATAACTTGCTTGGCCTCATAACTTGGTTGACCGCTTGTAGATGCTCTTCTTGAGGATCATGTAGGCATTGACACGCCTGGCTCATGACATATATAATGTCTAGCTTGGTAAGAGAGATAGTGAAGTGCCCTTGAAAAGCCCCTTTCATGCTTCAATAGGTGTGTGAACATTTGATCTTGTGGCCTTCCTTTCCATTTGAAAATAGGTTAGCAATTCATCATGCAAAGCTTGATGAACAAATTTAAAGCATACATCCTTTGAGACAAGCACTCTCTTCCTTGGACCTCTCAATTGCTACTCCAAGTAGAGCTGATGTCCCATATCTTTATTATCAAAGCTCTCTCTTAGGTTGTTTCTAAGTCTTTGAATGTTTTCTTTCTTTTGATGATGATATCGTGGACACACTAATACTTCGAAAAGGGAATTGTCAGATTTGCTTCTCCTATACCGGTTGTTCCTGAGAGCCTAATGAAGCTTTTCAACCCACGCTGTAGGAGCTTCCTTCCGCCCATGAAGGACCTTGTTAAGTCTGGATAAATAGTTGCCTCTGTATGTAACTTCAAAGCCTTATGGCTACTCCATATATGTCTCCTCTTTCAAAGATCCATGAAGAAATACATTCTTTTTGAAATGAAGAAATACATTCTTGACATCAGTTTGATTGATTTTCCATTGATTGTCCGCCCATCAATGATGGTCCAATGCCAAGGTGAACCTCACTATAGTGAGGCTACGAGATTGAATATCTCATCATAGTCAAGACCACGTCTCTGATTGTATCACTTGGCTATTAAGCTAGTGGCCTTTTGCTTGTCAATAGTTCCATTAGGCTTTTGTTTTAGCTTGAAGACCCATTTTCACATTCCTGGCCTGTCTACCTACTACAACCCATGCATTGATTCTATAGAGAGCATCTAATTCTTCTTTCATGACATATACTCATACGCTATCCGAGATTGTCTTAGGCTCTGTTCACTTGCGTTATCGGGTAATCGAATCCCGCGAAAACACCTTTTTTTCCCCCAGAAAGCTAAAATGAGGGTGTTCACTTGTTTTCCTGGGAAAATAACATAGTCTAGGTGGAAAATGAAATTAATGGCAAATAATGACGTGGATATCTCTCTTTTCCCACAAGAGTGGGAAACCAAATCCCACTAATTTGGTGCGATTTGGTTTCCCAAGAAAAGAAACTCGTGTGTTGTGAAACAAGAAGGCGAGAGAAAAAAAAAATAATGGGCAAGAGGGACTCCTCCTGGCTCGTTTCAACGTGGGTTTTTTCCTCCTCGACCAGCGTGGGTTTCTTCCTCCTCGAGAAAAAAAAAACTCGTGCGTCTTCTTCCTCGACCAGCGTGGGTTTCCTCCTCAGAATAGCAAGTATGGGTTTCTTCTTTTTTTTTTTTAATTAATATGAGTTAGGGTTCTTGGCGTTTTTTGGGTGGAAGAAGAAGATAATGGTGGGTTTAGAAATGGGTTTCTTGGCTGGAAAAAGAAGACAATAGTTGGGGTTTAGAAATGGGTTTCTTGGCTGAAAGAAGAAGATAATGGTTAGGGTTTAGAAATGGGTTTCATGGCTGGAAGAACAAGATCATGGGTTTGATTTCAGCTTTTTAGGGTTATTGTCTTTTGCCTTATTCTTAGCAAAGATGGCAGAAGGGAAGCCCAAAAAAAAATCTATGATTTCAGCTTATTCTCCATCGTAATGTAGCTAAGATGGCAGAAGGGAAGCCAAAAAATATAGAAGAGGAAGAAGACGATGGAGATTTCAGCTTTTTTTTTGGCTTTAGCTTCTATTCTGCTATCACAGATAATTTTCATGGTAGATGGAGGTTTTGATTTCGATTGGCTCTGTGAAGAAGGTTAGAAACCCAACCAATCGACACTGTAATTTGCTCTGTGAAGGAGGGTTTGATAAAACCCTCCTCAATCAACACTGTAATTTGTGGAGTAAACACTGATTCTCTGAAAACCTGTACAACAATTTTTTTGAATGGCATAAAGCCCAATTTTTTTTGAATGGCATAAAGCCCAGTTTGTTCACATTACTGTAATGTTGTGAATGAAAAACTTATTACTGAAACCATTTTCCAATTAATTTGTCTGTACACAAAAAGGGTCAATTGATTCAGGAATTTTAAGATATGTACCTCTATTCAGGAATTTGTCTGTATGGTATAACAAGGGATATGTACCTCTATTCAATGACCATTTAACCCTCTCATTGATCAGTTGTGGTTACCCATTGTTTACTATCCTCACTTTTGTTGGGATGGGGACGACTCATCCCCCACATGTATTACTTCAATCTAGCTCCACCCCATACAAACATGTAAAACACACACCAATCCAGGGTATCTGCCAATGTTTATGTTTATGTTTAAAATGATTTTTTATGTTTGTGTTTCCCACCAATGTTTAATTGGCAAGTGAACAGGCGCGGGAAACCATTTCCTGCCCAGTTTCCCGAGATTTCCTGCGCAAGTGAACAGGCGCGGGAAACCTTTTCCTGCACAGTTTCTCGGGATTTCTTTTCGTTTTGCCACATCAGATTCTCGGAAAACCTTTTCTTTTCCTTTCCCGGGAAAACAAGTGAACGGAGCCTTAATGAATGTCATTGATTCATTTGCTTCCTTGAGTATTTGTGTTGATAGCACTTGCTTACTCGTGTTTTGACGAACATAATGCTTTGCATATAGCTGCATGGGACTTCCCATGACGTGGGGTAGGAATGGAAGTCAAGGTGGAGGTGATATATGCATCCCGATGAATGCCTCTGACCATGTAAAATCTGGTTAGAATATGGAAGGATAGATAAACGGAGGAGAGAGATTTTGTATTGGAGTCAAAAATCAATTCTATCAATCATCATAATAATGATTTACGAGTCACACACATAGAGACACACACACACACATACATGTAGTCTGTATGTAGATATGAGTCTGTATCGTAGATTGAGTCTAACTATGATTGATCCAAGCCATTCATGTATTAGACCTCGCCTTAGATTGTTCAATGCCCACAAATCACTATGATTGTGTGATCCTAAATATCCGATCAAGATCCATAAAAAAACTACGAAATATGAATATAGAATGGTCCAGTTTCAGTGACCAATACATTTAAGACATGGTTAAACTGGTTGATTTTTGTGCAACAGCCAATCTATGGTGGAACTTACAGCGTGAATGATTCATCTCTATCAAGGTGTGCCCATTGTGCATGATAGGCTAGGAAGCATGGCAATGCAATGAATCCAAGATGCATGTGACTCTCTCTCTCTCTCTCTCTCTATATATATATATATATATATATATATATATATATATAGAGAGAGAGAGAGAGAGAGAGAGAGAGAGAGAGAGAGAGAGAGAGAAAACGGTTCCTACACATATGTGTAGAGAGTTCTCTACACACTAGCTTAAAATACAGTGGGGGCCCACATTGTTTGGGTGATCCAAGCCATCCATTTTAAAGGCCCTTACATAGATAGGGTGTCTACAAAAAATCAGATCCATAGGATCATCCCAACCCTACGATTTGTGGATGTAAAATGGATGTCTTTAAACCTTCACAAATTAGTCCATTTTTTGTCTCCACAGTTCGAATGGTTAGGATGATCCTATGGATCTGATTTTTTGTGGACACCTTATCTATGTGAGGGCCTTAAAAATGAATGGTTTGGATCACCCAAATAATGTGGGCCCCACTGTATTTTAAGCTAGTGTGTAGATAACTTATCTACACATATGTGTAGGAACCATTTTCTCATATATATATATATGCAGGTTGCGAAAAAGAAAAAGTCTTAACTATTGTAAGCTATTAAGTTCTTATATAATGTTGCTAATGCACCAACCATTTTTGCAGGTGTTTGATCATATCCCTCCGAGAGACTTTTGTTCTTTTTCCTTTTTCCTCTTTGGGTGTTTGTTTTCCTTGACCACCTTGGTTGAGGGGCCTCATTGCTTTTTTTAATAAAGCCTTCTTCATCATTCAAAGAGAGAGAGAGAGAGAGAGAGAGAGAAGAAAAAACTTGTTTGATGAAAAATTTGTGTACTATCCAAGCATTTTTTTTATGCAGTATGAGTTATTGAATTTTACCATGACCATTTTACTTTTTGCACACCATTAGGGCTTCATTATTCATTATTCGTAATTTCTTTCTATTGTTTATGGAAATTGAATGCCCAGGTTTTTAATGTTTGTTACTGGTTTATTGGCAGAATTTGGCCGCAGATGCCCTCTCAAACTTTTATTACCCACCAGTTGCAGCAGTTACCCTTTCATACCCAAAGGAAGCAATTCGGCAGGAATGCTTGATAGAGGGTGAACTTAAGGGATTTGGTCAGTTACATCCACGAAGTCAAGGAGTGGAGACTTTGGGTATTCTTTCCTATAAGCTTCTTCCCCGTGCTTCTATATGCTTCAACATGGGTGTTGTTTCCATAGATGTTATCTGATAGATATCTTTGTCTTTATCATGCTCTTTTGTTTAACAACACTATTTGTCTTTCTGGTATGTAAGCTGGTTTTGCTGGACCCCTACCCCTACCTGTATGTTTAAATAATGTTCCAAGTAATGTTTAAATAATGTTACAAGTAACATGTGTTCAGAGTAGCTATATCCAATAGAAATGGAGCGAGGGGGAAGAGCGAGGGGATTTGTTCCTGCGAGCAAGCAAGCATGGCAAGGGCAGAGGGGAAGGTGGAAGAGGGTTCTTAACAGGAGAGATCAGAGATTTGCAAGAGCTGTGCAAAAGAGGGGGAATGAAAATCTGGGCGATTGGAACTGTGCTAGATGCGGTTTCCTCAACTTCCGAAAGAGAGTGGAATGTTTGAAATGCAAGAAAGTTTGGTCTTCTGTGGATTTCAACATCCCTATCGACTCTATGACTCATATCATGGGTGGAGGGTTTGAACATCGCAAAGATCCGGTGGGTATCGATTTGGATAATTTGAAGGAAAACTCAGCTGTGTCGGAAGGAATTGCTTTCAACATTGAAGTGATCCCTTTGAGGTCGATCTGCAATGCGGACATTAGCCTCTGGGGAAAGATAAAAGATGGGTGGTCTGGAAACATTAGGGCTCTTGAGATATGGTTGGGGAAGAAATTTAGTAATCCTTGGTCATCTAAGGCTTATAAAATTGATGCTCTTGAGGTTATGGTTTTCCCCCCAATTGGGGTGAATAGTTGTCATGCTAGATCTGTTTGGATGGATGCAGTTAACTCACCTTTTGTGGATCTATTACCTTGGGAATCAAAATTTCCTAAAGATGGCGCATCGTTTTGGTGGCGTATTACCGGAATGCCGCCGGAAGCATGGTGCGAGTCCAAATTTCGAAGGGTAGGAGAAAGGCTAGGTTCTGTGCAGAAGCTGGGTGGATCATGCTCAGCTGGTTCGGGGTATATATCAGCTTTGATTATGGTTTCTACATTGGGAGACATCGGAAAGGAGGTGTCGATGCAAGTGAATATGAATGGCTCGGTGAGATGGATAAAGGCGGAAAGATCGGATCTCATTAATGAGCCCAGATCGGGGAGTGATACGTCATCGGAAAGCTTTGAAGGTGGATCAAATGGGGATGTTGAGTCTCAGTCGTCGGAGGATGAAGGAAGTTTGGATGATCTTCTGGGTTTCAGTGGAGAAGATGAGCCGGTTGAAGATAGAAGATTTTACTATCCTGAACCGATTGAGGCGCAGTTTAGCAACATGGGCGGTGGTGGTGAATTTCAAAATTCATGCTCTCCAGCTGTCAAACGTTGGAGAAGCGTGTGTGGAGTTGGAAACGTGTCTCTATCCTGCATGGGTCCCACGTCTAGCATAAATAGCTTTTTTCGACATCATCGAGGCCTTATCTCCTAAGTCACATAGAGAAGCTTCGTATAAGAAAGGAAGTAATATCTCTGGTTCGGGTAGGGTGAGCCCCGGTAGCATGAATGGGCCCGAGATGCCTCTTTCTTTTGAAGATGGGCTTTATCACACACCGGGGGCACCTGCTAGGTTTGAAGGGTGCCGATCTTTTTTGTCTTATTCAAATCTCTTGGAAAGGGGGAGTTTGCGGTCAATTGAAGAGTGGGAAATATCAGTGGAACGCAATCCATCTGAAGGTGGTTTGAATGTTAGGCATTCCTCGACGTGCCGGAAATTCTATCGTTTTCATAAGGATCAAAGATTAATGGATATTGCAACTATTCTAAACTTTGAAGTTTCGGAATCTGCAGATGTTCCGAATTATGATCTTCTGGGAGGTGGAGGCAAGTCTATGAATATCTGCCCGATGCTGGGGGGAGGGGGGGTCGGAATTCAGTGTTTGTTCCCTGCCATAGGAGGAGTGAAGGTTTATTGTTGCTCGGTGCGAATTTTCACTCGAGGCCTTCGAACTCTAGGGATGATCTTGTGGGTTCGTAAGGGAGATCTTATAGAGGGGAGCCGGTGTGGGGTGAATTAATCACAGCCAATCAACATAATTTTGAGGGTTCTTTAAAGACAAATTGTTGTTGGGACATCTGGGATATGGCTTCAGATGCTGGCCGATGGGGGAAAATGTTCCAAGGAGGTGACAATCAAATTCTATCTCCTCTTGCAAGAGGGGATTATCTTGCTATGGATAATGGCAATATACCACAGCTGGAGTTGGGGGCTCTTAGCTCCTGCGACATGCCTGAAGAAGGTTCGAATTTTAATTTGGTTTTGGCTAATGAGGTTTTCTGCTCTTGTGGTGATATGCAGGATATACCAGTGGGCTCTAAAAATTCTAATAGTACAGTTGGCAATTTGATTCCCAATGATCCGGGTCCAGTCGCTTTTGTGCATCCTTCAATTGCTAGTGATGTAGCACCTGTTCTAGAGCTTTTGAGTCCGGTAGATAACTCTGTTTTCATCGACTCTGGTTGTCCTATCATTGAGAATAATCAGTTCTGTTTAGAAGGGAAGAAGGGGAGAGGGGGGGATATAGAGTTAGTCGTGGACCACACGATTGGGATTTTTCATAAACTTGGTGCGAAGTATCTTGGCCCTTTGGAGGAGTTCCGAGAGATGATTAGATCTTCGGAGATTAGGGACAATATTGGGGTAGGTAAAAATCGGAGTTTTTCGATTGAGACATCGAAGAAAAAGCTAAGGGAGCTTGCAAGGTTGAAATCTGAAGTGAACTATGGTGAGATCCTTGTAGGGGAGGGGTGTGAGGTTGCTAGTTTGGGATATAAAAAGAGCATTATGAAGGGGAGGAAGTCTGGCAAATTTGTTTCCTTATGAAGATGATATCTTGGAATGTTAATGGTTTGGGATCTTTAGAAAAAAGGGCTCAAGTGAAAGATCTTGTTAAAAATTTGAAGCCGGATCTTATTTGTATTCAAGAAACTAAGATGGAGTTAATCGATAGAAGCATTATTAAAAGCCTCGGTGCAAGATCAGAATGGGGTTTCTCCTTTGTCGAAGCTATTGGTGCATTGGGTGGTATCTTAGTAGCTTGGGATGAGTCTTGTTGGATTATGTCTGAGGAATGGAAGGGCATATTTTCTATTTCCATTGTCCTTCGTAGGGTGGAAGATGCGTCTATGGTGTTGTTTTCTAGAGTTTATGGTCCTTCTGCATGGACAGATGAGGGTTTATTATGGGATGAATTAAATGAAGTTAGGGAGAGTTGGTCCTACCCTTGGTGTATTGGGGGGGATTTTAATGAAATCAGGTATGTTGGTGAAAGACTTGGATGTCGAAGATCTAACCGAAACATGGTTGCATTTGCTGACTTTATTTCACAGCATGAATTAATCGATCTTCCTATGTCTGGTGTCAGGTTTTCCTGGAGAAGAGGTGATAGTGCTAGTAGGATAGATCGATATCTCATTTCTCCTGGTTGGGTGGATTTGGTCCCTGAGGTATACCAAAAAGCACTTACTCATTCAGTTTCGGATCATTGTCCCATTCTTTTGGATCCTAGACTGGAATCTTGGGGACCCCCTCCATTTAGGTTTGAAATTGCATGGCTTAAGATTCCTGACATGGAGGAGAGATTGGGTGAATGGTGGGAATCTCATAAGTCTGTGGGCCCTGCGGATGTGGTTATAGGTCAAAAACTTCGACATGTCAAGAAAAAGTTGAAGGATTGGGTGGCGGAAAGAAGATTAGCAGACTCTAGCAGGAAGTCGTGGTTAGAGAATAGAATCAGAGAGTTAGTTTTTGTTGGAGGAATCAGGGCTAGGTAGTGTTATATCGAGAGAGGAATTGGGGAGAGTTAAAGAAGAGCATAAAGGTATGTTGTTACATGAGGAAATTACTTGGAGACAGAAATCGAGAGTGAGGTGGTTACGGGAAGGAGATAAAAATACAGCTTTTTTCCATGCCATAGCTAGTGCTAGAAGGAGGAGAAATAGGATTGAATCTTTAGAAGATAAAGGAGCTTTGATCTTGGGGAAGGATGCGATTACAAGTGTGATTCTAAACTTCTATGTAGCCTTGTATTCGTCTGAGTGTATTACTAGACCTTTGCCGGATGATCTGGAGTTTAGTGAATTAAGTATGGTTCAGAGTCTTGCATTGGAAAAACCTTTTGAGGAGATTAAAAAAGGTGTCTTTTCATTATGCAGAGATAAGGCCCCTGGACCGGATGGTTTCTGTTTAGCTTTCTTCCAGTCTTGCTGGTCATACGTTTCTGTCGACCTGATGAAATTATTTGATGAATTCCATAAGGGTTTGGTATTGGACAAAGGCACTGGGGCAACTTTCATAGCCCTTATCCCAAAGGTTGCTGGTGCGCCCAAAATTTTCGAATATCGCCCTATAAGCCTGGTTGGTTGCCTCTATCAGGTTCTGGCAAAAGTTTTAGCAGATCGGCTTAAGGTGGTCCTTCCATCTATTATATCTGATTGCCAAAGTGCTTTCGTTGCTAATCGGCAAATTTTAGATTGTTCACTAGTAACAAACGAGGCAATAGACTCATATCTTAGACTCGGCGTGGGAGGAATATTGTGCAAACTGGATATGGAAAAGGCTTATGATAGGGTGGAATGGGACTGTTTGGATTATTTGCTCGGTAGAATGGGGTTCAGTGAGAGGTGGAGATGGTGGATTAGGAGTTGTGTATCATCTGCGTGGTTTTCGGTTTTGATTAATGGGTCCCCAAAGGGATTTTTTAAGTCATCTCGAGGTCTAAGACAGGGGGATCCATTATCCCCGTTTTTATTTGTCATTGACTTTGAGTAGATTGATGTCTAAAGGGAGTGGGTTGGGATTATTTAATGGTTTTAAAATTGGAAGTGAGAAGGTTGAGGTGTCTCATCTTCAATTTGCTGACGATATTCTTCTTTTTGTGAACCAGAGTTGAACCAAGTGCTGAATTTAAAATATGCTCTGAGATGTTATGAGCTTATTTCTGGGCAGAGATCCAATTTCCACAAGTCTAGATTGTACGCTTTAAACATTCAGCAGGAAGAAGCATTTCTTTTGACTGATATTCTGGGTTGTCAGTTGGATCAGTTGCCATCCACCTACTTAGGCCTTCTTTTAGGGGTAGGGAGACCTAGTAGATCTTTGTGGGATCCTGTGGTGGAAAGAATAGAAAGGAGGTTGGAGACGTGGAAAAGGAATCTCGTGTCTAGAGGGGGTAGACTTGTGTTAGTCAAAGCAGTATTGGCTAATATCCCCATTTATTTTCTGTCTTTGTTCAAATGTCCGATTAGTGTTGTATTGCGGATTGAACAAATTCAACGTAGATTTCTATGGGGAGGTAATGTCGAGAAGAAAGGTATTCTTTTAGTGGGCTGGGAAAAGGTGTGCCCCCCTTTCAAGAATGGAGGTTTGGGTATTAGAAGAGTAAAGGAATTTAATCATGCTTTGTTGGGGAAATGGTTATGGAGATTTGGAGAAGAACAAAGTCAATTGTGGGTGAGGGTGATTAGTAGCAAATATGGTTGTTTGCCAGGCAAGTGGGAATCTGATAATCGGTTTAAAAAACAAGGTCTGACGGTGTGGTGTGACATTTTAAAAATGTCTCCTCTGTTTAATTTGAGTATTAGGTTTAAAGTTTATGTGGGGGATAGGATCAAATTTTGGAGTGATGTGGTGTTCGGATGCTTCTCTTATGGATTTGTTCCCGGATCTTTATAGAGTAGCTTCTTACAAAATGCTTTCGTTTGTGAGTGCTTTGATCGCAATGGAGGTGGTTTAGTGTGGTCCCCTGTATTTAGAAGGAATTTGTTGGATAGGGAGTTAGAGTCGGTTTCTCGGTTTCTTAATCTTCTAGATGGGTGTTATATTAAGATGATTGGTTTGGACAAAAGAGTATGGACTGCGGAATCTTCTGGTATCTTCTCTGTCAAATCCTTCTATAGCTTTTTGGTGCCCGGTGGTGTATCCTCTATCTCAGACAAGGTTTGGAAATTTCATTGCCCGCCTAGAGTTTGCATCTTCGGGTGAGCGGCATGTCGTGATCGGATTCAAACGATTAACTTCCTTCGTAAGCGTGGTATGTTGCTTATTGATCATTGTCCTCTTTGTTTGAGGGATGGGGAATCCGTGGGTCATCTCTTCATGCATTGTTCTTTCACTCGTCAGATATGGAGCCATATCCTTTCGAGGTTCGGCATCTCTTGGGTCTTTCTCTTTTCTATGCCGGACATGTTGCTGCAATGGGGTCATGTTCCGTGGAGAAGGAAAGGTAAATTGTTGTGGAAAATTTGCTTGCATGCTACATGGTGGGTGATTTGGAAGGAAAGAAATTCTAGAGTATTTGAGGGGATTGCCAAATCTCCGTATTGGCTTGACATGAAAATTATTGCTCTCTCTATTTCGTGGGCGAAATGTCTTCCGGCTTTCCGCTTTGTATCGGCTTTTGATTTATGGGAGGGGTGGAGGGAAGTTTGCTTCAGTAGGGAGGGGGCCTCAGATTGTTCAGAGGTGGGAGGCTCCACCCATTGGGATGCTCAAAATGAACTTTGATGGTTCGAGTATTGGCAATCCGGGACCGGGTGGGGTTGGCGGTCTGTGTCATGATGATTGTAGTAATGTGGTGTGGGCTTATTCCGGTCCTCTAGGGACTTGTGACGCGTCAGAGGCCGAAGTGAAGGCGGTGTATTATGGCATTAAAAGTATTGATAAAGAGAGTATGGATCGATCTATTGTGGAGGGGGATTCACTAAATGTCATTCGATGGTTGAAGGGCACGGTTGTTCCCCCCATGGAGATTTTCCTATATTTTTGATGAAATAGAAGATCTAATCTCGGGCTCCGCTATAGTGTTCAATCATGTGCGGCGATCGGCTAATGGGGAGGCGGATGCTTTGGCTAGGGGAGGGATTAGCCGTATGGGTTTGGAGTGGTTTGATTTCCTTCTTCCGTGAGAGCTGTATTTTTTTTGTTCTTCTTTTTGTTTTTGTGTTTCTTTTTCTCTTGTAGTGGTCCTTCTCGGTCCACATCCTCTTTTCTTTATTGAATTTTCTCTGCCATTTCAAAAAAAAAAACATGTGTTCAGAGATTTTTGTTATTTGATACTTGACTAGTTTTTGATTGATCTATGGAAGAACGGAACCATACCGAAGCTTTTGATGATTGATCTCTAGAGCCACAAAGCAATAACAAAATTAGCTCTTGAACCAAGCTGCAAAAGAAAGGAGTGAACAGAAAAGGAACCGATGGTATTAGGGGTCCACACTCTATGGTCAAGGACTCAAGGTTATATGGAGACCAATACTGGGAACCAAGGAGACCAAGGAACAAGGAAAGACTGACATTCTCACTATCCATAAGGTTTCTCTTGAGCCTAATGGTCCAATCCAACACCCCACCCCCTTCCAATTCCCTTTTCTTCTTTCTATTTAGTCATTCACTCTAGTTTCTCTATGGGTTTAGCGGTATAGGTCCAGGTATGAATGACACAACAAAGACTCGCCTTTCCAGAGATCTACCCAAAAATGAGTTCCCTCTCCCCTCCCCACTCTAAATCTCACTAGAGGCTCATACTAGGATCTGGATGCACAAATAGACTCCATGCACTCGAACATTTTCCTAGTATAGGGTTCCGAGTTCCAACTCTCCTAATCCAACCCCCCCCTCCCCCCCGGCGACCATGCCCATACCGGTCCCCTATAATTCCGTGCCACAATGCCTCCATTCTCCTCCCTATATCTCCAAAGTCATTTTCCTAAGAGCTTTGTTCCTCAATCTTATTCAGCCAATTGCAACCCCACCATTAGCCTTCAACCTGCATACCTTCTCCCAACTCATTAGGTGTACTGTTTGGAGGCTAGTACCTTTCACCTTGCCAAGGCACATATGGAAAGAGAGGAACAACTGCATCTTTTAAGAGAAAAAAGAGGGTTGGAAGGATTGTAGCTGGAATCAAAGTTGTTCTTGTTCTCATGGGATAGAAGTAAAAATATATTATCTTCATACTCCATGATGGACATGCTTAGAGGTCATTTTAGAAAACAAAATGGCAAAGGATAAAATCTCTCCCTCCTTCAGGGTAGGTGATGCTTGTACTTCGATGGAAGTTCCAAAAGGAATCTAGGACTAGCAGGTGTAGGAGGCTTATTCCGTGACAATAGTGGTTGTATGATCCTCGCTTTCTCCGGACCAAGGGGGGAGCGGAAGCTAGAACCCTTCTCTGGTGTTTGAGATGGTATGCTAGTTACACTTCCATTACTCTTATTATCGTAGGGGATTCCGCTAATGTTTTGGCTTGGACTAGGAATAAACCACGTGGTCCGTGGGAATCGGCCAACATTATCTTAGAAATTAGAGATAGCTCGACTTATGAAGAGGTCAGCAAGTGACCAAGCTGGCAAGTTGGCGAAAGAGGGAGTGGAGAGGGAAGCGGTGGAGATTACTAGCCTTTAAGTGGTGGTGGGACTGTAGTTAGTGTGGGCTAGGTGGTTAGTGCTGGCTGGGTTCTGCCGCTGTAGTTATTGTGGGGGATGTCTTGTCTCCATTTTGCTTCTATTTCGGCTATTACTTTTATTAATAAGATTTGTTATTTAAAAAAACATGCTTGACTAGTTTTTGTAGTTCATGAGGGGGAAGTCAGTCAGTCACAAGAATTAAGTCACTCCTCATGTTAAGATAACCAGGTATTTGCTTCTCACCAAGTGCGAGAGACCTTCCGTTTCGTAAATCTTGTCTAAAAGAGTGGATCCTTGCATCCAAGGGCATGGTATTTCACTTTTGTTGATTGGAACAGGCAGTAGAGAGTAACTTTTAAATTGTAGGTGTGTGATCTCGTGATCAATGGCAATTTGAATGGCTAGGAGAGTAGCTTGGACCTCTGCTGTGAACGCATCAACCTCAGTGACATAAATTGGCCCTTTCTTTGTTTTGACAGAGAATGCAAAGAGTGGATCTTAATTTTCATCGCCAAAAATGCCTCTAGTTGCATTGATCCCTGTTCTGATTTTACGTCATCAATTGTTGTTTTTTTTGGGTAATTGGGAATTTAAATATATATTTTTTTGCCTGGTTTCTCTTTTCCTTGGGAGGGTAGGAGTTTGATTTGGATATTTGTGACGGTGTACTGAAGGATCTTACTGTAATGCTTTGTCTGATTTAGATAGATCTCATTTCTTTATGTCCATACATTTCAGAGAATTCTACAAGAGGTTAGTCTCGTAGCTTTAGATGTTTGATCCTCTGTAATTACTGTGGATCCAACTACCTTTGTCTTTCAATTTTCTTTTAATAATCAACTTACTCAGAAGAGTGGTGTTTATGAGTTTGCGATCACATTTGAAATGCAAAAAAATTTTAGTTATTTTTTCCTTCGTTCGGTTACATATGAGAACTGTTATTAGTTTTTCTTTCAAAAAATAAAAAATACAATGTAATTGGGCTTTTAATGTTGGGTACTGCTTTTCTCATTTGGAACTGTAAAAATCATTAGTGTTTCTCAGTGCAATAAAATTGCTGTCCAGGAACATTATACAGTTCGTCTCTCTTTCCTAACCGAGCACCGCCGGGTAGGGTGCTCCTTTTGAACTACATTGGTGGGGCTAAGAATGCTGGAATTGTATCCAAGGTATGCAACTCAACTCATATTGCAGTTTAAAATTCTGGGGAAGAATTTGCAAATGCATGATAGGCATCTGTTCCTGTTGATAGACAATGATCAGATTGATTTTGCTCTTAAGGCCCTGTTCGTTTCAGATTGTGGCAACCGATGGTTGGGGCCCCTCACCATCGGTTGCCACAATCTGAAACGAACAGGGCCTAAAAAGTAGTGTAAGTTTTTGGAATTGGCATTCATTTTTGCACGAACTAGTAGATGGCAATCAACTCTTTATCCTCATTAGACATATTTCAGTGTGTCTATGGCTATTCGATTCCTGTCTAAATAACTCAGATTCTAGTATCATATTGCACCAATGCTTTATATCAGATCTGTATCACATAATGCTATAGTTATGATACTTTTGGATGCTCACACTTGTACATATTCTTCCTTTGCTGTGTATTATGTACAAGTCTATTTTTGGCAAGGAGTCCCCAATTTTTCAGAGAATCCTTGAAATTTTAGAGAAATCAGTATTCCCTTGCCGTAGTGTTGACACACAATCATAGGGAATGATATCAACACTCCCATAAGTCTGTATCCTGAATATTGGATTTTGCCTAACCATATCTCCCTTATGCACCTTATAACAAAGTTTGGATTGCAAGATGTTTTTCTTTCTAAAATGAGTTTTCAGTGTTTACATTGATGCGTTGGAATCACTTGATTGATATAACTGTAATAAAATATGAGAAGATTTCACTAATATCTGTTTTTCTTGAATTGATTACAATTAGCCTTAATGAGTGTTTATATAGAACACTCAGATGGATAAATATAGCGAGAGATTAACATTCAGGAAAGTGATAAGGATAGACATCTTAACTACTAAATCTAGCTTAGCTGCCAATCTATTCAAAAGTAGCTAATCTAACACACCCGACGGATAGATCTGATATCCTCCAACATTATGATTGCAGACTGAGAGCAACCTTGTGGAGGCAGTAGATCGTGACCTCCGAAAAATGCTTATAAATCCAAATGCCAAAGACCCACTTGTTCTCGGTGTGAGGTTATGGCCGCAGGCCATACCACAGTTCTTGATTGGTCATCTCGATCTTCTACAAGACGCGAAAGCTGCCCTCGCAGATGGTGGGTTTGAAGGGATATTTCTCGGAGGCAATTTTGTGTCTGGCGTAGCCTTGGGCCGTTGTGTGGAGGGAGCTTACGAGATTGCCGCAGACGTATCTAATTACATGGCAAAGTGTCTGAACAGGTGATCAGGAAAAGGAAATTTCCATCTGATGTATTAGGTACGCAGGTTCTCATTATTAGAGTTAATGCAGTTTAATCTTCGAAGAGCTTTTTTTCTTCATGTGCCTGTAATTTTTGGGTGAAAATTATGATTTGCTATTTCAATTTGTTTTGGTTGAGATGTACTCACAGGGTTGCATGTGGTTTTCGTATTGGAAAATCTCCGGAAGAGTTGACAAAACCAGAAAACTTTTCAGTGTTCTTTACTGATTGGATTCACAATAAAATATATTCAGGCTACTAATATTGGCACTACCATGTTTTGATAATTGCACTACCTCACATTTTCCATTTTTTCTTATTTTGCTTATGAGAGGTTTTTTGGAAATTGTGATTACATTTGACAGCTGATTACACAGTAAAAGACCAACTGAGTTAGTACAATTATTCTTTTGAGGGACTGATATTGGCACTACCATATTTTGATAATGCCATTACTTTGTTTTTACGTTTTGTAACAGTGTGAAAGGTAGTTAAGAAACTGTAAAACATGGTGGGGAGTACCGTTAACAAATTTTTTTTTTTTTTTTGAATTGGCACCGTTAACAAAATATTGTAGTGCGATATCAGTCATATTTTATTGGGAAGATTCAAAATAGGGATTTGCTAAAGCTCCATCGCAAAAGGCTTTTCACGGCTGGTCTGTTGCACGTCAAACCAGCCACCTTGTGAATGGAGACAAAAGCTGTTGTCTTCATTAACGAGGTGGCTGGTCTGATGTGCGACAGACCAGCCGCAAAAACCCTTTGCGATGGACGCTAGCAATTCCCTTCAAAATATTATAGTGTAAAATTTTATATGAAAAAAAATTATACATTTTTATATATATAATAAAAAATGTTTTTAAAATGGCAATGAGGATCTTAGTAATTTAAAATAAAAATAGGAATGTTAAACTGAAGTGTGCCTTTGCAAAAATCAGCCGCAATGGTTGCCTCCATTGGGCCAGGGTTGGGAAAAGAGGCCAAAAAATGTGAGCGAGTGCTTGGAGGTTAGGGAACTAAAATTTTTAGTTTCATATAATGGAGGTTTTACCGGTAGTTTTATATGACCGGTAGTAAAAAATAAACATATATGAGCGGTAAGAATAATTTGCCGATATAATATTATAATTTACCGGCGGTAAATACTGAGAGTTTTTCTCCACCGCCTCATGGAAACCTTTCATGGGAAAATCACATGTCATGGAAAATTTGACTGAAAAAAAATCAAACACAAGGAAGGATTAAGCATGGTGGAGAATAAATGGAATCAAGAGCTTGGGAAGAGAAAAAAGGGAGAGCTTGGAAAGAGGGGTGGGGTTTTGGAAGTGGCTTTATTGGGCTTGCAAAGGAAAACCCATGTATGGGTGAATAGAGACAGTGTAATTGAGATGTTGGGATGGTGGTCCATTGGGGTTAAGACATTGGGCTTATCAAACGAGGTCCTCTTTCATCCCCCACCTCACCCAACTCTCCCATGTCTTCTTGTGTGGTTTAAACATTGAACTTTGAATACAAAGTATATGCTTGAGTTGCACTTGTACCCAAAGTGCAATGTATCCAAGTCATCGGAGAAAGAGAAAGATGGCTAAGGGAAGCAACATATGGGGAACAACTCACTCCTTTCCTTTTCTTCTTTTCTTTTTGTACAACTCAATCCTGCCCGTTGGCTTTTCTTAAATCCAATTAAGAAAAAAATTGGCATATGGAGAGAGAGACAGATTTGTTGGTTGTTTGGGGTTGATTTCCCCCCTCGTGTCTTCTCTTTTGAGTTTTGAGAGGATGTCTTTGATTATTTTAAAACCTCAGCACTCCCATCAAATCCAACATCCCATGACTTTCACTTTTCTAACTCCGAAGTTTCAAACCACATGTCCATCTTGTCTCCCCCCCCCTTCAAATCTTAAAAAAAGAGATACTTAACCTCCTCATCAATCTAGACTGTACATGGGCTCGTAATCAATGGCAGCCAATTTTAGTCTTACAAAGACAAACCGCTTTTTTCACATAGTATATAATTATATCGTTGTTAATGATATTATCACTATATTATATATTATTATCATAATAAGAAGGTTAACATGTAGCTCAAAGGAAGAGAAGGGATACACGTTAACCATGATTTTGAATCAGCCAATAGATTTCAAGAAATGGCCGATCAATTCACTCTATCAATAATCGAGCCGGATCTGGTGTATCGCAAAGGGTTTGCTAATGAATGTCAAACATCATATCACATTGCCATCAATTAGACACCTTCTAGACATCTCTTTTGTGTCAGCTCTCGCTCGGCTTGTCGGTCACATGGAAGGGTTATGGAAATAAATTGAAAAGAAAAAATTGGTGGCTTAATTTGGTTTAGTTATTTTTAGGAAAAGCAAAAATTAAGGAGTATTTTTTTTTTATTTGCTTCTTGTTCACAAAAGGAAATGAGAGGAACCTTATAAGAAAAGGAGGGGCAGATTGTCTGCCCTCTTGATAGAAGGAGATAGTAACCGGCATAATTTTCTTGGGTGCTGATAATGGAATGCAATTGAATTGCATGCCCAACTTACTCTACCTTTTGTTTTGTTGAAAAGCATTTCCTTGATGTTGAGTTGTAGCTAATGTGGAAATGGAGGAATGGAGTACTAGCTTTTCCACATTATTACCCATCGAGGTACCAAAGAATAGCACTTAAAGGGTGGGAATAAGGTTAAGTTGGCAAAGAAGTTAGGTAGTGAGTCAGACTTTCTGAGGTCCCCTCTGAAATTGATTGAGGCGTGTGGAAGAAACCTGTTCCATTGAGACTAAAATAGGTAGTGAATAACAACTCTTCTGAGGGCCTCTGTGGCCCTCTTTTGGGTCCGTGCAAGGCTTTCATTTTCATGGAGGCTCATAATAGGTTCTCTAATGGGTTTAGGACCATGTTAGCCACTTAAAGTCATGACATGGTTAGAGGGGGAGGAATCCCCGTGTCGATGCTTTTGACCCATTTCTTTGAGTCCCCTCTCTAACCTTTGATGGAGCATCTCTGACACAAGAATCATCAGGGTGCCCAATTTTTCTTATTTTCTTTTTCTTTTTCTTTTCTTTTCTTTTCTTTTCTAGAGAGAACTGTTTTAAAACTCGAGTTATCCTGAGTTGACTCAGCTTAACTTTTAACGGGTTCTTGTTCAAGGCCGAGTTAATTTTGAGGCACCATGTCAATAAAATCTCCTTTAACTGACCCGACTTATCTCAAATCCCTATGATATGCAATAAAACGAAGTTTGGAAGTGTTTTCCTAATGAAGGGTCGGTAGCAAAACGGGAATCCCATTTGGAAAGAGAGAGAGAGAGACTCAAGCATCCCTAAAATAGCTAAAAAAATCAATTTGAAATATTGACCAAATCATCCGTCAATTTCCCAATCTTCTTTATTTTCCAAATGGGATCCCGTTTTACAAGTGTTTTCCATTATGATCTAACGTGCATGAGCGGTCAAGTGTATAGATGGTAAATGTGGTGTCCTATCTTAAGTCTCGAGGTACAATGATGGTGGCTGATGTTTCTATACACCAAAGAAAAACCGTGTATACATGTACCCATTCCTATGTAAACTAACATGGAAAATAATAACTTACCAACTTCTGCAAAAGCTTAACATGTACTCATTCCTATGTAAACTAACATGGAAAATAATAACTTACCAACTTCTGCAAAAGCTTAAGCTGTTAATGAAAGGCATTATTTATCTTTTATACTTTAACACTCCCACACACGTGTGGCTCACCTGGCAAACACGTGGCACATGTGGTCTCACTTTGGGCCGACCATCGCATGTGGATTTTTACTATCTGGGAGGTTTGAACTCTAGACCTTTGGCTCTGATACCATGTTAACTTACCAACTTCTCCAATGTTAGGGAATTTAACCAGGTAGAACTTGCCTCTAAAAGCCAGCTGTTAGAGGGCGGGTGCCCATTCCCTTATAATCCACCCACATCCATTTCACATGTCCGATGTGGGACTATTGCTTTTGTGTGGAACCACAATAATCTCCCTCTTCATGCGGAAGCAACGTGGACCATCTTGCCCCTCCATGCGGCGGCAACGTTGGAACCACGAGATCTTCTCCGAGAGAATCCCACCGTCCTCGAAGGCACACCGGGGTTACCGAGATCTTCCCGGGAGTTACCACGCCCGGCAATCAAACCATTCTCTAACAGCTTAAGCTTTTGGAGAAGTTGGTAAGTTAACAGTGAATACCAACCCATGAGGTGAGTTTACAAAGACATAAAGACAAAAGGTATGCTAAACTCAAGGGTGCCCTTGCGAAAATGGAAAATGGGATGAAAGGGCGCCCCCATTGGCTGCAGGTGACTAAAGTGCATTTAATACTCTTGGACTTGCAGTCAATATAAATGGACAATGTTGAGGTGCAGCCAATCGAGGCACACTTTCAGCAAATTTTTGCAAGGTGTCCCTGAGTTTAGCATTCTTCTAATGATAATTAAACTTACAAAGATAGAGTTTGGTCTATCTTACGGTCATGTTTGGGGACCTTGAAAAAATATTCCATGGAGTATGTGCTGGGCCAGTTGTGAGAGATAGGTAGAACAGGGAGAAATCTGAGAAGGTGGGAGTGAAGGGAGAATGAGAAGCAATCAGGAAAACATAAGGCCAACTTTAAGTAGGTGTTTTTTTTTTCACTATTATTGTCCTTCCATGGAAACCTGTTAAACCTGGTCAAGCTTCCATAACATATAATCGGGCCACTATGCCTGTCCGATCAGTGTTATTGTGTCATCACCATGGTTTTAAATATCGGTTTCAGAATGCGTTCTGGCCCTCACTGAAACTGAAATTTCAGCTGAAATGGGGTACACCATTAAAAAATAATATTTTATTTTATACCAAATTGCAGCCGAAATTTAAGGGGAAAATGATATATGGTTAAAAAAATTGAGATTTTCGGGTTGAATTTCTAGGAATTTTGGGCGAAATATTAAAGAATGAAATTTCCAAATTTCGGCTGAAATCCAGTACCATTTCGGGTATGTTTCGGTGTTGACCGAAATCCAGATTTTGGTCGAAATTTAAAACCATGGTGACTCACCGTGGTAGGGCCAATAAGATGAATGGTGTGGATCATCCAAATGCATGGGAAATTTGTCCACATGGGTTACTGTGATTGACCCAAAGACCACGACTTTTGACTGTAGCTAAGAACATATAAAAAGGGTTGCAACCCCACAGAGCCCTCAGCCATGACCTAAGCCTGGTTAAGGGAGGCCGAGTGGCATCTGCCACGTGTCCATGTCGGCCACCTAGACAACAACAGTTCAAACGAACAAAGTCCATTGAAGCTTTGCTTCCCTCGCTCTATTACTCCTTTGCACTCCTCCTCGCTATATATAGCCAAAGGTGCTCTCTCTCTCTCTCTCTCTCTCTTCCAATGGGAAGGGCAAGCAATTCCTCTTCTTCCTCCATAGACAGCAATACCCATCCATCTCTCTCCTCTGAATCATCTCTCTCTACCTCACAAAAAGATATGAACACAGATCTAAGGCTAGGCCTTACCATTTCAAACTCTCAACTTGAAAACTCCTCAAAATCAAGGTAGATACAACTAAACCAACCACACCCATTTTCCCTGTTTTTCTCTGTTCTTCATTCATCTCTTTTTTTTTATTAACCACTTTTTGACACATTTAGGATCACACCCATTTGATTTTTCTTTCTTTTTTTATATTTTTCTATTGGGATAGTAGTTTCAACCATACCATGTCTGAAATTTCTCTACCCTATTTTTCTACAACTGAACCAACCATATTTGTTTCAATTTTTCCTCACTCCCTTTTATCCTGTGTCAGAACACCCGGAATTAATTATACCCTTTTCTCTATTGGTTTCCTCCTTTAATAGAACTTTGTTTAGTACCAATATCTCAGTTCTCTCCATTCAAATTCTCTTGATGATGTGCTCTTTCAATCATTCTTTTTGTTCCCCATAATTGTTTCATTTTCCCTTCTTTTTATTTGTGGAACTTATAATAATACCCATTTGTTTTTCTCTCTTTTAGTCTTCTTCTATTACATTTTTAAACCATACCCTTATCTCAATTTTTAGCTATCAGTATTCCACAGCTATAACCAACCTTGCCCATTTCCATTTTTCATTCCTTTCAATCTTTTTCTTCATTTATTAGATCAAACTTATTATACTTTTCTCTCTTTTCTTCATTTATTAACACACTTGAGAGCACACTTAGAATCAAACTTATTTTATTTTATTTCCTCTATCAAATTTGCTTTTCTCATGATCAGATTAATCATTCAATTTCTTAGGGAACAAGGTTCTGATTGGCCGCCGATCAAACCACTCCTCAGGAGTACACTTACAGAGAATGGAAATCAAAGGCATCAGACAAACTTTTTTGTAAAAGTTTACATGGAAGGAGTTCCAATTGGAAGAAAATTGGATCTTTTGGCACACAATGGTTATGAAGGCTTAATAAGGACACTTCAACTCATGTTTGGAACCACCATTCTTTGTAAGTGACCATAAATTCCATTTGAATGACTGCATCAATCCTTGTGTTTACAACTAATAATGAACTTTTTTTCCTTTTTCATTTCAATCAATTGATATAGGTCCTGATGATTTTGCTCAAGTTTCTTCCAATAACCATGTGTTAACTTATGAGGACAAGGAAGGAGATTGGATGATGGTGGGGGATGTTCCTTGGGAGTAAGATCAATTAAACATTATTGCAAATTTGCAACCCATGTCTTTGATACTTTTTCCATTCCCATTTCACCTCTATTAAATTGCCAATTTAAACACAATTGCAACCCATTTCTTTGATATTTTTTCCATTCCCATTTCACCTCTATTAAATTGCTAATTTAGACACAATTGCGACCCATGCCTTTGATTTTTTTTCCCCTTCCTATTTCACCTTTATTAAATTGCTAATTTTCTCCCTTGGCAGGATGTTTTTGACTACTGTGAAGAGGTTGAAGATCACTAGAGCCGACAAATGCTAATCTCTCTCTCTCTCTCTCTCTCTCTCTCTCTCTCTCTCTCTCTCTCTCTCTCTCTGTAAATATCTCTATACAGATATCTCCATTTTTGTCTTTTTGGGTAAGTTTGAAAAGAAAACAAACCAGACAACATAGTATGGAACTTGATGGATTATAGATGTACAGCCACACAAAATGATATAGATACAGCTTTCTTCCTTTAATTTGCTGTACTGTAGAAAAAGGGGAAATCTATCCCACTCGATGAGGATAGAAAAATGATGGTGTAAAGCTGTTGAAGATTTTCTTTAACTTTTTTAACTTGTTCTTTTGCTTTGTGGGTGGATGTGATCCTCCTCCAACCGTGTCCTGACATGAATGAGGGCTTAATCTTCTGGTTAATTGAATGGGACCACAATTAGAAAGGAAAAAAAAAGGAACTTGAGACACGTCCAGACACGTCAAGATGTTGTCATCTTGGTTGGTGGCACTAAACTTCTATATGATAAAGAAACTCTTCCAGTACCTACCAGATTTCTTTTTGTTAGTGTTAGAATATGATATCAGGTCAATTAAGATCTGACTCTTGGATTGTGTGGGTAGTACATTAGTTACTTTAGATACATTAGGATACTAGTCTTGAATCTTGATTAGGATAATCCAAATTTAGTTATTTCCAAACTTATCACAAGATCTTAATCTAAATTCAATCAAGATCTGGCATGCCCGCGCATGTAGACCTTTGGCCAAGGTGCTCGGGAATGGTATCTGTCCCTGCGCATCGAGTGGGTGAGGCATCTATCCCCTAACATTACCAAAATGAGTTACTTTGTACTTACAATGAGATTTTCTTTGCAAATGATGAATTAATCAGTGCAAGCTACTATGAATGGTTGAGAAACTGGAAGTATGGGCTTCATACAAAATGAATTTTATATATTATCTAATACAACAGCAAGGTGCATTTGTTCTAGATGCAGAACATTTTCATGGTGAGAAAAACACAATCATGGAAAGAAGTAGCTAGCCGCTGGTGTTGAGTTCTCATTGAATAATAAAAGAAACATGTTTGTCCAAGTTAGCCTGAATACATCTATGGAACTGATCGAATAGTTGTTACCAAGTTCTCTGTTATACTCAACTTTGCTCAGGACTACATCGAATTATCCACGACTACTAAGATTCAAGCTTCAATGTGCCACCATTTTACATATGATTCAGACCCTCTGTTGCATTTCGTTGTTCTTTGATAAATAATCATATAATTTAAGAAAAAAATCCTTTGGGTTGAGCTTTACAGTTGAAACTTTCTTGAAGACCCATTGTAGCTCTCATGTCCCTCTTGGACAGTGTTTCTAAGAAAGCCTCCAATGGTCGGATCATCCAAGATTTGGTTTATGTTATCTATCTTATGAAATGAATCAGCCTCAAATATAAGGCTTAAAACTATGTTATCTGCAGCAATAGTGATTTACCCAATTGATTACCAGTAATCCCCACAAGAACATGTACCTCTGCTGAAGTGGTGAAACCGATTGATATCTCTAACAATGATCTCTCTCTCAAAAATCTCTGAAACAAGCTTCATAACAGTATGACAATCACCACAAGTCCTCAGGTTCTTCTTTATCCTAATTGGGGCACTAATGGGAAGGCTTATTAATCCAAATGCTAAGGCCAATTTCTCACTGTGATACCACAAGCTCTGCTCCTTGTACTCTCCTATATCATTAACTGCGAATTGGATTTCGGCCACATACCCTTTCTTCTTTACAAGTTCTGCTATCTTACTTAACATCTCATATATCTCATCTGTTTTAGAATGTGATTTGTCGTGCACTGTAAACACATAACTCATGTTCTTAACATCAATCCAGCTACACCCAGGCTCCTTTCTCACCTTATTCACCCCCATTAGTCTCCTTACCTCCTTAGCTTCTTCCAACCTTCCATAATGTGTATAGATGTTAGCAAGTAAAACGTAATTCCCTGGATTGTCTGGTTCTGACTCAAAAAGCTTCTCTGCAACTTCTCTACCCATCTCCAAATTCGCATAATTCCTACAAGCCCCAAGCAAAGCTCCCCAAATAGATGGGTCTGGTTCAATTTTCATAGACTCTATAAACGTCTTTGCTTCATTCAACTGGCCAGCTCGACCGAGCATATCAACCATGCAAGCATAATGCTCAGGCCCTGGTCTCATCCCATGAATTCGAGTCATAGAATCAAAGTATCGGAACCCTTCTTCTATTAGCCCATTATGGCTACATGAGGAAAGGACACAGACAAATGTTGTGTAATCAGGTTCAATCTGCCCTGCCAGCATTTCCTCAAAGAGTTTGATCGCTCGGTCCCCACACCCATGTTGTTGGAATGCTGCAATCATAGCCGTCCAAGATACCACATTCCGATCCCTGATGTCTTCGAATACCCTGCTCGCATCACCCAAGCTGCCACATTTTGCATACATGGTGATCAATGAGCTTCCCACACACAAATTTCTAACAAACCCAGTTTTAATTATCTGATCATGTACTAAAGTCCCTTGATCCAATGCCGCTATACACGCCGAGGCATGAAGAGCTGTAGAAAAGGATGCCTCATCTGGCGAAATCCCTTCCCTTCTCATGACCCAAAAACAATTACAAGCTTCTTCAAAGCAATCATTTTGGACCCAACCCATGATCATAACATTCCAAGTAACAACATCTCTATCCTTTATAGTCCTAAACAACTTGAAAGCATCTTCAAAGCATCCACATTTACTATACATGTCAACTAATGAATTACTCACATAAGCTAAAGACTTCAAACCAAGCTTAACAACAAGAACATGGACCTGTTTGCCAAAACTCAAGCCACTCATATTCGCGCAAGCACTCAAAACACTTGAAAAACTTACTTGGTCCGGACTAATCGACGACTCCATAAGAAGCTCACAGAAAATCCCCGCTGCTTCTTCGTAATGCTTGTTCTGCACAAAACCAACAATCATAGTGTTCCAAGAGACAAGATTTCTCTGAGGCATTTCATCAAACACTTTTTTTGCTGCACTTAGATTGGCACATTTTCCATACATATTGCTAAGTGCACTGCCCACAAAGACATCAAACTCGAACCCGCCTTTACGAACAAGGGAATGGATTTGTTCCCCGTGGATTACCGACCCGGTGTCCGTGCAAGCAGGGAGAATTGCGGAGAATGTGTAGTGGTTTGGTTGAAGGGTTGTGTTCCTCAACTGGCAGAAGAGAGTGAGAGCTTCAAAGGGTTTGTGATTTTGTGAGAAATGGCTGATGAGAGAGGTCCAAGTGATGATATTTTTGTCTTGGATGTTTGAGAAAATGAGGAAACTCTCATGGATTTGGCCACATTTTGCGTACATGTTGATGAGATTGTTGAGGAGATAAGGGAGAGATATGTAGCCATGTATAATGATTTGGGCATGGATTTGGGTGCCATGTCTGGTGTTTCTCGTTTGGTTGGTGGTGTTAAGTAGAGAGTTGAGCTGAGTGGGGTTTTGGTGAGATTTGTGAAAAAATCTCACCTGGGAGGGATTTGAGTATTTCAGTATATTTATGTGAGATTTGAAGGGGAAGATAGATTTCATAATACAAAACTAGTTGTAGGAACCAGGAGTAATATAACTCATACTAAGGTTACAAATCTCCCATATCACATTGAAACAAGATGTGTATGTGTTTCTAACAGCTAAATACCGTTACAATAGCCCAACCCCGAGACAGCATTGCCTCAACTATGAGTTTATGACACAACCCAAGTTTCGGGTCGAGGATGGTCAACAATAACCCTAATCCTAACCCAACCTGCCTCTAAGTCTCTCATCCCTAATCCGACACGCCTAACCCGTTTTATCCATGTCGGTCGAGTCGGGTTGGGTTCGGACTAGCCTCGTGGAAAGTGGCTAAAAATTTGGCTACCATTATTTTTTTTTTTTTTTGGGGAATTGATATATCCGCCCCTATTGTTTACTTGGGACAGCTAGGGCTAGTGTACGTGGCAATCAACCCAGTTGAATCCTTCTGACGTGAAGTACATCAGTCCCTTTGCAGTCATTGATACACTGTCGTTGGCTGTCCAAAGTAATCAAATGGGGCACATATATCACTTCCCTTTTTATTTTCATGGTAAACTAATGTCTCCAAGTAGTGAAGCGGCTAAAAATTAGGAAATAGAAATCAGGAAACTAGTGTCTAAGTAGTGAGAAGTTGAAACAAAAAAAAAGTACTTAAAATAGGATTGACTTTTCCTGATTTTTAGCCACTTCACACCACCTCTCTCATCACTTGGAAACACTAATTTATCATGAAAAAAAATCCTAGCTGCCTGAAATGGCTTTACAACTTTAGTCCTATTCCCGAAGGGGGTGGGGACACCCTTCGTTACCAAAAAAAAGTACTTTAAAAATAACGATCGAGGATGGAGGTCGGGTTGGGACTCAACCTAACCCAACCCTAACGTAACTCAGCCCTAGCTGAAATCGGGTTGAACAGGTGGGATTTGGGTTGAGCCCGACCCAAGTTTCACCCTTACAACAAAACCGTTATTTCAACATTAACTAAAATCCAACAGTTGCGATGTGATGGATAAGGATAACAAATAATGATAAGAGAGACCCATGGCCTAGATTCTGGGCCCTCCATTTGGGGGGGCCATGCCCTAACATTCTAATAGCCTTATAATCTATTAATTCAATCGGATGATCATAACTCTAAATAAGTGGCCTATAAACGGTGTTCTCAATTAAATTTGGCCAGACTTATGGTTTCTGTTTAGATCGACGAACTGATCATGTACGAGACCTGATAAGTGTCTGATGGTTACTTTTTTCCATCGTCGTCTCTTGACTACTTTCCCCTTTGTGATTAGGTGCGAAAGGTCAATTTTTGTGGAGGAATGTGTGGTTGGGCCTCTACCTCAACTACCATTACCATGTGTATATCTCCAAAACACATTAATATGGTGTAAACCAAGAATCTAAGGAGAGATCCACTGAGCTATAATAGGAGCACATCATTGTAATACAATGAGGTGGTGTCCTACTGATGCATTCCGCTTGGAAATATAAATCAACCATAGGGTTTTCAATTGATCCAATTCAGATCGGACCCACCTATATATATGTCTATGTCAGGATCCATTTGAATCTCAACTCAGTTGGATTTTATTCATGCAGATCCACGGATCCTAGTCCCTTTTCTGGATCCTAGTCTTCTTTGGAATGTTCTTAGTCATACTATTATTTCATAAAATTAAAATTGGGTATTTGCTAGGGGCCATCGCAGAAGGCATTTTATTGCATGACAGGTCAGCCACCTAATGAATAAGGACAAAATCTGTTGAAAACCAAACCTATGTGGCTGCTCTCTCATGCAACAGCCATTCCGTGAAATGCCTTCTGCGATGGTGCCAAGCAAATCCCTTAAAATTGTATAGAGTTAAGGTTTTCATAGTGTATTTTAAGTCAGTTACGAAGATACGTGTTTCTACTATTTATCTATATATTTGGCGAAAAAGACCTAATAATGGTGATGCCGCAAAAACAAACACAGGAACAATGACCGACAAAATGAGTTACAGGCCATGATTAGCAACCATGAAAAATTATTCCATAGAATAATCATAGGTACGTGTGAGGACAGAGGATAAGAGAGAAAGAGAGACTGGAGTTGGTAGGAGTGGGGAGAGCACTGACAATCTATAAAAATAGGGGGGGGGAAATTCCTACTCAATATTGATTTTTTATTTTCCTACTTTTTACGAGCTTTTCATGCTCCCTTCACCCCCACAAACAAAAAACTTCCTACTTAGTATTTAGTTTCTCCCTTGCCCGCCTATCTATGACAAAAGGCCCCGCAAATATTTCAATGTTGCCAAACGTGGCTTTAGAGGTCTAAAGGAAACGGCTAAATATCTACATCTATGAAAATTGGATTTACAACTATTGTTTACTACATATGGTCGAGTGTCTTCGAAAGTAAAGCAAGGCATAAAAGGATTTTACTAAACAATATCCTTAGTGCTATTGGCAGCAGAGTTATTCTTCTAAAGATGGAGGGCCAAGATAATCCAAGAAATCATGTAATCACAGCCAATCAGGTGTATTCCCGCTACAAAACTGCTGCCTGATTTTCATGCTTGTTTTTTACTATTAGATGGAAGAATATGAAAAAATGGTAAATTAGGAAGTTATAGCCCTTTGAAAGATGTTTCCAACGAGTACTTGCACTCTTAATTTGGCGAAGTGGTTAGTGAGATATGATTGTTTTAGTGGACTGTGACAATAAGTTCCTTGGCTAATTAATGTGTTTGCGAGTTACTAAGTTTTTTATGAGTTTGTAAGTCCCTAAACTAGTTAGTAGGCTAGCTTGAACATTTTTTTCTCTTGTATTCCTCCATTAAAAATGCAGCAAACATTTGTAAATAGAATTTTTATTGAAGAAAAGTTTTTCTAACATTTTGGCAAGAATTCTACATGTTCTTCCTCCACAACCCTAAGGATTGCATTCATCGATCCGAACGGCGTCAAATCTAGTATGCACCCTCATTCTAAACCAGAAGATCATAAAATATTACATTTCGACCAGACCAAAAAGAAGCATATACAAACTCAATATAGATGCTTCTCTTACAAAACATACTACAAACTCGATATAGATGCTTCTCTTACATAAAATAGTGCAGCTATATATTGGAAACGGTATTTCAGCCAAAGTTTGATGAGTGAGTTGGGGTTAGGCAAGACCCCCACAGATATATTAAAAAAACCAAACTATCGAAGATAGCAACAAAAAGATTATAAACGCTGATACATTGTTCCAGTTCTATCATAAAGGATGATACTCTTCAACTCCTCAGGCATGTGTTCTAATGGGATCTGAGAGCCTTTGCAGGGGCAGTCCATTTTCGATAGGAAATCGGCAACTGCATTTGCCTCTCTCCATGCATGGGTGATGCTCCAGGTTATATCTTGCAACTGATTCCAAGCTCTCTTGACAATGCTGATTTGTCTCCATGGAGGCGGGCTTTTTTTGTTGAAAGCATTAACTACAAGGACAGAGTCTGCTTCAAGCCATAGATTTGTGATTCCTAGCCTTTTTGCTGCACGGACACCTTCACAAATTGCCTTAATCTCTAAGCCAAAAATGTCTTCTCTTTCAGTGTTCATCGGATATGGCCAGCAGAGTATAAAAGATTCTAATTCTTATCTTAATTTTATTAATACATCTGGTGCGGGTATGCCTACAAAAAATTGGCTTTAGGGTCCGGAGAGAGTGAGAGAGAGAGAGATTCCTCGTTTTCAACTTATTTGAATGAGATATCTTTAAAGAAAACACTTCTAAAACGGGACCCCGTTTAGAAAATAAAGACAATGGTGAAATTGTCCAACGCTTATTCATTTTCACATGACTAATTCCGTTGGGATGCGAGCTTACCTTCTTGTCTCTTGCCTGTTACTTACATCATAGTACCCCATCTTTTTTTCCCAAACGAAATATGGTTTTCCTAGCAGCCATGAGCCATCTCTGTTTAGTTTTGTTGCCTTATATATAATGGGATTTTATATGCTGTGTGCGTCGTCCAGTATTTTTTTCAAAAAGTCATACAAGCCCACTTCATAACATGATCCAAACCGTTCATTCACTGGACCACGCAAATAGGCTATATCTCGTAAATGATCTCCATGCGAGGAGCTAACCTTCGATCTATAGAGATTTATAGAGTGTGCAATTGCTCTATGGATTGGAGGCTTAGGATCACGCCATGGAGACAATTTACATGATACAACCTTATTTACGATGTGGCCCAACATATTGTTGAAAACAAAAACACTGATGACGCAATACCACTTTCCTTATGACAAAATCCATCCCCACTAGTAGTGTGAAAAGGGGATTCACAAACTGCCTCCAAGATACAATGAAGCTTTGTAGGAATTTCCTACTAACATATTTGATGATGCTATGCACAAGCGGAATCAAATCCAAAACGCTGTTAGAGAATTGCAAGCCTTAGCGAAAGATCTAACTACTGTTTCTGTATAACAATAATAATTAGAGAACAACATCAATAAAAACAGTATATAAAAAGACTTTCGGGGACTAAAAGAGAGTAGAAGTGTGTCTGGAAATTCTTAGAATATCACTATAGGGTTGCAAATTCGTTTAAGTAGAAAACTGGATGAAATATGCTCTATTTATAGAGCCTCTGGTGTCTTTTATGTGTAAAATGCACCTCTACCCTAGCCTCTAGATCGCGACCGACCACCATTCCATGCCTCGGATCGCACCCGATCGCCTTCCGATCGTTGGTACACAACCGATAGCGAGCCGAGGGTCCAGATTGAATCCGATAGGACATTAGTCACATCCGATCAATCCGATCTTTAGCTGATGGCTCAGGTCAAATTTTAAAAAAATTAGGCGCTCCAATCGCTCCCCACGACGATGCGTAGATGCAAAGTGCGCCAAAAAGCGCCACTAGCACCCTGCAACCCACGCTGTGCAGGGGGTGGGGGTTCACCCATGGGAAAAAAGTCCCACATTGGAAGTTCAGAAAAATAGTCCCACACTTCTACACTCTATGCAAAAAGCAACTTTTTCCAAAAGAAAAGCTTTTCTTTTTCAAAATATTTAAGGAAAACTTTCCAAAACAGTATATTTTCATCAAAATTGTTAGAATATGTGAGATCTCACAATGAGATTGGGTTGAAATACTACCGTTGGATCATCACAGTGGTAGATTAGGCAAGTTGGTTAAAGGGGTAATCTTGCTAGATTAGGAAGCTAGATTAAATTATTAATTAGGTTAGATTAGAATATTCTTCCAATATCTCTTTCCATGTTTACCATGATCTTCTTTCTATGTTTATCATCTAAGTGCTCAATATAACCACTATTTGATTCTCTTGTAATCATATCCAAGATTAGTGAAAATCTCCAAAATTCTTCATGGTATCAAAGCAGGTCGATCCGACCACGCATTGAGTACAACCCTAGCAAACCCGTCCTCTGGCGGACGGTGGATCTAGCCGTCGTCCGCCGGGCCGCCATCAATCCCGGCACAATTTTCTTCACCATTGCAAATCCTTCTCTCACACCCCAACTATCTCCTAGACTGGTTCAGCCATGCAACCGCAACCACCGAGCGTCGTCCTCATCGAATAGACTGCTTCGGCTATCATCAAGGGCGTCTTTGCTCAAATCCCGTTTCCTGGGCGCCTTTCTTAAAACCAATGTCCTCGGTGCCTACTTCTCGGCATGATCAATACTTTATTAGTTAGATCCGTTGAAATGTATGCAAGGAAGAGGAGTGGTCTCCTTGGCCATATATTCCATGGTCATTGAAAACAAGAAGCAGCATCAACTTCAATAAAGGTATCAAGTAAAGAAAAAGAAGGAAAAGCTCTGCCGTTTGTACCTTATGGTGTGACAAGGAGATAAGAGGGAATAGAAGAGTGGAAATTGAATCCCACCTTTTTACTTGAGACACTCCCTCTTTTGTCTTTCCACCACTCCATTCTTATAGCTGGACCGTTTTAGATCTCATCATTTCTATGCAGTTTTTCTCTCTCTTGCTTTTCTCTAATCTGCATGCCCTTGTTTTCATCAAGACACCCATCTTGATTTTGATATCAGCACTCCCTTGCTTCTAATTTTTCCAAATTTGTCTTCCCTGCACTTTTTTTTAAATCCCCTGATTTTCGTGGAAGCCTCCTTCATTCTAAGTGAAATTGAATCCCTATATTTGATATTTGCACCTTTTTTTCATGCAATGTCAAATTTCTGCAAAATTTTGCCGATAATTGCCATCATTATCTCAACTGCTTGTTGCCTTTGTTCTCATTTTCTTCTTTTTTTCTCAAAATTTTTCATTCTTCGACCGGTTTCAGTTGAGGTGCCTTACAAGGTGCGTGCCTGAAACTGAACTCTTTCCAGTTGAGGTGCTTCAATTCATTTGAAGTGTGTGCCTGGAAGAGTATTTCATTTCCATGAGGATCGGTACTTGCCGACCTATGATGTCTTGCCCATTGAGACCCATTTTCGCCCATCTAGGCTTTCTTTTGCCCATCGAGGCTTTGGTCCAATGTGACCTATTTCTAGAATGTTCGATTTCTAATGACTTGCCCATTATGGCATTGGTCCATAGTGACCCATTTCTTGCCCATTTCCGGCTTTGGTCCGTAGTGACCCATTTTTTGCCCATTCCGACTTTGTTCTATTACTACTCGCACATCGAGGCTTGAGTCTTGTCTAGCCCATTGAGGCTAGGATTTGTTCTCATCCATCTCTTCACGGCAAATCAACAAGTGACGTCTTCTTCGGCAATATACATTCAGCAACAACATCAGGACATATTCATCATCAAACTTCAGCAGTGCGCTTCAATCAAAAGATTCTATTTTCATATGGGGAGAAAATTTTATTTTCTTATTGGGGAATTTCATTGTAATCAAACGTATGTTGATTTTCAATCCACATGCATTTGAGGAGGCATGTTAGAATATGTGAGATCTCACAATGAGATTGGGTTGAAATACTACCGTTGGATCATCACGGTGGTAGATTAGGCAAGTTGGTTAAAGGGGTAATCTTGCTAGATTAGGAAGCTAGATTAAATTAGTAATTAGGTTAGATTAGAATATTCTTCCAATATCGCTTTCCAGGTCTACCATGATCTTCTTTCTATGTTTATCATCTAAGTGCTCAATATAAGCACTACTTGATTCTTTTGTAATCACATTCAAGATTAGTGAAAATCTCCAAAATTCTTCAATCCAAAACATCTAACTCAAATGAATAATTTGAATTATCCTATGAAGTGGGCCCACATAACTTTTGAAAAAATATTGAACTTCACGTGCACGCATCATGTAAAAACTTAGATATTATATAGCCTAAAATATCTGTCTAAGCATAAAAAGTCAAAAGAAAATATGAAAGATATTTTCCAAGTACAGCAAGATATGGTTAGATTGGATATTGATAGCGAATTTCGCTGGAAAGCTTTTTAAGTGAGTTGTGACTTGTGAGAACAGCCACCTCAAATGAATTAAATAAAGAAGACAAAACTGCTGAAATGTGAGCTGTGTTGCTGTTCTCCTATGCAAAAGTCAGCTGAGAAATGCCTTTCCACAAAATTCCCTAGCCAATCGAACAATTAATATGATTTTATCAACAAGGTGACCCATATCATTTGTCTATACCGAACAGTTTAAAATTAGGAGCCCTGTGACAGCGCAAAAGTTAATGCGAAACGTGTCTAGCTCTAGTGCACTCCATGTGGCGTTGTTATTGCTCAACATGTGGGGACTTTAGTTGTCGGCATGTGTCTTTCTCTCTCCTCTGGGTTAGAGAGAAAAAGAGGAGAGAGATAGACACATGAGATATATGAGAGTCGATTTATCACTCCCCCAGTAAAAATGGGGACAAATACAGTCATATTAAAAGGGGCAAATTTTTTATTTTTTTTGAAATGGAAGGGGCAAATTTTATCTGGGAAATGATATATTCGCCCCATTTTTCACTTGGTACAGCCCCTCTAGTGTAAAAGAGTGTTCATAAATTCACTGGGGGTTGTTCCAACTTCTAAGTTAGAAAAGGGACAAACTATTTTATATTTGTATACTACAGATGGGTCCCACATTTGAATGATCTGAACCGTCACTTCCAAAGGCCTAGGTTTGGATCTCCTATGACAGAACAATATTCTTGTCAGTTGTCGGTCGTAGCATCCACAATTTTATTTTGGCTCCCGTCCATCTGAACCGTTCGTCTAGTGCCACGTGGTAATGTAGTAGCTGTTGGATTTTAGTTGACTTGAATTCACTTGGATAAGAGTGGATTGCTGGGCAGTATAATCGGCGACTCAGTAGTCAATACGGGAGAGAATTGCGAGAATCGGTAGAATAGGACAAGAGGTCGTTCCAAACTTCCACTACGGGGCATAGAATAGTTACAATATTATGGAAAATCCATGCAAAGTTAAATTCCAAGGTTTTATAGATTTGCGATTTCCATTGAAAGCAAAGGAAAATATTCAATTTTGGCTTCCTTTCTTTTGGCGGAAAATGGGCGTAAAACAAAATTATATGCCTATTTTTCTACTTAAAAATGAAGTAAAAAGTCTTGAGAGTTGATATTTACGCCCTTTTTAATCACTAGGGACACCCAACGCCAATATATCAATGACTAAAGGGGGGCTAGTGTACTTGAGAAAATTCCAATGGGTTTGATTGCCCCCATACACTGGTGCTGCGTGTCCCTGGTAATCAAAAGGGGCGTAAATATCACTATACCCATTTTACATCGAAAGAAAGGGAGCTTTTGGAAAAAAAAAAGACTGAAAATCAGTTACCAAAATGCTGAAAAATTAATTTTCCATGAAAAAAGATTTCTCCACATCCAATCAGCCCCTACGTCCTGTTTGGATTGCAAGGGTAAAAAAATTCTTTTCACAAAAAAACTGAAATTAGGCACTGTTCGTTTTTAGATTGTGCCAACCGATTGTGAGCCCTAAACACGTTTTTGTAAAATTCGAGTAACAAATTTGGTGGAGGGTAAAACCTTCTAAAACTATTTACAAAAAAAAAATGTGGTCTGTTGGTTTGCCGTTTAATACTGCCTTTTTAAAACTTTTATAGCTAAATAAACTCTTACTACATTTTTTTAACCAATACCGTATTCAGCTCGAATTTTTCCCATCTGGTTTTTAGCTTAATCACATTTTGCTTTACTTCTTTACTTCGGTGTGAAGTAAAGCCCGAAGTGTAATTATTAAACAAAGGAGATGTGTATATCATCTCCCAATCTAGGCGGAAAAAAAATCATGGTAAAAATAAAAACAGTAATAATTTAGAATCATAATTCATAAGACACTCCACTTAGAACTTTATAATCGAATAAAGTGAGAGTGGATAAAAGGTAAATAAAGTGACGCATAAAGGCTCTAAATAAAGTGACGCTTAAAGATATCAAAATTATTGGTGGCAATAAAAGCTGGAATAATAGAATCGTTTTATAGTGGAAGCTTTGGGTTTCACCATTTTTTGTCCCAACTTTTTATTAATGGAACTAGGACGGTCCGATCTGAAATGGATCGTGACCCATATACCAAAAGTAGGTCCAAGAAATTCTCAGATCAGGATCAAAACAGATTGTAACTCAGACATTGGTAGATCTGATCCGAAATGGGTCCGTCTTTTGATACAGTCCACTCACATGATGTTAGTACCAAGTGCACTCTTTATCTTGTGGGCCCACGATATGGCTCCAACAAGCATGTGTGGGCCGTTGCTAGTTTTTATTGTCCTTCCTATTTGCAGGTCTCTAATCATAGAATTGTATATAATACAATAAATAGACCCGTCAACGGACCCAAACGGGTTTGTCCGATGAATCCTTTGAGTCCGATGTCGGCCCGTTGGAGTAACTAATGTGGGATATAGTTACTAGGGCTGCAACTCGGGTCGGATTTTTTTTCGGAAAACCCACGGTTCCCAAACCCGGCCCTACCCATGATAAATATCGGGTTGGGTCGGGCCGGGTAGGTTTTTTTTTACATTGACGCAATTTTTTAAGAAAAACTCTTGTTTGGCAAGTAAACTCAACTCATAGAAGTAGAAAAACTCAAGCATGACAAACTCTATAGTGCATTAACTAATAACTAGTTCAAAGAGAATAAAATTGATGCATTACCAAATGAAAATGATTATACTCATATGAGATAAGCAACAAACTATTTAGTGCATTAACTATTTAGTTGAAACTTGAAACCTTAGAACTAGAGGGGGGAAACGAACAAAAGATGGAAAAAGTCCCTGTGATTGCGTGCCTGAGCTTTACTTTTAAGTTTTCACTTTTAAAGTAACACAGTTTAAGAAAAAAAAAATTATAACTTAAAGTAACTCGGGTGAGGTCAGGCCCCTTCAAACCCGGCTCGACCTGAGATTCATGCGGGCTTTCGGGTCGTGGACCCGGCTCGACCCGAAACCCGAGAAACATGAACCCAACCCAAGCTATTTTCGGGTGAATGGGCCCGAAGTAGGGTCTTCAATCGCTTCTCATTTTAAGTTCCCGAGTTTTCTTCCCACTCGCCGTTGATAAATGATAATCAAGGATCTCAAGCACGTGCGAACCCTTTTGTTTTACGCATCTTCTTGGAAAATGATAGATCCGTCCCCTTTTCTACCGAGGGACACCCCTTCTAGTGTAAAATATGCAGTCATAAATAGACCAGAGGGGGTGGCATACAGAAGAAAAGGTGGCCAATGTATGACCATCATAGCTGTCCGTTTTGGAAAGCTCAGTCGTACAGCTGTAATTACTAGCCAACAAGCCATCGCCACGTGGTCCATGGTCTATAAAACCACAACTTCTCTCGTTTTCCTCTTCATCCTCGTTCTCTTTGTCTCTCTGAAATTTCTCATTCTAAGCTTAAAAACCAGTGTGAAAATGGCGGGAACTGCAAACTGCGTAGATATCATCATAGCGATCCTTCTCCCTCCTCTTGGAGTTTTTCTCAAGTTCGGATGCCACGTAAGCTTTCATTTTCCTACATCTCTCTCTCTCTCTAACTCTTCTAAAACTCGAGATTTTATATGGTGTAAGAGCCCTTACAGTCCCTTATTTTTCAAAAAGTATTATACGGACAACATCATAGGATGATCCAAACCGTCCATAAGATGGAGGTTGTTCCTCAAAAATCATTTCCATAGGATGATCCAAATCCTCTGATCTATAGATGAACTGCATATTAAGGAAATCTCTATAGATCGGAGGGCTAGGATCATCTTCTGGAAATGATTTTTTGGACACAGCCTATTTGTGTTATGGCCCATCATATGGGCGGTGTGGATCATCCTATAGTGTGGTCCGTACAGTACTTTTTAAAAAATAAGGGACTATAAGGGCTTACACTATATAAAATCTCTAGAATATATATCGTTATTTTTTAATTACTTGGTTTTTTATTATATATATTTTTTCTGTCGTGAAGGCGGAGTTTTGGATCTGTTTGTTGCTCACTATTTTGGGATATATACCGGGAATAATCTATGCCATCTATGCCATTACCAAGTGAAAATATCCCTGGTAAATCCTAATCCTCTCTCTCTCTCTCTCTCTCTGCAAAGGAAATTTAAAATAGGAGATAGGTGGAATTATGGAAAATAATAGGTTTTACAAAGATGCATCTTTTTTGGCGTGCAGGTGGATAAGAAACTACGATCAATGGCGTGGATGTCATGTTTGTAGTAGGTGGTTTTCACGGAGGATCTTGACCGTTGATTCTTCTTCTTTGTTGTTTTTCTGCTTTTGCTTAGGTTTCCTGTGTATTTGTGTTGGATTTATATTGGGCTTTTCTTTTGTCTTTTTCTTCTTTTTTCCTTTGTTTTCTTTCATGATTTGTTCGTGGATTGAGATTCTGCCTGTCTGTATCTATGTCGGTTTAGAATAAAATAATATAAAAGAATTTAACCCAAAGTTTCTCTCTCTAGCTTTATGACTAATGATAATTAAGTTTATTGTGATCCTTTGTTTGTGGGGCCCAAGATAGGGCTGCAACTTGGTCGGGTTTCACCGGACACGCATCGACCCGACCTGAAAATTACATGGGTCGGGATTAGAAACCACGGGTCCTTGTTAGGGTTGGGTTTTAAATTGGAAAACGGACTCAATCTTGGGTAGGGTCCAATTTAAAGAAAAAAAAACCCGAAACCCGACCCGACTCACATGGTGCACTGTGTCTTTCTTAAATATCTCTCGAATAACAGAAAATATTCTTTTACAGTATATTAATACAATTGTTTTCATTGAGGTGATCATGTCTGTTTGGTGAAAATAGTCTCGTTCTTAAAGTTATACACTTGATGACATAAATTGGAAACTTTTGGTGTGAAGATTTGGTTTTTTTTTTTTTTTTTTTTCTACAATCTTTAAAATTAGTCATTAGTCACTATCCTACGCTAAAAAATGAAAACCTGACCCACCCAACCCAACCCGAGAAACTATCTTGGGTATGGTCGGGTTTAAGAATCTTGGGTTTTCTTGTAAAAATTTTAGACCCGAGACGAGACTCGACCCAACCCGACCCAACCCGAGAAACTATCTTGGGTGGGGTCGGGTTTAGGAATCTTGGGTTTTCTTGTAAAAATTTAGACCCGACCCGAGTTGCACCCCTAGCCCAACGTAACGAATGACGTTTTAACGATAATGCATATGCAGACGCATGATACAACCCAAGGCCCTGTTTGGATTACAAGAAAACAATTTCATGAGGAACTTTTTTTCCGTATAATATATTTTTTGTTTCCACAATTTAGAGAAAGATAATAAGTTTTAGGGAAACTTGAACTGTGGTTGTTCAAAACTCTTTTTAGTACGTAATCAAACAATTGAAAACCATGAAAATTTGGAAATATTTTCCCCAAACTTCCCCAGATATTTCCTGCAATTGGCCCAAAAGAATGATAGGAGAAAAAGCCAAAAAAAAAAAAAAACTGAAATGTTATTTGTTGTTTTTGGTTGAAAAAAATAAGCCCAAGGGCACGTTTAGCTGCCATGAATGTTTTTTCATGGTAAATCCGAGTCTCCAAGTGGTGAGAGAGGGCAAACTAGGATTCACATTTTCCTGATTTATAACCTACACTTCTCTCACATTGATTAATCATGAAAAAAATTAGTGGTTACCTGACATGGCCTAAAGGATATTTTTTGCACATTGGAACCCTTCATTTGGATTTAGAAAGGTCTGGAAATAATTTGAGACCTAAGTTTGTATTCAGCTGTTATTCCCAAATCCTATCTATAAACCTTTACACCAATGACCCATCCTTTGGAGATTCTTTCCTTCTTTTGGAAAAATTGTGTGGGTAATTGAAAACTTTGAAAAGTCGTTGACACCCTGGGGTTGGGCATCTAGCTCAATGGTTGAGGCTTTGTTTCTCAACCTTGAGGTGGCAAGTTTGATCCCAGCTTATTTACCAAAAAAAAAAGTCGTTGGCATCAGGGGCCGGATTTTATAATCCAAGATTGTAAAAACCTGAATTTTACACGCTTAAACCTGGATTTTGTAATCCATGTTTTAGCTTATAAACTCCAGGTTTTCACTCATAAAATCCAGGATCGTAAAATCCACGTTTTGGGTTGTAAAATCCTTGATTATAAAATCCATGTACGCATTGCAGTTTCTCCTCTTTTGGGCATCGGGATAAGGATCCCATGGTATGGACTCTGCTTTTTTAGCTTATTAACTCCCGTTTTTCACTGATATATATGGTTCCATTACCATAGATCTCTATTCCGGCTTATTTTCCCTCTTTTGGTGGGATCTAGGTCATTATCTGATTAAGACATATACTAGTATTCATGGAAAGGGAATATTTAACTTGTTTTTATCTATAAAACAGGTGGTCATAGCACTGTTAGATATTTTCAAAATATTCCCACAAACTAATGATCAAGAGTATTTGTTAAGGATAAAATGATATGAAAACATCCTTTCACCAACCAAGTGTCATTTGAATAATCAAAACACACCCTTTGACACTTATAGATACTTATTTTTAAATTACTCGGAAAGGGACCCTCCATGAATCAGGCTTAATGTATCGGGTCTTGTTGGTTACTTCAGATCAGATAAAAATTGAATCCACCTAATATGTCGTTAAGCATCTACAAGCCCTAATTACTAATAAAAAAAAGTTTGGGAAGTTGAGTTAAAGTAGATATAGGAAGTTTGAGTCTTAGTGAGGGTTGGACAAGTTATTATAAAATTCGCGTCCAAGGGTTTGCTTGGACGGTATTTTACACCTGTTTTGAAATTAAAGAACATTTCCCTTTCTTATTCAGGGAAAGTGTCGGTTATTCTTGTTCTTCGTGGATTCGTAGAACAACCTTTCGTGATCAATTGCGACCCTGATAATGCAAGGGTGTGCGCTAGGGGTTTAGGCGGGTTTGTATTTCACCAATAAAAGGCTCGCCTACTAAGTAAATTTCTCATTTAGAAAAAAAAAAAGAGTAAAAGGGGACCAATTAAGGAAGGAGAAGAAAACTCAAAATAGTAGACATGTGGTAGGGCTTACAAATGTTTGATTGGACACATGGTGGGGACAATGCTTTCCCCAATCTGACCTCCCACTTTTCCATTCTAGGTATAAGATCATCCATGATCGGTTAATTCACCCATAATATATAGTAGGTTCAAATAAGCATTAATAATCTAGTAGAAATCTATTTTCAAAACTCAACCCAAATTTGAGAACATAGATAAATACTCATAAAGCCATGTCACTAATCATAAGAATGTGCCTAGGTTGGAAAACTTTCCATGCTGATGAGTTCAACGAGTAGATCAATTTTAAAAAGAAACAAGAACTGAAAAAGGAATCAATATACTATTTTACAAAGAACGTACTTCTAGTATTTTTCAAAATGTACAGTGGGGCCCACTTAATAGAATGATCCAAAACGTTCATTTGTTGGGCGGTTGTACCTTAAAAATCATTGTCATAGGATGATCCTAACCCTCGGATCTATAGAGGTTTCTGTAATGTGTAGACACTCTACAAATCCAAGCGTGTTAGGATCATCCTATGGAAATGATTTTTGGGTCACAACTTATTTAGGTTGTGGTCAAACGAATTAACGGTTTGGATCAACCTATGAAGTGTGTGGCTGAAGTCCGGTATTTTTCAACAAGTACAGTATAGCCCACTTCATAGGTTGATCCAAACCAGTCATTCTAGATTAAATAATGTTAAACAAGTTGGGATTCATTTATCAACAGATATTGGGACACAATGTAAATATGTTGTACCCCGTATATCATCTCTATAGGATGATTTAACCTTCCGATCTATAGAGCTTACTATAATGTATAGTCCCTCTACATATCAGAGCATATAGGATCATCCTATGGAGATGATACACGGGAGAAAACCTATTTATGTTGTGGCCCAACAAATGAATGGTTTGGATCATCCCTTTGTACCTTTTGGATCATCCTATGAAATGAACGGTTTGGATCATCCTATGAATGGTATGGGGTCTTGCTTTAGGGATCATGTATGTCCCAAGCCTCATCAATTGCACAAATCCAACTCAGGTATTTCTTTTCTCTTGCTCGTTTTGAGTTTGTCTTCAAGGGTATCACGACCCAAATTGTTCTGCCCTTTTCCTTCGGCATTATTCTAAGGATTGAGCAGTGGTCTTGTTCCTGATATTGTATCATATTTCTTTATTTAATATACTACTAGTTGTCCGGACACCCCCGAAATTGACATCCATTCTAATAATTAATTGGTGAGACTGACGGGGCCAAGTGTGTATAATCGACCTATTTGATCTCGTAGACCATCATAAGGCGCAGCCCACAAGGTCTTGGTCCCTCCATTGACTGATCTGAACCATCCATCTCACTGGCCTTTCTTTGTATCTCATGACCCAAAAATGTTCTTCAATCATGCAATCCTAACATCCAATAATGTTTATTTTAGCCACTGATTGTGAACTGTTGGAACTTATCATGTTGGCTAACAAAATATACATATTATTGTAGAGGGTGAATCCCTTAATGTAATGAGGTGGCTAGATGGAGGCCAACCTCACCTATGGAGATTCTTCAAAATAGTAGACGCGATTCTGGATAGAGTGGAGGGCCTCATACTCTAAGGTTTGGGTAATGAGGAAGCCGATCGTCTTGCTCAAGCAGGACTTGATCGCCATTCAATTACTAGAGATTTTTGACTTTTTACCTCCTTGATTGTGCTTGGTGTATCATCTACTTCCCTTGCCTTCTTCACTCTTTGGGTGTTCGTGTTTTTCATTAATAAAATTCCATCATTTAAAAAAAAATAAACTCAATTAAACCAGACAATCAAATCACACTCAACCAATCAATTTCAGCTAATCTCAATTCAAATTTAGGTCAAATAATACAATTGGAGGTTGAAACACCCTTTAAGGCCAATTGTCTATCTCAATTGAAGGCAATTTGGCACTCGGTTTCTGATGGGTTTGTTACTCCTCAAATACTTTTTTAAGATTATCCTCAAGGAGAAATTATATGGTGGCCGACCGTGTTATTTACGAGGGCAGAGTTTTGGTGTCAAAACCCTGCCCCTTGATTTTTTGATCAAGTAGAAAGTTAAAAAAAGGGGGTTTGACTGGATAAAAAATCAAGGGACAAAGTTTTGACACTTTGTCCTTGTAAATTTCACGGTCGAGCATCATATAATTTCTCATCCTCAAGAGAAAAAGAAAGAGTTGAAAATACATCATGAACTCATGCATGCTTTTCCGCTGCTTATGTGGCCGCTCGATAAACCTCCATTTCCTCAAAAATTTGATGCTGTTAAAGAAAAAAAAAGTAGTGAGCACAACAAAATCGAACCCCAAAGATGGTAATAATGAAGAGAGAAAAGAGCATCGTCGATGATAATGAAGAGAGAAAAAACAAAAAGAAATGCACTTACATATTGAGCCATATGGGGAAGAAATCAAGAGAAAGGATTATAAGTCATTTGCGGGTAGGGGTGCAACCTGGGTTGGGTCCAACCCGTTTTCAGCTTGGTTTGGGTTGGCAGTTTCTCGGGTTGGGATGGCAACAGCCAACCCAATTTAATTTTGGGTCGGGTTAGGTTTGAGGCATTGGGCAACCCGACCCGACCCGACCCATACCCAACCTCACTCCTTGAATTTTATTATAATTTTATCGGTTTGGGTTGGCAATTCAAGCTGGCCCGATTTGGAAAAATGGGTTAGACGGGTCAGGCTAGGGCAGAGAGATTTAGAGGTGGGTTGGGTTATGGCTAGGTTTGAGGGGATGCTATACCTCGGGTTGGACTAAGCTTTGCCTCAACCTGACCCAACCCCTCCCAAGTTGCTATTTGAGGGTACATATCTCCATCGATCTAGGCTGTTAATTACATCTTCACTTTTGTGATAAAAAAAGTCCGATTTCACTTGGTGATAAAAAAAAAAGTCCGGATTTGATGGACCCCCAATTTTTTCTTGAAGGCCTTGGGCAGTTTGGCCACCATTTTCCTTAAAAAATTTAATGTCTATAGATTACCCTTCCTGTTCTGTAGGTAATGAGAAGTTCATTAGAAAAGTACATACTGGAAAGCTGTACAATGGCTGTGGAGGTCTCCTTCCCTGTAAAGTTGTACACTTGCTATTAGTATTAGTACAGAGGGGAAGTCTCCTTCCTTTCTCACGGTTGATAGATAGACCTAAATTGCTGTATAGAATTCTTTAGCTTGGATGTCATACCTTATCAATACCATTTTTTTCAAAAAGAGTTGCAATGCCGATTGAAAGTTTAGACACCCATTGTTGTGAAACTTTCAATCGGCATTGCAACTTATTAATGGTGCCTAATCTTATTTTGATTCTCATTTTACCTTATCAATACCACCTTGATGGCTCATTTGTTGATTAGGCATTCCTAACTATTCGAATGTCTGATTATACCTTATTCAGTGTGGGCCGTTGAATTGATGGAATAGTTTGCTAGTTATTTGATTAATATTTTTGAGTTTCAATTTCAAATCAATATAAGATTTGAAATATTTAGTACCATATGCTTACAATAGCTTTTATTAGAAACTTTAGTTGACAAATTTTTATGGGTTCTCTAAGATTAACTTGTCTTTAAGTTAATCTGCTGAAAATTCACTATTGAGTAATTATTTGATTGCGACTTAATTTTCTTAATCCCCATAATTAGTCTAATATCTCTATCGTATCTTTGATACGATATATGACATTGAGATTAATAAATATCACATTTCACAGTATAATTTGCTGATTATATTGTGTGATATAGAATACTTATTCTTTTTAGGAATTGTGTAGGTGGGTTTTCTCTCTGACAAAGAGATATATGAAGATATTATTTCAATAACTGCTGATAAATGAAATGTGGGGGTAATTTGAAATTAATTATTTCATAATTATGATTTATGAGCATGTGATGGTATTCTTGCTAGTACGATTTGATTATCATGAGTAGAAATTAGATATATTGCTATATGAAAAGTTATTGTGTTTTATGCATTATGAAATTAGATGTTATAGAGAAGCTATTTCTTCAATATAATACCAGGTAGAGCTACTTTGAGAAGATAACATGCATAACTGAGAAATTATTTTTGAGTTTTTGGATCTGTAATAATTCCAAGATTGCAGGCGATATTCAGATTTGAGTAAATCCAATCTTGAAGATGAAATATGGATTCAAAATCCAAAAATGGAAGATGTAACTCGAGAAGATAAGATCTGGATTAAAAATCCAAATAAAGGTTGTGATTCGGATTCAACTAAATCCAAGATTATAAAATGTGAGTCCGGTCTAATACTCTGATGAGAAACAATTGTTTTGGTTTTCCAAAAAAAGTAGTGACGTTCTGTGCTAGTGACAATCAGAATCACTAAAAAAAAGAGTAAATTGTATCATCCATTAGATCGAAGTAAGTGTCAGTATAATGATAAAGTTTTAACATTGATACTAATTATTCTTGAGAAATGTTTTAACTTCTCAAGAAGCGACTAAAATCAATATTCAATATTATCTATGAGAAAATTTGAAATATATATCCCTCTTCAGAAAATGAGTAAGGGGAGTGGCCATATACCCTCTTACTAAAGTAATTATCAAGTGATAGCACAAGGAAAATCTTGAGGGAAGTGGACTTTTACCAGTAAGTAAGACATCTGAGTTAGAGACTACTCTTTATTGGTGATAGTTTTCAAATAGAGAATGGTATGCGATCACTCGTCGCATTAGGAGTTCAAAGGTGATCAACTAAGTGATGTATTGTTAGAAATTTAGCGAGAGGCTATATTTCCAATGCATTAAATCCAATAGGAGCACATTTCTGAGGTAAATGCACTGTCAACTTTCGCAACGTACAATGAGGCTAAACTTTCAAAGTTCTTAACGAACTTATAGATCTGGTGAAGGTGAATAAGTTGTTGTGAAAACGCTCCTGATAAGTCTGCCTATTTAAGTTTGGTAGTCACGGCTATTTCCTATGAACTAGACTGGTATAGTTCTAAAGCACTTATGAAACGAGATGAGCACATGACCTAAGTAAATAAAACATGCAACCGCCATGTGAACTAGTGCCCATGATATTTGCGCTATAACTGACCTATGACACTCTAATTGAGAAGATTATTGTAATCATCCTCTTGTTAGATGGAGTGGTAGCTTCAGTTATGTTCAATATATTATTTTATTTTATTTATATATTTTTTATATAATTTAAAAATAGTGGAGGATTGTTGGATATTTTAAAAAAAAATTATTTTATAAAATAGAAAAACAAGATTTCTCAAAGAGACACTTCTTTTGAGAAAAGATATTCCCATTCAAAAAGACACTTGTTGTGATGAAAGCGTATTTTCATTTGAAAGGGTGCCTTCACGTCTTTTTATCTTCTATAAAAGAGGCTTGGGATCTCATTTTAAAATGACTTTCTGCTCTTTTACTCTTCTCTATTTTTGTCATTTTTTCAACGGCATACTTGTTGCTTTGAACTTGGGGTGCAACCCTTTTTCTTAGTGTAGGTATCGTATCTTCCGGACTTATTTCCATGATAGGCAACCTGCATAAAGTGGGGAAATTAAAGTCTTCAAGAGAAAGCTTCGGCTTGCCTTGCCTACTCCTTTCGCTTCGAATCCTCTTTCTAATTTTCTCTGACTTTTTGCATCTTCACAGCTTGTTAATACACCATTTCAATTTGTCCCAACACGAGGTAACTAGTAGACTACCTGTCTTGTCTCATCCGAGTATAAGTTTTAATTTACAACTACTCCACGAGGTAACTACCTGCAACCAAACTGAGGGTGATCCTAATATTTCAATTTTTGGTGTGACTAGTCAAAGAAACTAGTGGCAACTCTCCACTTCCATATATAGATGAAATCTTCATAAATCAACGGGTTAGGATCGTCTTAAATGGCCCTTGCGCCAAAATTTCTTCTTTGAGACGATCCTATTCGTCCGATTGGTAGGATATGTAACTAGCGATCGGGAAAATATTCATGCATCTATCAGACGATTAGGATTGCCTGATGCAGGTGATTTTTCTTGGGATGTTCAATCTATGGTGGGGCCCAAGATTGAATGAGTGAACGTTAGGGAATCAAAATGGGTGAACGTTAGCTAAGATACAGAAAGGTGAATTTGCTGGAGACCTATTTTAAGCACTCTCGCGCATGCTCCCAAGTAAATGCGAAATAATACGCGTGCTTTTTACGGTCTATGTAAAGATACGTACATGTGTTCGTTTCTTGGAACTTTTTATTACTAACCCTTCATGTCTTCAAATAAAGCTAATAGCACCTTAGATAAATCATATTGTTAATTAGGCACTGTCTTTTGCTTTCCCATTCACTAAAAACCTAAAGTATCGTTCATTCGTTATACCCTACAATGGATGAGCCCAAATTTTTCATTGAGAAATTTTGATTGTTGAATTTATAGACCATAACCCTGTCCCTTTGTAGATGGCCTGATGGTTCCGGACCTCTCAAGATGATAAACTTATTGTGGCCGATTTACCCTCTTTTGCAATCAGTTTTGCTAGAGTAAAAGCTAGAGTACTGGCTACTCTAGCTAATTGTTGACCCTTTCTAACATATTTTTGAACGGCTAGTTGTGAGCTCGTGGCCGAGGGACTTAGAATCCCCTCGACACCGTATTAGCATTGTTTTTTGTATGAAACACGAGCTTTATTTTTAAAAAAAGGAAAGTGATATGTTCGCCCGGCCCCTTTTCTTCCCCGGCCGCCCATTCCCTCTAGTGTATTTACGACCGCTATAAGCGGGTGGCCTGGGAGAGAAAAGGGGGTCGAACGTATCATTTCCAAAAAAAAAATTACAAAGAAAGATAATTGGGCAATATATTCCCAACGATCTATTTGTTGTCTAGATACTCCCAACTTTACGAACTTATGGACAGGATCGCACATTCATCATTGCTTCGAATTTCCGAATTTATTATGATTTATTACGAACTTGACGTGCAGGCAACCGCAACTCTACGTGCATGGCAGCGACGGGAGATTAACGATTAAACTATAAGATTAACCCGACGGGAAAACTCCCGCCAAAATTGTATAAATACATTAGTTTTCGATAGCTTTTAACGGGTAACAATGTCGTATGGAGCACCCATAACAAAGTTTTTATTAACAATCCGTTCTCGGTCTCGATCTCGATCTCGATCCGACAACAATAACGCCAAATTATAGCGGAACTATCAGATGTACCATTACACATTTTCCATTTTTACTATAATTTGATTATTACCCCTTTTAAATTTCCCTAATTAACCCAAAAACAGACGAGAAAATGAAGTTTTGTGGACCTTCCAACCCCTATTTAGAGTCTGCATGGGAGTCATAAAAAAATGATAAGGCATCCAGACAAGTCGACAGTGCGACAGCTTCGGTTACAATCCTTTACTTAAAACCTAATAATTAAAAAAATGAGTTGTCAAACTTAAACACCCTAATTGTAACACAACCTCTTATCTAAATACGCGTATCTCAGTATCTCTACCACGAGATTTTCTTACATCTAAATATAGTAACATTAAATGAGAAAGGCCATTCATCCCTCCCAGGGTAATTTCCACGCCTATCTTACTCCTCTGCCATTTCTCTATATAAAGGTCAAAGATTCACACAAAACCCATAAGCCTTCCTTCTTCAAAGGCCTCTCTCTTTCTTCTCTATAAGCCATGGCTCGTAAGAAGGTGAAGCTTGCCTGGATTACCAATGCTACAACTAGGAAAGCCACTTATAAGAAGAGGAAGAAAGGTTTGATGAAGAAGGTGAGCGAGCTTGGCACCTTATGTGGTGTCGACGCGTGCGCGATCGTTTACGGGCCTAACGACCCGCAACCGGAGGTGTGGCCATCGTTCTCCGAGGTCCATCGAATCATCCAAAAGTTCAAGAGCATGCCGGAGCCGGAACAAACCAGAAAACAGTTGAACCAAGAAGCTTTTTTTAGGCAAAGGATTGCCAAAATCAAAGAACAGCTGAAGAAACTACAGAGAGATAACCGTGAGGCTGAGATAACTAATCTTATGTTTGATTGTCTTGCAGGGAAGAAAGGCCTTCAAGATGCGCAGATCAATGACTTGAGTGATTTGGCTTGGTTGATAGATAATAAGTTGAAGGCTGTGGGAGAGAGGATTGAATTGCTGAGGGGATCAAGTGTTCTCCTACCTGCGGCGCCCACGGAGGGAGGGGCCACTAAGCCAGATGGGGAGAGTGAGAAGACTACCTTTGATACTGGTCTGCAGGGTTTACAAGATCAGCAATGGTTCATGGACCCAAATGAAAATTTTCAATTGGGTTATCCTGCGCAGGAGATGATGTTCCCTTTAGTGGACAATAGCCAATGGTGGGATCCCTTTTTCTCATTGGATGGGTTTTAAGAGGTTGTACCTCAGCTTCTTTATGTTTGGGCTTATAGGGAGCATCTTTTGCCCTAAGTTGGTGTAAATAAATGATCCCTAGATCCTTTCCTTTCTATGCTAGTTGTGATCTTTTCCTTCCCTCAATGTCTTCTTCATCTTCTGCGGTCTGTATTAGAAAGATACTATAGATATCAGTGTTTGGGTTTCGATTATTCAGAAAGTCATTGTAGTATTTGCTTAAATGAAAGAAGAAACCTTTGTTCTTGCTATTTATTTTCTTAGTGACTACTTTTTGGTTAAATGATTGTCTCTATGCATGTGTGTGTGTGTGTGTTTGTGTATGAGAGAGGGGTTTATCCTTGGGATTGTTGCGCAAGCAAAAAGAGAGATTTTATCTTTGGTTTTTCTTACTGAAAGGAGAGAGATGTTTCTGCCTGGTTTTGTGGTACAGGTAAGAAGAGGGGAGATGTATCTCAATGGTTTTATGCACAAGTAAGGAGATGGGCTCTCTCTCTCTCTCTCTCTCTCCCTCTCTCTCTCTCTCTCTGGACCTCAAAATATTATAAATAGCAGGCTAGGATCAATTTACCTGTAAAAGATGTTTCTCTTTCGATTTAGTTCGTAGTATTTATGTTTTTACAATATTGTTTTAAGAAAGGAATGGTTCTTCTTTCATTAATTTTCTTCTCAAAGAGAGACAGCGAGTAGCGATAAAGATTTTAGTTTATGACACCATTAGTGTTTATAATTTCAAACAGAGAATCTGAGCGCAAAACTCTGAACTGGGGATGAAGTCCACGAAGGTAACCACTAAAGACCTAATTTCATAGGAATATGACAGGATTCCGAGGCTCAACAGCTAAATACATGGCAATTGAGTCATGAGTCGAGATCATAAAGAGCATATTGAGAATAGGAAGTGGAATTAATACAATGGTTCTTCTTTCAACGTCTCTTGTTTAGAAGAATCTAAACATATCGAAATGGTACCAGACAACCCAAGTAGTTAAGAAAAATCTCTGATGTAGCATCCTTGTGGCTAATTTGCACGGTTGCACTTCAATTTAGCATTCCTCAAATAATAATAATAATAATAACAAGAGAAATGCTAGTCGTATTGTTTGAAATTGCACCCTAAACACGTCTACTCATCGTGAAAATCCTTATAGGGAGAAGCTTCAGTCTTTGGTTTTAGAGTTGATATTGCAAGTGTCGCCTCAATTCAGACAAGCTAACCAGATTGCTCGATTACCTTCCTTGCGTTTGTATAAGACCGAATCCATTCGATTTCGAAAAAGGATTACTAATCCTTAATTTTTCGAGGAATCCTTCATCAGAATGACTGACTTTTTCAATCTTTTCGACCTTGGTTCCGCAGGAGCAAGTCAGAAAGATTGAGAAATAGAACCATCTCATTTGATTCGTTCTCAATAGCCATGAGATGATCACTTTGGGTGATCCTTTTGTCGACGGATGCTCCTATTACACTCGTCGTCTCTGAAGGATGAGAACCAACTATGTAGCACCTACATCGATAATCACTCTTTGGCTAATTTGTCGTGTAAAAGAAAATAGAATCATACATACTGGCAGTTAAAGGGCCATCTCTAGTATTAGTTGTATTCGTTGTTAGTATTTTTTTTGTTTTGATTTTTTAGGTAAGGTGGTATGTCCTCGTCTTGTACTTATTTTATTCATCAATAAAATTTCAGGTGCGTTCAGGTTCCTAGATAAACTTTGAGTAAAAAACAATAATAATTATCAAGGAAAATTTACCGAAACCGTCTAGATAGAAATTTATAAATAAATAAATAAATAAATAACTCCTAAATTTTGAAATAGCTCTATTTTTTCTGCTATTTGCCACATGATTTCCCTAAAAAAACATGGAGAGAGAGAGAGAGAGAGAGAGAGAGAGAGAGAGAGAGAGAGAGAGATAGAGAGAGACGTCCATGCAGAACTGCTTTTGATCGTCCCTGAGCTATCAATCTGCTCGAAAGATCGGCCCTTAACCTTTTTCCACTTGCAAAAACTGAAGAAAAGCTTCCATGTTTTAATCACTATTTATGAACTAGACAAATGTTACCAGAGGATAATCGAGAAATGGAGAAAAATTCTCTTTGATTACTCTTGAGATCTAAAGAAGATGATTTGTGGAGGTATGGAGGCTAAGGGATATTAAAATGAGTATTTAGTGTATTCCTTCAAGGTAGGAAGATGAAGTGTTTCCCTCTTAGAACGTGTATTTATTGATGTTAAGAAAAATTCGTCGGGCAAATCAATCCGATCATGCACAAATTTAACAGAAAAGTAAAATTAATAAATCAAGCCACAAGATGAACACCAAGATTTTACGTGGTTCAGCCAAACCTACTCCACGGGCGAAAAACATGATCTTCCACTATGAGAAAAACAATATACAAGGATTACAATTAATCAAACCAAACCCAAAACCCGCAACCCTTTCCTTGCTTCTCAACCCAAGATCGCACCGAGATAACCCGAGAAAAATTCCCAGGAGAAAACCCAAGAAGATACCCCGAGAGGAACCCGAGATGAAACCCCAAGAAGAAACCCTTTCCCTCTTTTTCCTTCTCTCTCTCTCTCTCTCTCTCTCTCTCTCTCTCTCTCTCTCTCTATTTTCTCTACCCTTTTGGGCAGCGGACATACCCCAACAACTCTCTTGCCATAGCCTAAGAGAGAAAAAACTCCTCTCTATACTAAGGTTTTCCAAAAAACCCAAAAGGCAATTTCTATTTTTGCATCCTTGCCTTCCATTTCTGCCTTCTCGATTGCCATGGGAAATAAGGCAACTTTCGAACAATTAACAAGAAATCAACAACTCTCTCTCTCTCTCTCTCTCTCTCTCTCTCTCTCTACTTTGAATGCAGACCCGAGGTGGACCTTAAAATATTATAGATAGCAAGCTGGGGTCAATTTACTTGTAAAGGATGTTTCTCTTTCGTTTTAGTTCGTAGTATTTATGATTTTGCGATATTATTTTTTAAAAAGGGATGTTTCTCCTTTTATTAATTTTCTTCTCAAAGAGATAGAGAGTAGAGATGAAAATTTTAGTTTATGACACCATTAGTGGTTCTGATTTCACACCAAAGACATCAGCCAGAGAACTCTGAACTGTGGACGAAGTCCACGACGGCAACCACAAAAGACCTAATTTCATAGGAATATGAAAGGCTTCTGAGGCTCAATAGCTAATTACATGGCAATTGAGTCATTGGCCGAGATCATAAAGAGCGTACTGTGAGTAGGAGGTGGACATAATACAATAGATTCAGAAGAATCAAACCTCTCTTGTTCGGAAGAATCAAAACTCATCAAAAAGTTACCAAACAACCCGACAAGCAAAGAAATATCTTCGATGAGGCATCATTGGGGCTAATTTGCAAGGTTGTACTTCAATTTAGTATTCCTCGAATAATAATAATAATAATAATAATAATAATAATAATAATAATAAGAGAAATGCTATCGGTAATGTCTGCTGCACCCTAAATATGTCTACTCATGTTGAAAATCCTTATTGGAAGAAGCTTCAATCTTTGGTTTTAGAGTTGAGGCCGCAAGTGTTGCGTCTATTTAGATAAGCTAACCAGGTTACTGACTTTTGGCTAATTTTGCCTCTAAAAGAAACGAGAATCATACATACTGGCAGTTGAAGGACCATCCTAGAAGGGTTAGGGGCACCTTAAGACGTGACTCTTTGGACATCCCTAGTATTCATTGTAAGTAAAAAAAAAATTTATTTTGATTTTTGAGGTAAGGTGGTATGTCCCCCTCTCGTACTTCTTTTATTCGTAAGTAAAATTTCAGGTGCGCTTGGGTCCTAGATAAATTCCGGGTAAAAAAACATTAATAATTATCAAGGGAAATTTACCAAAACACTAGAGATCGAAATTTATACAAAAAAATCTCCTGAAATTTGTAACAGCTATGTTTTTTCTACTATTTTTCACATAATTTCCCTAAAACATCATGGGGAGAGAATGACGTCCATGCAAAACTGCATTTGATCATCCATGGGCTATCAATTTGTACGAAAGATTGTCCCGTATCCTTTTTCAATTGCAAAAACTGAAGAAAAGCATCCACATTTTAATCGTTATTTATGAACTAGACAAATGTTATCAGAGGAGAATCAAGGGACGGGGAAAAGTTCTCTTTGATTACTCTAGAGCTCTAAAGAAGATGATGTGTGGAGCTATAGATGGTAAGGGATATTAAAATGAGTATTTGCTGTATTCCTTCAAGAAAGGAAGATATTTGGTGTATTTGGTGTTTCCATATTACAACAAGTATTTATTGACACAAGAAAACAACAACTCTCTCTCTCTCTCTCTCTCTCTCTCTCTCTCCCTTGAATGAAGACCCCGGGTAGTCCTCAAAATGTTATAGATAGCAGGCTACGATTTATTTACCTGTCAAAGATGTTTCTCCACTTCGTAGTATTTATGTTTTTGCGATACTGTTTTAAAAAAGGGATGGTTCTTCTTTCATTAATTTTCTTCTCAAAGAGAGACAAAGAGTAGCAATGAAGATTTTAGTTTATGACACCATTAGTGGTTCTAATTTCACACCTGAGACTCTAGGCGCAGAACTCTGAACTGGGAACGAAGTCCACGACAGTTACCACTAAAGACCTAATTTCATAGGAATGTGAAAGGCTTCTGAGGCTCAATAGCTAAATACATGGATATTGAGTCATGAGCCGAGATCATATAGAGTATACTGCGAGTAGGGAGAGGAATTAATACAATGGATTTAGAAGCATCAAACCTCTCTTGTTCGGAAGAATCGAAACACATCAGACAACCAAAGAAGCGAAGAAAAATCTCTGATGGGGCTTCCCTGTGACTAATTTGCAGGGTTGCACTAATTTGAAGTCCTTGTGACTATTACAATAATAATAATAATAATAAGAGAAATGCTAGTGGTAATGTTTGCAATTGCACCCTAAACACATCTACTAATCGTGAAAATCCTTATTGGGAGAAGCTTCAACCTTTGGTTTTAGAGTTGAGACTGCAAGTGTTGCATTAATTCAGAGAAGCTAACCAGGTTGCTAACTCTTTGGCTAATTTTTCCTGTAAAAGAAAAGAGAATCATACATACTAGCAGTAAAAGGGCCATCCTAGAAGGGCTAGGGTAACCTTAAGATGTGACTCTTTGGACATCCCTAGTATTCGTTGTAAGTAATTTTTTTTTGTTTTGATTTTTTGAGGTAAGGTGGTATGTTCCCCTCTTGTACTTCTTTTATTCATCAATAAAATTTCAGGTGCGCTCAGATTCATAGATAAATTCTGGGTAAAAAACAATAATAATTATCAAGGGAAATTTACCAAAACCCTCCGGATCGAAATTTATATAAAATATTCTCCTAAATCTTGTAATAGCTCTGCTTTTTATAATATTTATCACATGATTTCCTAAAACATCATGGAGAGAGACATCCATGCAGAACTGCATTTATTTGTCCCTGAGCTATTAATCTGTACGAAAGATCAGCCCTTATCCTTTTTCCAAGTGAAAAAATTGATTCCATGTTTTAATTGTTATTTATGAACTAGACAAATGTTATCCGACGAGAATCAAGGAACGAAGAAAAATTCTCTTTGATTACTCTTGAGATCAAAAGAAGATGATTTGTGGAGCTATAGAGGGTAGGGAAATGATTTATGCATTCCAGTGTTTTGATAAACATGCGCTCCACTTGTCTGTCGTGTAGTATTTAAAGGGATGTCAGAGGATATTACAGTTCTCAAAAGGCTCTTAAAGCCTTTTAAATGCTATACGACAAACAAGTGAGCGCATGTTTATCAAAACATTGGAGCGCTGAAATCATTTCCCTAGAGGGTAAGGGATATTAAAATGAGTATTTGTTGATGTAGTGTTTCCCTATCAGAATGTGTATTTATCGACAAGAAAGCAACTAGGGCTGTAACAGGGTCGGGTTGGGTCGAGTTTTTCAAAACCCTAGCCCAACCCTGGATCCCATTATCTTGACCCTGACCCTGAGTCAGGGCCGGAAAACCTCAACCCATTACCCACCCTACAGGGTATTGTGCTGGCCCTGGCCCGCCCTGATTGGGCTGGGCTGGGCCGGACCGGCCCTAATTGACCCTAGTGCAAATACCTGTTAAGAGTGCCAAAAATAAAGCAACCATATGGAACAAAATGATCAATAAACAGAGAAAGAGAACAAAGTAAGACAATATGAATTCAACAACATGCGGGCAACAGAGACAATTAATAATAATAATCTAAAGAAACATCAATCCAAGATAATAGAAAACGTTAGCAAAAGAAACATGCACAGATGGTTCAATTCTATAATAGAAAACTCAGGGTCAGGCCGGGTCAGCGTACCCGAGGCATTGACCCAAAACCTGCCTGACCTGAGTCAGGGTAAAAAAAAATGAACCCTGACCCGCCCTCAGGGTTAGAAATCCAGCCCTGACCCTGTTCGGGCTCAGGGCGGGTCAGGGCTGACAGGGCCAAACTTGCACCCCTAAAAGCAACAACTCTCTCTCTCTCTCTCTCTCTCTCTCTCTCTCTCTCTCTGAATGCAAAGCCAGGGCGGACCTCAAAATATTATAGATAGCAGGCCGGGATCAATTTACCTGTCAAAGATGTTTCTCCTTCGTTTTAGTTCGTAGTATTTATGTTTTGCAATATTGTTTTAAAGAAAGGGTTGGTTCTTTTTTCATTAATTTTCTTTTCAAATAGATAGAGAGTAGTGATGAAGATTTTGGTTTATGACACCATTAGTGGGTCTGATATCACACCCAAAGACTTCAGGCAGAGAACTCTGAACTGGGACCGAAGTCCACAATAGTAACCACTAAAGACCTAATTTCAAAGAAGTATGAAAGGCTTTTGAGGCTTAACTGCTAAATACATGGCAATTGAGTCATGGGCTGAGATCAAAAAGATCATACTGCGAGTAGGAAGTGGAGATAATACAATGGACTCCGAAGCATCAGACCTCTCTTGTTCGGAAGAATCAAAACACATTGAAATGGTACCAGACAACCCAAGAAGCAAAGAAAAATCTCTGATGGGGCGTCCTTGTGGCTAATTTGTAAGGTTGCACTTTAATTTAGCATTCCTTGAATAACAACAACAACAACAATAATAATAATAATAATAAGAGAAATGCAAGTTGTAATATCTGCAATTGCACCCTAGACATGTCTACTCATCTTGAAAGTCCTTATTGGAGGAAACTTCAATCTTTGGTTTCAGAGTTGAGGCCGCAAGTGTTGCGTCTATTTAGATGAGCTTTTTCTTTTTTGAGAAGGCAGAGATATGTTGCTCTTATGCCTTTGTCATTTTATAATCTGTAAACAAGTGTGAAAATAATGCTTTTCTTTGAAGGAGGATCCTATACCTTAGAAAGTGAACGCCTGGGTAAATGAGTGTAGACTAGGACAGTTTGGTAGTCAGTCAGAATTTTCTTATTAGTGGTGGTTTGAGCTCATATAACACACCTATTGTGAAACAACCAATTACTCTAAAAGCTGAAGCAGTTAGAGTTGGTCACTCCCTCTGCCCTTCTTCTTTCGGGTTGGCCATTCATGTGGCACCTCTTTTGGGTTGGACGTATAGGATTTGTTGGGTTTTGAATCCAGGACCTATCGTGAGGCAATAGCTCCGATACCATGTGAAATAACCAATTACTCTAAAAGCTCCCATAACTCTAAAAGCTTAAGCTGTTAGAGGTGTTACTTAATCATTTATACTTTCAAAACTTAGACCCTTTTTGTTTAAGATTTCAGAGTCCTTTTCGGAACTTAGAATTTTGAGTATCGGTCACATTCCATTTTTGAAATGGGACTGTCCTTCGGAGTGTCCTAGTTCCTAGTTATATTGTAGGGCTTAAGGTTAGGGAAGGGAAGGAGGACGAAACTTATATTGTAGGGCTTAGGGTTAGGGAAGGGAAGGAGGAAGAAACTCGATATATATATAGAAAAGTGTAGCTACACATACGTGTAGCTAACTTAGCTACACCGACGCCTTAAAATACAATGGGCCCCACATTGTTTCGGTGATGCAAACCATTCATTTGATGGACCCTCACATAGATAGGATGTGCCTAAAAAATCAGCTCCATAGGATCATCCCAACCCTACGCTTTGTGGAGGCAAAAATGGACGTGTAAAAGCCTTCACAAATCTGCCCATTTTTGCCTCCACAGTTTGAAGGGTTGGGATCATCCGATGGAGCTGATTTTTTGGGCACACCCTATCAATGTGAGGGCCTATCAAATGAATGGTTTGGATCACCCAAACAATGTGGTCCCACTGTATTTTAAGGCGTCGGTGTAGCTAAGTTAACTACACGTATGTGTAGCTTCACTTAACTCATATATATATATATATATATATATATATATATATATATAGAGAGAGAGAGAGAGAGAGAGAGAGAGAGTAGTGTTCCTGCGCAGCTGCTCGGATAGCTGCTTCAAAGCATTCATTTGCAAGGCCCTTTCATGGATAGGGTGTGTACTAAAAATCAGCCCCATAGGATCATCCTAACCCAATCAGAGGTGGCTGGGAAAATGGGCAGAAACATGGACACACAGTGTCTGTTCATTTTCCAGATCATCCTAACCCTGCCATTTGTGGAGGGAAAAATGGGCAGAAACATGGACACACAGTGTCTGTCCATCTTCCACTCCAACTTTGATTGGGTTAGGATGATCCTATAGGGCTGATTTTTGGTACACACCATATCCATGGAAGGGCCTTCCAAATGAATGCTTTGGATCCCCCAAAAAATGTGGGCCACATGTGTTTTTGAGCATGTGCTTAGAAACACTTTTCTCATGCTTCATGAAAAGACATAAATGAACAAAAATACGAAGGAATTTTGTATATTTCCGCTCTCCATTCAGATCAGATCTAGGACGCTCCATCGGATTTTGTGACCACATCTAGGTCACAATCCGAAATAATTTCGATCCTTACGATATGGATCAATGAATATGGTTTGGATCCTGCTGCTCTACCCAAATACTGTCCATTAACATTCGGATCTGATGGATCGTTGGATCCATTGGACTTCATTAACATCCCTAGGCCCTAGCCCTATAGTTGAGAGATGGATGAGGGTGATGCTGGTCCCGGTTCATCAGGACCACGTAATCCACCTTACTTTGGAAGTGATCGTCTTCTATTACTGGCCCTGTTTGGACTGATGAAAATTATTTCTTTCTACAATTTGGTGGAGCATAATAATATGATTATGGTTGATTCAGAGGTATGTCATAGTATAATGAAGCTCTGTCTAAGTAAAAATTGAATAGGATTGGTACGAGTTATCCTTTTTCATGTCTAAGTAGGTTATTTTGGAAATAATTTTCCTTTACAAACTTTTCCTGAAAGTTCCAACAATCTAAATAGGGACTAATAAGTAATTTATTAGTAGGGATTTGCTAGCCAATTTCGCAGAAAGCCATTTCTCATATGGCTTTTGCATAAATTAGTCTGCAAATCCCTAATTCTCGTGGAATATAAGCGCCCGTTTGGATACCTCATATTTTGTATTTGGATTTGGAATTGAGTTTTGAATACAAAATGAGTAGGTCCACCCAGCTCATGTTGAGAGAGAGAGAGAGAGAGAGAGAGAGAGAGACTTCCAACTGGAGGGGAGAGGTTGAGGAGCAAAAGGGGCTGCCAGATATGTGGATTTCCATTTTCACAGCATTTTTGGAAATCTGATTATTTTCACTATCACACTCTGACTTGGAAATCAAGGATTTGATCCAGATCCAAATCACAATGCAAAAGTGAGAAATCCAAATCATAATCTTCTCGGCATCCAAATGAGCCCTAAAGTCAAATTTGACATGTTACATTTGAACTAAACATGCCAAAAAATCAAATTGTGCGGCAAAGGGAAATTTCGTTTTCCCTTTGGTAATTGTCATCATCACTTTCTAATAAACCGGTAGGGTCCCCGCCAAACCCCACCTTACGTATAAAAAAAACAAAAAAAAATCTCCATGGGATGATCCTAATCTATATAGAGGTTTCTATAATGTGCGGGTCCCTCTTCAGATGAGAGGGTTAGGACTTAGATCATCCCATGGAAATGATTCACGAGGTACAGCCTGTCTTTTCCTTTTTTTCAACCGGTTTGTCAGCGCTTTTTAAGTAAGGAAAACCCTTCTCAGCTCTTTAAATAATAAAGACAAGATGGGTCAGTGCCACTATCAAAACATGACTCTGCTGATATCATTGGATTTATATCTTTCTAGAAATTTCGTTGGTGTTGTGGGCCCTACAAACCTCCTACAAATCTACAATCAGGCCTTTTTGGTAAAAGATCCTTCTCCTTTTTTTGGGACCCATACATTGAACTCTGAAAACCGACGTAAGCCTTTCCCCCTTTCCCCTGTTTTTCTGTTCAGAAGATTTTATTCTCTGGAGTCTAGACCGGTTTTAGTTTTCTTTGTCTTTATATATGTTCCTTCTCTTCCCAATTCAACAATACCCGTTTCAACACTTTGATTAAGCATGGAAGAGGCCAAGGGTAAGAAGACTGAACTTTTATTTGTTTTTCTTATTTGGGTTTTGGGTTGCATTATCATCTCTTGTTTTTCTTTCTCTTTTCTTTTTTTTTTTTTTTTTTTTTGAAATGGTAAAAAAAATTGAACAGTTTGTATTGTGAGAATTTGAAGTGGGAATTCTCAGATGGGTCGGTTTTTTTATTTATTGTGATGAACATTGTACTTGATTTTGTTCTTTTTTCTTTCATTTGCAGTTTTATTTTTCTGTATGGGTATGACTAGGATGGTATGCAGAGTATTACTTGTAGATTTTGCATTAGGAACTCAGATTGGTTGTTTCTTCTCTTTCTTTCCTTTTTCTTTTTTCCTGTGTGGATTATTACCCTGCTTTATTTTAGGATCTTCCTTTTTCTCTATTTCTTGTTCATTGTTTGGATTGAAACTAAACTACTGGTTTGTGGGATTTGGAGGGGGGGAATCCCAGATGGATCAGATTTCGACTTCCAAGTAGAATTATGCTTATATATTTGTGCCAACATTAATTTTTTATTATTTTTGTTATTTCCCCTCTTTCATAGGTTTTTGTAGGAATCTAGTTTCTGGAATATCTACTTGGCAATCTGGAATAAATCTTTTCTTAATATATTAATTTCTAGTCTAACTATATTTTTATGTTGATTATTGGTGTTATTTTCATCCTTTTTTCTTCTTCTCTTTCATGGGTATTTGTAGAATTGTTACTGTAAGCTTTATTTTTATAGTTTGTGGAATTTGGTCCTGGAAACGTTAAGGGGTGAGCCTTGGCGCAACGGTAAGGTTGCTCCATTGTGACCTGGTCACGGGTTCGAGTCACGGAAACAGCCTCTCTGCAAAGCAGGGCTGCGTACATCTAGCCCTCCCAGACCCCACAATGGCGGGACCCTCGTGCACTGGGCCGCCTCCCTTTTTATCACAAGTCTCTCTTTCGTCATCATTTATTTTCTTCTCCTTCATCTGCATTAAGATTACAGGATTTATTTTTACAGTTTGCAAATTTAGGAGCCAGAATTCTTAGATCGGTCATACTCTTCTCTTTTCTCTTTATGAAGTATTGGTTGATAAGATTATTTATCTCCCACGTCTTTCTCATTTTTGTCGTATTTCTTTTTCTTTTCATTTTTCTGACGGATACATAGAGGATGGAAATACAAGGCCCTATTGAATTCAACGCATCCCAGTCGGATATCATGTTCTCCTGTTTCCTTGTCTCTACAATACACATAGGCACCACTTTAATTGATATGAGCCATTCATGTGGTGGGATTCACCTTGGATTGCCCGGAGCCCGAAAATCAATCATCCAAATCATGTGTTTAATGGCCTTTTGGCCATTGAATCCGGACTATTGTATATTTATATGTCTTACCTTTTTTCTGATGGATCTTGATCAAACAGTTAGGATCACCCGGTCATAATGATCTTCAGGCAGTGAACCATCTATGGTGAGGCTTATCACATGAATAGTTAAGAGAAACAGTGATTGGCTCCACATGTAATGAATAAACTGGAAAGCATGGCAATACGATGGCATCATAGGGAGAGGGATCGGAAGTTCTCAGATGTGTCAAGTTTCAACTATTGTATTACAACTACAACAAGATACTTTTTTTTCTGTTGTATGTGAAATTAGGAGGGTTAACTCTTAGGAATACTGCTTTTCTTGATGTAGAGTTATGCGTGACTCACTTTTTTCATCCTCTCCCTCCCCTTCCTCTTTCTGTTCTTTTAACTTTTCCTGATGTTTGTACTTTGTAGGATTGCCATAAGTCATTTATTTAACTTGTGAAATTAAGATTGGGAATTTTATTTTGATTTGTGGCCTGTGTTTTGGTATATTGAAGGACCATCTTGATTGATATGAACCATTCATGTGGTGGGCTCCACAACCTTGGACTGCCCGTCACTCAAACATCAACCATCCAAATCATGCGTTCAAAGGATTTTTGGCCATTAAATTCTGATGGTTGCATGTTCTTTTTTTCTTACCCTTTTCTTGATGGGACAGGCAGAATCAGCTGATCATAATGTTCTTCAGGCAGTGAACATCCAAGATGAGGCCTATCGCATGAATGGTTTAGATTGGTCATTTATTTAGAATTATGCTTGACTTATGTGTTTTTTGAGCTATAGTATTAAAAGTGGGAATTTTAAGATCTATTGGAATGTGCAGCCTATGTTATTTATTTGTTTTGTACGCCCTTCATGGAGCTCACATGCTATATTTTTCTTTTAATGGTATATGTGAGTTGCAATGAGTGAGTGGAAGCTATAGTGATTGTTTGTAAAGTTGGGAATTGGAATTCATAGATGGGTCAGATTTTTTAGTTGTTCCTTTCGATTTGTTTGATCTTCATCGCCCTTTCTCGTTTAGCTCTTTTTCCTCTTTTCTGTTTTTTGTGTAAGACTGTAATGAGATTTTTTTTAAAAATGGACTGTAATGAGATTTATATGCTAATGGACTTCTAAAACATTGTCGTTTTTGTTGTTGAATTGTGTTTGATTCATGTTTCCTTCTTTCTTTCTTTTTTCCTTCAATCCGTTCATTTTTCAGTGCTGGAATCCAAGGATGGAACTATTGCTGTTGCTTCCACATTTTCTGGCCATCAACAAGGTAATGGGTGCCACATTTTCGGCTCTCTTTATCCTATATAAGCTCAAATTTGTATATTTTTTTGAAAAAAGAAATGCTCAATCATGGTTTAAACTTTAAATGAAGCATGGGCATTAATGGTTTACTTGGACAATTTCTTTGTTTTTGTGGATTATCGGAGGACTCCTTTTTTAATAGTTCTAATAAAAAAAAAAGGCAGCCTAGTGCACGAGGCTCCAGCCATTGCAGGGTCTAGGGAGGGCTAGATGTACGCAGCCTTACCCCTGCTTTCCAAAGAAGCTGTTTCCGTGACTCGAACCCGTGACTACCAAGTCACAATGGAGCAACCTTACCGTTGCGCCAAAGTTCTAATACCATTTAAAATTATTTGAAAATAAAACGTATGGTTGTTGATATGTATTGCATTGTTTGGTCATGGATCAATTAGCTGTTCAAGATAGAGATCACAAATTCTTATCGAAAGCCGTCGAAGAAGCTTACAACGGGGTTGATTGTGGAGATGGAGGCCCTTTTGGTGCTGTCGTTGTTTGTAATGATGAAATAGTTGCGAGTTGTCATAACATGGTTTTGAAGAGCACAGATCCAACTGCCCATGCCGAAGTGACCGCAATAAGAGAGGTAAGACCCTGAAAGTAGCTTATTTTGTGAACAATTGGCTATATCTCTTGCGGTTTTAAACCTCTAACTGTGTTCTTTGTTTATTGGTATCCAATTTGGTAACTTTTTTTATTTGAAAGATCAAGATATTATTTCCAATTTGTTAACCAAAATGGGTTGTGGAAACTTTGGCTTACAAATCAGTGAGAATCAATTAACTCTGGTTTCATTGCTGGATCTTTCTCTATCTAGTCACTATTGATACCTAATATTTAGGCCAGAATTGAGTGACCCTATATTATCGGCCCATCTATCTTTGGTCATTCTTTAGGATTTGGGGTAACTCCTTCATGATTTGAACGTAATTATTTGGAATTCTCTAGCAGGCTAATACAACTATTTTTTTCCTATTATATGTTAAGCTTCAACATCCAAATGAAACATATTATTATGGGTAAATGTGATATTTTTTAATGTGTAAACGTAATTATTTGGTTTATTATTTATAAAAGGAAAAGAAATGTATCGACATGTTGGTTATTGTTTCTTGTTTGTTTAGAAGATTGGCTTGTGAAGGGTCATTTATATTCTCTATTAGGGTGTACCTATGTCTTAACATATTCGTATATATTTCAGCTGTTAGGACATGAACAGAATAGATCAGAATTTTAATCGCTTTCATGAGATCAAGGGGAGAGAAGTAGAATTAGTTAAAAGCTTCTCAACAGAGAACTGCAGTTCCATTTTCTAGATTTGAAGTTCAAACGTCAAACTCTGTAACATCACCTACCATATGAAGAAGGAGGAAAAAAAGAATCAAACCTCATCATGAACAGATCCAACCCTGCCTACCTTTATATTTACTATGTCTGTGCTTGATTATGGAAGACTTATTTAGAGTTTTAGGAGCTTTCACTTGTAGAAAAGAAGTCATTGAATAGATTTATGCGTAATTAGTGAGAAACCTTTGGAGTTATGCGTAATTACAATGAAATTGAAATGCCTTGAGAGGGTCAGAAAAGTGTTCGAGAAACAAAAGGAAAAACATTGCAAGAAATTTGAAGAAACAGTTCTGACCAAGCACATACGCAAACCTTCATACACCCAAAACTCCAAACCTTAATTTGCAGACCGTATTAGTTTCAACTGAGAAAAACAAGATTTGAAGAGAGAATAAACGGATCGATGTTAGATTCACAAAATTTTGGGATTTTTTCATTTTACGTAAATTTTTTATTTATTTTCTCATTTTTCTGTATGGATTAGTTATTATACATCACAAATAGTGATGTGTTGTTTTCCATGTTTGGGCATTATTTATGTGGATTTTATTATTATCTCTTTTTTCTACTCTTGTAATATTTATCTTTTATTGATAGATTTATGTGTAACGTATTGTTTGATTGTTTTATTCTATAGGCTAGATCTATCACGTTATACTTTTCGGTCCATGTGTCCATTTCTTACGAACTCTTGTTACTTTTTTGCATTTTGTCATATTTTTTAAAATTTTAATAATTGAATTTCTTTTATATTTGATATTTTAGAAATTTTTAGCTTGATCTATGTGTGTGGGCTTGTTCTTGATTATTTTACTGTTTTTAATGATATTTATTATTATTTTTTTACTTTTTGACAATTTTTTAAGGGCAGTGATAAATTGATCCCCTGATATCTCAATCGACCCCCATGTCTCTCTCTCTCTCTATATATATATATATATATATCTCTCTCTCTAAGCACTGCCCCATGTGGGGGTCGATTTAAGATATATGGGGGTCGATTTATCACTGCCCTTTTTTAAATATGATATTTCTTAGTACCTATGTAGTTATGTTAGTGTTTTAGCTACTTTGATTGTTTATTTGATAATTTCTTTCGTTAAAATATTTTTTCTACTCTTAATTCAAGTAGTAGCAAAAAAACTTGAGAGAAGCCCACTTAAATGTGGCTGATACCCTTACTAAAAGTAAATGCATAAGTGTGGTCGATACTTTTCGTTTCGGCCTCCGACTGACACGCTGACTGATACTGATATTTTGAAACTCGGTTGTAATTGCAACAATTATTTCCCAAGGGCCAAGGACATTTATGACTTGGTCTTTTAGTAGCTGGTTTTTAAAATAAAAAAAATTGAATGGAGCACATAATGAAACCATGGTTCTCATACATGTGTAGGGGTCTATTTAAAAAATTGGGACACTTGGCAATGTGTACCAAAATACCACCCATGGTTTCTTATCCTTATAATGCAGTGAATGGCAGCGGAAAGCACTAGAGTTCCTGCAAGAATGGTTCTCATACATGTGTAGGGGTCTATTTAAATCTTAGTAGGTTAACATGGTCTCAACCACGTGTTCTATGAACAAGTTTAGTGTGGAAAGGAATGTATTCAAGGCAAAGTTAATTGTAGATGTCATCATATCTACTACACAGCATGAGTTATGCTCAGCCATCCTCGACAATTGTGTGATTGATCCTTAATGTCCTCTTAGCACATGGGCATATGGTAATATTAGGTGTCTCCAAAGATCTAGACAACCTCATCATAGATGGGGTCTTACCCTGATCACTAGGTAACCAAGGGTACCCTACATCTTGTGAAGGTTTTATCCGAAGTTCCGAATGTCCCTCATGTTGGGATGTCTACCTTGTGTCTGGGTCTGGACCCGACACTGTTAGTGTAAGGTTTAGTTCTTTTTTTACATCCCACATACATTATGTTTTGAGATTGGCTATGCTACTATTTCTTGATTCTGAAGAGGACTTCGATTTCACCACTTGTAATGTTTATCAGGTTTTCTAGCAAATTGGATATGCTCGTGACAGTTTGAAATATGCTAATTTCTTATGGCATGTTTACTTTTCAGAGAAAAAAAAAGTGAAGTGATATATTCGCCCCTTTTTCTTCCCAGGGCCACCCAATGTTTGAAATATGTTAGTTTCTTGTGTCGAGTTGTGTGACATGTTTAAAATCTGTTAGTTTGCTGTGGCATGTTTGATATGCTTTAGTTTCTTATGGCATGTTTTGTAGATCAGAGTGTATTAAAATAGTTTCACATTACTTTTAAACTTTGTCCATATTCCACACAATCCTTGTTGGGGGTTCCACGTGAAAGCAAAGATCCCACATCGGTAAAGTGAGAGATGTGGATGGGCTTTATAAGGGCTTGGGCACCCTCCCCTTAATGGCTAGCTTTTGAGGGTGAGTTCTACCCGGGTCCCAACAATCCTTTCATCTGTACAAATGCTTGTGTGTTTTAATTAATGCTACTACTTTATTATAAGGTGGAAGATGCCACATATTGCAGTTTTCCAAGAGCTCTTTTTGGGTCTTGGCACCATTGCATGAAATTGTGAATATTTTATCTTTGACATCCATATGGATTTTGCAAATGACCTAATACATATTCCTTTTTAGGCGTGCAAAAAACTCAATCAAATCGAGCTTTCTGATTGCGAAATATATGCATCCTGTGAACCTTGTCCGATGTGCTTTGGCGCCATTCATCTTTCACGAATTAAGGTAGCACTCTATCCCTTACTCATTTTCTCTTATCATAACTGATCAAAGAAAAACAGAGGTAATTTGGGTCGGGTTGTGTTGAGCTTTTTCTTAAAAATGAATTGGAAACCCGGCTCGATTTTATGGCAAAGCTCAACCAAAATTCCCTAAAATCGACCCGAGTTGCACCCTCAAAGGAAAAGAAATCTTGTCATGACTACTTACATCTATCCAATCTTTTTGGCTGATTTTGTAATTGGGTGTTGCATGTTCTACTCTTATGTTACAGAGGTTGGTGTACGGAGCAAAGGCAGAGGCTGCAATAGCTATTGGGTTTGATGATTTTATTGCAGATGCATTAAGGGGCACTGGATTCTACCAAAAGGCCCAATTGGAGATTAAAAAGGCTGATGGGAATGGTGCCATCATTGCTGAACAAGTCTTTGAGAAGACCAAGGAGAAGTTTAGAATGTATTGATATCTCCATGGAATGACTTGAAACATTCTCGTTTATGCTACTTAAAATAAATATATTTCTCCATTTTCAATACATGGTTTCATTGTCTTTTTTGTTCTTATTCTAATCTTCTGTTATCGTTTGAAAAGTGAATACCCAGCCTCTAGTTTCTACTCACACAAGTCAAATAAGCAGCCATTTGCTAGTGGGAAGGTGAATATCATGCTTAGCTATGAAGGCAAATATAGCTATGAATTTCTTCCTAATTGATCAACATGTGCTGGAATTTTACCTTCAATGTGAAGGTTTTAGAAGGGACCTTATCTTTTAGGTGTGAAACCCATCTGAGAAAGATCAATCAATGGTAAAAGGCACTTTTTGGGTCCTACATGGGGGCATAGGTGGGCATGTATTACCGGAAAATTGCTGCAGTCCAAATAGGGACTGCAAAAATCCATGGGTTAGCTTTTCTTGATGGAACCATAAATCAGGCCTTACGGAAAAGCTTGATCGGATTGAAAATAAACATCAGAAAACAAAAAAATCTATGAAGATGACTAGAATCACTGTAATGGGTATCAGGATAAATAAAAAACTAATGAAGTTACAGCCAAAATCTCTAGCAAAAATGTCTACTCTCAAGGCTTTAATTATAACTCAACCCCTGATCTAACATCTATTTTGACTTGATAACTCTTTAAAAACCCTAATAAAGACTAGTAAAACCCAACTTACAGATATATATGGGGGTCCATTTATCACTGCCCATAATATATATGGGCGCCCTTGCAGCTGGTGTTTTCAAGGGCTCCCTCTACTTTTTCATTCCTCAAATAAATGGAAAAACAGAGAGAGAGAGAGAGAGCGGGAAATGGTCTCATTTAAATCTAAAATCGATCCTTTGGCGCGAAATCTAGGGTTTTTTACTTCGATCTAGGGTTTTTTTCTTCAAGCTAGGGCGTTTTTCTTCGATCTACGGTTTCTTCTGACAGATTGGGAATTTCTAAGAGATGTTTGCGAGCCAATTTGATGGTAACACTCTTCTCAGGAGGCGGATTCATGCCTTCTCAGTCAACTCAAAATGCCGATCTCGGTTTTTCTCCAGCCAAAGTAAGCGATTTTTCCTATTTCAATTTCCATCACTTTTTCTCTTCCTACTTTATATTTCAAAAATTCTCTTTCATTGGATTGCAGAGTCGCATTAATCAATGCTTGCTTCCTCTGACGGTGAAGCAGATCAGCGAAACTTATCAATCTGATGATAAATCCAACTTTGTGATTGATGACATTGAAGTGAACAATGTATGGTTTCTCCAAACCTAGACAGATTCTTTGTACTTTGGTTTTATTTTTCATTTGGGAAGTTATGATTTTAGGATGTTTTTGGAATGACTGGGGATTGTAGGTTTTGCTGCTTGGAATGGTGAGTAGTAAAGTTGAAAAGGTTACGGATGTCTCTTTCATTCTCGATGATGGGATGGGGACGGGACGGATTGAAGTTCATAGATTGTGAATTTTTCATTTTGTTTAGATTTTGTTTCACCTTTTTTGCTATAATTTTTGGAGGATATAATTCATTTGTTTATTGTGAAACACTTCCCCTCACATGTGGCCCCTCTTTTTTTGGGTTGTCCATACACGTGGATTTTTAATATCAAGGAGTTTTTGGGTTTTGAACTCAGGACCTGCTGTGAGGCAATAGCTCTTATACCACGTGAAAACAACCACTTACTCCAACAGCTTATGCCCTTAGAGTTGGTGTTTTTTTTTTGAAATGGTGAAAAATATCATAAAAAGAACAGGGGGGGACCGAGATGGACCACACCCGAGAATACAGGAAACAAGAAAAAGAAAGAAAAATTACAAAATAATACTCACGGAGGGAGAAAATCAAACCATTCCAATTCCGAACGACTAACTCCACCCCTAGCCAAACCATCCGCCTCTCCATTAGCGGACCTCCGCACATGATTAAACACAATACTCGAACCCGAGATTAAATCCTCTATTTCATCAAAAATAGAATAGAATCTCCATGGAGGCAACACCGCCCTACTTAACCACCGAATCACATTGAGTGAATCACCCTCCACAATAGTTTTGTCCATGTTCTCTCTATCAATTCTTTTGATACCTTGATAAGCCGCCTTTATTTCGGCCTCCGAAGCATCACATATTCCAAGAGGGCCAGAATAAGCCCACACAACTCCACCACAATCATTGCGAAACACACCTCCAACCCCGGCCGGTCCCGGGTTTCCAAGACTCGAACCATCAAAATTCATTTTAAGCATTCCACAAGGAGGAGTCTCCCACCGTTGAGCAATCCGAGGCCTATTATCCGAACTAAAACAAACTTCCTTCCACCCCTCCCAAAGGTCATAAGCCGATACAAAACGGAAAGCCGAAAGACATCTCGCCCTTAGAGTTGGTGTTATTTAATAATTTATACTCTAACAACTTAATTGGTTGTTTTCACGTGGTATCAGAACTATTGCCTCGAGTTGGTGTTTTTTAATAACTTATACTCCAACAACTTAATTAGTTGTTTTCACGTGGTATCAGAACTATTGCCTTAAGGCACAACAACTCCATATTAAAAATCCACGTGTATGGCCAACCTTCAAAAAAAAGAGGGGGCCACATATGAAGCGGAGTGTTGAAATGTAAATTATTAACTAACACCAACTCTATCAGCTTAAGCTTTTGGAGTAATTGGTTGTTTCACATTTATTGTATTGCTTTGTTAGCTGAATTAAAACCAGGGTGATTTGGATGGTTTTTCAGGACAAATGATTCTGCAGAGTCAAATGAAGTCGCTGTTATTCAGTAAGTTTTTATCTCAATTCCTTTTTCCTCTTGTGGGTTGGTTATTTATGTGCTCTCCCCTTGTTTTTCGTTAAATATATAAGGATGTTAATGTTTGCAATAGATTTCGGCATTGAAATTATCTACATGTCTTCATCGGACCCATTGATTTCAATTTTTTTTTATCATTGTAATATTGCTTTGTACAATGCACTGCATTAGACTTCAGACGGTTTATATGTGTTAAAAATATAAAAGATAAATAATGCCTTTCTCCAACAGAAGCTATTGGAGAAGTTGGTAAGTTAACATGGTATCAGAGCCAAAGGTCTTGAGTTCAAACCTCCCGGATAGCAAAAATCTACATGCGTTGGTCGGCTCCAACAGCTTAAGCTTTTGGAGTAAAGTGTAGTTTACATGGTATCAGAGCTTAAGCTGTTGGAGAAAGGCGTTATTTATCTTTTGTACTTTAACACTCCCCCGCACGTGTGGCCTACTTGGCAAACACGTGGCACATGTGGTCCCACTTTGGGCCGACCATCGCATGTGGATTTTTGCTATCCGGGAGGTTTGAACTCGAGACCTTTGGCACATGTAGTCCCACTTTGGTAAGTTAACATGGTATCAGAGCCAAAGGTCTCGAGTTCAAACCTCCCGGATAGCAAAAATCCACATGCGATGGTCGGCCCAAAGTGGGATCACATGTGCCACGTGTTTGCCAAGTAAGCCACACGTGCGGGGGAGTGTATAAAAGATATATAACGCCTTTCTCCAATAGCTTAAGCTTTTGGAGAAGTTGGTAAGTTAACTTGGTATCAGAGCCAAAGGTTTCGAGTTCAAACCTCCCGATAGCAAAAATCCACATGCGATGGTCGGCCCAAAGTGGGACCACATGTGCCACGTGTTTGCCAAGTGGGCTACACGTGCGGGGGAGTGTTAAAGTATAAAAGATAAATAACGCATTAATGATTGTTTTATTTTTTTTTCTGATGGTAGGAATGGGATATATGTTAGAGTTAATGGCCACTTGAAAGCTTTTCAAGGAAAAAAGCATGTTGCGGCCTTTTCTGCTCGGTTTGTGTTTAATGTTTCTGCAATTTTATTTCTTTAGGCTAATGATTATAGATCAATGCATTGTTCTATTAGCATGTTCAGGCCATAAAATAGATTAAGTCTGTACTGTTGAAGTTACATGTATTTTTTTTGTCTGGTTAGCTTTGAGGTTTTATATTGGCTCATTTGGATTTTCATCATCATCATCTTTTTAATGTTTGAATTAGGCTGCGATTAGTATCCTCTTGAACACTTTTTTCTTGGTAGAAAATGTAGCATTTTAGGTCCTGTTTTTCATATTAAGACAACCGATTTTCAGCCCAAAACCTATTATTGGACTCAAAACCTCTTGAACACTTTTTCATATTTAGAAAATGTAGCATTTTAGGTCCTGTTCGTTTCAGATTATGTCAACAGATTGTCAATTTTGAAATTCGGTTCCTAATGAGCAACAAAATACAAACAATTGATTAATATGTTTACTCTTCCTGTTTCTGTTTATTTTCTTAGTTCTCTGTGGATAAGGGCATGGATAAGTCAAGCGACTTTGACCAAATGATCTTGGCAACCTTTCTTGAACCCAACGCCAAGTGATTTATCTATAACAATTCTATTCGTACCATTTTAAGAGGACTGGTTTAGTAGTGCTTGGTTGTTCCCCAATGGGTACTTGGCCATCTTGATTGGTGCAAGTGATGGATCCGATACCAAAATGTGGGAAATCACGTGTCATTTCCGGGGTTCCCTACTACCAATGAGAGTCCAATTGTTTCAACAACTGTGTGATATCGAGCTCATATCATTTAATGTTTTTGCTTTAATAATTGAAATGGAATCATGGGATATGAAATAATTAAATTCCCAACATTTCATTGATTGGTTTGCTTTTCTTTTAACTAAGTAAATCCTACTCTACTCAACATGATGTGGTCGAGTACTCAGTTGACATGGCTGAGTACTTGGTGGATGCGTTTATAACTCGGGAAGGTCAGAGGAGTTTTGATTGAATTTGTAGGGCAAAATGCGGCCAAGGTAAATGGGGGTCGACTTGGAGGTGTTTTGAAACCATGCTCCCAGGGGCATTGGAAGGGTGAATAACTGAATAAGAGCTATATAAACAGAAAAAGCTGCATTCAAGTGTATCACTTTAATCATTAATCATAATAAGTTCCGAATGTGTCGGATTTCTTGTCTGGTGTTGTGAATCTTGTGACATGTGGGCTCTTTCTACATTTCAGTGCTGAAGAAAGTGGATTACATGTGGATGAGATTGCCAAGCGGCTAGGTGTCCCAAAGAATAAAGTCATGTAACTCTCTCTCTCTCTCTCTCTCTCTCTCTCCAACACACACAAACACACTTTCATGATCTCATCTGCTCATGCATAACTGTGTCTCTGGATGATCCAGGGAGTCTATTAATTACTATATTGACATGGGCAATATGTATTCAACAATTGATGATGATCATTTCAAGTCGACACATGATGGCTGATTCACACTGGTATTTCTCCGCTCTCTCTCTCTCTCTCTCTCTCTTGAATGGTGGTATTTGTCTTCTCTCTATTGATGAAAAGAAGAATAGAGTGCACTATGTTTTTGTAATTGAAGAGTGCTGCATTCTGATATGGATTCTTTTATGCATGTTATAATGGGGTTTCAATTTCATGTTTCTCTAAATTCAATCTGAACACATTTCTTCAAGGGGAATAGTTGGGTGAAGGACGCCCATGGCAGTGACGGTCTGCCCTTTACCCCACTATTGATCTCATTACCTTAGAAAGTGCAAAAGCAAGTGGAACCCATCTTCTAGTTTCTGTCTTTCTGATATCCTTGAAGAGTACTTGGCTGGCATTCGATATTCATCGGTGGAAGGGTGTTTTTTTTTTTTATGGGCCTGGTGGAGGGGTGTTAAACTGAAACATGTGATTTCTCATGATGAAAAAGCAACATACTTGATTTTCATGCAATACATTTACGAGAGTCGGGGATAAATCTAGTTTTTTTAGACATTATTTGTCACATCAAGAAAGAACTAGCATCTGAAATCATCCTAACCGACTAAAAGTTTCTAAATTTAGAATCATTTTTTGGAATAAAAAAGTGCATGAATTTAATTTCTGAATATCCACCCCTAGGTCCCGCCACATCAACAAGCCAGTATTTTTATATCAACCTTGGGTCCCACATGAGACGTGTATGCGATTGAGACCATTTGCCACAGTGGCCACATGGCGGGGCCTACTCTAAAATCAACCAATAATCAAGCAATTATGTGGTGGCCCGCTGAAAAATACAATTAGGTCCTACCCGTTTTTTATTTTAAGAATTAAACACAATTATGCCAATTCCTACTCAAAATTCCTCGAAATCCAAAACGAAGGGAGCCTTAATACATCCAGAGAGTTATCAAGAGGCAATAAGGAATCAGAAAAATAAGACAGAATATATATAGAACAATATTAGAAAGCAGAGACTTTAGAGCATAAAATACAGTATTTTTCAAAAGATACAGTGGGGCCCACTTCAAAGGACTTCTTGTCTCAGGCCCCATATAAAATCTCGAGAAAGCAAAGCATATCGAGAGGTGAATCTATATTGCATAGGTGTGCCCCCATTTAAAATTTATCAAAATTAGAAACTAAGTGGGATAGTTAACTACTTCTCGTCTCTGTAAAATAGAAACTAAGAATCCTATTCACTCAGGGAGAGAAAAATTTATCAAAATTAGAAACTAAGTGGGATAGTTTACTATTTCTCGTCTTTATAAAATAGAAACTAAGACTCATCTTATTCACTCAAGGAGAGAAATTTTTGGTAGTTTCTTTGAATTAGGATCCCAAAGAAAGACTTCAAGCTTCATCCATAGTTTTTCCCCTTCAGTGTCTATTCAAGTTCACGTGTGTATCCAAAAAAAAAAAAAAAAAAAAAAAACTGTCTCTTTCACGCCCTCTTAGGTTTTGAGATACTTTTTTTTACCAATACAGAAGGCTCTTTTCAAGATGAGAGGGATTGAGTATAAAAGCTTCTTCCATGAATGTACACAAGTTTCTTCTCGAGATGAGATGGATTCAGAAGAAAAGGACCTTCAATTTATCCATGCTAATACGTCTGTTTCCTTGGAACTTCATCGGGATATCAGTAATCTTGCCCTCCTTCCCGTAAAGTCTCTCTTCAAATTCAACTGTGTTTCTAAAAAATTTCACGCCTTGATAACCTCACCCACCTTTGATAAAGTTCGTTTGGAGCTTCGAAGGTTTGACATCGATGGGCTTTTCTACAATGGCGGGCCCCGACATGACTACTTTTGGAATTGGCGATATGAAGATTGAGACATACATAACCCAATACCTTTAGAAGGCGGCGATGACTATGTTACAAATATTAGGCTGAGTTTTTTATCGGATGCCACCAAGATGGAAGACCACGAACGTGTGTTTAATTCTTGTAATGGGTTAGTCTTATGCAAGCAAATATTGTGTAGGGAGAAAATTTTGTGTGTTTAACCCTCTCACCAAGAGATATGTCACTCTTCCATATTGGCCTAAACATACGCATCCAGAGACTCAAGTCGAGTTTGCTTTGATCGCTGATCATCTATTGACAAACACCTACAGAGTGGTATGTCTAATTGAACCTAAGAAGGGGTACTCTAACGCTGAGATTTTAATTTTTTCCTCGGAAACAAGCAGGTGGAAAGATTCATCTTTGAGTCTTCCATCATCGTATTGTAGTGGTTTAGGACACTCGAAGGCTTACTTCAAAGGAGCTCTTTATTGGGATTGCTTGGAGGGGTATGCTCTTGTTTGTTATCTCATGGAAGATTCTGTTAGGCTAATTGAGGTTCCGACGATGCTGTATGGGAGAAGTCTTTGGGTTTCACGAAGAGGGGAGCTTCTTTTTGGTTGCCATGCTTACAATAGTGAGTTTGAAATATGGGCTCTCAATTTTAATAGGGACAAGTTTGAGCCTCAACATTGTGTGGAATTTGAGAATTTAATTGAAGATCTCTGTAACATCCACACGGAGCTTGGTGGTGAGGGAATATTAGTGTTCCTAAAACCTAGTACGGTGAGGGTTCGTAGCGATTCTTTGATTAGAATCCTTGCTTGCAATGTGGGTCTGGATGCTATTTTCTTGCTGGTACCACAGGCAATCGTCTGTTATCACGTAAGCACGAGAAGTTTAACGACGATTCAGGGTCTTCCGGTTGGGAAATTTGAGTCGGAAATTCGCGTGTTTCCTTACAAGATCACCTCTGCCATCTTGCCTTCGCAACTGAGGGATCATGATCATGCAAAGGTGAGCTTCAACAATGTAATTCTACTTCTTTTCTTTAATGGAATATCATTATGAGGTTGTTTGATTGAAAATTATGTTGGATAGGATGTATTCTAGGATGCAAATCATTCATTTCCTTTCTCAGGTATAGAAATAATGTATATTAAAACTTGTCAAGAACGACACATCTTAGAATACAAGACAAACTGAAATAATGTCCTATAATTAAAACACCTAGACAATCAATCATAACCCAATTTGATCTATGTTCACTTTCTTCTATTCGTCAATTGGGGAATGATATTTTGACACTCAAAGCTAAAGAGGCAGAACAGTATTGCTCTGAAACAGAGGAATGAAGGGAAGTTAAGCAAGAAGAAACTAGAATCCAGGAACCTCAACCTCTTAAAAAGGACATTATATCAATCAAGAAAATTCATTTCAAGGAACTGCTTGCGGAAAGGAAAAGCAAACTCCCCAACCCTACGAAAATGAAACTTGGCAGGAGGTGAGTAGAAAGAACTACCAGAATTTGCAGAAGAGACAAAGAGCTATGAAGTTGAGTCAAAGTATGATAAATCATACGCCCTTGATTATTAGTGGTTCTTGAGATACTACTTTGTGCTTCGACTTTTCCTTAGATATTGCTTATAAGGGTATGTCTTGTATTTGTTCTCTTGATCTTTATCCGTATTTAGTGTTTTGTATATTGATTGTAGGGAAATGATATTCCCCCTCTTTTAAGGAAGATACGTTCAAGGGGGTGAATTTATCCTCAAGCAGTGAACCGTATTCTCTTTTGGGGGGGGGGGGGGGGGGGGGGGTATCACTCCATTTGATTGTAATATCTTTCCCATTCTAATAAACCGGTAGGGGTCCCCGCCAAACCCCAACTTACCTTCTTTTTTTTTCTTTTTTCTTTTTTTAAAAAAAGGGCAATCTGGCCTAAGGCCTTCAAGAAAAAAAATTTCTTAAAAATTTTAAGAAAAATGATGGCCTAAGGCCTTCAAGAAAAATTGGTGGTCCATCAAATCCCAAAATTTTTAAATCAAAAGGTGAAGATGTAATTAACAGCCTAGATAGGTGGAGTTATGTACCCGCAAATATCAACTTGGGCTGGGTTGGGTCAGGCTGAGGCCAACATTAGTCCAATATGAGATAGCATTCCCTCAACTTTAACCGAACCTTAGTTCGAGGATGGTCAATCCTAACCCAACCCACGTCTAAATAGATCAACCCTAACCTGACCTGTCTAACCCATTTGTCTAAATCAGGTAGGGTTTAATTGGGTTCGGCTAGGGATAACCAAGAGAAAAAAAACAAAAAAATTACAAAGAAAACCCCAAAAATTTTAAAAATTGTGATAAAATTAGAGGATGGAGACTGGGTTTGGGTCAGTTTCCCATGGCCTCAAACCTAATCCAACCCGAAATTAAATCAGGTTGGCTTTTCCCAACCCAACCTTAGGAAACACGAACCCAAACCGAGTTGAGATCCTGTTGAACCCATCAGATTCGGGTTGAGCCCGACCCAAGTTGCACCTCCACCCGCAAACAGCTTGTGGTCCTTTCTCTTGGTTTCTGTAGAGCATAATCTTGCCGCAGCCTCGACCTGGCAGAGATTCTTCATCGAATGCTCCCAATGAGGGTGACATTCAGGAGGTGATGATTCCTCATGCTAGGAATGTCCCAAGGCCTCTTCCTCCCTATACGGCTCAATATGTAAGCGCATTCCTCTTTGTTTTTTTGTTTTTTGTTTTTTCTCATAATTATCATCCATGAGATGATTTTCTGATGAGCTCATATTATTGCCATCTTTGTGGCTCGATTTACTTGTGCTCACTTCTTATTTATTCTTTAACAAGAGAATAAATATGAATTTTCTCTTGATTGTGAGATTCGAGTAAGGGGAAAAGCATGACTCCATATGAATTTTACTTCTTTCTTTGCTACTAAGTATAATCTTGAAATAGTATTTGAGTAGAAACAAACCCATCAGAAATTGATTGTGAGATTTGATTGTCTGGTTCAATTGAGTTTCATTGATTGTATTTGATTGACCTTTATTTGGATTCCGGATTTCTCAATCCAATTGAAAAATAAGTCAGTTCAAGATCGAGCTTGACTCAATTTCAACACTCAAGCATGACTATGGGTCATAATTTGCTAGGAAGCAAATGAAATTTCTTTCAGAGTCCATATGTTCAAAATCCTAGAAAGGTCTTTGGTGAAGGGCAATCACGACTGGAGGTGGATGATCGCTTGATCACTTTTTCCTTTTTTGTTTCAGATTATGACAACCGATTGTTGGACCGAAAATTGCACTAAATTTGAGTCCAATAATCATTGTGGGGCTCCACAATCTGTTGTCATAATCTAAAACAAACAGGTGGGTGATCACCCCATCCGATGATAGGATTAATCCATCTTATGTCGTCAACAGTAATAAATAAATAAAAAACACCTTCTGGAGGAAACACAATGATACGAGAATTTTGTGTCCAACACGGACCCCTTCGTTCTAAATTGTGAGAACCGATTGTGGCCCCAAACAGAGTATTGGACTTCAAATTATGTTTAATTTGAAGTCGAATAATCAGTTTGGGACCCGCAATCGGTTGCAACAATCTAAAATGAATAGGGCCTAAAGTAATTTTTAGCCCAATTATCAGTTTTGGACTCACAATTGGTTGTCAAAATCTAAAACGAACAGGGTCCAAGGAAATTGCAACCCAAGAGGACACAGCGTTTGTGCACATTGTGTACTGAGGACCCAACCTAGTTTTGTCGGTAAGAGCTCTATACGTACGGTGATTGATTGGAAAAATACTAGAGTTAGGTTTATCTGAACCGTCTAATTATTATGGATTGTTTTCAATCTCCTAATGCCAAACGTAGGGCTGCAACTTGGGTCGGGTAAAACCCGACCCGACCCGACCCGAAAATAGCTTGGGTTGGGTTCATGTTTCTCGGGTTTCGGGTCGAGCCAGGTCTAAGATCCAAAAGCCCGCATGAATCTTGGGTCGAGCAGGGTTTGAAGGGGCCCGACCCAACCCAACCCAACCCGAGTTACTTAAGTTATAGTATGTATTATTTTTTTCTAAAACTTTGCTACCTTAAAACTGAAAACTTAAAAGTAAAACTCACGCACGCATGCAATCACAGGGACTCTTTCCATCTTCTGTTTGTCCCCCCCCCCCTTTAGCTCTAGGGTTTCAAGTTTCAACTAAATAGTTAATGCACTAAATAGTTTGTTGTTTATCCCATATGAGTATAATCATTTGCATTTGGTAATGCATCAATTTATTCTCTTTGGACTAGTTATTAGTTAATGCACCAAAGAGTTTGCCATGCTTGAGTTTTTCTACTTCTATGAGTTGAGTTGCCTTGCCAAACAAGAGTTTTCCTTAAAAAATTGCGTCAGCATAAAAAAAAAACCCGGCCCAAGATATTTCTCGGGTAGGGTTGGGTTCTTCAAACCCGACCCGCCTGACCCGAGTTGCAGCCCTAGCCAAACATCAAGTCAATCATCTAATTATAAGATAAAAAAATGTGTATTTTTTGTTGGTCAACATGAAAATTTTAACGGTTCACATTTTAAGGCTAAAATAAATATTATTGGATGTTAGGATTGCATGATTGACCAACATTTATAGGTCATGAGATGCAAAGAAAGGCCAATGAGATGGATGGTTCAGATCAGTCCATGGAGGGACCAGGACCTTGTGGGCCACCTTATGATGATTGTCTTTGCGATTAAAAAAAAAAAAAAGGGGTCAATTATACACACATGGCCCCGTAGGTCTCGCCAATTGATTATTAGCATAGATGCAAATTCCGACCGACTCTAAAATCAAACATTGACCACACAATTATGTGGGGTCAAAATCTGATTAATGGGCTCAAAACTAAACACATTCTTGAGTCCAATAATCAGTTTTGGACTTAAAATCAATTCTCAAAATCCAAAACGAAGAGGACCTTAATACAAAGCGTTGACAAAGAGGTAAGGGCGTGTTTAACCCACCGAGGCGTTGGCTCTTCGGCATAAAGTCACGGGTTTGCTCCCTGTTGATGAGTGATCGAATCCCGCCCCCGACTTACCTGATACACGTGGTGAGTGGGTCGTTGCGTGTATCCGTAGGAACTAGTCCTACTCCCAAAGGGGGTGGGGACATCCTACGTCATCAAAAAAAAAGAAAAGGTAAGGGCGTGTTCGGCAAGGTTTCTCATTCTCGCTTAAATAATAGGGCGGAAACAGATTAATGAGAGTTGTGGAAGCTACTCTGAGTTGCGAGTTGCTCCGCAGAATCTCATCTTTCAGTCGTACAAAGCAGAAAAATTACAAAACCGGCTTTCCGGGTCAGGGATGCCAAACAAGAATTTCAGTATTTTTTAGCACTTTTCATTCTCCACACCTAGAAAATAGCCATATTTACTTATTATAATGTTTGCTCAACATGACTTACGGAACCAGAAAAATAAGAGATTTTATATGGTGTAAGCTCTTATAGTCAAAACTCGAAAAATAAAACATAGTAGATAGAAGAATATGAAGATTTCATTTTGGTGTGCGCGTGGGAGGTCAAGTATTTTTCAAAGAGTACAATGTGGCTCACTTGATAAGATGAACCAAACCGTTCATTTGTTGGGCCACAACAACGTAAATATGTTGTACCATGTATATCATATCAATAGGATGAACCTACCCTTCCGATCTATCGAGGTTTCTATAATGTGTAGCCCGTCTACATGTCAGTAGTTAGGATCACCTATGGATATGATAAATGGGAGAAAACCTATTTCCATTGTGTCCCAACAAATGAACTGTTTGGATCATCCTATGTAGTGGGTCTACTGTACTTCTTGAAAAAGAGATTATCCTAACCTTGGATCATCCTATGAAGTGGGTCCCACTATACTTTTTTGAAAATACTAGACATCAAGCACACACTTCATAGGACGATCCAAACTGTTCATTTGTCGCGCCACAACCTAAATAAGCTGTGACCCGAAAATCATTTCCATAAGATCATCCTAACCGTCGGATCTGTAGAGGCACTGCACATTAGAGAAACCTTTATAGGTCCAAAGGTTAAGATCATCCTTTGGAGATGATTTTCAGGGTACGACCTATTTACGTTGTGGCTCAAAATGAACGGTGTGGATCATCCTATTAAGTGGGCCCACAGTACTTTTTGAAAAATAATAGACCTAACCGGCACAAAATATATAAAAGGAAATATCACCTTAGGGCCCGTTTGGATGCCGAGAAGATTTTGATTTGGAATTCTCACATTTGCAGCCCTTTTTTAGTTGACATTTGGATCTCGATCAAATCCATGAATTTCCAATTCAGCGGTTGACAGTGAGAAAAATCAAATTTCCAAATAAGCTGTGGAAACAAGAAATTGGAAATCCACAGATCTGGCAATTTCCTTCACCCTCTTGGGTCCTCAACCTCTCCCTGTAGCAAGAATTACTCCTTTCCCTCTCTGTCTCCCTAACATGAGCTGGCAGATCTATTCGTTTTGTACTGAAAACTCAATTCCAAATCCAAATACAAAATCATAGGTGTCCAAACGGGCCCTTAGGCCATGTTTGGATACCCACAAGATTAAGATTTGGATTTAGTTCATATTTTGAACTGCGTCAGATCCTTTAGATTTCCAAATCAGCTACGACAGTGCAAAAAATTACGATTTTGAAATCTGTTCTGCGAGACATTATTTGGAAATCAATATTTGTGGCAACTTCTTTCACCGTCGCTGCTCTTTGAGGTTGCTCCGGCAGCAATGAGACATCCCTCGCTCCCAAAACTCAAATCCAAATCAAAATACAAATGCATGAGGTATCCAAACGGGTTATGGTACAGTCCGAGAGGTGAATTTATATTACATATGTAGGCCCCATTTGAACTCTACCTAAATTTAAAACTATAAGTTGCAGTTGGGGTTGTTCCCGGTTCTTCCTTTCGAGAATAGAAACTAGAAATCATATTTAGAAAGGAGACTAGATTTTGAGGATCTTCTTTAAGTCACATATAAACTGTGTGATCGAACCAAAAGCAAGAAAGCAAAGGAAAAAAGGGAACGAAAGCCCATTCCATATTCTCCATTACTACCAATAGAATCGGAAGAAGAATTTAGTAAAGAGCTGAGATGAAATCTGATTCATCCGAGCTTCATCTCGGTATCCTTACGGCAATCCTGTCTCGATTTCCGGTAAAACATCTCTCCAAGTTAAACTGTGTTTCCAAAAAGTTTCTTAACTTGATAAACTCACCATACTTTGAAAATTTTCCTTCTGAGCATCGAAACTTTCACATTCATGGGTTTTAATAATTTATACTCCAATGGCCTAAGCTGTTAGAGTTAGTGTCTCTCTGGACGAGAAAACCAACATAAGCCTTCCCCCTTTCCCCTTTTTTCTGTTCAGAAGATTTTATTCTCTGGAATCTAGAACAGTTATAGTTTTCTGTCTTTATATATGTTCCTTCTCTTCTCAATTCAACAATACCCGTTTCAATACTTTGGTTAAAGCATGGAAGAGGCCAAGGGTAAGAAAATTGAACTTTTATTTGTTTTTCTTATTTGGGTTTTGGGTTGCATTATCATCTCTTGTTTTTCTTCCACTTTTTTGTTTTTGTTTGAAATGGAAAAAAAATTGAAAAGTTTGTATTGTAAGAATTTGAAGTGGGAATTCTAAGATGGGTTGGTTTATTTATTGTGATGAACATTGTACTTGATTTTGTTCTTTTTTCTTTCATTTGCATTTTCATTTTTATGTATGGGTATGACTAGGATGGTATGTAGAGAATTACTTGTAAATTTTGCATTGGGAACTCAGATTGGTTGTTTCTTCTCTTTCTTTCTTTTTCCTTTTTTCCTGTGTGGATTATTACCCTGCTTTATTTTATGATCTTCCTTTTTCTCTATTTCTTGTGGGCATTGTTTGGATTGAAACTAAACTAATGGCTTGTGGGATTTGGAGGGGGAAATCCCAGATGGATCAGAGTCTGACTTCCAAGTAGAATTATGCTTATATATTTGTGCACATTAATTTTTTATTATTTTTGTTATTTCCCCTCTTTCATAGGTTTGTGTAGGATTCTAGTTTCTGGAATATCAACTTGGCAATCTGGAATAAATCTTTTCTGCATATATAAATTTCTAGTCTAACTATATTTTTATACAGATTATTGGTGTTATTTTCATCTCTCTCTTTTTTTTCTTTTTTTTTAACAGTAAAATGATTTCATTAAGAGAGAATGAGATGGTCAAAGAAAGAGATACAACGAAAAATAAGATACAAAGCGAAATAAAAAAAGGAATTTTTCATCTTTTTGTTTTTCTTCTCTTTCATGGATATATATATATATATATATAGGTAAGCTGGGGTTAGGCAAGACCCGTACCAGATATCATTAAAAAGATAGAAGCATAACAAAGAGGGCCAAGAGGCCAATACAAAAGGGTCGACAGGCCGGGCTTCAGCCCTTACAATCTAAGATACAATGATCCATTCTTGTCTTCAATTACAGCTGAGAGGAGGCTTTGAGTAGCCAAAAACACAATGGAAAGGAAAGCCTTTATGTGGGTAATTCCTTTTTGAAAGTTGATCTGCAGGGCAGTTTCCTTCTCTCCAAGAATAGGATATTCGCCAACTCAGATGTTCCAGATAGCTTCTGATTTGTCTAAGGGTTTATTTATGCTTCAAGGGACAGGTACATTTCCAAGGATGATATCCACCGCGAGTTTTGAATCCGATTCGATCCATAAGTTCAGACAGTTCATGGACAGGGCAAGGTCGATGCCTCTTTCAATAGCCTGCAATTCCAACTCATAGATTTCCTTTTTGTCTACATTGATAGAGAAGAGATTTTTAATCATACCCCGATTATCTCTGATAAGGCCCCCCATACCTCCTCAGTTTGAATCCAAAGATGCATCCGAATTCAGTTTCAGTTCATCTTCTTTTGGTGGAGACCAAGAGCAGTATCTGCTGGAAGGATCTTCAGGAATGTGTCTGTATTTTAGATTTGTGGCCGTAGATATGTTTCTTGGAGAGTTCTTGTCTTTAATTTTCAGCCCATTCATCTTAATGCTGATCATCTTCTTTCATGGATATTTGTAGAAGGGAAGTGATATATCCGCCCCTTTTGATTGCTTGGGACACCCAGCAGCATTGTATCAATGACTGCAGAGGGGCTGATGTACTTCACATCAGAAGGATTCGATGGGGTACATCAGCCCCTCTGCAGTCATTGATATACTGCCAGGTATCCCGAGTAATCAAAAGGGGCGGATTTATCACTTCCCTTTGTAGAATTGTTACTATAAGCTTTATTTTTGTAGTTTGTGGAATTTGGTCCCGGAAACCGCTGATGCGTTGGATTTTATATTTATTGAGTATTATAACAAGTCTCTCTTTCGTTGTCATTTATTTTCTTCTGCTTCATCTGCATATCTTGATTAAGATTACAGGATTTATTTTTATAGTTTGCAAATTTAGGAGCCGGAATTCTCAGATCGGTCATGCTCTTCTCTTTTTTTCTTTATGAAGTATATTGGTCGATAAGATTATTCCTCTCCCCCGTCTTTCTCATTTATGAGTATGAGTAAGATCCCAATTATGTACTTAGGTAGCCTGAAAAATAAAAGCAACAATTCTCAGATTGGTCCGATTTTTTTTTCCTTTTCATTGAGTATAAGTTTCCCTCTTCTTTATCTTTTGTGGATATCTGTTCAACTGCAATGTAGGCCTCAATTTTTATAGCTTGTAATTTGTAGAGTCAGGAATGGGAATTCTCAACTAAACTCAACTCAATTAAGCCATTGTCCTAAACTAGTTGAGGTCGGTTAATGAATCCTTTAGACAATTTTCATGAAGAAGGATCCGGGCACCGATGCAGCGTGTTGCTAAGAGGGTGACGCCCCGACGAATTTTCTATAGGATTCATTTCATAGAAGAGTGGCAAAGTTTATGGCTGTCTGCCAACCTGACGCCACTGTACCGTGGAGTGTCATCTCCATTTGGGAGAGAACAATGAAAATTCAAAGTTAGTGTGGAAACCAGTCCAAAGACAAACAAGGTCAGTTGCTTTAAACCAAGTGGAAGAAACAGCTACTCTCACTCCAAATCCAGGAGCTACGAATAATCCCACTCATTGCAACATTCTAGGCACTAGCACAAATCCTAACCAAGTTCACATAGATGGCAACAAATTCACAATCCTAGGAGATCATTCAGCGAGTCTTAATCATATTTCGGCTGGTTCCCGAAGTGGAACATCCATTGATGATGGTTCCTGGCAAAGGGTTCCAAAGAAAAAAGACAAAAATGGAAAATCTCCGCCTCTTCTCCTTCGCCCAGCTTCCTCCTGTGTTCTTCCATCTTTATCCAGGCCTCCCCCAAAGCTAGGTTAATTAGGGGGCTTGGCTGTTTTGGGAAGTTGGTGCTTGAGGGTGGTTTTGGCATATTTTTTGTCCTTGTGGTTTTGATTCTATTTTTTCTATTTTTAGTTTGTTGCTTACAGTGTTGTTTGCCCAAGCTATTTGTGGGCCTTTTTTTTTATGTTGTTGTGTTGTTCCCCTTTCCTCTATGGAGGTGAGAATGGCTTCTCAAGCTCCATGTATATATTTCTTAATTTACATTCTGGTGGGGGTCTGCCTAACCCCAACTTACCAATCTGTTAAAGTATAAAAGATAAATAACGCCTTTCTCCAATAGCTTAAGCTTTTGGAAAAGTTGGTAAGGTTGGTGATTTTAACACAAATAAAATTAAAATAAAAAAACTCCTTTATCTTGTCTTGGGACAGGCTGTGAAATACACAAGCGGAGTTAATGGGAATTCTCAAATGGTCTTTTCTTTTTCTTTTTTGTACTGTAGTGGGTTCCTTTATTTGTTTTTGTCATATTTCTTTTTCTTTTTCATTTTTCTGACGGATATGTATAGAATAGCAACACGAGGCCCTATTGAATTCAATGCATCCCAGTCGTGTATCATGTTCTCCTGTTCCTAACTCTACAATACACATTTTTTTTTTTGAATGATTATCTCTACAATACACACAGGCACCACTTTAATTGATATGAGCCAATCATGTGGTGGGATCCTCCTTGGATTGCCTGGACTGGAGCCCAAAAATCAATCATCCAAATCATGTGTTTAACGGCCTTTTGGCCATTGAATTCAGACTATTGTATATTTATATGTCTTACCCTTTTTCTAATGGATCTTGATCAAACAGTTAGGATCACCCGGTCATAATGATCTTCAGCAGTGAACCATCTAAGGTGAGGCTTATCACATGAATGGTTTAGAGAAACAGTGATTGGCTCCACATGTAATGAATAAACTGGGAAGCATGGCAATACGATGGCATCATAGGGAGAGAGATAAGAAGTTCTCAGATGTCTCAAGTTTCAACTATTGTATTACAACTATGTTATTTACAACTATTGTATTACAACTGGGAAGCATGGCAATACGATGGGACAGTCAGAATCACCTGATCATAATGTTCTTCAGGCAGTGAACATCCAAGATGAGGCCTATCTCATGAATGGTTTAGATTGGTCATTTATTTAGAATTATGCTTGACTGATGTGTTTTTTAAGGTATAGTATTAAAAGTGGGAATTTTAAGATCTATTGGATTGTGCGGCCTATGTTGTTTATTTGTTTTGTACCCCCTTCATCTGGAGCTCACATGCTATATTTTTCTTTTAATGGTATATGTGAATTGCAATGGGTGAGTGGAAGCTATATTGATTGTCTGTAAAGTTGGGAATTGGAATTCGTAGATGGGCCAGATTTTTTAGTTGTTCCTTTTGATTTGTTCGATCTTCAACGACCTTTCTCGTTTAGCTATTTTTCCTCTTCTCTGTTATTTGTGTAAGACTGTAATGAGATTTTTTTATTTTTTTTATTTTTTTATTTTTTTGAAATGGACTGTAATGAGATTTATATGCTAATGGACTTTTAAAACTCTCTCTCTCTTTCTTGTTGAATTATGTTTGATTCATGTTTTTTTCTTTCGTTCTTTTTTCCTTCAATCCATTCATTTTTCAGTGCTGGAATCCAAGGATGGAACTATTGCTGTAGCTTCCACATTTTCTGGCCATCAACAAGGTAATGGGTGCCACATTTTCGGCTCTCTTTATCCTATATAAGCTCGAATTTGTACATTTTAAAAAAAAAAGAAATGTCCAGTCATGGTTTAAACTTTAAATGAAGCATGAGCATTAATGGTTTATTTGGACAATTTCTTTGTTTTTGTGGATTATCAGAGGAGGACTCCTTTTTAAATAGTTCTAATAAAAAAAAAGGCGGCCCAGTGCACGAGGCTCCCGCCATTGCAGGGTGTAGGGAGGGCTAGATGTACGCAGTCTTACCCCTGCTTTGCAAAGAAGCTGTTTCCGTGACTCGAACCCGTGACCACCAGGTCACAATGGAGTAACCTTACCGTTGCACCGAAGTTCTAATACCATTTAAAATTATTTGAAAATAAAACCTATGTTGTTGATAAGTATTGCATTGTTTGGTCATGGATCAATTAGCTGTTGAAGATAGAGATCACAAATTCTTATCGAAAGCCGTCGAAGAAGCTTACAACGGGGTTGATTGTGGAGATGGTGGCCCTTTTGGTGCTGTCATCATTTGTAATGATGAAATAGTTGCGAGTTCTCATAACATGGTTTTGAAGAGCACAGATCCAACTGCCCATGCTGAAGTGACCGCAATAAGAGAGGTCAGACCCTGAAAGTAGCTTTTCTTGTGAACAATTGGCTATATCTCTTGCAGTTTTAAAGCTCTAACCGTGTTCTTTGTTTATTTGTATCCAATTTGGTAACTTTTTTTATTTGAAAGATCAAGATATTATTTCCAATTTGTTAACTGAAATGGGTTGTGGAAACTTTGGCTTACAAATCAGTGAGAATTAATTAACTCTGGTTTCATTTCTGGATCTTTCTCTATCTAGTCACTATTGATACCTAATATTTAGGCCAGAATTGAGTGACCCTATATTTTATGCCCACCTATCTTTAGTCAATCTTTAGGATTTGGGTTAATTCCTTCATTATTTTGAATGTAATTATTTGGAATTCTCTAGCAGGCTGAAACAACTTATTTGTTTCCTATTATATGTTAAGCTTCAACATCCGAACGAAACATGTTATTATGGGTAAATGTAATTTTTTTTGAATGTGTAAACGTAATTATTTGGTTTATTATTTATAAAAAGGAAAAGAAATGTATCGACATGTTGGTTATTGTTTCTTGTTTGTTTAGAAGATCGGCTTGTGAAGGGTTATTTATATTCTATATTAGGGTGTACCTATGTCTTAACATCTTTGTATATATTTCAGCTGTTAGGACATGAACAGAATAGATCAGAATTTTAATCGCTTTCATGAGGTCAAGAGGAGAGAAGTAGAATTAGTTAAAAGCTTCTCAACAGAGAACAGTAGTTCCATTTTCTAGATTTGAAGTTCAAACGTCAAACTCCGTAACATCACCTACCATATGAAAAAAGAGGAAAAAAAGAATCAAACCTCATCATGAACAGATCCAACCTTGCCTACCTTTATATTTACTATGTTGCGCTTGATTATGGTAGACTTATTTAGAGTTTTAGGAGCTTTTACTTGTAGCAAAGAAGTCATTGAATAGATTTCTGGATAGTTCAATCAATCATTAGTGAGAAACCTTTGGAGTTATGCGTAATTACAATGAAATTGAAATGCCTTGGGAGGGTCGGAAAAGTGTTCGAGAAACAAAAGGAAAAACATTGCAAGAAATTTGAAGAAACGGTTCAGACCAAGCACACAGGCAAACCTTCATCCACCCAAAACCCCAAACCTTAATTTGCGGACCCTATTAGTTTCAACTGAGAAAAACAAGATTTGAAGAGAGAATAAACGGATAAATGTTAGATTCACAAAATTTTGGGATTTTTTCATTTTAGGTAAAATTTATATTTATTCTCTCATTTTTCTCTATGGATTAGTTATTATACATAAAAAATAGTGATGTGTTGGTTTCTCTGTTTGGGCATTATTTATGTGGATTTTATTATTATCTCTTTTTTTCTACTTTTTGTAATATTTTATCTTTTATTTATAGATTCTTGTGTAATGTATTGTTTGATTGTTTTATTCTATAGGCTAGATCTATCACGTTATGTTTTTTGGTCCATGTGTCCATTTCTTACGAACTCTTGTTACTTTTTTGCATTTTGTCATGATTTTTTTAACATTTTAATAATTGAATTTCTTTTATATTTGATGTTTAAGAAAATTTGAACTTGATCTATGTGTGTAGGCTTGTTCTTGATTATTTTACTGTTTTTAATGATATTTATTATTTTTTTTACTTTTTGATAATTTTTTAAGGGCAGTGAGAAATCGACCCCCCATCTCTCTCTCTCTCTCTCTCTCTCTCTCTCTCTCTCTCTCTCAGCACTGCCGTATATGGGGGTCGAGTTAAGATATATGGGAGTCGATTTCTCACTGCCCTTTTTAAAATATGATATTTCTTAGTACCTGTGTAGTTATGTTAGTGTTTTAGCTATTTTGATTGTTTATTTGATAATTTCTTTAGTGAAAATATTTTTTCTACACTTAATTCAAGTAGTAGCAAAAAAAGTTGAGAGAAGCCCACTTAAATGTGGCTGACAACTCTTATAGATCTCTTCAAAAATTATCAAATCATAGTTTTTTTATTGAAGTAAATGTGTTAAAAGTATTAAAAATAAAAGTAAATGCATAAGTATGGTTGATACTTTTCGTTTCGGTCTCCGACTGACACGCTGACTGATACTGATATTTTGAGACTCGGTTGTAATTGCAACAATTATTTCCCAAGAACATTTATAACTTGGTCTTTTAGTAGCTGTTTTTTTATAAAAAAAAAATTTGAATGGAGCACATAATGAAACCATAGACCTGGGACACTTGGCAATGTGTACCAAAATGCCAGCCATGGTTTCTTATCCTTATAATGCAGTGAATGGCAGCTGAAAGCACTAGAGTTCCTGCAAGAATGGTTCTCATACATGTGTAGGTGTCTATTTAAATCTTAGTAGGTTAAAATGGTCTCAAACATTTGTTCTATGAACAAGTTTAGTATGGAAAGGAATGTATACAAGGCAAAGTTAATTGTAGATGTCATCATATCTACTACACAGAATGAGTTATGCTCAGCCTTCCCCTACAATTGAGTGGTTGATCCTTAATGTCCTCTTAGCACATGGGCTTATGGTAATATTAGGTGTCTCCAAAGATATAGACAACCTCATCATTGATGGGGTCTTACCCTGATCACTAGGTAACCAAGGGTACCCTACATCTTGTGAGGGTTTTATCCGAAGTTCTGAATGTCCCTCATCTTGGGATTGTCTACCTTGTGTCTGGGTCTGGACTCTACACTGTTAGTGTAAGGTTTAGTCCTTTTTTTACATCCCGCACACATAATGTTCTGAGATTGGCTATACTACTATTTCTTGATTCTGAAGAGGACTTCGATTGCACCTCTTGTAATGTTTATCAGGTTTTCTAGCAAATTGGATATGCTCGTGACAGTTTGAAATATGCTAATTTTTATGGCATGTTTACTTTTCAGAGAAAAAAAGTGAAGTGATATATTTGCACCCTTTGCTTCCCAGGGCCACCCAATGTAATATGTTGGTTTCTTGTGTCAAGTTGTGTGACATGTTTAAAATCAGTTAGTTTGCTGTGGCATGTTTGATATGTTGTAGTTTCTTATGGCATGTTTTGTAGATCAGAGTATATGTTAAAATAGTTTCACATTACTTTTAAACTTTGTCCATATTCCACACAATCCTTGTTGGGGGTTCCACGTGAAAGCAAAGATCCCACATCGGTAAAGAGAGAAATGTGGATGGGCTTTATAAGGGCTTGGGCACCCTGGCTAGCTTTTGAGGGTGAGCTCTACCTGGGTCCCAAAAAGTGGTATCAGAGCTGGGCGTGTGGTAACCCCGGTTTAGACTCCGAGGATGGGAATATCCCTCGTGGAAGATCTCGGTAAGCCTCCGAGGGTGGAAAAAAAATCCCTCGGGGAAGATCTCGTAGTTCCCACATTGCACCCACGTGGATGGGCGAGATTGTCCACATTGCTTCCATGTGGAGGGGGAGATTGTTGGGGTTCCACATGAAAGCAAAGATCCCACATCGGTAAAGAGAGAGATGTGGATGGGCTTTATAAGGGCTTGCCCCCCCCACCACTCTCTTAACAGCTAGCTTTTGAGGGTGAGTTCTACCCGGGTCCCAACAATCCTTTCATCTGCAGAAATGCTTGTGTGTTTTAATGCTGGTACCTGTATTATAAGGTGGAAGATGCCACATATTGCAGTTTTCCAAGAGTTTTTTTTGGGTATTGGCAACATTGCACGAACTTGTGAACATTTTATCTTTGACATCCATATGGATTTGCAAATGACCTAATACATATCCCTTTTTAGGCATGCAAAAAACTCAATCAAATCGAGCTTTCTGATTGCGAAATATATGCATCCTGTGAACCTTGTCCGATGTGCTTTGGCGCCATTCATGTATCACGAATGAAGGTAACAGTCTATCCCTTACTCATTTTCTCTTCTCATTACTGATCAAAGAAAGATAGGGGTACAATTTGGGTTGGGTCGTGTTGAGCTTTTTCTTAAAAATGAATTGGAAACCCGGCTCAATTTTATGGCAAAAGCTCAACCAAAATTCCCTAAATCGACCCGAGTTGCAACCCAAAGAAAAAGAAATCTTGTCATGACCAAGGTTTTAAATTTCGGTTTCGGACCCCACCAAAATCGAAATTTCGGTCGAAATCCGACGACTAATAAAAAAGAATATTTTATTCGTTATCGGAATCCCTAAAATTTCGGTAAAAATTTCGGGATAATTTTAAAAATAATTAAAAAATCGAAAAAATAGGTCGAAATCCCTAAAATTTCACACGAAATTTCGTACGAAATAATAACACACTTTGGGTATGTACCAATTCGGTTTCGGTCGAAATTTAAAACCATGCTCATGACTACTTACATCTATCCAATCTTTTTGGGCTGATTTTGTAATTGGGTGTTGCATGTTCTACTGTTATGTTACAGAGGTTGGTGTATGGAGCAAAGGCTGAGGCTGCAATAGCTATTGGGTTTGATGATTTTATTGCCGATGCATTAAGGGGCACTGGATTCTACCAAAAGGCCCACTTGGAGATTAAAAAAGCTGATGGGAAAGGTGCCATCATTGCTGAACAAGTCTTTGAGAAGACCAAGGAGAAGTTTAGAATGTATTGATATCTCCATGGAATGACTTGAAACATTCTCGTTTATGGTACTTAAAATAAATATATTTCTCCATTTTCAGTACATGATTTCATTGTCTTTTTTAATCTTATTCTAATCTTCTGCTATTGTTTGAAAAGTGAAAACCCAGCCTCTAGTTTCTACTCACACAAGACAAATAAGCAGCCATTTGCTTGTGGGAAGGTGAATATTATGCTTAGTTATGAAGGCAAATATAGCTATGAATTTCTTCCTAATTGATCAACATGTGCTTGAATTTTACCTTCAATGTGAAGGTTTTAGAAGGACCTTATCTTTTAGGTGTGAAACCCAGCTGAGAAAGATCAATGGTAAAAGGCACTTTTTGGGTCCTACATGGGGGCATAGGTGGGCTTGTATGTGAAGTCCAGACCATTGATCTTGTAGAACATCATGAGGCGACCAACATGGTACTGGTCCCATCAGGAACACACATTTTAAGCATAAGCTAAGGCCCTGTTTGGATTGCAAGAAAAACATTTGCGATGGAAAATGTTTTCTTACGAATTTTTTTTTCTTTCTACAATTTAGGCTTTTAGATTTTGACAAATGATTGTGAGTCCAAAACCGATTATTGGACTTCAAATTAAACATGATTTTGAGTCAAATAATTGGTTTTGGACTCACAGTTGGTTGGCAAAATCTAAAAGGAACAGGGATGTGATTTTGGTTAGTCTAGAGGGATATTATCATAAAGTGAAAGTCCCTCTAACTAGAAATTGAACAAGTTTGGATGAAGCCATCTTTTTTGTGTGTGTGTAAAAAGTAGGAAAATTTAGAAATTTTTTTCCATTCCAACCAGAAAATTGCTGCAAAAATCCATGGGTCAGCTTTTCCTGACAGCATTTTGCCGGATCATGTAACGGCAACACAAGGGTATTAGTAGAAATTGAAAATAGACATCAGAAAACAGATAAATGAATGAAGATGACTAGAATCACTGTAATGGGTAATAGCATAAAATAAACTCTAAGACATGAGATCTCAAGAAAAAAACTAATGAAGTCACAGCCAAAAGAACATATATTGCAGTCTGCAACTATCTCTAACTCTTAAGGGTCTAACTAAATACTCTTTAAAAACACAAAGACCAGTAAAACCCAACTTACAGATATAGGAATTCTAGACTGAAGGGAGCCCTTGCAAAAAAGAGGTGAAGGGGCTCCCCCATTGGCTTCACATCACCATCATTCGTAGGAGAGCCCTTTCACCTCTTTTTTGCAAGGGCTCCCTTCAGTTTAGACTTACTCTACAGATATATGGGGTCGATTTATCACTGCACATAATATATCATGGGAAATGTTATCAGCACTACTGTATTTTGATGATTGCACTCCTCATTTTATTAAAAAGTACGGTATGCCCAGCATCATAGGACGAACGTCCATTAGATGCGCCACATCCTAAATAGGTTACGGCCAAAAAATTCTAACCCTCCGATCTATAGAGGGTTGCACACTGATGACCAACAGAGATGGCGGGAAGCCGTCTCCTTTAAATCTAAAATTGATCCTTTGTCGCGAAATGTAGGGTTTATATCTCTCCTCCCTTTTCTTCGGCCTAGGGTTTTTTTCTTCGACCTAGATTCTTTTTTTTCTTCGAGTTAGGGTTTCTTGTTCGATCTAGGGTTTCTTCTAACAGATTGGGAATTTCTAAGAGATGTTTGCGAGCCAATTTGATGGTAACACTCTCTTCTCAGGAGGCGGATTCATGCCTTCTCAGTCAACTCAAAATGCCGATCTCGGTTTTTCTCCAGCCAAAGTAAGCGATTTTTCCTATTTCAATTTCCATCACTTTTCTCTTCCTACTCTATATTTCAAAAATTCTCTTTCATTGGATTGCAGAGTCGCATTAATCAATGCTTGCTTCCTCTGACGGTGAAGCAGATCAGCGAAACTTATCAATCTGATGATAAATCCAACTTTGTGATTGATGACATTGAAGTGAACAATGTATGGTTTCTCCAAACCCTAGACAGATTCTTTCTACTTTTATTTTATTTTTCCTTTGGGAAGTTATGATTTTAGGATTAACAATGTATGGTTTGTTCAAACCCTAGACAGATTCTGTCCAGTTTTGTTTTATTTTTTATTTGGTAAGTTATGATTTTAGGATGTTTTTGGAATGACTGGGGATTGTAGGTTACGCTGCTTGGAATGGTGAGTAATAAAGTTGAAAAGGTTACGGATGTCTCTTTCAGTCTCGATGATGGGACAGGACGGGTTGAAGTTCATAGATGGTGAATTTTCCACTTTGTTTAGATTTTGTTTGATCTTTTTAGTTCTAAATTTTGGAGGATGCAATTTATTTGTTTATTGTGAAACACTCCCCCTCACATGTGGCCCCTCTTTTTTTGGGTTGGCCATACACGTGGAACATGTGACCCCTCTTTTGGTTTGGTCATACACGTGGCACATGTCGCCTCTATTTTTTGGGGGTTGGCCATAAAAGTGGATTTTTAATATCAAGGAGTTGTTGGGTTTTGAACCCAGGACTTGCCGTGAGGCAATAGCTCTGATACCATGTGAAAACAACCAATTACTCCAATGGCCTAAGCTGTTAGGGTTAGTGTTATTTAATAATTTATACTTCAACAACTTAATTGGTTGCTTTCATGTGGTCTCAGATCTATTGCCTCGTGGCAGGTCCTGGGTTCTAACCCCAACAATTCATTTATATTAAAAATCCACGGTATGGCCAACCCCTTAAAAAGAGGGACAACAAGTGAGGGGAGTGTTGAAGTATGAATTATTAAATAACACCAACTCTATCGCCTTAAGCTTTTGGAGTGATTGGTTGTTTCACATCTATTATAATGCTTTGTGAGCTGAATTAAAACCGGGGTGATTTGGATGGTTTTTCAGGACGAATGATTCTGCAGAGTCAAATGAAGTCGCTGTTATTCAGTAAGTTTTTAACTCAATTCCTTTTTCCTCTTGTGGGTTGGTTATTTATGTGCTTTCGTTAAATTTATAAGGATGTTAATGTTTGCAACAGATTTCGGCATTGAAATTATCTACATGTCTTCATCGGACCCTTTGATTTCAATATTATTATCATTGTAGTATTGCTTTGTACAACGCACTGCATTAGACTTTTTATGCATCAGAAGGTTTATATGTTTATTTTATTTTATTTTCTGATGGTAGGAATGGGATGTATGTTAGAGTTAATGGCCACTTGAAAGCTTTTCAAGGAAAAAAGCATGTTGCGGCCTTTTCTGTTCGGTATGTGTTTAATGTTTCTGCAATTTTATTTCTTTAGGCTACTGATTATAGATCAATGCATTGTTCTATTAGCATTTTCAGGCCATAAAATACATTAAGTCTGTACTGTTCAAGTTACTTGTATTTTTCTTGTCTGGTTGGCTTTGAGGTTTTATATTGGCTCATTTGGTTTTTCATCATCATCATCATCTTTTTAATGTTTGAATTAAGCTGTGATTATTATCCTCTTGAACACTTTTTCTTGGTAGAAAATGTAGCATTTTAGGTCCTGCTCATTTCATATTAAGACAACCGATTGTCAGACCAAAACCTATAATTGGACTCAAAACCTCTTGAACACTTTTTCATTGTTAGAAAATGTAGCATTTTAGGTCCTGTTCATTTCAGATTATGTCAACAGATTGTCAGCCTAAAACCTATTATTGGACTCAAATAGGTTTTCAGTCCAATAATAGGTTCTGGGCTGACCATCGGTTGTCTTAATATGAAACGAACATGGCCTTATGATAAAATCTGGATTTGATTCTTTTTAATAAATGAGCTGGCTTGAACCTACAACCTTGTGGTTGCAACACAAAGCACCTTCCAACTGAGATATAGCCTCAAGCCCAATATGTTTCATAGTCACATGAGTTTCTTTTGCACCATGGACGGAATTATTTTTTATTGTTTAGTTTCTTATATTGAATCAAGTTAATGGCTTCCACTTTCATCATGTATTTTAAGAACTCGAAGTGGACATACTGGTAGGAGATAATTGTTTTCAAATGGCATAGTTATAGTTTCAAGTCCATTCAAATAGACCCAGTTAGGTTTTTTCTGTCTAACCTGAGGTATTAGTTGGATTTTCATTAAAAGTTGCTAATGATCCAGTGCTCTTTAATATATATCATTGGTACATAGTACAGAAAACCACTCTTTTCTTTTATAATTCATTCTAGCTTTGTCATTGAAACTTTGAATATGGTTTTATCTTTTGAATTGCACTTTAATAGGTTCCAATCATTCATGCTCCTCACAACTCAATCACAGACTGTTCCTAGCCTGTGATATATGTTAGCCAAACAAGCAATAATTATACAGCTTTGTATTTATTTTTCCAAATTAGATTTGCGGCAGGTGGGGAAATATATGCTTTAGGCTATAATAACCCATCTAATTGTAAAATTGAAATACCATGAATAACTCAGAAAATCGTATATCCTGATCGCTGGATTTCAACATGCAATGGTTAAATGATGTGATTGTCAATTATTTACTAACCCATCTCCATGGGTTTAAAGGCTGCTGGGTTCTTAATGAATTGCTTCAACTTGAGTTTGGATTTGGCTGATATTATTTTCACTCCCCATGGGGCTAATAGTCGCATTTGCCTTTCTTAAATTAGTTATATATTTTTGTAAATACAGCATGGGGCTCAAGGAACAAAGCACCAACTGCATAGTTGTCAACCTGTGACTCGATTTCTTAATTTTATGACTCGTTACTCGACTCGACTCATGACTCGTAGGAGTTTTTGACAAGAAAAGAAATTTATTTGAAAAAATTATAATTATATATCGAAAGATGATTAAGGCATACTGGATTGTGTATGGAACCTTTCTAAGAGTTTTGATGGCCAGTTTGGACAATTTACATCCAAAGTTGCCCTCAGATGAAACAGCATAACAACATTTACATTTAATTTTTGAAAATCTTTTGCTTGGCACTAGCTCTTACTCTGACCATGATAACAAATATATCAAAGGAAATTTGCTTCATAGCACTGGAATGTCTTCTAGAGTTCAGGCCAAATATCATTACGGTTTGATGGGAGGAAATTGTTGTAGATTTTTGCATCTTTGCTTAAAGCATATTGTTCTGACTTCTGGGTGGCTTTTAGTGCACAGAGGTATCAAGCCTCTTACGGACTTAAGGAGAGATTCTGCTTCGAACTCGTGGGGGTTGTAGGCTGTCATTCCAGGTCTAGGCTGCTAGAATAAGTTTGGGATCACATAATTGAAAATTGGCGGCAATGAATTGTGGTTGTTCTTAGGATCTTCTTTTAATTGTTTCTTTTATTGTGTGAAATGCTGCTGCTTTCAATTTTTAGTTCTTGAAAACTGTTTCTACCTGACCACTCAGTTGTGAAAAAATGAAGTTCTTATTACAATTAGACATGCATTTATTCTAGAATGATTGATGCATCTGAGCTATATTCATTTGTGTCAAACCTTGAAACTGCAGTACACTTGAGTCAGTGTCATGTTAGCTATATATACCCACCTGCCTTGAAAATTGCTTAGAACTGCTATTTGTCGCATCTTAGGTGTCTGTTTGTGATGCAAATTCTTATCACAGGTCCAAGATGTCAATCTCTCAAAACTTATACTAGCGTTTGTTTTTTCAGGCCTGTGACAGACTATGATGAAGTAGCATACCATTTCATTCAATGCATACATGCGCATCTATGCAACAAAAGATTGCAGGTATTGCCCCTAGAGGTCTCATCTCTGATTTGTGTGTGTGTGTGTGTGTGTGTGTGTGTGTGTGTGTGTGTGTGTGTGTTCCTTTTTACGATAAATCATGCATTTTATTGATACAAGGTGAAGGGTGGAGCCCCAACTCAGTCCCAGACAAATTCTGTGACGACCAGCCCTTATCAGAATGGGTCGAACGGACTTCAAAATTCTGTTTCTAATCAAGTAACACTCAGTTTTGAAATTTGGTTCCTAATGAGCAACAAAATACAAGCAATCAATTAATATGTTTACTCTTCCTGTTTCTGTTTATTTTCATAGTTCTCTGTGGATAAGGGCATGGATAAGTCGAGCGACTTTGACCAAATGGTCTTGGCAACCTTTCTTGAACCCAACGCCATGTGAGTTATCTATAACAATTCTATTCGTACCATTTTAAGAGGACTGGTTTAGTAGTGCTTGGTTGTTCCCCAATGGGTACTTGGCCATCTTGATTGGTGCAAGTGATGGATCCAATACCAAAATGTAGGAAATCACTCATCATTTCAGGGGTTCCCTACTACCAATATGAGTCCAATTGTTTCAACAACTGTGCGATATCAAGCTCATATCATTTAATGTTTTTTCTTAGTTGAAATGGAGTCATGGGATATGAAATGATTAAATTTCCAACATTTCATTGATAGGTTTACTTTTCTTTTTACCAAGTAAATCCTACTCTACTTGACATGACGTGGTTGAGTACTCAGTTGACATGGCTGAGTACTTGACTACTTGGTTGATGCACTCATAACTCGGGAGGGTAAAAGGAGTTTTGATTGAATTTGTAGTGCAAAATGCCGATTCGAACAAAAATGCGGCCAAGGTAATAAGAAGGTTGACTTGGAGGAGTTTTGAAACCATGCTCCCAGTGGCATTGGAAGGATGAATAAGAACTATATAAACAAAAAAGCTGCATTCAAGTGTACAACTTTAATCATTAATCATAATAAGCTCCGGATGTGTCGGATTTCTTGTCTGGTGTTGTGAATCTTGTGACATGTTTGCTCTTTCTACATTTCAGTGCTGAAGAAAGTGGATTACATGTAGATGAGATTGCCAAGCGGCTAGGTGTCCCAAAGAATAAAGTCATGTAACTCTCTCTCTCTCTCTCTCTCTCTCTCTCTCTCTCTCTAACACACACACACACACACACTTTCATGATCTCATCTGCTCATGCATAACTGTGTGTCTGGATGATCCAGGGAGTCTATTAATTACCATATTGACATGGGCAATATCTATTCAACAATTGATGACGATCATTTCAAGTCGACACGTGATGGCTGATTCACACTGGTATTTCTCCTCTCTCTTGAATGGTGGTATTTGTCTTCTCTCTATTGAGGAAAAGAAGAATAGAGTGCACTATGTTTTTGTAATTGAAGAGTGCTGCATTCTGGTATGGATTCTTTTATGCATTTTATAATGGGGTTTCAATTTCATGTTTCTCTAAATTCAATTTGAACACATTTCCTCAAGGGGAATAGTTGGGTGAAGGATGCCCATGGCAATGACAGTCTGCCCCTTACCCCACTATTGATCTCATTACCTTAGAAAGTGCAAAAGCAAGTGGAGCCCATCTTCTAGTTTCTGATATCCTTGAAGAGTACTTGGCTGGCATTCGATATTCATTAGTGGAGGGGTGTTAAACTGAAACATGTAATTTCTCATGATGAAAAAGCAACATACTTGATTTTCATGCAATACATTTAGGAGAGCCGGTGATAAATAGGTACTGAGAAATGATAGATCTAGTTTTTTTACACATTATTTCTGTCACATTTTAAGAAAGAATTAGCATCTGAAATCATCCGAACCGAGTAAAAGTTTCCAAATTTAGAATCATTTTTTGGAATAAAAAAGTTCATGAATTTAATTTCGGAATTTCCACGTGCCACATCGACAAGCCAGTATTTTATATCAAACTTGGGTCCCACACGAGACATGTAAGCGATTGAGACCATTTGGCACGGTGGCCCACAGAGGAACCCCTTTTTTTAATCTGAACCGTCTATTTACAATGCATTGTTTTTTATTTCCTATATATGGCCAAAAATGAAGTCAATCATCCAATTATAAGATCAAATAATGTGTATTTTTTTGTTGGTCAACATGAAAAATTCCAGCAGTTCACATTCGATGGCTAAAATAAACATTATTGGATGCTAGGATTGCATGATTGACGAACATGTTTAGGTCATGAGAAAGCATACATATCAAGAGGTGAATCTATATTGCATAGGTGTGCAAAATTTATCAAAATTAGAAACTAAGTGGGATAGTTTACTACTCGTCTCTATAAAATAGAAACTAAGAATCCTATTCGCTCAGGGAGAGAAAAATTTATCAAAATTAGAAACTAAGTGGGATAGTTTACTATTTCTCGTCTTTGTAAAATAGAAAGTAAGAATCCTATTCACTCAAAGGGAGAGAAATTTTTGGTAGTTTCTTTGAATTAGGATTCCAAAGAAGACTTCAAGCTTCATCCATAGCTTTTCCCCTTAAGTGTCTATTCAAGTTCACGTATGTATCCAAAAAAAATAAATCTCTCGTCTCAGAAAACTGAATACGAACCTCTCTTTCACGCCCTCTTAGGTTTTGAGATACTTGTTTTTACCAATACAGAAGTTTCTTGTCAAGATGAGAGGGATTGAGTATAAAAGTTTCTACAGAAGTTTCTTCTCGAGATGAGATGGATGACCTTCAATTTATCCATGCTAATATGTCTGTTTCCTTAGAACTTCATCGGGATATCCTAACAGTAATCTTGTCTCTCCTTCCCATAAAGTCTCTCTTCAAATTCAACCACGGGCGGAGGCACATATAGCATGAGCCCCCCCTCCCCCCCCCCCCACACACACACCAAAATGACCAATCAAGGCAACTGTAAATTAGTCTTGGCCCCCCAAGTGTAAATTCCTGGCTCCGCTCTTGAATTCAACTGTGTTTCTAAAAAAATTCACGCCTTGGTAACCTCACCCACCTTTGATAAAGTTCGTTCGGAGCTTCGAAGGTTTGACATCGATGAGTTTTTCAACAATGGCAGGCCCGACGTGACTACTTTTGGAATTGGCGATACGAAGATTGTGATATAAAGAACCCAATACCTTTAGAAGGCGGCGATGACTACATTACAAATATTAGTCTGAGTTTTTTACCCGATGCCAACAAGATGAACGTGTGTTTGATTCTTGTAATGGGTTAGTCTTATGCAAGAGAAAATTTTGTGTGTGTAACCCTTTCACCAAGAAATATGTCACTCTTCCATATTGGCCTAAACATACGCATCCAGAGACTCAAGTCGAGTTTGCTTTGATCGCTGATCATCTGTTAACAAATCACTACGAAGTGGTATGTCTAATTGAACCTAAGTGGCCATGCGCCGCCGCCCCCCCCCCCCCCCCCCCCCCCCCCCCCTTTTAACGTTATTCGTTAACTCCCAGAGGTGAGGAAAAAATGTTGAAGGGGTGAATTTATCCTCAAGCAGTGAACCATTCTCACGGCAAACGTTAGGAGGGGGGATGCGGAATATCACTCCCCTTGATTGTAGGGGTCGCCACCAAATCCCAGCTTACCTATAATTAAAAAAAAAAAAAAAAGGCAATCTGTAAACATTAAAACTTTTAAGAAAAAAGATGGCCTAAGGCCTTCAAGAAAAAATTGGGGGTTCATCAAATCCGAAAAATTTTAAATAAAAAAAGTGAACATGTAATCAACAGCCTAGATAGGTGGAGTTACGTACCTGCAAATAGCAACTTGGGCTGGGTTGGGTCAGGCTGAGGCCAACCTTAGTCCAATATGAGATAGCATTCCCTCAACCCTAACTGGACCTTGGTTCGAGGATGGTCAACCCACCTCTAAATCTATCAACTCTAACCAGACCTGTCTAACCCATTTGTCTAAATCAGGTCGGGTTTAATCGGGTTCGGTTAGGGATAACCAAGAGAAAAAACAAAAAAATACAAAGAAAATCTGTAAAATTTTAAAAATTGTGAGAAAATTAGAGGATGGAGATTGGGTTCGGGTCGGTTTCCCAAGGCCTCAAACCTGATCCAACCCGAAATTAAATCAGGTTGCCTTTTCCCAACCCAACCTTAGGAAATGCGAACCCAAACCCAGTTGAGATCCGGTTGAACCCATCAGACTCGGGTTGAGCCCGACCCAAGTTGCACCCCTACCCGCAAATGGCTTGCAGTCCTTTTTCTTGATTTCTGTAGGGCATAATCGTGCCGCAACCTCGACCAGGCGGAGATTGTTCATCGAATGCTCCCAATGAGGGTGACATTCAGGAGGTGATGATTCCTCATGCTAGGAATGTCCCAAGGCCTTTTCTTCCCTATACGGCTCAATATGTAAGCCCATTCCTCTTTGTTTTTCTTTTCTCATAATCATCATCCATGAGATGATTTTCTGATGAGCTCATATTATTGCCATCTTTGTGGCTCGATTTACTTGCGCTCACTTCTTATTTATTCTTTAGCAGCATCAAATATTTAAGGCAATGGGGGTTTATCGATTGATTGATTGTGAGATTTGATTGTCTGGTTCAATTGAGTTTCATTGAGTGTGATTGTATTTGATTGACCTTTATTTGGATTCCGGATTTCTCAATCCAATTGAAAATTAAGTCAGTTCAAGATCGAGCTTGACTCTCAAGCATGACTATTGGTCATAATTAGCTAGGAAGCAAATGAAATTTCTTTCGAGTCCATATGTTCAAAATCCTAGAAAGGTCATTGGTGAAGGGCAATCACGACTCGAGGTGCATGATCGCTTGATCACCTTTTCCTGTTTGTTTTAGATTATGACAACCAATTATTGGACCGAAAATTGCACTAAATTTGAGTCCAATAATAAGTGGGGGGCTCCACAATCTGTTGTCATAATCTAAAACAAACAGGTGGGTGATCACCCATCCATCTTATGTCGTCAATCATAATAAAAAAAAACACCTTCTGATACGAGAATTTTGTGTCCAATGACTCAATGAGGACCTCTTCGTTCTAAATTGTGAGAACCGATTGTGGTCCCAAACATAGTATTGGACTTCAAATTATGTTTAATTTGAAATTGAATAATCAGTTTGGAACCCGCAATCGGTTGCAACAATCTAAAATAAATAGGGCCTCAGTAATTTTTAGTCCAATAATCAGTTTTGGACTCACAATTAGTTGTCAAAATCTAAAACGAACAGGGTCCAAGGAAATTGCAACCCAAGAGGACACAGCGTTTGTGCACATTGTGTACTGAGGACCCAACCTAGTTTTGTTTGTGCACATTGTGTACTGAGGACCCAACCTAGTTTTGTCGCTAAGAGCTCTATACGTACGGTGATTGATTAGAAAAATACTAGAGTTAGGTTTATCTGAACCGTCTAATTATTATGGATTGTTTTCAATCTCCGATTGCCAAAGATCAAGTCAATCATCTAATTATAAGATCAAAAAATGTGTATTTTTTGTTGGCCAACATGAAAAATTTAACGGTTCACATTTTAAGGCTAAAATAAGTAGTGTTGGATGTTAGGATTGCATGATTGACGAACATTTACAGGGCATGAGATGCAAAGAAAGGCCAATGAGATGGATGGTTCAGATCAGTCCATGGATGGACCAGGACCTTGTGGGCCACCTTATGATGATGGTCTTTGAGATAACAAAAAGGGGGGGGGGGGTCAATTATACACACATGGCCCCGTAGGTCTCGCCAATTGATTATTAGCATAGATGCAAATTCCGACTCTAAAATCAAACAATGATCACACAATTATGTGGGGTCAAAATCTGATTAATGGGCGTGTTTGGACTTAAAATCAATTCTCAAAATCCAAAATGAAGAGGACCTTAATACAAAGCGTTGACAAGAGGTAAGGGCGTGTTTGGCAAGGTTTCTCATTCTTGCTTAAATAATAGGGCGGAAACAAATTAATGAGAATTGTGGAAGCTACCTCTGAGTTGCTTCAGTATTTTTTAGCACTTTTCATTCTCCACACTTAGAAAATTGCCATTATTATAAGGAACCAGAAAAATAAGAGAAAATTGCCATTATTCTCAACGGATACACATTCAATGCATATCCGTTATCTACTAACACGTATGGTACTTTCTTGCCTTCACAGACAATAGTGACATGAAGAGCTCTAGCATGATTCCGACCTTGAGGAGGCAGCTCTTGATCTGAGAAGCTAATGACTTTGGCAGCCTGGGTTAGAGCCAGAAAAATAAGAGATTTTATATGGTGTAAGCCCTAATAGTTAAAACTCGAAAAATAAACATAGTAGATAGAAGAATATGAAGATTTCATTTTGGTGTGTGCGTGGGAGGTCAAGTATTTTTCAAAAAGTACAATGGGGCTCACTTGATAAGATGAACCAAACCGTTCATTTGTTGGGCCACAACGTAAATATGTTGGACCATGTATATCATATCAACAGGATGATCCTAACCTTCCGATCTATCGAGGTTTCTATAATGTGTAGTCAATCTACATGTCAGTAAGTTAGGATCATCCTATGGATATGATAAATGGGAGAAACCTATTTACATTGTGTCCCAACAAATGAACGGTTTGGATCATTCTATGAAGTGGGTCTACTTTACTTTTTGGAAAAGAGATTATCCTAACCTTGGATCATCCTATGAAGTGGGTCCCACTATACTTTTTTGAAAATACTAGACATCCGGCACACACACTTCATAGGACGATCCAAACTGTTCATTTGTCAGGCCACAGCCTAAATAAGCTGTGACCCAATAATCATTTCCATAAGATCATCCTAACCCTCTGATCTGTAGAGGGACTGCACATTAGAGAAACCTCTATAGATCCAAAGGTTAAGATCATCCTTTGGAGATGATTTTCAGGGTACGGCCTATTTACTTTGTGGCTCAAAAATGAACGGTTTGGATCATCCTATTAAAGTGGGCCCACTGTACCTTTGAAAAACAATAGACCTAACAGGCACAAAATATATTAAAAGAAATATCAACTTATGGTACCGTACGAGAGGTAAATTTATACTACATATATGTAGGCCCCATTTGAACTCTATCTAAATTTAAAACTATAAGTTGCAGTTGGGGTTGTTCCAGGATTCTTCCTTTCGAGAATAGAAACTAGAAATCATATTTAGAAAGGAGACTAGAATTTAAGGATCTTCTTTTAAGTCATATATAAACTGTGTGATCGAACCAAAAGCAAGAAAGCAAAGAAAGAAAGGGAACAAAAGCCCAAAGAAAGAAAGGGAACAAAAGCCCATTCCATATTCTCCATTACTACCAATAGAATCGGAAGAAGAAAGAAGTAAAGAGCTGAGATGGAATCTGATTCCTCCGAGCTTCATCGGCACCGACAAAAGATCCTCCGGGACGGTTTCCTTGGCCTTGTGCACCAACTTCTCAAGAGGGAAGAACGTACAAAACTTTGGTCCGAAGCGGTGGAGGTCCGTCCATTCTCCTTACCATAACATGGCTCACTCAAACCCTGCCATGTGGTGGATTTTTAATGGAAAAAAAGGCGATTTTCAAAAGGACCAATTTTATTTAAGGCTCTGTAGGTTTTGAAATCTGAGAAATGACCATTTAAAAAATAGAAGACAACAAGATATAAAACACCTTTAGCATTAAATCAAAGCTTGTAATACAAACGACAAACAACAACACACCACTACGACGACGACGACGACAAAACAATAACACACACCACATGTACGTCACAGAAAGTCAAATAGCCATAGAGCAAGTTGAAAAACATAACCAGATAGAGGAAGGCAACTCACTCTCCCCTTACATGTGAGGGAAAGTGCGACTAAGAGATTTGGAATGGCTCGGGGACAAGCCCCCGACCATTGAAGAGGAAGATCCCAGTCCTTTTCCCCTCTTATCCGGCACAGCATGCACCCCAAACTTGTTGGGGCCTTTCACGATTGACATTTTTGTTGAACCTCCTCCTCCGGTACTGCTGGCTCCATCATCCTTGTCGTGATCCGTTGGCGTCACTCCCTTGGGGATATAGACAACCGCCTTCTCGCAATATCCTTTCTTGATGTGATTGACGAGATCGTTTTCGTCCTTGTGAGCATTGCCACAATCTTCACAGATTATTGAAAGATTTTTGTGGTAATCTGAATTGTGCTTCACAATTTTAGCCGTATTGTCGAATGGCTTATGCCGGGGCTCACATCTCAAACAGATGAAGGTTAGTTATAGCTGGTTTTCGGGGTTGATGAGCTTCATTCTCAAACTTTTGGTTGCACTGGTAAGGATTAAGAGTGGAGTTTTTCAAAAATAAATTGCAACATTAATTTCTAAAAATAAGGATAATACAATTAGATGATCCAAACCCTCCATTTCAATTTCCATGCCTCAAATATGTAGGGTTTGGATCATTATACTTAAAATGGTTTCTTTAGGGGTTTCTCACTCCTAGAAGTTTTCTACGAAAATATCATTAGCTTTAAAGGTTCATCAGCGGTAAGTCTTCTCCGAAAATATCTTACTTGGGCAACCCCTCAGCGTTTTCCTAATTTCTTTCCCTTTAATACTTAGGCCCTGATATTGGCACTACCATGTGTTAATAATTGCACTAATCTTGTCTTTTAGTTTTTAAACAGCTGTCTGAGGGTTACCATACTTGCAAAAAAGCTTTAAAAACACAAATAAAAAAACCTTAATTATATTATTAAATAAAATATTTTAAAAAAATAAAAATTTAATTATAAATTAAAATAAAAATATAAAAAATTAATTATATTATTAAATAAAAAAATTAATTAAATAAAATTTAATTAGTTTTTTAAATAAATTTTTTGAAAATATTTTTTTAATATAAATTATAAATAAAAAATTAATTAAAAAAATAATTATGTTAAAATATTTATTTAATTTTTTTTTTAAATAAAAAAATAAAAAATATTACCATAATTAATAATAAAAAATAATTAATAATTAAATTTAATAATAAAAATTTATTATTTATTTAAAATTTTAATAATAATTTAATATTATTAAATAATTTTTTTACTAATTTTTTAAAAAAAAAAATTTAAAATTATTAAATTAAATTAATAAGAAAAATTATAAAAATATAATGAGAAAATGACAAAAAAAAATGGCTTTGATATGACAATGACCTATCAAGGGGGGAGACTTGGAAATGACCAATGTAAAGTTGTTTGGACGAGAATGCACTTCAATATACGTTTTTCTCTCTCCCTCTCCCTCTCTCCTCCTATCAAATCAAATTACATTAAAAAGTAATTACAGGTTTTAAGATCATCTGGACTTGCTTTTATTCTTTTGGATTTTTTTCTATCCTTTTTTTTAAAAAAAAATCTTTTTCATTGATTGGATATTTTTGGTACGCAGTGTTCTTGTGATCATTATTTTTAATTTTATTCAACTTTATGAACCTTGCTATTGAAGTATTTTCAGTTCAGTAAGGATCTATCTGTAAATGCTCTCGTGTGAATTCCTTTTTTCTTTAAACTTTAATAAATGAATTTGTATTAATCGTCGATGATTACAATTAATCATAAGAACGTACAAAACTTTGGTCCGAAGCGGTGGAGGTTCGTTCATTCTCCTTAACATTACATGGCTCACTCAAACGCTGCCACGTGGTGGATTTTTAATGGAAAAAAAGGAGATTTTCAAAAGGACCAATTTTATCTAAGGCTCTGTAGGTTTTGAAATCTGAGAAATGACCATTTAAAAAATAGAAGACAACAAGATATAAAACACCTTTAGCATTAAATCAAAGCTTGTAATACAAACGACAAACAAAAACACACCACACGTACGACGACGACGACAACAACAACAACAACAAGACACACACCACATGTACGTCACAGAAAGTCAAATAACCATAGAGCAAGTTGAAAAACATAACCAGATAGAGGAAGGCAACTCACTCTCCCCTTACATGGGAGGGAAAGTGCGACTAAGAAATTTGGGATGGCTCGGGGAATGGCTCAGGGACAAGCCCCCGACCATTGAAGAGGAAGAGCCCAGTCCTTTTCCCCTCTTATCCGGCACAGCATGCACCCCAAACTTGTTGGGGCCTTTCACGATTGACATTTTTGTTGAACCTCCTCCTCCGGTGCTGCTGGCTCCATCATCTTTGTCGTGATCCGTTGGCGTCACTCCCTTGGGGATATGGACAACCGCCTTCTCGCAATATCCTTTCTTGATGTGATTGACGAGATCGTTTTCGTCCTTCTGAGCATTGCCACAATCTTCACAGATTATTGGAAGATTTTTGTGGTAATCTGAATTGTGCTTCACAATTTTAGCCATATTGTCGAATGGCTTATGCCAGGGCTCACATCTCAAACAGATGAAGGTTAGTTATAGCTGGTTTTCGAGGTTGATGAGCTTCATTCTCAAACTTTTGGTTGCACTGGTAAGGATTAAGAGTGGAGTTTTTCAAAAATAAATTGCAACATTAATTTCTAAAAATAGGGATAATACAATTAGATGATCCAAACCCTCCATTTCAATTTCCATGCCTCAAATATGTAGGGTTTGGATCATTATACTTAAAATGGTTTCTTTAGGTGTTTCTCACTCTTGCAAGTTTTCTACGAAAATATCAATAGCTTTAAAGGTTCATCAGCGGTAAGTCTTCTCCGAAAATAACTTACTTGGGCAATCCCTCAGCGTTTTCCTAATTTCTTTCCCTTTAATACTTAGGCCCTGATATTGGCACTACCATGTGTTAATAATTGCACTAATCTTGTCTTTTTGTTTTTAAACAGCTGTCTAAGGGTTACCATACTTGCAAAGAAGCTCTAAAAAACACAAATAAAAAAAACTTAATTATATTATTAAATAAAATATTTTAAAAAAATAAAAATTTAATTATAAATTAAAATAAAAAATATTTTTATTAATAAAATTTTTAAATATAAAAAAATTAATTATATTATTAAATAAAAAATTTAATTAAATAAAATTTAATTAGTTTTTTAAATAAATTTTTTGAAAATATTTTTTTAAAATAAATTATAAATAAAAAATTATTTAAAAATAATAATTATGTTAAAATATTTATTTAATTTTTTTTTAAATAAAAAAATAAAAAATATTACCATAATTAATAATAAAAAATAATTAATAATTAAATTTAATAATAAAAATTTATTATTTATTTAAAAATTTAATAATAAATTAATATTATTAAATAATTTTTTTACTAATTTTATAAAATTAAAAATTATAAAATTAAATTAATAAGAAAAATTATAAAACTATAATGAGAAAATGACAAAAAAAAATTGCTTTGATATGACAATGACCTATCAAGGGGGGAGACTTGGAAATGACAATGTAAAGTTGTTTGGACGAGAATGCACCTCAATATACGTTTTTCTCTCTCCCTCTCCCTCTCTCCCCATTTCAAATCATATTACATTAAAAAGTAATTACAGGTTTTAAGATCATCTGCACTTGCTTTTATTTTTTTGGATTTTTTTCTATCCATTTTTTAAAAAAAAAACTTTTTCATTGATTGGATATTTTTGGTACGCAGTGTTCTTGTGTTCATTATTTTTAATTTTATTCAACTTTATGAAACTTGCTATTGAGGTATTTTCAGTTCAGTAAGGATCTATCTGTAAATGCTCTCATGTGAATTCATTTTTTCTTTAAACTCTAATAAATGAATTTGTATTAATCGTCGAAGATTACAATTAACCATAAGAACGTACAAAACTTTGGTCCGAAGCGGTGGAGGTTCGTCCATTTTCCTTAACATAACATAGCTCACTCAAACGCGACTAAGAGATTTGGGATGGCTCAGGGAATGGCTCGGGGACAAGCCCCCGACCATTGAAGAGGAAGAGCCCAGTCCTTTTCCCCTCTTATCCGGCACAGCATGCACCCCAAACTTGTTGGGGCCTTTCACGATTGACATTTTTGTTGAACCTCCTCTTCCGGTGCTGCTGGCTCCATCATCATTGTCGTGATCCGTTGGCGTCACTCCCTTGGGGATATGGACAACCGCCTTCTCGCAATATCCTTTCTTGATGTGATTGACGAGATCGTTTTCGTCCTTGTGAGCATTGCCACAATCATCACAGATTATTGGAAGATTTTTGAGGTAATCTGAATTGTGCTTCACAATTTTAGCCATATTGTCGAATGGCTTATGCCGGGGCTCACATCTCAAACAGATGAAGGTTAGTTATAGCTGGTTTTCGGGGTTGATGAGCTTCATTCTCAAACTTTTGGTTGCACTGGTAAGGATTAAGAGTGGAGTTTTTCAAAAATAAATTGCAACATTAATTTCTAAAAATAGGGATAATACAATTAGATGATCCAAACCCTCCATTTCAATTTTCATGCCTCAAATATGTAGGGTTTGGATCATTATACTTAAAATGGTTTCTTTAGGGGTTTCTCACTCCTGGAAGTTTTCTACGAAAATATCATTAGCTTTAAAGGTTCATCAGCGGTAAGTCGTCCCGAAAATATCTTACTAGGGCAACCCCACAGCGTTTTCCTAATTTCTTTCCCTTTAATTCTCAGGCCCTGATATTGGCACTACCATGTGTTAATAATTGCACTAATCTTGTCTTTTAGTTTTTAAACAGCTGTCTGAGGGATACCATACTTGCAAAAAAGTAGGGCTGCAACTCGGGTCGGGTTTTGGAGAACCCAACCCTACCCGAGAAATATCTCGGGCCGGGTCGGGTCGGGTTTTTTTTCGGAAAACCCACGATTCCCAAACCCCGGCCCTACCCATGATAAATCTCGGGTCGGTTCGGGTCGGGTCGGATTTTTTCACGTTGACGCAAATTTTTAAGGAAAATTCTTATTTGGCAAGGCAACTCAACTCATAGAAGCAGAAATTACACTCACATTACACTTGAATCAAACAATGATGTAATTACACTCACATCACACTTGAATCAAACAATGTTGTAATCAAACAATGTTGTAATTACAATCAAACAATGATGAATCAAACACTTGAATCAACTCAACTCATAGAAGCAGAAATTACACTCACATACAGTAACAGTGGGTGCGTGGGTTTTCACTTTTAACTTTGGGATAATTACATTTACACCCCCTCTAGTTTCTGACACATCCACTTCCACCCCTATAGTTTAAAACGTGACAAATACACCCCTGTAGTTTCAATTTGTTTAAGGTTTGCCTCTTCAGCTGAAGGTTCGTCCATGAATTGAAGGGTTAGGATGATCCGATGGAGCTGATTTTTTGGGCACCATATCTATGTCAAGACCCATCAAATGAACGCTTTGGATCATCCAAATAATGTGGGACCCTACCCGAATCCAAACACTACCAAAAAATCATCCAAATAATGTGGGCTCACATTGTTTGGATGATCCAAAGCGTTCATTTGATGGGTCCTGACATAGATAGGGTGTGCCCAAAAAATCAGCTCCATTGGATCATCCTAACCCTTCAATCTATGGACGAACCTTCAGCTGAGGAGGCCTACCTTAAACAAATTGAAACTACAAGGGTGTATTTGTCACGTTTTAAACTATAGGGGTGGAAGTAGATGTGTCAGAAACTATAGGGGGGTGTAAATGTAATTATCCCTTTAACTTTTAACTAACAATAGAAAAAAATGTACATACTATAACTTATGTAACTCGGGTCGGGTCGGGTCGGGTCGGGCCCCTTCAAACCCGGCTCGACCCGAGATTCATGCGGGCTTTTGAATGCTGAACCCGGCTCGACCCGAAACCCATGAAACCTGAACCCGACCCAGGCTATTTTCGGGTCGGGTCGATGCGGGTCGAGTAAAACCCGGCTCGAGTTGCAGCCCTACAAAAAAGCTCTAAAAAATACAAATAAAAAAAACTTAATTATATTATTAAATAAAATATTTTAAAAAATTAAAAATTTAATTAAAAATTAAAATAAAAAAAATTTTTATTAATAAAATTTTTAAATATAAAAAAATTAATTATATTATTAAATAAAAAAATTTAATTAAATAAAATTTAATGATTTTTTAAATAAATTTTTTGAAAATATTTTTTTCAAATAAATTATAAATAAAAAATTATTTAAAAAATAATAATTATGTTAAAATACTTATTTCATTTTTTTTTAATAAAAAAATAAAAAAATCTTACCATAATTTATTATAAAAAGTATTTAATAATAAAATTTAATAATAAAAATTTATTATTTATTTAAAATTTTAATAATAATTTAAAATTATTAAAAAAAAATTTTATTAATTTTAAATTTTTTTTAATAAAAAATTATTAAATTAAATTAATAAAAAAATTAAAAAATATATAACGAGAAAATGACAAAAAAATGGCTTTGATATGACAATGACCTAAGCCTTAGGATTTGATATATTCTTCCAACAACGTTATCAAACTCGGGAAATTTATCGTCAGATAACTGAGCAATTATGGTCCATCCAAAAATATAAGCATAAGGATGACTCCATCCAAACTCGAATCATAGTGCTTTAAAGTGCACGGCGACAATCTTTTAATGTTTTTGGGTCTCAAGTGTTGATGTTTTTTTATTTTTTTATTTTTTCTTTACTTTATTGAGAAGGGGAAAGGAAAATAGAGGGGTGCAACACGAGAACTTCCTAGGAGGTCATCCATCCTTGTACCAGTCTCACCCAAGCACACTATATTGAATTTCATTCAGAATACAAAAATTCGGCACAGGGAAGCTTATAATCTCTCTTAAGCATCCTGAGAGAGTCAAGAAAGGGATGGGAAAGCTTAAAAAATGGAGAAATCGTATCAAAGAACAATAAGAACAAGGGAACCTTTTGAGCTACAAAAAAGCTTCTGCAAAATGAGGTGAGGACGAGATTAAACCCGCCAATAGAGAGAGCACAACACAAAATGCCACAACAGCATACAATCAACTGTTTTTTTTTCTTTGAAAGACAATGGATTTCATTCCCACCATGATAAAGATTACAATCCAAGGGACAACATGTCCCCACAGCAAGATACATGAAAGCAAGATTACAAATAAAACAGGAGAAAGCAGTAGCTCTCAAGTATTAGGAAAGAGTGGATATTAACTTCGACCGACGCCAAATGCACACCATCTTTTGCCAATCAATCCGTTTTTGCATTGGCAGATCTTCTCATGTGTCAGAACTTAGGACATACAATCCGTTTTTGCATTGGCAGATCTTCTCATGTGTCAGAACTTAGGACATACAATGCGCACCAAGTCACGGATCTCCCCAATAATATCATCAGCCCTCCAAGGTCCCGTGCTTTTTTTAGCCGCCCAAGCTAAAGCATTTGATGAGTCACCTTCAATAATGACAAGACCCGAGTTATGCTTCGCGTACCATCTCAAACCAAAAAGCAACGCCCTAACCTCCGCTTCATTAGCGTCACAAATACTGACCTAAAGCACACACTTTAGGCGAAGCAGGGATCCTCCAGATTCTATTCACTAGCGAAGACGGGAAGCAAAGAATGAGATGGTGGTAGAACGATTTGACACTAAACACCCCGATGGAGCTATAGATCCAAACCCTTTTATCACTTCATTCATTCATTCTTTTTTTTTTCCGTTCATTCTTTATAAAGATAGATTCAAAAACATTCTGAAACATAGCAACCCTGTCAATCTCCCTATAAAAAAAATCGCAAGAAAGGATGGACAATTGCTTATTTAATTATAGCCACTGCAAAAAGATCAGGGAAGGGTTAGCGCGCACGCGCACGCACATGCGATTCTAGGACAGTTGACCAAATCTGTACTCTTTTTTTTTGTTTTCAGGTTCAACCAATACCAACTGCACCCGGAATCAGTCCAGTCTGTTTTTTTTTTTTTTGGAATGGTTCTAGTCTGGTTTTTAGATATGGGCTAGACTTCCCATTAATTTCTCTAGGTTATCATGATAGTATAGCACACAATACATATTATCAAATTTATTGCAATGGAATTAAACTAAATTCACATGTGTAAGTGGGAAGAATAAGTCATGAAATGAAACAATAAGATCCATCAGTATTGGGATTTGGATGTATGTATTCCCAAACACTGTTATTTCTTTCCTTGGTGCTGCTCCAATTAGTGCAATTGGGCGGGGTGTATCCCATCATGCGGTTGTTGGACAAACCCCTAATCACCAACCCTCTTCCAATAGTGTCAATTTTTGGTAGGTGATATCGTCAGTTGTAGTAGCCATGACCCATGAGAGACATTGTCACATTTGAACCCTATAACATCTAAAGTATCCTTTAGAACACTCCAAGGACTTCATAGCATAGCAATGGTCTACAAGATTGAAAAAAAAAAATCTCCAACCTTAAAAAAACTCACATACATCCTATGAAGTTCCAAAAAGTGTTATGGAAGAACCAAAATTCCTAAAACCCAATCAAAGCATACAACTTCATCCATTGATAATGACAGCGAAGTAAAATTTAAGCAAAATTTTACAGATAAAAGAACATCAATAACTATAAGTGAAATTGAAAATAACTAAGAGAAATATTCACAAGAGAATGGTTTAGAGGCCTTGCTCAATCAATACAAACTCTGAGAAGCAGAGGCAAACATAGGGCAAGTATTTACAGATAAAGTAAGCCCCTTTCTTCCCATCAATTCCACCTGTTATTTTTCTAAGTCATAAACTAATCGCAGATCAAATGAAAAAGGGGAAAAAAAAAGAAAAAAAAAGCTTTATTCCGACAGTGCTCTTATCTTATATTGAAAGTAAACCAAAAAAATTCAAACTGATCAAACAAGGATCAACCAATTTTTTTCAGTTTACAAGTGAACAACACCTCGAAAACTTACTACCCTTGGTTGAAGAAGATCCCTTTTTAAGTTTTAACTGCCTATCGATTTTAGCTCCTCCAAAGCCAACTTGATCTGATCCTGTATCAATTCTACCCGCTTCGAATACACCTCCAGCTCCAAAATCTGCTGCTTCTTCCACCTCTCATCCACAACTCCAGAACTCGATAAATTAACAGAATTGCCACCAAAATTCAATGGCAGAGGATTCAAAGCCCCCCCTCCAATCCCCAAATTACAAGGCCCATTCATGGCACAATACAACAACTCCTTAAACAATGGTGAAAGGCAACTTTTCACAGTATCCTCTATAACATTCGGTACAGACGATTGAGGAGCAAAATTCGAAAGATCATCCTCCTCTGCCTGAGAAGATCTATTCCTATTACGCTTTCTTGACCAAGAAACCTTCTTTTCTGAACTATTTGCGTTATTAATGTTAATATTAGTAGTGTTATTCTGCAAATTTGCTTCTAATTCTTCGAATCTTTGATCTTCTACACCGCGTCCACGTCGGATTGCAGTATCGCTCCAGATCTTTCGCGAGATTTCAAACGTGATCTGATCGTGAGTGTTTTTGAAGGAAAAATCCTTCCCGGAGCTGATCCTATTGACAAAGTTTCGGTACTTCTTCTTTAGCCTTCGGAGCTTCTCCACCAACTGATTTTTGTTAAAATCAAGCTGTAGACTGTTCTTGATCTGATCATAAAACGGAGCAGTATCTTGATGAGAAGAAGAATTAGATGGGTCTCGTTGTGATGTGTAATCTAAGAACCCTTGCAAAAGCCCTAACTCGTCTTCGTCTGTCCAGAGACGTTGGAAAATACGCCGAGATTCATCCACCGTTTTCTGACGCTTTAAATCCGGCGAAAAGGAAGATCCAAAGGCCGCCGGAGTTGGATCAGCGCCGGAGCTGTTCTCCCGTGGGGGTGAAGTGGGAGTGGTGGTGGTGAGGGAGACGGAGGGTTTTGGATCGAGGGAAATAGAGTTAGGGTTAGGGTTAGGGTTTTGAGGATTTTCATGGGAGGAAGAAGAGATGGAAGGAGAATGAGTGTTTAAGTCTTCTATATCTTCTTCTTCCTTTGCTTCTAATCCTTCTCTAATTTCTTCGTCTTCTTCGCTTTCTTCTTCTTCTTCGTAGATGTTCGGATCTTCTTCTGCAGCCATCTCCGGTCTCTCTCTCTCTCTCTCTCTCTCTCTCTTCGTTTTTTAAGAAAAGAACACGTGATATTTTTCTCTTTTTTTACGCAATGATACTCGGAGGAGAGAGATTTTATAATTAATAAAGAAGGCATAGTGTGGGCCACCTATTTGGATGTTTCATCCGTTGATTTGTGGGTCCTTTGTAGAAGTCTTTTCCGTACGATGATGATACTAACCGTCCGATACATTTCTTGTAAAATAGACGGTTTGGGTGGTTTAGAAACTTGTGAATAAATAGGAATTGAGTTATGTGGAAAAGATTTTTAGGGCTCAGCGTATCTGTGGGAAGACTAACAAATGAATGTTTAGATCATCCAAATAGTTGGCCCCACTATGCTATTTTTGGACAAAATATATTTTAGGGAAGGGATAGATTCGCCTCCCTTTCTTCCTCCCCCCCCCCCCCCCCCCCCCCGGTTAGACCACTCGTGTTCTCATGACCAATTGACCATGGTTTCAAAATTCGGTTTCGGAATGTGTTTCGAACCTCACCGAAACCAACCAAAATTTCAGTCGAAATCCAACGAAATCAAATTAACGGGTATTTTAACTCGAACAGAATTTCGACCTCCCGGCTGAAATTTCTCGATAATATTAAATAATTATCAAAAAACGAGATTTTTTGACGAAATTTCAGATTTCGGTCAAAATTTGAAACCATGCTTGACTACTCCAGGTAGTTTAGTTCTACTTTTGTATTGCATGCATCCACCCTCATAAAGGTGGTGCAATAGAAGTACCATTCTTTTCTTTTTCTTTTTTTCTTTTTTTTGATGACGTAGGATGTCCCCACCCCCTTCGGGAGTAGGACTAGTCCCTACGGATACACGCAATAGAAGTACCATTCTTGATATTTGATCCAACAGCAGTTCCTCAAAAAGTGAGCTGCTATTGGATCAAATAACAGGGATGGGATGATGAGTAATTGTTTATACGGACCTTCATCATATCATATAATTTCTCAACAAAAATACAATGATATAAGAAATAAGAGAGTATCTTCTTGTTCAAAGTACATACAAGTGAACAATAGTGTTATTCAAATACATAGGAAACGTTATTCAGTCTCTCCAGTTGATTTTGTTGTAGTTGTGACGGACGACAGTTGTCATGGACTCTAGTGTGATAGTAACAAGGGAGCCAATGGCAGATGTAGACAAGCAACAACGCCGACTCATGCAAGGATGTGGTAGTAGGAGGTTGTCGATTTTCTTTCTATCAAACAAAAATGTGTATTGTTTGGCAACACCAAACTCATTACATTCTGCCTCATTCAGGTGATCAGATACATTCATCCGAGCTGCAGCCATAAGGCCGGCCAAATGCCGTTGATAACACCTTCACCAGATGATTCTGAACCGTTGACCCATCAAGCCTCTTTTACACGTAAGACGTCCATTAGGGATGGGACCAAAACCATGGGTACATTTTACAAGTTCAACTGTCTTGATCTCACGTATATGCACCATAATCCCTCTTAGGACTCAAAAATTGGCTTTAGGATTGATCATAAAAGTAACTTCCTACATAGACGTTCCCTAATAGAAATCTCTAACTATGATTAAAATTTCCCATGATGAAAATACGCTGGCCTAATGAAAGAACTCATTTGTTGAGGAAAATTTGAAATTTTATCCAATCTTAATGAGGGTGATTCACTGATAAAAGAAGAGAAAATGGAGACAGATTACCATTCAAAAATAAATAAAAAATCAATAGAGACAGATTCACTGATAAAAGAAAAGAAAATTGCCAAACACTGGATAGTTTTCCCTGACTTCATATGATATGGATATGTTTACAAGATCATAAAGACAGCATCAGAACTTCCATGTAAAATAGTTATGAAAGCATGAAAGCATTATCATCACATAAGTCATGTACCCATCATCCATTTCAGTCCTTCGATAAAAACAGTAAATGGTGGCATGCACCCATTCTAAGCTGCCTTTGCAAATCCTATTTTTAGATTATCAAAGTCAAACACAGTGTGATACGCACCCATGAACACATCTCCCAGAATCCTGCATCCATAAATTTTCATCACATCGCCCAGACACATGATGTGCATACATACAGTTACATAAATGCAAGAAGGCACACGGAGAAATACATGAATTCATAAATACATTGTGTATAAATATAGAAGCATGAGCATACCTACTATGTGCTCACACCTATGTTGCATGAGTATTGATGGAGTGTTGGATCCGGCTAACCTCAACAAGAGGATTCATAGATTCGGCTAATTTTAATTCTTTTGCATGATCTTATCGTTATATATTGAAGATTTCGGTAGTTTTCTTTTAAATATTTTATTTATTTCTATATAAAAAAAAACTTACTGTTTGGATAGATAAAACCATGGTTTTAAATTTTGGTCGGACCTCACCGAAACTGAAATTTTGGCCGAAATTTCAAATTTTCGACCAAAATCCAGTGAAACGATAAAAACATTATTTTATTGGATTTGGTAACATATTAGATTAATTTAAAAAAGAGGTTTTTGGGTGAAATTTCAGAATTTAGGACGAAATTTTGACCGAAATTCCAAAATTTTGGACGAAATAAAATACCGTTTCGGGTTTGTGTTGGATTTCGGTCAAAATTTAAAACCATGGATAAAACTCAAAACGTGTGATAATTGTAAATTTGTTGTAGTGTTTAGAAAAAAATCGATTAAAGATGTCTAGAAGTGTCATGGTGAATCCCAAAGTATTGGAATCTGATGTGTCCGACATGGGTACTTTAGAGACACACACACCATAAAAGCAAAGTGTGATGGTGTGACATACCAGAGAGGTCCCCGGGGCGGAGGCAGATCAAATGCTGTAAACCCACTGACACAGATAGCTTCTTCGCCTACTCCAGTTTTAAGGATGTACTGAAAAATGAACAAAATCCAAGGATAAGGATAAAAAACACAGAGAACACAATTATGATGAAAGATGATAATAGATTAATGTTCAAAACCCATTGATCCAATCAGAACCAGGACTAGTCCTGATCTGATTTTTCTACGAGACTAATGAGATGTTCATTGATTCATCTCAACTGAACTCATATAGGCAAAGAACGAATTATCAGACAGGTTATGAGTAATTGGATCCTTGGAAAAAATGCTTAAATTTCCATCAAAAAGAAAATCAGGTCTCAAATATTGTATTCCATCACCAGACAAATCAAATTAAATTTATAACAAACCTCTTCTGGAGTAAGGGCGAAGATTTTATCGCCAATGGTAAATGAAACATTTGGCATGCTTGCAAGGTCATTACAGTCAACAGTTGATTCTCCCATGGGACTTGGCAGACGTTCACATAACTACAATACAATGAAATTGAGTATCTTGCAGTTTACAAACCAGTATACATGTCAGCTTCAAACAAACTTAGGAATATGTTTCAGACATAAATTACCTCATTGATATATGTCAGGATTCGCTCCTTTGTCTGATTTTGTCTCAGTTGATTCTGAATCCAAACAACAGCCATCTCACAAGCAACACATAGAGCATCTTGACCAACAGATGATTTCTCCCTATTTTGCCTCTCAACCACAGTTTCTATGCCGGTGCTGCATGGAGTTAGATTTAAGTATCATTGCAAGGATGAGGGGTGATCGACAAACAAGGCAAAGTCTAAAAAGAAAAAGAACAAACACAAAACTGAAACAGAAGGTAATATTCATCATTCAAATGATTATATAACTTCCTCACCCAACATTTTGAGCCCCATCAAATACACATAGACCAATCTGAGAGCAAACCTTCTGAGGTTGTGTCTGCAGAGAGCCAGGAATAGATTTTCAGGTTGGATTGCAATTGAAGAAAATATCACTGTTAACTTACCAACTACTCCAAAAGCTTAAGCTGTTGAAGAAAGGCGTTATTTATCTTTTATGCTTTAACACTCTCCCGCACGTGTGGCCCACTTGGCAAACACGTGGCACAAGTGGTCCCACTTTGGGCCAACCATCGCATGTGGATGTTTGCTATCCGGGAGTTTTGAACTCAAGACCTTTGGCTCTGATACCATGTTAACTTACCAACTTCTCCAAAAGCTTAAGCTGTTGGAGAAAGGCGTTATTTATCTTTTATGCTTTAACGATCACAAAGCTCAAAGTTTGACTCATGAATTATATAAAAAGGGAAATGACATATTGATGTCCGCGCACTGTTGTTTTCATAATGAAACTTCTCACCTCAATAAATACTGTTTTGGTTAGCTGTTGATAGCTTTCTGAGATTTATAGCAGCTGTTAATATATTTTTTTGGAATGGTATAACAGTTGTTAATATTATATTAGGAAATTGTAAAGTGAAGACAGTAGTGCTGTTATTAAAACAAGGGAGTGTGGAAATTGTTGCCCTATAGAAGATAAAAAAATATATGTAAAAAAGATCTGGATATAAAGAGATAACGGAACTAACCTCTGCTATTAACAGTTCCAGTATCATATCCCCGTACTGCGAAACAACTTCTTTACATTCCACGCTCAAGATTCCTTCTGCACCTATGGCATGGTTGATTTCGGCCACGATAGTCTGAATTTGAAAAGAATCAGATTAACAACAATGGTTAAAAAATCAATGAGGAGAATACTTAAGGTTGGATTTTGATAACTTGTTTTAAGGGAATCAAGCTTGAAATGATTTTGCCGGTGACGACTGAATCAAGCTTTGAAAGAAACTGAAAGAGAATAAGTAAGCTTGCACTTCGATAGCTTCAGTAGCTAAACAGCTCAGCATTGAAGAATCTACCATGAAAAATAACAACTGGTCTAGCTCACTGAAGCATGAAAGCTGCCAGAGGCACGGGAGCGGTCTAGGTCACTGAAGCATGCAAGCTGCCAGAGGCACGGGAGCAAATTTCACATACCCCCTCCAAAAAAAAAAAAAAAAACTACCCTTCTTGGGTAAGCTGGTCTGTCATGAATTAGTTTAATGAATAAAAAACTGCGTCCAATCATTTTCTTTTCCTACTTCGTCGTCTTGAATGAATTGATCCCAATAGGGATTCCCACATATCAAGACTGTTAAAGTATAAAAAGATCAAATAAAGCCATCTCCAAAGGCTTAAGCTTTGGAGTAATTGGTTGTTTTCACATGGTGATGTAGGCCTGTGAAGAGAAATTGAGGAAAGGGGGAGAGAAATAGATGAAAGGAGATAGCATTAGAAGAATAGGGGAAGAAGAGACGAAAATAACCTGAAGAAGAGACGAATTTAGGGAGAAGTAGAAGAAGAAGAAAAGAATAGACGAATTTAGGGAGAAGTAGAAGAAGAATAGACGAATTTAAAGAGAGAAGAGAAGAAAAGAAATCAGAAGAGGAAAGAAGAAAACTAGAATTAGAGGGAGAGGAAACTTTATTTAATATCAATCAAAGTTACAAAATAAATTGTAAAGAGGCCAATATATAGGCAAATAAACAACCTAAAAGATAGAAACCTACTAAAATAAGAATTCCTAAAAATAACATGGAAAATAAAATCCTAGAAACTAATAACATGGAAATAAAAATACTAGAAACTAAATAATGCGAAAATAAATCCTACTATCTGCATCACATGGTATTAGAGAAAAGGTCTTGGGTTCAAGACTCCTTGATATTAAAAATCCACATGCAACGGCCAACCCAAAAGAGGGGCCACATGTGCCACGCGTAGGCCAACCCTAAAAGGAGGGGCCACATGTGAGAGGAAGTGTTTAAGTATAAAAGGATTAAATAACGTCATCTCCAACAGCTTTAGCTTTTGGAGTAATTGGTTGTTTCACAAATTCTAAAGCTATTACGAGCTGCTGAATTCACCTAAGTTGTAGATGAGTTACTGTGAGTTGCAGAGCTAGAAAGCAAGGAAATCAGAGATGCCTCTCACAAAATCGTGTATCCATGCTTACAATGTTGATATTCTTTCTTTTTTAAACTTATTCAAAAATTTAAAGAGTTATCAATGTCCAATTTGCAGAGTCTGAAAGGAAGGTCCGTGGCTAAGCATTTAAGATGAAATATATTGCCAGAGAAGATAACAGCACATTCAAGGAAGGGGTTTTCAGTTTCTTTCTCTGAAGCAATTTCCTACAATTAGCAAAACTCAACACTTGAAAGGCCGAGACAAAACGATAGATGCTCGGGAAACTCATATATAAGGTAACATGGGCCAAAACGCGATTGTAAGGTACAGTCCTGAAGAACATAGCAGATATGACACAAAGTATGTCCAGTGACTAGAATTTGATTGCCAAATAGAATAGGTACAAGCATACTCTTAGATATTTAACGATTCAGTAAAAGGTATAAGCACATACAGTTGGCCCCGTGAATAAAGAGGTCCCAGAATCTGCAATAGCAGCACAACCACTGGCACAAAAACCTACCAAACAAAAGAACTTCTTTAAAATCCACCGCGCAGGGAATGCATCATAGAAAAAAGAATTGAGATGAGGTTTAAGATATAATCATAGTTTGAAATTTCGGCTGAAATCGGAAACCATTTTTCGGTGTCGGTCATGGATTTTGGCCCAAATTCCAAAATTCCAGTAATTTTCGGCCAAAATTTCAGCCAAAAATATATTTAATTTTTTTTCCAGATTTTCATATTTTTTGGACGAAATTTCGGCTAAAATTTTAATTTTTTCAATTTTTTACAGAATTTCGGCCGAAATCAATACCGAAACTGAAATTTCAAACCTTGGATATAATGGCTCACCTGTTGACTGGTTTCCTATAAGAAAATCTCCCATCTCGAACTGAAAATATATAAAGAAAAAATAAGTTGTTTAAAAGAAAATCATAGTTTAAAATTATCATAAGCTTTTCACTTCACCAACCTGCCAATATCCCTTGCGAGTAACCGGAACATAGGTGTGCTCACCCATAAAGTGATTAGGATCCGAACCTCCGAAGACAATTTCACCTCCATCTGTGTCATCTGGATTTCGATTGAGCCAGAATGAGAAAACCTTGTCATTTATAAGACCTTGCTCGACCATGTTGTACCTATAAAGAGCAGGAATCAATAAGTCAAATGATAACAGATCAAGGCAATTTCTCACATGCAACCTCACACATCCATGATAATTAACAAGTTTACGAAAAAATAATAATAAATAAAGAAAAAGAAACATAAAAAGTAGCTGGACACTGACAATTAAATCATACAAAACCATACCATACTGGCACAACATTTCCAACAGAAATTTCCTGAAACCCAAGTCCAAGTATCCCATCAAACTTTGCCAGAAGGAATGTGAGGCTTGCCTCCCTTGTAGCCTCAATGAAAACCTAAAACATGATATATAAAACCATCACTACAGACTAATGAGATTATCTTCAAAATTAAAGGTCAAGGTCAAGATAACAATTGAGAATGTAATTGTATACAAAAGCCCCACTTGATCCTTAACGACAAGGTCTCCAACTTGAACATTATCTTGGCTGAAGAAGCCAGAAATTGATCCAGACCCATAATGAATAGAACATGACTTTCCTAAAAAAAGGTTACAAAGAAGCAGAATGTTAACATGGAGGCCTTCCCTCACCAATTAAAGGAAAATAACTAATAGCAAAAATACAATTGAATAGTATACAAAGAAATGATATCTGAAACCTTCATATGATTAAGCAAGCCAAGCTCAGAGAAGAACAACATAATAGGCTATAAGCAAAATAACAAGAAAGGAAGAAATAATAAGTTAGAGATGATATACGAGAAACAATGAAAAGTAAAATTTCAGTGAACTCAAATCGTGGTTTCACATCAACACAATATTGTGCAATTAAGAGAGAGAGAGAGAGAGAGAGAGAGAGAGAGAGAGAGAGAGAGAGAGAGAGATAAATCTAGTATTCATCCCTAGAAAAGGAAATCTTAATAAGAAAGACAAAACTAAGAAGAAGAAGAAGCTCTCATAAGAGATGTCTATGAAGACAGTACCTGCCCACGCCTAAAGCTTATTCTCTAAGGTATACAATTACAAGATTGCCCTTATGTGGCAATACAAAGAATGGACAAAGGCTAAAAAATCAAAGGAAAATATAGATACAATGTATTACATGCTACTATATTTACACTCTCCCTCAAATGGATGCTCAATAATTAGCATCAGTTTGTCTGCAAAGGCAATGTAGGAAAAGTGTAATATTAGAGCGAGTGATGGCTAGATATATAAGACTTCCAACCAATTGTCTGCAAAGTGGGATTTGAAAGTTTTTCCCCTTCATCACTTTGATATTTCAGATTCAACTCTATAGGTGTGTCCACCACATAAGCATCATATCTATTCCTACTAACTCTTTACCCAAGTGACTTATCCTACATACTTGACGTATGGATAACCACTCCCAACAACCTAGACGTTCCTATATGACCATGAAACACACCTAGCTAGAGTTCTATTTGATGCACCAAGAGTCCCATCTAACCCACCTCCTTACAACGGCCTTGACCTCAACGACGAACCCCAGGTCTATAGGCTCTTCATCGTCGTCGAATTCAATAACTTCTACCCAAAATAATTTTTGAGACTCACACCGATGACCGGGGTAGTATTTTTCATCACAGTTGTAACATAACCCATGATCTCTTCAATTCTTGGTCTCGGCTGATGTAAGCCACTTGATGGGTGGAATAGAAAGCTTCCTGGCTGTAGTAGTCAAATTGAGCTGGTTACGGTCAAAACATACAAGATGACGGCAAGCAGCCACCTTCTCTTCTTGAAGCCTGGTCAGGCCAATGGCCTGAGTCAGGGTAGTAGGTCAAAACATTTGAATGTCAATACGAATCTCATCTTTTGAGCCACAAATAAAACAGCTAACTAAAAATGACTCCGTCATTTCTTCTGCTAGAATAGACAACGTTTCAAATTCTGCTTGGCATTCTCACAAAGAAGCAGTTTGTCTATGTTTTGTCGGTGCTCCTGCATAGTCTTCGTACACCGTCGGCCCGAATAAGATATTAAGGGCTTCAACAAACTCCCCCCAAGTAAGATAGACTTGTAAACGGAAGTACCACCGGTACCACTGAAGGGTTGATCCTTGCAGATGAAAGGAAGGTACTGATAAGCATTGAGCTCGAGCTGTATTGTGGTAGTTAAAAATTTATTCAGCAAAACAAATCCAACCAGCTGCATCAAATCCTTCAAAGGTTGGAAAATCGAGATTGATGTAATGGGGTTGGATGGCTCCAAGGGATCCAAACAGCAGCGACTCCATGCCCTCCGCAAGAAACGATCGACAATGAGGACGGATTTCATAAGCCTCTCCAAGAGAGAGCGAGATAGACTAGATATAACTTGACTGAATATAGTAACATAAGGGAGGTCACAGACTATTTTAGAAGCTACATAGAACTTGACTGAATATGATAACTTAAGAGGGTCCAAAGCCTCTTTTAGATAGATACGACTCATAGTAGTATTTAAGGGCTACAATGTTGCACTAATCAGCATGCAACAACACCCACTGAGAAATAAATTTACACAAAAATAAGATGAAAATAAACTTCAAGGAGATATCAAGTCTGGATTTCTCAGACAGATCATAGGAAGATTTTGTTAGGAACTTAGGATCAAGCAGATTGGAAAAGACATAATTCAGCATAAATAGAATATTCAAGAAAGAACAACATAACCATTTTCTGTGTAAGTGCTTGACGAACGCGCCTTGTACTTAGCATGGAAATAGCAAGGAATCTGCATGGATGTTTATTTTTCATTATTAACTTAATTTCATCCACATATTGAAAAATAAATTTCTACAAACAAGCGCAAAACATCAAAACTTAGATATTAGAAAACTCACAGAGAAATAGCATTTCGAAGAGGGGACCCACAAATTGGAACTCCCGGTATCAAAGATCACAGTAAAATTCTGTGCCGGTGTACCAATACTGATCACGCCAAAGTATTGGGCATCCAAATAGTTCTTCAGAGGTACTATATCTACTTCTGAATCACCCATATTACGATGGTTAGCACAATTGCGAAGACTGTCCGCATAGCGGTCTTCTTTTGCCGCGATTTTCACAGCATTTAGACTATTAAGATCCAGTCGCTTCTTATTTAAAGGAATTCTCACTAGCCCATCAGAGGAAGCATGAAGAGCAATGGAGCTTGATAAAACCCATAAACAGAGAGACGCCAAAAGAATTTTTTTCCCCATTTTCACAATACCTGTTCATAAGATCCAAGATAGGTGAAGCATTTAATGATGATAAAGTTTCAATTGCAAAAACAAAAAGGCCTAAAACCAACAACCTTTTGAAGAACATACAGAGAAAGCAACAGTAGAAAGCACAGAACAAACAATATGCTCACACAGTGACAGATCCAGAGTCAAGAAACTGCTAGCTAAAACACTAACATCAATGGTACAAAATCTTGAAAAATACTAATATTCACCTGAGGTGCATGGTGAGTATAGGAAAAAAAAAAATAAAGCAGAAAATTTGACTTAGCCAGAGAATATGAACTACGGAAATTTGGAAGCATCTCAATGCCGTATCACAAGAAAGTTACAGAATTCACATGGAAACTGTGAAACAGCCAATTACTCCAAAAGCTTAAGCTGTTGGAGTAATTGTTATTTAATCTTTTATACTTTAATAGAAACCACACAACATAAGATCAAAAGTTAATAAGATCCAGCAAGATCTACATTAACACTGTTCTTCCAGAGATAATAAAAAGCACTGCTGATATATTGCATACGAAACAGGGAAACAATAAAAAAAGTCAAAAAAATAAATAATAAATAAATAGGAAACTACGTTGAGAATGGGTTGCAAGAAAACTAACCATACCACAAACAAGTAAACCTCTAGACTGTAAACAAGGACCGGGATATAAACAACTTATTACAACTTATATACAAAAAACCACAATGAGCTTAGTTAACACAGTTTTTCCAGAGATATCGATAATTGATGTAAAAATATAAATACAGCACAAAAATAAAGAAAAATCATTGAAGAAAACTTGAAATGTACACTGACAAAGGGTAGTGGGGAGAAGAAAATTAGATCTAAGCAAAGGAAACCCATAATTATCTAAAGCAGAACTGTTCTACTATATATATAAACTAGCAATGACAAATTATGTAAATCTATTTTTTTTTTTAAAAGGAAAGGAAAGAAAAGAAAATGTGTTAAAAGTAAAAAGAAAAAATGTTTTGGCAAAGGCTCACAAATAAAACTGTATAAATATGCTCAGACATTAAGAAAAATATGAAACGATTTTACTCAACATAGTTCTTGTAGATAGATATATAAATTGATGATGAAAAATTACATATAACCAGCAAAAATAAAAATAAAAACATAGAAAACTAAAAGAACAAAGGGCTATGTTGAAGGAGAAAAAATCAAACCCGGATAACTATACCATATACAAGCCAATGGTAAGAGAACCCAAAAATGTCTAAACTAAGAGTTCTTCTACTGACACAAACAGCCTTAAACAAATTGCTAAAAACCCATCAAAATTTCAATGAAAAGGAAAAGTAAAACCTTCCAGCCTGTATTGAGAAAGGTTTATAAAAAGTTAAAAAGAAGCCAATACAAAAAAAGAACATATGATAAGAAAATCCATATGGGCTGTGCTGACTATGATGATGAGTATGTCATAATGATAATAGATGTGTTAATGATGATGATGATGTGTGAGTCAAAAAATGAAAAATCAAATAAACAGGCAAAACCATACCATGTACAACCAAATGCTAAAAAGAAGGCATGTATGTCTAGAAAAAAGGGCACTCTCCTAGTGATATAAACTGATGAAAAGCTGCAAACATTACACTTGGAGTAAAAAATATACCCTAATGAACATATGCATAGAAAATCCATGTGGGTTTGTACTCTGTACTGATAAGGATGAGATGGATAAAAAATGATGCCTCAAAGGAAGTTAAACAACAGAAACAAAGAGAAAACAATACTAAATAAAAGCAAATGCTTAGAGAAAAATTTCTGACTAAAGAGTACCCTTCTACTGATACAAACAACTGATGAAAAATTACAAAATAAAACAATTACAATCCCTACTGATAAAGATTGAAAGAGATTAAACTGAAGATGATGATTGATCGTGATGAAAGATTATTTAGAAGAACCCATCCAAAAAAAAAAAGATTATTTAGAAGAAGAGATACCTTACTAAGCCTCGTAGAGTAAGAGGAAAGGGTGAGGGTTCCAAAAAGAAAGGAAAGAAGCATGGGTGATTATCCTAAAAAATAAAGTCTTTCTAGAAGACATATATATTCGTCCCCTTTTCTTCCTGGGGCCACCCCCTATAGTGTATTTTATGACTACTTTTTTACACTACAAGGGGTGGACCGGGGAAGAAATGGAGGTGTGAATATCATCCCTCCATTAGATAACGCAGGAAGTTTCCTTGAAGGCCTTGAAAGTTGAAATTGACCAAAATGCATATTATAGAATTTCCGCCATTAAAATATGTGGTTCTTTCACTTCTTTGTGGCAACGGCCAATTCTCGAGCAATTTAAATATGGTGATGATAAATTCGCACCCCTGTAGGATAATTCGCACCCTGTCCCGTTAACAAGTGTTAAAGTCTGCCGCACATCCTCCTTTGGGTGCGACTTTATCATGGCCCTTTACCTCTGCGGAATGAGATACTACTGTACGGATCCTCAGGGGTGTAAACGGATTGAGTTCGGAGACAATATACACTATCCGAATTCGGATTCGGATTCGACGGATATTTAATATTTACTACAGAATTCGTATCCGCCGGATACTGTTCGAATTTGGATATTATCCGTATCCGTTTATCCGGTAAATTCGAACATTTTATTGCAGCACTTCATATTTTTTCTCCTTCTTGCTCGAATGAATTTTTCAAACTCTAAAACTAGACCTCTACATTCTCTTCACAAAATTAACTCTCAAACCCTAAAATATATGAGATCCTCTTCTTCCTTTTAAAACAAAGGCAGAGAGAGAGAGAGAGGGAGGGAGGCGGTAGAAATGGATGATAGTGTTGGTAGTGGTCTTTGGGTTTTTTTTTTGTATATGATGGAATGAGTTTAGGCTATTTTTCTTTTCTTTTAGAAACAAAAGATAGTGTGTCATTACTAAAAATAAATATTAATGATATTATTAATAATAAATAAAAAGGATTTACTTCTCAGATTCGGATGTTAAACGGATCGGATATACTATTTACCAGATTCGCATCCGCTAAGAGCCGGATATCTCATAAACAAATTCGGATAATATCCGCTTGAAACGGATTCGGATAATATTCAGTTTAAACGGATTCGGATGCGGACGGTAATCGAATTTCCGAATATCCATTTACACCGGGATCCTCTACAAAAAAAGACAAATCTGGGCCCACTTATCTGACATTTGGATGATCCGGACTCTTTATTTAGTGGGCCCTGTCGTGGTATGATATGATCAGAAATCACACTTATTGGACGATCCCACCTGTTCAATCAAAGACTTGCAGATTGGTCGTTAGGAAAAAATAACCAACGGTTCACATTCAAGCTTCTTAACTGAATAGTAGGGGTTGTGACCACAATCAATGATTTTTAACCCAAATAACTATACCATATACAAGCCAATGGAAAGAGAGAGAGAGCAGGGGTTGTGACCACAATCAATGATTCTCTACCCACTTGACTATAGAGTGTCTAGGTTCAATTTTATTATTTGAGATTGCACCCGTTTAACAAGAGCATGTCATTGTAGATATCTAGCTCTAGTAGGGAAGTGATAAATCGACCCGCTATGTCTCTCTCTCATTGAGAGGAGAGAGAAAGACACAAAGGGGGTCGATTTATCACGGCCCAAAATTTATTTTATCCGTGGATAGAATTACTATTATTTGTTCACGTCAACATTTATTCTTGGATAAAACATTTGCAGCATAGTAATTTTGTGGTCATTAGAGAAGATAGTATTAGGATAAATAAACTTATCCGAGCAAATGCTGGAAAATTCTAATGTGTTTCGATACATTTCAAAAAAAAAAAAGTTTTTCCGTTTTTCCTGATTTTAAAATAAATTAAGAAGAAAATTTTGGAACGTAGAATTTGAGAAAATTGAGAAACGCTTTTGTTGTTTTTTCTGCTCCAAAATTGAAAATAAAAATAAAAATGTTGTTTCTACTGTGTAACAGAACCCTAGGAGGTGATTATTTTAGGCAAAAGCTTAAAATAATAATAAAGAAATCCTGGTGGGAAACCATTATTAAAATGGTTTCCTCGGGCTTTCTAGGTGCAGAGAATGAGAAAATCAACAAAATGGTTTCCTCGGGCTTTCTAGGTGCGGAGAATGAGAAAATCAACAAAATTCCGAAAGGCTCATTACACTAATACAACCCATCAATCCCCGTTTATCCCATTTCTCAAGTCATTCTCTCGAGGATCAAGTGGTGATAAGCTCGAGACCTGTTGATATTGGCACTACCATGTTTCGATAATTATTGCACAAACTCATATTGTCTTTTTTTCTTCTGTAGTTGGCTTCTGAGTTTTTTCGGAACCGTAATAATAACCTTTGACACCTGTTTAAATAATAAAAAGACAAGATGAGTTAGTGCAATCATAAAAAAACACTGTATTGCTACTATCAGTAGCCTGAGGATATTATAGTAATTTCATGTGGAAACCCAAGGACCTCATTCAAATTTTAAAATGGTACGATTGTACCGTTGCGGGGTTTGAGTGAGAGGAGCGTGAAATCAAAGTCAGTAGGAGCTCACACATTTTTTTTTACCAAAGAGCTGTTAGAGCTCTTGTATAGTCATTGATTTAAGAGACTGAGACCTCGATTCCTAAGCTGATAATTCCTCTGCAAGTCAAGAACATGAGACGCCATGGTTGGCAACGCCCTCTTCACCCATTACAGGTCTCTTCTTCAAACCCTAATCTCTCTCTCTCTCTCTCTCCCCCCTATAACAGAGTAAAAAGAAAAGTCACATAAAGCTACTTGAAGTAATTGGTTTAAAATATTTCTGCATAGATCATTGCTTCTAGGTCTTGAGATTTTACCATATTCTTTGAGATGAAGAACATCTAAGGTTTCTTGAAACCTTTCTTACTAAAACCATGTTTCAAGAGTTAGGTCTTAGATTTTTTTAGATCCATCAGCTAAAATGTATGACCATAATTGGTTTGTATTGTTTCTGCATAGATCATGTTTCTAGGTCTTGAGATTTTTCCATCTTCTTTGAGACGAATAACATATTGGGTTTCTTTTTTTTAAGTCTGAAGTTTGAACCCTAAATCTTCAATTTCTAGAAAACCACTGTTTTGAATTTATTTAATTTAGTCCTTGTATGCGAAAGATCATAACAGACAGCAGATAAGAATCATGTTTTAGAACTCAAATTCTTTCAGTTAATGAAGTTTTAGATCCCATTTGCTTAGATTATGCATTTTGGACATTATACTAATGGGTTTCTTGAAATCCATTTGCTAAAATCCTGCATTCTTTGCTTTCTTTGAAATGCATTTGCCTAAATCTAGCATTTTAATCATTAAAATCTAAAAATTTTGAAATCCATTTGCCTAAATCTAACATTTTAATCATTAAAATCTAAAATTTCTCGAAAACCACTCTTGAATTTATTTGATTTCAGTCCTTTCTTATATTGTGCATTTTCAACGTTAGTGTATCTGATTTCTTGAAACCCATTTGCTATAATCATGGATTATTTGCTTTCTCTGAAATTACATTTGCATAAGTCAAGCATTTTAGTCATTAAAACTCGAAATTTCTTGAAACCTATTCGTTGAAAGATCTTAAAATCTCTGAGATATTGAATCCTAAGTTGCCAATGTTGGATGCAGATTGTGGGGATGGCAGTATACAGTTTTCTGGTTGTTGCCTTTTATGTCTTCCTGGGACCTTTCCTTGGAAACAAAGTAGTTGAGAATACAGTTCTCACACTCTTTTCATTCACGGTATATTACCTAGCTAGTCTGCTTAACATAGCTTCTGATTTCTTGGTTAGGGCCACTGACCTATTTTATTTCTTATCTTTCAGGCATTTTCAGTCATCGTCTTATTTGTAAGGTGTACTGCCATTGATCCAACTGATAAAACAAGCCTTAAGAAGAAAAGAGGAAAGTCTAATGGGCTCTTGAAGCTGAATTATAAGTTTTTCTTGAGTCAGGTTGTACTGAGATTTTTCAGAAGAATTGAGAAGAAGATCCTCAGATATTGGATAAGGAGAAGGTATTCCGAGCCATGGAAATCCAGTGTCCAGATGGAGCCTTTATTGCTATTTCCACTTATCATGAAAGACGATGCAATCACACCGGACCTAAAAGACGACGACATTATGTTTTGCTCGCTCTGTGATTTTGAGGTCAGTTGTGTGCTAATTTGTTGATCATGGATGTATTCAACAGCTATAATGTGAATAGCTGTTAGATGCTGGCTGCAGAACTTGTGTCATGGGATAAAATGTGATGGAAATTGGACTCTTGAATTACTTATCAGCAATTAAGAAGGAAACATGGTTTAATAGAATATATATTTTGTCTTTTGCAGGTTAAAATGCACAGCAAGCATTGCAGGACTTGCAATCGGTGTGTGGAAGGATTTGACCACCATTGCAAGGTGAGAAGCATAGCTGTCTTCAGAATTTGGGTGTTTTATGATACAGTCCACAAAAAGAATGAGTTTTCAGAATTTGGGTGTTTTATGATACAGTCCACAAAAAGAATGAATTGTTCGAAATGGATTACTTTTTACTTACTGAGTTTTTTTCACTCCAGTGGTTAAACAACTGCATTGGAAGAAAGAATTACACCACCTTCATCCTTCTAATGGTTTTCGTCCTCTTAATGGTTAGTCATTCTACTGTTTCGTCAGTTCTCTTATTTTAAATTACAATAGACATGAAAGAGAACAAAGAAAATTAAAAAAAAAAATTTGGACTTGTGTATTGAAGAAACATGTTAGTTTCAGTGAATTTTGAGTATTTTAAAAAGTGATTCTCAATTAGAATTTGTTTATCTTGCTGAGCTTAATATCAACTGATATTTGATGATTTCTGACAGTGCAACATCCCATGCAGCTATTTATAGAAGGAGGAAGTGCAATTGCCATTTTCGTTCGCTGCTTTGCGGATAGTAAAGGATTATCAAAGGAACTCGAGCAGAAACTCTATATAAAATTTCCAAGAGGGATTCTTGCAACAATATCGGTACTGTTTTGTGACTTATTCGAAGGAGTTTATTTAGGATGGGAAAATGTGGTTTAATGAATAAGGGTGCATTTGGATGTACATCCAATTTGCAATTTCAATTTGGGTGCACACCCACGCACACGTATCGTTAATCCGCTAGTTTTGTTACATTTATCTTTACTACTGTTAGCCAACTGTTTTACTACTATGTTCATTTGAATGGCTTTAATCATTCTTGTTGTAGGTATTATTGACTTTAATGATAGCATACAGTTCAGCAGCATTGGGGCAACTTTTCTTCTTTCATGTTCTACTTATTCGAAAGGTATGGTTTCTCGATTGATCTGGAAAGGAATAGCTATGTGTGTTTAGGCCTATTACTTGGCAGCATTTGTAGAATTAGAAAAAGCCAACAAAATGAAGAGAACATCACCAACGATAGAAAATGTTCTTTGTTGCATACAAAAGCTTGGCGGCAATCCTAACTCTTTATGGACTAATGAATTAATATTCATCCTAGATAAACTTAGCATCATGTCAAGCCTCTAGAGTATAGGAAGAACACGAAGTGGCAACTTTGCCCCATTACATAGAAAAGAATAAAACACATTCTCTCAAATGTGGCACTACAAAGAAGTGGGCCACATCATCCCATAAAAGCCCTCGATTCTTCTACATCCCATGTTGGGGCATAAATATCGCACATGCCCAGCTTTCAAATAATATCATGCAGACGAGCTTGAGTCGCAGTCTTAGTGAATATATCAGCCAAATGAGTCGCATTTTTAACATATTAAGTGAAGATGGTCTAAGAAGACACCTTTCTCATGATCAAAGTGACAGACTACCTCTATATGCTAAGTCCTCTCATGGAAATGCGACTCATTGTAGAAAGAGCAAAGTCCTCTCATAGGAGTAGAGACCTCAAAATCCATATCTGTGAGAAGAGAACGAAGCCAAATTAGCTCAGATGTAGAATGAGCCATCGATTGATTTTCAGCTTCGGCTGTAGAAAGAGCAATAACAAATGGCTTCTTTCTCTTCCATGTCACAAAATTACTACCAACAAACATTGCAATACCCAATAGTAGATCTCCTATCATTTGGTGGAGCCATCGATTGATTTTCAGCTTCAGCTGTAGAAAGAGCAATAACAAATTGTTTCTTTCTCTGCCATGTCACCAAATTACTACCAACATTGCAGTACCCAATAGTAGATCTCCTATCATTTGATGAGAGAGCCTACTCAACATGATCGTACCCTCAAACATGAGGCTGTGATTTTTGTATAGAATAACTTCATCCCATGATCCTTTCAGATACATCTTTCCATTTCTTTTCCGTTCCGACCATTTCAGTCGAATTTCACGAATTTTGAGACACTTCCGGTTCAAATTTTGGGGAAATAATGATGTTGAAGGAATTCATGTAGATTTCGTTTGGTGGGGGATGGAAATGGAAACATTTTGGTCATTTCAGGAAAACCTCGGGGAAATTTAAAACCTTATCTTTAGGTAGACTCCTAATCTACATGTATCATATCATATGTAATGTTTTAAAGAGTAATAAACATTATCAAATTGATCTTGGGCGATTCAACTTTGAAAATCATTGGTATGATTAAAAACACAGTAAACTATTAGTTTTCGACCATATCAGTATGATTAAAAACACAGTAGCCATGAGCTTTTCCAGTTGCCTTCTTGGGAACTTAGCACACGAACAAAGAATGTCTCAGTGGTAGTTCTTTATTCTGTATTGAGTGGACATGACAGAAAAAAAAAATCCAATCAAAATCTCTCCAGCTTGTTGCTCCTTGTTCCCGTGAGTTGAAGTTCCAAGAATGCTCCGGCAAACTTCTCGATGCTTCTCCTCACTACTAGCTTCTCGGCTACTTCTCTGATTCAAACTTTAGAGTTGCTTATGGTGTGCATGAGCAGGGAGCCCTATGAGCTCTTTTATAGAACCATGAGAGGAGAGGAGAGACCCATCACATTTCTCCTCATTTCTTCTTCCCAAGGTCTACTCCCCTCTCAAGGTTCTATAAAAGAGAATTTATCTTCTTTTGGTTACATATGATTGCAATTCCATCACCACCAATCAATTCCCTTGTTTTTTTCCTCTATGAATTCATATTAAGAAAGAAGTAACAAAAACATAAATCCACCCTTTCCTCTATAAATTCTCTTTGTAGGATACATTGTATTGTTATGATATTTATCTGAAGTCAGTGTCCTTATATCTTGAATCTTGATCGGTGTACATGTAACACGTTGCTTTGATATCCAGATATGTCATCTCCTTTGGCTTCAGAGCACCTTTGGTTTTCTGATCTCGGTCACGGTGCTCCTTATGGGAAGAGAACAATGGGCGTTCTCTACCTCTCTTCCCCGTTTAGAGATGTGGACCAAACCCTTGTATATATAACTATATTCCCTCTTCCTATAATGAGAGATTTAAAGAGAGATTAAAGGCATGCCAATGTTTTAGAAATGGCAAGATGAGGCCACAACTGTTTTTATCTCAAAAGAAGAACAAAATAATCTCTCTCTCTCTCTCTCTCTCTCTCTCTCTCTCTCTCTCTCTCTCTCTCTCTCTCTCTCTCCTGTTCTTTTATATTCTTTAGTTTTTTGGTGTTTTTGCTTCATGCCTCTACAATTTGATTTTCTGAAGGACCTATGGCCGGAATAATTGATACAGGGAATGCGAACTTATGATTACATATTAGCAATGAAAGAAGAAAGCCAATCATTTGAACTATCGGACGATTCAGACTCTTCTTCAGACGAAAGCCTCGATTTCAGCTCACCAGAGAAACCCACTCTGGTTTCTCGATTCATATGCAGAGGTCACAAAACAGATCAGGTCAGATTAATACATTGCATCCATTATCTCCAAATCTCCATCCTTAAACAAATTATCAGTCTCTCTTTATCTTACCATAAAATCCAACAATAAATTTCAGAGCATAAATAGATTGACTATAAGAGTGGATGGAGAATCCAATTCCTCCACTTTGAACAAGAAACCCGGTTTCCGTGCAAGCATAGACCCATGGAAGCTGATAAATATGAGCAAAGAAAAAGCACTAAAGGCCGCAGAGAAAGCCAGAGAAAGAATCAGGAAACAAAACCCAACAGAAAAATCCGAACCGCCTTCCTCAATGAAACCACTGCCATCAGAGACAAAATGCGGGCCATCGGCGACCCCAGAAAGGAAGAAGGCCTTTATGGAGGTAACAACAACACCGTTTGTCTCTAAAGGGTGGTTTTCAGGGACCCCAGGGCTGTTTTCGAGCCCAAGAAGGAGGTTTTCTGGGTCTCCAAGCAGTGTTGCAGCTTCGCCAAAGCAGAAGTATAGAAGTAATTTTGATCTGAAGCTGACAGAAGTGTCAAGGGAGCTGGAAACTTACATTTCCAGGCAGGTGTTGTGTTCTGTTTTGAAGAAGGGCAAGGAAGGGGAGTCCCCCACATAGCCGTTATGTTTGAATTTTTTTTGAATTTTCTTCTCTTTCTCAGCCTCTGAGAATAACGGGTTTGTGGTGTTTTGTTTTGTTTATTTATGTAATTTCATACTGTGTTTTGGGGGAATTTGATAGTGCGAGAATCACTTTGCTCGAACATTTCTGACCATTGATTATAGATATTGTATCTGGTGCTTAGGTTTCATTTAGCTCGAACATCTCTGACCATTGATGGAAAAATTAAGTGTTATTTTCTGGTCATACCATCTCTGGTAGGGCCTATCAAATGAAGGGACCAGATTGGGCTAATGTCATGTGGGTGGGCCCGAATTAGGCTTCTAATCTATCTAATTGCTCAAGTAAAAAAAAATGATTTGAAGTATGAGCCTCTCAATATACGAAAAATTGGGTTTAAAACGGCGGTCTTGTTAATAAGAGAAATCATATGCTGTGTGTGCCTAAGTCCTATTTTCCCAGAGGTAATGTGGGGCCCAATTCAAAGGATGATCCGAACCTTTCATTTGTTAGGTCACAATGTAAATAGGGTGTCCTTAAATCATCTCCATAGTATGATCTAACGCTCCAATCTGTAGAGGAGCGAAATGTGTACATATTGGAGGGTTAGGATCATCCCTGGATTGTAAGAATTTTTAGGTAAAATATTTCTTTTTTTTTTTTTACATTTTTTACAGCCGATAAAAAAGGGAAATGGTATCCCTCCCAGTCTCCCACCACCACACACAACACAGCTAAGGTTATTTATTAGTTACGTTTTAAAGGCAAAGATAAATGTTAAAGTGGGTGTATTTATCCTGAAGCAGTGAACAACTCTCACAGAAACCATTAAAGTGGGGGATTTTACCCGTTTAAGGGAGGAGGTGCTATCATTTCCCTAAAAAAAAGACAATAACTTGAACCCTCCAATTTGTGATAATACCCCTCTAAATGAACCACGGTCCGGGGAAAAATTTCTATTAGAAATGTTCTGCTTGCAATTCAACCGCCTTGAAGTAAAAAGGTGATTTTTGTACTGTGCATCCCCATGCATAGTCTAATAAAATCATGTCCAATTTGAATCTATCACAATTGATCCTACAACCAAATGCATGACTGTAGACACCCCATTTTGACTGGACCCAAATTCGTGTTGATTGTGCAAAACCCTGTCCAATGAGTGAATGGGTGCCCCAAATTTAACCCCAGTGTAGATTATGGTCCCGTCCAGATCCTCACAAAATTTTGTCGATATCCGAGCGTATTCGCTTAGCCAGCAAACCAAAACAATGAGCGTGATGTGAATCCGGAAGGGGGATGGATTAGTCAAGTCGGGGGTTGTCCACGGAAAAAGGGAGGCATATATATCATTTTTTTTTTAATTAGAAAATGAGGTGAATCAGCCCGTTCAAGGCCGAGTCATAAAGATAGCAACAATTAGCTCTCCCCCTTAGTATTTGTCAATGGCCTTAGATAAACCTAAGATTTAAGGCATGGCATGATAGAATAGGCCAAAGATATGACAATAGAATACTTGGCCACCAAAACTTATTATTGGAATAGATGATGTCATATTAGACCATCCAAGATAACTCAAGACGCCTAAAGGATATGACACTAACATCTAGGCAATGGGCTTCTTGGGTGAAGGTTTTGATTATTTTTCTTTATCGGCTTCATCTGTTTCACAGGTTGTGTTCTGTTCACCTTCTCCGATGGAATTACCGGAGCTCCAGCAGGAATCTTTGCCGGACTTTCGTTCTTAGAACCTTGTTCATCTTCTAATGCTTGTTTTCATTAGATTCACCTCTTGTTATACATCTTGAAACCTCGGATCCGACCTCCTCTACCTCCGAATTCCGTTTCAAGGTTTCTTCTCCGGTCTCTACAGCGGATCCGACATCGTGATATTCTCAAAATTGTTCTCCCCTCCTAAAGGTGATAATTCGGGCTTCACTTCAAGTGCTTTGAGGCAGATTCGTGAGGTATGTTGTATGAACAATCTATTTCCATATGCTTAGTGCCTATTGTTCCCTGATTATCCATTAATTGTAGTCACTTTGTCATTAAAATTAACTTCCTTGTTTTATCAGTTGGCATGCTCAGTGTTGTTATAATTTTCTGTTCCTGTTAACACGAGGAAATTTGTTGAATTGGTGTGGAATAGTCTTTACTTTTATTCTCTTATCTTAAGATCAATCCCTATTTTGATTCCATGGAAATGTCGATTGAAAGTCATAATATTCTTACTCCCGGCTCTTTCTTATACCTTATTGAAATACATGTCAATTATTCCCTTACAAAATGTGGGCAGGATTCCTGCTCGAATCCAGATTGTATTGATACAAGTCCTACCTGGGTTCTATGTTCTTTTAGTATAAATATTTTGAGGGCACAAAATCGGGGAATCAAGTTTATTTTACACTAGCCCATGCTATGTTAAAAAGGTTGTTGTCCTGGAAAAGATAGACCTGGGGTAACACTGCATGACCAGCATAAGATGGGTCATATGTTGGTTGTTGGGAAGCATTGATAATCTGGTGAAGATTTAGATGATGAGGTGGAAGGCCCTGCAGGTACAGAGCTCAGGTACGAAGTTTAAAAGGGGCATTGCATTTTGAGAAGCGGATAAGAAAGGAGAGGCAGGCCTTCTTGAAAAGTTTGTAGGTCCAATTCTTTTTCTTTCCCCATTGGCTGCATGTCTGTTGATCTTCTGAAAATTAGTTACAGTTCCATGTGCAACCTGCCATATACAACCATCGCGGATAATAAAAATTTGAAATATCGAATCATAAATGGGCTAAAAAAATGAAACCATCCAATTCTCAATTTCCAGCCTTCTGTTGGGTGTTGGTATTGCAATTGTGAAAGATTTGTAGCTCAATGTTTTCGGTTCTATCCTCTATCCTTTCTCTGCTTGCAGTTATTACAACTTGCTTTGCTTGGATTATGGCAAGTGCTATCCAGAAGAAGTTTAAGGTCTCTTCGACCCACCTCTTATATCAGTCATGTCCTTGTTAAGCAATGACCTTGTTCATCACCGGTCCTTTTCTTAGTGGTTCTTTGACAAATGAAAATGTTTTGCTTTCATGTGCACCCCTCGAGTTCTGGTTTTCATTATTATATCTTGCCTTGCTGAGCTTATGGCCTTCTTGGTTAAATATTTTAGATATTTGGCCCCATGCCTGTTGACATAAGAGGGGAAAAGTTAAACATATTTGAGTTCAGAGGATGCACAATTAATGCAGGCATTGATTTATATTGAAGAAAATATGTTCACAATAGCACGATCCTTACTCTTTTTCGCATTTCATTTGCACTGCCATGTATATGAGAGCATAGAAGCATAGAGGATTATGGGTTACCCAGTCTTGGTCATATGTTACCTTCGATTCTCATGTTGGTTGTGCAAGGCACATCCCTGGCACAATCACTTTACAGACACCCACCTATATCGGTAGCCTTTCTTCATTGTAAGGGGCGATGAAGGCGTTAGCCCAAGCCCATCCTTAGGGGACTCGCTCAGTCCAAGTAGAGCTGCCCTCCTTTGTATAGTAGACTTTACAAGTCTTTTAGACACTTTTAGATAGATTTTTTTTCCTCATTTAGGGGACCATTGTGGTCTCATTAGCAAGTTCCATTAGGAGACATGCTTTGTCTCATTAGGTTGTGCTCCTTTGGAGTCAAGCCTCATTTAGAGCCTACCCTCAGGGAAGTTGCCTTGATTTTGACAGATAGTGTACCCCTAGGAGGCATGCCTTGCCTCATTTGTGGAACCCCTATTTGGAGACAAGCCTTGTCTCATTTAGAGGGTTTCCTTTTTTAGAAGGCTTACCTAGCCTTATATTAGAGCAGCTCTTTTTAGAGAGTCCTTGACTCATTCTTCCTTTAAGTGGTAGTATTAGAGAGCCTTTGGCTCATTTTTCTTCTTTAGTGTTTTTATTAGAGAGTCGTTGACTCACTCGTCCTTTAGATAGTGTTATTAGAGAGTCTTTGACTCAGTTGTCTTTATTGGTCTTGCTAGAGAGTCTTTGACTCATTTGTTTTTCTTAGCGATGTTATTAGAGAGTCCTTGACTCATTTGTCCTTTTAGGAGTGTTATTCGAGAGTCTTTGACTCACCTTCGCTTTTGGTAATGTTTTTAGAGGGAGTTTATCCTTGGTTTTGGTGTCTTTTCTCTTCTTTGGAGACTAGCATAGTCTCATTAGAGCTTTGCCTCTTGATGTCCTTTATTTCCTTGTCTTTGGCTTTAGTTTGCCGGGTTTAGGGGTTTCCCCTATTTGCCCTAGGGTTGGACCCTAGGGTGTTGATTTGTGTATTTCCTTAGGTCTGACCAAAAGGGTGAAAACAGTTAAAAATTCAGAATACATCTGAAACATCTTTAAAATCCAAAAACATTGGAAAAGCTTTAAAATTGCAAAAAACATTAAAAATTAAAAACATCAAAAGCATTTGAAAATATCAAAAATCTTTAAAAAAAATCTAAAGTGTTGAGTTTTATAGCGTATTAGGAGAGTTCGTTTCGAACTACGTTGGCTTGATCCTCTTCCACGAGGTACGTAGTACAGCTTGGGATTATATTCCAAGTCCAGCCAAACTTTTGTAAATAGCATTTTTAATCTTTTTTTTTGAATAAGCAACTTTTAAAACCCTGTTTTCAAAAGATCTTTCTCTAGAGTTAGGAGTTTCTCCTAGATAGAGAGTTTTAGAGTTAAGAGTTTCTTTTGTTAGGTTGTTTGATTGTCTGTTTGTTGTGTGCTTGTCTTAGAGTTAGGGGTCTGTCCTAGAGTTATAGGAACGCATCCGTCCGGTCGGCGATCTACATCGCCGAGTGATGACTAGAGTAGGATACGTTAGTCCACCCTTTGTTTTCCTTAGGAAGCACAGCCTAGTTACACATAGGTTGTAGGAACCACCTGCAATAGCTTAGAGCTAATCTGCATTTAGTTAGGGCATATATGGTGTCCTAAAATCTACTATTCACTGGAATTTAAATAATCAGACAAGAAACTTTAATAACTGGTCCGGTCTTTTAGATCGAGTCTAGGATAGAGGTCTAGGTGTCTTAGGCATCCTAGCTTAGAATAGGCGCGAAGAACTACGTTGCTCTGATTCTTGCGGAGGCGGAGATACGTAGGCTTCTTTGGATGAATACCAGACCATCCGAGAACTCGGGCTAATCGTTTAGAGTCTTAGGATTTGCTATGTTGTTGTTGTATGTTTTGATGTGTTTTCTTACTCTCTTGTACTAATCATATACCTTTAGCTGTAGCTTGCATGTGTTTGCACATCAGAACTTAGACACCCATTGGGCATGTCACTCATAACCTAGCTATGCTTAGGTGACACATCTTTCATTTTATTTTGTGCGTGCTTATTGTTTGTATTCTCAAGAAATGCATGCTTAGGTAGACGACTCCTGAGGGTTGTTCCCATTTCATATGATTTTCGCCCGAAACTCTTCGAGGTTAATAATAAATGGCATAAGAGACCAAGTGCTTGCACTCGGACGAATTGGGGGTGCTCTTCAGACCTTCTCCATTCGTAATCAGGCACGAGCCCATATATATTTCTGGTTATCCATTGCACAGAGGATTTGATTTTAGGGTTTCATGGCATATCCATGGATGGCGACTCTGAGTTATTTCAAGTACGTCTCGGTTTGAGGATCTATCATTGAATCAGGAGGTATTTAGTTTGTATCGCCACTCATGCTTTGTTATGAGGGTGGCATCCGTTTTGAGAGTTCCTTGGCAGAGCTCTCCTTCACGTGTGGATGATCCAGAGGCCGATGGGGGCTCGTCCCCCATCTCTCTCTCGGATCGGGGTCCACAATGACCTTATGATGATGTTAAAGATCAACGGTCTTATTGCCCGTGCATGTCCTCTTGGGCACATTTGGGTCTCATGCACAATCACATGTTTACTGTTGATTATACCCCTTAATCGGATGATCTTAAGTCCTTGATCTACTAAGAAAAAAAAAACTACACCGTTCATTTTTACATTCAATTATCTTACGCATGGGATCTTATTTCAGCTTAGGAGGAAGTAGACCTAGCAAACGGGTGGGTCGGGTCGGGTCGACCCGCGGGTTACGCGGGTTGCAGGTTAAAATGACCTGCATTCCTACGGGTCAGCAACTAGTGACCCGAACCCAGTGCGGGTGGGTCGGGTGGACCTGCAAGTTTTTTCCAAAACATCGTTTTTTTTGGCCGGCGATAAATTCACCCCCTAATTTTCAAGATGGATGGTACAACCTACGCCATAGGATGATCCAAACTGTCCATTTGATGGGCCACAACGTGAATAGATCGTGCCCCAAAAATCATTGCCATACCGTTCGATCTATAGAAGTATCCATATTGTGAGTCCCTCTTTAGATTGGAGGGTTAGAATCATCGTATGCTAATGATTTTTTAGGCACAACCTATTTACATTATGGCCCATCAAATGCACGGTTTGGAATTTGGATCATCCAAAGCATAATTTGGATAATCTAAAGCACAACCTATTTTCAGACTTTTAGCATTTATAACATTGGAAACTGGAAGTTGAAGAGTGGAGTTTAGATCAGACTTTCAGCATATTATAATTTGGGTCAACCTGCGGGCTGACCTGACCCAACCCGTGATCGGTTTTGGCGGGTCACTAAAACCCCGACCCATGCCCACAAATTTGCGGGTGGGTTGGGTCGACCCGCGGGCATGTGTCGCCTTTGCCTGGTTTAGGAGGAAGTGATATATTCAGTCCCTTCTCTTCCATGGGCGCCCCCGTTGGCCCCTACTAGTGTAAAAAGAGTAGTCCTACGGGGTGGCCCAAGGACGAAAAGGGACCTTTCTTTTCACCTCTCCCTAACGTTTTTTTCCCACACAAGAGGTGGCTGGTGATCTTGCTTGTTACTTGTAAGGGTTTAAGTTTTGAAGTAGATGAAAACCCAAAGAAACCACAGAGATAGATTGGCAGTGGTTCTCTTTCATTTATCCTTTTGAAGGTAATTATTCCCTTCTGTTTCTGTAACCTACAGAGAAGAGTTCTGATTGCTTCTTTTTTTTTTTTTTTTTTTCCAACAGAAATTGGAGAAAAGAGGCGTTTTATATAAAATGGCATTGAGGCGTTTGGTTGGACTTTCTGATGGAGAGCTGATGAGATCGGATGCCAAACCATGTACCAGATTGATGAGACACACGGCTGGGGTTTTCAGTGTCGGCGGAGGCTTAGGGTTTTGGGTTCTCTGCAGATTGCATTACGGTCTCTACTTCTTCTACCCTTCTTTTTTTTTACTTTTCTTTACAGTTATTTCTTCAATACCCCTTTGTTTTTTCATGGGTATTGCACCATTTGCTTGTTATAGTAATAGTGATTACCGATTGCCTTTTAGCATTCCTTCCAATCCAATGTGTTTCTTTTTGGGGATTTTCATGCATTAAGCAGTAATGTGGATACCCATATTGTCTACATTAATTCTCTTCAGAACACGATTTGTTTATGGAATTTTCATTACTTGTTAGTGTTATAAGTAATGGTGAGCACCCAACTTGGTTTTAGTTTAACTTTTTTCCAAACCCATATGTTTCTATATGGCTTTCTCATCAGTTAGTTTGTTGTAGGATTAAGCATGAATAGCCTTCTCATAATTGGTTCAACCTTAGTCCAAACACTTCTTTTCTATATTGGTTTCTCTATCAGTTGTTTGTTTCAGGATCAACAGTCAGTGTGGCCTGCTCATTTAAATATAAAAAATGATAGAGCTGTAGAAGGGTAAATTGTTCCATAATCCTTGGCTCTTCTCTTCTCTTTTCTTGACTTGTTCATCAATCTTGTACTTAGTGTGGGTTTGATGGCCCTCTTCCTTGTCTTAATTTTTAAATTCCACAATTTTTGGCTATCTCTATGTATTATTTTACATTTTCAACAATTAGTGTGGTGTTTTCTTTTTTCTTTTTTTTGAGTGGTGCTGAAACTATATTGAAAGGAGCCAAGTAAACTTAACTGGGATGCTCAACATACAACTCTGTAGAAGAAGAAAAAGAAAAGAAAATGAAAAGAAAAAACTAACAAACAATCAGGTACTAGGAGCCCTCAGGGATGAAGGTGACTGAAAGTCTCAAAAACCTCATGGTCAACTCCCGACCGGCCATGGGATTGTTCGTTTTACCAAAACTCATTATAAGCAGTGCTTTGACAGCCCAGCTGGTTAAAAGTCATCTCCCTCTCTACCCATTTCAAATTATAGATGCTCCTTAGCTGATAAATTGTCATTTACTAGCATGGTTATGTAACTCGAGTTATGTTGCTATCTAACTCTTTGCTGCTTTGGCACATCTGCATATTATTATTATGCTGTTCTTAAGATTTAGGATATGTTAGAATATGTGAGATCCACCGTTGGATTAGGTGTAGATCTCACTGTTAGATCTTCTTGTGGGAGATTAGGCAAGTTGGTTAATGAGGCAACCCACTAGAATAGGCAGCTAGATTTAATTAGTAAATAGATTAGATTAGAATATTCCATCATTATCTCTTTCCATAGTCTACTTGATCTCTTTCTATGTTTATCATGTATGTGCTCAATATAAGCACACCTTGAGTTTTATTGTAAATTATCCAAGATTAGTGATAATACCCCTCTAAATGAACCACGGTCTGGGAAAAATTTTCTATTAGAAATGTTCTGCTTGCAATTCAACCTCCCTAAAGTAAAAAGGTGATTTTTGTACTGTGCATCCGCATGCATAGTCTCATAAAATCATGTCCAATTTGAATCTGTCACAATTGATCCTACAACCAAATGCATGACCTTATGATGATGTTAAAGATCAACGGTCTTATTGCCCATGCATGTCCTCTTGGGCACATTTGGGTCTCATGCACAATCACATGTTTACTGTTGATTATACCCCTTAATCGGATGATCTTAAGTCCTTGATGTACCAAAAAAAAAAACTACACCGTTCATTTTTACCTTCAATTATCTTACACATGGGATCTTAGTTCAGCTTGGGAGGAAGTAGACCTGGCAAACGGGTGGGTTGGGTCGGGTCGACCCGCGGGTTACGCGGGTTGCAGGTCAAAACGACCCGCATTCCTACGGGTCAGCAACTAGTGACCCGAACCCAGTGCGGGTGGATCGGGTCGACCCGTAGGTCGACCTGCAAGTTTTTTCCAAAACAGTGTTTTTTTTGGCCGGCGATAAATTCACCCCCTAATTTTCAAGATGGACGGTGCAACCTACGCCATAGGATGATCCAAACTGTCCATTTGATGGGCCACAACGTGAATAGATCGTGCCCCAAAAATCATTGCCATACCGTTCGATCTATAGAAGTATCCATATTGTGAGTCCCTCTTTAGATTGGCGGGTTAGAATCATCATATGCTAATGATTTTTTAGGCACAACCTATTTACATTATGGCCCATCAAATGCAAGGTTTGGAATTTGGATCATCCAAAGCATATATAACATTGGGGTCAGAGTTTCAAACTTTCAGTCCAAAGCACCAGTTCAAAGCACAACCTATTAACATTGGGGTCACGGTTTGGAATTTGGATCATCCAAAGCATAATTTGGATAATCCAAAGCACAACCTATTTTCAGACTTTTAGCATATATAACATTGGAAGAGTAGAATTTAGATCAGACTTTCAGCATATTATAATTTGGGTCAACCCGCGGGCTGATCTGACCCAACCCGTGTTTTTGCGGGTTGGGTCACCCGCGAATCGGTTTTGGCTGGTCACTAAAACCCCGGCCCGTGCCCACAAATTTGCGGGTGGGTTGGGTCGACCCGCGGGCATGGGTCGCCTTTGCCAGGTCTAGGAGGAAGTGATATATTCACTCCCTTCTCTTCCTTGGGCGCCCCCGTTGGCCCCTACTAGTGTAAAAAGAGTAGTCCTACGGGGTGGCCCAAGGACGAAAAGGGACCTTTCTTTTCACCTCTCCCTAACATTTTTTCCCCACACAAGAGGCGGCTGGTGATCTTGCTTGTTGCTTGTAAGGGTTTTAGTTTTGAAGCAGATGAAAACCCAAAGAAACCACAGAGATAGATTGGCAGTGGTTCTCTTTCATTTATCCTTTTGAAGGTAATTATTCCCTTCTGTTTCTGTAACCTACAGAGAAGAGTTCTGATTGCTTCTTTTTTTTTTTTTTCAATAAAAATTGGAGAAAAGAGGCGTTTTATATAAAATGGCATTGAGGCGTTTGGTTGGACTTTCTGATGGAGAGCTGATGAGATCGGATGCCAAACCTTGTACCAGATTGATGAGACACACGGCTGGGGTTTTCAGTGTCGGCGGAGGCTTAGGGTTTTGGGTTCTCTGCAGATTGCATTACGGTCTCTACTTCTTCTACCCTTCTTTTTTTTTACTTTTCTTTACAGTTATTTCTTCAATACCCCTTTGTTTTTCCATGGGTATTGCACCATTTGCTTGTTATAGTAACAGTGATTACCGATCGCCTTTTAGCATTCCTTCCAATCCAATGTGTTTCTTTTTGGGGATTTTCATGCATTAAGCAGTAATGTGGATACCCATATTGTCTACATTAATTCTCTTCAGAACACGATTTGTTTATGGAATTTTCATTACTTGTTAGTGTTATAAGTAATGGTGAGCACCCAACTTGGTTTTAGTTTAACTTTTTTCCAAACCCATATGTTTCTATATGGCTTTCTCATCAGTTAGTTTGTTGTAGGATTAAGCATGAATAGCCTTCTCATAATTGGTTCAACCTTAGTCCAAACACTTCTTTTCTATATTGGTTTCTCTATCAGTTGTTTGTTTCAGGATCAACAGTCAGTGTGGCCTGCTCATTTAAATATAAAAAATGATAGAGCTGTAGAAGGGTAAATTGTTCCATAACCCTTGGCTCTTCCCTTCTCTTTTCTTGACTTGTTCATCAATCTTGTACTTAGTGTGGGTTTGATGGCCCTCTTCCTTATCTTAATTTTTAAATTCCACAATTTTTGGCTATCTCTATGTATTATTTTACATTTTCAACAATTAGTGTGGTGTTTTCTTTTTTCTTTTTTTTGAGCGGTGCTGAAACTATATTAAAAGGAGCCAAGTAAACTTGGCTGGGATGGTCAACATACAACTCTGTAGAAGAAGAAAAGTAAAAGAAAATGAAAAGAAAAAACTAACAAACAATCAGGTACTAGGAGCCCTCAGGGATGAAGGTGACCGAAAGTCTCAAAAACCTCATGGTCAACTCCCGACCGGCCTTGGGATTGTTCGTTTTACCAAAACTCATTATAAGCAGTGCTTTGACAGCCCAGCTGGTTAAAATTCATCTCCCTCTCTACCCATTTCAAATTATAGATGCTCCTTAGCTGATAAATTGTCATTTACTAGCATGGTTATGTAACTCGAGTTATGTTGCTATCTAACTCTTTGCTGCTTTGGCACATCTGCATATTATTATTATGCTGTTCTTAAGATTTAGGAAACTTCGAAGACATTTCAGTATTGTGTTTTTTGAATGGCAGCAAACGATATCATTAAAACCTCAACAAAGGAGCTACAATGCCCAAGACCGAGGTGGTCGAGGAAAGTACTGTACTTTCTTTCGAAGAAAGTAATGTATTTTTTTTAATGAAATGTTTTTTAAAACTCATTAATCTTAACTAGGGGAATGTTCGCATTGTCTCGATCATTTCTTCCTCACCCAGTGCATGCTCTCATCAATATGAACTGCCCAGTTGATGTGCCATAGCCCAAAATTGCATGTGGGACAGTCCTAAGTGTTTACTTGTTTGTTCACGGAAACTGGAAGAAAAAAAACAACAGCAAAAAATCAGGGTTGGGTTTCTGGGTATCATATTGATGGTTGAAATGAAATAGGCAATATCCACATTGTATGGGCAGAATCCATTCTGGATACCTGATTGGTATGTTTTTCGGCAAATTGTTTATCCAACAGGTGACCCTTCAATTGGATGGTTAGGATCAATGAGAATGTGAACCAATTATATAGTAGGGATGGCAACGCTTATCTTTAAATGCTTATATCATACAGTTTGATATGTACTATCCTTTTTAGCCCTTTTTTTTCAATGCTTATAGTCCTCATCAAGCATATGGTTTACATACTTTTGCAGGTCCCAGAATAACAGTTCCACGGAGTCTTCGGTGGTCTGCTTGTGGAGCGGTATTCATGAGCTCGACGACAGCTCTGCTTGTCCGCCTTTTTAGTCCTCAATGTGAACCCCAAAATATAGCTGCTTATGACAAGGCCCAATAGAGCCTTCTATTTATAATATTTGAAGCTTGAGATCTAGTGTTTGTAATTCTATGGTACCAACAGAAACCATTAACCGTGCATTTATTAGTGACCTTCTCCAGAATTTTCAATAGGTGATTGCTCTTGAGCCCCTACTGAACGATGCAGGGTTTTTTTTTTTTTTTTTTTTTTGGGTTGAACAAAGGAAGTTTGATGAATGTCTTTGAAGTATACATGTTTTGGTCACACAATTTGATTGTTTGGCTTTAGTATCTTTATCATCTTTTATGACGAAAAATTACCTTCAGGTAATGTTTGGATGCCATGATTTTTTTTTCCATGGAATATTTGTTTATTAAGTGATGAGAGAGGGCCAGGGAGGGTGGGAGAAGGAGAGAGTAGAGATTGCATGACAGAGGAGAGGGTAATAAGGGGTTAAAAAGCAGGGAAAAATAAATTGTATTTTCATTAGAGTTTTTCTTTTCCTTGTCTTCAGCCTTCTCTCACCCTCTCCTCATGTCCTCTCTAGTCTCTCCTTCTCCCACCCTCCCTACTCCTCTCTCACAACTTGATAAACTAAAATTCCATGAACAAAAATTCATGGCAGCCAAATATGGCCTCATGTGAAAATTTTACCAGTTACTCCATGCCTTACTGACAGTTTTGTTCATTGAATTCCAACTGATCTTGCCAGATAGCAAAACATGTGCTTATTCTTATGTCTGTTTGGTAAGAAAATATGAGTAATTTTGGTATCATTTCAATTCATCCATGTTGGATTGCAAGAAAAACATTTCTTCTGGAAAAGATTTTCCTAGGGAAGTTTTTTGTTACCACGATTTAGAGGGAAATGATATGGTTACAGCCTATTTAGAGAGATCAATATAAATTGAAGGACCTTATAGGAAAAATAAATGAACAAGAAAAATGATTTTAGAAAAGTTTTTCTTTTCCAAACTTCTCCGGAAAATTTCTGCAAGTCCAACAGGACCTTGTGGAAAGTGCAGTCTCATTAAAGAATCAGATGTGATCATTATTCCAAAACAAATCAAGTAATTATCACAGGTTTCTTTACATATTTTATACAATCATTTGTATACAATCTATCTGAGTTTTGAATTTCTTTTATTTATACAATCATATTAGGGCATGTTTGGCAACCATGGAAGCAAATTCATGAATTTTTTTTACCTAGTGTAAGAGAGGGATAGAGAGGGTTGGAGAGAGACAGATTTGAGGGGGTGATAGAGTGAATAAAGCATGGAATAGGGTTGGAAAACAGGAAAAAAATAAATTTTAAAAAGGTTGGGGGGTGTTTTAAACAGGGAATCCACCACCCCCCCCCCCCCCCCCCCCCCCCCCCCCACCCCCCCCGGTTTTCCAACCCCATCACATGCTCTCTTCACTCAACGCCCTCTCTACGCCCCCTCTTACCATGGGTAAAAAAAATTTCATGATACTGTTAACATGGTTGCCAAACATGTCCTTAGAGTGTTGAATGATTTGCTAGAGAGTGGATGTCGCAGTGCCTAAACTTTGTAAGCTTAAGATGTTCTCACAACACTTCTATTGAAAAAACAAGAAAAAAACAACAAAAGCTCAATGTATTCTCCCGTTCTGGTAATTCACTCAATTATTTGTTGCTTCACACAACTTACAGCTTCAAAAGAACATCCTTAAAAATCATCTCACAGCCATTAACAAGAGGAACTCTAACAAACAGATGTTAAGTTGATCAAAGACATGAATCAATTTCACTTTTAGATTTTATTTCCGCCAAAACTCCCCACGATACATTGCTCTAAGCTTTATCATGGTGCTAACCAAGCGGGTTCCATCAGATGATTCGGGTCGTAAATGATTAGACGAGTAACAGACCGAAGAATCCTCGGGGATGCTCTCTCTGAGAAGCTCACAAGACTCTGGAAAAACCAAGTTAGAATATCCTTGAATGTAAGAACAGTTCCATGGAGGATCGGATGTTACACTGAAGGTAATGTTGGATAAGCAAATGTTTAGGAAATTATCCCCTTCTATACCCTCCATTAGACCTGCAACACTGATATTTTTTCCTATGATATCTTTCAAACTGATCCTGTCTATTGTAGGAAGTGCATTTGGATCATAGTTCTCATCTGGGTGATCACCATACTGACCAGTGAATCTAATGGCTATTTTCACATTACTCATTATCACGTCCGAAATGTAGATGTTTCTGATATAACCACCTCGTCCCGGAGCTGTTTTTATTCGGATAGCGCTTTTTGAGTTCACAAGTTGAAGGCCCTCCACATGAACTTCGGATATACCACCGGACATCTCACTGCCGAGTGCAACTCCGGCGCTCGTTTGTGTTTCTCCGGCAAGGCGACGAATGATTATGTTCGAGCTCGGACGAGCATAGGCAATTCCATACTCATCCCATCCGCTTTTGATCGAAATCAGATCGTCACCAGTTCGAATATAACAGTCTTCAATGCAGACGTCGTTGGATGAGTCTGGATGCATTAGACAAGAGGATCAGAAGCTACAACATATGGGCTTAATGCAATTTGTATTAATTTATGAAAGATGACATACATAGACGTTCATCCAATCTGTGTTTTTTAGTTTAAGTTTTCTCTTTTCTAGTTATTCTACAGTTCTAATGTCAGCTGACAGCTTATTATTACTTGCAACTTGCAAAGGATTTCATTTGCCTGAACTATAGGGAAATAAAAGCTAAGCATAAGTGAGTAGGCCAGATTGAATTGAATCAAATTTGGACAGTAGGCCAAGAGAGTATCAATTTTCTTAGAAAATTCTTAAAATATAAAAAATGCAAAAAAAAAACTACGAAAAAATTGACAATTCCCTTACATTCTACATCAAACTTTAGTTATTTATAAATCTGTTTAAAAACTCTCCGAATCAATCATTGCCTTTGCCCTACTCCATCAATCAAAATCCTTCTTGACTCTCCATAATCAATAGAAACTTGCTGCATCAGTTATTGACTCCCCCGAGTCGACTCGGTCTTTACCTTGGACAACTTCCTTTTTAAGGATTTTTAACCAGCGAGTTATAGAATTCCCTTGCATTCTAAGTACAAATGAACTATATAGAGCATTGGGATAACATTGGACTGAAGTCAAGTATACTTCTACTATAGGGGATAACATTGGAATGAAGTCAGGTATACTACTATAGTTTCATCTACAATGTCATTTTTGAGTGATTGGTAAGACTCATGTATCATTTCTATCAAGTAAGATTTAAGCTGAATTCTCGAATCGAATCATAGGATTGACATATTTAAAAAGTAAGATTTGAGTGGAGTGAAGTCCACTTAATAAGATAATAAATCCCGTAGTGATTCAATTTCTTTATCTTTGAGAACAATATTCAGCGCAGTGGCCTTAATACCACTGTTTAAAAACTCCCTGAGTCAGTCCTCGACTCACCCGAGTCGAATCCGTTTTACCTTGACGGAGTTCTCATCGAAATACAAGTTTTGAAACACTGCTTAACACAAGTTTGATTAACAGTGTTTTTCCATGATCCAATATAAATTGATTAGCATATCTCTCAAAGTAAATAAGTTGGTTCTGACATAAAACACAAGATTAATCTAGAACATCTTTGAATCTAACAGAATTGGACTCATCGATCTGCTGCAGTTCAATCAAGCATTACAAAATGATGTGAGGATCAAGCATCTTTTCTTTTTCATTTGACTGAAATATTTCTTCTCGGTTGCTTTGAATTTCTTAATTTTTTGCAGTGTGTACTGTTTGGTTTGATCTATACAGGACTATTTCATTTTCATTATCTTCTACTCAAGGTACAACATTTATATTTCTACCAAGGGATTTGCTAGCCACCTTCGCAGAAGCTACTTCGTGCCCCATGTTTTGCATGTGATGACAGCCGCATATGTTGACTTTTGCTTTATTCATTTAATTCATCTGACATGGCTGTCGTCACATGCAAAAAACGGGGCGCGAAGTAGCTTCTGAGAAGGTGGCTAGCAAATCCCCTCTGCCAATCACAAAAAGAACCATAATGAAGCAGAGAAATGAATATGTTAGCTACTACTAGCTATAATCTTGCAAATGAGAAAAACAAAAAGCTTCTTAAACTTGCTTAAGTCTAATCTGTGTGTGTGGGGTTCAGATATCAAATAATGCAGCACATTATCACTAGCTTGGGCAGGATGTTTCAGTTTCAACAGGAGTAAATTTGCTAGTTGATAACAAAAATACAGATTGAATGTATTATGCAGAAGAAAAAGGAGTTATATACTTCATTTGTAAAAGTTCATGTAATTTGAATTTGTTTGCAATTCCCTTCTTATTATCAAAATGGTCAGTTCAGTTGATAAATAAAGCGATAACAGAACTATCCGAAACTCTTCTGCTCACCCGGATCAATTCCATCCGTGTTAGGAGAATCAAGAGGTGCAAGGATCGTTAGATTGTGGACGTGTACTTGGCTGTTCATCCAGCAAAAACAGTCTCAACTCTCCTCTTAACACATAAAACTCCACTCGTCTATCGATTAACAAAACCCAAAAGTCGGTGAACAAGAGAAAGGAATAAACCCTTTGGAAGAACAAACCTGCAATATACAGGGTGGATGGTCCAAAACGGCGAGTTCAAGAAAGTCAAGCTTGAGATAACAACCCCAGTGGAGTTTATAAACTCAACCAGATGAGGGCGAGTGTAGTTCAGAGTGAGGTTTCTGAACCAGTGCCACCAAACACTGCCTTGACCATCGATGGTTCCATTATCACCTGAAACACAAAACGATAGAAGCTAAATAATTAGAATTTGAAAAATCATTAATACCAATTTAAATCATTTTGGGAATCAAAGAATCAATGGATTAGACAATATGAACGAAAAATACACATCTGTTAGGCCAATTATGTTGTGAAATTACAAACCCGTTATTACGACGTCTGTTAGATTGTATCCATATATGAGACTTTGATGTCTTCTGCCCGGAAGCTCCCTACCACGGCCGTAGGAGGGCAAAGGAGCAATGAGTGGCCAATCGTTGGAGGCCTGATAACAAACCCGAAATAGCTAATTGGAATTTAGGATAGTAACATACTAAACCAGTAGAGAAGGCTATTTTTTTTTTCTTCAAAGACCGTCATGTTATTACCATTATTCAATGGAGAACATAATTTTTTTTTTTGAAAGGAAAGCCAGGGTTTGGCGGACAGTGGACACCCACCAGATGAATTGAACCAGAAATATAAGTTGCAATCTTACATAATCCCTCCCGTCACTGTCCTGATATACAATATTTAAGAGCATATGAGGTGAAACAAGAATGGGGATATTCTCTCCCTTACAAGGGCTTTCAAATTTGAAAGAAAATCTGCTGCTGAATTCTCTACTCTCCTTATGTTTCACTTCCCACGCTCTTAAATCTATCCTGAAATTCTTGATAATATTATCCCTTCAAAGACAGTCATGTTATTACCATTGTTTCAATGATGAGCATACATCGATCCTGAAATTCTTCAATACAGACTATTGTTTCCAAGTTTGCTTCAACTTTGACAAGAATTTTGTGCTGAACTAAATACCCAGATTACACCATTTCCATCTTAGTTTGAGTAGGAACCAAATACCCACTTCAGACTATTTCCATCTTAGTTTGATTAGGATTTAGGAATGTCAGTTTTTCCAAACCCGAAAGATTGAATTGACGTTGAATCAGGTATGAAGAATCCATTTTCATACAGCACAAAGCTACGCAAGTTCGATTAAACAAAATTTGAGGTTAAGACTTACTTTTGATCCTAGAATTACAGCTCCCTCATCAAGCCATAGTGTGAGATGGCTGATGAGACTGAAACTTCCTGTCAACCATCTCCCAGCAGGGACAAAGAGCTGAGCGCCACCCTTATCAGCAAACGAATGTAGATAAAATATCGCATTATGAAATGCTTTCGTGTTGAGAGTCACTCCATCTCCAACAGCACCAAATTCGGTTATTGTCACGCTGTGTGGTCGAAATGCCCTTGATCTTGACTGCTTGCAAACTGAGCTGCCATTGATAGCCCATGGAATCTCACTGATCGTTGCAAGAACCAAAAACACTCGCAGAAGCTGAAAGAAAATTTAGTTTAAGTGTCAATGTAAATGATCATGGGTTTGGAGAAAAATTCTAGCAAGTGAAAAGGTGAAATCTTCACCATTTGGATGCATGATAAATGTTTTAAGATCTAAGTGAATGGGCTCTCCCGTGCAAAATTTTCACTGGTTTGGTCTAATTTTGGCTGGGTTTTCGCTAGTAAAGAGGTTAACATGGCCTAATAACTGAGGATTGGGGTGAGGACAAATAACAAAAAATTAAGAACAAGCAAACAAAACCCAGATGAAGTACATTTTAAAAGGGGGAAAAAAAGTTATATGCCTAGCATGATCCACAAAAATCCCAATTGTGGAGCACTGAATCATAACCCCACAGGGTACTCTGAAGGTTCCCAAATATTTTCAAATAAATCACAAGGACCAAGTGAAAACTGGTCAATTGAACAATATTACAAAAGCAAATGATATATACACACACGCACACACAAAAAGAAAAATGGGAACAGGGGAAAAAACCCAATTTTTCCTTCTGATCTTATCCTTTTTCTTTATGAAATTGGACTAGAAAGACATAACCTCAGCCCTCCCTCCATCTGAGAACTAAAATTTTCCAAACCCAGAAAATTTAAGTGGGGAAAACAAAACATTTACCTCTAGAACAACTATTTCAACCCAGAAAGAAAAACAAAAATACAAAACAATTCAATTCAAACCACTTACAGATCTCTTCATAAGACTAATATGTATTCTTCCCCTTCAGCCCAAGAACACAAAGCCCTGTTCACTTCTCTCCTTTTCTGACTCTCACCCAATAAAGCCAATTAAGAAAAGTTTTGGTTGGATCTCATAATCATCAGCAAAACACAAGTGTGATTAGATGGGAGTTTGAGAGCAACCACCTAAAGAAAATCATGAAAGTGACCGTTACTGCCCGCCAAAAACCCAACAGGTCCTGGCCCAATCAGTTTCTACTAGCTCATCTGCCAATAAAGAGATGACCCAAATAAGCTTTTTGAGTTGGGAGATGAAAACTCCATCAAATCAAAGAAAATTAAAAGGACTCATAGTGTCTAGATGCTTGTAAGCTTGTTTTCTGTTTTTGGTATTATTTTCAGTGCTCAGAGGAGATTTTCAGATGTTGGGTGTTTTCTTTCTACTCAGAGACTAAGCCATTAAGTTGGGAAATCCGTCAAACAGAGCTGGAATTTTTATTTTTATTTTTCTTATCCTTTTTTGTGTTTGGATGAAAGCTGGAAATTATCTTCACATTGCTTAGACGGTCTTCTATTTTGATAATTTACAAATAGGACCTTGACATCAGTTTCTGACCAAAATAGCCTCTGTAGATTTATTTTTTTACTCATAAAATGACCAAAATGCCTTTATATGTGAAGGGCAAAATTACCTTGTGAAAAGGCCAAACTAAATGTTCCATGATATGTTTTCAATATACTAGCGTTCTTGGTCCCCTCATCAAAACATGAGGTGTAAAATGGTGGACCCACCCTGTACATGAGCTCAAGTGGAAATTGTGGGATCTACCCCATTAAAACATGAGATAAAATGGTTGGCCCCACTCGATGCATGGATTTGAGTTGAGTTGGTGGGACCCACCCCTACAAAAGCACCAGGGTATTTTGGCCTTTTAACGAGGTAATTTTCGTTTTTTAGATATAAGGACATTTGGTGAGTCAAACAAAAAAAAAAATCTTCCATGAGTACTTGGTCACAAACACAATTCGATGGCATGGCCTAATTTGCAAAATTCACTCAAACATGATGACTCTATTTGTAAATTTCAAAAAATTACAATTGGAGACTGATTTTGCAACCCCCCCTCCGAAAAATAAAAAACAATATAAAACGGTCAAAGTTTTAAAATAATCCTGGATATTCTAAATGACCGAAATACCCATAACTCATAGCAAAATAAACTAGGACCGCGGGTCACCGGGAAAGGTGCAAAATGACAAAAATACCCCTTTTGCAAAAGAAAACTCGCGGACAAGATGTCAGCCTATAGTGCTCTTTTTCCTTCCTACAAAACATAACGGGAGCTAGATTAACGTTCACTTCTATGCAAATAACAGTTTTGCCCCTAAGATATGGGCCCACCCAAGTGCATTTCACAAAGTTTTAGTCAAAATTACAAGGGTAATAATGAAGGAGACATGGTAAGAAACCAAAAATTGGGAAAGTGAAAACTAGAATAGAGCAATCAAAGGAGATGATTGAGATTCTTCCCTGTCACTTCAACTTTATTAAATTAATTAGTTACTTTATATTGTTATTTTATCTTTTATAAGGTCATAAATGTCCAACAAAATTATAACATAGTTAACTCTAATGACCTTTTAATAATAAATAATGAAATGAAGGATAAGGTGCCTTCTACTCTTCTAGTATGAAAACAGCAGTGATAAATACACTAAAGGGGGTGACCCAAGGAAGAAAAGGATGCGAATATATAACTTCCCTAGTGGAAATAGTCATGAGAACAAGATGGGCAATAAGCCTAACTGGTTAAGGCTTTGTACCTAAACCTTGAATCCCAGCTTATTTGCTAGGGATCATTGAAGAAGGCATTTCGTGGCACGGCTGTTGCATGAGAGTGCAGCCACATTGCTATTTTCAACAGATTTTGTCTTATTCATTTAATTCATCTGATGTGATTGCACTCTCATGCAACAGCCATTCTGCAAAATGCCTTCTGCCATGGTCCGAGCAAATCCCTGAGAAAAGATGGAAGGCTTAAAGGGCATTTTTGTAAATCTATTTTATAGATGGAGGGTGGGTTAGGAATGAGAAAATTAAGAAGAAGAAAAAAATGAAACGTTTGATTAAAGTGGGAGACAAAGGTTGGAGAAAAATATCAAAGTACTGTCTTTGTCGAGGCATGAACAGAGGGGTCTTTGTTTTTCGGATCCAATGCTAAAGAAGAAGGAAACTGGATCTTAAAAGCAAAATGATATCTACACTCCCTTCTTTTGATAATGCCACTCCTTACCTCATTAAAAACCCTTTTACTTGGTTGGTAGTAGACCCGCAAACCGGTAACCCGCGCGGGCACGGGTACGGTACCCGCGGATGCAGGTAAAAAATACCTGCGATTCTATGGGTAGGTTTTTCATGTACCCAGACCCAACCCGTGCGGGTTGGGTAAACCCGTGGGTAACCCGTTTAATTTGAATTTATATTTTTCACCTGATTTTGATTATTTTTTTTCAACAGAAGCTTTCACGGAACTCCGTGGATTCATCCGTTGGTACCACGGAGTTCCGTGAAATTATTTTTTTTTTCACGTGCACCGTCAAAAATGAGAATTATTTGAAAGATAATTTGAGAAGTTTAGTGATAACAGATCTGCAGAGATGAAGAGAAAAGAATTTTAGTTCAAAAAAGGGAAAAAGATCAAATCCAAGTTGAAAAGTTGAGATCTGCAGAGATGAAAAGTTGAAAACTAAAGAAAAAACATAACCCTTGTTTTGACGGATAACCCGCGGGTACCAGGGCCCGACCCAGACCCACCCGCTGGTCACTGGTGCGGGTATTTTTTTGGCGGGTAACAAATTTGGTACCCGTACCCGCAAATTTTGCTACGGGCCGGGTGTACCCGCGGGTACGGGTACCATTTTGCCGGGTCTAGTTGGTAGCAGTTGGAGAACTCTAACAACCTTAAATATCACACAAAGCCCAATATTTTTTTGACAGAGAGAGAGGTCACCTTATGGCTAAATTTGTCTTATTAGTTTAATTCGTATGAGGTGGCACTTCTCCAATGAAAAAGAGGGGCTGCACAATTGCTTTTGGGAATTGCCTACCACTACTACACTTAGAGTCCACTACTATTGTGACCACCACAACAAATTCTACTTACGGGCAAGGGTTTTAAATTTCGGGTTTCGGTCGACATCGAAATTGGGTAACTTCGAAACATTACTTTATTTCGACGAAATTTTGAAAATTTCGGTCGAAATTTCGTTTTCCCGAAGGAAGATCCCGTTAAAATGTATATTTTATTCACTATTTAATATTGCCCTGAAATTTCGGTAAGCTGAAGTTTCGGTAATTTTGCCCGAAATTTCAGCCTGGATAAAGTATTGCTTTTTTTATTTCGTCAAATTTTGAACGAAATTTTGAAATTTCTGCGAAAATTTCGGTTTCGGTGAGGAGCAAAACGCATTCCGAAACCAAAATTTAAAACCTTGCTTACGAGATTGAAGAACGTTTTTTTATAGCTCTAGTTTGGGGAATTCGGGGCCTTCGAGTATAAGAGGTGTTCTTAGAGATGAGAATAGCCTTACCAGGCCTTCTCGGGCCTATTCGATTAAAAGATGCAAATGAGGTGAAAGTGAGGGCGATCCTTCAGAGTATAAGACTGATCGCGGGTATAGAGATGGACAATCTCTTAGTAGAAGGTAACTCCCTCAATGTTATCAGATGGTTAGAAGGGCATTCACCCCGCCCTTGGAAATTCTTCGATGATATCATGGAACGATAGGAAGGTCACCAGGTTAGCTTTCAGCACATCAAGAGGTCATCGAACGGTAACAACCAATGTGATAAAGACTCTTTCTTTAACTTTGATAATGACAATCTCTATTTCATTCACACTTTTAAGAAGGGATGTTGATAGCTTTTCAGAACTGTAACAACCAATTTGATAACGACTATCATCAACAAAATAAGAGAATGTGATATTATTACCAATCTATATACGAGAATATGATAAAATCTCTCGGTTTTCATGTTCAGAAGAGGCCTTGTGAGAGTAATAAATACTCCATATATTGGAGCCCACAAAAACAATAAGAAACCCACACCTTAGCAATCTATATAAGAGCTTTTGTGGCTGTACCAGATAAGAACTCCATTCAAAGGACCCATGTAACTAACTTTCTCGTGATGCACACAACAGCTTTTTGGTGATCTACCACCATTAATACTCCTTCAAATGAACTACAACCAGAAAAAAATTAAATAAAAGTGTGTGAGAGAGAAGACTTTTGTAACCAACTTCTTTCAATCTTTGGATTTGCTTAGGACTTTCGCAGAAAGGCATTTCACGGCTGGCTGTTGCATGAGAGAGCAGCCACCTCAGAAGAATTGAATGAATAAGACAAAATCCGCTGAAAAGTGAGCCTGTGTGGCTTCTCTCTCATGCAACAGCCAGCCACTAAATGCCTTTCTTCAAAAGTCCCTAGCAAGTCCCCTTTGTTAATACAAGTTCTAATAGTATAAGGTAAAGTATCATTCTCTTGAGTATAAAGGCAGTGTTTCTAAGACCCAACAGATAAAGGCAAAGTATCATTCTTGAGTAGGTTGTGCTTCTAAAACCCTCTATAAATCATAAAGGCAAAGGATCATTCTTGAGTATAAAGGCAGTGTTTCTAAGACCCGACAGATAAAGGCAAAGTATCATTCTTGAGTAGGTTGTGCTTCTAAAACCCTCTATAAATCATAAAGGCAAAGGATCATTCTTGAGTATAAAGGCAGTATTTGTAAAACCCAATAGAAATCATCTCTCTCTCTCTCCCCCTCCTTTTAGTCTAGCTTAGAGTAACAAAAAGGAGACTAGTATTGCCACTACTATATTTAGGCACTTCCACCCATCTTAACGTGTGTCGTATTTGATATACTTCAACATTTTTACAATATGACAAATTGACAAGTGTGAGAATGACTAATTTTAAGGGTGGCAATGCCATTTCTCCTTTAAAAAGATGCCTATAGGGAATTAGTGTTAATTTCTAGCTAGATATAGAGATAGAGAAATAATAAATTCGCCCCTTTTCTTTACATTGGGACAGCCAACTCCAGAGTATTCGGCAATCAGGGCCTTTGAGTTCTTCCCATGATCCCAGAGGTGGTTGTCCCAAGTAAAAAAAAGGGGCGGATTTATCACTTCCCATAGAGATAATGCCTCACCATTTGGGCACATGAATCATGCATCGGGATGGCCAGAATTCTGTGATATGAAGCATGGGAGCAATGTAGGGACAACCATCTTATTATAAGTACTAACCCAAAAAGATTCTTAAACTTGAAGGACACACATGACAAGGCTAGACTTCATCTGTAACATAGTACAATCTCATAGGCTTAAATGCAACTTCGCCTTCAGTTTTCTCATGGTGGAAGCCCTAAGGCTTCAAAAACTATCATTTGCTTGGGATTGCTTACTTCTTGGAATTGAATTTTCTTTTTGGTGGGTAATGGGATTACCTTGTCTAGAGCTCTAGTTCCTCTGCCAAGTGAAATCAAATGTATAAATAGATTTCCATTCCCTAGAAAAAAATTCTAAGGATCATATTATTAGATCTTAACCCACAAATAAACACATCGTTTAGACTTAAGAGGCAGTGGTGTCAATGGGCCCGGAGGATCCAAAGGATTCAAATGTTAATACTTAATAGGCAGGATTTGGGCACAACAGCTGGATCCAAACTGCGTCCATTGGATCCATATCCGAAGGTCCAAAATTATATCGGAGTCCATTGGATCCATATCCGAAGGTCCAAAATTATATCGGATTGTGATCGTGACGTAGCTTCAAAATCCGATGATGCATCCTAGATCCAACTAAAGGGCATCAATGTACAAAAATACCCTTCATATTTTCATTCATTTGGCCCATACACAAACAAAAGCAAAACCACTTACGATAGACTTGTAAACAATGTGACCCCTTTAAAAGCTCAAATAGAACAATTTCATTTTGAACTTCTGTTGGCTGTTACAGCTGTTGGGAATAGTAATAGCTATTGGAAGAATATATATTTTTTTAAGGGAAGTGATATATCCGCCCCTTTTGATCACCAGGAACACCCCCTGCCAGTGTATCGATGACTTAAGAGGGGCTGTTGTACTTATGTCAGAACGATTCAATGTCCCTGATTGCCACAAACACTGCCAGGGGATGTTCCTGGTGATCAAAAGGGGCGGATATATCACTTCCCTTTTTTAATGGTAAAAGCTTTATAATACAGGGAGTGAATCTACCAAAACAAGGGGCATGAATATCACCCCCTTCCTGGATACATCTCCACACCAATATGAGTGAGAGAACTAGTCACACAAGTGGTGCTATTCAGGATAAAAAAACAACTAACTAGTCACACAAGTGGGATCAATTGTTCCGGCTTTAGATTCATCGACAAATCATTCCATATGATTGAGGATATAAGGCATCGAAACAAAGATTGTGAATTTATTGTTCTGCTATAGCATTCCAAATCATTAAAAGCGAATGGAAGGAAATACAAAAAAGAGAATGAGCATTCTACGAACAGTTTTTTTAATGGTATTCTAAGAACAGTTGCCATGATAAAAATGGTAAAAACCAGAAGTTCTGATCCCTTGCAGTGGACAGATTCATCTGTTCTATCACCGTCGAAAAAGACCATTAAAACCCAAAAGGAATAGTTCTTGAATTCAAATAAGGAGACTTCTGGGGGGGGGGAACTGTCTAGATCCTGCTCCTGCCATTAACAGTTAGCTTGGTTCGGGGGGCACTAGTTTCAGACTCCGCATCCATTCGCAGAAACTAAGATCGTCAAACTGAATAAAACTGCTCTTTAGCCTCGCCCTCTGTTCTGTAGTTAATGAACGCAGCTGAGGGAACCTTGCTTCCTGCAATAAAGAACAAAACACTTTATTTGCTCGAAATCAACTTAATCATTTCAAGTCAATCTTTGACTTCTGTTTTATCAGCGTCTCAAAAGTTTCAGTGATGTTTTACAATCTCAGAACGTTCCATCTCGGTCATTGGGATCTAGCCCTTTTCATTAATAAAATTTCCTCATTCAAAAAAAATCTCAAAATGCTTTTGTGGTGTTAATTTTAATTAGGAATACCTAAACCACAACAACTGCAACTGAAAACAATTACTTTTAAAGATGTGCTGTATGAAGACACCCTATGCATGGAAGGGAGAATATCTCCATACCTGCTCATATGGGGGATCTTTGTGTGCGGGTATTAGCCGAGAAACAAAGTATCGGGCTTGAGAGCTTCCCTCCTGTAGAAGCATGCAGATTCATCAGGAAACAAGATATTTTTCTCATACCTCTAAAACATGAAACAGATATAAAGAAGAACAATTATATAAATGGAAAGGGTCAGGAGTCTGCACAGACATTCACACTGGTGGGAAGAACGAGGCACCATGAATTGGCATGGGTCCAATGGCTTACACGGGGGAATAAGCAGAATCTGATTTGGAGAAATCCCTTGGACTACTGAAGTGGTCATATTGCATCCAAACATACAACATGTTTAATATGGTGGTCCAAGTATCCCGAAGCAGATGATCTAAAGTCTAAACACAAGATTAAGCGTGCTATTGGATGCATATACATATCTACTTTAATAACCGAAACGAGAGCAGCATGTGCATCTTATGCTAGTGATGTATATTGTGGGTACACTGATGCATCATGCTCAACTCCAGCATTGTTGGAATACAGAGGGGGTATTCAAAGTGTCACGACACTGGTTATCCCAAGCTCTCTAGCGAAGGCTAGAATCCAGGATTGAATTGTGAGCAATAATTGTATTGTTAATACATAGGATGAATATGACATCTTTGTGTGAAGATGATGTAGAAAACTGAGAAATATCTTCTCAAATAGGATCGAACACGATGTGCAGCAAACATTAAGAAAAGATGCGAGAAACACAATCACACAAAACAAGAACACATAATTTACGTAGTTCGGCAGTGTGCTAAGCCCACACGAGAAGAGTTTTATGATTTCGGTTTATGGTTACAAAACTCTCCTTCTCGACCAAGAAAATTCAAAGAAAACCTCACTAACTGTAACCCTAATATGTGGCTTTTATATATATATATATATATATATATATATATATATATATATATATATATATATATATATATAAACGGTTTCTACACACAAGTGTAGATAAGTTATCTACACACTAGCTTAAAATACAATGGAGGGCATATTGTTTGGGTGATCCAAACCATTCATTTGATTGGCCCTCACATAGATAGGGTGTCCACAAAAAATCAGCTCCATAGGATCATCCCAACCCTATGATTTGTGTAGGTAAAATGGACGTGTATAAACCTTCACAAATATGTCCATTTTTTGCCTCCATGGTTCGAAGGGTTAGGATGATCCTATGAAGCTGATTTTTTGGGCACACCCTATCTATGTGAGGGCCAATCAAATGAATGCTTTGGATTACCCAAACAATGTGGGCCCCCACTGTATTTTAAGCTAGTGTGTAGATAACTTATCTACACTTGTGTGTAGAAACCGTTTTCTCATATATATATATAGAGAGAAAACGGTTCCTACACATATGTGTAGATAAGTTATCTACACACTAGCTTAAAATACAGTGGGGGCCACATTATTTGGGTGATCCAAACCATTCATTTTTAAGGCCCTCACATAGATAGGGTGTCCACAAAAAATCAGATCCATAGGATCATCCTAACCATTTGAACTGTGGAGGCAAAAAATGGACTAATTTGTGAAGGTTTAAAGACATCCATTTTACCTCCACAAATCGTAGGGTTGGGATGATCCTATGGATCTGATTTTTTGTAGACATCCTATCTATGTGAGGGCCTTTAAAATGGATGGCTTGGATCACCCAAACAATGTGGGCCCCACTGTATTTTAAGCTAGTGTGTAGAGAACTCTCTACACATATGTGTAGGAACCGTTTTCTCATATATATATATATATATATATATATATATATATATATATGAGGAATAAGATTGTACGCTCAACCGTACCTAAAGTTAGGTACGGTAGAGTGCCAAATCACATGGGTCCCACATTTTTGGTGAGCATCTAAACCATTCATTTGCAAGGCCCCATCATAGATAGGGTGCATACCAAAAATCAGCTCCATAGGATCATCCTAACCCATCCATTTGTGGAGGCCAAAATGGACAGACAGTGTTTGTCCACAAATCTGCCCATTTTGGCCTCCAGTTTTGGAGGGGTTAGGATGATTCAATGGTGCTGATTTTTGGTATGCACCCTATCTATGATAGGGCCTTGCAAATGAATGGTTTAGATGCCCACCAAAAATGGGGGACCCATGTGATTTGGCACTCTACCGTACCTAACTTTAGGTACGGTCGAGCGTACAATCCTTTTCCTCTATATATATATATATATATATATATATATATATATATATATATATATATATATATATATAGAGAGAGAGAGAGAGAGGGAGAGGGAGAGTTAAGTGAAGCTACACATACGTGTAGCTAACTTAGCTACACCAACGGCTTAAAATACAGTTGGCCCACATTGTTTGGGTGATCCAAACCATTCATTTGATAGACCCTCACATTGATAGGGTGTGCCCAAAAAATCAGCTCCATAGGATCATCCCCACCCTTCAAACTGTGGAGGCAAAAATGGACAGATTTGTGAAGGTTTTTACGCGTCCATTTTTGCCTCCACAAATCGTAGGGTTGGGATGATCCTATAGAGCTGATTTTTTGGGCACACCCTATCTATATGAGGGCCCATCAAATGAATGGTTTGCATCACCCAAACAATGTGGGGCCCACTCTATTTTAAGCCGTTGGTGTAGCTAAGTTAGCTACACGTATGTGTAGCTGCACTTTTCACTAGTAAAAACACTTGTGCGATGCACGGGGCGAGAAAAATATAAATGGTTAATCACTTTCCCATTTGATGTGGCGGAGTATTTCACTATTTCACACTCATGCTTTGACAGGTGGATCTCACGCACCATCTATAGCCAAACCCATGCATTCGAGTGGGACCCGGAATATTTTGAAAGGTGGCCGAAATCCGTAGTATTATGTACTAAATGAACACGTTCTGTATTAAAAAATAATCGGGTTGGTCAATATTTTGAAAGGCGTCCTGAATCCGTAGTATTATGTAATATGTTCACAAAAATGCATAGTATTATGTAACATATGTACTCAATCCGTAATTTTGCAAAGAAAAAACTCACTATGTTTACTTTGTCCACTTTTTTTTATTAAAAAAGCATAAAGGAAGGGGGTAGGATTGAAATTATTTGGCTTTAATGGGTGCCTTTGTTAAAAAGCACAAAGGAGGGGGTAGGATTGAAAATATGTGGGTTGAATGGGTGCCTTTGTTAAAAGAAATAAAAAAAAGTGATGTGTAATTCTATTAGAATTTTGGGAGAAATTCAAATAATTCTCTCATTTTCTCTTCTGCTATATATATATATATATATATACCCATTGTATTTTAAGTATGAGGAAAGTGAAGCTACACCGCCGACTTAAAATACAATGGGCCCACATTGTTTTGGTGATCGAAACCATTCATTTGATAGGCCCTCACATTGATAGGGTGTGCCCCAAAAATCAGCTAGGTAGGATTATCCCAACCCTACAATTTGTGGAGGCAAAAATGAACGTGTAAAAACCTTCACAAATCTGTCCATTTTTGCCTCCACAGTTTGAAGGGTTGGGATGATCCTACCTAGCTGATTTTTTGGGCACACCCTATCAATGTGAGGGCCTATCAAATGAATGGTTTGGATCACCAAAACAATGTGGGCCCATTGTATTTTAAACCGGCGGTGTAGCTTCACTTTCCTCATATATATATATATATATATATATATATATATATATATATATATATATAGAGAGAGAGAGAGAGAGAGAGAGAAGGGTTTCGAAACAGGGGCGTGGGGCCATTGGGGGGGGGGGGTGATCCAAAGCATTCATTTAGAAGGCCCCATCAAGGATGGGGGGCCTACCAAAAATCAGCTCCATTGGATCACCAATGGGTGTCCATTTGTGGGGCAAAAAATGGACAGATACTGTTTGTCCACTATCTGCCCATTTTTTGGCCCCACAAATGGACACCCTAAGGTGATCCAATGGAGCTGATTTTTGGTGGACACCGTACCCATGAAAGGGCCCATCAAGTGAATGCTTTGGATCCCACCCAAAATGTGGCCCCACCCTGTTTCTGTGCTCGAGCGTAGAAACCATTTCCTGATATATATATATATATATATATATATATATATATATATATATATATATATATATATATATATAGAGAGAGAGAGAGAGAGAGAGAGGTGTAGCTACACACTCGTGTAGCAAACTTAGCTACACCGCCGGCTTAAAATACAGTGGGCCCCACATTGTTTGCGTGATGCAAGCCATTCATTTGATGGGCCCTCACATAGATAGGGTGTGCCCAAAAAATCAGCTCCATAGGATCATCCCAACCCTACGATTTGTGGAGGCAAAAATGGACGTGTAAAAACCTTCACAAATCTGTCCATTTTTGCCTCCACAGTTTGAAGGGTTAGGATGATCCTATGGAGCTGATTTTTTAGGCACACCCTATCAATGTGAGGGCCTATCAAATGAATGGTTTGGATCACCCAAACAATGTGGACCCACTGTATTTTAAGCCAGCGGTGTAGCTAAGTTAGCTACACGAGTGTGTACCTTCACTTTCCTCATATATATATATATATATATATATATATATATATATATATATATATATATCAATGCCACTGCATCAAAAAAATTATCGAAATACCCTTTAGCAAAATCGAAAATTAAAATTTTCCTTCCGGAGGCACGCTGCCCCTGCACCCTAGCAAAGTGACCGTGCAGTTCAACCCGTGTGTGCATTGCGTACGTTAGTACGTCAAGGTACTAAATAATGTCAGAATACAAGACATCTGCACAATAGATGAATTATGATACGGCCCGTTTTTTATTTGTGGCATAATTATACTTCCATTTCATTCAATGTACGTGTAGGGAAATGATTTTTCCACACCCTCTTCCTAGCTATTCAAGCCCTTTGCTTCTTATTGAGATTTTTACAAAATGAAAAATCTGCCTTGTGCATTTCAATGTTAATTTCTTCTGCACATGAACCGATAAAGACACGCACAAATCGAGACTTAAAATAAGAGATGAAGAAAGGCATGTGAACCGAGAAAAGCAGATAAAATAAAAGAAATAAAAGAGAGGGGGAAGAGAAAAACTAAGAAGAGAAGAAAATAAACAAAAGAGAACGACTAAACGGTAACATGCGATTCTGGGTCCCGAAGGAACACATGTATGTGCCAATCAACACCATTGAACATGTAGATCATCATGAGGCAACCCACAGGGTTTTAATTCCATCCCGAATGGATATCCCATGAGTAAGGCAAAGGACTATAAAAAACAATGGTTGATTCTTTTTTGGCAGAACCCTAAATGAAGCTCGACAAATCAAGGGCACTCTCAATGCATTTTGCAGGACTTATGGTCCATGTCCGGATCAACAGATCCAATCACATACACGAGGCAAAAGCGTGTCCCAAGTGTCTTTTAGGAACAAATATAACAGCCCTATCTTTTTAACATTTTTCATTAAAAGAGAGGAAGAGATAAAGAAGAATAAGAAACACAACATAGAAAGGCACAGTAAATGAAAGAAAAAAACTGATAGAGATTTCAGTTCAAGAAGAAATATTTGTAATCAACCATTACAAGGCAGTTTTGCTTGATCTACTTCCAAATCACACCGAATCTATGGCTGTCCCTCACGCTTCAGAGCAAAGACTCCAATCTTTGCTTCCACAAAGACCCCTCTGACTGAGCAGTGAGCATGCTTCTCCGAAGCATGATTGTGGGCTTCCTCTCCTCATGGATTGTGTTGCTTGAAACTCCTAATATGTGGGTCTCATATCAAGCACCAATCCAAAGATGGGGGAGATGAAGAGCTCATGTTGGCAACATGTTTCAATCTGAATGGATTGGGAAAGGGGCACGGTTGGGGAGTTTTTCTTTCTCTCACCAACTATGTGCATAGAAGAAAAATGAAAAGGTCCATTTCTCGTTTGGTGTGAAATAAGGTACAATCAGCAATAGGGTAATGTTGCCATTTCAAAAAAAAATAGAGCAGATAGCAAGTAAAGGGGTGGAATGGCTAGAAACTGGGTGGAAGTAGCATGTCCTATATATGGTCCTGGGGTGCTACAAGGAGAAATAAGACAATGCAAGATTGGATCACTAGTTATCTGAAACTCAATTTTGATGGCTCTAGCTTTGGTAACCCTGGCCCGGCTGGGGTAGGCGGAGCTTTGTGAAATCATCTTGGGGAGGTTCTATGGGCGTTTGCGGGTCCCATTGGATTTGCGGACGCATCGGAAGCAGAGGTGTGCACGGCTTACCAAGGTTTAAAGCTCTTGGAGAGAGATGGTCTATCCTATGTGATAGTTGAGGGGGGCTCTTTAAAAGCAATTCGTTTGGTTAAACAGATTGGCGAATCACCCGGGGCGTTTTGATAGGTTATTCGATGAGATGTTTGACTGGTTAAAGTCTTCTTCGCTGGTCTTCCACCATGAATGAAGACAAAATGTGCTGAAAAGTGAGCCTGTGTGGCTGCTCTCACATGCAACAGCCCATCCGCGAAATGCCTTCTGCGAAGGACGCTAGCAAATCCCTTATTTCAAATATAGATTTTCTCTCTCGATTACAAACCTCATCTATCTGACTCCCCTTGAGCAACAAACCCTAGGGATTTGTCAGCCACTAGAGGAACTTATCAGAAAGGTATTGATGCTTCAGACAGGTATGTACACGGACATTCAAACTAAGAATTTGGGTAGTCAGATCAAATTTTGGAGCAGATAGCCAACTTTAACACTTATGTCAGCGAAAATGCCAACTTTGACACTTATGATCAATGTTCAAAAGCTGAACAGCTCGGAACTTCCGAGTTCTTTGTTGACTCAGTCACGTTGGAAGAAAGTTTTTAAAGTTGAAGTGTTGGACAATTGTACTAAACCAAATGTACTAGACAATTGTCCTGGTGACAGCATTAAAAGTGGTCATTCGACAAATTTGGCCAAATCAACTTCCCTATCCAATATGGCATGCAAAATAAATGCATCCTAAACCTCAAGCAAGCCTCCCAAAGAACAAGAACAATTGACCCTCGGCCATACCCAAAAAGTGAATAAAGCCAAATCAGCATGAAAACATTTAGAAAAACTCAAGCCCCTTGAAAGGTACAACGAACACATTTTCACAATAAATAACAGTCAAAAACAGAAAAAGGCGATGAGTCGAAGAAGACATACTTTGAATGCAAGGATACGAGGAGCAGGAAATCGCTCTTCAGTGAGCTCCTCTGCCAATGTTCTGCAAGCTGCTAAAGCAGATGCACTTCTCCCATCCTCGGCACCAAGTTCAGCACCCTGAAACAATAAAAATAATTAGTATGCCGGGATATGAAGAAAAGATGGATGCATAAATTTAGGCCATGTCTGTCAGCCAGGATTTTTTTTTTCATGATAAATCAGTGTCTCCAAGTGGTGGGAGAGGGGTAGGGCAGTGGGAGGAGGAGAGAGATTTGAGAGCACGATTATGAACCTGAGAAGTGGCTCAGAATCAGGAAAAAAGGTGATCCTATTTTGAGTAGACTTTTTTGTTTCCTGAATTTTAGTCACTTCTCATCACTTGGATGCACTAGTTTCCTGATTTTTAGCCGCTTCACCCTCATCTCCACCTGGAGACACAGATTTATCATGAAGAAAAAAATCATGGTAGCCAAACGTGCCCTTAGAACATAAAAAAATTATGGGAAGAAAGGCTGAAGGCAAGTTTTCTCACCACAGAAAAAAATAATTGACCAGACAACCAAAAGCCCCAGCATGTGCGCAAATGTTTAACTTGCATATCATTATAAGCAAGCATATCTATGCTAATTTAAACAAAATTGGCAGCGTCACAAGGAAAAATGCTACTTAACAAGAATAGCATAAGAATCACTTTGTTCAATCAGTGAAAGGACCCGCCCAAAACCTGCAAAGACATCACATACTTTGACTAGATATATTGTTGACGGAAGTCGAGAAACAGGACAGATCAAGTTTTGGTGGGTAAGCCCATTATTGAAGGAAAGTCAGAACAGAGAAATAAACTAAGGAGATTTAAAGGGTGTTGAATGACTATGAGGGCTTAGAACAGAGAAGCATTAGATACAGAGTCTACATTAGTGATAGAATCATGTTTTGGCATTGCAGATGGTGCAAGGAAATGGCGCTTAGGGTCATATTCCCAGACCTAATCCGCATTGCCTTGAACAGAAAAGCATTTGCGCAAGACTGTTTTGAGAGGGAAGGGGATAGAATCTCATGGAATTATGGAAGTTAAATTTACAAATCAGAGCAAGATTCCTCAAAATTAGAAAACAAGTTGCCAGAACTATTTCTTTCCCTGTGAGTGTGAGAAAATGAGCAGTGTGACAAAAAGCATATGCAGCCCAAAACTTGGCCAAGACAAATCCGAGTCACCTCCACTTGACTCAGCCGAGTCAAGAAGTCCTTATAAAATGCAGTAATTTTTAGAAACAAACAAAAGTTTTCTGCACCTGCTACAATTCCTCAAAAAAATATTTACAGATAATTGAAAAGTTTAACGAGTCAATGAGTGCCATTATAAAAAAAAATGGAGTGCAGGTATCATTTCCTTTTTCAATTTTTAACTCTTGAATCATTTTTACTATCATTGGAAATTGTAAGAGAAAAGAAAATGCTTAAATTAGAGGGTGAATCTACCAAAATAGAAGTCATATCAATCTCCTTAATTTACATAAAAATATTTTCACTTTTTTTAATAGTGGCCGACTTCCTGGTATTTACACTTTTAATTAGCTATCAAAGACAGACAATTCCCAAATAACTAGTAATAGACAATTAAATATAAATTTTATTTGGACTCCATTATTCAATGATAGCACTCCTCTCTTCAAGATACAGTTCAATCAATGAGTGCAATTATTAAAATCTATCAACACTGATCATGATAAAGTTCAATCAACTCGGATGAATTCCAAGCCGAGTTGATGAGTTTTGAAACAATAAGGAGCACTTGATATCCCATAGAATGTCAAACATATCCCTAAAATAACGTTGGTATCTCCAAGTAGAGAGAAGGGGACTATCCTAAGCCACATGATCGTGTTGAGGGATTCGAATTCAACCCACAGTGTTGTTCTTTTGCTCCTTAATAAAGTTTTCCATCATTCAAAAGAAAAAAAAAATAGTATGACGTGATAAAGCAGAGACCCTCTACAATGAAATAATTCAACAGAACATGGTAAATCAATAGAATTGTGATTGGGGCTCGAAATGGCATACCAACCAAATGAAGACATCTGTCCCATGGTCAAGCACAACTGCTGCATCAGATTGCATCGCAAGATCATATGCTGGCAATTCCTCAAAAGTGCCGCCTTCGCGATGCATTAGGCAACGAGGAGCCACCATGCGAAGTGATAAGTCAAAGGATGCATTCAAGAACAAATTCCTCAACACGGATCTCTCATCTTCATGACCAATAATACTTCCTAAAAGTGGTCCCCTTCTAAGATGGAATAAGTTCTCAGGCAATGTTGAGAGCTCCTTGGGGAACCGATAAAGCTTTGACTTTGGTAATTGGGACCCAAACTTGAAAGCTATATCCTTAACTCTTTCATCTACAGTTAGCCTCATATTAATTGCATCAGAAGAAGTTTTGGCTTGCAAGATAGTCCTCTTAGCAATAAGAACTGCAGCCACCTCATGCTGAATGCTCTCAAGATAGGCCGATATGCCATCAACCGTTGGTAACCTCACAGTGATCACTCTAGCAATGTCAGAGTGATAGACATTTGAATACCGAACGGCAAACTGGAAGAAAACATGGTCATTCTTAATATCGCTTTTTGTTTCCATGGACAGTGCAAAACTTTGAGTTTCTTCAACACTTAGCATTTGAATGCAAGTAGCAGTGTCATTTTTAAAAGTTTCATGAGCATCTGAAGGTGCCTCTTCACCCGGCCCTATGACTCGAGTTATGAGAATATCATCAGAACAACGTATCTCAAACAACCCATGAGAACCTGCCGCCCTCATGGATGCTCTCTGCAAGTTCACGCCAAAAGCCTCCCCAAAATCATCGTGAAGAATAAGCACACCACCAGAAGCTTTAGCGAGTGGCTGCAGAACAGGCACTCTTACTGGACATGTTCCGGCACATAGAATATCAACTACGGTGCCATGTCGATGAGCCTCGTGGCCCAGATGTTCCATCCACTTCAAAGCTGTTTTCTCCATATATGGATAGTTAGGATGACTGAATGAGTGAGGAACTGCTCCAGGACCAAACGTATTTGGACCACCAGCACATACCATGATTCTGCAATTTCCTCCTGACCTTTTAACCACCCCACGAGACATTTCTGATGACGGCCCTTGAATTATGGCTAGGGCAACCTCCACTGCCGTACCAATGCACCGGTCCCTCGATGTTTCAGGCAAATTCAGTTTGTATGGTCTCATTGATGAGAAAATACAGTGAGCTACGGGGAGTGATGCATGAATAGACGACAAGTAAATGCCAGTCCCATATATCAGGGCTTTTATCGACTCCTTGGTTGGTGATTTGTTACCGGGAAGAACATCTGCCGATGCCATTGATCCCTCTGAAAAATCATAAACTGACACAGTTCGACCATATGATATGATTCCGATCCTTGTACTTGGTGGAAGAGAATCCACAAAAGCATGTAAGGAGCTCTGGAGATGCTGAAGGTGGGCTTCGTCTAAGCACTCGTCTATGATAAGAAATATGGGTGCAGACATTCTTGAGTCAGATACCGGAATAAACCCAGGACGTTTGTTCCCAGTTTGAATGTAATCAACCATTGAGGATGAGAGCTCTGGCAAGTTACGGAGGTCATCCCTGCTTGCCGCTATGTATTCACCTTCACTTTCATTTAGTTTTTTGCAAATTACACATTGCCACTTTCCCGAGCCAATAATAATGTTGCAATAAAGATTTGCAAAAGCTCCACAATTCTGGCAGCGATGTGGGTCGCGGTGTACAATTTGGGGACCCTGTGCAATCTCCTTACCAGGAGAGACCAATGCACCAAATCCCAAACTTGAGGCATTTGCTAGTTTTTTCTGTTTCAGGACCTGTTAATTGAAATGACCATAAAAAAGAGAACAACATATGCTGCTGAAGTAAATCAAGTAGAAAAAAATCGCGGACACACCCACCAAAAAATTGCAGAAATACAAGTCAAAATTTAAAAATGAACAACGCTAAAATCAAGAAGGCTCTTTCCATCTTAAGACCTCGAAATGGGCACAAAGATACAGGAAGCATCACATCATATATAGGGAAATGATATTTCCATCTACCCCCCTTTTTCAGCATTTCTACCCCTTATGTCCGTCTTTTCCCAAAATTGAAGAAAAAGACAAACAAAAGGAGGTTGAAATGCAACCAATTTTTTTTTTTGGAAATGAAACCATTTTTTGGAAATAAAAAAGATAGAGGGGTTGAAATGTTGTGAAGGTGTGGGTATATGTGTGTCTAAAGAGACGTACGTAATTCCGAATAATGTAAACATTGAATGCTTGAAACATAAAAGGTTGCAAAAGGGGTTTAGAACCTTATCACAAACAGCAATTATAATATATAACCACAAGGGAATAGTGGTGAGTACCTTGTGAGCAGAGAATAGAACATAAGGTGTCGCCCCATCAAGTGTTGACTGGTCCATGCCATCCGCAGGCGACTGCAAGTCGCCGGATCCATTTGAATAGAGTGGCGGAGAAGATGTGGGCAAAGATGAACCCGATGGAAAAGCAACTGCCTGAGGAGACATGGGAGAAGCCCGAAAAGGGGCCGCCACTGGTCGAAGCGGTGAAGAGAAAACAGGTGGACCAGGAGGAGTACTAAATTGAGGAATAGGGCTAGGGCTTCCAGTTTTGATTCCATTAGAGGGGGATAATGAACTTGGGGTTTGAGATGAGGTTGAAGGAATGTGGCCTAGTTGGGATCTTTGAGGGGAAAATCTGGTTGAAACTGGTGAACTAAAGGCAGGTGGTGTAGGCCTTTTCTCGGGACGAGGCATTGGTGTGCTTGGGGGAGAGACAGTAACAGTGTAAGGAGGCAGTGGTGGTGGTGGAGTATCCATTGATTATCAAATTCCTTCCGAGAAATTGATTGAATAATACACTGTTTGTACTGAAAACCAATTCTCGGACGTGGATTTAGGTCAAAACCTTTGGATATGCAATGTGATTATCGAACAACTGCAAAGAAACTAATCAAAAGCCCAAAATTTAAAACAGTTGTTCAATATTATGCGCCTCAATTAGGGTATATGGGTATTAGGGTTTAAGCTAACCCCTTCAATTAGCAGAGAATTAAAAGAAGCACTAACCATTCATCCTGAGACAATTTGCTAGGAAATCAATCTAAAATCCAGCAACCTAAAACCCTAACGAATCAAAAAGCCCTAAAAATCAATCTACCTAAAACCCTAAGGAATCAAAGAAAGGCCTAAAATAAGAGTAAATAACGCTCCCAGCTAAACTTCAATAGGAAAACAAAAGAGGATTTTGACCGAACCCTAATCTAAACGAGCGAATTTTGATCGAAATTTAAAATCTATGAATTTTCCGAGATCTCAATTGTAACGAAGGCAAAAATTGATTTTTACGGAACCATAGCTCAGAGAAAACGAATTAGGGTTCTGGATCGAAGCCACATGATCACATAATCTAGGGTTTTGTAGAGTCGGATCGGAGCTTATTTTGATGAATATTGCATCAAACTCGATGGTATTAGGAACTGAATAGAGAATGTTCAAAATCGCGTACCTGATATACAGATTTTGAGAGAGAGAGAAAAAACAAACACTGAAGCGGGAAAAAAAAAAAAAATTCTCTTTTTGCTTCTTCTTTCTGTTCGGGGATTTTTCCCCTCCTCTGCTCTTATTAGGAGAAAAGTAGGGTTTCGGCTGAAAGAAAACGCAAGCCCTTCATAGGGGAAGTCATTTTTTTATTATTTTACTATTCATTAATTGCATTTCCACATTGGAAATATTACGCTGCAAAAATAACGGGATTTTGTAAGAGAAACGGTTTCACACACCAGTAGTGTGTAGATAAGTTATCTACACACCAGCTTAAAATACAGTGGGGGCCCACATTATTTGGGTGATCCAAAGCATTCGATTGATGGGCGCTCACATAAATAGGGTAGGATCATCCTAACCCTTCGAACCGTGGAGGGATTTGTGAAGGTTTATACACATCCATTTTACCTCCACAAATCGTAGGGTTAGGATGATCCTATGGAGCTGTTTTTTGTGGACACGCTATCTATGTGAGGGCCAATCACACAATATGCCCTCCACTGTATTTTACGCTAGTGTGTAGAAACCGTTTTCTCATTTTTTTTTTGTAAATCCCAAAAAAAAAAAAATGTGAAAATGGCGGAATTTCCTACTAGAGGATTGCTAGATTCACTTGCCCAAGTAAAATATGCAGCGGTCCCACCAGTAGCATGGCATAACGCTGCGTATAAACATGAAAAGGCTACTGATATTTGCACCCTCGTGTTTTAATAATGACACAGCCTTAGCTTGTCTTTTCTTTTTTAATTGCCTTCTAAGAGTTTTTTTTAGAACGGTAGTTGACCTCTGACAGCGGTTATAATTAATAGAAGACAACAAGATAAGTTAGTGCAATTATCAAAAGATGATGGTGCCAGCATCGGTAACCCATGAAAATTGTGGACATATTTAATCTGTGTTTGTTTTGGATTTTAAAAACAGATCATGAGTCCAAAAGTGAGTATAGGAATCAAAATTAAACATAATTTTGAGTCTAATAATGAGTTTTGAACTCCAAATTCAAAACAACCATGGCCTGAATGTAAAAATAAGTCCAAGAATCAGTTTCAGACTCACAATCAGTTCTCAAAATCTAAAAGAAATAGGGCTTAACGAAGTAATTTCAAGCATTTGATATAGTCATTTTTGTAGATTAGTTCCTGAACTCAAAAAATATATGCTAATCCGTCCCTAAGAATTTTATATATTCACCAAAAGGAAAATAATTGCCATTACGATCATGTGGTTGCACCACCAGTTTAGTGATTCTAAAGGGACGTTTGTTCTTTTTCATTCCTCCACTTCAATATCAATCAGTGTATGGATTTGTTCTTACCCATCAGATGTGGACAGCTGGCTAATCTCTCTATATCATTCCTTTGAATCCTCAAAGTTCTTCAACAAAGTCAATGATGGGACCCATTGAATGTCTAGATCCCCATGGTAGACGGGCTGAATTTATAGTCGTAGAGATATATGGTGAGCCACCTATAGCCCAATTTTTAGATGGCTAAGGTGGCCCATAATTATGGCTTTTGGTCTATGGCTACCCCACATGCATATATACATGGCATGTAAACTCAACATCACCGTGTGTTCATCCAGGACCAGAATTGGAGGATGACAAAAGTTGGAAGTTGAAACCACAGATGGAGGATGGCAAAAGTTGGAAGATGGAAGTCATCTTCTCTTGCATGGGCAGAGATTAGGCTCATTGACGCGGTAGAAGAGTTGAAACCATAAATGGGGATGACAAAAGTTGGAAGATGAAAGTTCAGGAACATCAGGACCGTTTGGATACGCGGATTTTAGAATCTTGGATTTCCTCGAAATCCTGGCTGGGAGACGAGAGAAGGAGACCGCCAGCCATTTTATGATTTCTCGCCCTTTTTCCGTCGAGCGAGAGAGTAGCAGACCATCACATGTTTCCAGATATTAGAAATCTTGGGATGGGGGAGAGATTTCTAAAATCTGGATTTCTTACTTTAACTCTAGGATAGTGGATGGTAAAATCCATAATTTGACACCGCTTTTAAATAAAAAGCCTAGATTCTAAAATCCACGCATCCAAACAGCCCCTGGGTTTTTCCAGAGTCGAGAGATTTCAAATCTCTAATTAATAAAAATTTAGAATGACATTTTTTTTTTGGGAAATGATATCAGTACTACAATGTTTTGATATCCACACTCTCCTTGCTTGTCTCTTAGTATTTAATGGGCTTGTAAGAGCTATTTGGGAACTATAATTACCTATTGACCGCCTTTTAAATACTAAAAGACAAGCTAGTAGAGCGTGATATCAAAACATTGGAGTATTGATATCATGAGAAATTATACGATGGCCAACCGTCAAGTCACATGAAGGTGGGTACTTCAAAAGTGCCACCCTTGATATTTCATCTAACAACAACATCTTAAAAAGTGGGCTGTTGTTGGATCAAATATCAAGGGTGGTACCGTTTTGACGGTACTAGACGGCCGGGCACCATATAAAAACTCTAATATCATTTCCCCCTCTTTTTTTTGAACTCCTTTTAAGCAAATCCAATGAACTATATTAACCACACATAGTTTTACACCATGATAAATGGTAGATGGGAGAATTAAAGGATTACTTTATTCTAGAAGATTGAAAAATGCGAAGCAAATTGTTAAAGTATAAAAGATAAATAACGCCTTTTTCCAACAGCTTAAGCTATTGGAGAAGTTGGTAAGTTAACATGGTATCAGAGCCAAAGGTCTCGAGTTCAAACGTCCCGGATAGCAAAAATCCACATGCAATGGTCAGCCAAAAATGGGACATGTGCCACGTGTTTGCCAAGTGGGTCACACGTGCGGGGGAGTGTTAAAGTATAAAAGATAAATAACGCCTTTCTCCAACGGCTTAAGCTATTGGAGAAGTTGGCAAGTTAACATGGCTAAATGAAGCAACTAGCTAAATTAGTTAAGTGGATTAGAAGAGGCAAGCAAGAGAGATTAGGAAAGTAGATTTGATTAGTTTATATTAGAATATTCTAGTGTTTATCTCTTTCCATAGTTGTCTTGATTTATTTCTATGTTTATTATGTAAGTGCTCTATAAAAGCACCAATGGATTCTCTTTGTAAGTGTCCAAGATTAATATAATTCTCTCAAATTTTACAGGGTATCAAAGCAATTCGGTCCTAAGGTGCTTTAACCTCGAAGTTTGCTACACCGTTTTCCTGCGAACGGCCGATCTAGCTGTCCGCCGAGCCTCCTACAATCTCCCACGCCGGACCTCCATCTCTCACCAAACGGCCATGTGCTCTCTGTGTTATTTTCCTTGTTCCCCTTCATTCTAATCTTAGGCAGGGTGATTCTCTTGGTTCTGCATAGGAAATGGTCATGCTCTCTGTCATGGCGGATGAGAATAATTTCTCTTGGGTTTCATAATCCCAACTCCCATCTTGCAAATCCCATCTTTTATAAACCTTCTTACTATTGTCCTATGTTTTAAAAGTTACGTGTTGTCGCCTAATTTGTCATTAAAATCTTCCACTGTTTGTTGCCGCTTGTCATTCATTACCACCCATCTTTGTCTTTTTCATCTTTGTTGCCTATTCCGGCATTGGTCCATAGTGACCATTTTCATGCCCATTCCGGCATTGGTCCATAGTGACCCATCTCTTGCCCATTCCGGCATTGGTCCATAGTGACCCATCTCTTGCCCATTCCGACATTGGTCCATAGTAACCCATTCTTACTCACCCATTGAGGCTCGAGTATCATCTAGTCATATTGAGGCTATGATTTATTGGCTTTTAAGCCTTCTTTGTGACTCATCAACAAGCGGCCTCTTATTCGGCAACCATCATCAATGGCAGCAACATCACTCTTTATCAATGGATATTCATCATAGACTTTTGGAAGTGTGCATCATATCGATTGATTTTGATTACATTTGCAATTTGGGGAATTATACTGTATTGGGAATTTTTTCATTATTGTCAAACGTATATCGATTTTCAATCCATATACGTTTGAGGGGGGCATGTTAGAATATGTGGGATCCAACGGTTGGATTGGGCTAAGATCTCACCATTGGATCATCTTGGAGGTAGATTGGGTAAGTGGCTAAATGAAGCAACTAGCTAAATTAGCCAAGTGGATTAGAAGAGGCAAGCAAGAGAGATTAAGAAAGTAGATTTGATTAGTTTATATTAGAATATTCTAGTGTTATCTCTTTCCATAGTTGTCTTGATTTATTTCAATGTTTATTATGTAAGTGCTCTATAAAAGCACCAATGGATTATCTTTGTAAGTATCAAAGATTACTATTATTCTCTCAAATTTTAACATGGTATCAAAGCCAAAGGTCTCGAGTTCAAACCTTCCGGATAGCAAAAAATCCACATGCGATGGTCGGCCTAAAGTGGGACCACATGTGCCACGTGTTTGCCAAGTGGGCCACACGTGCGGGGGAGTGTTAAAGTATAAAAGATAAATAACGCCTTTCCTCAGCACCTTAAGCTATTGGAGAAGTTGGTAAGTTAACACAAATAGCCAAAAAAAAAAACAAACCATTTTCTGCATAATATGAATTTCTTAAACTACGGATTAGCATATATTCTGCATAGCATAGACAAAAATCCCTACCTACATTCTACACTTGGTACATGCTTGGTGATGGAGCCCCTGATTTGATGGGTCGCCCCCAAATCTTATGTTAAGATATCTATTCAGGTAACCATCGATTAAACAATTGGAACGTTCGCAAATTTTTTTTTTTTTTTTTTGTTGGCTCGTGCAGGCCCACATTAGCGAAAAATTGAATGGTTTAGATCATCCAATTATGTGGGCCCATTATACTGTGCATATAAGGCCACTACTCACATCAGCGCATCCTAGCATCGTCCCCCATATTTGGGAGATGGACGCAAATGCCATTTTTCATTTTCTTTTCGTCCTTCCTGCATTTCTATTTTCTATATTCAGAACCAAATCCTCTCTTTTCTAAAGCCCTAACCCTAACCCTAACCCTAAGCCTATTTTTCCATGGGCGTTCTTCGTCTTCCTCTGCTCCAATTACAGAAAACCTCCAAACCCTAGCGATTTCCACCTTCTCCGGCCATGGATTCTCACCACGACGATCTCAAAGAGAACGGAGATTCAAATCTCAATAACCACGTCTCGAAGAAGCTAAAACCCTCACCTTCTTTAATCACAGATGCAGAAATCCGCTCAGAATTCTCTCACCACGACCTCGGAATCGCTCGTATAAATAACGGAAGCTTCGGAAGTTGCCCTAATTCGATCCTCGCCGTTCAAAACCAGTGGCAGATCGCCTTTCTTCGGCAACCGGACGATTTCTACTTCAACCGGCTCAAATCCGAGATCCAACGGTCCAGATCAGTGATCAAAGATCTGATCAACGTAGATGATGTAGAAGAAGTATCACTCGTTGATAACGCCACTACTGCGGCTGCAATAGTCCTCCAAAAAATCGCATATGAATTCTCAGAAGGGAGATTTCAGAAAGGAGATGCTGTTGTAATGCTTCACTATGCGTATGGAGCAGTGAAAAAATCTATGGAGGCTTATGTTTCGCGCGCGGGAGGGTGTGTAATTGAGGTACAATTGCCATTTCCAGTTAGGTCTAATGATGAGATTGTATTTGAATTTAGAAAAGCTTTGGAGAAAGGGAAATCTAATGGTAGGAAAGTTAGATTAGCTGTAATTGATCATATAACTTCTATGCCGAGTGTGGTGATTCCTCTTAAGCAATTGGTTAAAATTTGTAGGGAGGAAGGTGTGGATCAGGTTTTTGTTGATGCAGCTCATGCTATAGGTAATGTTGAGATTGATGTGAAGGAAATTGGGGCGGATTTTTATACCAGTAATTTGCATAAGTGGTTCTTTTGTCCGCCGTCTGTTGCATTTTTGTACTGTAGGAAATCATCTGCATTGTCTGACTTGCACCATCCTGTTGTTTCTCACGAGTATGGAAATGGGTTGGCTATAGAAAGTGGTTGGATTGGGACGAGGGATTATAGTGCGCAACTTGTTGTTCCGTCTGTTATTGATTTTGTTAATAGGTTTGAAGGTGGTATTGATGGTATTAGGAAAAGGAACCATGATGCTGTTGTTGAGATGGCAGAGATGCTGGCGAAGTCATGGGGAACGCATCTTGGGATGCCGCCGGATATGTGTTCAAGCATGGCCATGGTTGGTTTGCCGGGTTGTTTGAGTATTTCAAGTGAAAAGGATACTTTGAAGTTGAGGACCCATTTGCGGGAGAGATTTGGTATTGAAGTTCCAATATATTATCAGGCCCCTAGAGATGGGGAGAATGGAGCTCAGGATAAAGATGTCCGTTTGACTGGGTATGCGAGAATATCTCACCAAATTTATAACACTGCTGATGATTACTACAAGTTCAGAGATGCGATAAACCAGCTTGTTCAGGATGGCTTTAATTGTGAGATGCTTCAGGTTAACTGAAAGGTATGCATTTTCGGAGCTTAAACTGAAGTGTAAACTTCTTTTTGCATTTAGTATTGATAACTCATGCGGTAATGTTATGAATTGTGTATTTTGGTTTTTGTTTACGTGTTTTGGGATAACTACTCTATTTTGTAATAAATTGACGTAGACAATTTCACCCCTTAAAGTTCCTTAATGTAGAATTAAATCATGGGTTTACAACCTAGAGATGATATCTATTGAAACCTGAGATGTTTGAAGTGTGAAGTCCATGCCTGACAAATTGCTGTTGATTTATCTCTCTGTCTTAGTCAATGTAGTCATATCAGTTGGAAAACTAGATTTTAAGCTGTTCAGATGTGGATTTTTGGCAATGGTCAGTAGACTCAGTACTCTTGATGTGATCCAGCCATGACCTATTTCTATTTTAGAATAGTTTCTATTTCTGCACACTTTGTATTTTTTATTATTAATAACAATCTTATTAATTAAGAAAGGAGGAGAAACCCCAAATGACTGAAACGGTCAATACGGGGGATACGACAATAAAAAGAAAATATGTACAAACAAAAGCTATCTATCAAGGTGGAAGAAAATCAAATATCTCCAAACTATCCCTGTTCACCGGATCAGGCTAGTCTATCGGCATCTATGTTCGCCGATATCCTGATATGCTGAAATGAAACGGAGCAACTGGCCACTTGGTCATGGATCTTGTCTAACAAGTGGGTGAATCTCCAGGGATGGGGATGGTTTCCGTCAAGCCCCTGAATGGCGTTGAGCCCCCTTCTACGATTAACTTGTCCTGATGCTCTGGAGAACCGCACCCACCTCTGCCACATCAGAGTCCGTAATTCCTAATGGTCCCGATAAGGCCGACCTGGTCGCACTATGCCTTGTCCTCGGTTACCCATACTAGATCTATTAAAATTAAGCATTAGGAGACCTGGGCCTGGAGGGGACCACTCAGGAGAAGCGATAGGCTGAAACAAACCTAAATGACGAGAGGATCTTAACCCATGAGATAGTTCAGGTGATCACCTTCCCATAGATGAAGTGTGAGCTCTTGACCAAGCATTAGGAGACCTGGGCCTGGAGGGGACCACTCAGGAGAAGCGATAGGCTGAAACAAACCTAAATGACGAGAGGATCTTAACCCATGAGATAGTTCAGGTGATCACCTTCCAATAGATGAAGTGTGAGCTCTTGACCAAACCTTTAAAAACTCATGAGTTCCTTCCTTCCATAAGACCCAAATCCTGCTAAAGGAAGCGATCCCAAAAAAAAACCCACCAAAGGAATTTTTCGTTCTTTTTTCAGGGAACATAGGCCCATCTCTCTAACAAATCAACAATCTTTGATGGAAAGATCCATGCCAAACCAAATCTCCTAAGTATTCGGCTCTACACTTCTCTTGCCAAGCTGCAATGTAGCAGCATATGATCCACTGTCTCTCCTGATTGCACACATACAGGGCAGTGGTCGATGATGAGCATGTGGAGTTTCCACAAGTGATCTACTATGAGGATTTTGTCAAGGAAGGCAGTCCATGCAAATGTGTGAACCCTTGGGGGAGCACGAATGCTCCACACCGTGGCTAATTTGCAAGGTTATAAGGGAAGGTACAATCTGATGGTAGAATGGTTTGATGTTGAAAATCCATAGGAACTCTAGATCCAACCCGTTTTTATCTTCGGCAGTCATTTTAATACAGAAGGATTCCAGCACCCCAATAACCGAGCCACTTGGTCCAGTTCTCTGTCTAACTAATTGCATCTGAAATTAATCTTCCACGATATCCTTCCCTCCACCCATTCAAAGCAGTTAAAAGTATTTAACAAAGGCTTCCTTTACTAAAGTTACACCAGTGCCTGAAACTCTACTTTCAAAGGAACCTTTTCGCACTACAAATCATGCTAAAACTTAATTAATTCTCCCGAATATAATCTGAATCTAATCTCCTCATTGATCTTATACCTTTGCCTCAAAATATCCCTCCAAAGCACTTTCTATTTTATGACGTTTCTATTTTGAGATTGTTTCCATTTTGTATCCTAGATCTGGGGGGTGTCCACATCAATTAGGGCCCACAATCCATCCTGTATTTTACTCATACCATTCATACTATGGCCCACACCCTATGTCACTTAACTTAATGTAATTTACTTAAGTTAAATGACTTAAGTACACATGTTATCTCATTGGTAATGACATGGGGGGCCCACAACTTAAGCCAAAGCCTTACGTCCCTTAAATAGGAGAGCCCTAGAGGAGGTGAGGATGTTTGATTTTCGCGGAGCACAAGTCTATCAGCGTCTGTATTCATTGATCTCCTGATATGCTAAAATGAAATGGAGGAGCCCGCCACTCGGTCATGAATCTTGTCTAACAAGTGGGCGAATCTCCACGGATGGGGATGGTTTCAGTCAAGCCACTGAGTGACGTCAAGTGAGTCTCCTTCTACGATTAGTCTGTCTGGGTCTCTGTTCTCTGTTGTCCCGATGCCCTGTTGTCCTGATGCCCTGGAGAACCGCTCTCACCTCCACTACATTAGAGTCCAAGGCTCTTAATGGTCCTGAGAAGGCCCACCTGGTTGCACTATGCTCATACCTAAGAACCCCGCTTATACCTGCTGGTCCTAGGTTCCATACTAGATCCATTGAAATTAAGCTTAGGAAACATGGGCCTAGGGACCGATCAAGAGAAGGTATAGGCTGAAACAAATCTAAATGATGGGAGGATCTTAACCCATAAGATAGTTAAGGCGATCTTCTAGTAGATAAAGTGTGAGCTCTTGACCAAAGCTTTAAAAACTCGTGAGTTACTTTCTTTCCAAGAGACCCAAATGGTTGCTAGTAATACTGCCTGCCAAAGGATTTTCCCTTTCTTTTTCGAGGGAACATAGGTCTAGCTCTCTAACAAATCAATAATCTTGGATGGAAAGACCCATGCCAAACTGTTTCTCGTAAATATTCGGCTCTACCCTTCTCCTTCTAAGCTACAATGTAGTAGCATATGATCCACTGTCTCTCCTGACTGACATAGGGCGCAATGGTTGATGATTAGCATGTTACAATTTTGCAAGTGATCTGTTGTGACGATTTTGTCGATGAAGGCAACCATGCAAATGTGTGAATCCTTAGGGGAGTAGGAATGCTCTACACTTTGGCTAATTGCGAGGTAACAGGGTAAGGTACAATCTCATGGTAGAATAATTTGAAGCTAAAACCCCAAAGGAACTCCAGATCCATACCCTTTTATATTCGCTGGTCTTTTTAATATAGCAGGATTCCAACACCCCCAACAATCGAGCCACATGCTCCAGTTCTTTGTCGAAAACATTGCGTCTGAAATTAATCTTCCATGATACCCTTCCCCCACCCATTCAAAGCAGTCTTTAATGACAACTTCCTTTTCTAAAGTTACAACAACCAATTCCTGAAAATATACTTTCAATGGAACCCTTTCGGACTACAGATCATGCCTAAACTTTATTATGTCTCCTGAATATATTTTGAATATAATCCCTTCGTTGAACTTATGCCTTTGTGTCAAAGTGTGCCTCCAAAGCACTTTCTATTTTGAGATTGTTTCCATTTTTGTATCCTAGATGTGGGGCTTGTCTACATCAGCTTAGGCCCACATCTCACCATGATTTATATTTCGCTCATACCTTTCATGCCATGGCTCTCACCTTAACTAACTTAAGTTAAATGACTTGAGTACACCTTTTATGTCATTGGTAGGTTCTCCTTCTGCCTCAACACTATATCTTCTTCCCCAAAAGCCTTTTCCAACACTTGCTCTTTCTTATGCCCTCTTTGCTTTGTCAATACGGTTGAAGTGTTCTCCTTCCTTTGTCCATCCTCCACCGGATAACTTAACACCTTTCAGCCGCCTCCCCCTCAACTTTGAGAATCGGCACAAAACACGGACTTTTCACATCCATCACAAAAATCCTTTGCAAGCAAGGCATCAAAGATACGTTGGCTTTCACAAAGAACTCCAAGGCAAGGATGACTTCAAAGTCATCTACTGGAACCATCAAGAATTCTGCAACTCCTTGTCATTCCCCTAAGCTTAGAGGAATCTTTCTCGCCCCTCCACGCACTGATTTTTCCATGTGACTCCTATCGCTGGTTAGCCTCAAAACCGGCCGCTGTACTCCATTTTCAGAAACAAAATTGTGCGTTGCTCCACTATCAACCATTGCACGGACTGCATTGTAGTAAATTATTCCTCCACGAGCATCAGCCCTTGCTTTGGCTCCCTTCTCTTTGGATCGCATTGAGAAGTTGGAGCGGATTGACTCGGGCTATTTCAGTAGAGGCGCCTTCGTTCTCCGCAACTAAGGTACCCAACTGCTCCCTCTTTGTGCAATTCCGGGCTTGGTGAGGGCCATTATAGATGAAGCACCCAAACTTGTTTGCAAGAGTGTCTTTCTCCACTCGCACCTCTTTGGCAGGACTTTCTTCCTTTTCGGTGGAACTTAGCCTTGCCTTTCTTCTTGGCTTTGGAGTTCTTCCTCCCATCATCGCTAGAAGAATCGTCGCTAGAAGTAACCGTTGGCTGCTTGTAATCTATTAGTGCATCTGCCACCACAATTGCCACATGCAAGTCCTTCACACCTTGCCTACGTAATTCCGCTTGTGACCACCCTTGCAGTCTGCTCATGAATTTGAAAGGTTTGTCTTCCTTCGACATTTTTTTGATATCCAACATCAAAGACGAGAAGTGCTTCACGTACTCCCGCATGCTACTAGTGTGTTTTAGCTTCCTCAAGGCATCTCTAGAAGCCCATACCGCGTTGCTTGGAAGGAACTAATCCTTCATTTCCTTCACCAATCCATCCCATGTTGTGATTTGAGGGCAACTCTTCTCCTCAGATCTTGTGGGTCACCATAGTTTTGCATCACCCGTAAGATACATGCTTGTGAACTGAACTTTATCCACATCCGGTGTCCGAACCGCCTTGAAATAGTGGTTCATGTCCCATAGAAAATTCTCCCACTATTTGGCCGAGCGAACTCCAGAAAAGGGCTTTGGCTCTTTGGCTGCCACCTTCATTCCCACCCACATGGCCGAGCATTTCTTCTTTCAACAAGGCAATCTCCTCTTCTTGCACATGTAGGCGCCACTCACAAGATGCAAACAAGGCACTGTAGTCCTGAATAGCATCGATGCTACAGCCCTCGAGAGCATTCTTGAGAGTCTCCATCTCCATAACAAGTGTAAAAACTTGTTGCAACAGAACCATGTTTGAATCTCCACCTGGCAAGCCAACAAAGTCCTCCAACCGTTGAACCCTCTCCTTCTTGCTCCATAGCAGATCCACCCATCATCTCTTTCGATCACTTTGCTTAGATACCAAACTGTCACGGGGTCGTTTTGCTCCTACTCAAAGCAGCCCGTGATGGCACTAAGTCTCCCAACTTAGTCAGCCAGATCTACCCTCGAGGCTCTCTCAAGAAAGGGACAAGCAGAAGCAGAAACAAAGCAACACAAAATGCACAAGGGACACCGAATTTTAACATGGTTCGGCCCAAACAATGCGTACTCCACGAGCAATATCTATTGCTTTCACTCTTGCAAATTCCCACTCTAGGCCAAAAGGCCTTTACAAGGAAGCTCTCTAGGCCAAAATGCCTTTACGAAGAAGCTCTCCCTCAAAACACACTCGCATCCTCCATTGCTTTGGTGCATGGGGTTGTTTTCCAACATGTAGGCCAGTTTTGGCAACCAACTCAAGGCCATTGGCCAACATTCAAACAGGTCCGTAATTCGAAGTGAAATTTGGGATTTACCTGTTCCTAGTCGTCTTGGGAAAGAAAGGCAGAAATAAGAAAGAGATTATTCCCTGAGAGCTTGTCCAGTACCACCAGTACCAGAAATGGACATCCTTCGCCCACGCGCGCTAGCTCTAACATTTAAATTGCCCATAGGCCATTGGCCAATGTAAACTGCCCACAAGGGCAATGTGTTCATGCACTTACAATAGCAAGCCGCCAAGTGTTACCACTACTTGAAACTGCCCAAACATGCTGCATTTCTGCACAAACTGCATGCCTAAGTGTCCATTGTTTCATGTGAAGTGCCCCCCTTGGACAAATGCTTTGATGGCACATGCATAACTGCAAAACCGCACGGCATTGCTGCCTCTTGCCTCTGTTTGCCACGCCCATTGGCCCATTGCTTGGGCGCCAACCGCCCAAACTGCCCGCTCTAGCGTTGTGCGCCATGCCGAGTGCAATTGGCCAATTCCTGCCCACGTTTGGCCCACTCTTATCTGCCAATGCCACTGCTAGGCGCCAATGCCATTGCATATTGCACGTTGCCGCTCCCGCCAATGCTTCAGCCCGCCAATGTGTGCATGCCTTGTGCACTAGCCATCTTAGCCATGCTTTGGCCTTGTTGTCCATGTGCTGCCTTGCACACTTGTGCCGTGCCACCAAGGTCTTTGCCATGCCTCTTTGCCAAGCCCATCCACACTTGGTCTTTTCATGCCATGGCCTTTATCTCACCTTGATTGCTTCTTGGCCTAACTCCATAGGCCCACATGGCTATTGACAAGGATGCAAGGTGCCACCACAAGCCAAAGCCTATGCCATCGAATTTAGGGGGCTGACACTTACCATAATGTTGGAGATTTGTGTTAAGTGTATACCACTCTCCACAGAGAGATTTGTTTAAGCTTGTCCCTGACTCCTACTTGCAATCACTGGCTGCTGTCAACAGATGATTTTTGTTTTGTCATTACTCGTTAGTGAGCCCGCATGAAGTTCTTGTGAATGGACCCAGGTTGAATGGGTAGTATTGCACAGAGTAGCGTGCCTTGGCTTTTGCTTTGCAAAGGCATTAGCCTCTTGATGTCACTTTGTTGTGAGCAGTTTTATCAGTATGTTTTTACTCTGCGTGAACCTTGCAGTCTGCGGTATTCGGTAGGCCTTCTTATCTTGGGAAGGCTTTGGGTTGTTTAATCAAGGTGGTCATGCTTATCTTTCTGAACACTGCAAGCTTAACGGTTTAGCTGTATTATTCATAGTTTCAAAACTCCCCCACGTCATTGTGGACTCCCCTGAGTTGACTCCGTTTTACCTTGGCCGGATTCTTCTCTGAGTCCAAATTTTGCCCTACACAGTCAATCAAAAGTCCTTTGACTTTCTCGAGTTATGACCACGTCAATCGATTACTCAGCTGCGTCAACCTAGTACACGACTGTGTCGTGCCAAGCCGACTTGGATTCGCTTGGGCCGTGTTTTGACCTGCATCCGCATTTTGTGGTATTATTGAGGTGAACTAGATGCGAGTTGTAGCCAGGAGGCCATCTTTATGTTTGTCCTACATCTCATATATGTGAGGTTGACAAAGTGATGGACCTGATTAAATGACTGATGTATTTGTGATATCTCCGTGGGTTTCTGTGTTCTGTTTCAGAGATATGCTACCGGTAATACACAAGTGAGATATTTTGTATATCTTGATAAAAACTAGATGCTTATCAAAGGGGAAGATCCTTTTGCGCTTGCAGATTTTTAATGTACTTTGTGCTGTTCATGCTATTTAGAAGTGCTGGACAGTGTTGAGTTCATGTATCTAACAATGATGGAGGTTGGTAAGGATCACTGTCTCCTCTCTTTTGTTTTCAATGACTGCATATGGACACGACCAATGGCAGAGTGAAAGACTTTTGCATCTTGAACAAATGAGACCGAGAATAAAACTACAGCCTTCCCAGTGCAGGAAGGTTTGGCCTTGGCTTCCTCTTAACAGAGACGTGAATTCTTATTTGAGCCTTTTCCATACCACGGTTACCGAAACAGAGTCGACTCAACACTAATGGCCACCAATCCATTTGTTCTCTTTTTCTCCTCCTAGTCCCACATTTCATTATATTTATCACTGCTCCGTTAAGAGAGAAGATCCAACGTATTATATATCTATGTTTAGTTTCCCCAAATACTGCAATCTGATCACCAGTGTATCCTGCAGAATGCCGGAGTTTGCTATCAATGATTTAGGCCTGACCACTCATATACTGCTGCATTCACTGTTCTATACTTCAACTTTGTCAATGAAAACACAACTCTGTTTATTATTGTGAGGACAAACACTTCCTGGCCCTTCCTTTTTCTTGTGGTCTGTGAGCATGAAGATTGAACCCTTGGCCTCAATGCTATACAGTTGAGAAGACCATCACCATTAGGGAAAAGGCTGAAGTTCACATAGCTTCTTTTGGGGGAAGATAACGATAATTTATTGAAGTGATAGATAGCTGCCTACCAAAGTGATAGATAGCGTTAATAAACATCATGCATGTTGATGCTTTTACATGCTTGTGCTTTTAGACTTTATCTTTTCTGCTTGGTGCATACTGACAAGTTCTCTGATGTGCAGAAATGCTTTGTATGTATGCAGTTACATATAAAATATTTTTGGTGGTTTAGCTGGAATCCACCTCATGACCTCACTCTTGTACCATTCTATGCATGCTTGCTGAGCTTTTTTATTTATTTTGATTGGTTAGTCATGAGATCTCCTAGTGGGATTTTTTACCGACAACCAGATAGATAACCCGCAAGGCCCACCCAAATTGTGACTTGCCTGATCTCCACGTGTAGTTCACAAGGCCTATCATCCCCACCACGGATGAACTAAGCGGCAAAAAAAAAAAAAAAAAAACACCAATCTGTCTCTGATTAATGGCCTGCAAATGGTTAGTCACAACTGAGGAGGCCAAAGTTGCACCAACCGTGTATATTTTCGGCCCATCTGCATTGGGGGACCTATTGGATGAATTGTTCCATTCACAACCATTTTTATGTATCCCCATTTTTATTTTGCTATGTTTCATAGTGGCATCTCTGTAGCTTTCATCCCTATCTCTTTTTGTGTGTGAGACATGATAGAGGCACTTGCATAGACAAAACCCTTTTCCATGCACACATTAATATATTTACAATTCCATGTGTTTCCACAGCAGATTGTATTATTATCCAATGGCATTTGCTCTATAATTTCTCACATATTAACTGAATTGCACCATGGTTTTGGGTCGTCCAAGGAATGCAAAACATTCTGATTGCATCCCCAATTGCTTCATAATCTCTATGTAAGTTACAAAAAAAGAAAGAGGGATGCTAGACTCACAGGCGCCCTTGCACAAAAAGGTGTGAAAGGGCACCCCCATTGGTCAATAGTCATTTATGACAGTAATGAAGATGAATCGCTAAGCCTATCTATATAAGTAGAGCTGTGCGAGCAAACCAATAGTCGAGAAGGTCAGACTATCATAATTTTCTGTGCCATCATAAATGGCTATTGACCAATGGGGGTGCCCTTTCACCCCTTTTTGCAAGGGCGTCGGTGAGTCTAGCATTCCTCTAAAAAAACATATCAATGTGAACAACACATATAAAAGTTTGACTAAACATGAGGTGCTGTTCATTAACCTTTCCCAACTTACATATTCCCGTTGTATATACAGTTTGTTATTTCTTGTGCAGTTGGGCTGAACAATTGCAGGGGACATTTGGAAAATGTGGTAAATAACAGCAGATTTTCATGGATTCAGTCTTTTTTGAATGTCATCCATGGTGTCAAGCAAATGGTCTGATTTTCAGGGCCGAAAACGCATGGTTTCTTCTTCTGTACTGATTCTAATGGGAGATCTATGGCATTCTTGTAATTGTTTATGATCATAAACATTATCATGCTTTAGCTTTTTATGCAATCTAGCCATGGCAGATCAAGTGAAAGATGAAGGGAGGTTCTGGAAGACCACAGCTTGGTGTGCAGACCATGTAATGACACCTTTTAAATAAATTAAGCTTTATCTAATCTGAGTTTTTTTTTAACCTAACCTTTGTCACAAATATCTCTGCTATTTTTGGAAATAACGTGTGATTTTGCTAATTTTTTTAGAACGACAAAATCCCAATTTTTTTTTTCTTTTGAGATTCTGAAAAATCATTGAGATATATTTAGGGTATTGATATTGGCACCATTATGTTTTGATAATTGTGCAAACTCACCTTGTCTTTTGTGATTTAACCAGCGGTCAAAAGTTATTACAATTCCCCAAAAGCTCTCATGAGGCAATTAGTTAGAAAACACAAGGTAAGTTTGTGGAATTATCAAAACATGGTAGTGCCAATATCAGCTGCCTATCATTATAGTTTATTTTTACCGAGTTTTATCAGGAAAATAAATGATAAGTTCACTATATTATTTACATTCAAGGGAACCAGTCGCCATCCCTAACTCTGAGCACATGAGAGGATCATGAGAGAGGGAGATCCGAAAAAAAGAAGAAAAAAGAACAGAGAACGCTAGACTTGAGAGTTTCAGCTGCTCAATATTTTTGAGTTACATAATCGGCTAGCATGATTGGAGCATGTTGGGATCTTTGGGAGCATCTTGGGCTATTCCTTATTAGAATCTTCTGCCATGTTACACCTATGGATTCGTTCTGATTTGTCAATAATCTCTCTCTCTTCATGTAATGTACCCAGCCCTCTGGATTCTAGGTGCATAGAGATTATTTTTTTTTTAAAAAGTGTTTGCTTGAAGATTAAGTTTTTCAACCATTGCCCAACTCATTTTCTTGTAATTTTCGTCAACATTGAGGGGCCGCTTGGATACGCGGATTTTAGAATCCGGGATTTCTTCAAAATTGTAACTAAGAGACGAGAAGAAGTGGACCGGCCGTTGTTTTTTACTTCTCGGCCTTCTTTCCTTCAGCAAGAGAGTAGCATATCCTCCCATATTTCCAGGTTTTAAAAATCTTAGGATACAGGAGAGATTTTTAAAACCTGAAATTCTCACTTAAAATTCAAGAAACGCTGTTAGGACAGCATACAACAGCTTGATCATGAACCCTCTCTTACACTGTTTTCAAACTAAAATCCTGGATTCTAAAATCCGCGTATACCAAACCGCCCCGGAGTTTTTTTTATTTATGTTTTCATACAGATTTAACATTTCACCGACTTCTAGGATAAGGAGATTCCGCCTAATTTGAATTGTATCAGAGTAGAAATCAAATTCTTAAGTTATTGGGTTGTCCCTCTCAATAACCTACCACACTTTTTCCCCAAAATATAATATTAGAAAATCTTTGAAAATATGACTATTTTCGTTAGCTTAACCCTCCTCTCGCATTGTATTTGGCAGGTGAAGACTCCATCGGCAGAATTTTAACTTTTCCTCTATTTCGAGTTCTATTGCATAGAAAATGAATACGAGACAGCCCCTCTGTTGCATTTATGACTAGTCTTTTGCGTTAGAGGGGCAGTCCCAAGAAAAAAAAAGGGGGCAAATTTATCATTTCCCTTATAAATTGTGAAACGAAATCAGCCAGTGCGGTTTAGTTTTTGAATTTATATTGTGCAACTCCATACCAGAAGACACATAGCCCTATGAGTTTTGAATGCACAACTGCCAGAAAAACCCAACTCGGATCCGAAAAACTTAGACCTGATTCGGTTTTCTGCTTCACTTCACTTTTCATCCCCTTCTCAACTACTTTCCAGTGGTTGAAATCCCAACTTAGCAGAATTATACTTTCTGTTTCATTTCACTTTTCTCCCCCATTCACAACCACTTTCTGGTCGTTGAAAATCAAAGTAAAAGAACACATTTTCCACTTCCTAGCATTGTTTTGTTTCCATATACTATTCATATCTGTATTTTTCATTGCAGATAAAGGAAAACATACCTTGTAAGACAGGAATTACAAGTCCTTCCTCACTGGAATGGTCCATATAAGTCTTCACTTTCTTAGTTTCCAAGTTTAAGAATATTAATGAACAACGACGACCCTATTTAAGAAAATTATGAGGAAAAAAAAAAATCTGCCTAACACACCAATCAGACCTTAAATAAATAAGAAAAAAAAAAACAAAAGAATTAATCATCACAAGAAAACACCCAAAACTCTTGCATTGATCAACCAGGATTAATCATCCAATCAGACCTTACTGTGTAAAGAATCAGCTCCACTTTCTCACCTTGGATTGGGATCTCAAAGAAGTTTCCGAGAAAGTGCTGGTGGCGCCACTCCAGGAATATCCCGAATATCTTTGTTATTTGGATTCACAGGCTGAATATTGACAGGTGAGTAGTTAAAGAAGCTTAAATAAAGTATAAACAAGAAACTTCAAAGTGAAAAGTTGGTGAGGTTAAATAAATTGCTAGTCTATGGATTTTTAAAATTTCGACATTGTATCAAAGTGGGAAATCACAATTCTCAAAAAACTAAAGATTAAACTCCAAAATTTTCAAATTGCAGATACAGGGTTGGTGTGTGTTGTATAGGGGAAGGACAATCAGCAGAAGATTTAGGTCCTGTACGTTTTAGATTTTGAAATTGATTTTAGTCCAAAACTGATTATTGGACTCAAATTGCATTCAATTTTAAGTATAATAATCAATTTTGGGCTCAAAATCAATTCTGAAAATCGAAAATGAAGCCATTCATGAAAGGTGAATGGCTGATTTTTACCGCAATGGAAATTCGACACGAAGGAGCTCAGACAACCTCAGGCCCTGTTTGTTTTGGATTTTGATAACTGATTTTGAGCCTAAAACCTATGATTGTATTCAAAATTAAATGCTACTTTAAGTCTAATAATCAGTTTCAGACTCAAAATTTAAAACAAACAAGGCCTCAACATAATAATATAACAGATGATGTTGGATCCTTTTTAATTAAAAACAGCTATAATCTGGACATTTCTAAAATGCAGATTTGTAACTTACTCTATGAATTCAACAGATCCAAGGAAATATCCTAAGTATTTCCAGAAGAAACCACAATAAAATGGCAAGCATGGTCTTCTGATGGACACAAAATGAATTTATCGATCATATTAAAAACAAATAAATCAGGTCAATGCATGGTTAATTTTGAAAAAAAAAAGAAAAAAGAAGAAGAAGAAGTCAAGGATAATTTAGGAAGAGTTTCCCTATTTTTCTTTAGTTTAGTCCATAGACTGCATATAGCAGTAGATGCAGGTAAAACAGAATATAATAGCTACCATGGTAAGTATATTCTACCTTCACAAGGATGACGGCTATCACTCCCAAAACAATTAGGAAGAGCAAGGACAAAATACACCGGTCAGTTGCAACCTGGAAGAACGAAAATGAGTAAATAACACACACACACAAACAGAGGGGAGGGGGGAATTAAGTAAGAGTTGGATAGTTGATAAAAGTATAAAACTGACCTGTCTACCAATTTCTTTAACCAGTTGGGAAGCCTTCTTGATTGAGAAGTGTATGGAGTCCAACTCATTAACAATCCTACTCATTTGCTCCGTCTGAAATAATATATACAAGTGAAATGTTTTAATTTAATTTATATATCAAATTGTGAACTGTTTTAATTTTACATCAAATTTTAAAAGTCAAATGGAAAGGCAAATCACATCTTAAATAGTGATGACCCAAGAAAGCAGAACTTTATAATCATATCAGATCATGTACCTGCGCCTTAAGAGCAGCTGCCGTTTCTGCACCAACATTGACAGTGTCCCCAACAACCTATGAACTAAGGTAATTAATAGAAATGACTAAATATAAAGCACGGTAATAAATAGAAATAGGTTCGCACTGAAACCCCAAAATTTAAGATCGAAAATTTAGCAGCAAGTTAAGGTAAAATAGACAGTGCAGACAGTTTATTTAAAATTTTAAGCATTGTGAAGTAGATGGGAACCTTCATTATATGTTGGCTCATAGGAGTGATTGTAGTTCAGCCAACTTGGGCTGAACCAAACAGCTGAAAACAAATTCAAGATAAATGGCAGAAAAGAAAGGAAAGGAATTGCAAACAAACAGACCCTCAGATCAGTGATTTCAGAAAGAAGAAACAAAGTATTGGAAGAAGCTCAATAGTTTGCACTTGACAGAACACTATGATTTCAAAAATGGTAAATTTAAAAAAGAATGAGTTTGAACAATCATCTGACCTCAAACAGTGACAATTGTACTAATCTTAGGGAGGTAAGTAAACCTTTTTCAACCGCTCAATAGCTTGATCAGTTTCATCCATCATCCGGTTTCCACTATCAATTAGCCGTTGATTGCTGATAGCTGCACAATTTAAAGATCTGCCTCAGCAATTATGGACAGGACACATAAAAATAACATCCCAAGTTAAAATAGTGCTTAGTTAGTGGGCCAGATTTTGTCCCAATTAAAAAGACTGAATGAATGCTTCTAAAGAAATTTGAGGTAGATTGAGCATTGAAGTGCTGGATCACACAGAAATTGTTTCAATGATCCCAACAATATGAAACTCTAGTGGGTGCAAATAGTATGAAAAATAAATCCATGAAGAAGGAAAAGGTGTCACGGAAGATCCAAACAAAAGAAGGCCATATAATTACATGAAGCCAGAAGAACATTCTCTTCACCAAATCCCTCTCCACCACCAGGCCCATCAAAGAGATCAACCTGCTTGTTTCCAAGACTACTTGTATACCTGAAATGTCATCCGCAAGAACAACATGGGACAAAATTCTCGGGAAAGTAAAATAATTACAACAATGCTTGAAAAAACTAAATGATTATGAAATGGCACCCGTGACTTGAACAAATGAAAATGGAAAAATGGATAGCAGCAACTACAGTAAACAGAACGGTTGACATCATGAAAGACGTGAAATAAATTATTTCCCAAATAGTATATAAAGAACCTTTCAAATGATCTATCAAATCCAATTAAAAATTTAAATTAGAGAAAGTCCCCATCGATGAGTTATAGGGCATTTATGAACCATGAAAATCTCAGTTTTTTCTTGGTAAATACCAAATTTTATCAGAAGCAAACAAAGGATACAAGTAGAAATAAAAGCTCAGTGGAAACTCGCAAACAGAACCTCTGGAGATTGTTTCTTTACTCTATGCTTTGGCTAGTTTGGAAGGAAATAGACAAGGGTATTTAAGGAGAATTCCAAGAGTGTCCGTAGTATCAAACAACAAATCTTATCGGTGACTTCTTTCCATAGATCCTAGGGGGAGATTCGCAGGAGCTGTTGTAGAGCGCATCCCAGATGGACCCCTCCCCCTCCCAGTTTCCTGAAGCAAAATTTCGATGGTTTGAGTTTTGGGAATCTGGTTCTGACAAGAGTTTGAGGCCTCCTTAGGAGTTTTGAGAGCAAGGCTAGTTGGGCTTTTTCAGATCCTATTGGTTAGAAAGGTTCCACTAAGGTAGAGGTTCATATGCTGCCAAATGGGATTCGTCTCGTTGACAGATATTTTTTTATGTTCTGTTGGTTGAGGCTGACCCAACATTATTCATTGGGCAAGAGATGGAGTCAACTACCCGTGAGCTGCCAAGTGGGATACGTCTCGTTGACAGATATTTTTTGATGTTCTGTTGGTTGAGGGTGACCCAACATTATTCATTGGGTGAGAGATGGAGTCAACTACCCATGAAGATTTGTTGATGTCAAAGAGGAGATTCTTGACACGGTTGAGGGTCACTCCATTGTTTTTCAGCCAGTTCATCGGTACAGAAAAAAGTGGTTATAAGAACTTACTGGAAAAATGACACGGTTGAGGAGATTCATGAGCCCCGGTCATGTGTTATATATACAGAAAAAAGTGCTTATAAGAAATAGTTCATAACTCACTGCTTTTTGAGAGCAACATAGGAATTCAGTTCTTTAATCTGCAAAACCATGACACCATAATTCAGTTTGGAGCCGTTAAGTAAGTAATACTGAATATGAATTAAGCTTATTAAAGTGTTTAGAGTTTAGAAAACTATTAAGAAAAGAAATAATGCCACAGCTTATAAACACCCAAAAAAAATGAAGGAGTGGAAAGAACCATCGCTGTTTTTTCTCATTGAGCATCCTGTTGGTGTCTGGATCATTTCTACTCTCCTCTTCCTTAACTTCTCTATCGAACTCTTGGATAAGTCTACAAAGCAAAGAAAACAAATAGCATAGTTTTTCTTAGATGCTATCCTTTGTTTAGAATACGGCACGCTCCATGTGTAGCTTGTTTAAGATATTACTGGCATGCAATCAACGACAAAAATGTGACCCTCAAGAAACCATCGTAGATTCACCATAAACAGAGAGAGAGAGAGAGAGAGAGAGAGAGAGAGAGAGAGAGAGAGAGAGAGAGAGAGAGAGAGAGAGAGAGAGAGAGAGAGAGAGAGAGAGATTCATATACCTCTTACATTCCCGCATCTTTCCAGTAAGTTCCTCCAGTTGCCTGTTTTGTCTATTTGAGTCTTTAATCTTCTCCAGCTTCTGGAATCCATTTCTGTAACCAAACACATCACATAATTGTTCATAAATCCTTATACAAAATGTCAATATCTCATTAATTGGTAGATGAAGAAACCCAAAACTCAAGAAGAAAAAGCAACCACAATGACCAAATTACAATAACTGGCAATTTTCTAGTAACTTCTGATATCAAACGGCATATCTACATCTATAAATAAAATATAGAGCTCAAAGTATAGAACTTCTAGGCTTGTATATCCACAAAGAATTGAATACCCGCAAAGAAGTTGCTGTTGGGGATCAGCAAGGCCTTGTATACCCACAAAGAATTGAATAAGATTTTCATATCAAATATAGCCATTCAAAACACCAAATACATGTCCGAATCCACCTTTAGGAAAGATGATTTATATAAACTTTTACATGAGATATTCAAAATCCTTACGATAAAGCTCGAAAGATGCCACTGATTTGTCCATCAATGTTGGCTAGCTCGATGCTGATTGCGGATAAATCCATTGTAGAAATTGGAGCACCCTAAGCATTGAATCCAGGCACCAGAATAGGAAATCAGTTCTTTAATCTGCATAAACATGACTCTATAATTCAGTTGGGCCTCTCGTCATTAAAATTCAATTCCTGTTAACAGAAGAAACCACATTATAAAATTGGAGGAAGATAATGTAGATTCAAAGAATCACAAACCCATATCTTTCTTCATATCAGAATGATAGGTAATCTAATGAAAATCAAGGTTAAAAGGGGAAACCCAGTTCTGATTTTTTTTCACCCCCTTATTTTCATAATCGCACCCGTCAAAAGATTAAAAGTAAAATGAAAGCTATTTCTCCGCTGTTTTTCTTCTCTTAATTTCCTCCAATATCCAAAACCCTAAACCACAAACCCTAATTTTAATCTACTATTTTTTTCAGTGAATGGGTTCTCAAACTAATTCAAACATTCTCTTAAATCAAAGGAAAATATTGGTTCAAAAATCAGAGAACTTTTTTTCCCCCCATTTTACATCTGAAAGTCGACGAAAGAAATCAGATTGACAGCTTCAGAGATCGTTTTTTTAGGGTTTCTGATGATAAAAATACCTGAAGAAATCAGCGTTCAATCTTCCCATTTGGTTCGTTGGATCTTCGTATCAGAGCTTAACGTATTCAGAGTTGGCGCATGATAAGGGGCTTAATGACTAATATAGCGCTGCTTACTCTAACGTGCGCTGGATTCGCATTCCTAATTTTTGGGGTTATTTCCCGCGAAGTTTATATTTCCACCCCTTGTTTTTTACTTGGGGTGAATATATCACTTTCCCAAGTAAATAAAGGGATGAATATATCACTTTCCTTCTGATTATTTCGTCTTCAATTATCGTTGGAAATACATTGGTGAGCAAAAATACAAGTGGAGGTCGTATATTTTGATATGCGTGGGCCATACCCTAAAGTTCTTTTCATCCTAACCCTTGATTTGTGGGGACTTTTTCCATTTTATTTCCTCCCCGTTAACCAATAATCTCTCCCTTAACTTCTCAGAGGCCAATCTACCCTAAAGTCGGTGTGATCAAGTAACTCAAGACTCAAGAGTATGCTTGGCCTCACTGAGGGCCAAAAACCAAAACCCACAGAAGGTCCCTTTCTGCTTGAGAATGATCTCTCTATATCTCTTATTCTTTTCTTCTCTCTCTATAGTGGTTGTGACAGTCCTTACCACTACTCTACAAGATTGACAACCAAACACTCATCACCGCTACTCTACTTGGTAAATACGTGTAGTGTGGCACCCAAGCCCCTAACAGAGCCGGGATGATGGGCAACCAAACAGACCGACAAAGTTGTTGTGCTCAAGTAACTCAAGAGTATACTTTGGTTTGACTAAGTGAAAGAATTTGGAGATCGGATAGTTTCTATGATGAGAAAGAGACTGAGTTTCCAAGGTCTTTCATGTCAAAATGTCCCGAGAGGTGCTGATAAAGGATTGAATGTGGTAATGTCAATTCGATAAGACAATCATGTCATCAACGTAAAGAAATATATTATACAAGGAACAGACGACAAAGAGTGATGAATCAAAGTTATTGCATTGGAGTTGGTCATCAAGAAGCACAGTACAAAACCAAGTGAACCAGACCTAAGGAGCTTGCTTGAGGCATAAGTGGCTTTACGAATATGGCACATAAGGTGAGGTCTATTGGGGTTTGTAAGTCCTTGTGGCTGGGCCATGAAAAGTTATTAAAGGCGCGATGTGAGAAGGTGTGTGGACATCAAGATGGTGGGAGTTCGGGTTGAGTTTTTACCATAAAACCGAGCAATGTTCATGTCTATTTAGTTGCAGAGGAGCGGAGAAGAACAAAACAAACACAAAAATAGAAAAATAAAAATCACTAAGAATAGAATCCTTAGCAACTGATGTTTTCTTACAACAGATGGTCTTTACTCTTTAGTAAAAGAGAGTAATAAAGAGTAATAGGTGGTCCACTCGTCTTTATAAAAGAGAAGAATATGAGAGGTGGGACCACCTTGAAAAATAAAGTGTGGCCACATGAATGGAGGAACTAAGTCATTCCTTTTTTTATGCCTGCCAATAGTAGGCCAAACCCTAAGAATGAGCCCCATAGGATGATCTTAACCCTTCTATTTGTGGAGCTTCTATAATCTCTACGAGTCCAAGGGTTAGGATCATCCTAAGACAAACCTATCTACCGCTGGGATCAACAGATGAATGGTTTGGATCATCCATTCATGCGGGCCTGCCTCAATAGGCCACGACCTCATTGTAATACAATGAGGCCCTCCTACTAAAGCATATGGGTCCCACCTTCGATTGATCTGAAGCGTCCATATAATAGCCGCCCTTGCTTTGGATCTCATAAACGGTCCATGTTCAATAGCAAAAACATTACATATTCTTGAATGTTAGGATTTACTTGTAGATCCCAAAGCAGGGCCTATCAAACGGACAGTTTAGATCTATCGAAGGTGGTACCCACGGATCTATATTGGGGTGCCTAAGTTGTCAAAAGGGAGCCCCTTTTTCTTCCTCGGGCCACCCTTCTCTACTGTATTTATGGAGATTTTATTTGGTATAAGCCCGTATACTCCCATATTTTTCAAAAAGGACTGTACGAGCCGCCCGCCACACCATAGGATGATCCAAACCATCCATTTGATGGGCCACAACCTAAAAAGAAAATTTCAATAGGATGATCCCAACCCTCCGAACTATAGAGGTTTCCATATTATACCGTTCTTTGGTGTGGCCAGTACAGTCCTTCTGAAAAATACTGGAATATACGAGCTTACACCATGTAAAAACCGGTATTTGTGAACTATGACTATACACTTTTTAGTTTGGAAAAATTGTCAACTGGTGACAGAAAAATACGAAAATAGTGAATGGGTGACACCCTTTTGAAAGTTGGTGAACGGAGGTCGAAACACCTTTTTCTGACATGGCCTTTTACCCAAATACCCCTCATGGCAAAAAGAACACGTTATACTAGATTTTTCTCTCTGTTACTTTTCACCTACCAAAGTTTACCGCCTACCTCTTGCAAATTTCTCCATTAACGCCTGAAACCCACGAAGTGTAAGTGAAGGTTAGTAGCTTATCTACTCTCTTAGGATTAGTGCTTCCATTAATGCGTTTGAACCCTGTCTTTAGTGTGTGATAATAACCATGTCTGTATTGTGTGTGATAACCCTATCTTTATTGTGATTGATAACCCTATCTTATAACCCTTTTAAAATGGTGACTTAGGGCTTCTGCTTTTATTATCTCTGAAACTGTTCTTATAGAGTTGGTACCCTACTAATAAAGTTGGTATTAGTGTTTGACGACCCAAATATATATGGTTTATGTAAACCCTTTTGTACATGAATCACAATTTTTTGCACTTGATAATCCCTTATTTGTTGTTGGTAAGTCCCATCTATTTACCTGATAAACTTGTTTTGACACTTGATGTAGTTGTAGGTGTTGGATGTATATGTGAAGTATTTGTGCGCCTCCAGCAATGCCTTGATTGGACGGATTGTATATATTCCTTCGTCAGTACATGTAAGAGGCTTTTTTGTAGCTATACATGTTACTTTACAACTTATCCATGATTTAGTGTTCCCACAAAATTCATTTCATTGTACAGGGATATAAGACTTCAGGGTGTGATTCAATGGATGACAAAAATAAGTTGGACTCCGATCGGTTGGCGAACGAGCTGTTGCATCGTACACTTGACCATATCCCGTCAGAAGATATTGGGATGCTTTTAATCCCATGCTCTCAAGACTTTCATTGGGCTCTTGTGCTTGTTGATATGGTGAATAAAAAGATGGTCGAGTTCAACTCAATGGAAGGGGACTCATTTCAGGAGCGAGCATCTCCCACTGTAAGTAAATTAACATCTTCCGTAACATTTAAAGTTACTTCCATATGTATAACACTTAATATTCCTTCGTTGTCTTAAATTCAGGTAGCATTAATGAAGGAATATTTGAAGGGCCGGGGTTGCAACATCGATGACTTTCCATATTCACAGATGGATGGCTTCCGAAAGCAGAACAATGGGTGGGTTCAAACTTAAAACTTTCGAATTTTTGTTAGTATTCCTATCTCATTCGTAGTTATCTTAAAAGTAACTCCATTCAATGCATGCTTTTATACAGGGTTGATTGCGGCGCTTTTGTCCTAAAAGCGATTGAGCATCTCTACCATGGTCAACCACTGAACTTTGGGCCGACAGACATTCCTGAATTTCGGCTGCAACTCTGTGAGAGATTTTTACGATGAGAGTTTGGGGACTGCACACTTATATAGGAACACCTTCTAATGTTGATGGATGTTTATTTTTTCTGATGATCAAACTTTATTTTTTAATGGAGATTGGCAGGGGATTTGTTAAATGGCAAGGGAAGTTGTTATGGTCTGTGTTTTTGTTTGTGAATGGGTGGAGAACTTGTAAATTGAAATAGGTTTAATGGAAGTGTGTTTGTGTTTGTGAATGGGTGGAGAACTTGGTTGGTGAAACAGGTTTTATGGAATTGTGAACTTGTTTATGAATGTGGAGAAGTTGTAAATGTAAGCAGGTTTTATGGAATTGTGAACTTGTTTATGAATGTGGAGAAGTTGTAAATGTAAGCAGGTTTTATGGAAGTGTATTTGTGTTTGTGTTTCAATTTGAATATTGGAACTTGTAAATTTAAACAGGTTTTAGACATGTGTGTTTCTGGGTTGATAACCCACATTCGAAGGTTAATAACCCAAAAAAGGGAGGTTGGTAATCTTAAGTTCCAATTCCAGCAACTTTACTCAGCTGGACAAATGGTTGGTGACCCTCTTTCTGGGTTGATAACCCACATTCGAAGGTTAATAACCCAAAAAAAGGGATGTTGGTAACCTTAAGTTCCAATTCCAGCAGCTTTACTCGGCTGGAAAAATGGTTGGTGACCCTCTTTCTGGGTTGATAACCCACATTCGAAGGTTAATAACCCAAAAAAAGGGAGGTTGGTAACCTTAAGTTCCAATTCCAGCAGCTTTACTCGGCTGGAAAAAATGGTTGGTGACCCTTTTTCTGTCAACCCACATTCCAAGGTCAATGACCCAAAAAATGGGAGGTTGGTAACCTTAATTTTCAAGTCCAGCAGCTTCACTCATCGGACGGAAAAATGGTTGGTGACCCTTTTTCTGGGTTGGTAACCCACATTCCAAGGTCAATGACCCAAAAAATGGGAGGTTGGTAACCTTAATTTTTCGGTCGATCACCCACTTTCGAATGTTGGTAACCTCGTTTTGAGGGAGTCGATAACCTGGATTTTGAATTCCAGTAGCTTTATCAACCAAGGGAATGGGTTGATGATCCAATTTTGAGTGTTGATAACCTCACTTCCGATTGGTTGATGACCTATTTTGGGGGAGTCGATAACCTAGATTTTGGTTGATAACCTAGGGAATTGGTTGATAATCCTATTGTTTGTGCCGGTAATCCAATTCTGACTGTTGATAAGTCCCTTTTCATGGTTTAGATGTAGGAGAGCGACAACTAAATAGAGAACAAATAGCATATCTATATCCAAAAAAATTGTTTATGTATTGATGTTCCAATTACAACCATTCTTTACAAAATAACAAAAAAGAAGTCATCACAATATCTGAGAAGTTTGTATGTTCAAGGGACCGTACTTCATATTCATGAACCCCAACTCGATAAGGTGTATGCTGGCGGCTCTCTTCCCTCGCTAATGTTATACGTTCTTCTGCGTAATGAGTCAACTTTGTTTGCCAATTATGACCCAATTTCTGACGATTTTGAATGAAGTCTGTAGTCTGATGTCTATTGTGCTCTACCAATGATGCAATCGGCAATCTTCTCGCATCCTTCAGGACAACATTGAAACACTCCGATCTATTTGTAGTCAATATATCATACCTATTCCCCTTAAAATAAAAACTAGCCCAGTGTTCGTTCGCAATGTCACTTATCCACTTGTGTGCACGTTCATTCCTCACCTTAATCTTCTCCATTGTTTCTCTGAACACACTCTCTCTCAAAGTCCGTGCGGCTTTCCAAAACAATCTCTCAAGTAGAACATCTTTGAACTCGGATCACAAATTGGCAGCGAGGTGACGCATGCAATAACTATGATGAGAATTGGGAAATATATTAGGCACTGCCTGCAACAACCCCTTCTGTCGATCAGAGCATATGGTGAATATGTTCATCTCCGCTGCCAATACGTACTGCCTCAGCAACATAAAAAATCACCTCCAACTATTTTCGTTCTCCGTCTCAACAACCCCAAATGCTAATGGATATAAACCGTTGTTACCATCGACCCCGATTGCAATAAATAAGATTCCTAGATACTTCCCTCGCAGATGTGTCCCATCAACCAAAATTATAGGCCTGAGTGTTCGATGAAAAGACCGTATGCTAGGACCAAATGTCCAAAATAAGCGAACAAATCTATCATCTCCCCTAGGTCGTAAATCTCTGGCTCTAAAAATACGCATATAGCTGCCGGGATTTCTTCTCATCATCTGAACTGTAGTGCAGGCAATATTCGATAAGAGTCCTCCACATTCTCACACTTAATCTCAAGTATGATGTTCATCGCGTTGTACGCCTTCCAATAGCTTATAATTATACCCCAATGCATCTTGATATATTCTCGTATTATCCTCGTCCTCACATCATCTGGGCAAGCAAATAAGCGTAAACATGTCTGAGCAACCCAAGCTGCTGTGACAAGAGGGTGATCATTGCCCCTTAATTTAGTTCTACACGTATGGTCGGGGACAAACGACTTCACTAACACACAGGTCATATGATTAGTACCCGTTATACGCCATTTCCAACCCTCTACCTTGCATCGAACGGCATACTTCTTCGGTGTTGACTTTGACCTCACGAACATAAACCTCTGCCGAATAGCGTACTCTTTGACAACCTTTTTGAAGTGTTCCATATTAGAAAATATTGCCCCAACCGTTAACTGCTCAAACTGAAGATTATTAGTATCTACATCATGGGCCGCAACAAACATCTCATCTGCTTTCATTGGCCGACTACTGTTAGTCGGAACCGGTTGAGATCCCTCTCTGATAGGAGAATCCGCACTGAAAGGCTGAGCGCATGGACTAACACCGATATTTTCATAATCGTCGTCATCATCCTCCTCCTCCTCCTCCTCATCATCATCATCATCACTACCATCGTCATTATCATCATCACTTCTTTCTTCTTCTAAATCTAAACCCCTCACACAGAAACTGTCTTCAAAAACATTACAGAAGTCCACTTCAAGATCTCCCACATTTTGGAAGTCATCAATACCTCCACAAACATGGTTGCCATACAAATCACTTGCCAATGTTTCATTTAAGTCAATTTCAGACCTGCATAGTTCGGCAATATATAATCAAGTTGGATCCATATGAATTATAAATTGAAATATGGAAGTATTCAAACATTGCCAAATAACTACAATACCTTATGACAGGTTCTGCTGGAGCATCTCTGATCTCTTCACTAACATATCTCCCATCAAATTCACTTTCGTAGTCTTTTTGCAAGTCCACTTCAAAATGAAGACGTTTTTGGGACGGAATTGAAGTAGAAGGAATGCTACGATTAAGAGAGGGTCTCCTAGTGCAGAGTTTGTTTGGGGGAAGCATTGATGAATTCAAGGAATTAATACATTTGTCATTTATGCTCTTAGTTATGTATATCATCACAGAATTGAACATGTATCTGTCAAACATCATTAACATTGTTTGGAGGACATCATCATCATCGACGTCAATTAAAGTGACTATATATGGATCCACAACATATCGACATTTTATTGATAGTAAAACCTGCCTTTCTATAACACCAATCCTTCTTCGGATTGCAGCTTCAAATTCGTCGAAATTGATTCCGCGGCTAACAGATAACAATGTCTTCTTCCCTCCGACGTATTCCCAATAAACATCATCCTTCAAATCTCCATCATAGTGTAAAAGAAGAGAAACCATTGTTTCATACATTTTTATAAAATTCTAAATAGGGGTTCTAAACAGAGTTGTTACTAAAAGGGGATCTTCATATCTTCTTGAGGGGTATTCAAGTGTACACAATGGGTTACCAAGTTCATAAGTGGGGTTATGGACTCTAAATGGGGTTTTACTACCTCAATGGGGGTTTGAAAGTCAGTCCACAAGGTGTTCTAAGAGATTATCAGCTACCTAATGGGGGATTCAAGTCCGTACGGAGGCTTCTGTAAAGGGTAATCAAGTTGCAAATTAGGGGTTTTCAACTCTCTACACAAGAGGGTTTTCAAGTTTCTAAAATGATTACCAAGTACATAGAAGGGGAGTTACCAACAATGTACAAGGGCTTTTCAACACTCTCCAAGGGGGTTACCAAGCCTCTCCGAGGTGTATCAAGTGTCAAAACAAGTTTATCAGGTAAATATATGGGACTTACCAACAGCAAATAAGGGATTATCAAGTGCAAAAAATTGTGATTCATGTATAAAAGGGTTTACATAAACCATCTATATTCGGGTCATCAAACACTAATACCAACTTTATTAGTAGGGTACCAACTCTATAAGAACAGTTTCAGAGATAAAGAAGCAGAAGTCCTAAGTCACAATTTTAAAAGGGTTATAAGATAGGGTTATCAATCACAATAAAGATAGGGTTATCACATACAATACAGACAGGGTTATTATCACACACTAAAGACAGGGTTCAAACGCATTAATGGAAGCACTAATCCTAAGAGAGTAGATAAGCTACTAACCTTCACTTACACTTCGTGGGTTTCAGGCGTTAATGGAGAAATTTGCAAAAGGTAGGCGGTATACTTTGGTAGGTGAAAAGTAACAGAGAGAAAAATCTAGTATAACGTGTTCTTTTTGCCATTAGGGGTATTTGGGTAAAAGGCCATGTCAGAAAAAGGTGTTTCGACCTCCGTTCACCAACTTTCAAAAGGGTGTCACCCATTCACTATTTTCATATTTTTCTGTCACCAGTTGACAATTTTTCCTTTTAGTTTTTACACTACAGAGAAATTATATGATGGGGACGTACAAATCCGCATTTTCAAAAAGTACGGTAGGGCCCACTTCATAGGATGATCCAAACGTTCCATTTATTGGGCCACAACTTAAATAGGTTGTGCCCAAAAAATCATTTTCCATTGGATGATCCTAGCCCTCCGATCTATAAAGATTTTCATAATATGTAGTTCCTCCATAGATCTGAGGGCCAGGTTAATCATATGAAAATGGTTTCTAGGGCACAACCTATTTAAGTTGTGTCCCATCAAATGGACGGTTTGGATCGTCATATGGCGGGCATAAACCATATTAAAACACGTATTTATCTCGGATGAATTAAATGAATAAGACAAAATCTTCTGAATAGTGAGCCTGTGTGGCTGCTCTCTCATGAAGCAGCCCATCCGCGAAATGAATTCTACGATGGTCCCTAGCACACTCCTTTATGTATTATTTATGAGTTTATGACTACACTTTTTAGTTTTTAGACTACAAGTGTGTGGCCCGGGGAAGAAAAGGGGGCGAAAGGTGAAATTCAAAAAGTCTGAAGATGGGATTTAGGGTTTAAACCGTGAAAAAAACAGAGAGAGAGAGAGAGGCCGAGAGAGAGGAATGAGGAAGCTGAGATGGGCAATGGACGGTGGATTTTGGGATCTGGACATGGCCACACCATCAACGATCGACGGTGTAGCTCGTCCGATTCCAGAAAACCCAATCCCTTTGGGTCTATCAAGAGGACTCAGGCTTTCGAGGCCCAAACAACTCGATTTTATGCATCGTTTCATGCATATGCCCTTAGTCCCTTCTTTTAGAGGCGTTGAAGGATTCTCCCTACAACGAGCTATCACTTTGCCTTTCAGCGAAAATTGGTAAAAAAAAAAAAAAAACACATTTTTAAGTCTTACGTGTTTATTTTGTATTTCAATTTCAAGATATATTGTTTTTTAGTTTTTGAATTTTCGATTTAAATGCGATGTGGGTTTTATGTAAATATATGCGTTCGGTTGAAAATTTGGGTGGAAATCCTCTAAAATCAAGGAAACATATGTAAACATATGCGAATGTATAATTATATATACACACATTAGGCCATGTGGAAAAGTCTGGAAAGGGAAAGGAAAAACTTTTCCATCAGCAAGGTTTTTCTTGCAATCCAAACAGAAAACAGGGTCTTAGAAACCATTACATAAGCAAGAGAACCATCCATAATGGTTTCAAAACATCGAACACCTAGTGACATGAACTGCTGCGATAATTTATTAATACCAAATTTCACATGTAATTCGTATAAATATTTATACATAGTACACATACCACATTTTTCATGCAATTCATATAAATATAATTATGTAATGCATACTAATATAGTGTATATTATTACAATTACGATTTTGGTTTATGCATTTTAGTCATTTCCGTTTCGGTTTTGGTGGGGATGGAAACGGAAATATTTCGGTCGTTTCATGTTGGTTTCAGTGGAAATTTAAGATCATGATTTTATGTTTTATTAATATGTAAACCCCAAATTTTCTTTCTAGTTATAACTTGTTTATTTGATGTGGGCTGTGGGGTTTAGTTGCTTTGTATAATTGCCTTTGTAATTGCAGTGTCTAGAAACCAATTGATGTTACCTTCATCTTCAGACGATGGAATGACTTGTTAAACACATTTGACTTGTTAACCATTCAAAAAAAAAAACAAAAAAAAAAACAATAAAGATTCTTCTTCTTTGAGGAATTTCTGAATTGCAAGGCTTAATAAAGGATAAATGAGTACACATTGCTTCGAAAATTGTGCCTAAATCCCATGCTAGAAATTAAAATTCTGTATGCTACCAGGAATAAAACTTTAGTTGAATGTTGTATTTCCTTGAGTTGTGGTCCCCATGACATGTTTACAAGAACATTCTTCTTTTTGTCTTTCTTTTCTCTGTGTATGTCTATGACATCCCTCAGCACGTAGTCCATTCTTTTTTTTACCAGAAATGGCAAGAGGCTGAAGTGGTAATGACAACTAAAAGAAGAATTTAAGTTGTTGTAGTGCTGAAATCACCTTAAATTCCATATCTATCTTATATCTGGTAAATTCCTATTTGTCCCTCATTAACCATCTTTGATTGGCATTTTATGCACATTAAGATGTACTTATCAGAACTTTTGTTTACATGGAATCACCAAAAAACTTTGTATTCTTGTTTTAATCTTACCTATTTCTTTTGGAATAATAGTGCATGGATGATTTAATGTGTATTTTGGGAGATGTTTCTACTACCCATTTTGGCTTCTTTATATCTTTTGATGAACAAACACAGTCGAGAATTTCTATTTCATCTGGTCCCGTGTCTCTACAGTCCTAGTGTTGCTAACCCTTGGGCTTTGCTGCACTGATATTGGGGACTTAAAGCTATGCAGGTTTGCTGCTGTACTTGGGCAATTTCATTTACAGAAGTTAATATCTTCTGTCAAAGAGACTGAATCGAAATACCCCGCAGAATCTTCATGGTTTAAAAGTATAGGGAGACATCTATGCGACAAATCCTTGTATGCACTTGGTTTCTGTTCAGAAATCTTGATATCACCAGATTATTCTGTACTGTTGAGCTCGGAAGCTAATGGTGATAGTAAGAAGGGATGCCGAAGCAAAGCAATTTTCCATCAAAAGGCAAGTTGGCCTTTAACATTTCCAGTTAAGAATATTTTCTCGCAATATTATCAGCATCTTAGTTGATGAGTTGCTAGCTTCATATGAACAGCTGGACTCAAAACTATGCATATACCTGTTTGACAGTATTGCCGGGCAGTTGCAAAATTTTAAAGGTGATTCTCTTAGGGCCCGTTTGGATGCCGAGAAGATTTTGATTTGGATTTCTCACATTTGGAGCCCATTTTGCGTTTTGATTTGGATCCGGATCAAATCCTTGGATTTCCAAATCAGCAACTGGCAGTGAAAAAAATTAGATTTCCAAATATGCTGTGGAAATAAGTAATTGGAAATCCACAGATCTGGCAGTTTCCTTCACCATCTTTGCTCCTCGACCTCTCCCCTCCAGTAGGAAGTACCCCCCTTCCCTCTCTGTCTCCTGCAACATGAGCTAGTGGATCTATTCATTTTGTATTCAAAACTCAATTCCAAATCCAAATACAAAATATGAGGTATCCAAATGGGCCCTTACAGATTAGTAATAAAATCTCGAATCTTGTTGCAAGTGGAGCTTTTGCAATGGTCTTTACAATTGAAGCGTGTTTTCGTTCAAAATATCAACATTTAGCTTTATTATATCCTCTGGACATCATTATAACATAGACCTAACTCTAATGGTTATGCTATGAATCGAAGGAACCTTATATCTGAAAAGCAGAAGATCTTGGGTTTTTCTGGTTAGGCCTGGGAGCTTATTGGGTTGTTTTGAACTGTATTGGAGTATTTTGGAGTATATTATGGTTGGGATATTTTGGATTATATTTAGTTGTCTTCCATTCTTCACTCCTATCATTGAAGTTGGTTGCATGATATCCTTTATTACCTTTCCCTGATTCCTGCTATTTTTAAGTCATGCTTCTTTCTCCTGTGTATTCTTCTCATATCGTCTTGATCTGAGGCATTTGTTGTTTTTTACTATGTATCTACTGACACGCGTCTTTTGTACAATCGGGGCCTCCATTGTTGGTTACTTGTCTGCAATGGCGATCGTTGGATTTCATTTCTACCCATCCATCTCCCTCTAGATATACGAATCAGGGACCTTCAATTAGTAGCCACATTTTCCCTTCTGTTATGCAATAGGGACTTATCTTTCTGTAGTGATTTAAAATAGCTGAAGTTAGAGAGAGATCACGGCAAAGATTGTTGCTCTTTCACGGACTTGCACCAGTAAGGTTGTTCCTCTTTCATGGACTTGCACCAATAAGTTATAAGTTATAGAATTTGTTTGAACTCTTAGTTGATCTTTAGATATATATTGCGATTATGACTTAGATTAGCATCAAAGGATTATTAAGACTTAGATTTTGGTGTACCTTTTAAGTTGGAAAACTCGTCCTATTTCAACCTCCAATTTTGTATCTGATATCCCTCCACTAATTCTTTAAAGCTCAACAAGAGGAAAATCAATAGCTTTTTAACAGAAGAAAAAGAAATAAAGACTATCTTTCTGCTCCATACACACCAGATGTATTTGTGGGATTATTCCTATGCATGCTTTGATTGCAAACTGGCAATGCTGGTTTTAGAGATGCCTGTTGGTCCCATATCAGCAGTTGTGGGCATGGATTTAAATTTTGGTTTCGGCCTTGACAGAAACCGAAATTTTGGCCGAAATCCCAAAATCTCAGCCGAAAGCCGGTAAAAAAACTATTATTTTATTATTTCCGAAATTTCGGCCCCAACCGAAATCCGAAATTTCAGATTTCTGCCGAAATTTAAAACACGGTCGTGACGATTTACTGATCTTCTTCAATGACCTCCTTATTTTTATCCATTTTTGCTGAAATTGTTTCTAGTAATGCTGCTCGAGTATAATGTATTCTTTACATGCATGCAGCGTCCAAAACACAATTTAACGTTGGAGGCAATCTCGCCTGGACTTTTTGTTGACAAGAATGGTAATTACTGGGATGTGCCATTATCAATGACTGTTGACCTTGCTTCTGTCGCCTCTCATTCTAGCTCAAGTTATCATTTATGCCTACATCATAACAGTGGGGCCCCCAAGCAGTTTGGCAATGATCAGACAAGTAGCGTACCTCCAGCTCTGTTGCCTGGCTTGTTTGCCAAAGCTGCCTTTTCCATTAAGAGGACTGTTGATATTTGGAGAAGCAAAGGAGGCAAGTTGAAAATGGTTCAACCATTTGACATATTTCTGTCAGATCCTCATGTTTCGGCTTCAGGAATCATTGGTAAGCTATACTGATATTCCAAGTTTGTTCAATTTTCCTTGATTTCTTCTTTTTTTCTTTTTCATTTTTGGTAGATAAGGATGATATTCGAACCCCTTAACCTTCTCGATGCCAATGACACAAGGTGAAACCTATATATTATTAGACCATAGCCGACACTTTGAATTTATTGCCGACACACGTGTCCTGCCATATCCGACACGTCACGCATGTCCGCACGTGTCAAAAGTCCATTGGACATTTTTAAAGGTATTGCTAGAAGTGTTAGACTTAATATGGGCGACACTCCTTTGGACATTTTTAAAGGTATTGCTAGAAGTGTTAGACTTAATATGGGCGCGTGGACACGTTTTTGTACCGTGTCAAGTGTGACATTCAGTTTTATTATTGAATATTGTGTTTACCTCTTTTATTATTAAGTCTTCTTTTATTGTAAACTCTTCTTTTAGCTCTTCTTAACTAATATTTGCGGCTATATCCCCTCCCATAAACCTAAAACCCTAAACACTCTTATTCCAATACTCTATTCATTGTATCATATTGGTCTCCCTTTGTCGTTGTATATTGGGTACGGAAGAGAACTTGATTAAATGGATGAATGCGATCATGTTTATATTGTTACAAATTATGATAGTAATCGGTAATTTTTTTTTGTTGAATGATAGAAAGGGCTAGTAGAGGGCGAGCCTTGGCGCAACGTTAAGGTTGCTCCATTGTGACCTGGTGGGCACGGGTTCGAGTAACGGAAACAGCCTCTTATACTGAATAAACAGAGGATGAAGCACCAAATCGCCCAGAGGAAGTTGTAGTGAAAGAAGAGATGGTCTACCGTCTCCCCTGTCACTTAGCACAAGCAACATCTGCTTATGATAATCTTCTTACAGTTTCTTATATGGCCCACCGCAAGAATTTTGTCCAAGCAGACAGTATAGTAAAAAGGTAAAAAGCTTCAACCCAAAGCTAGAACAGGGTGCAACAAAACACACCTAGCCGAAGATAAAGACCCTTGCAGTACAAGATGATCAAACAACGATCTGACGGGACACATCCCTTCTAAATTTGCATGTCTCTACCCTATCTATGGTTGAAGGCAGAGTTAAGCATCACCATGAAATCACCCACCATCTCAACCTTTCCATAAGAAAAATCCTTCTGAACTGAACCCTCCACTCCACCTTCCCCTCTAGCCAAACCGGATGCTCAACAACGGGAGCCCTACAACTAACATCATCTGAATAAACCAAGTCTTACATCAAAGTGCCGTCACCTCACCATAAATTCTACTAGAATTCGATCCATGATCCACCCCCCACGCTGAACCAGTCTCTCGGTTGGTAGCTCTCCTTTGACCTCAGGAATCAGGATATCTCACCGGATCATGGTGCCTTGAGGTCTATACTTATCTAAAGAAGCCCATCCGCCGAAACTAGGCCCATATGTACTGGAAATGACCATTCTCCACAGTTGATTTTGCTCATTTCCATACCTCCAAAGCTACTTACCACGAAGGGCACTGTTCACCATCCTAAGGTTTCTAATGCCCATTACCTCCTGCAGATTTAATCTTGCAAACCACTTCCTAGCCAACTAGGTGACAATTCCTGCTTTCCTCCATGTCATACCACAGGAAATTCTGATGGATCTTTTCGGGCTTATCAATCACACTGATGGGGGTCACGAAATGAGACATGAAGTAGAGTGGAAGATTGGCGAGAACCGCCTTAATCAAAGTGATCTTTTCCTCTATTGATAAAAGACTCCCCTTCCAAACGGATAGCTTCTTTTCCGCCCTTAATCATTGGATCCACCATGCAGGAACGACAAGCCCAAATATGAGTTAGGAATGACATCCACCATGCAGCCTAAATCTGAGCAAAGCTCTTGCTCTACGCGTCACTTAAATGGACCCCCATCATGGCTAACTTGGAGAAGGTAATCTTTTGACCCGTCAGTACTTCAAATACCTAAGGATTGCCTAGAGATTCTTGATAGAATCCTCAGCTTTATTAAAAAAGAAGTGTATCATCAACATACTACATATGTGAGATCTCCAAAGGAGGGGAGCCTTAATTTATAATTATCAGTTTAGAAAAGTGGGGCAAGCGCCCACTCAGAAACCCTTGATAAGACCACGGACTTAGCCTTGTCCATTATCCTATTGTGTGCCTCCGCCAACACCATGAAGAGGAAAGGGGATAATAGATCGCCTTGTCTAAGACACCTAGCAGTTTTAACGAAACCTCAAGGTGATCCATTAATCTAAACAGAGCACCAGGTGTAGACGACATGAATGCATCTGCAACCAAAATCCATAGTCCAAAGTCCAAACTACTCCACCCTACTCTATCATAAGCCTTCTTCATGTCCTCCTTAAAGAGAACCCCCTTTCTCCCACTCCTCTTATAGGAATACACTCCATTCAACTCTTTTGTTAATCTTCAAAGTAGATGCAATCTTTTGCGAAAACCCCACAAAGAAAAAGCTGAAAACCTTTCACATTAATATTACTTCCAAATCTGAACTATTGTTTTGGTAAATGTCTTTGACGTCTCATAGGAAATTTCTTTTAATGGATTTCGGTAAAGGATTTATTGAGAGTAGTACCTGAATCGAATCAGTGAACCAGGTAACTATGGTTTACTTGCCAAAATAACAGTATGGTTAAATCGTTGGAAAAATAATAATTAGTTATACAAAACCATGGGCTGAAGTTTTGAAGGTTGTCTTTGTTGCTTTTCCTAAGAGGCCGTTTGGATACACAGATTTTAGAATCTTGGATTTCCTCCAAATCATAGTTGGGAGACGACCGTCGTTTTCTGTTTTCTTGCCTTTCTTTCCATCAGCAAGAGAGCAGGAGATCATCCCATGTTTCCAGGTTTTAGAAATCTCAGGATGTGGGAAAGATTTCTAAAACCAGGATTTCTTAGAAAATTTTCATGATGAATCCTTTAGAAAATTTTCACGATTTTGAGGAAATCCAAGATTCTAAATTTCGCGTATCCAAACAGCCCCTAAATGTTCTATCGTTTGCTAAAGATTGTCACGTTTATCCTTTTAAATGTTTAATTTAGAAACAAACTTCTGAAAGTTCACCCAAACACTTGATAGTCTCCACTCGACTCAAACTCAGAGCTAGACTGAATCGAAATTGAATCTTGGGCTTTTGAACCATCGCAGGTCAACACTGGTTTGAGCACATTGCATACTCATCTTGATGTCAGAGCACAGTGTTATTGTAAAAATACTTGGCTGTGAGAGTTACCGATACTTCCTATAGTAAAATCCTTTGTTTCGTTGACATATAGGAGTATATAACAAAATGCATATGGAATTCGCAGTTGGAGGAAATGAAGCAAAGCTTTTTCTTTGACAGTAACTGCTGGTACAGATCAATTACATCTAATTTCATCATTCTTTTTCCTAGCACGCAAGTTGACATTTTTCCTATTTTTACCGACTGAGCCAGAACACAATTATTCCCATTTCTACCGAGACAGCACATAATAATTTCTTCGAGAAAAAGTTATTTTGTTTAAAATTATCCTACCCATTCCGCTATCAATTTAATTACGCTGCCAACTGATGCGGGCTTTCCTTCAGGTACTGTTGTCACTACTGCTTTTGGAGATAATTCAGTGAGATCACCAACTGAAGTTGAGTTGCAGGGTTTCAGGGCCTTCAGTTTATACGCTCAGCAAAATAAATCTTCTCTTACTGCCGATTTCTTCGGATCTTTTTCTTGCACAGCTCATCATGGAAATTTCCAGAGGCTTTTCTTTGATCTCACTCGATTAAATGCCCGTCTAGATTTCACATCTGGTTCGGCACTTTTAACAGGTGCTGCACATCTAGCACACGATTTTTACAACTCTCGTCAACCTAATCCAGAGGCAGTCCGTGCAGTTTGCCCAGACATCACTCTTTCTCTTCAGCAACAGGTAGACATTTTGTCTCGTAATCTTGTGCTCATTTTAGATGCTGTGTTCTTCCGATTTTCTTGTTTAGTTTTTCTCCAATGTTTTTTTTTTTTTTGAATATTTTTTTCTCCAATGTTGGACTATTTTCTCATTCTGGCCCTTGACATTGCCTGCCACAATAATTCTAGCATGTGTGTTGTAGTAATCAAATGGTACGGAAACTATATATTCATCGATGATTACATAGGAATGGTTAAGTGGTCTTGCAAGTTTCATTTGATGGCTTTCCAATTGGAGAAAAAACAAACAAATAGGCTTGGAAAAGATCACTGCATATCAAATCAAGTGCTTATCAAGTGGATAACAGAGTCTAGACAAGTTTTCCTTCTTTCTATTAGTGGTAGTAGTGGTAAGGTAGTAATACTAACAAGAGGTATGCTACACTCAAGGTCGCTCTTACAAAAATCAGCTGAAAGGCCCCCAATGGCTGCATGCCACCAAAGTGCATTTATAAAGACTGCAAGTCAAAGAGTATTAAATGCGCTTTCAGTCGGAATCTCATCTTTCAGTCTCACAAAACGGAGAAAAGATAGAAACGGCGGAATCCATTATTTTAATGGTTGCAGAACACGAAGCTATGTATTTGGAAAAATTTATTGTTTGCTAAGAGGGTTCACAGCATGTTCATGCGAAAAACAAAGACATCTTGGTATAGCTTTGAAGAGTTTATTGGGTTTTTTTAGTACTTTTCGTACGAAAGAAAATTGGATATATCTGATCTCTTATTTTATTTATTTCCTCTACAACATTGAGTTTTATTTATTTAGCTTGCAATTTTTTTTATTAGTTCTTCTCTTACACGAAAGAAAAATGGATATATCTGATCTCTTAATTTATTTATTTCCTAAACATCGAGTTTGTTTATTTAGGTTGCAAATTTGATTTACATCTTTTCTTGTTGATGCAGATTGTTGGACCTTTCAGCTTTCGGGTCGATTCCAGAATTGCATTGGACTCGAAGTGCGGAAATAGTCTTGCCCGTGTAGATGAATCAGTATTCGCAGTTGAGTATGCCATGAAGGTTCTTGGTTCGGCAAAGGCTGTGGCTTGGTATTCGACAAAACATCGAGAAGGAATGGTCGAATTGCGGTTCTTTGAGAGCTAAATTACCTTGTCTTCCCTGAAACTGACACCTTTTTCAGATCGGTTCGCAGCAAATTTGTATTTATTTGTTTGTAACAAATTTTATATGCATGAAAAGAGAATCTCACATATTAAATGCATTGAGATCAAATTTCCCTCTTGCGAATATGCGTCCATTTTATTTTTACCCCTTTCTCTCTTTCTAGTATGCAATGCGATCATTTTACTTGACCCCTTTTCTGTGATAAATTTTTGAGTTCAACAAATTGTTGTGATATACACCGCAAAATATCTTACTTCGAGTCATTGATTTTTGCATTTTTATAAATCTTTTGGGCTCGGATCGGGTATGTAGATTTCCTCTACTGATGGAAATGGATATTCAGAGTGCAGAACTAATCAGGAGAAATTATGTAATCTGTGAAACATTCAGGGTGAACTTTCACTTTGTGCGGAGCTGATCACCATCCGATCTTGAGACCTCGGGACCCACCATACATGTGCTACTTAATGATGATAGGTTCCGTTGATCTGGGTAGATCACCAGTAATATGGCCTATGAACAAAGTCTGGTTGTGATCGGATGATCCTAAGCTGTTGATCGATATCGTTGTGATTTTTCTATTTTTGTCCGTCTTTAGCAGAGCCCGCAAAATGGACGGTTCCGATCATTAAACCATGAAGCCTGGGTCTTTGATCATTGGATTAAATGATAATATGGTGCTTCTCTAACAGTGCTATTTGTTGTAAAGTGAAGTGAGAGCACAAGAACTTGGTGAACAAGTAAAAAAAAAAAAATTCTAGGAAAACATTTTCCAGGAGAAATGTTTTTCCTGCCATCCAAACAGGGAAATGAAAATGATATTAACGTGTTCTTTACATTCGAAGGCTGAAAAAACATACCCTACGTCTGTTCCCTGTGCCTCCTCAATGTTGTTCAGAAAACAGAAGAGAATCCTTTTTTCGACCACTGCAATTCACACCCCCAAATCCAAACAACATACTGCAGACCCCCCAAATTTCAAAACAGACACCCCAAATCTCAAAACCCACCAACAGATTGCTGACGAAGTCTCGAAAACCCTAATCACTTCAGACTTGAAATCCCTCAAAACCACTTCCCTTATTCAAAACCTCCAACCCCTGATCACCCACCTCATCCTCTCAAACCCAAATCTTAAAACCCAAACTTGCTTAGATTTCTTCCAAATTTTGCAGCAAAAACAAACACCCATTTGCCCAAAACACCATCTTGTATCCCACTTAATCCTAATCTGCAGGCTAGTCAAGGTCAGAAACTTTTCATTAGCCATTTTTTTTCTAAAATCTGTTGCCACTGATGAGAATCTCAAATACCCATTTTCACTTTTAGCTTCTCAGATTAGGGTTTGTTGTAATGAGGCCAAGGTTTCAGTTAAGGTGATTGATATGCTCTTTAGGATTTATTCAGATGAAAACATGTTTGAAAAGGCTGATGAGACATTTGAATACATGAAAGAAAATAGTTGGAAGATTAATGAGAGGTCTTGCATTATTTATCTCCTTGCACTTAAGAGGTCTGGTCAGATAGAATCTTGTCTAGGGTTTTTTCTTCGAATGCTCGAACCGGGCGTTGTTAATGTTTCGTTCTATTCATTGGCGATTGTGGTTGACATACTATGTAAGAGGGGAGAGATAAAGAGAGCTAAGGATTTAATGGCGGAATTGAGTGGTAGAGGAGTTAAACCCAATATAGTTTGTTACAATTCATTGTTAGAGGCACATGCCAAGAAGGGGAATTTTGTAGAGGTTGATGAGATTTTGAATAGGGTCAATAAGGAAGGTCTAGATTGCAATGTTGCAACGTATACTCTCCTCATTGATGGGTTTTCGAACTTTGGACGAATTGAGGAAGCTGAGAGGGTGTTTAAAGAGATGAATGAGAAGGGTGTAAATGGAGATTTGTATTTGTATACTTCAATTATCAATGGGAATTGTAGAGTAGGCAATATGAAAAGGGCATTTGACCTTTTTGATGAATGTGTGGAAAGAGGACTTGAACCAAATGCACATACATATGGGGCACTGATCAATGGGCTATGCAAGGCAGGGCAGATGAAGGCGGCGGATTTTTTATTGAATGAAATGCAGAGCAAAGGAATTGAGGTAAATGTTGTGATAATCAATACATTGATGGATGGTTATTGCAAGAAAGGGTTGTTAGATGAAGCTCTCAAAATGCAAGTTGTTTTGGAGAAGAAGGGCCTACAACTTGATGTGTATACTTATAACACAATTGCTTGCGGATTATGTAAGTCAAACCGGATTGAAGAAGCCAAAAGGTTTTTATATTCTATGGTAGAAAAGGGTGTCTCTCCCAATACTGTGACCTACACTACATTGATTGACATACATTGTAAGGATGGCTACTTAGTCGAAGCAAGGAGGTTATTGTGTGAGATGGAGAATAAGGGTGTGAAGCCTAGTACCGTTACTTACAATGCAATTATAGATGGATATAGCAAGAAGGGTACTATGAAGGAAGCTCACAAGCTTAGGGATGAAATGGAGGGGAAGGGAATGGCGATCGATGTGTATACATTTACTTCCCTTATGCATGGGCATTGTGTATATGGGAAGTTAGACAGTGCATTTGAATTGTTTGCTGAAATGCTCAAGAGAGGAGTAGTTCCAAATATCATTACATATACTGCGTTGATCTCGGGCTTGTCTAGAGAAGGGAGATCAGATGAGGCGTTTAGATTGTATGATGAGTTGATAGAGGTGGGCTTGACGCCGGATGACTCTTTATATTCGTCACTTGTGGGTAGTCTTCATTCGTCGAAACCTTGTTAAGAATGATTATATCCTGGTTTTTCATACCATATTGTCCATCAATGGACACCGTTATGTTTCACATTATATGGATCAATAAAAATTTGACGTGTTTTTCAATATGTTTACTTACCAACTTCTCCAAAAGCTTTAGCTGTTGGAGAAAGGCATTATTTATCTTTTATACTTTAACACTCTCCCGCACGTGTAGCCCACACTGGCAAACACATGGCACATGTGGTCTCACTTTGGGCCGACCATTGCACGTGTTTTTTTGCTATATGGGAGGGTTGAACTCGAGACCTCTGGCTCTGATACCATGTTAACTTACCAACTTCTCCAAAAGCTTAAGCTGTTGGAGAAAGGCGTTATTTGTCTTTTATACTTTAACAATATTGATCGATCCCCGGCAACGGTGATATAATTTTTAATTTAAAAAAAATACAATATTGATCAATCCCATTGGGGGTGGGGTGGGGGTCTCAGTCAGATTGGATGGTGGTTATTTAATCCATGCTTGAGTTTGGTGGACGATCTCTCTCCATTTTGAGTGCTGAATGATCAACTTGGACTGTAACATCTTCAAATTACTTTATGATTATTGGCTTTGAATGCATGAAGTGGTTAAGGATGATTGATGCAGACTGGATGATTGCCAAGAGTCCTTGAAAACACAGTTTTATAGTTGTTATTGTTGTTTGTTTGCTTCCAACCAAAGAAATGGGTTGATTCCTTTCTAAAGTTGTATAGGATGCTGGTTTGATAATATTCAAAAAGAAAAAAAAGGATGCTGGTTTGATTGCTTTCTAAGATTGTGTAGATTTTTCAATCGTAGTACTCAGAACCCTTTTAAATTTGGCATGTGGGTTATGGTTTTGTTAGCTCTTGGATTGGAGCTTATACTTTTTCAGTTTTCACCCATCTCAGTCAGGAGCTACGAAATGCCCATGTCCCAAAAATCTCTGATGTTGTACCAGTGTTAAAAAAAAAAGACAACAGAACTCGGCCGAAGTAAAAATGAGTCAACCTGGGCGAGTCAATGGTTGATGTGGTCAATTTTTTAATGATTTGGGGTCAAAGGAGGCTTTGACCTTGTAGGTAAGAAAAACTTGGACTCAGACGAAAACTCAACCAGGGTGTTTGGTCACCCTCCCCTGAAATGCTAGCTTTTTAAGAGTGAGTTCTACCCGGGTCCCAAGATAATCCTTTATCTAAAGAAATGTTTCTCTTGCAAGTGTTGTCCTATTTGGTGCAGATCTCATAAAGCATATACCTAAAATGACATTGGTGAGCAATTATTTGATTAATGAGCTTAAAATTTGAAATAATGATAATTACCACTAGGGCCTTTGGGAGTCTCTTCTTTTGTCCTTGTTGGGTCCTCTCATCATGTAAAACAAATTTCTAAACATGATTAAGCGGGTTTTAGCAAAGCGTCAAAGTTGTTGATTTTCCTCCATAATTGATGCAAAAAGTTAGCAAGACCAGCCAGCTTTTAGGGCCAAGAGGGAGTTCAGAGATCATCTTTGTGCATCGTGGAGCCATTAATTCTTTTGTAATTATGTGTTCATTTTGTGTTTACTCATCACTAGTTAAAAAGGCACTTTAGATTATATTAAACTAGAATATGATCCTAGATAAAGTGACTTTCTACATAGTTGTTCTCAACTAGAACAATCTTAATAAAAATAGAAAAATAAGATAAAGAAAGTCACTTTTATAGTAACTAATTGGGCCCCACTTCTGCCTCGTTCAAGTGATCAAATCAGTAGATCCAATAGTCATCCATATATTTTCTATAAAGTTAAGGGGCCGTTTGGATACGGGGATTTTAGAATCAGAGATTTCTTTAAAATTATAGCTAAGAGACAAGAGAAGAAGCAGACCGGCTGTCGTTTTTTACTTCTCGCCTTCTTTCCGATAGAAAGAGAGTTGTAAATCCTCCCATATTTCTAGGTTTTAGAAATCTCAGGATGTAGGGGAGATTTTTAAAACCTGAATTTCTCACTTAAAATCCAAGAAACACTGTCAGAACAACATACAACTGCTTGATCATGAGCCCACTTTTACACTGTTTTCAAACTAAAAACCTGGATTCTAAAATCCGCGTATCCAAACAGAGACTTTTTGGCCATTTCACAATTTCACTTACTAATGAATATACTTAGAAATTTGAGTATTTTTTAAAAAGTTTGTCCATTTCATAAATTTCAATTACTCATGAAAATACTTAGCAAATCACGGATTTATTGACAAAAACTCCTTTTACAGATGACAGTGACACCCCAGTGGGTGATTGTGTATGGTAGAGATTCAAGCAAACTTTCATCTCAAAGGAAAGGACAAAGACACCAAACAAAGGGGCCACCAGAAAAGACTTTGTTTTCAAGCACAGATGATTGAGGGTTTTTGAAGCACTCTAAGAGAGCTGGAAGTCATTGTTGCTTCCAGAAAAGCTTGCAATAATTTCCATATTTGATTGGTAATAAATGACATTCTCACCACCCATTTACATATTTTTGAAAATACAAAAGTAGTAAAAAAAAAGATGAAAGTTTAGATTCAATATTGACGGAAAGCTATGTCTAATAGAAAAATCAAACTACTGTAGAAATAAAGTGAACTGATTTTACAACCCTTTTATTTATTTATCCTGAAAATGAAGTTATTTTCAAGAAAAGATAAATTAAAGAGGGTGGAAATGCAGTAATTTCTAAGAAAAGATAAACAAAAGGGGGTGAAAAGCTGAAAAATGGGTGGAAACATAATTTTCCAAGAACAAAAGATGAAGTTTTACATAAATTCAGTCTTAGAAATAAAGAGAGCTGTGTGTAACTGTAAACAACACAAATTAAATAATAATAATAATAAATAAATATCAATACAATTTTATATTAACAAACCAGAAAGCTAGGTGTAATAAGGACCCCCCAGGGTTTAAAATGACAAATATGTTTTGTTTTAACAAATTAAAATAAGAAAATTCAAGATCATTATTTCTGTTTTAAACTGTCATGCTGAACATTTTGTTTTTGTTTTTTTTCAATTATTTTAGATAAGTTAGAATAGTTATCTTTCCTTTTCACCTAATGCATTGGTAACTACCTGCCTTCACAAACAACCAACTAATTTTCAAAGGTCACATCTTTTACCATAAGTCAACCTGTTAATTTGCATAAAATCATGAGACTCTTCTTTTGTTTTTCAACAGGATTCTCCTAATTTTTGGGCTTGTGAACATCAAGACAGCTTTCAAAAGATGAAAAGGAAAAGCTTCACCAATAAAGAAGAAAGAAAAGAAGAAAAACCACAGGCCAAAAAAGGGAAAGGAACATTATTATTTATGTCTCTGCATATATAATAAATTAAAAGATTCCCAGTAAAATATTAAAGGCCAAAATATCTGCAAGTTGCAACCCATATTTTGAATCTGTTAGAAAAACTCCTACTTCTCCACATTCTTTCATCACTACTAAAGAAGATCACCTTTACTCTTCTCCAACCACACCTCCATGAAAAGAGTCATGGAAAATCAGTTTTTTATGTTGGTTTTCATGGTAGAGATGGTCCTTTTTAGTCCCTTGTCTGCCTTAGGACAAGAGTATATTTCAGCAGTGGGTGACCCATGCATGAGAAGGGATGGGCTTAGAGTAGCATTTGAAGGTTGGAATTTCTGTAATGAAGTTGGCAGTGAAGCCCCATTGATGGGTAGTCCTAGAGCAGCTGATTGTTTTGATGTCTCAAGTAAGCCCTGGAACCTTTCATTGATTTTTTTTTCTCAGATTTCAAAACTGCAATTTTTCGATTTGTGCAGCATATTGTCTGAATCATTTCTTGGTTTTTTGCCAAAGATTCTGTACTACCATAGTTTCAAAACTCCCCCATGTCATTGTTGACTTGCCCGAGTCGACTCCTTTTTACTATGGCCGTACTCTTGTCCGAGTCCGTATTTTGCCCGCAAAGTCAATCAAAACTCATTTGACTCTCCTGAGTACTCACCGTGTCAACCAAGTATTGGGCTGTGTTAACCAATTATTTGGCAGCGTGAACTGAGAACTCAGCCGTGTCGAGCCGAGTAAGCTGGGATTTGCTTTAGCCTCGTTTTGACCTGCATCCGCTTTTTGAAATATTGCTTCTTGTTGTTTTTATATTTTGAACAGATCAATCCTTGGATCACAAAGTATCAGAAGCTGATAACAAACTAGGGGTGGGAGAAACATTCCCAGGTTTGAGCCCAAAAGCTCTGAACAATACAGACCTTTATGCAGTGGAGAAAGAGCTGTATTTGGGTTCATTATGTAAAGTTACAGACAACCTAAATCCATGGCAGTTTTGGATGGTGATGTTGAAAAATGGAAACTTTGATACAATGTCTGGTCTGTGCCCTGAAAATGGGAAAAAGGTGGGGCCTTTCCCTCTAACAGGGAGATTCCCTTGTTTTGGTGTTGGGTGCATGAACCAGCCCATTTTGAATCATCAACAAACATATTTATCAGGGACTGGGGAAATGAGAGGGGGTTTTAATGGAACTTATGAACTGGGTGCTGATTTTAGAGGTGGGATTGATAATATTTCTTACTTTGAGGTAGTTTGGGAGAAGAAAATTGGAATTGGGAGTTGGGTTTTTAGCCACAAGGTCAAGACATCAAATAAATATCCATGGCTGATGCTTTATCTCAGAGCTGATGCCACCAAAGGATTTTCTGGTGGCTACCATTATCAGACAAGAGGAATGCTGAAAACTGTAAGTGAAATCATTTATAATGTTTTTAATTATTTCCTATAGGAGAATCTTCGGTTAACCGATCTGTTCTGCTAGTGAAAGTACAAATGAAATTTGTGGTGTCTTTTTTCTTAATTGTGAACTGTAATTACTTTTTTGCTGTTAGGCAGATTTGATATATTCTTTTCACTAGTAATATAAGATAATATCCTTATTTGTCTAGTCAAAAAGATAATTTATCATTTGAGAAAGCTCATGCTTTCATTAGAGGAAGGAAATTCTACCGACATACATTTAAGATTTTGATCACAACTTGGAAAAGTCAAGATTAATTTCATCGGTATTTTAGAATTTGGAACTTAGAATTATATTTTTCTAAAGGAATTTCTTATTGGGTCTTTGAAATCAATCTCCAAGGAAGTTATCTGCTCCATTAGATTAAGAAAAGAAGAGAATATCTTTGTTTGTGGGAAAGATAAACTACCACTTGAAAAAGACAATTACCTCCATTAGATAAAAGAAAATTCTACCGACTTCCATTGAAGATTTTCTTCACAACTTGCAAAAGTCAAGATTATTCTCCAGGCTATTTTGTTATTTGGAGCTTAGAATTACATTTTCTAAAGAAATTTATTAATGGGTCAGTGACATCAATGTTTTTAACCATGGGTCTGCAATTGATGATTATTCTTCTGTTATTATATCCATAATGAAAACAAAGTTAAGGAGAATCTGTCTCCAAGGCAGTTATCTGCCCCTTAAAAATAAAATCTCATTACAAATCTAGAAAATAAAAATAAAAACTCATTAAAAATCTACAAAAACAAAATTTTTCTTTTCTCCACTTTATCAAGATTATTTGGAGATAAAAGCCTCTTGGTAAGTTCTCATGCTGCTACCCCTGCTATTTGATATCAATTAACACTAAGCGGGGGAAAGAAGAACAAAAGCCTCATATCCTCTGTACTGAATAGATGAATGTAAAATACACAGAACCAAGACATGCTTCTGCTCAGGCACAGATTTTTTCCAAAAATTCACTTTGACCTTTGGTGAACGACCTACTTTTCTTCTTTTCCTGATTGTTTAGTGATTGGTCATAATATTTCTGATAGCTGGTTGATTGATGATTGAACACATTTGCAGAAAAGTGAAAGAGATCTCTATCAATATCGGATTTTCTTCAAAACAAATCAGTCACTACAAAAAATAACTGAATTTTTATTATAATCACTTCCTGATAAATAAATCAGTATCATCACCTAAAAAGATAATAACAATCAGGCAATGTACCATATTCTCAGTATATTCTTTGTCATCTCATTTGAGGCATCTGATAGGAAAAAAAATAAAAATAAAAGAGTAACTAAACTTCCGTTTTTTTCAGCTGCCAGAGACCGTTAGAGTAAATCGAATCTTGATCATTGATTGTAAGGAACTCTTGACCATTGGATTGGGGTGTGATGAATTAAGTTGTTTGGAGAGGTTATGCAACTAAGCTAGATTTAGTAGTTAGGATTTCTATCCTCATCACTTTGCATGATTATGCTAATCTCCTTCCATGTTTAACATTTGAGTGTTTTATATAAACACTCATTAGGGCTTTCGTAATCAATCTAAGAAAGCAAGATTAGTGAGACTATTTAATTTATCAATAAGGCACAGTACCATCTTCTCAGTGCATTTTTTATCATCTCAATTGAGGCCTCTGATAGAAAAACTACAACTAAACTTCCTTTTTCTTTCAGCTGCCAGAATCACCCAATTTCAAGGTCAAACTCTCCTTGAATGTGAAACAAGGGGGAGGACCAAAAAGCCAGTTCTACCTGCTCGACATCGGAAGCTGTTGGAAGAACAATGGCAATCCTTGTGATGGAGATGTGCTCACCGATGTAACGAGATACAGTGAGATGATCATTAACCCCGAAACACCAGCTTGGTGCAGTCCCACAAATTTGAATGCCTGCCCGCCGTTCCACATTACGCCCCAAGACAAGAAAATTCATAGAAATGACACTCCCAACTTTCCATATGCTGCTTACCACTATTACTGTTCTCCTGGTAATGCCAACCACTTAGAACCGCCGATTAGTCTTTGTGATCCTTACAGTAATCCTCAGGCACAAGAGTTGGTTCAGATATTGCCACACCCCATCTGGGCAGAGTACGGTTATCCGTCAAAACAAGGGGAAGGGTGGATTGGAGACCCAAGAACATGGGAGCTTGATGTTGGCGGTCTTTCTAGTAGACTCTATTTCTATCAGGTTATTTTTCAAACCCAGCCTTTATAATCAGTTCTATCATGCTATATGAAAGTGATAATTTATGCAACATCATATTTTATGGGGCACCTGTAAAACCTAGGATCATGGCATTCAATCTAGAATAACCCATGATCACAAATACAATAATAGATCTAATATAAAATATACTACACATCTATAGAAATATAAACAGATCTAACCATGCAAGTTAGTAAAATACAAAGAGGAGGTTAGGATAAGAAACTTATCTCGATCGGCCATGGCGGTGATCAACCGGGCAGGATCTTCGACTGCCTCTCTCTGGTCAGGGAGATCTCCTTTCGTCAAGTTAGATGGAAGTAGAGACCAACCCCATATTTATAGAAAAGGCCTCCTAGAGTTCCACTCAAAATAGAACTCTATTTGGCTTAATCTGTTTAACCAACTATACTATCCAAACTTAACTGATGTAGTTGAATTGGGCTACACGCTAACCATCCATGTCTCGATAGGGATGAGATGCACTGATTACCCTGATACTCTTTACTGAGCATTGTGGTCAACGGGTAACTCAAGTCATTTCACTCTTAATCTCATTCTTTGATCTAGACCGTCGATCTTAGATCAATGATTGCCCACATAAGATCCTACACTACATAGTATGCAATACAACATTTTTGAATCCCATGGCCAACATTTCTTCACGAGGCTGAGTTACAGCCGAGTTGAATCAAACTCGACAGTTACTCTGGCCAAATGCACTGTTGCAATCACTGAATCTCCTACACTGGATTTGAAAAGGATTATGATTGATCATGGATAAGTAATTAGAAAATAAGAGACTCCAAAGTCCAAACATATGTTACTTCTTCAACCAGTGTCTCTTGTGCATGTTCATTTGATTGGGTTGCATTTGTTAAACAACCAATTACTCCAAAAGATTACACTGTTGGAGTTGGTGTTATTTAATCATTTACACTTCAACACTCCCTCACGTGTGGTCCTCACATGTGCCTTCCTCACATGTGGCCCTTCTTTTCGGTTGACTGTACACGTTGATTTTTAATATCAAGGAGTTGTTGGGTTTTGAAACCAGGATCTGCCACGAGCCAAGAGCTCTGGTACCATGTGAAACAACCAGTTACTCCAAAAGCTTAAGTTGTTAGAGTTGGTGTTACTTAATCGTTTACACTTGATTAACATTGTCCTCCTACCATATGAAAGATGAGGTGGGATGATTTTCCATATCATCCAATCTCTGTCAAGATTTTGAGTAATATCAATTACAAGAATTTTAAACCTTTCTTCTCTCCTCCACTGCAGGATCCAGGCACCCCTCCAGCAAGAAGGGTATGGACATCCATTGATGTGGGAACAGAAATATTTATCAGTAATAAAGACGAGATTGCTGAGTGGACTCTCAGTGACTTCGATGTGCTTCTTCACTCCCCAAAGCAATGATTCAAGTTTTCCAATCTTTCCTAATAAACCTCCTTGTAATCCTCCATTGACAAAAAGAGAGGCGTGACCATTGCAAGCCGGTTTTTTTTTTCAGCAGAAATCTGCTAGATATAGAATACTCATATCCATGTTATGAGGTTAGAAGCTAAAAATGCCCAAAGGGCAGTGCTTCCTCAAACATTTGTATTCAAATGCAAAATTCACCATCATAAAAAGGGACCCGGCTTATTTTATTGACTTCAAACATGTCTAGAAATCTAGAATTCAGCTAGTCAGATATGGTCAATGGAAAGTCTAATCACTCCTTGAAATCTAACACAGTGAACTTGCATGAACTTTTTCAAATTTTAAGAGAGGCAAAGATCAGGTAGAAACTGATTAATAGAAAGGAGATTTGCATGTGTCTCTTGCATCAATAAAAGGGAGGCTTACATTTCGAGCTGAATCACATCAAATGATTTACAGTCTACTAGACCCTATTTGACAAAGAGTTTGCATGATTTATATGATTCCCTAAAAAAAGGAATTGCATATATTCCATTATTGCCTGAACAGTTAATATTATCTTATGCCACCAAAATTAGAAGTCTTACCTTGGACCAGCAGGTAGAAGTGACCATGTATTTACTGATCAAACTAAACTGAGTTGAACTATAGTTTCAGGGAAGTAAAAGACCTATCTTCAGAGGGTGAGCCTTGGCGCAATGGTAAGGTTGCTCCTTTGTGACCTGGTGGTCACGGGCTCAAGTCACAGAAACAGCCTCTCTATGCAAAGCAGGGGTAAGGCTGCGTACATCTAGCCCTCCCCAGACCCCGCAATGGCGGGAGCCTCGTGCGCTGGGCTGCCCTTTTTTTAAAAGACCTATATTCATTTTAGTATAACAGATCAATATCACAAATACAAAAAAAAATGTCTGGTAAACCATTGGATTCCATTAAGGCTAACCAAGAAATGACAACCAAAAACCAAAACAAAACAAAGGAACAAGCTATACTAATTGATTGGTATGACCAGTGATTCAGAAAAAAGAAAAATGCACATGATGATACTATATCTTGAAAAAACTAAGTAAAGAATCAACCATTGAGAAAAGAGTGAGACCAAATCAAACAAAATCAAGGTATACTATTTAATTGGTTGGGAGCAAATTTTCAGGGAACAAAAAAATTGTTGGGGTTCTAAGTGAAAGCAAAGATCCCACATCAGAAAATGGATGTGGCAAGGCTTATAAAGACTTGGGCACTAACGGCTAGCTTCTAAGGGTGAGTTTCACCCGGATCCCAACAAGTGGTATCGGAGTCTAACATCAGAAAATGGATGTGGAAGGGCTTATAAAGACTTGGGCACTAATGGCTAGCTTTTAAGGGTGAGTTTTACCCGGATCCCAACAAGTGGTATCAAAGTGTGTGTGTGTTAAACCCGGTGTACCCTCGAGGATGGAAAAAACCCCTCCGGAAAGATCTCATAGTTCCACATTACTTCCGTCTCGCGGGAGAGATTGTTGGGGTTCCACACGAAAGCAAAGATCCCACATCGGAAAAGTGAATGGTCTGGAAGGGCTTATAAGGACTTTCGTACTCTCTCCTTAACAAGGTTTAAAATTTGGGTTCCGGACCTTGAAATTTCAAAATTTTGGTCGAAATCAGGTACAAAAATCGAAACAAATATTTTATTCATTATTAAATTTTGGTCAAAATTTCGGTGAAATATTAAATTAATTAAAAGAAAAAATAGATCTTTTGGGTCAAATTTCAGAAAAACCGAAATTCCGAAATTTCGGCCGGAATAAATGACCATTTCGGTTTTGGGTGGTTTTGGTGTCGGTCTCCACCGAAATCCGAAATTTCGGATTTCAGTCGAAATTTAAAACCATGCCCTTAACTGCTAGTTTTTAAGGGTCAGTTCTACCCGGGTGCCAACAGAAAGGCACAGAAAGAATATGTGGTATTGTGATTCCCAGAATCTTATGTTCACACAAAAATTGATCTTGGGTTAGTTCTCAAGAGAAGATTGTTTTTGCCCTAGAAATAAAAACCCCTCCTACATTCGCAGTAGAAATCCGTCCAAACAACAACTTCTATCTCTCTACATCTCACAAAACAAAGTATCTCTCTCTCTCTGCATCTCAAAAACAAGGTATCTGCCTCTCTCTATCTATCTATCTATCTATCTATCTATGGTGCGATTTAGGCCATGTCTGGCAACAAGATTTTATTTTCAACATATAGTAGTTGCTGCAAGTGGTGAGAGAGAATAGGATTTGTGGGCTCTCTCTCTATACTGCGATTAGGCCATGTCGGCAACCAGATTTTTTTAATTTTTTTTTCATGATAAATTAGTTGCTACAAGTGGTAAGAGAGTGAAGGATTTGTGCGATTTAGGCCATCTCTGGCAACCAAAATTTTATTCCGTAGTAAATTAATCTCTGCAAGTGGTGAGGGAGCGTAGGTGTATCCTCACTCGTTACTATGTCCCTTTCCCACCCTGCGTCAGATTTGGGTATGCTAATATTCTAGGGTTAAAATATTATTAGCCAAATGTGCCATTGTGGCAATCGTTTTGTTGTTTTCTTGCAATTGACTGTTGATATTTGTGGCAATCGTTTTGTTGTTTTCTTGCAATTGACTATTGATATTTAATAATACATATGATACATATTTATCTGGATTTTTTGAAAATTTTATTGAAAAATTGTTTCCATTCCAACATTGGACTAGACACTACTACCAAACGTTGCAATCGGAATTACTTCTGATTCCCTTGTTGAATTCCAATGGTTACCCAAACATTATAATTGGAATTGCTATTCCGTTTACGAAGGGAATTTGAATGGGATTGGAATGTGATACTGATACCGATTCTTGATTCCGACAATCCAAACAGCCCGAAAAGCAATGTGATAAAATTAGGGATATGATTGCAAAAGTATACCTTGAATCATCCTATTCTAGCCTAATTGCTTATCTAACTAGGTTGCCTAATATATCTAGGTTATCTATTTAACCAACATGCGGAATCTGCCTCTAAGATGATCCAACGGTGAGATCTTAACCCAATCAAACCATTGAATCTCACATATTCTGAAAAAAAGGAAGAAAAACTTGCCGAATCTGCCTCTAAGATGATCCAACGGTGAGATCTTAACCTAATCCAACCACTGAATCTCACATATTATGAAAAAAAGGAAGAAGAAACTTGCCGAATCTGCCTCTAAGATGATCCAACGGTGAGATCTTAACCCAATCCAACCATTGAATCTCACATATTCTGAAAAAAAAAAAAAAAGGAAGAAAAAGAAAACAAGCTATACAAATTGATGGTTAGGACTATACTTCCAAAAACAAAAATACACGTTGAAGAACAGTGAACTTAGCCTACTAAAGAACAAAAAGAAATCGTTCAGGCATGAAAGTAAAATTAAATTAAATTAAAATTAGAAAGCAATCCTAATTTGATAGGTATATTAAGAAAAAACAAAAATAATTAAAATAGAAGTAAAACCCAACCTGAAAATTTGGTGGAAGAATGAGAAATTATATGATGAATGGCCGTATAAACACGTACTCGTCATCCCATCCTTGCTGTTGGATCAAATATCAAGGATGGGATGACGAGTACGTGTTTATACGGCCATTCATCATATAATTTCCCGTGGAAGTATATTTGCTATAACCATGCCTTATTTAAAGCAGGGCAGAGTTAGCTTCGTAATGGGCCTCACTAAAATGCGCCAGGGGAGCTAGTCGCTTCTGTATTTATTTTGATTAGGGATAGGGGTGGTCATTACTCGGTTTAAACAACTATCAAAGGTTATTTCAGTTCTTGAAAAGCTCTCATAAGCCAATTAAGAAAAAGAAGAAAAGCTAAGTTTGTGCAATTAATAAAACTTGGTAGTGCCAAAATCAGTAACCCATGAAAAACTTTGGATCGTTTGGATAGAAAGAGCGCGTGAAGTCCAATATATTTTCAAAAAGTAAAGTAGAGTCCCTTTCAATGGATGATCCAAACTGTTCATTTATTGGGCCACCATATAAGTAGACTTGTACCCCGTGTATTGGCGAATGAAGGGGTTGCTTAGGGAGTCAAATACACGAATGAATCCACACTGTAGAACTATCACACTGCATTATAGACTGCCTCTCGTGCCAGATATCCTTTAGTGGAACCGAGGCTTCTCTGGAAGTTGTTAGCTAATCAACTTGCTTGCAACAACATAAATAGACTTGCACCACATAGATCACCTGCATAGGATGATGATCCTAACTTTCCGATCTGTAGAGGTTTCTATACTAATTGTAGAGTTAGGATTATCCTATTGAAATTATCTACACTGTACAACCTATTTACGTTGAATGGTTTGGATCATCCGATTGAAATGGGCCCACTTTATTTTTCAGAAGATTATTGAATTTTACGCACACACCAACGAAAACCCAGATTTTAAAAGCTAAATCCATGTTTAGCTTGTAAATTCTAGGACTTTACAATCTTGGATTAAAAAATCCACGTATCGGATCGTATCGTGGTGGTTGGAGTGAGTGGATTCGGCCATGTGAGAAGATCATTCCCAAATCAGAGAAAATCACTCTCTCTTTCCCAATTGGAGAAAATCAGAGAAGATATTTTTTTAAGTCACGGCTTATCTGTGTCTGGACCTACCTTTTAAATCACCCAATAATATAGGCCCCACTCTGTACCAATAAATGCTCTCTACCAACAAGGCAACAACTCCCAATAAGAAAGGACAGAAGCTTTCCATCCAGAAAAGGCCATGAAAATAGACTTGTAACAGAGCAAATCAAAAGCGCCCACGTGGACCGCCAAAGCTCACGCCGTCCGTTCTCTGGCGGAGAAAATAAGAGCAGTAAGTGGTCGTAGAAACCTCCTGAGGGAGAGAGAGGTTCTGTTTGAGCGGTTTGGTTTTGTTTGAGTGGTTTTCTCCCCTGGAAAACCGGGTTCCATTTTCGAAGCGGTTTTGGACTCCGTTTGGTTTGCCGAATCCTCTATCAAACACGGGAAAATTCAAAGGTAAGATCATCTCTTCTATTCTTCTGGTTCATATTTTTTTGATTATGGCACTCCCCCGAAAGGGTTTTATGTTTGATTAGATTGGGGACAAGACAACCTCATGTAATACCATACGGTGGGCCCCACCATGGATTGATCCAAAACCGTTCATTTGATTACTGTTGTCTTCAACATCCTATGGCCCAAAAATCATGCTGATCCGTAGTGGGGGAGATCATCCAAAGGTAGGCGTATTAATTGAACGGTTCAGATCAATCAGAGGTGGGACCCACTATGCCGTAGTGGCATGGGAAATGCCATTTTCTCTCACTCTGTCCAATAAAAGTTATTTCAAGGGCTAATCAATTGTTGGGCAGGGAGGTGTCCTTATAAAAAAGAGGGGTCTGATTTTTACGACCTTTCTATGCCTTCAATTCATAATGTCCTTTCCTCTTTATTTCTTTTGTCTCTTGCGTCTAAAGCGATGACTAGACTACACACTACTGAGTCTTCAATCTTCAATAATGGAAAGGACGATAACGCGTTTTCTATTTGGACTTTCATCTAACTCTTGTTATTATTCACGGGCTTTGTTATTGCTCCACTTTAGCGTGGCTCTCCGTTGATCTAGTGGACCCCAACTAATACTGCTTTTTGGATGGTGATCCAATGAATCTAAGCCGTTGATCAAAATCTTGATAATAAAATGCGAATAGAACGTCAGATACAAGTTTTTATATGGCGTGTGGCAGTATAGTCCAGTATTTTTCAACAAGTATTGTGCACCAAAAATCATTTTCATAGGATGATCCTAACCCTAAGATCTGTAGAGATGCCGTGTGGATGTGATTTAATCTGTTCATCTGACCAGCAACTACAAGCCCGACCAATTGCCTTTCGAAACACCTTGATCGGATGATCATAGCCCCTTTGATCCATAAAAATTGTTTTGGGTCCCGCCGATAAACATTGATTTTTGCATTCCTTCATCTTATGAACACGGTGCCCGTTCGGCCATGTGGGGTTTCCTCATGATGTTCTTCTACAAGTCAGCACAACGGAAAAAACTGTTAGGGTATCTTCCGAGTATCTCCTATTTTAAGAAGCAATGGACTTGGTGCACATTAGACGAGAGATTGACACAAAGAAATTCATGGAAAAGCATGGCTAGGATCTAATCCACAACACATCAGCATGATTACAACACAGAAGGCCCACCATATATATGACACAGGAAGTGATATATTCGCCCCCCCCCCCCCCCCCCCTGCCTATTTTTTACCTGCGAGAGCCCCTAGAGGGGAGAGGGGGCTGTCCCAAGTAAAAACAAGGGGTGAATATGTCACTTCCCGTATGACAAAGCATTCCTAGCCATTCAATTGAATGCTCCCAACTTTTTGCAGATAGATCGGCTAAGAACGTTGAATCGAAGGCTCGTGTCACGTCCACACACATCCACAGTGGGACCCATTGGACGATAATGCTTGCCTTGTGGAGCCCACTGAAGCTTCCTACGTCCTTGTCGAAGGCTCGTGTCCTAGCCATTCAATTGATTGCTCCCAATTTTTTGCAGATAGATCGGCTAAGAACGTTCAATCGAAGGCTCGTGTCACGTCCACACACATCCACAGTGGGACCCATTGGACGATGATGCATGCCTTGTGGAGCCCACTGAAGCTTCCTACGCCCTTGTCACACTAAGAGCGTGTAACAATTAAAAATTGAAATATTTCCCTTTCTTGCTTGGGAGTTGGGACAGTCCCTCTAGTATTTTTTTCTCTTTGATGGGTTATTATTGGACAAAGTGAGAGCAAATGGCATTTCCCATGCCACTATGGCTAAATGGCATTTCCCTCTAGTCTATTTTGAGACAACTCGTTTATACAAGAGTGGGGGGGGGGGGGCACCCCCATGTGAGAATAAGTGTCAAAAATATCATCCCTCATAACATTAGCGTCGTCATCATCCTTAATTCATTATCCTAAATTAGAAACTTACACAAGAGAAGAGCATTTTGTGGAGTCACGTTAGCGTATTTCTCTCAAAAGCACGTTCGCTTTCTTAAAAGATTAGGATACTTTGGCCAATCAGAGGCGTTGAAAATTTAAATAAAAGTTTAATAAGGTCTAACTCTAACCCAATCTACTAACGTACGCGCTGTCGTTTTGCAGAATAATTGAATGTTTCATGTCGTAATGTTCCGTGTTGGGAAGGACCTCTGCAGCTTATTAAAACAGGGCACATGAGAAAAGATTTCATCCAATCTCATTGCAACGAGATTAATTCTACAGTTTTTGGATCCCTAGCGGTTTATTTTGTAGTTGGTTCTGTTTCTTTGTTGGGTATTTGACGTGGTTTTCTCTGGGTAAAGAGGAAGAAGAAGAAGCTCTGAATTTGTGTGCTCTGTTTTTCCATCCAATTGCATCGGAAAGAGATTAAATCTACCATTTTGGATCTTAATCCGTTTATTTCTTGCTTGGTTCTGTTTCTTTGTTGGGTATTTGGCGTGGGTTTCTGTGGATAAACAGAGAGAAGAAGAAGAAGAAGAAGAAGGTTTTGGTGCTCTGTTTTACTCTGTTTTTTCCTCTGTTTTGCTCTGTTTTTCATGGCAAGAGAGGAGGAAAAGGGGGGAATGCGATTGGGAAAGTACGAGCTTGGAAGGACGCTAGGGGAGGGAAATTTTGGGAAAGTGAAGTACGTGAAGAATCTCGAATCAGGACAGGGTTTTGCAGTGAAGATTTTGGAGAAGAAGAGGATTCTCGAACTAAAAATCGATGATCAGGTGAGAAGAAGAATTCTTTCTTGTATATTCCTTTTAAATTTCATGGTTTTGTTAGGGTTTTTTCTCTGATTTTACAAGGGTTTGTTTCAAACAATTTCGTAGACTTTTCACTTTTCTAATTTCTGGGTTTTGTTGCAAATCTCAATTTTTTGTACGGTCCTGTTTGTTTTGGATTTTAAGAAGTGATTGTGAGTCAAAAATTGATTATTGGACTCAAACTTACGTTTAACCATTAATCAATTTTGAACTCACAATCAGTTCCCAAAAATCCTAAAAACACAGAACCTAAATTTTATGGTTGTGATAGGTATTTTTCCTCTAATTTTACAAGGGTGTGTTTCAAACAATTTTCTAGAATGTTTTGTAATTTCTGGGTTCTGTTTCAAATTTCATGCTTTTGTTGGGTTTCTTTTGTTATTTCTCAAGGATTTTTTTTTCTGGGTAATTAATTTCAGGGCTAACTGGCCTAGTTTTTCCAAGTTTTATTTTCTCTGTGTGTTCTGTAAAAAACTTCTTGCATTAACTGTTACCCCTTTTCCAGCATTTCCTCATGCTTTTGTTTGTCTTTTCATTTTGGCTCTGCAAAAAATCCTGGCAGAAAAGTGTAGTTTTTGGTATTTTCTTTCTGGGTTGCTTTTGTAATTTTGTTTTGATGATGTGTTTGGTGAGAGAGATTGGGACGTTGAAGATTGATGGGTTTTTGCAGATAAAGAGAGAGATTGGGACGTTGAAGCTTTTGAAGCATCCGAACGTGGTCAGATTACATGAGGTAAGTTAGTTTTTTTTTCATTGAGGTCAAAGGGTTTTTTTTGCTTTCTTTATCTGGATTATTCTGCATTAATGGTTGCTGTTTTATATGAATGAATTTGTTATTATAGTCTAGGGTTTTTTAAGCCTTTACACCTGGGGTAAGGCTTTTTTTATTCCTTTTCTCATGTGGAATTCCCAATATCTGCACTTGTTTGCGGATTTGATGCCAAACAAATTGTAGTATCTTAGTGGAATGTTTGTTTCTGAAATTTCTTAGCATATTGCTATTTTTTAATAAAGAAACTTTCCAATTTCCTATTGGACATTCTCTAGTCCGGCGACCAAAAAAACATGGGTCCCACCTTATTTGGGTGATGCAAAACATTCATTTGATGGGCCCTGCATAGAGAGGGTGTCCACAAAAAATCAGCTGCATAGGATCATCCCAACCCTGTGATTTGTGGAGCTTAAAATGGACGGCTATAAATCGGCACAAATCTGTTCATTTTTTAGCTCCACAAATTGAAGGGTTAAGATGATCCTATGAAGCTGATTTTTTGTGGACACCCTATCTATGGTGGGGCCTATCAAATAAATGCTTTAGATCACCACAAAAAATGTGGGACCCAAGTGTTTTTGGTCGCCGGACTAGAGAATGATCTCTAGTCGGCAGACTAGAAACACTTCTCTCTCTCTCTCTCTCTCTATATATATATATATATATATATATATATATATAGAGAGAGAGAGAGAGAGAGAGAGAGAAGACGGTTCCTACACACATGTACATATGAGAAAACGGTTCCTACACATATGTGTAGATAAGTTATCTACACACTAGCTTAAAATACAGTGGGGGCCACATTATTTGGGTGATCCAAACTATTCATTTTAAAGGCCCTCACATAAATAGGGTGTCCACAAAAAATCAGATCCATACGATCATTGTAACCATTCGAACTGTGGAGGCAAAAAATGGACTAATTTGTGAAGGTTTAAAGACATCCATTTTACCTCCACAAATCGTAGGGTTGGGATGATCCTATGGGTCTGATTTTTTGTAGACACCCTATCTATGTGAGGGCCTTTAAAATGGATGGCTTGGATCACCCAAACAATGTAGGCCCCCACTGTATTTTAAGCTAGTGTGTAGAGCTCTACACATGTGTAGGAACCGTTTTCTCTCTCTCTCTCTCTCTCTCTCTCTATATATATATATATATATATATATATATATATATATATATATATATGTTGTTATTTTTATTTATTTTTGGTTGTGGGCTTGGAGTTATCCTCACCTTACCTTATTAAATCTATGAAAAAAACTTTTAGTCTTGGGTTAAGGAGGCAATGGGCCCAACCATGTGCATATAATTTCATATGTGGCCCCCCTTGGCCTCCAAGTTGAAGTTGTAACTTTTGTCTTTTTGTTGTAATCTATAACTGAAGTTGGATGCTTGTTTAGGGTTCATTTGGATGCAAGAGGAATGCTTCAATAATGGCCCTACTATAGCATAATGGGTCTCACCTTTGATTGATCCAAACCAGTGTTTCAAAATGCAGCTGTGAGCCAAAACCCTGCCAAAGGCAAATCCTAGTTGAGTCGACCACACTACTTGGTCAGTGCAACCAAGTACTCAGTTGACGTGGTCATAACTTGGGTGAGTCAAAGGAGTTTTGATTGGCTTTGTAGGACAAAGCACCGACTCAGCAAAGAACTCGGCCAAGCTGATGATCCAAACATTACACTTGATATGCCTTGTTTTTATATCTCCTATAGCCTAAAATTCAGACCAATATCCAATCCTAACATCCAATAGTATATAATATTTTGTTGTTGAACATGAATGGTCAAGACCTACATAGAAGTGACGGTTCACATTCAGCGACAAACAACACACATTATTGGATGTTACGGTTGCGTGATCGACACGATTTTTTGGCCATAGGAGATCCAAATTGAGGGCTATCAAATGAACTGTTTGGATCAATCAAAGGTGGTGGCACCCACTATGCTAGTGGGACACCACATTGTTTTACAATGAGGTTGTGTCCTACTGAAACACTCCTCTTGGAAGTAAACCCAAACTGCAATTCTGGGTTGCAATTCAGTTGCAACACACATCAATTCTTTGTTGCTGAATCTTTCAATGTGTGAATAATTGTTGATAGCCTCCCATATTTCTAGATAGCCATCAAATTGAATTACCAGCCCCATGAAAAGGAAGACAGGTTCCTGTTGAAAAAAGGCTGCATCACTAGAAAATGGATGTTGTATCAGTGTCTGACACAAATTTTAGGCATGAGAGGTATCCGTAGTATATCCATGCCATATCTATCCCATTACTTTGGAACTTAGGCTTATGGCTTGGAACTTATTTTTATTTTTTTCTGGTCAATTTGATGGGCAAGTCAATTTTTAACATCTCTTGGGTTTATGGCCTTTCTAGTGTGTAATGTGTTGGATTCTTGATGTTTATTAGTATATTGATTGATGCTGTTTGACATTTTTTTTACATCTGCCTTGCCATTTGCCGCTAGATCTCAATTGTTTGCTATTGTAAATGCTCACTTGCAGGTCATAGCAAGCAAAACTAAGATTTATATGATCCTAGAATACGTGACTGGCGGTGAATTATTCGACAAAATTGTAAGGAGCTTGTGTGTTCATCGCTAATGAAGATTTACCCATTGCCTTTGTATTTACTTTCCTTGGCATTCACTTTCATCTAATATTTGTCTTAGACATTAAATAAATCTCTTTGTTTGTTTGTTTGGTGTCTTAGTCAATTAAGGGTAGGGTGACCGAAAGTGAAGGCAGGAAGCTTTTCCAGCAACTAATTGATGGTGTGAGCTATTGTCATGACAACGGTGTCTTTCATAGAGATCTAAAGGTACTCAACACTCCTTTAAACTTTCAAAGATAATAAAATGACTGAGTTGAGATGAGTTATCTTGATGCAAATGAGTTCCCTTGTGAATCTCCAACTTGTTTGTTCTCCCCCATTTCACCAAACACATTTTTTCTAGAACATGGACACAGGAGATGATTCTTGACTAAACCAGTAATGTTTTCAATTCTTTCTAATTAGTTTTTATCATTTTTCTTCACTGTTATGCATATTTTTTTGGCAGCTGGAGAATGTTCTTGTTGATGCAAAAGGAAATATAAAGATATCTGATTTCGGCCTCAGTGCTTTACCACAACATTTTAGGGTACAAAACATATAATTAAAACTTATAGTTCATAGAGTGACTTGCTTGTGATTTACATTTGATACATTGAGATTGGGTACTTGTCTCACTTATACTCTGTTTATGATCTTTGAATTTTAGGATGACGGGCTACTGCATACAACCTGTGGCAGTCCTAACTATGTTGCTCCTGAGGTGAAAATGGACATCATTTTGGACATATACTTTGTTTATGATCTTTGGTTGCATATATAGCTGATACACATACTTTGGACACTGCCTATAGGTTCTTGCCAACAGAGGGTATGATGGTGCCACATCAGATCTCTGGTCGTGCGGTGTTATCTTTTATGTTGTTCTTACAGGCTACCTCCCATTCGACGACAGAAATCTTGCTGTCCTTTATCAGAAGGTACGGAGCAGTCACTCCTCCTTGATCAATGGCTCCTGCACTATAATAGCAAATACACTGCCATTAAAAAGATAGCTTAGAAACAAAGATAAAATGGAATTCACAGATCCTGATCATGTAATGCTTGTTCAAATGAAGGATCCTTTCTGATCTTCTGAACTTTAACAAGTTTACAGTCATAAACTTCATGGCCTAATTTGGATCAGTGTGAAAGGATTCCATCTCTCACTGTAAAAAGCTACAGTTTCCAACTTGTGAGATTGGTATTATGAGTACTGTTTTAAATCGGTTTTAGGCAATACTCTTGGAGGTAATGATGGGTAACTCTCACTGTAAAAAGCTACAGTTACCAACTTGTGAGATGGGTATTCTGAGTATTGTTTTAAATTGGTTCTAGGCAATGCTCTTTGGAGGTAATGATGGCTATGTTTCATATCCGGAATATGGAATACTAAATAGACTCTATAAAAACTTTGTTGGATTGTTGAACTTTGATGACTATCCCATTTAAGTTCTTGGGAGTTTCTAAATCATAAACTGGACTTTGACGGGTATTTCTGCATTGGAATTTCAATGACATTGCTTGTAACGGGCTTCTTGGTAATGGCCATCTTTACTGGTCCAGATCTTCAAGGGGGATTTCCAGATCCCAAAATGGCTCTCTCCTGCTGCTCGGAACTTGATCCGGAAAATTCTTGATCCAAATCCAAGAACTCGGATAACTATGTCCGAAATCAAAGGAGACGAATGGTTCAAGAAAGATTATACTCCCGCAAATCCTGACGATGAGGAAGACACACACATCGACGTTGAAGCATTGTCGATCCAAGAGGTACTAAAATTTCTCTGCTAACCTGGCCTCTGATGGTAGTTTCTATTGAATATCTGTTAATTTACCTTTACCTTTAAATCTTTCTTTGATGCAGCCAGCTGAGGCAGATAGGCATGGAGATGCACCCACCCTCATCAATGCCTTTGAGCTGATTGGAATGTCTTCATGTCTTGATCTTTCTGGATTCTTTGAGAAAGAGGTTAGTGAACACTTCTCTAGATCTTTCTATTTTATTAGTACCACACTCCCTGTGGTAAATCAAATTCACTCCAATTATTGGCATTGTTTGGCACTTCGAAGATTAAGAATTAGTAAGAACATATCTTGTGTGAAATGTTCATACCAAATTACAATTGATATCACAGTCCCTGTGGCAAATCAAATTCACTCCAATTATTGGCAGTGTTTGGCACTTCAAAGATTAAGAATTAGTAAGAACATATCTCAGATATGATATCTGGTGTGAAATGTTCATACCAAATTACAGTTGACATGCAGCAATTCAGTGCTCCTCATTTCTCTACTGATCATTTCTATCTAATAATGACAAATCCATGGTTACAAGGAAAATTTTATTGAGCCTTTTTTCCCAACTTTTAATAAGCGCAGGATGCCTCTGAAAGGAAGATCAGGTTCACTTCGACTTACAGCCCAAAAGATTTGATTGAGAGGATTGAAGACATTGTTATCGAAATGGGATTACGTGTCCAGAAAAGGAATGGCAAGGTCAGTATGGTAATAGAACTTATTCTCGGACACTTATTCAACCCAAGTAGTCTCCTAGTAGTTTCAAACTCTACGTGCAATCAAAGAGAGTATTTTGCTGATGTGGCAGCCAAAAAACACATAAAATCCTTACAAAACCCAGAATATTGTGCAACCAAACAGAACCTAAAGCTGACGCTCATTTAACTTAAAAAATAAAAATGAAACATGAAGAATGAAAATTGCAGAGCATCCAATCCTACCCAAAATGTTTTTTCATCTCCATCCCACCCTTGTCTCAACATATATTTTATAGCATGATCTGTATGAATTAGGAGAGTTTGTGCACCTTTCAACGAGCTTGGACTGTGTACATAAGAACTATTTTTGCCTTTATTTTTCAGCTAAAGGTGATACAGGAGCATAAAGGTTCGAAGAGCCCTGGTAGCTTTTCAGTTGCTGCAGAGGTAAACATTATAAATTTAGATGCTCCTGTTTCTCTTGGAAATATTCACTTTCGCTGTAAACTTTAATTTTGGATTCTGATGTGTATTATATCTCTATCATCATCGTGGTTAACTGATACTCATTTACTGATTATTAACCTTATGAAATTCTTGCAGGTGTTTGAGCTAAACCCATCTCTTTATGTAGTGGAACTAAGAAAATCTTACGGTGATTCTTCATTGTATAGACAGGTAGTTCTTCCTATCAGATTATTACACTGCCCTCATTCTTTTTGTTCTCTATGGAAGAAAGTTTTTTTTTTTTCTTTTTTTTTTTCTTTTTGAAATGTTTTGACATAGAAGTGATCTTACCAAAAAAAAAAGGCAGGTCTTCCTGTCAGATTATTACCATGCCCTCATTCATTTAATTTTTTCTCAATGCTAGAAATTTTTTTGTAATGTTTTAACATAGAAGTGATCTTACTTTAACAAAAAAAAGGCAGTTCTTCCTGTCAGATTATTACCATGCCCTTATTCATTTATTTATTCTCTATGCTAGAAATTTTTTTGTAATGTTTTAACATAGAATTGATCTTAACAAAAAGAACAGAGAAGTGATAATTCAAAAACATGTCACTGAAGAACCATTACTCTCTGGCGACAATGAAAGCATTGATAATTCAAAAACATGTCACTGAAGAACCATTACTCTCTGGCGACAATGAAAGCATTCCTTCACGAATTAAGTGACTTTTGAATAATAAAAAAGGGGAAATGATATATGTGCCAAAGTGTTTCGATAAACAAGCGCTCCACTTGTTTGTCATGTAGTATTTAAAGGGTTGTCAGAGGATGTTACGGTTCTCAAAAAGCTCTTTAAACCCTTTAAATACTACACGGCAAACAAGTGGAGCGCATGGTTATCGAAACACTTGTCGCAGATATCATTTCCCTAAAAAAACACTTTGATAATACAACAATCATGATAATATTTTGAAAATATTCAACATCCTTATTTTAAATGATTATTATAGGAATCACAATAATCTAATAAGATATATGAATATTGGGTCTGTGCAGTTGTGTACTAAGCTATCGAATGATCTGGGCATCGGCCGAGGCCAACAGCTTTTGACTACACAAGCATGTGTGTGAAAATTGGAGCCATGCTAGCTGTTTAGAAAGCTATTGAATGATCCGAACATCCGCTGAAGCCAACTCTCGAAGACAGAAGTGATTGGTGCATACCGGATTAGAGGTCACCATAGGTGAAAGATCTATAAGTGCAGTTTAATTTCTGCATTTTTTAATTATAATTGAGATCAAGAAAAGATGTAAGATATGTTTTTTCAAAAAAACAAAAAATAGTTAAGTTGTACATAATTCTCTCAGTATGTACATTACAAAGCTCAAGAATGGAGCCAGAATATGATATTCACATAATACAAGTTACTAAATTGATTATATTTACATATCGTGATGTGGAATTGATTTTGTATAATGACTAATCCCTCATTGGGCATGTTCTTAGAAAAACCACAGTACACAATGCAGGGAAAGAATACAAACAACACCAATCCCATGGCCCCAGTAACCACTACAGACACGATTGTTAGACTAAGTTCAAATTCCTCGCACCATTGTTGATAGAATGCCACTGTTACACCAATAAATAGTACTAAAAATGGAGATTTTATATGGTGGCCGACCGTGTAACAACAGGGGCGGGAAGCCCATCCTCGATTTTTTATCCAACAGCAGCCCCTTTTTTTGACTTTTTAGGGTGCTACTGTTAGATCAAATATCAAGGGTGGCATTCCCGCCCTTGTTGGTGCACGGTCGGCCACCATATAATTTCTCATAAAAATGTGCATGAAAACACCAGCATTAACGCAGCCTAGGGCCTACTCTAAGGGTTGCGGTGCTATCTTCCATGGTGCAACCTTCTAAGGAATACTTCTCTGCCTCGAGTCAAAGTTCCATAGAATGGGACGTGGGTGAGGGAGATGGGACCCTTACAAGCCTTTTCTTTTCTGCGCAGACAAACCCGTGTGGCACCCCAACATACACATTTGCTAAGGCCACCCTTGATCCTTTGCAAGGCCCTGAAGGCTCTACATGCTCAACGCTTCTTCGGACCCTTGCATATTCTTACGATCTCCTAGCCCTACACCGTGCTCTGGGGAATACTTCTCTGCGGTCTCGAGCCAAAGTTCCATAGAATGATTGCTTTATGCAAAAATGCCTAGCAAATCCCTATTTCAAAACATACTATAAACAACAAACAATATTTCATTTTCTTGCTTTTTGTTTCAAAGAACTCTCTCTCTCTCTCTCTCTCTCTCTCTCTCTCTCTCTCTCTCTCTCTCTACCTAAAGCCACAATTCCATATAACATAAGAAGGACATATTACAGATGATGGTCTGATTCGAAATGGATCATGGCTTAGACTCAAAAAGTAGGATCCAAAATGCACTTTGAAAAAGATTTGACCGATATGGGATTCGAACGAATCATGACCAAGACATAGGTGGATCTGACATCTACTGCTCTGTTTGGTTGCCCATTTTGGGGGGATTGTAGGAGTTTCAAACGCTTGAGATCTTCCAAAGATCTCCCAAAAGCATGTTTGATTGCCATTTAGCCCTTTGACCACTAGACAACTTCTAGACATTATTATTACTTTTTATCCTACGTGGCGCCTACGTGGTGGAGATGCCCCCCCGCCCCCCCCAATCTTCTCCCCAAATTTAAGGAGAAGATCTCATGAAGTTCATGTCTTATTCTCTTTTCTCTCTTCCCGTCTCTTCCCTTTCTCTCTCTTCCACCCTCTATTTTGGTAATGGCACCCCTACATCTTCCTTATCGTCTCACGGGTTGCCGCGCAACCAAACACACCTGTCAATCTTCCACTATTCTTCTCCCAATCTAATCTTCTTGTCTTCTCCCCTTTGACTTTTTCTTCTCCTAATCCCCCACCCAACTTCTAGCAACCAAACAGAGCAGTAGAGATCTGGTGACACCTCTAGTTCTGGAGTACCTAATTTTAGAAGAGTAAATTCAAGAAAGGAGTGTCATTATCAAATATGTGAATGCCAATATCATTTTCCTTTTAGAGAGAATGAAGTTGGTGAAGTGCGTACATTGGGTAGTAGTAGCAGTAGCACAGCAAGTCACAAAGTGGGAGGATTTTTATTGGTGCCTAAACGTGTACTACACCTGCGTCCTACCATTTTAGAGGAAGTACCAAACAAGCTCTCTCTCTCTCTCTCTATTTTAGAGGAAGTACCAAACATGCTCTCTCTCTCAATAAATATATATATACAGTACAATGTTCAAGAGTAAAATGACAAATAACAAGCACACTTTGGGAAATAGTGAAATGTGGAGGAAAGCAGAAGAAGCGGGCAATAGGAAAGGTTATTTTTGGGAGAAGAAGGTTAAAATGGTAAAGATGAAAATTGTATGGAGCGCAGGCAGGGAAAAGGCTGAGCATGGGATGGATCACCAATAGATATTCTGTTGTTGGCCCTCCCCTGCACTGCCTCTTCCCGCTCTTCTTTTACCATTTTCCCTTTTATACCCCCTCCTCTCACTGTACTACTCTCTTTACCATTTTACCCTTTTTACTCTCTCTCTCTCTCTCTCTCTCTCTCTATATATATATATATATATATATATATATATATATATATATATATATATATATATATATATATATATATATATATATATATAGAGAGAGAGAGAGAGAGAGAGTAGCTCCCTTTTGGCTTCTATTTGGTTGCACAGCATAGACTCGGGGAGTAGTGAAATAAGTAGTCAACGGTGACGAGACAAGCATTGGATTTGCCTGGAGCTTTCCTCGGAGAATAGTGGTAAGTAATGTTGTCAACCTCGTGTAGTAGTGGTAGAGGGTGTCATTACGAATATATATATATATATATATATATATATGAGGAAAGTGAAGCTACACCGCCATTGTATTTTAAGCCGGCGGTGTAGCTAAGTTAGCTCCACCGGCGGTGTAGCTTCACTCTCTCTCTCTCTCTCTTTATATATATATATATATATATATATATATATATATATATATATATATATATATATATATATATATATATATATATATAGAGAGAGAGAGAGAGCATCATTCCCAAGAAATCCAAGCAAAATTCAACTTTTTTAGTTTTGGGCTTGGATATTATAGGGAGGAGATCAAGTTGCCACATCACTAGACATGCAATAATTAACCAAGAGACATCCCTGGGAATCTTCAGGGATTTCAATGCTATATTTGAAACCAAACAAGGAGTTTTGCTGATGTAGCACCAAAATGCCAAGAAAAACCCTAAGCCATGCCGCTTTTGTTTGTCTTTTCCTAAAATTCGATGCTTTTTCACTCTCTTCTTTGTCATTCCCGAGAAATGACTTCATTTTCAGGAAAAGATACACCAAAAGAGGTGGAAATGCTGGGTCGAGGGGTGGAATTATGGTTCTCCTTTCTTATTCGCGACACTATCAAATATATTTGATTTTGCTTAAATGTGAAAACCATCAAGGTTAGAGATTATGTTCTTTGTTGAATATTATCATTGGAGCTCTTTTAAGATGACATCACTCCCCTTTGGAACTTACACCCATTGGGTTCCAAAGGAAAAGGCTCCTTCATATTCCTTTACCATTATAAGTTCCCAAGCTTCCAATGTTGTTAGATTTTAGTAGCCAAAATGCATTTTAATTTACTTTACAAAAAAAAAAAAAAAATGGCTGACTGCAATTTAGTAAAACTATTTTATCTTTGCAAGTAACCCTCCCATTATGGATCCCAGAGTTCAAATGTATGTTTCTCAACATTTTCGCATTTCTATTTTCAGTAAACATTTCTAACCACTGACTATTCCCTTCACAAATGTTGGGATGGAATTCTTTTACTTAACAAACTGCCACACACACACACCCTCCCATTATGGATCCCAGAGTTCAAATGTATGTTTCTCAACATTTTCGCATTTCTATTTTCAGTAAACATTTCTAACCACTGTCTATTCCCTTAACAAATGTTGGGATGGACACACACACACACATACAATATTGTGATCTCTGTTCATTTTTTTCGCCTTCTCTTATGCAAGCTTGAAGACGGTAACAATGGCTTTGAGAATCTTCCATTCATTTTATCTCCAATTGAAAAAACAGCCTGTGTATGAAGAGGTTATTGAAGGATCAGAGACATAGACAAAAGAAGTTAGTGAGGAATCAGAAATACAGACACCATAGAACACTTTAATACAAAAACAACAACACCACACATAATGTCAAAAATAACAGATGCCCAAGTTTAATTCACCTAATGAGGAGAACAGGTTCAGTGCAATCACAAGAAGGGAATAATGGCAACACAGGGTGTTCATTTCAGAAGCTTTGATTAATTGCATGTTGATTACCATGTATTCAAATTTAAAAGCATTTATTGTTTTAGGATAGACACCCGGCATGTTTATATTCATAGTCATTTATGGACTGCCCAATGGGTTCATGTTACATTTATTCTTTTGAATTGGCGAATTACCCATGTTCATCACGTGTCGAATTCCAATAGTTCAGGATTCTTGGTGGTACTTTAGATCTCTTTTATATTTTTTATGAATATTACTACTATAACTTTACAATAACTTTACAATTATCGAATGTTTTCAATTTTATCCAACCTAATTATAAGTTTTTATATGGAAACAAAATATTATATTTGCTTTATCAACTTAAATTTTCAATATATTACTATTTATAACCATATTATTATTAGCAATCATTAAAATTTGAGAATTGAGTAAAATATTTTGGCGAATCTACGAATCTTTCTTTTTGAGGTTTGCCGAATCCAGCACTTAGTATCCGTGTCGGATTCCGATACTTGTACCCGTACTGATGCAAAATAGGTTATGTGTGCGCCCCATGTACATCAATTGCTAACATGTATCTGTTTTCTACGATGTTCCTCCTAAAAAATGATTTAAACTCAAGACTGATTCTCGAATGTTATTTTCTTCTTTGACGTTAGATAATTGATCAAAAGATACCTAAGTTAGGCAATTTACAAAACTGTTGTCTCATATATGAAATTGAGTACTGTTCTGGCTTTGATTGGTAGAGCCTCTATGAAGCAGAAACCTAGAAAACCCACAGAAGCAGATGTAAAAATGTAGGAAAAATCCAAGAAGATGAACCTGAACAGGAAGAAACACAGAGAACAGAGTTTCAATGATGAATTAATTGACAACAACTTATTACTACAACTATCTAGATGAATTTCATCTCCACCATTATTCCAGGCAGTTAATTATTTTCACCTCTTTAGCTTCACATCATTCCACTTTCTAGGAGGCACCACGGAAGTCGCAATGAGTATCATGCCAAGAAATATGGTTCATCTGTTTAAAGTTGAAAAATAATAAGAGCTCATGCTGCTAGTTTTTACTGTCATTTCTATTTCATAATTGACACGGAAAGACTCAAATAAATTCTTTCCATTGAAACTATTTTTTTTTCACATGGGATGAGAACAGAACAACAGCAAGAGTTTGTGTATCTTCTTTGCTCGAACTGAATGTCAATAAGTAATGTATGGGGATGTGCCCATCTTTTTTACTTCACAGACAAAGTGTTACTCAGATTTCGGTGTCCTTAATGGAAAGTTATTTTGCAGGAAGATTTTCACATCAGTGAGTCAGTCACTCTGAGTTCATTTAACAATTCAGCACATCAATGACATGATTGTGAATTGTGAATGGTGATGATACATAAAGTGAATCATAATCTTGCAAAGGGAGTGTATGAAATAATTTGGAAGTTTCGTGTTTCACTGGAACTTCAGACTAAGAACACTGCATCTTTAGCATCTGGAAGAGAGACTTGGATTTCCTGTTTAAGCAAGAAGTCATTCTACTTTGGAAAAATTCCATACCAACATTAAGTTCTCAATTTGACCATTTGGAGAACATATTCTAACAAATGGTTGGCACATGTTTTCCAAGACTTAATTCTCAAACTAAATGAGTAAACCTCCCTTTGTCATGGTTCTAAAGCCAAAATGTGCATAAAAATGAGCCCACTCACATGGGCGTGGCAATCAAGGAAGGGAGAATTGAGGCATATCTAATACAGTCTCCACTGTCCACAAGTACTGTTTTTCACATTCGCCATGCCCAATGGTAGCTCTAAAGCCCGATAGGCGCATTAATCTAGGCATGTAAACAGAGATACACTTAATGGCTAAGCTACAGGTTGGGATAGCATAATTTACCATATTAGTCGGTGCATACTCTCGCATGGAGAAGTATTCTTTCTGAAAGAACACTTGGTGCCATTATGCGAAAGAACACACTAGAGCACTGAGGGATCGAAACATGTTTTCCAACAAGTTTAGCTCATCAGAAGAATAATGTAGCTGCATTAGCTTGTAATTTAGTCTAGTTGGGTTCATGGATCAGAACTATGGGTATTAATTTAATGAACAAACAATGTGAAAACAGACCTAGATCTTTTTCATGATCAAATTTGATCAACTGACTTTTAATACCGACCAAGAAAGCCACTTTCTTGCTTCTCCAACATTCTGTTACTAGAATGGTGTTCCAAAGGTTTAAGATCTGCCCAAACCAAATGTTCCCCAATTTCATCTCTTTTATTTCCTTTCTTATGCCTTTCCAGGCTATCTGGTTTTTCATGATTTTTTATCATCTGCATATATTTGTCATGCAATTTGTGAATGATAACCAGTTCAAGCTTGAAAGTATAAGAGCTGCAAAAACAACATAAACTACAAGTTCATGCAATATGTTGACAGAAACTACACTTTGAGATAATTCGAAAAAACAAATATAGACATTAATCACTCCACTTCGCTAGGCAGTTTCCTGACTATGCATAACAACATAAACTCCCATCTCTCTATCTTCTAATATGGAAGGTAATTTGGAAGTGAAACAATGAATGGAATCCAAGCATATGACTAAACATGGTTCATCGGCTTTTCAAATGGAACTAATCATATAAGTTCTAAATTCATATCCCTTAATGAATAACAATCAATTCTAACAGGAATGGAATCATTTTTAGTTTCACTAGAAAAAGGAAGCCATCTCACAAATAATTGCACAAAAAGTGTAACAAATTTATATAACGGGATTGCAAAAACCTGGAGAATTACATGTGCACAAGCTATATTTCAATGTTAACAAATCAGTGGAAGATTTAACCCTTGGGCTGGCCAATTAGAATCAACAGAAATGCTCGAATAGACCATTAAAAGCCAATTGATGAAATTATAAAATGGTGCAAATTCTAATACTAACAACTGATAAATAATAATATGGAGGAAATGTATGTGAATGTTGGATCCTCATCATCTCTAAAACGAAAAGAATAAAAAAATCAAATTAAAAAAGTGTAAAGTATAAATAGTAAGAAGAGAAAAGTTCAAGGCCATGGGTTTCAATACACCAGTGACATGAGCAAAGAGATGTATGAAGGTGTCGAAAAGTAAATAGTACCAATACTTCCATCAAAGTAAACAAGTGGTGGAGGGACCCCCTCCTTGTGTGAAGATCTCAGGTCCTAGTCCCTGCCTCCCTGGCTGTCAGGTTTCAGTCTGCCTTATCAGACTTAAGTAACCAACACAAAAGGAAAAAGAAGAAGAAAACAAGAAAACTTAAGGAAGAGAATACGAATATCTAGCCCTGTTTGTTTTGGATTTTGTGAATTGATTTTGAGTCCAAAACTGATTATTGGACTCAAAATCAATTACAAAATCCAAAATTAACAGGGAGAAGTTGCTTCTTTTCACTAGTGGTGATGGCCCCGAATTCCAATATTAGGGGCAGGAATTCCATCCTTACTCACTTATATATAAAAGAACATAAATTAAAACTAAAGACAAAGGCAAAGCTCTTTCATGTATATTTCGATATAGAATTGAAATTTACTGACTTCCCCAAACAGCATTATTGAGTGAAGAAGCCTTTAACAGCACCTCCTTAACAGACAAATGATTTAGATTGAAAACCTTCAGATTCAGTTGTAAGAGAAACAAAGTGCTGTGGACTATTACCAAAACTAGCAGAAGGCAAAGGAAATTCAGCTAAACAAATAGAACTAAAACACCAGAGGAAACAAATTCCATCAAATATCCAATAAGTCTAGAAAGCCCATCACACCAAAGGTAAACAACAAAAGATGTGATGGGCTTTCTACACTTATTTGATATTTGATGGAATTGGCTACCTCTGGTGTGGACTATTACCAAAAATAGTAGAAGGCAAAGGAAGTTTAGCTGAACAAATAGAACTAAAACATCACACCAGAGGTAAACAACAAAAGAATCTCCCAAAAAAAATCCAATAAGCCTAGAAAGCCCATCACACCAGAGGTAAACAACAAAAGAACCTACCCAAAAACAAACACAAAAGAGAGGCCTGCCACATAACAAGAATCAAATTCAAATTCTTTCTAATAATTAAGGGAGATGACATACTTTTGATCTTCATCAGTCCAAGACATGGAATGAGTGCAGTCAACTTGGAGATGAAACTCTATTTCTCCTAATCGTTTGTCTAGTTTACCAGATTCAATGCACTTCAAATCCTCCACAAGTTTCCCATAGTGTTTTTTGACCTCCTCTTCACTCTTTCCTCCAACCATGGTTGCAATCATGCTCCACCTATCTGGGTCTTGTTCCTCAACAACAGCCAAAGCCAGTTCAAACAACTTGTTCTCCTTCCAGCTCCAGCCTGAAAATATGCCTAGAAAATCTTCCATATCAGCACAACCAAACTTCTAAATTTTTCCAGAGAGAAAACAGAAGTGACCAATATTCACATTCTAGTGTATGTTGCAAAGAATACAAGAACCTTCCTCCATCTTAGATTTATGTTGAATACATTTCAGAGAAGTTCCCTTTAGAAATATCTCTCTTCTGAGTCTTGGTTCTCACCTTTAGACTACAAGTCTACCCATATTAAAAAAATGAAGAACAATAAGAAAGATAAAATATAGCAAACCTACATCAGAATCCAAGCCTATTGGCCAAAAGAGCAAAAATAACAAAAAACCCAACTTGCCCAAAATCTCATTAACTATAGAAAACCCACATCAGAGTCCAAGCCTTTTTGGCCAAAACAGCAAAAAATTACAAAAACCCAACTTGCCCAAAATCTCATTTTTAAATTCTGCCAATACCCGGTATCTGATTTCAATATTTCTTGCAAAGATTCCAGCAGCTCTCAGATCCCAAACTACAATACGACAAAAGTGCAAGACACCCATGTTTTATAATGACAAATAGATCCCACATATAACTTTGGGCCTTTGGCTACTGATATTGGCACTACCATGTTTTAATAATTGCTTGTCATTTTCTTTTTTAATTGTCTTCTGGGAGCTTTTGGGAACTCTAATAACCTTTGATGTCGGTTTCAATGATAAAGGACAAGATGAGTTTGTGCAGTTATAAAAAATGGTTATCTCCTATAGCAATTTTATCGCGACATTTTAATTAAATGACAAAATCCTGAACTAATCCTGAGAATTTAAAAAATATAGTGATATTTCATTTACTGTGATAATGTCATGATATTTTTATTTTATCGTTTTTCGATATAAACATGAAAAAAATAAAAAAATCAATATATCCCGAGATTTTTCCCTGCCGAGAAATTCCTATATTTGCAACTTTAGGTACTGCCTACATCAATAGCCACATGACTAAACTTTGCTATTCAAATTTTGGAAAAAGATGCAGACTGAATGAAACAATTCAATCCCACATGACTAACCAATATTGTCAATTTTCTTAATCCAATGTGATCAGCTACACTGAACTCGAATGATTTCAATTGTGGCTGTTACATCTAACAGTTCCATGTGGTGCCCACTACATCCTGATAAGATGGGTCTTTGTAATCGCCTCAAAATTTAATCTTACGCCCTGTTCATTTTGGATTTTGAGAGTTCATTTTTAGTCCAAAACTGATTATCGGACTCGAACGTCATTTTCAAAAAAAAAGAGAGAGAGAGAGAGAGATTATTGGACTCAAACGCAATTTTGAGTCCAATAATCAGTTTTTGGACTCAAACTGATTCTCAAAATCCAAAATGAACAGGGCCCATGTGATATTTAAAATTGCTTAATCGACGCAAAATAAGAAGCCTTGCCAAACACACCCTCAATAGTTTAAGAAGCAGCTTTGGCTTTGAGTATTTGAAACTAAGATTATTTTAAGTTGATTGTATTTGCAAATGGGGGCATTAAGACCGCTTTGGAAGCCATTAACTATAAAATTTCTAAAATTATTGGAGTTAAGCTTCAAGAGAGTAGAATTCTTAGATAGATTATTACAGGAATTGGCTACCCTGCTTGTAATCTTGACATGATCTTTGACTCGTGCCCAATACCCACCACTTTTCTGTTCATTTTTAATACTCATAAGAAAAAAACATGATGATAGCGAGGATATCCAATGATAAAATAAAACCTTGCTCTGTTATCCCTACGGAGAACAACACCCATCACAACTATTATTTGCAAATAATCATATTTAAATTTAAACGTGTTCCCATATAAGACAATATGCAAGTAATTTTCTTAGAGGTATCCATAGATAATAAACGTGTTCCCATATAAGACAATATGCTAGTAAATTTCTCACTTAATCTCATTTAGTGAGAAACAAGCACAAATCTCAGTTCTCTCAAGGGCATAAAAGGATTTGAGAAGTACATGAGAGAACAAATTAGTCTTGTTAAGCATATCCATGATAATATTCTTAATTTTGGGAGTTCTTATCACTCTAGAACATACTACACAATTTAATAATAAGGTAGTTTATAGAATCCAATGCAAATATTTGTCCATATCCAAACTATATCACAATTATTTAAAGAGATGGCTGATTTGCAAGTTGCATGAGCCTTGTTTTTTTATATTCTTGTGATGCAAGAACCTGTCCCTACTAGATGATTTTTCTTAGGCTCTGTTCGCTTGTTTTCCCGGGAAAGGAAAAGAAAAGGTTTCCCGAGAATCTGACGTGGCATTAGGAAAAGAAATCCAGAGAAACTGTGTAGGAAAAGGTTCCCCGCGCTTGTTCACGTGCGCAAGAACTGTGCAGGAAAAGGTTTCCCGAGAAACTGCTTGCCTACCTTTTTTCACTAATTTTTCCGGGAAAGCAAATCAGACCAAAATAGTGGGATTTGGTTTCCCACACTTGTGAAAAAAGAGACATTTCCACATCATTCTTGGCAATTTCCATGTCATTATTTGACATTTTCTACCTAGGCTTGTTAGTTGTTACTTTCTCAGGAAAGCAATTGAACACCAGAATTCTGTATTCTCAAGGAAAAAAGAGGCTGTTTTTCAGGGATTTGCTTTCCCGGGAACGCAAGTGAACAGAGCTTAGAGTTATTATACAATGAAATATATTATGGAGGGCAAAATTATAGGTGGGTCCCACCTATTCTATGATCCAGACCATTCATTTGCTAGGCCTGGTATATGTCACAAAAATTTGTTCCATTAGACTATCCAAACCCTAAGATTTGTGGAGACATTCTCTTTTCTTTTTTCTTTTTTTTTTGATGACGTAGGGTGTCCCCACCCCACTTTGTAGAGTGGGACTAATTCCCTCCAAACCCTAAGGCTCTGTTCACTTGTTTTCCCGGGAAAGGAAAAGAAAATGTCTCCCGAGAACTTGACGTGGCATTAGGAAAAGAAATCCGGGGAAACTATGTAGGAAAAGGTTTCCCGAGAAACTGCTTGCCCACCTTTTTTCACTAGTTTTCCTGGGAAAGCAAATCCGACCAAAATAGTGGGATTTGGTTTCCCACACTTGTGAGAAAAGAGACATTTCCACATCATTTTTGGCAATTTCCATGTCATTATTTGACATTTTCCACCTAGGCTTGTTACTTTCTCAGGAAAGCAAGTGAACACTAGAATTTTGTCTTGTTAAGGAAAAAAGATGCTGTTTTCCAGGAATTTGCTTTCTCGGGAACGCAAGTGAACAGAGCCTAAGATTTGTGGAGACTTTCTTTGTGAATGTGGATAGTTGCCTTCTTATTTTCCAATTATTTGCTTGGAGTTTTATGATACTTTGGGACTTCTTTGGGCCACCGAAAAAAATACATTCGCCCCTTTTCTTTACTTGGGACAGCCAGCAACGGTGTCCGTTTCAATCAGGAGCGTTGAATCCTTCCAGTGGGAAGTACATTAGTTCCCATCAAAGCAGGCGGATGAGGGGATTTTTGGGTGCGAATTAATCAGCGCCCTTGCAATTATAACCCTCCAATTTGAGGTTATTTTCACACATATTTCTTTTCATTTTTTTTTTGAACTCTGAACTGTTCAGTTTACAGGCTATAATATGAACGGTCAGTATCATCCAAAAGAGTTTTTTGGGGATGGCCTATCGATGGTAAGAACCTAAAAGTGAATGGCTTGATTGTTGCAAAAAAGGGCAAATGGCGTAGGTACAAAATATAAGACCTGCAACTTACACATGAAGGTAGATCGTGCTTCACTCCATAGACTGAAGAACATGGCAAGGATTGAAATACCTTTAATCATAAAATAAAATAAAAACTTCATAAGACCATGGAACTCTGCTGACACTGGGTTTCTACTCAAGGTACTGAAATCAGAGAATCCAACAACATAACCAGAACAAATATCAGGACATCAAAAGCTTCTGCTTTTTCCACCATCAGTTTCTCCTTCAGATCTGTACCATTAGAATAGTGCAGGTTCTTATATTGTCAAGCAGGAGCAAAAGTAAACACACTCTGAACCTCCTGATGCACAAGCTCAACCCGCTGTATCCTCTCTAGCTTTACCCATCAATGTTGATTTCCGATATAATTCTTCCTTACACGTCTTGCTTTATCTTCAAAAATCCTAGCATTTCTGTTTTCAGATGACCCATGTAATTGCAAAAGGTGCTAGTCTCCAAAGAGTATGACCTGTTTTACCAAAAGGGCTGCCGCTCCAATGTAAAATGGTCTTCTTGATAGAAATGTAGAAAATCCAAACCACCCTAAAGTTTTTTATGACGGCCCACCAAAACCCTTCATGCGGGAGGGCAATGCAGAACAGCGTGGTCTAGGGATTCCTCTTCTTATTTACAAAGGATGCACCAGTTGGCAAATGAAATTTCCTTCTTTTAAGGCAATCACAAGTGTTGATTATAGCAACACAGGCATGGTTGTGATCTTGATTCTTGAACACCAAAAGAGATAGGAATCAGCTTAAACCAGCAAAATCCTTTTGCTGTTTCCCAACTGACCAATTTCGAAAGATGCCATTTTTTCTCAAAAAGTAAAGAAACTAGCAGAAAAGACCGCATCTTTAAATCCAACAAACATGGCTCTAAAGGGGCAAGAGACCTTTCCATCATCCACATTATGCACCGAAAAGTCTTCCAGCCCCAAGCATCCCCTTTACACCCAAACAGATTTTCAAACATCGACATCTCACATGAAAGCCACCATGAAAACATCTCTACATTAAATTCCTGCAATGGCAGAAATTATACATGCATGTTATGCTCGAAAGCCATACCTTCTCTCTGCTATTCTAGCTGAAAGAAAATAGTCCCAAACAATAAAGGCACCAATAGTAACCAAATCATTATGAACTGGTAAAATAGGTATAACTACTTTTTGAGTTTCGGCAAGGAACATAACTGAAGGCAGATATCAGTTTGTGACCTTTTCACAATATATAGCCTTTTGATCTAACTGAACATGTAAGAGTTTCTTTTGAAGGAAAAGTAGGAGATAGCAGAATCTTTTGCAAATGGATCAGTTTCAAGGAAATCATAACTTAATTCACTCCATTCAACTGAATTATGGACCAGCCTAAAAAACGAGAAGGGAATATCAATATGCATAGTATCTTTCTCTGAGTTTATATTTCTCATGGTTCAAGAGCCTAATAAAAGGAATCTTAAAACAAAATCTAAACGATGAACAAGGAATTGATGAGCCTTTGCCATCCTGCATGTTATCATTGCCTTGCATGAATCATGTTCTCATATTTCAAGAAAGGATCACTAATTGTCCATTTGTGTGCGAACAAGCATGTTCCTGGATTTGCTGAATTTACAATATTTTTAGATCTACAGTGTCATTATATTGTTGGGTAACTTGTAACAAGGCAATGGGTAATGATAAGAACTGTCATTACCGCACCTGGTAAATATTAAGAACCTGATATACAAGACTGACAGTCTAATAATGGGTGAAGATTTAGTTAGCAACTTTCATTTGTTTATGCGAAAAATGCAATTTCAGATGGAACATGGTTATCAACATATTTGTTGGGTATAAAGAGCCTACTCAGCACATGGACATATGCTGACATAATACATGCATGAGCAACATTTTATTGCATATGGTCATGTCACTTTACCAAGACAGTTGAGACACCAGTCAGCTTGTAGGGTTCCTTCTGTACTTACCCAAAACCTGGACGGGCATCATATACGCTATTCACGTTGTCAGTTGGTTCATGACCTGACCGAGCTGTACTTATTGATGGTAAGTAGCGTGAAACAACCAATTACTCCAAAAGCTTAAGCTGTTGGAGAAGGCGTTATTTAATCTTTTATACTTCAACACTCCCCCTCACGAGTGGCTCCTCTTTTAGGGTTGGCCTACATGGCACATGTGGCCCCTATTTTGGATTTGGCCATTACATGCGGATTTTTTAATATCAAAGAGGTTTGAACTTGGGACCTTTTGCTCTGATACCATGTGAAACAACCAATTACCCCAAAAGCTTAAGCTGTTGGAGGAGTTATTTAATCTTTATACTTCAACACTTAGGATTAGCAGGCAAGTTGGAGATTGCCTCAATCTTAGCTTTATATACTCACTTTGTCTATTCAACTGTATGCACGTATAGGTTCTGCTTGGGGCTGGTTGAGTAGAAGTTCAAGAGAAATTTCTGTGTCCATTGAAGAGGTTGAGAAGTCTACCTCCACCACATTGAGATTCTTGAAACTCATAATATTATTGCTGACATCAATCTCGTTTGTTATCACTATGCAATTATGTGTAGAAAACGCCGATAACATTCATGGTATTTTCGATCGAATGATGAAGATTTGTTCTAAAATAATAGGCAAAAGCCCAATGATTGAGAAGGTCAAGATACACCAAAACAAAAGGGAGAATAAAAGAGAAAGCCAAGAAAAGAAGATACAACGAACAAGTGGCGACACAACAACATACATAAATAATATCTTTGCAGAGGGAGGTGATTAAACATCAAAATTGCTTCTCTCTCAACACTCATATGAGCAAGTAGATCAGAATCACTATTGGTAGATCACCAAACATGTCGGATCTCCACGTCATGACCCTCAATCACAACGAGAAGGTCCTCAATAGCATATGCGAATATCCAAGAATAACAGGCCCCATCTCTCACCCATCTGACAAGATTGAGAAAGCCATCCTCAATGATAATGTGATTAAAATGCTTCTAACCCACAAGGAAGATTCCATGAAGCACTTGACCATCCACCTTATTTGAATCCTTCTCCCTAAGAGGCCATGAAAAGGCATATATAAGCTTTCTATCTGTGCTCCTAAGAAGGCCTCCAATGCCATCGGGGTCCGAGTTGTCAACACTCAAGCCGTCGAAGTTCAGCTTCAATATTCCAGGAGAGTCACACCCAGGGCGAGGACACTTTTTGCCGCAACTGCTCAATCAAATCTCCTCCCAAGATGCGTGGAAAGATATCACCGAAGTACCTCTAAAAATAGGAAGGTTCGTAGCCCACAAGACAACCAAAGATAATATATGCCTCTGAATATTATGGACACCTCTAGTGATGCCTTTGAAAATTCTCCTGTTCCTTTCCTTCCAAACCAACCATAAAGAGGCAACAAAGGAAAAAGCTCTAGAGAGCTCTACCTCTAAAGGGCAAGGAGCAAAAACCCACCCGTGACTCAAAATGGTCAGCAGTATGACCATGGATAAACCCAAATTACTCCAAAAAAGACCAAGAATGAAGTAGCGAATTTCATGTGCAAATATGCAATGAAGCAAATGGTGATATATAAACTTAGCATCAGCAAGGCATAGCACGCAATGATTAACAATGATCTTGATCTACTATGAAGGTGATCGACAGTGAGGATCTCTTTTTTAAAAAAAATTCATCGACAGTGAGGATCTCAATCCAACAAAAAGCATCGACTCTTTGAGGAAACGGCCCGCTAAGAGCACCAAGCTCTCTAAGTAGACAGAGGGTTAGATTGATGGACCGGCGGATTATAGAAGGGACTAATATTGAGTAAACAAGACCTACTGATTGCATGATAATGCTAATTTCAAACCATTAGTTAATGATGAGGGAAGGAGAGGGGCGCCATTAAAGAGTTTGGAGCAAAAGGTGAATGAGGTTAGCTAGCCTATTGATGAGGTGGCCAGCAACATAGAGGCGAGGGAGTTGGAGCCTGCGAGTAGGGCCATCGTTGAAGCAACATAGAGGCGAGGGAGTTGGAGCTTGTGAGTAGGGCCATCGTTGAAGCTTGCGATCCCACACCAAGCAAAAGGACTGAAAAGTGTGCAAGGATCCCAATCATTCAATGAGCTCAAACCCCACAAGGTCATCTAGGTTGAGTTCGAAGGCTATTAGGCATTGAAGCTTAATTAAGGTTTTGAGCTCCTTCATGGTAGATTTGAAATGGACTAAGTAATTGATCAGCCTCTTTTTGGGTTTTGAGCAAACTGGTCATTACTAGAGATGCATGGTGAGTTTTTTGCATAGAGTAATGGGTGTAACTGATCGGAGAAATTTCAGATCTGTTCTAGGTCTGGAAATATGGGATCAGATCTGAAGTTTTACAGCAAATGTGTGTGAAATATCTTGAAAGGGGGGCTGATTTGCAAGAAATTTTTGGACTGGAATATCTAAAATAAGGATCTGGAAATATTATTCTCACATGAAACTGGGAATGGATTATGAAATCTACAAGCAAGAACACAATCGTATAAACCGAGAAACTATATATAGATCTGAGAGTAGAAATGACGGGAAGAAAGATATTTTAGAGAAAATTGGATAGAAATTCCCAAGATAAGGAAATTACACACTCCATGTGATCTCGCACTCGACAAGATTAACTCACAATGAAGGTTCCGGATCTTGCACTCGACAAGATGAACTGACAATCCGAAGAAGAAATGCACATCACTCCATGATGGTGCAATTACAAATCCATAACGGATGAAACCTCTTTCTCCTCCCTTGGAACACCTCCAAGATCCCCCAAACTCCAAGTCTCCAAAACTTACATTTTCAAAATTAAACTAAACTCTACCCCAGCCCCCTATTTATAAAAACAAAAGTTCAGCCCCCTATACTTAAGTGCGCGCGCACACACCACCTACACTTACACTTGTACATTGGTACTCTCACAACACATGCACATGCACATGAATGCTACACCACACCAAGTACACAATGGGCCTTGCTTGCCCCATGATCTGAACCGAAGCCCGATCTACATCATAATCTAAACCTTTGGTCCATGCTCAAGTCTATCTACATCAGTTCTCCCTTTTTTATTCATCAGAAGGAAAGGGTATAATAGTATATTGTATACATGTTATTAAAAAAGAGAAGAACAACACTACCGAGAACTGAAGGTTTAGAAACATAACTGTCCAGTGTAACTCTGCTCAACTCACATCAAGTCTTGTCCAGCAAAGATCTTCCAAAATTGAACTCAAAGTCATTTCCTCTTAGAACACAAGAAAAAGATGAACATATTTCAAAAGTACGAAAAATCAATATAATTGATTTAAGAGAGAGAGAGAGAGAGAGAGAGAGAGAGAGAGAGAGAGAGAGAGAGAAGGAACTTCTCTCCATGTTAAAGATACAATGGGCCCCACTATCACATTTTACTCCACTGGAAAAAAGCTGAAGTACACACAACATGCTCTTAAGAATCCCTACATGATTTCACTACAAGAATCAATCAGGGGAGAAAATGATGTACCCAAAAAATAGACTTGGACCGGCAAGTGCAACTCACAAAAGCAAGCTTGCAGTATTTGGAGAGCCTGTGAGTATGACTGTGGAATTTGTCTTGGATAGATATGCATCTGCAATGAAAAAATAACAGTATCATCATTAAATATAAATGAGAAACTAGCCTTTATTTTCCAACCAGAAACTTGGGTACGCCTTCTCAATGTAAGTTAAAAACAGCAGGTGTTGTTTCTTGTACCAACAAATAGTTAAAAACAACATCTAGTTAGTTACTCACCCTGGTTTGATATGTGATGCTGGGGACCCATATCTGAATCTGCAAATCCTTTTAGTTTCGTTTTCTCATCAGTAACAAGACTTTTTTGAGAATTTAGCTGATGCCCCACAACAGAAGAATCCAAAATTGTCTGGTTTTTCTCCTTTTCAAATTCTACAACAGGTTTCACCTCCATAAGAGAGGAATTTCTCAATTTCTCCTTTTCCCCCTCTCTAACATGGTTCTGAAGGGTCTGACTCCCAAAAACCGAAATAGGGGGCGGTTTCAAATTATCACTTTCTGCTAATGCAACACTGTTCTTAGCTACTCTTTGCACCCATTTATCCTTTTCTTGCAAACCAACATCATCTGAACCCACTGGCACCAATTTATCCGCCCCCACTTCCGCCCTAAAACGGCCAAGAATCTGTTCCTGCGCCACTAAAGCAGCGGCTAAAGGCCTATTTCCTTTTGATTTCTTCTTCCGCTCTACCGCCAGGGTATTCCCTTTAGTTTCCTTACCATTTTTCTTCTCCTTCGTCGTGATCAAAGGAACTCTTTCCAGCACTTCCCTCGCTCTCTTCTTCGCCAATGTAGCCTCTCTAACCTTCCTCTCCGCCTCCAACCTAGCCACCACCGCCGCTCTTCTCATCGAAACCCCTGCAATTCGAGCCGCAGCCAGAAGCACCTTTGCCGATTTGAGATCCAATTTGAACTTCTTACACGAGGAATCAGAGTAACAAGGGTCCGTACAGATAGGGCAAATGTAATGAGGGGCAATTTCAGGGCTAACGCATGTGGAGTGAGAAATCGAAGGGCATTTCGAGCAGTTTATGAAATCGATTAATGGAGGAAATTCGTAGACTTCGAAGCAATTAGGGCAAAATGATGCAGGGTGGAATTTCAAAACACAGAGAGTGCAGAGACTGTGGAAAATACCTTTGTGCCGAACGTTATGAAGGAGCAAAGGCTCCTTGGATTCGCATCCAGTGCATACGGTGGTCTGATCTATCTTCATAGCCGAAGCATCGAGGAAAGCTCACGAGGAAAAAAACCCTAGAAAACACTAAGAAGGTTAGAAATTAGGGTTTATGTAGAAATTAGGGTTTTTAGGGGAGGAAATAATGAAACGATAGGGTTTCTGCGCAGATTTTCAGCATTTTCAACTTCTCGCATCGCTGGAAGCTCCAGGACGAGAAAACCCCTAGAAATTTCCACAGAAAGATAGAAATTAGGGTTTATCTGGAATAAAAATCTGAAACGAGGAGATACAGTGGAAGAAGAAAAAGGAAGCCGTTAGTTTTTCTTTCTAGGATAGAGAGACAGAAGCCGAGGGGTGTATTTATCAAAAGAGTTGCATGGATATCAGTCTCGTAGGTGAGAGAGAGAGAGAGAGATAGTTTCAGAACAACCTTCACGAGTCTCATAATTTATAGGGGTGGCTTTAACAACCTGCACGCTTTAATTAATGAGCTCCGTGTCTTGCGTATATCGCCATCCGCTAAATTTGATATTTCCACTCATATCTTTATCGGCATCCTCAAGATATGGAATCCTTATGGATCCATACTTTCTGGATCCAATTAAGGTCCGAGATTTTGTGGATCAGTCTTAATTAATTTAGACGTGCGTGTTTCATTGGACACATGATACACATGTTTGAAAAGGCAGCATTGTGAGTCTAATTAATCCATCCCAATCAAGGGCCAGCAAAATCAATGGTTAAGATTCAGGATCTGGATTCAAGTAGCTAAGAAGTTTCAAACTTTTTATCTTCTTATCACATATCTGTTGCAATCAATATCTGGGTGTTTTTACTTCCGCCATACCAACATTTCGGTTTTTCCTCTTGAGTTGTGCGAGATGAAATTCTCGGATACGGTTTTCAAAGGGTAAGTCCCCTTAGTTTACCAATCTCAATAAAGATTCTTCTTCGAAAACATTAACGGCATGTTTGGTTGCTGGGAATTTGTTTTCATGATAAATCGAGCATTGAAACTCACTCAGGAAACAAGATCCCGGAAACGGCTAAAAAATCAGTGCCTACCAAGTTCCAAGTGGAGATGAGCGTGAAGTGGCTAAAAATCAGGAAACAAAAAATAGAAAATTGTGTCTCTAGTGATGAGAAGACGCAAAAAATAGGGAAACAGTCCATCGAATTTTGAGTTTTTTGTTTCCTCATTTATGGCCCCTTCTCACCACTTGGAGACAATAGATTCATGTATTTTGTTTCCTGATTTTAGCCGCTTTTCACGCCCACCCCCTCTCTCACCACTTTGAAGGTGCTAGTTCATCATGATAAAAAAAATCATGGTAGCCAAACGTGCCATGATAGAAAGCCTTCGTACCAATGGGCTAGTATGATTGAAGAACGTGGAGTTGAGTTGACAGCAAAGGATTGGATTCATGGCGGACAACAAGATCAATAGACTCAATCAGTTGCCCCATCAATACACAAGGTAGCTGGCTGTATATACCCAAATTAATTTACAAAAATAGTTTGCTTTGCTGGTAATCCTATATAATGTGATATACAGTTGGGGCTCTAATAATTAATGCTCCATAAATTTATAATATCTTATACCATATTGCTCGAACAAGGAATCTTCTGTGTTCTTGTGCTTTCTCTTTTATTTCTGATGCTTGTACAAAAATCTAGTGACATTAGATATAAGAGAGTAGCTTTAGTGAATATTAATGTTGTTCGCTAAAGCTACTCTCTTTCTCTTTTTTAGCTGTAGTAAACATTTTTATATCTACTCTCTTTTACATAAGACAGGAAACATTGTTCAAACTATATATATATATATATATATATATATGTGACCATTGATGTTGTTCAAAGTACATATTGTATGTAAGCACTTATTGTATGAAGGTACATAAGAAAACTTCTTAGTTTCCTTAGTGACTCGGCATGGCATTGGCAAAGGTACCAATGGCAAATGCAGGCGTGGCAGCTGCAATAGACTCTTGCTTGGTAGTGACAGGTGACCTGTTTTTCTTGATGTGAGACAAACATATGTAAAACCTGTTGAGCTAGAAACATGGGGGTGCGGCCGGAGAAGGACAACGAGTTGCACAAAAATAGTGTCACGTCACTAGGTTATATGTTGTTGGATAATACTTATTTGATAATTAATACTCTCTAATTAATATCATATATACAATGTGGCCACCAACAATATTAATCATCAGAGCCCCATTGTATCGACTTCTATTTATTATCATAAACTTTATGTAAGTTATTATTTTATACATTTATTTGCTATTTTTATATATTATTATCCCAGTATGTTAAGAGGAATGCTAAACTCAGGGGTGCCCTTCCAAGAATCAGATGAAAAGGCGCCCCCATTTGGTTGGGTGTCACCAAAGTGTAAAAATTAAAGAACATTATAAATGCACTTTGGTGACATGCAACCTATAGGAGCGCCCTTTCATCTATTTTTTGCAAGGGCGCCCTTGAGTTTAGCATCCCTCATATGTTAATTATATTTTACACATTAATTACCGGTAGAGTATTACTGATATACAATCAAACAATAAACTGACAGTGATACAACATGTTGCAAATAATTTTTTTTCTGGCTATTGTTGAGTAAGGTTTGATTATCTAACCATATATTAAGATTGACATAAGACTAATCAATGTAGAGATTTTATACAGGAAACTGTTATGCCCTGTTTGTTTTGGATTTTGAGAACGGATTATGAGTTCAAAACTGATTATTGGACTCAAATTTACATTTAAGGCTATGTTTGGCAATCATGAACTCTTTTTTTTGTCAGGTAATATTAGTTTGTCAAACAGTGAGAGAGTAGTAGGGAGTGAAAGGGATGGGAAGACTGGAGAGGCAACACAGGAGAGGGTGAGAAGAGGCCAAGAAATAGGATAGAAATTAAAACAGATTTTGACCAGCGTATTCCCCCCTCCTGTTTTCAACATTTTTTCACTCTCTTCTTACTCAGTCCCTCTCCAGTCTCTCCCTCTCTCACCCTCACTCACCACTTGGGTAAGTGAATATTCCATGGATAAAAATTTATGGCTGCTAAACATGTTTGGGAACCATGAAAAATTGTTACATGGTATGTTTGTGAGCTTGGCCATATGAGAGGGGCTGAGAAGGAAGGAGAGGGAGAGAAATGAGTGTGTGGGAGTAGAGATAATATCTGTAAAAACTAGTGAAAAGAAAATACCTATTTAGAAATGTATTTTTTCTTGGTTTTTAGGATTTTTTTTTTTATCCTCCCCTCGTTTGTCAGTAATTTAAATTCGATCGACATCATAATATTGAATGTGAATTCACTCTTTTGAGGAACTGCTAAACTGAAGGGCGGGGTTGAAAAAACCAGAGGCAAGGGAGCCCCTATTGGATCCACACCACCAAAGTGTACTTAGAAATTGTATTATCCCACTAGATCAACAGTCCTGATCACCCTATACGTGAATGGCGTTATACAGTAGTGACACATGTTTTATCAAATAAATCCCCTTCCATTGCCTTTATGCCTTCCTCTTCAGTTAATTCTCATCTTAAGGAGTAACATGTTTCTAGCAATCTAATTTCTGCCATGTCTTGCAAATGAAAGACTATTAGAGTGGGTTAATCAATCCAAATTTCCTTTTAAGTAGACCAAAAAATTAATTAAAAAGGTCTGATATCTAGGTTAATAATATAACAGATACATCCCGGCAACGGAAAACCGTATGATTACATATAATTCACAATTATTAGTTATTGATTAATATAACCTCCTATAATATATGGGCACCTGACTAAGGATGGTTATTTATAGTGATATTTTGAAAAATCCTCAAAATTTTAGGGTGGATTTATGGCAAATTAGAAGTCCGATTTTTAACCCACCAAATAAATAAGAAGAAAGCCACATATTTTGTTAGATCTTCTTCCACTAAAAATAGGGTAACAGGGAAAGGACTAAGAGGGCTTGTAGGAGAATTGGATAACTCAAAACAAGGGAGGCCTCTAACTACTTGCAGCTTGGCTTGAAAATAAAAGTTAAAAACTGTCATGAAGATTCACAAACTGCACAAATTCGAAAAGGGTGGCAAACCACAGAAAAAAAAGGGATCAGTTATGTTTAGAGTCCAATCTCGTAAAATCCTTAAAACCCACCTAAATTGCAACATTTGTTTTTTTTTTTTCCTTCCATTTGAATTGGCAATCTCCCTTTCCTCTTCTATATCAAAAGAAAAGTAATTAAGCAATGTCTTCCTTTAATGGCCACGGCCGCGGCCGGAAGGGCGGTGGCATGAAGAAGGTCTTAATCGGCGGCCTATCTCTCATCCTCCTTGTCGGTGTCATTCTAGCCATTGTCGGAGGTATTTCCCGATCAAAGAACGGATCTACCAGCTTAATCTCGACCACCCAAAAGGCCATCAAAGCCATATGTGCCCCCACAGACTACAAAGAAGCTTGTGAAAAAACTTTAAGTGGAACCACAACCACAAACCCAAAAGAACTCATCAAGGCTGCCTTTAAGGCAACAATCGACGAGTTTCGATCCGCGTTCCACTTGCCGGAAAACATCACGACGGCCGATAACATGCAAAAAATGGCTCTATCTGATTGTAAAACCTTACTCCAATATGCCATTGATGAGCTCCAAGCCTCTTACTCAGAGGTAGGAAATATTGAAATACATAGTATGGGTGATAGGGTAGATAACATAAAAAATTGGCTAAGTGCAGTTCTATCGTACCAAGAAACTTGCATGGATGGACTCACTCAACCTGAGGTAAAATCCGCAATGAAAAATGTCCTACTCAATGCCACCCAATTGACTAGCAATGCTCTAGCCATGGTTTCGGAGATCTCTTCTATCCTCTCTGCGTTCAAAATGTCATTCAATATAAGCTTTCCTTCTCGACATCTTCTCGAAAAAGACGATGATTTGCCGACATGGTTCACGGCCGGTGACCGGAGATTATTGGCGGGGCGTGGAGGGGATAATGTGAAGCCCAATGTGGTTGTGGCTAAGGATGGGACTGGGAATTTTAAGACTATTAATGATGCTTTGAACGCTATGCCGGGGAATTATCGTGGCCGGTATGTGATCTATGTGAAGGGTGGGGTCTATAAGGAGCAAGTTTTGGTTGACAAGAATAAGGTTAATGTGTTCATGTATGGTGATGGTCCTAGGAAGACCATTGTCACTGGAAGTAAGAACTTTGTTGATGGGACACCTACGTTTCAGACTGCTACCTTCGGTAATTGCTTCCCATTGATGTTGTATTGCAATTCTCTGCGTCTTTTATATGATGTGTGCGCGTGGGCCCCACTTCAAAAGATGATCAAACCATTCATTTGTTGGGCCACAACATAAATAAGCTGTACACTGTAGATCATTTCCATAAGATGATTCACACTAAAGAGTGGAGAGAGAGAGAGGAAAAATCTCATTCCCAAAAAATCCAAACAAACAACCACCCTTTTGAAGTTTTTTATTTGGATTTTATTGGGAGGAGTTATGGGTGACACATCAACAAACAAGCAATGATTTAACCATGAGACATCCCTAGTAGTTTCCATATTGGCAACCAAATATAAAAGAGATGATTAACCATGATACATCCCTAGTAGTCTCCGTATTGGGAACCAAATCCATAAGAGGTTTCGCTGATATGTCACTAGAATGCCAAGCAAAACCCCTAAGCCATCCCAACTTTTGTGCAACCAAATAGATCCTTGGGAAAACTCACCAAAAAAGGTATTTCTTTTTATACACGGGGTACACTTTGGTTGTTGGGTGTCGTGTACACGTGCTTCACAAATTATTTTTCTAATAGTAATAAAAAATTGCTACGTATACATGATCATCTAATCAATGACATTTTTATTATTACAAAAAAAATTCTAATAATAACAATAATATGTGATACATCACCTTGATCTTGATCCTGATCTTTTTAATGACTTGACATCTAATTAGACTGATCTAATTTACGCTCGTCTCTCATTTCTATAGCTGCGATTGGGGATGGATTCATTGCGAAGTCGATGGGATTCAGCAACACTGCCGGTCCAGAGAAGCACCAAGCAGTTGCTCTCCGAGTCCAATCCGACATGTCCGCCTTCTTCAACTGCCGCATGGATGGATTCCAAGACACCCTATATGCGCAAACTCATCGCCAATTCTATAGGAATTGTGTGGTATCAGGCACCATTGACTTCATTTTCGGAGACTCCGCTGTTGTGTTCCAAAATTGCTTGATCATTGCAAGGAAGCCCATGGACAATCAATACAACACAGTCACAGCTCACGGTAGGATTGACAAGAGAGAGACCACGGGGATTGTGATCCAGAACTGCCGAATAGTCCCCGATGGGCGATTGTTCCCAGTGAGGTTCAAGCTCCCCTCCTACTTGGGTCGACCTTGGAAGGAGTACTCTAGAACAGTGATCATGGAGTCCACGGTGGCGGACTTTATCCAACCCGAAGGGTGGAAACCATGGGACGGGGACTTCGCCCTCAAGACTCTTTTCTATGCAGAGTATGGCAATAGGGGTCCTGGTGCAAACACTAACAAGAGAGTCAAGTGGCCTGGATATAAGGTTATAACCAATCAGAAGGAGGCTCTTCAGTACACTGTTGGACCCTTCATTCAAGGAGGATCATGGTTGAGATACACTGGTGCACCTAATTTCCTTGGGTTGAAGCATTGAGACATGAAGCTGACAAAGAGATGAGAGAAAGAGAGTAAGAGAGTAAGAGAAGAGGGGGAAAGAGAAGTGAGAGACAAAAGGTTTTTTATTTGTTATTTTTTGGTAGACAAGCTGGGGTTTTGAGTGCCAGAGGTTTTTTTTTCTTCTTTATTTAGTCAGCTATAGAAAATAACCTCAAGAAGAGATGTCCTATCCTTCCCCCCTTGAACCCATTCTTATACAGATCTTATATTAAAATTTCTTTTTATTTATCGCAAATGAAAATTTTGTTGCGTGATCTCTTAATTTCTTGCTCACAATTTTTTCTCCCTTTTAGTGGCATTGGATTCTTAATGGTTTTTTTTGTAGTTAATGTTCAAAATATAGTCCAATCAACATTTGATGAGAAGAAAAACACCATACTTGTGTGTGGAAATAAGTAGGGTGATGGCATTTCCATAGTACGCGAACGATGTTATAAGAAACTATGGTCTGTGATTTCTAGTTACTTACACTCTATTATCATTATTTTGAGGGAATTTTTCTAATCTATAATATGGGATTTGCTAGGGACAAACACAGAAAGGCATTTAGCGGCTGGCTGTTGCATGTGAGAGTCGCCACAGGCTCACTTTTCAGCAGACTTTGTCTTGTTCATTTATTCATCTGATGTGGTTGCTCTCATATGCAACAGCCAGCCGTGAAATGCCTTTCATTTTCGTATTGCTTATGGATGAGTAGATATATTTAAAGCTTTGGCCTATCTTGGTCCTTCCAAAGTTCCATTTCCGTAGTCTTCTTTTTTTTTTATCCTCCAAGCTATAAGATCGATCTTGATATCAAGCATGATTCGTCCCCACTGCCTATAAGCTAGTTGTTCCTCTATTTTCAGATATGCCAAATCAAGACATAAGATAGCATGTGCCTAAACGACATGCCTGTTCCCACCTCTCCAATCCAAAAGAATGCTCTCAATGGAACTTTGGAAGGACCAAGATAGGCCAAAGCTTTAAATATATCTACTCATCCATAAGCAATACGAAAATGAACAATGGACCACTAGATGCTCTAATGATTCCTCATCTTTCTTACAAAAGACGCACCAACTAGCAAGCTGAACTTTTCTTGGTTCAAATTGATCGCACATGTTTATTTTTCTCCTTGCCACATTACAAGCCCAAGGTGGTGCCAAAGCTTGCCAAACCTTTACGCACCGAGATTCTTCCCTATTTAAAGCTGCCAACTAGTAAAAAATGATTGAATCGAGGAGCCGTAAGGGTTTGACACCCACACCCTTCGATCCAAGGAATTAGGCAAACAATAACAGTAGTAGTAGTAGTAGTAGAGAGACAGAGAGAGGAGGAGGTCCAGGAGGAGGAGGAGGAGGTTTGTTAGACTACCTATATCAAAGTCCTTCAAGTTAAGCCTGAGTCTAAGGGACCATCCAACAACAAACCCCAACCCCCCCCCCCCCCCCCCGTGCCGCCGCGGGGACTATGCGCCCCCCTTTTACGTGAATTGACATAAAAAAGCATTAGAGTCTGCCCACAATTCACCTAACAAGGGGGGCATAATCCTTGGGGGGGTGGGGTGGGTGGGGGGCGAAAAAATCATCTCCCTAAAATATGTATGCAAATTTATACTCTTTTTCACCTTTTCATATTCCTTTCTTTTAAGAAGAGAAAAATGTTTGGTTGAGTTGTTACTCTTGCTCATTTGAAGAGAATGAGAGAAGAGGTTTGGGTTCGTAAGGTGTGATCTCAGTAGTTCTCTTAACATTGTTTCAGGAACACAGGTTCATTAGCTAATTATAAGACTCGGTCTACAGCACATTACTCAAACTTGATGAGTCAACTCGATGCCTCGAACTAATTGAGTCACCAAACATTTTGGTGGGTAATTCCTTAAGTCTACTTGCAATCTTGCATCCGCACAGCACAACCGTGTTTTGATAATGGGATGAACTCACCTTCAGAAAGCGCGTAGCTTATCTCCGATTCTGGGAATCACAATACCACCTATTTTGTAGGGAAACGATATCCCATCTATATTCCTGTGATATTACCGCCTTCCCTTTCCTTTCCTGCAAGCGTTGGTGAACCAAACATCCGATTTGGCGCGGCGAGAATCAGACAGACTCTGATTCTTTCTTTTCATTCCCCCAATCCAAACAGACCCTATAAGTTCTTAGAGTCCAATTAAAGTGTAAATTGTGGAGTTCTCTCCATTATCAAAACATCAGTAACCCTTCTTAATTGAAAACAACCGATAAACACATAGAGTGTTGTAACATTTATTTATGGAACTGTTATCCGCACAACCATATTTTGATATTTGCACAAACACCGTTGTCATTTCTTTTTTAATTGGATTGGGAGAGCTTTTTGGGAAGAGAAAAGCGTTCTTGCACTACAGCGCAATTACACTCCCTTCGCTTTAGTGGTTTATAAAGCCTCCCATTCGTCACTTCTTGTAGGGACCCGCTATACGAACCAGTAGGAACGCTCATAAACCACTAAAGCGCAGGGAGCGTAACTGCGCTGCAGCGCAGGAACGCTTTTCTCTTTTGGGAAATGTAATAATCTTCTGACATCTCTTATAAGTTCTAAAACTAAGGGTATGGTTGACTACCATGAATTTTTTTTCATGATAAATTTGTGTCTCCAAGTGGAGATGAGGGCGAAGTGGCAAAAAGTCAGGAAACAAAAACTCAAATCAAAATAGGATTTAATTTTTCCTGATTTTTAGCCATTACCCTATCCTTCCCTCACCACTTGGAGACGCCTATTTATCATGAAAAAGAAAACCCTCGACGTGAGACATGGCCTAAAAGACAAGCTGGGCGGGTAAAAATATCAAAATATGGTTGTGCCAATATCATTTCCCTTTATTTATCGCAATAAAGAATACACTCTCAGCCTCTTCCTTTTTAATGAATGCATCTTGCCATTTCAAAAGAAAAAAAAACAAAGAACTACACTCGGCCGAGTTTTTATCAAGTCTTGAGTGACTCGGTCGAGTAGAGTAGAGTTGACTCACTTTTGATCAACGAAAAGATCCTCTTCTTAGGGTTGCAACTCGGGTCAGGTTGGATCGGGTCGAGGCTCTAACCCAACTCAACCCAAGTCTCGGATTGAGGATGGTCAACCCTAACCCAGTAAGTCACTCAACCATAACCCAGCCCATCTAACCCGAAATCGGGTCAGGTTGAAGTGGATTGGTTCGGGTTCACCATGGGCCAAACAGAAAAATACAATAACTCAAATTTAATCAAGATAAAATTAGAAGATGGAGTCAGGTTCGGATTCGGGTCGGGTCGGGTCAGGTCGGGTTGCCAAGGCTTCAACCCTGACCCAAACCGAAATTAAATTGGGCTGGCTTTTCCCAACCCAACCAAACCCGAGCCAAAATTGGGTTGAGCATGAGTGACTCATTCGAGTTGAATAGAGTCGACTCACTCCGAGTCGAGCTGGAGTCCATTTAGTCGGGGCACCGTATAAAACACTCTGTTTCCGTTTCATCGTCTGCAATTTCATTTTAAAGTCAACCGTCCCTTTTGATGCTCCCCACTACACTAAAATCAGCCCCGGTGCGCGATGCGCACACCCCCCTTCACAAGCAAAACACTCTGATACAAATGGTAGTAGTAGGTACACAACACACCCCTGCTCCCACTAGAAGATGACAATTATTTTATTATAAAATAGGACTCGAAATGAGAAAGAATGACCAGAAGAAAATTCAGAAGAAATGCAAGGTGATGAGACGAGGGAGCTGCTAGGGTTAGGGTTTCCACCGAATTCTCGTTCCACATCATCCAAGGTACGAAAATTCACATGAATTTCGTCTAGATCTTGAAAATTCATATCAGAATCAATTCTGATCCTTTTTTCCCCTATCATCCGAGGTGATTTCGTTATCTAGATTCACGTATTTCATAAGATAAGTTGAAATTTTTATGCTTTTGTTCAGATCAAGAAGATAATTCAAGCGAAATCGTTTGCTTTATGTTTGTTTGTTAGGGTTTTATATGTTGAGTTCCCCCCACTGTTATCCGTTGTGGAATTTGTAGGGTTTTAATGTTTTTTGAGGTTTTGGACCGACGTGATTTCGTTTGGTTGATTTGCATATTTCGTAAGATAATTTGAAAAAGTTGAAAATTCTGATATTTTTCAGCTCTGGTTCATGTCAAGAAGATAATTCAAGCGAATTCATTTGCTGATGTTTGTTTGTTAGGTTTTTATATGGTGAGTTCTCGCCACTGTTATCAATTTATGGAATTTGTTAGGGTTTTAATGTTTTTTTGGGGGGTTTTGGAATTCTCGGGAATTTGTTAGGGTCTTAATGTCTGCGATGGTGGTTTTTGATGGACATATAGCATCTGCTCATTCTTCTCCATTTGGATTCTTTTCCCTTATTTTTTAAGTTTGACTTACTGAGCTACGTACATGTTTCAAAAGCTGAATGTGAATTGACTTTTTATTTTTTCTACTACAGTTTATGCTGGTGTAAAATTTGTTAAATCGGTTGAATTTTCAGAATAAAAGTGCTGTAAAGAACCATATTGTGTATGATATTATAGAAGAGTCGTGAGTGAATTTCCTTTTCAATTGTCTAATTTTTATCTTTTTATTTAAATTCTCTGATTGGAAGTAAATAATTTCTTGAATGTATTTTGTATATAAGCAAAAGAGATCAAAACAAAACTAGTTCCTCCCTTGTCCGATCCACCATCTCCTCCTCCCCCACCACCGTATCCTTAGCAATCGAGTAAAGACCTGAACCCGCTAACGGAAGTGCTCGATTATCCACTGGTGGGTGATTGAAGAAAGAGATGAATGAGATGTCTGTCTGCTTTATCCAGCCGGAAGTAGGTGTGCCTCATGCCGTAGTTAGTTGTGGGATACCTTGGATAAAAAAAAACAGATTGTTTTACTGAAGTAGGTAAAATTAGATTAAATAAAATTTTCTTTCTGAATCCCTCCCTTTTATAGACCTCATGTTGGCATGGATTATCAAATTTCTCCAATGATCTCTTGAATTTTCTTGCATCAATTTGGTATCAAAGCAAGTTTCAATCCTTTGTATACTTGGCTGATCCATCATGGCTGAGTAAAGAAAGAGAGGAGTGTGACAAAGAATGTAAGAAGGGAGAGATGGGGTAATTTACAATCCCAACTGAGAAGGATGAAGGACAGAAGAGAGAAGAAATAAAATAAATAATGAAAGAAAGATAAGAGTTTAGGGATAGAAAACTGACATGATATGAAGCATCCTCTTTAGAAAAGACATCACACCCAATCAATATAGAAAACATCAATTTTCATTCATATTCAAATGTTGTCAGGGCCAACTTTCATATTTATAGGCTATGCAGGCCATACAAATTGAAAAAAAAAAGCACATAATCCAACTCATCGTCTAATGAGGACCCCTATTATACGTAAACTACTTACGCATCATTAAATTAAAACTACCATTCAAAAAAAAATCATTAAAATAAAACTATTACATGGACTCTCCCTACTACAAGTAAACTAAGATTCTTCAAATCCATTAGGACTCCTAACTCACCGTGGAAACTAAACCATTTCAAGTCCCACAAATACAATGGCTCTCTTATGTTGCAATGTGAGCCGTTGGTCACTTAACTACTTAAGTGATTAATTGCAATTGGCTCACATGCTCCTATCACTTAAGATTTCCGTAGCAGCTTAAAGAAATCAAGTGATATTGGTGGGAAAATACCGTGCTACTCGTCCTATTACATAAAAGACACATAAAGATACCTAAAAAGTTAAAAATTACAATATGGGCACTAGTATGGTCCCCATCACTGTGTGACCAATTTCCTTTTTTTACTAAGGGTTCATACTTTCTCCATTTTGTTGGTGAAATTTTTAGCTCAATGGTGCTATTCATGAATGACCTTTTTATGCATATTGTTGTCCTAGATGCTGTTGTACTCAGTAATCTTAATTTATGTAGTGCAGGTTAAAGTAGACTATAGAAGGAAAACATGTGAGTCGGACCCGGACTTTTTTCTAGTACATGAAAGATCCCATGCAGAATCTAAATTTAAATCGGTAAGCATTGGTAGCTCTTACAGTTCCTGTCCTTCATAGTATTATTGATTTTTACATATATTACATGAACATACATTTATTTCATGTGTGAAACCTTAGCAGAATTGGCTGTGCTTATCATATTCTGAGTTGTAATACGTGTGGTTTTATGCCATTGGCTCTATATGGAATCATTTTATTCTTGCATAAGGATGTAAATATCAACCAACTACATATCTCTATGAAGTCAAGACAAAGCTAACCCTATTTATCTAGGGACAAGTAATGTCATTTGTGTTGGTGTAACCCCTACTTATATAGGGACAAGTAAGGCCGTTTGGGTTTCTGTAACCCCCTCTTTTTGGTTAATAAAGTTATCTAGGATCTTTTTTTCCTTGCTGCCCATTGTTCCTTATCATCTACTACTAACTTTTTATGGGTATTTAACTAAAATAATAATCCCACCTCTTAGTTTAATACAGAACTTCTTGGTTTTCATTTTTACCCTCTCTCTCTCTCTCTCTCTCTCTCTCTCTCTCTCTATATATATATATATATATATATATATATATATATATATATATATGGGAAAGGTGTGCGTACTCGGTCGAGTAGATAAGCTTATCTACTCGGTTGGGTTAAAAACAGTGGGGGCCCACATTTTTCGGGTGATCCAAACCATTCATTTGAAAGGCCCTTACCTAGATAGGGTGTCCACAAAAAATCAGCCCTATAGGATCATCCTAACCCATCCAACAGTGGAGGGAAAAATGGGCAGATTTGTGGACAAGCTGTGTTTGTCCATTTTTCCCCATTTTTCCCTCCACTGTTGCATGGGTTAGGATGATCCTATGGGGCTGATTTTTTGTGGACACCCTATCTAGGTAAGGGCCTTTCAAATGAATGGTTTGGATCACCCGAAAAATGTGGGCCCCCACTGTTTTTAACCCAACCGAGTAGATAAGCTTATCTACTCGACCGAGTACGCACACCTTTCCCTATACATATATATATATATATATATATATATATATATATAGAGAGAGAGAGAGAGAGAGAGAGAGAGAGGAAAGTGTTGGTGAGCTTAAGCTCACCAAACTTATGGTGCGCTTAAGCGCCCAGTCACATGGGGGCCCACTTTGTTAGGATGATCCAAAGCATTCATTTGAAAGGCCCTTACGTAGATGGGGTGTGTACCAAAAATCAGCTCCATAGGATCATCCTAACCCATCCATTTGTGCAGGTCAAAATGAACAGACATTGTTTGTCCACAAATCTGCCCATTTTTGTCCTCCACAAATGGAGGGGTTAGGATGATCCTATGGAGCTGATTTTTTATGCACACCCTATCTATGATAGGGCCTAGCAAATGAATGGTTTGGATCACCATAGAAAATGTGGGACCCATGTGATTGGGCGCTTAAGCGCACCATAAGTTTGGTTAGCTTAAGCTCACCAACACTTTCCTCTATATATATATATTTGAATAGTGGACGGTTTCACTAAAAGCAAGCAAAGACCGAGATGGTCAGTGCAAGCGAAAAAAGAAAGAAAACAAAAGAAATACATAGGAAATCCTCTGAGACAAAATGAAAAAAGAAGGGCATTAAGGAGGTAGGAAATCAAACGGCTCCAACACCTCTCTAGAAACACCATCCCTTGCTAACCTATCGGCATCTCCATTTGCCGATCTCCTGAAATGCTTGAAAGATATGTTTGCTTCCCCCACTCTATCTAGAATCTCATCGAAAAATCTAGCAAACTGGCACGGGTGCACATGTGAACCCTTTAGCCATCGGATTACATTAAGGGAATCCTCTTCCACCACCACCACCTTATTCAAATCTTCATTTTCAAGGAGCCTTATTCCCCGGTGGACTGCACGCACTTCGACCTCGCTTGAGTTTGCAACTCCGATGGGACCCACAAATGCCCACCTCACTTTTCCAAGCTCATCTCTTAACACCTCTCCAATGCCAGATGACCCTGGATTTCCAAGGCTAGACCCATCAAAGTTTAACTTTAACATACCAGGGTCACGAGACTCCCACTTTTGCATAACCTTAGGATCCTGTTCTGAGCTAAGACAAATCTCCATCTACCCATTCCATAGGTCATATGCTGACACAAACCTAAAACATGACAGGGCCTTAACCCAAGAGATTGATGGAGCTATCACTTTGTTGGAGAGGAAAGGAGATCTCTCGGCGTGTCCTTTAAATACACGGGCATTTCTCTCCTTCCACAACACCCAAAGTGTAGCTAAAAGATATACATTCCATAATATCTTTACCTTTTTTTTCTCCATGGGGCCGTAGACCATCCCTCCAATTAGTCTATGAGCTTTGCTGGAAAGACCCACACTATTTTAAATATAGCCAATATATTGCTCCATACCTTTCTAGCTACTTTGCAATGCATAAACATATGATCTACTATCTCCCCCTGCTTGAATGCAGGGAACACAGTGATCAATGATCAACATCTTCCGCTGCTGCAAGAATTACACCGTTTGAATCTTTCCTAGGAGGACCGCCCAACCGAATACACATACACTGGGAGGCGCTTGGAAACTCCAAACCTTGGCTACTCTGGAGGACACAGGGCAAGACACAAGCTGATGGCAGAGAGACTTAACAGTGAAATCCCCATATGAGTTCCAAATCCAAACCCTTTTAACCCCCCAAATTGTTTTATGTAGAACCCTTCAAGCAGCTCCATGAACCCGACTACCGCATCAAGCTCCTTATCAAAGAAATTCCTTCTGAACATCGGCAACCATATCACCTTATTGTCTCTTTGTTCGAAGCATTCGCTTGCTAGTGCTTGCATCCATGATAAATAGATCAAGGAAGATCTCCTTCAATGGGAGGGTGCTACACCACTTATCATGCCAGAATCTTATCCGCACCCCCGATTAGACTCTGGATCTTACTCGTTCCATAAACTTGTGCCTAAAGCGCGTAATGTCACACCACACTGTCACCCCGGTCATCCTAAATCTATCCTCTGACTCCTAATGACCAAGAGCAGAACCATACTTGCTTTGAATCACTTTAACCCCATATCTCCAGAGCCGTTTACTAAGAAGAGCTTGATTCTCTTCCTTGATCTTTCTTATTCCAAGTCCTCCAGCTATAGGTTTGCATACATCCTCCCAACATACCAAGGAAATCCCCCGTCTTTCAACCCTTCCCCCCCCCCCCCCCCCCCCCCCCCCCAACAAAAAAAAAACTTATAGGGCATTTGAAAATCGAAAGATGATAGATTGGAATATTTGATAGCACTGTCTTTATGAGCGTTATTCTCCCTCCTCTGGATACTAAGTTACGCTTCCATGTGTCTAGTCTCCTTTCAACTCTCTCAACCATTGGCTCCCCACTCCCAAAGAAAGGCCTAGATAGGTTGAAGGGAAGTTATCCACCTTGCATCCCACTATTCTTGCCAGACCTCGAACCATCTCAGAATCAATGTTGATCCCAAACACTCTAGATTTATGAAAGTTTGATCTTTGACCTATACCCAATTCGTAACATCTTATTATGCCTTTTAGGTTCAAAATCTTCATTGTTTTTGGAGAACTAAATAATAGGGTGGCATCTGCAGATTGCAGTTGGGAAATCTCTGCCCCACCCGGCCCAATTTTGAAACCTTCTATCAATCCTCTCTCTATTCCCTTATCCATAAGCCTGCGTGTTGAAACACTTGTGCCTTCTGATCTGCAGTATCCACTCTTGAATTCCAGGGAAGAAGAGAGTCCTTGTGACCTAAGTTGGCATCTGGAATGTCATGTTTGATAAGGAGTTGATGGAATGACACGTGTTAGCATTGGTATTGCAGTATCCACTCTTGAATTCCAGGGTATTAATATAGGGGAGGAAAGACGCAAAATCCTTGCTAGGGAGTTTGGTTGTAGGTGGGAATCGGCAAGCCCTCTAAGCATTTATGGGCCGTAGTGGTGGAAAGAGTGGAGAAAAATTGGAGATTTGGAAAATTAAGTATATTTCTTATGGGGGAAGAATTACACTGATAAAGGCGACTTTGGCAAAACTCCCTATCTACTGTATGTCTATGTTCAAAGTCCCCATTTGTGTTGTTGAGACTTGAAAAATTACAGAGATTTTCTTTGGGATGGTAAAGAGATGATGAAAAAAACTAAACATTTGATCAATTGTGAGGAAGTTTGTCATGCAATTGAAATTCATTTTTTCTCTCCTTTAGATGAAACTCTTACTGAAACTAGTGGCTGGATTTCCATTCTGCTTTATTGAAATACCGATGCCAGAAATCTTTACTGGAAGAGTTTATGGCAGGCATATGTACAAACACAGAAAAGGACCAATTTTAATTCTTTTACTGTTCTTGTCTTGTGCTGCCGGTGAAGTCTTTACAGCGGTTTCCGATAACCTAGGACGGATCAATGAACAAAAGAAATCTCCCTCCCTCCCTCTCTCTCTCCACTATTTCAGTCAATGTTGCTATTGAAGTGATTTGTAGTAGCTACTGCATTAACATTATTTTTTCTTATGTTGCTTTCCAAAATAAATTTGGAATTTCACAATTGGTTTTTTAGATTGCATCAGTAGAACTCTGGGAACAAAATGATAAAAAGAGGAAATTACAAGTGGAGATTCAGGTAGCCTTAAAACTATTTGCTATTAAAGCAAAATAATTTTACTGAAAAGGCATGTGTACCAAGACACAAAAGGACTGATTTTAATTCTTTTTCTGTTCACTAATTTACTCAAAAAAAGGCATATGTACCAATATGCAAAAGGACTGATTTTAATTCTTTTATTGTTTTTGGTTTGTGCTGCTGGTGAAGTCTTTACAGAGGTTTCCGATAACCTAGCACGGATCTCTCTCTCTCTCTCTCTCTCTCTCTCTCTCTCTCTCTCTCTCTCTCTCTCTCTCTCTCTCTCTCTCTCTCTCTCTCTCTCTCTCTCTCTCTCTCTCTCTCTCTCTCTCTCTCTCTCTCTGTCTCTCTCTCTCTCTCTCAATGTTATTATTAAGTGACTTGCGGTAGCTGCTGCATTAACATGATTTATCGGAACAGAATGAGAAAAGTTAAAAAGAGGAAATTATTTGATATTAAGGGGGCACGTCTGGCTGCCAGGGAAAGTTTTTCCTTACAAATCGCCATCTCCAAGTGTAAATTGGAGAGAAATCAGGAAACAAAATCCTAGAGAGGACGTCTCCAATGAAGAGAAGTTGCAAAAAATCCGGTAAGAGAAATCTCTACTAAAACCGAATCAATCATTTCCTGGTTTTTAGCAACTTCTCTTCATTGGAGAATTGTCTTGGGGATTTTGTTTCCTGATTTCTCTCCTATTTACACTTCGGGTTGGCGATTTGTCAGGAAAAACTTTCCTTGGCAGCCAGACATGCCCTAAATTAAAATAATTTTACTGAAAAAAAATAACAGCGTATCTTTTTAAAAATCTTGTGTTTTATTTTATTTTATTTTTCATTTTTCTTCCAATGTCTGGAATGAATTTAAGATGGCAATCTTTTGATGAAAACTGAGGTCATTTACTTTTCTTTCCCCCTTTTTTTTTTTTTTTTTTTTGAAATGGACCGATGTTATTTTCTTTCTTCCTTAGAAAAAATCACAAAATGCTTTCAGGCTATCAGAAATATGTATTGATGTCAGGAAATATTTTTTTTCTAAATGTTTTCTCTCTTTTTCCCATGCAGCAGCGGAACTATAAAAAGGAGAGAGGCTGTCGTTGCTGCACAACTTGTTGAATGGTTGAGAGATGGCCCCAGTTCGATCCACAGGATTTGTTGATCCTGGTTGGGAACATGGCGTTGCCCAAGACGAGAGGAAAAAGAAAGTGAAATGCAATTATTGTGGGAAAATTGTTAGCGGGGGAATATACAGATTAAAGCAACATTTAGCTAGAATTTCTGGGGAAGTTACATATTGTAACAACGCTCCTGAGGAAGTATATCTGAAAATGAAGGAAAATCTCGAAGGATATCGAACGAGCAAGAAAAAACGACAATCTGAAGATGAAGAACAAGCATCTTTCGATTTGCACTCTAATGATGATTTTGATGAAGAGGAAGAACCTCTAGTTCATAAACGTAAAGGGAAGCAGGTGGCTGGTGATAAAAGTTTGGTTATTAGTTTGGCCCCTCTTCGATCGTTAGGATATGTTGACCCTGGATGGGAACATGGTGTTGCCCAAGATGAGAGGAAAAAAAAGGTAAAATGCAATTATTGTGAAAAAGTTGTTAGTGGGGGAATAAACCGATTTAAACAGCACCTTGCTAGGATTCCTGGGGAAGTTGCATATTGTAAAGAAGCTCCTGAGGAAGTATATCTTAAAATAAAAGAAAATATGAAATGGCATCGTACTGGCAGGAGACACCGGCGGCCAGAAGGCAAAGAAATAGCAGCTTTTTATATTCCCTCTGATAATGATGATGAGGAAGAAGATGATGAAGAAGAGCCCTTAGATTCCAGAGTTAAGGAAAAGCTAGCGGTTGTTGATAAAAGATTGATCGCCAGTAGTAGTAAAGGCATTAAAAAGAGATTTAGGGGGCTGTCACCCGGTAGTGGTACTAGTGGTACCGAACTACAATTGAAAAGACCAAAATTAGATTCTATTCTTATGAAGACGCCAAAAAGTCACACACCATCATCCTTCAAGCAGGTAAAACTCAAGCCAGGTTTCGATAAAAAAGCTCGTAAGGAAGTGATCTCTGCAATCTGCAAATTTTTCTATCATGCTGCAATACCATTTAATACTGCCAGCTCCCCATATTTTCATAAGATGCTGGATTTGGTTGGTCAATATGGCCAAGGGTTGAAAGGCCCTTCTGGTAGAATGATTTCTGGTCGGTATCTCCAGGATGAAATATTAACCATTAAAGAATATCAAACAGAATTCAAGTCTTCTTGGGCAATCACTGGTTGTAGTATTTTGGCAGATACCTGGAAAGATGTGCAAGGTCGAACACTAATCAATTTTTTGGTATCTTGCCCACGTGGAGTATACTTTGTCTTTTCAGTTGATGCATCGGATATAGTAGAAGATGCCACAAATATTTTTAAATTGTTGGATAAAGTTGTGGAGGATGTGGGTGAGGAAAATGTTGTGCAGGTACTAAACCATCCTCTTCCGCTTTTCTTCTCAGTGCCTTGTTAACTGTCTTGTTAAATTGTTAACTGTCTTCTATTATCCTGTGACTGTAGGTGATCACTGAAAATACTGCAAGTTACAGGGCAGCTGGCAAGTTGCTAGAGGAGAAGAGGAGAAATTTATTCTGGACACCGTGTGCTGCCAATTGCATTGATCATATACTTGAAGATTTTGTGAAGATAAAATGGGTGGGAGAGTGCATGGACAAAGGAAAAAGGATAACTAAGTTTATTTATAATCGCACTTGGTTGTTAAATCTTATGAGAAAAGAATTTACAGAGGGGAAGGAACTTGTTAGGCCAGCCGTTACAAGGTTTGCTACCAGTTTTGTTACTTTGCAAAGCTTGTTAGATCACCGGGCTGGTCTTAAAAGACTGTTCCAATCAAACAAATGGATTTCATCTCGTATTGCGAAACTAGAGGAGGGTAGGGAAGTTGAGAAAATTGTCTTAAATTCTACATTTTGGAAGAAGATGCAGTACGTGAAAAAATCTGTGGATCCCATCGTGCAAGTTATTCGAAAGGTCGATAGCGATCAAGGCCTATCAATGCCGTCCATTTACAATGACATGTATAGAGCTAAGCTTGCTATTAAAGCTATTCATGGTGATGATGCACGCAAGTATGGACCATTCTGGAGCGTAATAGACAACCATTGGAACTCATTGTTCCACCATCCTCTCTATGTTGCTGCATATTTCCTTAATCCATCGTATCGTTATTGTTCAGATTTCGTAGCGGTATGAAAACTAATTATTTATATTACAACTTGTAAAGTTGATAGATATTTTGCTTTTCCAGTCTAAATCAATTTGTTCTTTTATTATAATGTAGCATCCCGAGGTAATCCGTGGTCTAAATGAATGCATTGTTCGATTAGAACATGATACCGTAAGGAGGATTTCTGCTTCCATGCAGGTATTAATTGTTTGACTTGCTTATTGTTTACATATGATTGAAAAAGCTTGGAAACTGTACTTTTATGTTGCGATGTTTCTTTTTCAGATTTCAGAATTTGTTTCTGCAAAAGCTGATTTTGGAACTGAATTGGCTATCAGTACAAGAACAGAACTTGACCCAGGTGAGAATACCAAATTGTTTAACCAATTGTCCGTTGTATTTATGCGTATAATATTTAGTCATTGTATAGTTGTAAGGTTTTTTTCCTGATAATTAATACATTTCCTGATTGCTTTTTACTTGTTAGCTGCTTGGTGGCAACAGCATGGGATAAATTGTCTAGAGCTCCAACGAATTTCCATTCGAATATTGAGCCAGACATGCTCATCTTTTGGTTGTGAGCACAACTGGAGTACATTTGATCAGATTCATAGTAAAAGGCGCAATCGCTTGGCTCAAAAAAGATTGAACGACCTTATCTATGTTCACTATAACCTGCGTCTCAGGGAACGCCAAATGAGGAAGAAGCCCGATGATCCATTCTCTCTTGACAATGTGTTGTTAGAAAGCTTATTGGATGACTGGGTTGTCGAGTCTGAGAAACCAACTTTCCAGGAAGACGAGGTACTTTCTGAACTACTGATCTTCTAACTTTTTACACGTCCTTTTTATCTTTTTGCTGATATTGTACTCTGTCAAAAAAATTATCTATTGAATGTAGGAGATACTCTATAATGAAATGGAACAAGGGGAGGCATATGAAAATGAGGTGAATGAAAATGAAGATATGGATGCAGAGGCAATGAAGGAGCACATGGAGACAACTGCATTGTCTGTATTCGTTGAACCCTTGGAGGTTCATCCTGCTGCTACTGATGATGATGATGATCTTGATTTTCTTGATGATGATTTGAGTGATTAGTTAACTTACTTGAGTGATTGATTTACTGTGGCTCATCTTTGCACGTGAGTGAACTGCTAAATTGATGAACACATTGCGGTAACTTTTCATTGGTAAAGAATGTGTTAAGGTGTTGTGAAGTTATTGTAAAGCAAATTTGATGATTTGTATCAGTTATTAATTTAAAGGTAATCATGTAAGAAATTTGAATGACTCGAGTTATTGGCTCTTCATCTATTGTTTTTTTTTTTTCATCATACACCACTGTATAGATTTATGGTGTTTCTACAGTCAGCATCTATTGCTGAGCATAACATGTTCTTTAGTGGTTTAGTATTGGACATGATTCCAATATGTTTAATTGTCAGTTGAACCTAAGCAATTATCACATCTTCAAATCTATAAAATATTATATTTAAGTATTATTGATTTTTTATGCACCATAAATATTACTCATAGTGTTCTATGATGCATCATTGTAGGTCAATTGGTGATTACTGAGTTGTTTGTGCTCTGCGTGGCGTGGTAGAATCACATGATTTTAGAATATATAACTATTGCAGCTTCTGTACTAAATTAGGTTACTGAGCTCTTAAACTTTTTATTATAACCCCTATATTAAATCCTTTTTTCTTTCTTTTGGCGTTGAGTGTTGTAAATTGTATGTATGATGGTTATATTCTTTGCCCCTCATTAAGTAGGAGTATGTATTCTAGTTTTATTCTTTCGCCCTCATTAAGGGCATTTTTAATCATTGTAACAATACTAGATGTTTATAATCAATGTATAAGGCAAATGAGTTCATTTATTCCTCGTGCTTTTTCACTCAGATCCTTGTCTTTCCTCCTCTTATCTCCTCATCTTCTTCATCTCTATTTTCCACCAACTCTAATTGGTTGCATCAAGCATCATGGTATCAGAGTTTCTCCTAGGCTAATCTTCTTTTCTCCATTTCTTCCCCGTTCGTCTTCATCACAGACGTCATTCAGGAAGGACTGAAGCCAGCCCTGTATTTTTCAGGTGGAAATGAAAGAGGTTAGCATCCAGTACGGTTGTTTTTTCATCCTGGATCCAGATCTACAACTTTTTCTCTTTTTCAAAGCTTCTACAATTAATGGAAAGTATTTTCCGTGCTTCTTACTCACCGACCCGATTTATCTAGATCTTGGCTTTGATCTTGCTTCGGAAGGGTTTCATCCTCCAATCGGGCCATTTTTACTGACAAATCTGTCGGTACCCTTTTTGGAGCTACAAAGCTGTATCTAAGGTAGCCATTCAAAAAAATCTGTATCGAATGTGTTGTTATGAATCTTGCATAAAAAACAGGTTGTTTTCTCATGGTTAGGGCTTTTTTCGTTGGTTTTTAGCTTCAGTATCAATCTATTTCAATGAGCTTGTAATTGCTGTTAAAGTTCTTTCTTTTTTGTTTTGAAAGATTTGTTATCATTCTCACTTGTATTAGTGGGAATATTCTTCTTGTTACTTGTTACGTTCTTGTTTGGTTGTGTAATATTGTAATCTTCCTTCCCTATTCTAGGCCGGTATCAGTCATTTTTCTGTCCATATCTGTCCGTGCTGCTAATTTTTTTGTTGGTGGTCCCAGCTTATCAATCTTTGGTGAGTTTCTTGGTGTGCTTCCAATCATGGAGATCAACCCGATTAGCTATAAATCAATGGGAACTGAAAATAACCCCACTACTATCACTACCATTAAGCTTACATCATCAAATTATTTGCAATGGGATGTGCTATCACACTTTATGTGCAAGGTTGCATGAAGATGGGGCTTCTACTTTAGACTACACCATGGTCGAAGTCCGAACTCTACGTCAAAAAGTGTGATGTCGATAATTCTATCATTTTTGGTTAGTTCTTTAACTCCATGGGTCCCTCTATTGGTTCTGTGTTATTGGTTTTCTACTTAAGACGCACCGCCTCCGTATGTCTATGTATGGTTTGAAACAGTCTCCATGTACATGGTTCGATCACTTTAGCAGAGTGATGCGTGACATGGGCTTTCAGCAATGTCGACCCTGTTTTCGTTCATTCCCTCACATCTGGATAGTCTATCCCCTCTTTCATTACCCATGCGAAAGGGGAGCGTCGTCGTATTTTTGAGGTTAAGGATTTGAGCAGCATGAAGGTCTTTCCGAGTCTTGAGGTTACTTGATTTAGAAGAGGGATCTTCTTTCTCAAAGAAGTATGTCCTTGATCTCCAGAACGATACTAGAATATCGGGATGCAAACCCTTTCATCCCCCCCCTCCATTGATTCAAAGAACTCTCTCCATGCTAGTGAGGGTGATCTTCTTCCTTATCCTCGGGAGTACCAATTTTTGGTGGGCTGGGTGATCTACCTGACTATTGTGTTCTTTGGCCCTTATCAGGGGCATTTTACTTATTGTAATAACACTAGATACGTAAGATAATGTTAAGAAAGGGACCTCTTTTTCTTTTCCGCTCATATCCTTCTCTGTTCTCCTTCTCTTCCTCATCTTTTTCATCTCTATTTTCCATCAAGCATCAGTAAGCTGGGTTTAAACCTACTCAAGGTCGAGACACATAACCTCGTTCAATACACTAAAGTTAGAAATCATTAAAAAAAAAGGTTTCTGCAATCCCCTTCCCATATTTACCTTTCCTGCTACCCTTGGTTTTCCTACGCTCTGTTTTGCTGTGTTTCTAGTCTTTTTTCACAAACTTGTCAATCCAAGAAGACGAGAACTGATTTTTTTTTTAAGTTGAATGAGTTGAGTCCAAGTCACGAGTTTGCAAACCATGAGTTGGCTAAAAATCCTCAATGAATGGAGCATGTAGTGTAGATATTCGAACAAGGAAAACAAAATTGGAAGAAGGTACAAAGATCTTGATCTGTTCCTGAGTATTTTATTTCACAGTCATTACAGGTACAGGAGAGGAAAGTTCAGTATATGGTAATTTTCTTTTAATATGTTTTTAGTATTTTGCTTTTTGCTACACTTGTTCCTTCACATATAATATTTTCCGAGTAGCTACATTTGTACTAGTTGTGAAGAAGGGTGTACAAAGAGTTTATGGAACAGTTTCACTTGGAGGCTTAAATGCTGCAAGGTGAGTCACAGTTCCAAGTGTTAAAACATTCTTTTACTCACATTATGATAGTTTCTTAGGGATTTGCTAGCCAATTTTGCAGAAACCTGTTTTGCAGGAGACAACAGCCACCTCAGATGAATTAAATGAACAAGTCAAAATCTGGTAGTAAAAAGTGGGCATGTGTGGCTGTAGTCTCGCTTTCCGAGAAATTGCCTGGGAAATCTTATTATTTGGCTTGTCATAGGTTTTATTTTGTTTTGGTTGCTTCTCAAGGCATGCCAAAGAGAAAAGGAGGCATACCCTTCACATAACCCATTTCTTCCTTGATCAAAGACTTGCCAGGTTTGGAAGTTTGTTGATGTGTATGTAATAGATATATTGATCACTCACAGTGTTGTCCTGATATGTAGTTATGTACCATGATTTGAGAGTTGGAACCCTTGCATCGAGCATCTGTGCTTACAGGCTTAAAGGTATCAAATTAGTTTATTTCTTGTAAGGGAGATGATATTTTCACCACCACCACCCCCCACCACCACCACCACCCCCCCCCCCCCCCCCCGCGGCTCTTGCAGCACTTGCACACCCCCTCATAGCATGATTTGACATAAAGTTGCCCACTTTTCACGAGGTTATAAGGGGTGTGTGCAAGTACTGTAAGGGGGTGAAAATATCATTACCCTTTCTGTAATGGCTACTTTCAACTCTTTTCACCCGGGAGGGTATCGTACAGTCCAAAAGACCATTTTGCCCTCTCCATCTCGTTTTTTTGTTTTTTCCTTCTTGTCTTTTTTATTTCATATTCTTCTTCTTCCTTTTCCGAGTTACAGTGTGGCGGTCAGCTGCAATGAATACAGCGGAAATGAGAAAAACAGAGGAGAAAAAGGCAAGATGGTCTTTTGGACTGTTCAACGTCCATCTTGGTGAAAAAGTGTTGAAACTGCGCACCAACTGTAAATTTAGACTCAAAATGTAATTATTTCATCCCGGGCTTTGTAGGCTTTATTTTTTATAACAGCTGGAAAGTTCATGCCGAGGGCTACAAGCTTTTTCTATGAACACACTTAAAGAGGAATTATATGGTGCCTCGTCTTCTCAAGGGCACATTAAAACTTTGATGGTAGCTCCAAAGGTAATTCTGGGTCAGCTGGAGTTTGAGGAGTATTCAGTCCTAGTGTGTATACACAAAAACATGGAGAATAAAATGGCACTTCGCACTCCGCGAGAGAGATTCAGGGATTGTGCCCTTTTTTCTTAAGGGATTGTGCCCTTTTTTTCTCAAGGGATTGTGGCTTTTGCACGAGAGAACAGCCACATCAGATGAGTTAAATGAATTAAGACAAAATCTGCTACAAGGAGGCTGTTCTCTCCTGAAAAGGTGAGCAGCCAAATTGCTTTTTGCAAAATTTCCTAGACAATCCCTCATAATGTAAGGTCTCTCATCACAAGTAAATTACTAGCATTTTGCATTGTATTGTACCTCCATGCAGGGTAGAAAATTTTTCATGAACTACAAGACAATAATATTGGTCAAATAATCAATTTTCAAAATGAATGAAGATAATTGCTCTCTTTATTTTCACATCAGAAACACAGAAAAAATTCATTGAAAAATCTAATACTAGTAGTTCTGTCCAATGGAATACTATAATTCTTCAAGCTATACATGTGGTAGAATGTGGATGCACATATTCAGTGAAGGAGACTGAAGAGAAATTGTTAGAGAGAGAGACAGAGACAGAGGTTGAAATAGGTCCTTTATATCTGAAAATTTTCTGCCGAAGAATTTTTCTTTATCATCAAAGAAGATTCTTGTGTTCCTCTCTTGCCATATATGTGTCACAAGGTTGCAAAAGGGATAAGATTCCATAAAGGGCTATTACTCCAATTTAAAATCGTTTTCTCGATGAAGCAATGGAACACCCATGAGAAACTGAAGCTATGATGCACCTCCATAGGTTAGAGTAGTAGAACACGATCAATGGATTCCTCTACTGCCTTGCACAATCTGCATCACTAGACACTTTTATAAGACGCGTCCCGAAACGATTATAGTCATTGGACTTGCCAATTGATACACCCTTTGATACACCCAAAGAAAATATGTTAAAAGACTCATTTTCTAGATATTCTCTCCTCAAATTTATTAAGGAAACATGGTTTAAACACAAGAATTCTCTCTTACAAAACAACTGTTTGATTCTGACTAATTTGCGTCCGGCAAGCCAAATATTCATAGTTTTTGCCTAGTTTTTTCTAAAATTGGTGATTGCTTTTATTATGGCCCCAACCAAGACACCGCAACATTGCAAATTTTGGACAATACAAATCATTAACATTCAATCAAATCATTTGGAACATTTTAATCATGTCACCAGGGCAAGTATAACCTGCTATCAAAATTGGCAAATCCCATGTACAACTTCAAAACACAATTACAATAGAAGGCATAATAACAAGAAACCATAGTAAGCAATACAAAATGCTCAACTCTTGTCTCCAGCAAGCAAATATTATTCTCCCAAAAGGGTCCAGAGATATACAAAAGCAGATTTAACATTAAAATCCCAAGTACATCTTCAAAACACAATTACAATAGAAGGCATATTAACCAGAAACCATAGCAAGCAATACAAAGTGTTCAATTCTTGTCTCCAGCAAACACATATTATTCTTCCAAAAGGGTCTAGAGATGCATGCACAGAAGCAGATTTAACAAAACTGTCTGTATCTCAATTGAAAATAACTGCCCTATGCAAGTAGCAAGAAGAGAATTGTCTTCTCCATAACTTTTTTTTTCAAAACTTCATTCTGGAAATATCCAGTATCTAGAAAGTCATTATCGGCATACCTTTGCGGATTCTGATGAAACCCAAACCAATCTTTGAGCATTCCGGCCGTATGTACCATGGCAACACATTTATTTCTCCAGCATGGAATCATTGGAGACTGGCTACCATTATAAGCATTATAATGCATACATCAAACTTCTTCAACTAAAAACATAGTAACACTTTGGCATTCTTGGGAATGTTGAGTATCGTTCCTCCACCAAGTAACAAATTCTGCCCGAATACTAAAACCGTTTCAAGGAAATAACAAACTGATATCCTATGTCAGGAAAACCTCACTTCAGATCTCTTCACAGTAGATTGATTCATGAACCCTCAAAGATATCGTCTCTTATGTCTGGAAAACCTTATTTTGAAACTCTTACAGTAGCATGATTTCATGATCAGTTAAAGTTAACAACTCAGTGAGAGACAGTACCATACTACTTGCTTGGTTAATGTATTGGAACTTAGTCCTTTGACAGACAACTAGTTTTGAAGGTTCCTATAACATAAGAGATGGCTTCTGGGATCACTTTGTTGTGTTTCACTAACCACAATCATTTCACGAATGCATGCACAGCTGTGGAATTACCCTCCCATTGTGCTAATGGATGACAAACTCAAATGGCATTCTAAGACAAGGCAACAAACCCCATAAACCCTAAACGACCTACCAAAAGGCAGATGCATGGTGCAGAAAGGCGGCATATCGCTCCATTCTAAGAGAAATGAGGTCATATGTTATGTGAAGCCTGCCCTTTCACTAACTATTGTCCTATATTTCAAATACCAGTCCTGCTTCACTAACAAAAGAAAAAAAAAGCCTCTACACTAGTTACTCCCTTACTGTCCTAAACTGGATCATTAATTTTCACTTTCTATCAGCTTTAATCTAAGGTTTCAAAAGGGTCTCTTTTCTTCTCTCTTCAAAAATATATCATAAAGAGCCCACTTCTGAATATTACTTTCAAAGTTTCAAGTAACTTCCGCCAGATAAAACTTGTAAGCTTGAAATCAAGTCTCAGTTCTGGCACCCACTTCTGGGTTCACCTATCACAGGGTAATATATATTGGCTGCCAGCCCGAGGAATGAGGTACAATCAATTTCTTGATGGTAATTGCCATATGCAGAATCTGGAGTATATCACCCAAAACATGATCTTTCAAACATGACTTCTTTAGTATAGTAGCCGCATGATACCTGTACATTAGTTGTGGGATACAACAAACAGGTTTCCAGTAAGATAGATTGAGGGAGAAGAATCTGAAATACAGTAAGATTGCAAGAAAGGTTTTACCTGCACTGAGAAGCCATTATTGCAGAGCGTCCACCATCAGAAGCTAGAAATTTTTGAATTCCATCCAATGTTGATTTTTGATGCTGAACATTACCACCCATAGGGTTCACACACTTCCACAGAGTATCATTTTTCTGGATGTAAACCTGCAAGGCATTGCCTACACTACGCATCTCTATCATTTGTTGCATGATAGCACTGTCCAGGGCCATCCTAACATTGAAATTAGGGAGATTAGGTTCCCCGTAGTGAATGCAATCTGCTATATTTGCTTCTGTAGGTACCATCTTATCATTTTTTAGTGTGTTCAAGGCAAGTAATACATTTACAATAAGGCCAAGAACATCATTGGATGGAGTTCCCCGTAGCCCATTATCGGGAGCAGCATTATCCATGGATGTAGAGGTTGAAGGTTGAGGTTCTGGACCACGAGTAAGACGTCTATTATTCATAGTGTGTGGATAGAGGAGTGGAGCACTGGGTGAAGGACATGCATTTTGTGGGATATTAAAATTGGCAGGGTCCGAAGAGTCTATAGGCCATGTCCCCGTGTTTCGTTGAAAGCTAGGAATATTATTGACATTGCTTGTTTGTTCAGAAATATTTAGCTTACTGATATCAGGTACATTTGTATGAGGACCTGACGTAAAGGGCTGTCCATCCGATCTCGGTGCCATTGGGTGAGAACCATGCATATTAGAATTTGGTGGAAACAAATTCCCAAGTGCAAAATAGGGTTGCATAGGCTGAAAGTCACTCGGGTTCGATGGTTGAGGATACTGAGTTGGGTGACTATTAGGGAAGTGGTTTCCGTTGTTCCAAGATATATCAGGACGATGTGGACCAAAACTTGGTGTAGGTCCACTTGAAACATTCGGCTTATTATTACCAAAGAACTCATGAGGAGCTCTTGTTCCTGTAAAATTAGGGTGTGACTCCGTGCTAGATGACTTTAATGTGGATGCTTGATTTTGTTGTGGCGTAGAATTCCATTTCTGATTAGTTTTATCAGAACTTCTACTGCTAGAATTTTCTTGTGTTCCAACTGAACGCTGCCTAAACTCGTTGCCTGAGGATCTCGATATATTTTGTTGACTTGGGTTTCTCCAAGGTTGCTTCCCTTTAGACTTATTGTCAACCCTCCCATTACCATAAAACCTTTGACTTCCCAGATAAGAAGTTTCAGACACAGGATCCGAAGGCATCTTAACAGGATCAGGGATGGCATCTTCTAACATATCGGCACTTGACGCATTAGAAAGTTGTGATAAGTCCCCATTTGGCAATGCAGGACCTCCAGCCAAAAGAGTTGTCCAAAGCCACACACTCTTGGCTGCAGCAACAAGTGGTGCAGATACGTGTTGCGGTTGTGCTAGAAGAATATTATATCTCCTCATGCGTAACTGATGGAGTGCATTAGAGAAGTCACGATCACCAGAAATAAGCAAATAATTTGCAGGGGCAGGATTATCAACGGCCCAGAATAGCATATCAACAAGAATTTTTTTATCACTTGCATCTTTAACACCTGCAGTACATTAACATTCTAATCGGTATGACGTATGTAATAAAAAAAATATCTATGATATCTTATAACAATACCAAGATATCTTCGTATTTTATTTTTATCGCGAAAATATCACGAAAACATCCTGATAAATTCATGATATTATTTGTTGTTCTAATTTTGTTCTTAAATTTTATATTCTTATATATTTTAAATATATAATATACTTATATATTTATAAGTATATAAATATATAAGTACTCAGGGTAGCAAACAAAGGAAACTGGTTCCGGCAACCGCCCTCAACTCAAGCCTAGAACGAAGGTAGAGCCTTACTCTATTCCTTCACCCGTGTGACATCGACTTATTTGTGCATCGGTACTGGGACACCCAATCCCATCCCCTATGACTAGAAAGACAGAGTGAAAGACAAAGACTCCCTTTTTGTTCTTAAATTTATATTTTTATATATTATAAATATTTTATTTTTCCAATTTTTTCCCGATATAAGCCTAAAATTAACAAAAAAGTTAAAATATACCGAGAGACACCATTGCCGAGAAATTTCCAAGACAAATTAGGTGACTAAATAAACTAAGAGAAAGAAGAATTTCTATAAAATGTAGCATGCTTAGTATGCATATACAAAATCCAGAAAACTTAATAGACAAAAGAACTTTGTCACTGATATGCCTTTCTTAAACAGGAACATAAATTTTATTCCAACAAACATTCAGTAAAGTACATATCAGGGACGAGGCATCACACCAGTTATATACATCTTTGAAATACCAAAATACAACCTCAACTGCCACCCTATTGTCTTCCTCCTGTAGTGAGCTAATTATCACTACCTCATCCCTCTAAGATCCCTCGTTTGCCAACTTATCAGCTTGCCCATTAGCTGACCTTCTCATATGATGAAATTCTAGGATAGGAGTTGAGCAAAGGTCTCTGATCTCCGATATGATGTTTGCAAGCTTCCATGGCCCCGATGAGGAATTTCTTGCCCAAGCCACTGAGTTCCTAGAGTTGCCTTCAATGATTAAAGGGCCTAAATCAGAGACAACATATCGTCTCAAACCCCAAAGGAGGGCTCTCGCCTCCACCTCATAAGCACACACACATGACGGCCCAGAAAAAGATAATAACATACGACAACTATAACCTTTCCAAAAAACATATGAAAACTATACCATTCAACAAAAAAAAAAAACATTTGACCACTACAATCCTGAAATACAGCTCCAATACCCACTCTTCCTGGATTCTCTTTTAGAGCTCCCGTCAAATTTGAACTTCACACAACCTGCCCAGAAAAAGATAATAACATACGACAACTATAACCATTCCAAAAAAACATATGAAAACTATACCATTCAACAAAAAAAAAACATTTGACCACTACAATCCTGAAATACAGCTCCAATACCCACTCTTCCTGGATTCTCTTTTAGAGCTCCCGTCAAATTTGAACTTCACACAACCTGCGGAAGGGGATTGCTACCTAGGAGTGCAACTCAGGTCGGGTTGCGTCGGGTTGAGGCCAACCCGGCCCGACCCGAGGATACCTTTTTTCCAACCCGAACCCGACCCGCTTTCCAACCCGACCCAACCCAAGGAACCCTTTTTTCCAACCCGAACCCAGCCCGAGTTCAACCTGACCCAACCCGAGTTTTTAAGCTTAAAAAAAAAAAAATTGATAAAAAATGTCGATTTTCACTCATGTCGGGTTGCCCGAACCCGAACTCAACCTGACCCGACCCGACTTTTTTTTTCTGGTTGAACCCGGCCTGAGTTGCACCCCTACTGCCACCTAGGAAGAGTTTTAAGCTTCATACCTTTCTTCGCATATAGTAGTCCTCCAATTTCTTAGAATGACACCCATGTTTTGGCAAGAAAGATTCTTTCCATTTCTACCCCATTAAATGAGATCAATCTTGATTTCAATCACAATCCTCCCAATTCGTCTTGATAAATCTCTTCGAAAATGCAATTGTTCCTTTCTTTCCATGAGTTCCAAATCATAAAAAATGGTACCAACATCCAAAGCACTTTCCCGCTTTGCCAAGTGGTCCGCTATTCCAGAGCAAAATGACGGACTTAATCAGTTTTTGGAACGTCCAAGTAAATCCAAAGGTTTTAATAATAGAATACCAATTAGTATGAGAAATAGAACAGTGCACCAATAATTGATCCAAGGTTTCTTCTTCCTTCTTATATACTATACACCAGTTGGTAAAGTAGATCTTTCTTCTTTTTAGCCGCTCATACGTATTGATTTTCTTTCTTGCCACCATCCAAGCAAAGGCCGCTACTAGTGGAGGAGCCTCAGATCATCATATTATTATATTGAACTGGGAATCAGTTCTATCCTCATCAAGCTGTAAAAGAAAGAATAGTGAAAGAACCTTGTGAATTAGGGGTCCAGATTCTCTTGTCAAGAGAAAATGAGGAACACTAAGATGAATAAATAGATTCAAGAAGTGAGGAATGGCTAACAATTTCTCTTTCCTTGAGTTTCTCGTAAGCCTAGACACTCACACCACCTCCCACCCCCCATCCTGTCCATATAAACACTCACTTTGGCCCCTCTATCCGTCACTAATAGGTATAGGTCTGGGAATACATCACGTAACTAGAGATCCACCCAAAATCGTGTCCCTTCTTTCCTCTCCAGTCTAAACCCAAATTATGACTCATAAAGGGGTCTGATAACACATATAGACTTCGATGCACTCTAACTTTTTTCCTAGAGCAGGGCCCCCCAAACCCTCCCAAATTTGTCCCTGGTGATTTTATGCCAATAGTTTCTCCATCCTCACCATATCTCCAAAGCCTCTTCCCCAACAATGCCTTATTTCACAGCCTTATATTAATGACTCAAAGGCCTCCATGATTCTTAGATTGGCAAGCCTTCTTCCATACCATAAGGTCATCTTTTTACTATACCTCTCCACCTTACCATAAGAAGACTCTTTGTAGCTCCTCTATACCCTTCTGCCACTGTTATAGGGTATTTTGGTCTTTGTATTTGTAACCTTAGTCTCTCTCTTGTGTGTGTGTCTATATATATAAGGAGACTTCATCTTCTCCCTCACTTCTTCTTCTTCTTCACAATAACATGGTATCAGAGGTGATCCAATAATTAAAATAAAATAAAAAAGGAGGAACAGAACCGTAACCTCCTCTCTCTCTATCTCTAGCGCATCCCTCTCTCCTCTCTTGCGGCTTGCACAACCCTGGCCCCACCGTCACCATCTTCCCGTAATCCCCTCCCCATATTACCACCCCACCATTGGCAACCCTCACCATCTTACCGTAATCACATCGCCCACTCCCTCTTTTTATTACCGCCCCACCCTCACAATCTTACAGTAATCCTATCACCATATTACCGCCCACTCTCATCTACCGCAACCGCCCACTCTCATCTACGGCAACCCATTCCACATTGTCGTAAGTAATTGCCGTAACCCTATTTCACCCACCTTAAACCCTAATCTCAAACCTCACCATCCCCATTCTCCTTTCCCCACCCTCTTTCCTCGATTACGTAGCTCCTATCCCCAATGCCAAACCCTAATCCACCCACTCTAAACCCTAATACCAAACTACGTAACAGCCTCACTGAATCTGCCAAACCAAGCTCATGGAGACTTCTTCGGCCCATATAACGCCTTCCAAAGTCGACAAACAGAACCAATCCCCCCTGAGCAATGAACCCAGGAGGTTGCTCCATATACACCTCTTCAGAGAGGTCATCATATAGGTAGGCATTTTTAAGATCCAACTATAGAAATTGGTTTTCTAGCCATTCAAAAAAAACAAAAAAATGAAAGCTAGGATTTTCTAGCCATTCAATAAAATGAAGCTAGGGTTTTCTATCTGATAAAATTCTGAATTTCACTAATCTTGGATACATTTACAAGAGGATCAATGTGTGTTTATTTAAAAAGACTAAAATGAAGCTAGGGCTTCTTTTTTTTAATGGTAAAAGCTGGGGTTTTCTAGCCATTCAATAACAAAAAGAGCAAGGATTTTCTCACAGAAACCACGAATTAGAATCTGAAACCAAGATTTCTCACCTTGAAATGAAGAAAGAAGAAAAAAACTAAAATTAGGGTTTGAAATCTAGGGTTTTATAGTGTCAAAATGGCATTACCAGCAGGAACATGGTTGAGGCCGATGCCGGTGCTGGAAAGCCCTTTCTGAACTGATGCAGGGATCTTGTTGGTGTCTCCATAGGCGGAGATTGAGACGGGCCCACGGTAATCCATGGCCTCCAGAGCCGAACTTATATTCTGCGCAATTGCGTGAGGATCAAACCCTTTGGGCACATAACAGTTCTCTATATCCCACCAAACCGAAGTTTTCGCCATCATATACTGTTTATCCGTCATTGCAACTAAAGTCATTCCTCCCTGCGCACGATAGACGATAGCCTCTCTGTTATCTAGGAGAATGATATCTATGCAACCCCTATTTTGATAGATACACCCCTCGGCCTCTCTCTCTCTCTCTCTCTCTCTCTCTCTCTCTCTCTCTCTCTCTCTCTCGACTCGAAAGAAAACTTAACCGAGAAACCAATCTTTAGAAATTCCGTAGATCGTTGAGAGAATCTTGTCTGAAAATCTGCACACAAACCCTGCACGATGCGGATTCCTTATTATTCTTGCACTGTCTCTCTTCGTTTCCGATTTTTCTTTGAGATAAACCCTAATTTCTAGGGTTCCGAGGGTTTACTAGGGTTTTCTTCCAGATCATTAGAGAATTTGGTTTGAAAATGCTGAAAGTCTGCTCAGAAACCCTAGACGATGCGGATTCCTTATTATTCTTCCACTGACTCTCTTCATTTCAGATTTTTCTTCAGTATAAACCCTAATTTCTAGGGCTTTCTAGGGCGTTCTAGGGTTTTCTTATGGTCTATTTCGGTGAATTTGAATCGGCGAAGTGGCCGAAGGACGCACTTTTCCGTGGAAGGGTTTTCTTCTTGACACTGGTGGGTCCCGCTGTAACGGCTCTGGTGGGTAAGTTATTTATCCCTGAATATGATATGCTATTCCATTCGGGTATTCCATGTTTGGTTGCACGGGTAGACTAGGAGTAGTTAAATAAGTAGTCAATTACTCCAAAGAATCGAGGTATGTAGTCTTTTGTTGTACGGCATAGACTTGGAGGATAGGAGAATAAGCAGGAGTGCAACTCGGGTTGATTTTTGGGGATTCTCGTTGAGCAATTACCTTAAAATCAGGTCGGGTTCAGCTTTGGGTTCGGGTTGATTCCGATTCTTTCTCTTTTTTTATTTTTATTTTTTTGGCAAAAGCTCAACTCTAACTAACACACCCTGGGAATAAGTAAGGGTTGTCATTACCAATATAAAGAGAAAAGAGAGAGAGAAGAAACATCATTCCCAAGAAATTTCAAGCAAATTTCTACCTTGGCTTGGATGTTATAGTAGGGACAACAATCCCACACAAGAGGACATGCAATAATTACCCAGCAGACATCTCAATGAGTCTTCAGGGAGTTCAATGCTACATTGGCGGCCAAACAGAGAATTTTACTGACATGACATCTAAATGCCAAGCAAAATCCCTAAGCTTTCTTGGCCTTTGTGCAACTACAAAAGCCAAATATTTTGTTTGCTTTATCCATTAACAGGTTTGCTATCCCAATTTATTTATTCCTGGGTAGGCTTGCTATCCCACATTCATGGCTATATTTTCTCTCGAGAAATTGTTCAATCACCCAATCCATTTATCTGCTAATTGATTGCCAAATGCCAGCCAATGTTGTTGTCAGACTATCTATAACAAGTTGCACAAGACTACCAGGGCAATTTAGAGTTCCCCAAAAAGTCAAGCACGACTCATTCATGACTCCTAAATCCGTCAAAAGTTGCGCAAATCCCTCTTGACTAAACAACCTGACTATCCATTTCAAGGCCATATTGAAGGCTTGGAGTTGGTGCCTGTGTGAGGAAGACTTTTGGTGTACCCTCTTCCATAGCAAGGGCCGCAAGGCCGACGGCATAAGTGGGACATAAATGGGGGGATTTGCTAGGAACCATCCCACCATTTCGCGGACTCTTTGTTGCATGAGAGAGCACCTGCCCCATGAATGAATAAAGACAAGATCTGTTGAAAAGTGCGACTGTGTGGAAAAGTAACCTCACTTCAACTCTGTCCGCCCTCTGTCCATAGTTTTTTAACAGGTAGAACACGGTTGAGAATGACTCCATAAATCACTTTTACCATCAATAATGAAAGGAATTTTTTGGGTCCCGCAAGAAGCATACCAGTGCATGCATATGAGATCAAACCATTGATCTTCTAGAATAATGTGAGACAACCCATATGGTCTCCATGGGCCCCAATAAATCAATGTATCTAATCAAGATAAAAGTGGGGCCCATCAAGTATCTTTTAGTAAAGAGAGTAAAAGTGACTTTCTTGTAAGCATTTTTTTCTATAAAAGTCATCAAAGAAGACTTATTATAGCCCTCCACTTGTTCGACTTGGGTCACCCTTTCCTTTTAATTGAGGTCATAATTCTTATGGCTATAGTCATTGGATCCCACACAACGAAAGAAGTTAGAAAATCCCACCTCCTCCACGCATAAAATTATAAAGGGAGTAACATATTTACCTCTAAAATTTCCCCTCAGCAAACAATTGAGACCATCTCGTAGAAGGGGACTCTTTGAATGTGATCCATTGGATGACTGCGATGAGGGCTCCTCTATCAAATTTCATCACATTTGGAGATCTGCAAATAGTGAGGCCGATAAGTTAGAGCGGTCCCACCTGCCACTTTTTTCATCCATTTATCTAGTCACCTAATTTCTCTCCTCTTTCTCAACAATGGTACCAGGTTCTTTCCCGCCCTCCCTCTCTTTATCTCCCTCCTGTCTTTGTTTCTTCTTCTCCTGAAAATATCACCATCGATTTCTACAACCTAATATTTATTTGCTAGCTAATGGGTTCTTACAAAGATGCTTTCTTTTTATACTAATATGGGTGAGCGAGTGGAACCAATGAAGGAATCTAGAGTTCTGGTTCTTGTTAGAGAAAGAGAGAGAACGAGGTTATAGATCGAAGGATTATAAATTTTGAAAGAGAAAAGAAAACTAGTAGTCCCTGTAGATGGTCACCTAATTTTTCTCCTCTATCTCAGCAAATGATCTTCCCAATTTCTCTCCCACCACCACCTATGTTTCATCTTTTCCTATCTCCCTCTACTATTCTTTTTATCTTCTCCTTCTCTGTATGGTAAAATGAGAGAGTATAGCCTTCTCTACTCTCTCTGATGTGACCATTTTGTAATTTGTAGGCTCACCAATTTCTAATTGATGTTCGTCAGAGTAGGCGGCGCGCCCGGAATTTTGAATCGAATTTAATCCTGAAAGTGTGGATGTATGGATTGTCTATTGAACGAGAGAGAGGTAAAGGGGTGGGAGCAGTAAATATGGGGGAGGGAATTTCGGCTGTCTAAAATTATATGAGCTTGTCGTTTTTCGGTCGCCGCATATCTTTTTTTTTTGGTTTGTGTTCTCACTTGCCGCGGAAAATGGAGGGAAATGATGGACCTTTTTTGCCATGTCTGGCGGCGACGAAACTTACCAAATTTCGGGCGAAATTTTGAAAATTTCTACAATTTCGACGAAATTTGCAAAAAATAATAATATTTTTTTATTCCTTTACTGAATTTCAGCCAAAATTTTGGGAATTTCTGCAATTTCGGCGAAATTTGCAAAAAAAAATAAAAATAAATTATTCCTTTACTGGATTTCAGCCGAAATTTCAGACCAAACAAACAACATTTCATGCGCCTTTACCGAATTTCGCCCTAAATTTTGGGATTTCCGCAACCTACCTCAAAATTTCGGCAGAAACTGAAATTTAAAATCTTGCTTGTGAGAGCTTCTTGGGTCATAGCATTTGTCAACTCTTTAAATAATAAGAGACCCAGGAAAGCTTTTAAACGATCACTATTTTCCTTCTAAAGGAAAACAATCATAGTAAGACATGACCCCCCACCGTCTCAAGTCATGCATATTGTGACCGGATAATCCTAACCCTTGAACCAAGAGTTTTGTGTTTTGTCAGACAAGTTTTATTATTGGATTTCTAGAACATTGATAGAGGGTTATAATCGGTCGTCAAGGTGGGATCAAGGATGAAGATGGGGGCCATGGGGAACAACTAGATCAACAACCCTGATCGAATATCCAAGAAAACATCTAAGATCACGGTAGAAATGTTCATATAGCATCGTACTAGGGCCCAATTACATCCCTAAGCTTGCCCACAAGATTAAGGATCAGTGTTAGCTGCCACGATCATTAAAGGCGTGGCCCACGTGTATTAGTAGGCCATCCTCATCAAAGGTGTGCTTATTTTAGAGGAAGAGCCCATATCTTGGGGAAGTGATGTGTCGAACCTCTATTTTGAGGGAAGTGTATTTATGACCATAGTTAGCAAAGCATGTTACGGCGAAAAATACGGGATGGGAAAAATTGGAGTTTAATTAGGCGCTGGTTAAAAAAAACGTAGTAAAAAATAAGGAAACACAAACAGTGCGTTTAAAATTTTATCATTTACAAAATATAATGGAAGTAATGTTTGAAAATTGGCCAAAAAAACACATTTAATAAGTTTAAAATGTTTTCATAAAAAACACGTGTTTTTTCACTGTAAGAGTTTTAAACGGAATATTAAATTTAGGGCGATGATAAATTCGCAACCCTTAGGATAATCTGTACTCTTAAAGGGTGATGATAAATTCACATTCCAAGTGGTACGAATTATCCTAAAGGAGATGCGGATTTATCATTGCCCTAAATAAAATGTGGTTAAAAAAATGTCGTTTAAGACCTAGTTTTCTGAACTATGTTTATGAGTTATGACTACTTTTTTACACTATTGGGGCTGTACCATGTTAAAAAAGAGGCAAATATATCATTCCCTCTACAATTTTTAAGGAGAAATTATTAAAAAATGCAAACTTTTGCTGAAATTATGAATCAATGGCAGAATTTTGAAAATCACGAGAGAGGGGATGTCTGGTGCGTCAGATATGTTTTAGGACAAGAATATCCTTCTTGCTTTTCCCCCACCTTTTAGGCACGGATCATAATGCCATTTCACCTACCTTTTTCACTTTTTATCTTCTTCTCCCCCAAGTATTCCAAGCTGTAAAACTCCATTGCCATTAGAAAAAAAAACTCAATTGCCATTGCCATTAGAAAAAATTCCATTGTCATTGCCATTAGGAAAAAAAACTCCATTGGTTCTCTTTATTTTGCTCTGGATGATAAACTTAGGGAAATGTTATCCGCACCATTGTATTTTGATTAGGGCTTAAAAGTACAGTATGACCCGCACCATAGGATGATCCAAACCGTCCATTAGATGGGCCACAGCCTAAATAGGTTGTGCCCCAAAAATCATTTCCATAGGTTGATGATCCAAACCGTCCATTAGATGGGCCACAGCCTAAGTAGGTTGTGCCCCAAAATCATTTCCAAAGGTGGATCAACCTATGGAATGATTTTGGGGCACAACCTATTTAGGCTGTGGCCCATCTAATTGACGGTTTTGATCATCCTATGGTGCGGGCCATACCGTACTTTTAATAAAGTGAGCAGTGCCCTAATTAAAATACAGTAGTGCTGATAACATTTTCCTAAACCTATGCTCTGGTATGTCCATTGTCCTCCATTTTGTTTCAGATAATAATGGAACCACATTTCCATATTTGGTCGGTGGTGTACATGTGTTGAATAATGATAATATATTTATGTGCTGGTATCAGTATTTTAGACAGTGGAACCACTATAATTCTTTTTTTGGAACCACAATTCTAATTTTAGCAGCACCTTTTTAAATCTTGGAACCACTATCTTGGAAACAAAACCACTATTTATGACCTAGGAACCACTATTTTTATACTAGAACCACTCTTTTCATATTTGAACCGCTATTTTCATAATGCAAAAGCCACTCTTTTTATACTGGAACCACTCTTTTGTTATTGGAACCATTATTTTCATGATGGAATCACTCTTTTGATATTTGATCCACTCTTTTCATCATAGAACCACTCTTTTAATACTGGAACCATTATTTTCATACTGGAACCACTTCGTTCGGGAGTCTGAATGACCCTTCGAACTTCCGTTAGGAGTCCGGTAGTTTGTGACGGAAGTAGTACCAATCGGGAGTTCGACTCAGACTTTTGTTGGACTCCCGATTGGACTTCCATCGGACTTCCGACTGGGTACCACTTCCATCACAAACTACTGGACTCCTATCGGAAGTCTGAAGGGTCATTCGGACTCCCAAACAAAGCGGTTCCAATATGAAAAGAATGGTTCAGTATTAAAAGAGTGGTTCCATGATGAAAAGAGTGGATCCAATATCAAAAGAGAGGTTCCCTTATGAAAAGAGTGGATCCAGTATGAAAAGAGTGGTTCCAATATCAAAAGAGTGGATCCAGTATGAAAAGAGTGGCTTTTGCATTATGAAAAGAGTGGTTCCAATTTCAAAAAAGTAGTTCCAGTATGAAAATAGTGGTTCCTAAGTAAAAAAATAATGGTTTCGTTTCCAAGATAGTATTCCAAGATTTTAAAAGGTGTTGCCAAAATCAAAATTATGGTTCAAAAAGAAGAATTATAGTGGTTCTATGGTCTAAAATATTGATACTACCACAAAAATATATTATCACTGTCCAACACATATACACCATGGGCCAAACATGGAAAGAGTGGTTTCATTATTATCCATACCAAAATGGAGGATAATGGAATACCAAAGCATAGGTTTATTATCCGAAGTAAAATAAAGTGAACCAATGGAGTTTTTTTCCTTCTAATGGTAATGGCAATGTGTATGGAGTTTTACTGTTTGGAAGGCTTGGGAAAGAGGAAGATAAAAAAGTGAAAAGGGGTTGGTGAAATAGTACTGGGGTCCGTGCCTAAATGGTGAAGGTAAAGCAACAAGGGTATTATTGTCCTAAAAACTGTACGTTTTTTTAAAATAATTTTCTATTTTTTTAATAATTTCCCATACAATACAATAATTGAGAATGTTCCTCATTTATTCGCGATAAAATCAGGTGGCGCATTGTCCCATGCTCTTGCGTTAGAAACAGACCTAAAAGAACGCAAAATTTATTAAAAATCAAATAAATAATTTCAAAAGGCTGATGATAAATTCGCACCCCCTGTAGAATAATAATTCGCACCCTTGAACCTCAAAATGTGTTAAAGTCTCGGCTACATATCCTCCTTTAAAGTTCGTGCGAATTATCCTACAGGGGCGTGAATTTATCATCGCCCTTTGAAAAATATGATTCGTGAAGTTTCAGACATCAGAATTCTCTCCCCTTTGTTTTCTCATTCTAGAATTCCCCTGTTTTCCAAAACCCTAGAAAACCAAAATCCCCTTTCTCACGTCTTTCTCGCTTCTTCACCTTCTTTGTTAAGATTATTATACATTTCTTTTATTTTTCTTTCTTTTTAGATGGATTTCAAACGGCTCCTGGTACAAGCTATCTTTTGCCATTTTTATGAGGGTTTTAGTTCAGATAATTGAGATTTGTTCTTCCTTTAATCCTTTGCCGGATTTGAAGATCCGGCGAAAATGGCTTCTGAACTGGAGATGAGCGCGGAGCTTGAGCAGATTGAAGGCGAAATCCGTGATCATTTTCGAGCTCTTGCGTAAGATCTGATGCTTCCTATCACCACTAAACCCTAAATCTCTCTCTCTCTCTCTCTCTCTCTCTCTCTCTCAATTTGCTTCATCTCGCTTTTATGTTGTTCTTTTTCTTCTTAGATTGTGTTCTGAATGGCTTAATTCTATCGAGTAATGAAATCTCTGTAATTCGGATTAAAAAAAAAAAAACGTCTATAATCCTCAATATTTCATCTCTTTTAATTTACTCTGTTGCCTTTTCAGTTTGTTCTTATTATTCCTAGATTTGTTGCCTTTTCAGTTTTTTTTCTCTCTTCATCATTAAGTCCGTGGTCCGAATGGCTTTATTTTATTGTGTAATGAAACCCTCTGTAATTCGTATTAAAAGAAAAAAAAAGTCTATAATCCTCAATATTTGAACTCTTTTAATTTACTTTGTCCTGTTTTCAGTTTGTTCTTTTTGTTCTTAGGTTTGTTGCCTTTTCAATTTTTTCTCTTTCGATGGTTATGGCAGTGATCCGAATGGCTTCATTTCTATCGTGTAATGAAACCTATGTAATTTGGATTGAAAGAAAAACCTCACTTTCAATGATATGTTGTCATAAATAATCCAAGTTTCGGTTGGAGAAGCATGAGATAATTCAGCAATCGGATACTTTGTAGTGAATTCGCAAGCATGAAATTGATGCAATGTATATGAGAAAACAGCAGTCAGTATCGCAGAATAAAATGAAATAAAATGAGATGAACTTATTGGTAAGTATGAGGCATCAAGGAAAGGAAAGCTACTCAAAGTAAAGTTGATGAATGTGTGGAGGAAATCTGCTCGAACTGGAACTACCATGCAAATTATGCCCACGTCATTCGAGACATCTGCTCCCTCGCAATTCAATAGAAGAATTTGGATCATCTGGAATCCATTGTTTCCCCCTATCTATTAAAGGGTTAGTTAGAAGAATTTTGATTATCTAGGATGTTTTGTTCCCCTATCTTCTAGATATTGTTTCTAGGTATAGTTTTGTTGTTTTATAATCTCAATTGTAATTGTTTTTTTTTTTTTTTTTTCAATCTTGTCCCTTGACGCAAGCATGTGACGGACAGACAGACTCCTATAACCATGTAAGATTTGTTTACTTGAACAGAAAACTAAATTTCTTTCTAAAAGAAATTGAGTGGCTAATTCCAATAATATTTTTTTTACAAGCTACAAATAGCCATTCATATATATATATATATATATTTGTTACAGAATCGACCATTGATCAATTCCCCTTTTCTTTGGAAGTATTGAATACACCCATAATTATGAGCTTCGTGTTCCTATTCTTCCTCTTCCAAGAGACAACTTCCATACCTTTCGGAGTCTACTTTTATGAGATGAGAGCTGTAGAACACGAGGATTTGGATTAAGACCACTAATGAGATTTTCTTGGCTCAATCTTTTTCCCAGCATCACCGCCTGGAGTTTGTACTCTTGTGTGAACAATGATTCTGAATAATATCCTGGCCGTGGTTCATCTGCGACACCGGAGCCTTGTCATTGGCGATCACTATGCCTTGTGCCCCAGGCGGGGGAAGGTGTAAATCATATTTTTATCCACTAAGGTTTTCAGAGAGATCCGGTCACACATCCTAATCCGGTTGGGTATTTATTGGATGTTTCCCAATCACTTTTTCAGATATCTTCGAAAGATGAAGTCTTGCCCCTTGGGCTGAAAAGGGAAAGGCATTACGGAACTTGCCTTTCCGGCTGCGGTTTAGAAAGAAACAAACAAACCGTTATTCAAAGGAAAAACCATAGGCCTATTGAGTATCTTTCAGAAGGCTTTGTGTGTGATGGTTCAATTGGCTAGAGTGTTACCGAGCTTGTTGGGGGGGGGGGGGGGGGGTTATCTGATTCCATTCTGAGACGTTGGATTGAGATTTGGTTCAGCGGGGAGGCTCTCCCCCCTAACACACTCACTGACCCACACTTCTAGGTTCTTAAAGCTTAATTTTGATGGGTCCAGTCTTGGAAATTCGGGCCCAGTTGAGGTGGGAGGAATTATTAGAGATGGATATGGATTTGCTATTTGGGGTTTCTCTTGTCCAATTTGCTTTGATGAGGCTATTGAGGCGGATGTTAGTTATTCTCTGTAGGGTTTGATTGATTGATAGCAAAGATATTGACAACCTATGTTGCATGGATTATTTGCCACCCTATGCCGAATCCGTGACGACACATCTCCCCACGCGAATCGGATTTGGATTTGCGTGGGACACACCCGGATTCTTGTCGTAGCCGTGTCCCTAACGAATCCTCTTTTTTCATGCGAATCTGACTCATTTTTGTCTATTTTAAAATGCGAATCCTATATATGTTCCCCTTTAAGTGTGTTTTCTTGTTAACTTTTTTTTATTGGAAAGCACAAGCCATACTCTTTTAATAAAAACCCTAGCGCCTTGACCCCCTTCTTCCTTTGTCAACTCTCATAATAAAAACTCTACGCCTCGACCCTCCACCCTCAAAATTTTCATGAATATATATAAATACATATATCTATATAGATGTAAATTTATTATTTTTAATTTTTAAAATTTATTTTATTTAGAAATTACTGAATCCGAATCCTAATTTTTGGGGTTTGCCGAATCTGATGCCCCGAATCCTTGTCGGATCCCGACTCACGAATCCGAATCCATGCAACATAGTTGACAACATAACCGTGGAAGGCGACTTTTTTGAATGCAATCAGATGGCTGAACCAATTTGGCCTTGAGATTTGCTGATGCAATTGAAGAGATTTTGGATCGAGTGGAGGGCCACATAGTGAGGTTCTAACATGTTTGGAGGTCAGCAGATAACGATGTAGATTGACTTGCTAGATCCATGGTGGATAGGCTCCTTTTAAAATGCTTTGACTCTCTTCCCACTTTAGGTGCTTTTGTATTTTTTCTTTCCCTTCTTGGTGGATTCTAAGCTAACTATCGCGATCCTTTGGATATCCCCTTTCTTTTCTTCTTTTAATAACATCTTTTCTACCATTCCAAAAAAAAAAAACTGTTGCTTTTCTGACTTTGTTCTTGCTCTTGTGACCATTCTCATGCAATGAACTCCTATTTCAGTTTTTCTGTCCCAGGAGAAATGATGGGGGGGTGGGGGTGGGAAACTCTCCAAGGCATTCATAAAAAAACTGTTTCTGATTGGAGTTGTGATTGACAATTCTCCTTGTTTCTGGGGACTGATATATTCTCTACTTCTCTTCTGTTTCATCTTTCTCATGCAACGTTTATTACTGAAATAGTGGGCAGTTTCGCTTTGCTTTAGAAGTCCCAGTCAACCAGTTCATTTCCATGTCTTGTGCATTTGTCGGTGTTGTGTTTTTATATTGTATTCTTTACTCCTTTATCTTTCATCTTTTTCTTGAACAGATTATTTTTCATCATTTTTTTTTGAAACACTTATTGCAGAGAACTGATATATTGATTTCAGTTTTATGCTGCTTTCTACTACTACTATTACTTCTAATACAGTCATTGCTTGTAGTCGCAAGAGAGTATACTAGATGAATTGCGTTCTACTACTGCTGGTACTAATAAGCCAGTCATTGCTTGTAGTTGCAAGGGAGTATACTAGACGTTTTTGGTGGCATTGGTTTATTCTATTTTGCACACTGTAATGGTTCATAATCATGAATGATGTCCTCTCCTGCTACATTCTCATGGCTTGGTTGAGTTTGTAAGATTTACTTATTTATCTATTTTGTGGACTCTCATGTCTATTGCTTGTTTGCAAAATATTGCCTCATTCTTCGTTAATCGAACAGCCCATTCTTCATTAATCATGCTTAGCACTAAGGCTGCCGGTTATCTATGCTTTATGTGATAATAATGAAGACGTCTCTGTGCAGAAATGGCTTCCAGAAGCTGGATAAGATTAAAGACCCTAATAGGCAAACAAAGCAATTGGAAGAACTTACTGGGAAGATGAGGGAGTGTAAGCGGTGGGTTATATCAGCCATCTGCTTCCTTGTATCGTAATTTTGATCAATAGTTCTGTATTGACTTGAACCATCTCATTTTTCTCTACTTATTGAATGCATATTGCTCCCTTCCATTTGGAGAATAGAGTTGAAACAACTCTATTGAAGTCTGAAGTTTTTGTTACGTCTTTCATATGAAATAATTGCAAAATTTGTATACTTGTCTCTGGGTTATTTTCTGCTGACACACTCTAAAAGAGTCAATGCACATTTTGCTGGTCCATGGAAATTATTTCTTTCAGGTTGATCAAAGAATTCGATCGTGCAATTAAAGATGAGGAGAGTGAAAATCCTCCTGAGATTAATAAGCAACTCAATGAGAAGAAGCAATCCATGGTCAGTTGTGTTGATTCTCTTAGCTTTTATGTGTTTTCTTTGCAATCTTTCCATTATTTACCTTAAAAAAAGAATACAATCTATCGATGCAGATCAAAGAGCTAAACTCATATGTGGGCTTGAGAAAAACGTAAGTTAGCTTCCTCCATTTGATTGTGTCATATACATATGGTACAATGACTTCATGTATACACCTTTAATTTGTAGGGCTGCTGGCCATTCTTACCACATGCGATATACATGTGAAACTGATTTTGACAATTTATTTTGATATTATATACACATGGTAGTATTGGCAGGTGATCTAGAGGAAACATTGATAATGGAGTAAAACTTACTATATGTGCCTATATATATGCATTCACTCTTAGCTTTCCATGGTCTAGGGCTCTAGGCTACTCAAGTTTTTCTTAGTGCAAGTGAATATGATTAGCTGTGGTGCTTTCAATGTCAAGTGTAATCGAATAGTAGAAGTGTATAACTGGAAAATATTTTCTCATGAAATGTTGGGTTAACAAAAGAAAATTTATTTATTGATATTTTGGGAAGAAGGAACAAACATTTTATTTTATTGATATTTTGTTAATGCGTGATGCAACGTGGGTATTCTTGGTCTAAAAAATGCAGAGAATTGATCTTTGTTTCTGGGGAATGCCCAGAGTCAAACTTAAAACTCATAATCTAGATTGATGTATTTACTAAACAAGCATTTTCATGTTATATGAAAAAAATCTAATATTTATTTGTCCCATTTTTTGTATTGCCTATGAATGCGATGGGGCAATGTCTAAGTTTCAACTTGTTCCAGTGTGTGTATGTTTGAAGGAAGCTATTTTACTCCTTTGATTGGCCGGTGAGAGCTTGTTTGAATTGTAACGTACTAATATTCAATGAGAGGGAGTTTACGCTAAATTGGTCAAAAAATTGGTTTTCATTATCACTTCATTCTAAAGACTATACATTAGCTTTTACTTATTCTGTCCCAATTTATTTGGTTTAACTGGTGTTGATAATGTTATTTCCATTGTCTCATTTAGTTTGGTGGGATGCAGGTACACAAGTAGCCTTGGTAATAAAAGAGTCGAACTCTTTGATATGGGAGCTGGAGGTAGTGATCCTGCGCCTGAGAGCAATATTCAAATGGCATCAAGTGAGTCCTGTTTTCTCTACTTTCTGTGCACTATTGATCTGAGAATTATATTCTTTTTGTTAGAGTCACTAAGATGCTGGACGGGTCACAGCCTACAATAGCTAGATACGGATATGGATATAGATATGGGAGCATAGATAATAGCACTTTTCTAATCCTAAGGCACATACGATACGGTGCCCATATCATATGATACCAAGCAGGACAATATGAATAAGAGATTAGAAAAAATAATCTATATTTTTCGCATGAGAAGGAATTAATATTTTATTAATAAGGAGTTATTAGTATATTGATTATAGCATCTATGGGTCACAACTCAAGAGAAATCAAATGTTCTAATAAGTAGATATTTCCACCACAGCAATTCTTATATTAGGTCTCCCACCTTTTTCTCCATGTTTAAGTTTGATAGCAATCCTCTGAGCTCAGTTTGAAACATTGCTTGCCTTAATTATACCACTCAAATTCCTGGACATTCAATTATGCCCCATTAATGAGCCTCAGAATGGCTCGCCTTAAACTAACGTTCTTGTCCTTTAATGGAAAATGTGCTTTTGAAAAGAACTATTTCTATTGCTTTACTGCATTATTTTTGTTGCTTTCAACAAGTTACAAGGCATAAAGTGACTTTCTACCAACTTTATGTGATAATCTATAGAATGACTGACAAGAGCACGGTAGGATATACAATCAAATAATATTTGTGAGAAGAGAACAGAGTCCCATTAACATTTGGTTCTAATGTGGAAACATTAGATTTCTATTGCTTTACTGCATTATTTTTGTTGCTTTCAACAGGTTACAAGGCATAAAGTGATTTTCTACCAACTTTATGTGATTATCTATAGAATGACTGACGAGAGCATGGTAGGATATAAACCAAATAATCTGTGAGAAGAGAACAGAGTCCCATTAACATTCAGTTCTAATGTGGAAACATATCCTCCTACTTTTGTTTTTTCCTCCTTTCTCCCTCTCCCCCTCCTTCCATCTTGATGTTCGCCAGAATGATTTGGGTATCCTTATAACTTTCACAATATGGTTCATAATTGAAAAGGTCTAAAGGGGGCTGATTCATAATAAATCAGGAATTGACATCTGCTTCATTTTAAGTAATATGTATCATCACTTGTTTAAGATGTTCCAACTTGATTCGAAAGTCAGCCTCTGCTTGATTAGGGCATATTCAGCTCTATACTAGGTTAGCATGTATAATATTTATTGGGGCCATTAAAAAAAAAAATTCTTGGGGAACTGCTTATTATTCTTCCCATTTCAAAAAGAAAAGGTTAAGGCCATTATTCTTGGTCTTTTAGTTCATCTGAGATCAAATAGAGAATAGTTTTGTTATAGATCTCTCGTAGTTTTCTTCTAAATTCATTTTGGTTCCTTGGCAATGAACTATGTTGCAGCCCATGTTTAATTTTTAATGTGGTGGATGGTCATTGATTCTTCTTATCTTGTTTGTAGTTTATATTTTATAAACTCCTGAAGTTACTGTCAATGTGTATGCACACAATTTCTTTTCTTCACTTGCTTGCTTTGAGCCCTGTCGTGCAACTGCAAACATTATCTTGTTGGCTGTGGACTGAAAGCTGTTGAATTTGTTACCATCTAGCAATGTCTAATCAAGAGCTTATCAATGCCGGGATGAAGACGATGGATGAGACTGAGCAGGCCATTGAACGCTCCAAAAAGGTGTGCTACTAATGCTGCAGAATTTCATTGCCAGCATTCTTCTGTTATGTTCTATTTCTTTCGACGTAAAATGGGTGATAAAGAAATTTTATGCCCATTTCTACACTAAAAAAACGGAATGGGCATAAAATTTGTTTTACGTCCATTTTACGTCGAAAGCAACGGACAATTAAGTGTTTCTAACCTTGAAGGTTAACCTTGCCAAGGTTGTTGAGGAAACAGTTGAAGTGGGAGCTAAAACAGGAGTAACCTTGAAGGGCCAAGTAAGTAATCATTGAAATTCCCGGCTTGTATGTAATAACATATGCTATCAGGGGAGTTTCTTCTCCTCTTTTAAGGCCTTTTAATGTCTGGGATTTTCTTTTTGGATTCATCAATTCTGAAAATGTGCAGACTGAGCAAATGGGCCGAATCGGTAATGAGTTGGATACGATACAGTTCTCAATAAAAAAGGCTTCTCAGTTGGTGAAGGAGATTGGTAGGCAGGTTGTCCAATAATCCGAATTTTCTATGTTATTTATATCCATTCAATTTCTGAATTCTGATCAAAGTTTTCATTTCAGGTTGCTACCGATAAGTGCATCATGCTCTTTCTATTTCTTGTTGTTTGCGGCGTAATAGCTATTATCATCGTCAAGGTACTCTCTCTCTCTCTCTCTGTCTCTCTCCATATAATAGATAATACTCTATGTTGCATCAATTCGGGTACAAGTGTTGAACTCCGATACGAGTATCAAGTGTCGGGTTCAGCAAACCTCAAAAATGAAAGATTCGCGGATTCACCAATAATATGATTATAACAAGTAACATTTTAAAAAATTAATTATGTCAAGTCAATATAACATTTGATTTTTGTATGAAGATATACAATTAGGATGGATAAAGCTCAAAACGTGCAGTAATTGTAAGTGGTGGTAGTAATATTCAAATAAAAAAAAAATATGACAGAGATCTAGAGGTGCCGCAGTGAATCCTGGAGTGTTGGAATCTAAAAAGTGTCTGAGACAATTATTTCGCCCATTTAGAAGAATCCATGTAACATTTTGTGAAACAACCAGTTACTCCAAGAGCTTGAGCTGTTGGAGAAGGCGTTATTTAATCTTTTGTAATTTTAACACTACCCCTTATGTGTGGCCGGCCCCTCTTTTAGGGTTGTCCTACATGTGGCCCCTCTTTTGGGTTTGGCCATTGTATTTGGATTTTTGCTATCAAGGAGGTTTGAACTCAGGACATTTGGCTCTGATACCATGTGAAACCACCAATTACTCCATTAGCTTAAGCTGTTGGAGACAGCGTTATTTAATCTTTTATACTTTTAACACATTTTATCGATTCTAAATTGATATTTGTGTTTGTTAGATCGTCAACCCGAACAACAAAAACATCAGAGACATACCCGGATTGGCACCGCCAGCTCCAACATCGAGGAGATTATTGTCAGTAAAATCAATGGGAGCTTTCCATTAATTATCCTGATTCCCGAGGCGGCTCATATTTATTTCCCTACTGGGTTACAGCCGAAACTTGAATCCATGTGTGATACACGTCATGAACACGGGGGGAGGTAAGAGAGCAACCCATTTGGTGAGCCAGTTACTTGCAATTCTATTGGGTTTGTGTAATTCTTGTTGCAGAGTTGTGCATATTCTGATCATGATTATTTACCCTTGTAAATCATATTTAGAAGCTTTCCTCCCTTTTTTTTGGTTCAGTTGCTCGAGTGATTTGTCATTGTAAGCCTTTGAAGACTCTGTGTTACTGCTCCAAGCTAAGGGCGGTATTTCTCAACTTGCATCAACAGATTTGCAGCTTTTGCAACAAAGTTTTTCTAAATAATTTGGTAGAAGTTTTTGTGTGATTTCACCAAATGTGCTGTAATTGGCGTTATGCTGTTACTAAGGTTGTGTTCGGCTACCATTAACGTAAGGGATTCTGTGGATTTTCTGCTGCGGAGAATGAAAGAATTGAAAAGAAAGTGATTCACCCAAAACTTAGATTGAGACAGAGGGACCATCGCATAAAGGTGTGAATTTCCACACTCATTCTTATCATGTGGAAATACACGTGTGAGGGATCAAAAAGCAACTTAATAGAGGTGTAGGCTCATAAATTTTGTCTCCTGGTGAACATGGGTGGGCCCGTAGACGATGATGGGCCATTACGAAAAATTACAAGTGATCCATCGATCCTAATCGTTCATTTGATGGGTTTTCTTTATCTCACTTATCTGGTTGTTTTTAGGCCCTACATTTGATCTTGATCGTCCACTTGATAGATCAAACTTGATCACTAGTATTAGTGACTCAAAAATGACTCCAGTAATCTACTGGACCTCATTCCAGTCTCGTTGTATGATTGGATCCAAAGGCTTTTTTGTTTCGGGTTTCTCCAAGAAAATCCAAACCATTGGTTTTTCTACTCCTTTAATGTGGGCCCATCCGTTAATCAAGAGTGGGGCCCACAATTTCATATTCACTCCCTTCTGATCTGAAGCACCATTTACCACAAGATTAGAACATTTATGTTGTACAGGATCTAGGTCTCCGGACGTGGGGCCCAGTTCATAAAATCCTAATCATTCCTTTGTTGGGCCACTTCATGTCATAGAGGATAAAAATAAAATTAGCCCAAACAAGGAGGACATTTTTGTCATTTGAAATTCGGAGCTCAGAACGCATTCCTTATCAGATTATATCTGATCCGTCTCTATATGCCACGTGTACGGTCTTAATCAACTCAGTCGAAAATTTGGATTTGCCGCCTTTGGTCGGTTCCGTTACCGAACCTGAGGTTCGGATATTTCCGACCCACGTCAGTATTTAGGGTTTAGGGTTTTAACTTCCATTTCTTCTTCGAGGAGAGGAGGAGGAGTTCCATTTCATCTGGTTCGTTTATGCAAAAGATCTGATCTTGTATTCGTATTTTTCTTTGTGAGCTTGAATTTCTTGTAAGTTTTTTTTTTTTTATTAGTACTATCCTTTTACTCACGGAGAGATTTGTTGATTTTCCGCCTTTATTCATTGATTTACGGTTCTGGAAGCCATCTGATAGTGAAATCTCTTTTCGTTACCTATTTAGCCTCCTGAAATGAATGAAATTAGGGTTTTGACCGAAGATTCTTGAAGCTACCTAGGCATTTTAACTTCCTGTTTTGGAGAAGAGTAGGTAAAGAGAGAGATAGAAAAAAAATTGTGATGGAATCTCTTGTATGCGAGGCAGAACCAGTTCGTGTGAAGATCTACAGTTTTCAACGATGATAGCTGTAAATGAATTATGATTTTTATTTATAAGGAAAATCGAGTCCGGACGCGTGCTTACATTTTGAATTAGGGTTTCTGGAAAATTAGTTTTTAGGGTTTCAGTATTATTCATGTCGAGTTCGGAAAATGGGTCATCTTGTAGCAGAGAATTAGATCCTGTCTTGAAGGATCTTTCAGAGAAAAAACAGAGCTTTCGTCGGAATGTTGTTTCGTTGGCAACTGAGCTCAAGGATGTTCGCAGCCGGCTGGCCTTGCAGGAAGAATCCTTCGTCCGAGAAACCCTAACGAGACAGGTAAAAGATTTTTATTTTTTGGTTAGTGATATCGGCACTTACCTTGTTTTGATAATTACTCTAATTCACCATGTCTTTTCTGTTTTTCTAATTGGCTCCTAATAGCTTTTTGTGGATCATGTTTGACAGCTGGATACGCAATAAAAGACAAGGTGATTTAGTGCTACTATAAAAACATGGTGGTGCTAATATCAGTGGACTTTTTATTTTTTATTAATATGGTGTAAGCCCGTATTTGCCGGTATTTTTTCAAAAAGACTACTCCTTAGGATGACCCAAACCGTCCATTTGATGGGCCACAACGCAAATAGAATGTGCCCAAAAAATCATTTGATAGGATGATCTTAGCCCTCCGATCTATAGAGAAACTGCTTATCATGGAAACCTCTATAAATCGGAGGGTTGGGATCATACTATGAAAATGATTGTTAGGCCCCTACCTATTTATGCTTTTGACCCATCAAATAGATGGTTTGATCATCCTATGGTCTTTTTGAAAAAAAACTGGACTCTATAAGATGATCCTAGCCCTCCGATCTATATAGGAATTGCATATCATGGAAACCTCTATAGATCGGAGGCTTGGGATCATCCTATGGAAATGATTGTTGGGCCCCAACCTATTTACGCGGTGGCCCATCAAATGAATGGTTTGGATCATCCTATGATCTTTTTGAAAAATACTGGACTATACGGGCTCACACCATATAAGAATTCATCACTATGATTTTTGTTTGTTGTTAGTACGAAGATGAGTGATTTGTGGTTTTGGGGTATTGTAGGTGGCCGAGACGAAGGCAAGAAGCATGGAGGAGGAGGTATGTCGATTGCAGAAAAACTTGGAAGAGAGGAACGAGTCTTTGCAGGTATCTACATCTAGTGCAGAGCAGGTGAGGATTTTTGGGGCTTTGAAGAGAGCTGTTTCTTGTTCTTGTTTTTCTTGATTTGGGATTTTCGTGCCTTACAAATCTAGTACATATAACTTTTTTCCTATTTTTCTTTTTGTCTGTTTAGTGTTGTAATTTTATTTGTTTGTTTGGTACTTTTTTTTGTGCTTATCTGCTTTTGTTTGCTCTCGTCCCCATTAGGCCTGCTTTTTCAACCTCCTTTCCGTGGTTCTTGTGTCCTTTTTCGAGTCCCCACAGTGGTTTCCCTCTTTTCTGAAACTTAAGTTTTGATTCTTTGCTTTTCCTATCTAGGGCTTCTGAAAATGAAAAGGCCATGTGAGAAAAAAGTCGTGTTTAAGTATTGTACAGCTGTAAAAAAACCCAACAGCAATAAATAGAAGAGGACAACCTTCAATATGTCCTAATTTTCATTTATATGATTGTTAATTTTCTTCAATTCTCTCTTAACCTGAATTTAGATGGCCGCTCCCTTTGCAACCCCGGATTGGCTACCATTAAGGGCATTTTCATGAATGGGGAGGGCCATACTTTCTTCTCCGGGCCCGCCGATAGGTCACACTTTACTTCTTTTTTTGAAAGGTAAACGATTTTATTAATAATGCAGAGTTTGTTACAATGAAGTGACAAGATGTCCTCCTAAAATAACAGTATTGCATCAAGCCCAATAAACAGTGTTACCCGCCACCAGTGGGATATGAAGAGCAGTGAAAAAACCTCTAGGCGATCCTCAATTCCCCCACATAATCTGACCGAAAAATCAACATCTCATCTCTATCCACCTCTTTTGCCAACTTGTCTGCAGCCTCATTTGCAGACCGGCGCATGTGCTGAAATTTTGGATCCCTTATTTCCACAAGATCCCTAATTTCCGCAACGATGTCCGTAATTGCCCAAGGACCAATGGCCTTGTTGGAGGCCCAAGATATAACATTAGACGAATCGCCTTCTACTATTAAATGACCACAACCATGATTATCAAACCACCTCAATTCCCATAAAAGTGCGCGGGCTTCCACTTCACTTGCATCACAACAGCCTGTCGGTCCGGAGTATGAAAGAAGTGTAGATCCCTCATAGTCCCTGAATAAGCCACCAATCCCAGCACGACCCAGATTTCCTTTGGAGCTACCATCAAAGTTCCATTTGTTGGCAGGGTCCATCTAGGCTCAATAGGCTGCTTCTTCTTCTTTTCAAAGATTACAATCTTGCAATTTCTTAATACATCCCAAAAGCTGTAACTTGATCCATCCTTCCCAATACCACTCCACCCTATAATATCTGCTTTGATGTCAACAGCAATTTTATCGCAATTTTATCCCAAGTACCAATTATTCCTCTAAATACTTGGTTGTTCCTTTCCTTCCATAGATGCCAAATCAACACGAAAGGTACAAGTTTCCACATGGCTCTACCTACCTCTCCAATGATGGTCTTAATAGACCCTTGGAGGGCCTATTGAAGGCCAAAAGAGCTTATTGTTCTCATCCAAAGTCGAAATGAGAACGAGCGGTGAGCAAAAAGGTGGTTCAGAGATTCCTCCCAACAATAAAAGAAAATGCACCTACTTGCCGTTTGAAATTTCCTCCTGTTCAATCGATCACACGTATTGATTTTCTTCCTGGCAACAGTCCAAGCAAAATGCCACTACCCTAGGGGGAGCTGCCGCTTTCCATATCCTTGAGCATCATGATACAACCCTATCCAAAGAAACCAACACAACACAACTCAACTAAGCCTTTGTCCCAAAATAGTTGGGGTCGGCGCCTATCCAAAGAAGCCAACATGTAGAAAAGAGCGAACTGAAAAATCACTTGCAGGGTCAGGGGACCAAATACACTGATTATCCAAGGATGACGAACAATAGCATGACTGAAGACGGGACAGAAGCAAAGACAGGCAATGAGTTTCACAATCTTTCAGGTTACGCCTAAGTCTAAGGGACCACACTACCCTCCCATCCCCGCCTCTCTCCATGTAATCACTTACCCTGGCCTCCCTATCAGCCGTTAAAAGATAAAGGCTCGGAAAGGCATGGCACAACAACGACTCACCTAATGATGGATCTACCCAAAATCTTGTCCCCTCCCCCCTCCCCACTACGAACCTAACCAAGGGTTGATAGAAAGGTCTGCACTCACAAATTGACTTACATGCCCCCGAGCCTTTCCCTAATGACGGGTTTCTATTCTCCCAATCCCCCCATTCCCTCCCGTACTTTTCCCCAATGATTTGATGCCATAAACTCATAAAGCATTCTTCTCCTCCCCATATCTCCATAGCCAGTTTCTAAGAAGAGCCATGTTCCTCAACTTTATGTTACCGATCCCGAGTCCTCTATACCTCTTCAATGTGCTTACCTTCCTCCAATTCATTAAATGTTATAATTTCTGCTTATTTTCTCCCCCTTCCCACAAAAAGTCCCTTTGCAACTTCTGAATCATTTTCCTCACTTTAAATGGTGCTCTATATAATGTCAAGAAGTACGCTGGAAGATTTTTTTGAAAGAGATAGAGTAGTTAAGTGATATCCGATTAAAATAGTAGTGACGCTGTCTTTGAGTAGTCTGAGGCTATAATTTAGAGTAATGATATTGTTAATTCCTTTTTTATTGAACTGACTCCTTTATTTATTTGTGCCTGTTACATTGGTTTATGTGACCCAGTACCTCAAGGAATTAGATAATATTCGATCACAACTGTCCGTTATTCAAGCAACTGCAAATGCCAGTGCCGCATCGGCCCAATCAGCGCAGCTTCAATGTTCAGCTTTGTTGCGAGAATTAGATGAGAAGAACACTTCATTAAATGAACATGAGGAGCGAGTGAACATGCTAGGAGAGCAGTTAGATCTTTTGCAGAAGGATCTTCAAGCAAAGGAAACTTCTCAAAAGCAACCGAAAGATGAAGTTCTGAGAATTGAACAAGACATTATGCAAGCGGTTGCCAAAGCTGGATATAGCAAGGATGGTGAACTGAGAAGGATTTTAGAGGTGGTGTCTCCCAAGAACTTTGAGAAAATTAATAAACATTTAAGTGCAAAGGATGAAGAGATTGCCAGACTGAGAGACGAGATCAGGGTTATGTCTGCTCATTGGAAACTTAAAACAAAAGAACTTGAATCACAGGTTTGTTCTTGTTCTGATATAATTGAACTGTTCGTTGTGTGTTCCACTGTTTGAAAATTTGATCAAGTTCTCCAGAACCTGGTGAGTTGACCCAACTGGATAACTTGAGTCAAATTGTGGGGCTTATTTTGGCGGGTAAACGAATTGCATTCTGGACTTAATTTCTATACAAACTTTCACCGAAACAGAACCTTTTGTACATCTAGATATTTTTAAACTCATGGAATACCTGATCCACGACTTGAAATACTCATCAGGTTACTATTCACTCGACAATTTCTGAATAAATTGATTTCTTAGTTTTCCTGCAAAAGACTGCAACTGAGTCTGGAATGAGATTTTTAAATTCTGCTTTAGTATTCTGGTCATAGTGGATTGACGAGCCCAATTTCGTTTCAGTCCTTTATATTTTCTTTTCTTCCAGAACCCTAGATCTAGTGATTTCTATTGCTTTCTTTTATATTTCAAAGAAACACTCCTACTTTGTTATTTCCCACCACAATCCCTGATCATTTCGAAGAAATTTTTTCTCTATTTAGGATAGTTTAGTTTCAGTTTACACACTAATTCCATCCAAAATCTAATCGGATTTATTGCATGCTTGAACTAAAAGTAATGAATTCTACTGATTCCTTATTAGTTTATACATTGAAAATACAACCTTCTATTATGTTGTTACCCAACACTTATTTTCCTTGATTATTTTGAAAGAAATTTTCATTTATTTATTACAATTTACTATCCAAGCCATACATAGTGAACCAATAGCAGCTTGTGCTTTTCATTTTTGTTGTTGTTTAACTTGTCTTTTTTTTTTTTTTGTATAGAAAAAATTAGATTCTTTAAAGCTCAAACGCAGAAATTTTGCTCGATAAAAGTGGACTGGACTCCCCGTTGAAGTCCTTGTTGAATCCAAATCAAGTTTCGAGGTTCTTAAATATGAGCTTTTATATGGTGGCAGACCGTGTAACAAGAAGGGCGGGAAGCCCATCCTTGATATTTGATCCAACAGCAGCCCCTTTTTTTGACTTTTAGGGTGCTGCTGTTGGATCAAATGTCAAGGGTGGGCTTCCTGCCCTTGTTGGTGTACGGTCGGCCACCATATAATTTCTCCATAAATATTACTATGTTTATTCACTTTGTAATTGCTTCTTCACTGTTTGCCTAACAGTTAGAGAAACATCAGAGAGCTGATCTGGAGCTGAAGAAGAGAGTAATGAAATTGGAGTTCTGTCTTCAGGAAGCTCGGTCCCAGACACGGAAGCTTCAGAGGGTATTGGATAATTTTTCAATCTCATATACTCTGTAGTTGTATTTTCTTTACGTTCTTTCCTTTAGCAACTATTAGTTTAGGAAAATTGTTTTGTTCAGTCGTGGTATTGATTCTTTCTTGTACTTTTGCATCTACCTCTTTATCATTGATTTACCTTTACTAATCTGAGTAATCAGACATAAATGTGGTTATATTAGAAAATGCGACCGATTTGTCCCTGAGATTATATATGCTATCATATAAATATTACTTCATTAAACCATGGATGGAAACATATATCATGTAAGAACTTATGAACAGAAACAGAGATAGCTTTAGGGTTTTGTTACTTGGATTCTGAACAGGCAACACAAATCTCAGACACGTGTCAGATTTCAATACTTTAGGATTTATTGTGACAATTCTAGATTTTTTTGTCTATTTTTTTTGTAATTAATTCTACGGAAAAATTTACAATAATCACATGTTTTGAGTTTTGTTTATTCTTTTAGTAAATTAGTTATATGGAAATTAAACATATATTTGCTGAAGGAATGCCAAATTGAAGGGCGCCCCCATTGGATCCACGCACCAAAGGGGCTTTATTATTCCTTTACATTTTCCAGTGCTGATGTGGATCCAATGCGGGTGCCTTCAGTTTAGCATTCTGCTATTTACTTAACCTACCAAAATTATATATATATGAGAAAACGGTTTCTACACACTACGTTAAAATACAATGGAAGAAAACGGTTTCTACACACAAGTGTAGATAAGTTATCTACTCACCACCTTAAAATACAATGGAAGGCATATTGTTTGGGTGATCCAAACCATTCATTTGATTGGCCTTCACATAGATAGGGTGTCCACAAAAAATCAGCTCCATAGGATCATCCCAACCCTACGATTTGTGGAGGTAAAATGGACGTGTATATACCTTCACAAATCTGTCCATTTTTTGCCTCCACGGTTTGAAGGGTTTGGATGATCCTATGAAGCTGATTTTTTGGGCACACCCTATCTATGTGAGGGTCCATCAAATGAATGCTTTGGATCACCCAAACAATGTGGGCCCCCACTGTATTTTAAGCTAGTGTGTAGAAACCGCTCTCTCTCTCTCTCTCTAGATATATATATATATATATATATATATATATATATATATATATATATATATATATATATATATATATATATATATATATGAGGAAAGTGTTGGTGAGCTTAAGCTCACCAAACTTATGGTGAGCTTAAGCGCCCCAATCACATGGGTCCCACATTTTCTGTGGTGATCCAAACCATTCATTTGCAAGGCACTATCATAGATAGGGTGTGTACCAAAAATCAGCTCCATAGGATTATCCTAACCCCACCATTTGTGGAGGACAAAAATGGGCAGATTTGTGGACAAATAATGTCTGTCCATTTTGACCTCCACAAATGGATGGGTTAGGATGATCCTATGGAGCTGATTTTTGGTACACACCTCATCTATGTAAGGGCCTTTCAAATGAATGCTTTGGATCATCCTAACAAAGTAGGCCCCAATGTGATTGGGCGCTTAAGCTCACCAACACTTTCCTCTCTCTCTCTCTCTCTCTATATATATATATATATATATATATATATATATATATATATATATGAGAAAACATTTCCTATACACTTGTGTAGGTAAGTTACCTACACACTAGCTTAAAATACAGTGGGGGCCCACATTGTTTGGGTGATCCAAACCATTCATTTGAATGGTCGTCACAGAGATAGGGTGTCCACAAAAAATCAGATCCATAGGATCATCCCAACCCTACGATTTGTGGAGGTAAAATGGACGTGTATAAACCTTCACAAATTAGTCCATTTTTTGCCTCCATAGTTTGAATGGTTAGGATGATCCTATGGATCTGATTTTTTTGTGGACACCCTATCTATGTGAGGACCATTCAAATGAATGGTTTGGATCACCCAAACAATGTGGGCCCCCACTGTATTTTAAGGTAGTGTGTAGGTAACTTACCTACACAAGTGTGTAGGAAATGTTCTCTCTCTCTTTCTCTCTCTCTCTCTCTCTCTCTATATATATATATATATATATATATATATATATATATATATATATATATATAGGGAAAGGTGTGCGTACTCGGTCGAGTAGATAAGCTTATCTACTCGGTCGGGTTAAAAACAGTGGGGGCCCACATTTTTGGGGTGATCCAAACCATTCATTTGAAAGGCCCTTACCTAGATAGGGTGTCCACAAAAAATCAGCCCTATAGGATCATCCTAACCCATGCAACAGGGGAGGGAAAAATGGGGAAAAATGGACAAACACAGCTTGTCCATGAATCTGCCCATTTTTCCCTCCACTGTTGGATGGGTTAGGATGATCCTATGGGGCTGATTTTTCGTGGACACCCTATCTAGGTAAGGGCCTTTCAAATGAATGGTTTGGATCACCCCAAAAATGTGGGCCCCACTATTTTTAACCCGACCGAGTAGATAAGCTTATCTACTCGACCGAGTACGCACACCTTTCCCATATATATATATATATATATATATATATATGTTTTTTGTGAAATACTATTATATTGCCTGTTATAACCAAGGTTTTAAATTTCGGTTTTGGTACCGATTTCAGACCCTACCGAAATCCGAAATTTAGGGCTGAAATCTCGTAAAAATTTAAAAAGATTATTTAATTAATTTCGGACAGAAATTCCCAAATTTTGGCCGAAATTTTCTAACATTTCTTTTTAATAAATAAATTTTCTCGAAATTTCGTCCGAAATTCTCAAAATTCCAAAACTTCGGCCAAAATTTGGGATTTTGCGAAACTCCGGATTTCAGCAAATTTCGGTTTCGGTCTCCACCGAAATTTCAAACCATGGTTATAACTATATTATCATGTAAAAGAATCAACATTTGAATTAATTAAAATATATTAGTGAATCCATGAATCTTTTTTCTGAGGTTAGCTGATTCTAACACGTTGATTTCGTCATCTTTATAGCTTATAGATTTTCAGATCATGATTTGATGGGTGACTGATGTGATTGCTTTGTTTCTTAAACATAGGTGGGAGAGAGAAGAGAGAAAGCTCTCAAGGAACTGAGAGAGCAGCTAGCTACTAAGAAACAGAGTGAAGATGAGAGCATTAACAAGCAGAACTTTTGGGAGAGCTCTGGTTTCAAGATTGTGGTTTCCATGTCTATGTTGATTTTGGTGGTGTTCTCAAAACGGTAAAATCCATTCTCTTTTCTCCTATCGTATACATGTATAAAAATGAACAAAGATACAGCCCGCTGTCTAAAGCAGAACAGTTTCTGTTGTTTCTATTTCTTTTACTTATTTAAATCTGCCTTTATCTATTAGATTCAATTTTTCTATCATGTCCACTGTAATTGTATTAAAAAAACTCAATGGGGTCCACAGTATTAGATGGTCCAAACCATTCATTTGTTGGGCCTTACATAAGCTGTGCCCCAAAAATCATCTCTATTATAGGATTGATTCTAATCCTAAATCAGTAGGCTTGTACTAATTTCAAAGTAATTTTCTGGGTCAGATTAGCTTGTTACTGCAATTAGAATTTAGAACACTATTCATGCAACCTGTCAAACCTTGTAAATTTTATGGCCAAATTATGATAATGTTCCTCCAAATGCTTATTTATTTGTTACGTCTTAATATAAAAAGAAAACACTCAATTGTCAGCCACTCTCCCTGTCCCCCGAGGGTTTCTTTTGATGCAACAAGGTGTCCTGGTAGAGTAGTCGGCTAGGAATCTCCTGGTAGCGTAGAGGCGTAGTAATCTTGTGGTAGACTAGTGGTGAAGCTCATCGTGTGTTTGGTTGAGAGTGGGTTAGTAATGTCTTGTAGAGTGGAGAGAAAGAAGAGAGACAAATCTTACAACTCCTTTGTTAAAAATAAAACTACCTTTTTAAATACTTTTCAAGTAGTAGAGTTAAAGGGTACTACCTCAGCAGACTAGGGATTGACAAGTAGAGTGCTGGGTAAGAAGTCTTCTGGGTTTTTGCTCCTTTTTTCAACCAAACCCCGCATATCACCCTATTTTACTGTAAACTACATGTGAAATCCTTCATCTTGTGGAACCAAACTAGCCCCAAGGGGATGGGGGTGTTCATTGACTACTTAGTTAATTCACATCTAGATTACAACAGGCAGCTTATGCAATTAGGAATATACATACAATTGTACATTGATCTCAACCTGCAAAAGTTCTTGATCTATCGATCAATTAGCTGTAATTAAGAATCATCCTTCCATCAGTTGTACGGAGGCAAAGATGGTTGTTGTGATGGAAAAGAGCGTCAAGAGCAATTGGAGATGAACTGATATAGAAGCCCCACTGGCTGTAGCACCGGTAGGTGGTTGGGATGCGAAAATGGTGGCCGTAGTTGAACTTGCAGGATTGCTTATATTCAGTACCGAGGATGACGGTGATGATGACAACAAAGAACTAGAACTGCAAATCCGGATAAAGAAAATTAAAGTCTTTCACACCAAGTTTTTAATATAATGAAAATCTTTTACAAATATCTGTGATATTTTAAATTTTTTGATAAAAGAATGAGTTCCAATGTTTTCTCGAGATTCCAAAAAATCTTTGAGATATCTTCATATTTTTTTAGCACAAAGTATCACAATATGTTCATTATATTAGCTGTGCACTTGTTCTCCTAATTTTATTCTTAAATTTATCTTTTACTCATTTTAAATATTTTATTTTCAAATTTTCTCTCAATATAAATCTAAGAGTAAGAATAAAAGTTCAAAATATCCCTCTAGACACACCATTATTCTAGAGACAAATATTACTGACTATAACTAGAAGTAAATATGGTGTAAAACCGGGTTTTTGGGAATCTGATGATATCTTTGGCAAAAAAGGAGTTACAGCTTGGTGTGACATTCTCATTATCAGATTTCGGTTCAATTCGGGTACGAGATTCAGAGTGTATTCTGGATATCTTATTAGCTTCTGGGGTGATGCTTGTTGCTCCCACGTCCCTTTGAATGTTATGTTCCCTTCACTCTTTGAAGTGGCTAGTCAAAAGAATGCTTTTGTGTAGGACTGTTTTGAAAGAGATGGGGAAGGTGTTAAAAAGTTTCCAAGGTTTAGGAGGCACTTCTTTCATAGAGAATTGGATTCTAGATTTATGGAAATGTTGGATGGCTGCTATATTAAGCGATCGCGTGTGGACAAAAGGATATGGGGATTTGGGACTCGACTGTGATTTTTTCCTTAAAATCTTTCTATTATCACCTATTGCCTCTCTCTGTTTCCCCCACTGAAGCAAAAGTGTGGAAAATCCAGGCTCTACCACGGGTGAGCTTCTTTGGTTGGGTGGCTGTCAAAGGGAGGGTCCAGACTATAGACTCTTTGCTTAAAATGGGGATGTGGTTGATGGACCATAGCCCTGCCCTTTATGTATTGAGGCCGACGAATCAATCGATCATATTTTTATTCATTGCAACGTCGCGAGAAAGGCATGAAGCGGCATCCTCTCCAGGTTTGGCATATCATGGGTATTTCCATCCTCTTTATCTGAGCTCCTTCAACATTGGGAGGCGGCTCCATGGAGAAATAAAGGAAAGGTGCTATGGAACTCTTGCTTTTTTAGCAATTATATGGGCCATATGGAAAGAACGGAATGCTAGGATTTTCGATGGAGTTGCAAAGTCTCCTTACTTCCTTTACATTCAAGCAATAACCATGGTCATCTCTTGGGTGAAAACTACCCCTATGTTTTTATTTGTATCGGCTCATGACTTATGGGAGGGATGGAGGAAAATATGCATTAGTAATGAGTCGCGGCACATCACTGTTCAAAACTGGGAGGTTCCACTGGCAGGTATGTTCAAGCTAAACTTTGATGGCTCTAGCTTGGGCAATCTAGGTCCATCAGGGATTAGTGGAGTATTGAGGAATTCATTGGGTGAGGTGTTATGGGCTTTCTCCACTCCCATTGGATGGCGAATTCTAGTGAGGTGGAAGTAAAAGCTGCTCATCAAGGTATAAAGTGTATTCCAAGTGAAATCTTTAGCTCAATATTTGTGGAAGGTGACTCAATGAATGTCATTAGATGGCTACGAGGTGCATGAGTGCTGCCTTGGAGGTTTGCATCTATGTTTGATAAAATAGAGGATCGGATAGGTGATTTTGCCTTAGTGTTCAATCATATTAGAAGATCGGCAAACCAGGAGGTAGATAGATTAGCTCGTGGTGGGGTGGGCAGGCTTGGATTGGAGTTGTTTGATTTCCTCCCTCCGTAATTATATTTTTTCTTTGTATTTTCTTCTCTTTTTGTTCTTGTATTTTGGGGTTGACTGTCTCGGTCTTCCCTTCTCTTTAATGAATTGCTACCATTAAAAAAATAAAAAAATAAAAATAAACTACAAGTATATTATAAGATGATAATGACACTGTATGAAGGAAATACTTGTACCTTGATGATGGGTAGATGCAAGATCCATAACCTGTCAAAAATGCATGAGGAAGAGAGTGTGAGATGAGAAGAGCAAATCCAGAAGCTTGAAGGTCAAAGAGAAAACAACCACTGCCTAGCATAAATCTCAAGGACAACAAGTCATTTCCCCTTCCCCTCACCTTACCAGCTTCTCATCCATCCAAATCAAGTTTCCAATTGAAACCCACTTGCTAAATAGACTTCTGTTGGCCATCTCTCTTTTCTTTATGTGTAGACTAAGTATAGAATCTCTCACAGATTGAATTTGATTCTTCATCTAAAAGTAATTAAACAAAGTTTCTCTTGGAGAAAGATAGCATGGCCCACAGTATAGTAGGAGTCTCTCTCAATGTCATAAGGTGGCTCAAGGGCTCTTTGGTTCCCCCTTGGAGATTTGCTCGTTTCTTCGTTTCTTCGATGAGATTAAAGATAGATCTGCAGGCTCCTCTCTCACATTTTTGCATGTGAGGAGATCTGCAAATTGGATAGCTTACAAACTTGCTAGGGTTGGTGTTCAAGAAGTTCTATTTCTTACCCCCTGATAAGACTTTATGACTATTGTGGGCTTTTTGTATAAGATATTTCTGTTTTTTAGTGATCTCTATGTAACTTTTGGGGGGTGGCAAACACAACATCGAAACTGTCACCATCCATTAACTTTCTAACCATCCCGTTTCGTTCCGTGGCCTTCTCTAGCCGGACCCCAAAAGCGAGACTCTGACCCTCCTCATCTTTATGAGTGGCACGACCTTTCTCAGTCTTCCCTTGTTTTCAATGAAATTTGTTAGTTGTTACCATTTCAAACATTTCTAAAAAGAAAAAAAGAAACAAGAATTCGGATCATCTGGGGCCCTTCATTTTCCCGCCTTTCTTTTAGATCTCGTATAGACCAGTAGGCGTCCTACCTAACACAACCCCGGCTTACCTACGCCCAAAAAAATCAATAACAGAATAATCCTTAATTCTTACTTGGATTAGTAGTGACTGTCATGGCTGTTCCTCCAAAATTGCAGCTAGTTGGCCCCGGATTCTTCTGATAGTAACTGTTAAATGCGTACGAAGCATGATCTCGTAGGGTGTTCGGATTATAACATGGCCCCGTCTGTTGAATTGCTGAGCATTCAGCTCCTTCGGTCCCACATGCATAATCCAGTGCAATTTGAAGTGCATTATCCAACGCACCTGTCTTCGCCACACACCAACTCTGCCCCGAAACTACCGGAGTTACTGTCACTGGCGGCCCCAAAACCACCGGAGATACAGTCTCCGGTGGAGGAGGGATTGAAATTGTAGTCGGTGCCGCAGGGGGTGTTGTTATATTCAAAACTGATGACGGGGGCGAAGATGACAACAAAGAACTAGAACTGCAGATTGGGATAAAGAAAATGAAAATTTGTTAGCACCAAATCTTTAAGATACCAGAGGCATAGTTACAAATATCCCTGGCCTTTTAAAAAGGCAACTGATATTGGCATTAACTTATTTTAATAATTGAACAAACTCAGCTTGTCTTTTGTTTTTTTATATCGGCTTCTCAGCTTGTCCTTTTTAAAAAAATTGGTTTCTGAGAGCTTTTCAGGAACTGTAATAACTTTTGGCAGCTTCTTAAATACTAAAAGACATGATGAGCGAGCGCAATTATGAAAACATGGCAGTGCCAATATCAGTAGCCTTTTAAAAAGGCTAAAGGCTATTAATATTGGCACTGCCATGTTTTAATAAATGCACTGGGTCACCATGTTTTTTCTTTTTTAATTGGCTTTTGTAAACTTTTTGGGAGTTGTAGTAACCTTTGACAACTGTTTAAATAATAAAAGATAAGGTGAGTTAGTGCAATTATTAAAACTTGGCGGTGCTGATATCACTTGCCGTTTAAAAAATATCGCAGCATTTTGCAATTTTTCTATTAAACAATAGAATCACAAGATTTTCCCAAGATTCCAAAATAAAATTGTGATATTTTCGTTTTTTTTTCCTCACTATAATTTATTCATTATATCAGTTGTGGTCCTGATTTTGTTCTTAAATTTATATTTTTATTTAGTTTAAATATTTTACTTTTCCATTTTTTTTTCTCCTTATAAACCTTAAAATAGTAATATCCTTTAAAAAATATATTTTTAAATATCACCAGATACACCATTTCTGAAAAATTCAAGAGACAAATATTAGTGACTTCTGTGACCAGAAGTAAATCTAAGATGATAATGTGACACACTATGAAGGAAATGCTTGTACCTTGATGATGGGTAGACACAAGATCCATAACCTGTGGAAAGTGCAAAGAACAAGAGAGTGTGAGATGAGAGGAGTAAAAACAGAAGGTTGAAGTTCAAACATACGAGTAAATGACTTGTTGTTGCCCTTGTGATTTATGTTAAGGAATTGTTACTTTCTCTTTTCCTCTTGAAAGTCAGGGGGCAAAACAGTCATTTCCCCTTCCCCTCAACCATACCAACTTCTCATGCATGCAAATCAACTTTCCAATTTAAGCCCACTTGCTAAAGGGACTTTTGTGGGTCATCCCTCTTTTCTTTGTGGGTAGAGTAATTGTAGAATCTCTTGTAGATTAAGTCGTAATCTTAATAGAGAAGTAAAGAAACAAAGACTCTACGGAGTATCAATAGCAGTGTTTAAAAACTCCTTGACTCGACAAGTAACAGCGTTCCGCGTTGCACCACATCCGCATTCCGCGTTTTGCCCTACAGAGTATTGACTCCTTTGACTCTTCCGAGTTATGACCGCGTCAACCGCCTTCGTAGCCGCAGCCGCACCTAGTTGAAAATGATTTTTCTTGGCCACGTTCCGCATCACATCCTCGTTTTTAAACACTGATCATTAGAATTCTGATCATCTGGGATCCTTTGTTTTCCTCCCTTTCTTCTAGATATTGTATCCAGGGATAAGAGTGGTGCTTTGTTCTTTTCGACTAATATGTTTGTACCTTAATAAACCAGTAGGGTCCTACCTAACCCCAACTTACCTACCAAAAAAACAAACAATAACAGAATAAGCCTGAAGTCTTACTTGGATTAGTAGTGACTGTCATGGCTATTCCTCCAAAATCGCAGCTAGTCCGCGCCGGATTCTTCTGATAGTAACTGTTAAATGCATACGAAGCATGATCTCGTAGAGTGTTTGGATTATAACAGGGTCCCATCTGTTGAATTGCCGAGCAGTCAGCCCCTCCGGTCCCACACGCATAATCCAGTGCAATTTGAAGTGCATTATCCAACACACCCGTCTTCACCACACACCAACTCTGCCCCGAAACTACCGGAGATACTGTCACCGGCGGAGAGGGTGTTGTTACAGGTGTCATTATGGGATTGCCGCCAGGTGGCGGTAAAGGATTGGTTGTTGGCAACATTGGGGATGGAGTTATAGGATTAGTGGATGGGCATGTGATTGGTGTGGTTATTGGATTTGTTACAGGTGTTGTTATGGGATTAGTTGGTGGGACCGTAACGGGATTGGTGGAGGGAACGGTGACAAATGTCGGTGTGGGATTCGTTGAAGGGACAGCAATAGGTGTCGTCACAGGATTCGTTATTGGGGTTGAAGGGATGGCAACCGGAGCCGTCACAGGATTGGTTATGGGGGTTGTAGGGAGGAATGTTGTTGATGGGTTAATGGTATCATGTAGTGTTGTTTGTGTTGGTGAGATGGGTTTTTTGTTGTTAAGTAGTTTTCTGTTGGAAGAAGGGAAGATCGGTACTTCTTTCCCCTTCGGCTGTTTTTGTTCAGATTCATGCATTGGAGAGATTTCTGCAAACAACCCACAAGTCCTACTTAGGAGTGACTCAAGACTTGAGAGAGATGACTGGAAATAGTTTGAAAAAATAGGTATGACTTATCTTTACTAAAATGCCCCTGAAATATTACTTAATGTTATACAAAATTAGATGGTATTTTTGTAAAATAGTACAATAAAATCGGATTTAGAACGGTAATAATTTCAGATCCTATACTAGGGTCCCCAAATATGTCCTTGGATCCTGGTAATGTGTCAAGATAATGTCCATTGAAGTTCAGATTTGGATGGTATGGGTCCATTTACACCCCTAATCCTACTTGTGATATGAGCATGTTTTTTCTATAGATTTCGCTATTTTCTTAGTGAATCGAGTTACTTTTACTGCTAGGCACAACAGAGCTCCTAACATTCAAAACCATATGCAGTTTTTTTCAATGCAGATAGAATAAATTGAGCTCCCAACCTCAATTCCCTATCAAATATCAAGGGTAGTACAGCACTTTCATAAAGATAGAAAACAGTGAAGAAGAAACAGCAGGGAATTTGTTTTCCATGTTTTATTTTTGTCATCATAAAACCCCAGAATTTAATACCCAATAGGTAAAACTTGAGCCCATATGTACTCTTTTCAAAAAGCACTTGGTTTTATATATTACTTTCTTTAGTATTCAAGTTGTTTTAGTGGGCTTTAGGAGCCCAAGCAAACTTGAACTAAACAGAAAATGGGAATTTTATAATAGTTGAAGAACAAATTCAAGAGCTCAGAGTATGTAATACTGACCTGAACAGCAGACAGTTATAACAGATAGGAAGAGGAGGAGGAAGAGTCTCTCATAAAACTGTTTATCCATTAAAATGAGAAGGTAGCTCTGGAATTTGGAGGACACCCAATTGGATTTTTCATCTGATCGACACAAAGCGGTGTTTAAAGAGTATGATTTCAGAAAGCAGAGGAATCCGAGAGATGCAGCTGTGGAAAGTATAAGATAAAAAGCTAAAGGAGAAAAGGAAAAGGAAGCAGCTAGGGAAAAGTATTAGATAAAAAGCTGACTGGAGATAAAAAGGAAAAGGAAAAAAATGGATAAAATTGTTGGAAATGGAAAAGAGGAGATTACTTTGGCTCTAAGGATGAGTAAGAAAGTGCAATGAATCAGCAAAGCTTCTTTGATCCCTATCTCTCTCTCTGTGTGTGTGTGAAGAAAGGGGCACCTAAGAATCAACTTAATATGGCCAGGCATATGTGGCTACAAGTCATAAATTTATTTGTATCTTTTAGACACAGATTCTCTATACAATTACTTTGATATTGTTATGTTATTTTATTCGCAGTTCTAAAGTGCAACGAGGATTGGTGTTTAGTAGTCTAAGATAGCAATTCATACAAGCTAAATCTTCAAAGAAACAATTTGAATTTAATGAGTTTATTTGTATTTGTAAGTTCGCCTTGCCATTCCCTTTCTTTGAATTTGGAATGCCATTAATTCCACTAGAGAGGTCGGATGCCCGGATATTCAATCAATCCGTGTTGTTAGACCGAACTGATCCAAGAGCCGAGGAGAGAAAAGGGAAGAGCATTATTTAGAAGAATGGACTAAAATTGTATTGTCCTCGCATAAGCTGTTTCTAGGTTTGGCAATCCTAGTGGGATAATTTCATGCTGAAATTGTAATGTTCCCTGATCACCAATTTTGTCTTGGTAGTATTTTATCCAAGAACAACGGTGGAGGTGAGCGGCAGATAGCAAGTGTATCTAAGGATAAAATAAACCCCGGCTTGCTCTATCCACAGAGAAGAGCCCCTATGGAAGTAGATATTGGTTTGGGAATTGCAGCATTATCTAAACTCCAACAATTGGGAACTGTTCGCATGGCTAGATTGGCTTGGGAATTGCAGTATTAACTAAACTCCATCACTAATTGGGACCTGTTGGCATAGCTGGAGTGATAACATCAGTGTCCATTTATCGTACCTTTGGAAGAAAGGCCTAAGAATACACTGTTTGGAAGCTTAAGCATTCTTAGGGAAGTAAAGTCTATGGAAGGGGGCGGGATTTGGGATGTCATGTAAACCTTGGGAAAACCACTTGTCTTTTTTGAAATATTTCATATGGAAAAAGAAGTGACACCACGTCACCAGACATGCAATTATTACATATTTTTGTTGTTCGGTAATCTCTAAGGATTTTGGTGTTACTTTAGCAAACAAACACATCAAATATTCTAGAACTGGAAAAAATGTCCTAAGACCCTATATTTCCTAATCATTAAAGTCTCGGGGTTTCACCCTATAAAGAAAGTGCATTTTTTGCTTAGGCATTGCTTAAGGGTCCCTTGCAATTGGCATCCAAACAGAGTAGTGGATAAGTTGTCAACTGGTAGAGTAGTGGGGTAGTAGCCTCCTAGCAAGTAGTGATCCCATGGTGTATTTGGTTGTCAAGGGTGGGCTAGTAGCCTCCTTGTAGAGAGAGAGAGAGAGAGAGAGAGAGAGAGGACACAAATCCAACAACTCTACTATATATATATATATATATATATATATATAAGAGAGAGAGAGAGAGGACACAAATCCAACAACTCTACTATATATATATATATATATATATATGAGAAAACTGTTGGTGAGCTTAAGCGCACCATTTTTTTGGTGCGCTTAAGTTGTTATAACGCCTCCCATTGGTGCGCTTAAGAGGGACCCAGCGGGACCCAAACATTTAAACGAATGGGAGGCGTTATAACAACTTAAGCGCACCAAAAAAATGGTGAGCTTAAGCGCACCAACAGTTTTCTCTCTCTCTCTCTCTATATATATATATATATATATATATAAACTACCTTTTTATAAGGCTTTCCGTAGAAGTGTAAAAGGGTGTCACCTCAACAGACAAGGTACTGACAAGTAGATGGGTAAGTAGTCTTCTGGGGTTTTGGCTCCTTTTGGCAACCAAACATCACATGACACAATACTTTACTAGTAAACTACTAGTAAAGTCCCCCAAAATGTACAGCCAAATAGGTGGGTATGTTTATATGCACATAAGGAAGAAGTAGAAGAAAAGTTAAATGACATCATTTTCTAAGTAAATTTAAAACAAAACCCAGAAGCTCTGTCTCCATTCATCGCTGACCCCGTGCCCGTTGCTTGATTGAGATCTCACAGTCACAGGAGTAGATCAGAATCGATGAGCTGGAGGAGATGCAGTCCCACCAGCTCTCGATCTCCGTAGCTCCTCATTTTCCTATATATGATGCAGATATGGCAGGCAGGTGACGGATCATCGGACAATCTGACATCTGCTGATGCGGACAGTTTTCGAGTATTGGTTAGCGGGTACTTGTGTCACTGGGCAGACCTCTCCTCCGTGAGGAAAGGTACTGCCAGCCTTGGGCAAGTATAAACCGGTTCGAGATCACATGGGAACTCATGTAGAAGTAAAAATCTTATTTTCTTTCCCTTACCTCTTGATTTGGGAGGAAAATCAAAGGCTATTATTTGAAAAAGACCTTACAGACAAGCGGAATGAACAGTGCATGGCAACCAAACGTTGCTGGAACGGAAAATGACATCATTTCACTACACTCTCCCAGGAAAACACTATTTCAGCCAAAACCAAACGTTAGGGAAATGCCTTCATTCCCAAGGGCTTCGTATATGTAAAGGTTGGGTTTGAAAAATGATGTGAAGCACTGCAATGACACCAATTCAAATAGTTGTATTTATCAATTGAAACTGTGGGTTCACCAGCAACATTACAATACCCCATGCCTTATACAGTAGCGGCTTTGGCTTAATATTTTATGTATCATAAATGACATACTTCAATAATTTATGACAGATAAGTGAAAAAATGTTTGCAAAAGATTCAAGCAACTTGATAGCTAGGGCCTAGTAGTCTACCTTCTTTTACTTAGCTGCATCTAACATGGGTTTCAAATAAAATATATAAACTAGTTATTATACACCATTTTAAGGAAAAGGTAGTATTATACTACTAAGTGAAAAAATGTTTGGACCTAATACAATATTCTTAAAAAATCCAAGGAATAAGCATCAAGGAAGCTCTTCTTTTGCAAATGAATCCTCTCCCTTGGAGTTTGAAATTGGAAGAAAACCAGTATGGTTACACCATATACCAACACTTCTTGGCAAATATATCAGTGATTTAGTCCAACTAAGGAAAAAGTACATTAAAATAATGCAAAATATCACTTGATTGCAAAAAAAAAAATGCATTTTTGTATTTAATCTGCTAAGGACTCTCTGCAATTTTATTTTTGATAGAATGCTTCAAGCTTCTTCTCCTTTTGCTTCCTCAGAAGGTTCTCTAAAATCGATAAAAGAATCAGAATACTAAATAATGGGCTGCTGGGATTTGTGTCTTTTGTGAGGTTCTTCAAGGCTCTTACTGGTGAAAGAGAAGGACATAAGAGGAGTTAATGTGAAGTATCATAATACCCTCTTGTCCCTTCTTAAAACCCTAAGCTAAGCATATTTATGTTGGTGAGCATACATAAGTGTCATTTGGAATTAGAAAAAGAGTCTCTAATCAAATGAAGACACTCCTATTTGTTGAAGTAAGAACAAGGATTAAAGAAATAAACTAATAGCAATCAAATTAGTTATAATACTGAATGTCGATTCCTCCCTTGTCTTTGATCTCTGCAGTGGCCCCCACTTGGCTAGTGGTTCTAAGGCAAAAACCCAAGTGGGTCCCAGTTTCCATGAAGGATTAAACCATTATACTAGATTTTAATAGCAAATAATAAGGTGGAAGAAAAGAAAGGAGTTCCATTATCAAAACAAATGGTGCAGGTGTCATTTCCAAATAGAAATTCTTCTCAAAACCATCACCATCATCAAAACTCAACCTCCATTAAGATCCATGTTTTTTTGTCTGATCTGTTCTTTTGCTGTCTTGGCTCCTACATTCGTTTTTTAAGTGTAATTCCAATTGTCTGAGGAGAACGTGCGCCCCAAACATTCCATGGCATTGTCACTCAAACGATTCGAACGTCTTAATGCTTTCTAATTAGGTTTTAATTTGGAATTCGTCATAATTATAATTAGGTCTTAATTGGGACTAGTAAAAGTGCACGTGCGTTGCACGTGCAACTGATGAGGGGATAACAAATGAGGAAGTTTTAAACATTAAAAAGAAGATTTATAAGGATTGAAGATCAACAAAAAGAAAATAATCAACATCAATGTTCTAACTTTCATGCATCACTAATAAATTGAATCACTCAAGGGTATATAGCATCCTAACTTTCATGCATCACTAATGCATTTAATCACTCGAAGGCATAGTATTTATGAATTTCCAATGGTTGATTCCTAACCTGAAAATGACTTCTATGGAGAAGTTTGAGCTTCTGTTAGTGGGCCTTGAGGAAGCTACACATCATTTAATTTAGGAAATCAATACCTTCCAAAACTTTCAAAGTTTGTTACAATTTGACCCTAATACACTAAGCATGATATCATTTGGAAAAAACAACCCTCATGTGACTGATTTCATTGGGTCCACCATGTACCATGTTACTTCATTGCCATGTTTTTCTTTACTTTTATTTTCTTACAACATTTCACTTTCCCTGTAGAGATGTTGAAGTTCCTTATTAACATTTAGTTACTTAGATGCATGTTGGTTATATGTACAGTCGGTGCTTTGCCACAGTAGCTTCAACTAAGAAACATCCAAAAGGCTACATCTGTACCCACAAAAGTGCTTACAAGAATTCTACAACAGACAAACCAATAATTATATCCAACTCCTGGGCAAGTTGAAAAAGGAGGTTGAGAAGGAACCATACAACTAAAAAAGTACTCTTTTTTATTAAATCAAATAGCATCCTATGAGAGTGAAACGCATGATATTAAACTAAATAATAGCAGGTATATGTATATTATAGTTCGCAAAATTATCACCCAATGCAGAACAAGACTTAAGATCCTCGTAAATACAAGGCTTGTCTGAAGCAAATTAGGAGACATGGGCACTTGACTTCCAAGGGAACTCACTGCTTCTATTAAGTTGTAGTGAGGAATCAGTGGGAGAGCGAGAGACGACATATCACATGAATTTCAATATCATGGTGTACGTTCCTCTTAGATTAATTCCATTCCTGTTAGAAACAAACAAGCCCATAATTAGCATGCCGATATTGTATTATTGGAAAACAAATTCCAATTAAATACCTAAATGTATGCTTCAAATACGAATTTACCCTTGCCTACTTGTGAAAGATGGGGCCTTTTCTAGAAAATCTCATGGTAGAAATACTTGTGGCATAAATTGGTATAGGCAAGTGAAGGATGGGGCCTTTTAAAACCTTCATGAAACCTTCGAATGAAGTCTATCTTCTATGTTTGACTACTGATTGGTTGTAAGTTTAAGAAACTGTAGTTTTACTTGTCATTCCAATGAATTTTTAGTATTGGTACTTCTCAAGGTGCAAAATCAGAACCTCAAAGGCAAGTTCTTAATTGCAGTCATCAGCTTCATTCAAGCCAGTTTATGAGAATTTGATTAATCGAAATCATTGGGCAAGTCTTGAGCCTTCATCTCCTTCAAGGAGAGTTAATGAGATTATTGAGTGTATAGGTTCAAGCAAGGTTATTCCAAAGCAACACACATTTAAACAACATTGGTACTAAGATCTCAAATCTTGCGTCAAGAAAACAATTCTCAATCAACATTTGGCTACAAATGCACTCATCCTGGAAAAAAAAGAAAAAAATCCATAAAAATTGCAGCACTGTCCTATCATCAGAAAAAATAAGAACATGCAAAAGAACGGTGAAATAGCAAAATTAGCATACCAGAAAAGGAAAGAAAATATTTCAAACAAAGTGCAACTCTTTGGGTCCTTTTTTTTTTTCAAAAAACAAGTATTGATTTCCTCATCGAGTAGTGAAAGTTCACGATATGATTTTATGGCCTTTGTCAAGCATTGTATTTTGAGGTTCTTCGATTTATGGACAAAGCTTTGTGGACACAAGTTGTCCATGGAGGAAACTCGCTCAAATACAATTAAATTACAATAACTACTAATTTCAATAACTAATATTGTATGAAATAAAATAAAATATCATAGAAAATAAGGAAAACTATATTAATTAAACAGAAATGAAAGATGAATATTCATGAGTAACCCAAGTCTAGAAAATATTTGAATATGTAAGCAAATAAATGTAAGTGAAGAGAAAGGAAAACCCGACCATTTGACATGTACTTGCTGGTTCTTCCTCTAATCTCCGATGGCCTATTTCGCCATGGTAGCGCCGATTACAACAATAAAAAAAAGTAGAGCGCTGACAGCAGCTGAGGACCAGTTTTGTGTGATCCAGCAAACAGTCCTCCATAACACTTACTGAATTTGAGAAAAATAAATAAAGGAGACATGTTGGACCCTGTAATGATGTTAGCATCTCATCAAGGTGACCCTACCAAACTTCTTAGATCCCTTGTGAAGTTTTTGGCAGCTATCTTTTAACTCTGCATTTTGTTAAAAGAGTATGAAACTACACAACAAATGGAAGAAAAAAAATGAACATCACTGATGTGGGTACCCAAACATTACAGAGAAGAAATAAATTTCATTTTAGCACTTTTAGAGAAAGGACCTAGACATCACACCAGATGCAAACCCATAATTTGAGTCAACTTAATAATAATCATAAAAAGCAATAACCTTACAAGATATTGATGGGTCCTCTTAATGCACTGAGAACAAGAAAATGTGATTAAGGGGAGCCATGACTTAGTTTTAGGCATTTTAATAATACTAAGAACTATGCCTATCTGATTTTCAAAATCCCACCATGTTTTCCTTCCATTTTCACCATTATTTATATTATTGCTTCACAGCTTCCGAGGGTAATTTGCTATCAAGTCATGAGTGTTGAGAAAGAGGTAAACATATAATTCTCACCATTATTGCAGATGAAAGTCACAATAATCATCAAACTACTTCCTTTCTCAAGGAAAAAAACATCATTTTTCTTAATAACCAAAAAGAGAAGTCATCAATTTTATTTTTCACGGCAAACTGGTGACCCAACAATCTCAAGTTCAAATCTAAGTACCAACTTAGACTCATTAAAATTTGCACAAACTAACAACTACCATAGAAACCCAAAAGAATTTAAAGAGAGAGGGAGAGGGAATCACAATAACCATCAAATAGCATTCTTTCCTGCAATTCTACAAGGGAGATGATATTTTCACTCCCCCTCCATTAGACATGCGCTCCCCTATAATGTGATTTGACGTGAAAAGTGGGCAACTTTAACACTTTTTGACGTCAAATCACGGGGGGGGGGGGGGCGCATGCGTAATGCAAGGGGGGTGAAAATATCATCGCCCTTCTACAAAATTCCACAAAAATCTAACCACTACCATGGAAACCCAAAAAGAATTTTAAAGAGAGAGGGAAAGGGAATCACAACAACCATCAAATAGCAATCTTTCGTGCAATTCTACAAAATTTGAACAAAAAATCAAGTAACATCTTCAACTTTCGATAGATTATTCAAAAGCTTAGATTTCCATAGAATGAGTTTTTATTCCTTGTCTTCAGCTATAGATTTCCTCCTTAGTCCATATGATATGCCAAGTTTGATATTTCAAAAGTTCAACATTTGTTTAAGAGGAGATATTTCAGTATCTAACTTGGTCAAAACTCCAAAATTTCTTGGATTTTAGTTCCTGAATCTTGTTGATAGCTTGTCTAATTTCTCTATTAGTAAATTGCTTTGCATTACTATTCCTTCTAAAAAATAAAATTAACAGTGCTCTTGTAAACAGTAACTTGTTTGTTTAATAGCAAACTGAACACCAAGCCTCTAGGTTAACTGACCTTTGAAGAATGCAGCACCACCCAAAACGCCCCTGAGGAAGACCATATATTAATCATCCCAACATCATGTAAGACCCCTCTGAGTGAGTCCACTACATGTCTTTTTCTTATTGTTTTACTGAAACAACATGTGCATACGCAAGCACATACATACTATTGACAACATGTGCATACGCACATCAACATACCTTTACATCAAAGAAAATGCCAGGGGTTCCCCTCCAACAAACAGACGAAATTTAAATCAGTATTCAAAATTTAAAGCTAATCCTTCATGGCAAAACAAAGTGAAATTTTCAAGAAATTGTAGGCGTTGATACCTTTCAACTTACCCCAAGTCACCTTGTGTTCTATATTTTCGTTCACTTGGATGCATGTTCTATTATAATTACTCAATTGGTTTTTCTGGTTCAGATCCAAATCTGCAGAACAACAAAATAAGAGAAAAATATCACAAATCCTAGAAATTTTAAAAAGAGATCAGAACGAAAAATGACCATTTCCTTAAAATCTTAGAAAGGAGCCAATGTAAGTTTTTTTTTTTAAAAAAAGGGTGAGAGTCAGAGAAATGAAACCAGAAGATGTAGAATTAAGAAGGTGGAACCCATTTCAATTGAAACCCAATCCAGCACCGATCTCAATAAAAAGGAAAGTTAGGGCACGATTGGGCATTTGGATGAAAGGCATAGAAAAGTTTTTTACACGTAAAAGGAAGGAGTGGGCAGGTGGAACGCTGGAGTCGACAGGTGTGTTGCTGTGAGGGACAGGTGGTGGGATTTGCCGACATAACTTGAGGGAAAAGCAGTGTTGAAAGGACAAAAATACACTGGATAAACGGGATAGAGTCGGAAGATATAGGTATACAATTGAAAGGAATTTAGGCAAAAGATGTTGAGCAAACTGGAAAGCATTGCAAGACAACTGGTGGGATTGTTGGACGTATCCCAAGGGCAAATCATAAACCAAAAGGACGAAAAAGCCTTAAGAAAAAGGACATCAAAGGAAGTTTAATAAAATTAGAAGTGGGACGAAAATGGGATTTGTGGGAAAGATGATTGACGAAAATACATGGGTTTACGCTTTTAGAATAGTAAGGATTAGGCAAAAACTCCAAGTGGATTATGATTTTCCTTATTTTTTAGGGGTCAATTGGATACATGGATTTGGTAATCCGGGATTGTAAAATCTACAATCCTACATTTTACAAACTAATTCCCGGATTTTACAAGCTAAAAAATGAATTTTATAAGCTAACACCTGGATTGTTATCTACTACAATATATGTTGTCAACTGGTAGAGTAGTAGGGTAGTAGTCTCCTAGCAAGTAGTGATCCCATGGTGTATTTGGTTGTCAAGGGTGGGCTAGTAGCCTCCTTATAGAGACTCTGGAGAGAGAGAGAGAGAGAGAGAGAGAGAGAGAGAGAGAGAGAGAGAGAGAGAGAGAGAGAGAGAGAGAGAGAGAGAGAGAGAGAGAGAGATCCATCAACTCTACTATATATATATATAAAACTACCTTTAAGGCTTTTAGTAGTAGTGTAAATGGGTGTCACCTCAACAGACAAGGGACTGACAAGTAGATGGGTAAGTAGTCTTCTGGGGTTTTGGCTCCTTTTGGCAACCAAACGTCACATGACACCATACTTTACTAGTAAACTACTAGTAATGTCCCCCAAAATGTACAGCCAAATAGGTGGGTATGTTTATATGCACATAAGGTAGAAGTAGAAGAAAAGTAAAATGACATCATTTTCTAAGTAAATTCAAAACAAAACCCAAAAGCTCTCTGTCTCCATTCATCGCTGACCCCGTGCCCGTTGCTTGATTGAGATCTCACAGTCACAGAAGTAGATCAGAATCGATGAGCTGGAGGAGAATCTGACATCTGCTGATGCGGACAGTTTTCGAGTATTGGTTAGCGGGTACTTGTGTCACTGGGCAGACCTCTCCTCCGTGAGGAAAGGTACTGCCAGCCTTGGGCAAGTATAAACCGGTTCGAGATCACATGGGAACTCATGTAGAAGTAAAAATCTTATTTTCTTTCCCTTACCTCTTGATTTGGGAGGAAAATCAAAGGCTATTATTTGAAAAAGACCTTACAGACAAGCGGAATGAACAGTGCATGGCAACCAAACGTTGCTGGAACGGAAAATGACATCATTTCACTATACTCTCCTAGGAAAACACTATTTCAGCCAAAACCAAACGTTAGGGAAATGCCTTCATTCCCAAGGGCTTCGTATATGTAAAGGTTGGGTTTGAAAAATGATGTGAAGCACTGCAATGACACCAATTCAAATAGTTGTATTTATCAATTGAAACTGTGGGTTCACCAGCAACATTACAATACCCCATGCCTTATACAGTAGCGGCTTTGGCTTAATATTTTATGTATCATAAATGACATACTTCAATAATTTATGACAGATAAGTGAAAAAATGTTTGCAAAAGATTCAAGCAACTTGATAGCTAGGGCCTGGTAGTCTACCTTCTTTTACTTAGCTGCATCTAACATGGGTTTCAAATAAAATATATAAACTAGTTATTATACACCATTTTAAGGAAAAGGTAGTATTATACTACTAAGTGAAAAAATGTTTGGACCTAATACAATATTCTTAAAAAATCCAACGAATAAGCATCAAGGAAGCTCTTCTTTTGCAAATGAATCCTCTCCCTTGGAGTTTGAAATTGGAAGAAAACGAGTATGGTTAAACCATATACCAACACTTCTTGGCAAATATATCAGTGATTTAGTCCAACTAAGGAAAAAGTACATTAAAATAATGCAAAATATCACTTGATTGCAAAAAAAAAAATGCATTTTTGTATTTAATCTGCTAAGGACTCTCTGCAATTTTATTTTTGATAGAATGCTTCAAGCTTCTTCTCCTTTTGCTTCCTCAGAAGGTTCTCTAAAATCGATAAAAGAATCAGAATACTAAATAATGGGCTGCTGGGATTTGTGTCTTTTGTGAGGTTCTTCAAGGCTCTTACTGGTGAAAGAGAAGGACATAAGAGGAGTTAATGTGAAGTATCATAATACCCTCTTGTCCCTTCTTAAAACCCTAAGCTAAGCATATTTATGTTGGTGAGCATACATAAGTGTCATTTGGAATTAGAAAAAGAGTCTCTAATCAAATGAAGACACTCCTATTTGTTGAAGTAAGAACAAGGATTAAAGAAATAAACTAATAGCCAATCAAATTAGTTATAATACTGAATGTCAATTCCTCCCTTGTCTTTGATCTCTGCAGTGGCCCCCACTTGGCTAGTGGTTCTAAGGCAAAAACCCAAATGGGTCCCAGTTTCCATGAAGGATTAAACCATTATACTAGATTTTAATAGCAAATAATAAGGTGGAAGAAAAGAGAGGAGTTCCATTATCAAAACAAATGGTGCAGGTGTCATTTCCAAATAGAAATTCTGCTCAAAACCATCACCATCATTAGAACTCAACCTCCATTAAGTTTAAGACCCATGTTTTTGTCTGATCTGTTCTTTTGCTGTCTTGGCTCCTATATTCGTTTTTTAGTGTAATCCCAATTGTCTGAGAGGAGAACGTGCAACCCAAACATTCCATGGCATTGTCACTCAAACGATTCGAACGTCTTAATGCTTTCTAATTAAGTTTTAATTTGGAATTCGTCATAATTATAATTAGGTCTTAATTGGGATTAGGCAAAAACTCCAAGTGGATTATGATTTTCCTTATTTTTTAGGGGTCAATTGGATACATGGATTTGGTAATCCGGGATTGTAAAATCTACAATCCTACATTTTACAAACTAATTCCCGGATTTTACAAGCTAAAAAATGAATTTAATAAGCTAACAACTGGATTGTTATCTACTACAATATAAGTTGTCAACTGGTAGAGTAGTGGGGTAGTAGGTGTATTTGGTTGTCAAGGGTGGGCTAGTAGCCTCCTTATAGAGACTCTAGAGAGAGAGAGAGAGAGAGAGAGAGAGATCCATCAACTCTACTATATATAAAACTACCTTTTTCGTAAGGCTTTTAGCAGAAGTGTAAAAGGGTGTCACCTCAACAGACAAGGGACTGACAAGTAGATGGGTAAGTAGTCTTCTGGGGTTTTGGCTCCTTTTGGCAACCAAACATCACATGACACCATACTTTACTAGTAAACTACTAGTAATATCCCCCAAAATGTACAGCCAAATAGGTGGGTATGTTTATATGCACATAAGGTAGAAGTAGAAGAAAAGTTAAATGACATCATTTTCTAAGTAAATTCAAAACAAAACCCAGAAGCTCTGTCTCCATTCATCGCTGACCCCGTGCCCGTTGCTTGATTGAGATCTCACAGTCACAGAAGTAGATCAGAATCGATGAGCTGGAGGAGAATCTGACATCTGCTGATGCGGACAGTTTTCGAGTATTGGTTAGCGGGTACTTGTGTCACTGGGCAGACCTCTCCTCCGTGAGGAAAGGTACTGCCAGCCTTGGGCAAGTATAAACCGGTTCGAGATCACATGGGAACTCATGTAGAAGTAAAAATCTTATTTTCTTTCCCTTACCTCTTGATTTGGGAGGAAAATCAAAGGCTATTATTTGAAAAAGACCTTACAGACAAGCGGAATGAACAGTGCATGGCAACCAAACGTTGCTGGAACGGAAAATGACATCATTTCACTATACTCTCCCAGGAAAACACTATTTCAGCCAAAACCAAACGTTAGGGAAATGCCTTCATTCCCAAGGGCTTCGTATATGTAAAGGTTGGGTTTGAAAAATGATGTGAAGCACTGCAATGACACCAATTCAAATAGTTGTATTTATCAATTGAAACTGTGGGTTCACCAGCAACATTACAATACCCCATGCCTTATACAGTAGTGGCTTTGGCTTAATATTTTAAGTATCATAAATGACATACTTCAATAATTCATGACAGATAAGTGATATACTCGCCGCCCCTCTTTTCTTCCCTCAGCCAGCCCCCTCTAGTGTATTTATAACTGCCTTTTTACACTACAAATGGCGACCCAAGTAAGAACAATGGGTGAATATCTCATATCTCTTTATCACGATTCCTCCAAAGAAGCACAAGCTTGTCACCAAATATCTCTTCTAATAAGAAGACCACCTAGTTGCAAAGCTCATCCAAGAGATGGTTTTTTACTGCATTCGTGCCTCTTTTCAAAGAGGAACTTACATAAGTCCAAAAAATTCATAAAAATGTTGCCACATTGTGATGGGCCACAATCAACAACTTCCTATTGTTGTGTTTTGAGAAAGAATAGAGGCATTTTGTATGTATGTTTAGCAAAAGATTCAAGCTATTTGATAGCTAGGGCCTAGTAGTCTACCTTCTTTGACTTAGCTGCATCTAACATGGGTTTCAAATAAAATATGTAAACTTGTTATTATACACCATTTTAAGGAAAAGGTGGTATACTACGAAGGGAAAAAAATGTTTGGACCTATTATAATATTCTTCAAAAAATCCAAGGAATAAGCATCAAGGAAACTCTTCTTTTGGAAATGAATCCTCTCCCCTGGAGTTTGAAATTGGAAGAAAACGAGTATGGTTACACCATATACCAACACTTTTTGGCAAATATACCAGTGATTTAGTCCAACTAGGGAAAAAGTACATTAAAATAATGGAAAATATCACTTGATTAAAAAAAAAATGCAATTTTGTATTTAATCTGCTAAGGACTCTCTGCACTAGTACTCTTGCCATGGTTGATTTGCTTAATTTCTCAAAATTGACTGGAATTTTAGTCTTACAGAGGACGAAAACAGCCGAATTTTATCTTTTTTATTGGTAAGATAGGGTCAAACCTGTGACCTCAACGATGCAGAGTGTGTGTCTTAATTTTGAAAAACAAGAATTCAGTTTCTACACTGATGTGGTAGGTTAAGATCACCCAATGTATACATTCATGTTCTGCTTCTTTCGACATAAAATGAGCGTAAAACTAATTTTACACCCATTTGTAAGTGAAAAGAAAGCTTGTAAAATTTGTTCTATGCCCATTTTACGTGGAAAGAAACAGAGCCTTAAAAGGAAAATTGTGGGCAGTTGTAGATGGGCATGACAAGAGTCAAGCTCAGGAAACAAATCCAAGAAACTAGCTTTATATGGGCCTATGGCTATACAAGTAACAAGTGAAATTGTAATGAAAGAAGTGTTAAAATGTGTGTCAATTTTATTTTTTGATGGGATTGGTGAAAGAGAAGGACAGAAGAGGACCTATCATAAGACCCTTTTGTCCCTTCTTTCTCCAAGTTAACAAGATGTTAAAACTTAAAACCCTAAGCTAAGCATATTTATGTTGGTGAGTATACATGAGTGTCATTTGGAATTAGAAAAAAGAGTCTCTAACAAACCAACGTCAAATCAAATGAAGACACTTCCATTTGTTGAAGTAAGAACAGGGATTAAAGAGATAAACTAATAGTAATCAAATCAGTTATAATACTGAATGTCGATTCCTCCCTTGTTTTTTTTTAATCTCTGCAATGGCCCCCACTTGCCTAGTGGTTCTAAGGCAAAAACCCAAGTGGGTCCCTGTTTCCATGAAGGATGAAACCAGTATACTAGCTTTTAATAGCAAATAGTAATGTGAAAGAAAGGAGTTCCATTATCAAAACAAAAAACAAATGGTGCAGGTGTCATTTCCAAATAGAAATTCTGCTCAAAACCATCACCGTCATTAGAACTCAACCTCCATTAAGTTTAAGACCCATGTTTTTGTCTGATCTGTTCTTTTGCTGTCTTGGCTCCTATATTCGTTTTTTAGTGTAATCCCAATTGTCTGAGAGGAGAACGTGCAACCCAAACATTCCATGGGATTGTCACCTCAAACGATTCGAACGTCTTAATGCTTTCTAATTAGGTTTTAATTTGGAATTCGTCATAATTCTAATTAGGTCTTAATTGGGATTAGGCAAAAACTCCAAGTGGATTATGATTTTCCTTATTTTTTTAGGGGCCGGTTGGGTACATGGATTTTGCAATCTAGGATTGTAAAATCTACAATCCTACATTTTACAAACTAAAAAATGAATTTTATAAGCTAACACCTGGATTGTTATCTACTACAATATAGCCGGGAGGAAAAAGAAATTTCTTTTCATTTTATCTCGGATTTACACGTCAGCATTACTCTTTTACCATTAACCTCTTTGCTGATATCTAACATCTATCTCTATGAGAAATTATTTGAGGGTAAAATCTTAATCTACATACGAAAAGAATCGACACGGGTACCTGTCTATAACAATTATGGAAAAAAACTACCAAGAAGAGGTAAAGACATATGACAATGACGAAAAAACTACTTTATATTACTTATGCAGGTCACTTGCAAAATATTGACGGATTCCGGACACCTGAAGAGGAACAACAATTAGGGAAACCTCTATCGATTGGAGAGCTAGGATCAGCTTGTATCGATTGCAGGGCTAGGATCAACCTATGGAAATGATTTTTCGGGCACAACCGATTGATGTTGTGTTCCATCACATGGACAGTTTGGATCAACCTATAACCCTCTATAGATTGGAGGGTTCGGATCAACCTATGAAAATTATTTTTGGGGCACAACCTATGTAGGTAGTGGCCCATCTAATGGATGGTTTGGATCATCCTATGGTGCGGGCCATACCGTACATTTTAATAAAGTGAAGAGTGCGATTATCAAAATACGGTGAGTAGTGCCATTATAAAATATGGTAGTGAGGACATTAGCACTATATATAATTTGAAACCATCGTTGTTACTTGGATGTTCCAATGCGGGTCGGGTTCTACACGAATTTGGGTTGGGTCGGGTTAAGCTTTTTCGCAAATCGGGTTGGGAAAAATCAACCCGAATTGGAAATCGGGTCGGGTCGGGTTGGGCTGTCGGGCAACCAGAAACCCGAATTTGGGTTTCATCTGAAGAAGTTATGTATATGTGTTTTTCTTTTTTTCAACATTGAAATAGTCTCCACAGTCCACAATGGACGGTTTGGATAATCCTATGGTGCGAGCCATACCGTACTTTAATAAAGTGGGGAGTGTGATCCTCAAAGTATAGTAGTGCGGATAACATTTCCCTTTGTTAATTGTTAGTCTCTGTTTGGTTTGGATTTTGAGAACCGATTGTGAGTTAAAAACTGATTATTGGTGACTCACTATTGGTTCTCAAAATCCAAAACAACCCGGCTTGAGTTGAGGTGGTCAACAATTGGTACCATATTAAATCGGGTCAACCAGACCCAACCTGACCCAACCCAACTAAAATTGGAAATTGGGTTGGGTCGGATTGAGACCTAAGTTGCACCCCTAACGATGACGAAAAAACTACTTTTCCTTATTCACTATGTGTTAGCCCAAGGGTTCAACAAGTACTCCCATTGAAATGTTTTGATGATTAACAAACTCAATTTGTTATAAAAATAGTTTTATACACTAATGATTTCCATTGGCAAAGTTATTGTGTTCATAGCTTTAGCATCCCCGAGATTGAACAACAAATGACAAATCATTCAAGCTCAAAGGCATGAAAAAGGCATCACCATCACAAAGGCAATTCAAAGACAAAAGAAGACCAACACAAAGGCAAGTCAAAGGTATTCAAAGACAAGTTTGAACTCATGCCCAACAATGAAGGCAATCAACTCAAAAGTTCAAGCTTGGCTAAAGCATCAATGGAGTTGAGTGAAGACATGTCAAAGCCTCTACAAGGTGCCAACAAGATTGAAGACCAAGCAAAATTAGAATGTAAATGGGCTATCATGTATAGTCTAGGTCTAAGGCACAAAGGAGAGTTAAAATTCACATAAATAGAACTAAATGGGTTAGTGAATGTTCATAGTGGTGTCCCAACATTGTTAGACCCTCATGACATTCTATTTAACTTGATAAAATAAAGTTACAAAGGCCAAAATAAAATCAGCACAAAATATAAGGAAAATCTGTTCTGTATAGGCTTCTCGGAACTCCGAGAATATTCTCGAGAATTTTCTCGGAGTTCCGAGCTCGGAGAAAATCTGCTGTGTATAGGCTTCTCGGAGCTCTGAGAATGGTTCCAGGTCAAAAAAATATATAGGACTACGGTCCGCTTGGAGCATATTTTCTCTCCTCTATAAATATGAAGCTTGGGACTTTTGGGGAACCAGCTAAGGAGTTTACCAAATTTTATAAGAAAACTAAAAAGCATTCATTCTCCTTCTCCTCAAGATTTCCACACTCCATCTCTCTCCCGTGCCTTTACCTCAGATTATTCTTGAGAGATTTTAGGGTTTTTCATTTGGTGATCTTTTTCCTGTGAGAGTGAGTGAGCTTTACATGTAATTAGCCTATCTAGAGGCAAGCAAGCTAAAATCTTTCATCTTCTCTGTATTTAGCACAAAGGACGTTGTGGAAAACTCTTGGAGAAGATAGTGGAATCCTCAAGGAAAGCAACTTGAGAAGAGTGGAGTAGGTCTTGAGCTAAGACCGAACCACTATAAAAATCCTTATGTCAAAGCTTCTTTGTCTCTTCACCTCTTCTCTTGTGGTAAGCATTTTACTCGTGCTTTGAATCATATTTTTAATTTCCTATTCAATCTAAAACTAGTGCAATCAAAGTTTTCAAAATCCTTAAAATTTGAAAAAACACCCAATTCACCCCCTCTTGGGTTGCTAAGTGGAATTTCACTATGTGCGGGTCAGATTACGAAAAGTTTGATATTACGAATGCAAGACCGGTAAAAATATTGACGAGTTCTTGGTACCTTAAGAGGAACAACAATTATGGAAACTTCTACAGATTTGAGGGCTAGGATCGGCCTATGAAAATTATTTTACGGGCACAACCTATTTATGTTGTGTACCATCACATGGACGGTTTAGATCAACCTATGATGTGGTCTGTACAATTATTTGTCAGCCCGTGCATCGCATATGGCTTTTTGCCAGTTATTTTATAAGCTAAACTTTTCCATCGAATGCTGATTTATTTGTGGAAAGAGAGGGAGGTGGACAGTCTAAGATTTTATTATTTTAATATATTTAGCAAATTACTTAATAAAAATTATATTTATTTGCTATGCAATTACGCAGAAATCTATTTCACGGCTAGCTTTTGCATGTCACGTCTTTTCCGAGAATATTGTCTTATTCACTTAATTCACCTGAGGTGGCTGTTACCTCTCGCAAAAGTCATCCTCAAAATGTGATTCCACGAAATTGCCTAGCAAATCCCAACAAATAGTTTTTTCTTAAAAATTACTTTATTTTTTAAAATAATAAATTATTAATGACTAAAAATAAGGAGTATTTTGGCCTTCTCATCACAGGAGGGTCTTCTATATATTATGATTAAATGAGAGGATTATTTAACAATTCTTGGTATTAGAGGCTCGTTTTTTTTTTTATCTCCCGTTAAAATACTCTACTCACATCCGCACACCATATCGTGATAATGGCGCGAAGTCAACTTGTTTTACATTATTTAACCAGATATTACACTTGTCGAAAAGCTCTCAACAGCCACTGAGAGTTCGCCTAATTATCATGGTCGTGCGGATATGAGAAACATACCAGGGAATTTCAGTAGAGGTGAGTGAGATCTGGTGTCTGGGTCCCTACTTTACAGATTGAATACCCTTTATCACCATTATCGATTTACAGTAATGGCGGGACAATCTTTTTAATTCCCAGGAAAAAAAACGTAGTCTATTTCAGTAATTTCAAAAATCTGATATCCAGTCTTTTCTTTGACCCTCCAACCGATTAGATTACATTCTCCTGAATCACTGATTACTGTCTTTCATCTTCATCATTGATTTTCTTTTATGTTTGACCCAAGTAAAAAAAAAAGGAAAAAAAAGCCATTTTCTGATAATATTCAAAAGCTTAAAACCATAAAAATAAAATAAAATAAAATAAAAAAATCAAAAAGAACCCCAAAAACCTTCCATTTTAGATACTTCTCTTTTACTATTTCTAAGGCATCTCATCACCTACCACTGATAATTCCACCCGTTCTAATTCCCCTCCCCAATCCCAGCATTCTTTGTACTATTCCTCAAGAATTTTTTTTTTGGGGCTAGGGTTGTGGACGGTGTCAGAAAGGTCAATTTGAGCTTACATTCAATAACAGATGTGCCCTACAACAACAACCCAGAAAGGGATCCACCCCAACTACTTGGGCTTTTTGGTGATTTTGAGAATGTGGTTGGTTTGGATTCATCTCAACTTGGGTTGACTCTCCTTGAGCAGAAATCTTGGATTAGGGTTTCTTTTTTTCTTTTTCTCTCTCTAGGGGAGGAAAAGGGATTTAAGAGATCTGGGGCTTTGAGGCTCTTGGGAATCATTTTCAAAGGTATGAGAAAGACATAACTCATAAATCTATTAGGAAGGAAAAATAACATTTTTTTTTTATCTTGTCTCTTTTTTTTTCCTAGTATTTTTTTTTTGTTTTCATAATTTAGAGGCAAATGATAAATTTTAGGGATATCATTAGAAATTAAATGTCCTTGTAGATAAATCTTGAACTGGGGGGATTCAAGTTACTTTTTTCTTTCCATGTGTAATCAAACAATGGAAATGCAGGAAAATTTGGGATTTTTTTTTCTTTTCCATACTTTCCAAAAAAATTGTACAATCCAAACAGGGCCTTACTGATGGGAAATTGGCCTTCTTGCTTATGCTGGTTATGGGAAAGAAAATAGAAATAATGTGACAATTTTCCTTTTATTGTGTTTTTAGGTTTTGTTCTTATTAATGAGATTGGAAATGTGCATTACTTATTCTGTTGGTGTGAGAAGGAATTTCCTGATATTGAATATTTTAGATTTTGTTTTGATCTTTGCTAGCAATAATGATTTCTTATATTGTTCTTTCTTTCAAGTTTGGAACTGGGTATTTTAACTGTTCTTGGTTTGAGAATGAAATTGAGGAACATAGTCTTTTTTGTTTTTTCGTTTTCCTTCTGCTTGTAGTGTGTTCTTTCTACTGACATTGGAAGTGGTTCATTTTGTTTATGTTTGTGGGTGGAAGAATATAGTATATTCTCCGTCTATTTTGAGCTGAGCTTAGTGCTTTTTCTTAATGTGTTCTATTTCTTCCATCTATTATTGTTGTTCATGTTCCCATCTTTGTTGGATTTGAGAGGGAAAATGTGGGCGGGCTGGCGGAGGGGGAGGGGGATTTTTAATGTGGCCATGTTAGGATGTTTTTTTTTTGAGTGAACTCTCACTTTCTAGAAGAGTGCAAGGTGTGTAGTACTAGCAAGTAGTAACTATGTATACTCAACTCAACTAAGCCTTTGTCCCAAACTAGTTGGGGTCGGCTATGTTGAGACTGAAGATTGATCTGATTTAGGTTGACTTTGAGCATTTGGAGCTGAGAATCATATGTTAACAGCAGTATTATCGGAAAATGATGAAAAAGCATTGAGTAGACTTGTTCGGAATCTGTGGATTGTATGTTCATTCATTGCAGGTACGCAGGGAAGGTTTGGCCAGGATCCTAGACTTGTTCGGGATTTGTGGGTGTTCCCGGACTTCTTTAAGGATCTATTAGACAGCTGTTTTTTTATGCCATGGCCTAGCAAGGGAAGGATTCATTGGAAGATAGTATTGATGGCCTTTATCTGGGTCCTTTGGAAAGAAAGAAATGCACACACTTTTAAGAATGTAGTTGAGTGCTTGCTTTTCTTATTCAAGGATCTTATCTTTAGTCATATCCTGGGCTAAAGTTCTTCCTAGTTTCAGTTTATACTCGGCCATAGATATTAGGCGTCGTTGGAAGGAGATTTGCTTTAGCAGGGACAATCTTGTTGTGGAAGGAGATTCCCTAAACGTTATCAAGTGGCTGGAAGGGAGATCTCCCCCTCCTTGGAGATTTTCAGAGTTCATTGACAATATCCTCGATCGAGTGGGAGGTCACTCCGTCCAATTCCATCATGTCAGGATCGGAGAACGGAGAAGCAGATCGGTTGGCCTGGGAGGGAGTGTCCCGTGTGGCTTTAGAGATATTTGATTTTGTTCCCCCTTAGTATCAGGAGACATGGATTTAAATTTCGGTTTTGGTTTCGGTCCCTAAGCCGATTTCTTTTTCAAATTTCGGCCGAAATCCGAAATTTCGGAATTCAGCCGAAATTTAAAACAATATCAGGAGGCTTCCTTGTGCTGGTGTCTTCTGTCTTTTTCTATTTTCTCCTTGTACTCTTTCTTGCATCGACTCTCTCGGTCGTGTGTGTTCTTCTCTAATAATTTTTGACCAGTTCAAAAACAAAAAGTACTGAGTACATGCAAATCAAGCAAAGTTTCAAAGGAATCTAAAATTTTGATGCTATAATGAAAGATGCTTCTTTACTGTCTTGTATTTCATTTGTAATTTTGCCATGGTCATACATGGTCAGTTAGCCAGTTCTACTAGTTGCCTACTAATACAATCTGGGCAAATTCCATAGTTACTACATAAACCACGGAATTCTTTCCTGATAGTTTTGCTTTCCAGATGTTAACACTATATGCATATAAGGTGGTTTGTTGGATTTATAAATGTGTGGTGTTGTTTTGATATATATTTACTGTGTGCTCTTTAGAGCAATGAATTTTACCTGTTTAAAGTTAGTGGGACTCAAAAACTTCAACGTTCCCCTTTTTTGTGTTTTTTTGTTTTAGGCATCTCAAGGACAGAAACATGTCATCTGATAGCTCTCTTAATGCTCAACTATCCAGAAGAACAGGTGTTTTTGGTCTTAAGCTCTGGGTTTTGATTGGGATAGGTGTTGGAGTCTTCATTATATTTATCCTTTGTGTGCTATCAATATTCCTTACTGCTCGGAGAAAATCAAAAAGAGCATATGAGAATCTTCCTCTCACCCAAATCCCATCAGTTTCGAAGGAAATCAAAGAGGTGAGGGTAGAGCAAGTATCATCCAATGACTTTGTTCCTCGTGATGGGATTCTCCTCACCATTCATGACAAATCCAGCGACAGAGAATCGGATAAGGTTATGGTCCATTTGGGGATGAGTAAAATGAAAAATGAAGATAATAGTAGTCAGTCGGGTTCATTTCATAGTGTGGATAAGGATGGAGGTTCCCAATCGGGTGAAGAGGGAAGTTCGGGGACGGCTACTGTGTATAGACCATCTTCTTCGCGTCCCGTAACTGCCCCTTCGCCTCTGACAGGACTTCCAGAATTCTCTCACCTTGGTTGGGGTCATTGGTTTACGTTGAGGGACTTAGAACTTGCAACCAATCGATTTTCAAAGGAAAATATCCTTGGGGAGGGTGGCTATGGAGTTGTTTACCATGGCCATCTGATCAATGGAACTCCTGTAGCTGTTAAAAAGCTCCTTAACAATCTGTAAGTTCTCATGAACTTGTTCCTTGTAACTGCCATATAACTGTTACTTTTGCATGCTTGTTTCTTTTTGGATTTATATGCTGCATTTTTTTTTCTTATGCCATATTTGGCTACCATAAAAAATTTTCCTGGAAAATTAGCTTATCCAATGGTGAGGGAGAGTGAAAGGGATAGACACAAGAGGGACTGAGTGAGGAGAGGGTAAGAAAATCCTGAAAAACATGGGAACAAAAACTCCGCCCAAACAAAGTATGATCGATTTTTTCGTTGTTTTTTATCCACTTCTCACCCTCTAATCATTCATGTCCTCTCAAGTCTCACGTTTTCCCACCCACCCTACCCATCTCTCACATCTTGAGAGACTAATTTATCATGAAAAAAAAATCATGGTTGCCAGACAGAGCCTTAATGTTTGCATTTTGCTGCATGTTCCTTCTTGCTTCTGCCAATCTCACTTCTATTTTCTCTGAACCTTTGGTTGCTTTTCACCAGAGGCCAAGCCGAGAAGGAATTTAGAGTGGAAGTTGAAGCTATCGGTCATGTCCGCCACAAAAATTTGGTTCGACTCCTTGGGTACTGCATGGAAGGCACCCACAGGTACTCTTTTCTTAATTTCTTGTTGGAGTCTTTTGCTGATAATGTTTGTGGATTTCTTCATATGAACTCATCAACCAGAGTCCTTCAACTTAGTGTTGTTACTATGCATCACCTAATTCCATAAATGCTCGAAAAATGTTGGCTGTTTCTTGTAATTCACAGCCAGTTATTTGTTTAAAAGCTCTAGTAGTACAAGATAGAGTCTTCTGAACAAAATGAGTTTATTATAATCCTTAAATTTTAAGATGGGATGAGTGACCAGGTTTCTTTGCCTTAGCATGGACAGTATGTGGAGAGTCAAAAAGCATTGACTGTATGTAAATTACTTACAGGATGCTAGTTTATGAGTACGTTAACAATGGAAATTTAGAGCAATGGCTTCATGGGGCTATGCGTCAACGGGGATTTCTTACTTGGGAGGCTCGTATCAAGGTTCTCCTAGGCACTGCTAAAGCGTAAGTCTGTTAATAAAATCTGAATTCCTGACATCCTTTTCTTTCAGTTTATGCTCCTTGGTTATGCTCTTAGGATTATGGAAATTATATTCAATAAGTTATACCAAATTGTCTTTCTATGTTAACTAATTTAGCAAAGCATAATCGATTCCTTTCTCTGCCACATTCGTCAATTCATAGTTTCTCCAGATCCTAAATTTTTATTTTATTCTGCATTTTTGTTAAAAATATGCTAAATGTTTTGCAGCCTTGCCTATTTGCATGAAGCAATTGAGCCAAAAGTGGTGCACCGTGACATCAAATCCAGCAATATATTAATTGATGACGACTTCAATGCCAAGGTGTCCGATTTTGGACTTGCTAAGCTGCTGGGTGCTGGAAAAAGCCATATCACAACTCGAGTTATGGGGACTTTTGGGTAATCTACCTCTAAATTTGCACCATGTTTCCCTCTTTTCTTTATTTGTTTTTTCTTCTATTAATTGGTGGAAGTTGGACTCAATCTAGACATTGTGATTGTCAGTGAGAATTGATTTATCAATTGTTTTGATATATTCCCTTTTCTTTCTATTGTTCAGATATGTGGCACCGGAATATGCAAATAGTGGCCTTTTGAATGAGAAAAGTGATATTTACAGCTTCGGGGTTGTTCTATTAGAGGCAATTACCGGCAGGGATCCTGTTGATTATAGTCGTCCTCAACACGAGGTATGCAATGACCGAATTCTTAGTAGAGTTTGACGAGATGACTAAATGGTGTTTTATTATATTCAACAATTAAATGTAGATGCTTCTGTTCTTGGCCGTTAAGTAGTTACATAGTTTCCTTGAGCGTAAAAAATGATTACTCTAGACCTTTCTGGATTCCTTTTCTTTTCTTAATAATGATTTTCCAATCCCAAACCAGTTTTCATTACAATGGAGTCACAAGTAATTCGTATAACCTTCGCCTGTGTAGAATACATACTCGGCATTGATAATAATTGAACCCATGCATGCAAGTTGGGTTTCCATGTTTCACTTCAGATTGATTAAGCAATTTGATCCCTTTTCTCTTCTCCTCCATATTTCCTGTAAGCTTTCTCTGATATCAAAGTTTCTAGAATAGGACACCGGTTTTGCTTTTCCTTCCATTTAATGGACATTTAAACTTTGTACCATGTTTTATTTCAACAGGTTCTCAAAATTTTCTGCTTTATGCTTTAGGAGATTTTCCTTAGTCCTAGAGGAAGGTTGTTGCTGATGTTCTACCCACCTTTTTTTAACTTTCCATCTGATTTTTTTCAACCTCCTCCTCATCTGTCTTTTCTTTTTTCTGCTGCAGTATAATAATTAATGTATCAAGCATCTACTGAAGGGAGGAATGCTAGACTCACAGGTGCACTTGCAAAAAAAAAGGGTAAAAGGGCTCCCCCATTGCTATTATCGATTTATGGCAGTTGTGATTGTAATTTTCTGTGCCATCTTAAATGGATATTGACCAATGGAAGGGCTGCATAAATGGATGATAGCAATGACAGAGTCCTTTTACCCTTTTTTTTTTTGAAGTGCGGCTGTGAGTCTAGCATTCCTCCTACTGAAGGAAAAAACGATACAAAAATTTTGTTAGAACATGTGAGATTTCACTGTTAGATTGGGCTGGAATCATCCGTTGAATCATCTTAGTGGTAGATTAGGCAAGTGGGTTAAATGAGGTAACCTAGCTAGATTGGACAACTAGATTAAATTAGTAATTAGGTTAGATTAGTATATTTCCGTCTTTATCTCTTTTCACAGTCAATGTTTATCCTTTGAGTGTTCTATATAAACTCATTAGGCTCATTGTAATCTAACCAAGATTAGTGAGAATCCTAATTTTATCTTGGTATCAGAGCTGGTTGATCTGACCGTGCCTTGAGCACAACTATAGGAACGCCATGCACCAGCGGCTGGCCAATCAGATCGGTCGTCCGTCCGGCTTCATTAGACCTAGCAACACACCCAAGCTAGCCCCTACGGCCACTTTCTGCCAAACCTTTTTTTCATCCTTTCACAATATTGCGTAGGCAAGATCGTTGTCGCTCTCTGCTATCTTCGCGCCCGGGTGATCGATGACGTCCTCACATTGCCCAATCATAACGCTCCGATCTCGCTCTCCTCGATGTTGCCTCCACGTCCTCGCTACGATCGGTTCACATAGTTTTCTCATCCATTGCATCTACGATGGTTCAAAGGGACACACGAATAAAAGGTATTGATATAGGAAGAGAAGTTGGAGCAACTTTCACCTCTCTCTTTTTTTTCTTCTAATCTACAATGCGTCTTTCTTCAAGCATCCCTCTGTTCTTATTACTTAAACCTAGATGAGAGAAAGACGCACTGTCGATTTGAAAAAAAAAGAGAGGTTCAAATTGCTAGCAACTTCTTTTCCTATATCAATACCTTTTATTCTTAGCTCTAATGCGTAGCCTTAGACAAATTCCCTTCAGTTAGCAAAGCTAAGCTACAATTATAATTCTTGGCTGTAGAGGGTTGATTAAATCAGTAAGTTGAACTGCTTGTAGGCAAAATTCTCGTCGTAATTTGGCGACCTTGGGCTGACACTTTTTATTATCTGAAGGCGAAGACTATGGAGCAGGCAAACACTCGGCCCAATGGGTGAACATGCTGGGCTCTGGCTCTTCGTACCTGTTGACACCTTTCGAAGCACTTTCTAGTGTGAACCGAAGTCGTGTTGCATCACAAGTCTACAAGCCTTTCTCATTTCAGTGCTTGCCTGTGGAATCTTCAGTAGGGGCCTTAAGTCTTTTGATTAGAGTAGGGGTCGTGAGAGAGCAGAGCGCACCACCCTGTCATAGTCGCGAGTTTGTTTATAATTGTCATTGTCAACAAGGATGAAACTTCTAGGAAAAAACTTCGTCTTTCTTCTCATCGGTTTAGGTAATAAGAACAAAGGGATGCTTGAAGAAAGATGCACTGTTGATTAGAAGAAAAAAAGAGAGAGGTGAAAGTTGCTACCAACTTCTCTTCCTATATCAAACCTTTCACTCTCGTGTCGCTTTGAACCATTGTAGATGCAATAGATGAGAAAACTACGTGAACCGATCGTAATGAGGACGTGGAGGCAACATCGAGTAGAGCGAGATGTGAGATTTCACTATTAGAATATGTGAGATTTCACCGTTAGATTGGGTTGGAATCAACCGTTGAATCATCTTAGTGGTAGATTAGGCAAGTGATGAGGTAACCTAGCTAGATTAGGCAACTATGTTAAATTAGTAATTAGGTTAGATTGGTATGTTTTCATCTTTATCTCTTTCAACAGTCAATGTTTATCTTTCTATGTTTATCATTTGAGTGTTGTATATAAACACTCATTAGGCTGATTGTAATTTAAGCAAAGATTATTGAAAATCTTCTCTTCTAATTTTATCAAATCTAACATTGCCAAGTATTGCTTGAAGAGATAAACTCAAACAACTAGAGTTTCTACAAGCATATAGTCCCTACCAATCCACGAGTTTGCTTTTCTATTAATATGAGGAATATTAAGAACATTGAAACCAATCAGGTAAAATAAAAAAAATCTTATTGAACACATGGCTTAGAGCCCAAGGGGAATGTGAGTTGTGGTTAGTCCTTGTTTGCTTTTCAATGCTCCACTGAAATTCATTTGGGTCCGGCCCTGGGGGGTGTTTCAACTTGAACTTTCACATCCTACAAACTTTTTCGATTCCTCTATTTTCTGCACTCTTTTTTGTCCATCTTTTGATCTTAGCTGCCATTTGTGTATTATACGACTTTTACCCTTCAACCATCAAGGATGAAGTGGTTCTCTCAAGGTTTCCAATACTTAGTATGGTATATGCATTTCATCATGTGCCGGAAACTTTCAACATAGTCATGAGTATTTGTCTCGATAATTTCTCGGTAAAGGTAATGGGATATTTTATTTATTTTTGTGTTATTTTCTGTTTTACATCAGGAATAGTTCTAGGAAAATTAAATATTCAAAAACATAAATTGAAGAAAAAACTAGAAAAATAAAAATATCGTGAAGCTGTGATATTTTTGGCATAAAAAATAAAAACTGCAAATGACACTATATTTTTTAAAATCCTAAGGTAATTTCGGGTTTTTGTTCTCTTGTCAAAATGTCGCAAAACAATTGCAATATTATGAAAAAAGTCATATATTTGTGGTTTTTCAGGAACTCGTTGGTACTCCATGGCATCCTGTGCTTTATCAGATAACCGCTTCCTCAGAATATTTGTTTTGCTTTTTATCTATTTTCTGTTCCCCATCGCAAATATGCATTGCCACACTTCCTGGTTATTCGGTTCTCTTACTCTTGTAAATGTCGTATGGTGATGCTTACAGGTAAATCTTGTTGATTGGCTCAAAATGATGGTTGGAAATAGACGCTCCGAAGAAGTCGTAGACCCTAATATTGAGACAAGACCATCAACAAGAGCCCTTAAACGAGCACTTTTGACTGCTTTGAGGTGTGTTGATCCGGATTCAAACAAGAGACCAAAGATGGGTCAAGTAGCACGAATGCTTGAATCAGAGGAATATCCCATACCACGTGAGGTTTGGATACTGATCCTTTCATCCAATACAACTTCAGTAGGTTTAGTTAAGCTTGGACGCTAAGAAATCGCCCTAAGATATACATGGCCATCTGATGAATAAAACTTAGGTCAAAACCTATGAAATTTTTTAGAGTGACTCAAGCTTTTATCCCTCTTTATCGTGAAGTGATTGAAAAATAAATTTTCAATTATTTTTTCACTTATCCAAAAAAGTGCGCACGCGTACGCATGTGTGATACTCACCCTCCCAATATACCCTTTGATGCATAGTTTCAAAACTTCCCTTTGTCATTGTGGACTCCCCCGAGTTGACTCCTTTTTACCTTGGCTGCATTCTTGTCAAGTCTGTGTTTTGACGTTCAAAGTCGATCAAAACTCCTTCAACTTCTCCAAGTCAACTGGGTACTCAGCCACATCAATTGAGTACTCAGCCATGTTTCTTGAGTCAACTAGGGTTTTCTTTGGCCACATTTTGATTCGCATCCGCGTTTTGAAACACTGCTTTGATGATTACTTGCCATGAAGCCATTTGAAAGTATTTGAAATTTCACAGGACCGAAGGCACCGGCAGACTCAGGCAGGCAGCATGGAGATTGAATCCCAGAGGGAGAGCTCTGACACAGATAAAAGTGACAATCCCGATTCAAGGTCGGATAGCCGAAGGGACAGAAGAACATCAAACAAGTGAGCCATTTCCATGTGTGGGAGATTAATTAAAGTGCATTTCTTACATTCTTTCGACATTTCGCTTTCTTGGGTCTGCCATTAAGGTTGTTCTCTCATGGAAACTTAGGCCTAAATCCAGATGAAAATAGCCCGGGCGACGCCTATTTTTCTTTTTTCTTTCCCTTTTTTTTGTAGAGAGGAGATTGTTTATGTGCATGTATTGTGTTCATGAAGTACTAGAAACATTGTGTGTACAGTTCTGTAGCAGTTGCTGCTTGAAATGCTCTGCTATGAAAAAAGTGATTGTTTTGTGATTGTAGTTGAAGAAAATTTGAATGCATTTTGTCAGGAAGCTGTTTATTGGGGCTTGGGGCTGGCAATTTCACCTGTGAAAGTGGGGATCTGCCGGGGCGGGGATTCCCAATTTGAGCAGGGACGGGGGATTTAGAAGATTCCCCGGTGAGGGGACGAGTAGGGGATGGGGATGTAGGTGGCCCCGCCCTGTCCCCATTAATCAATACCATTTATTTTAGTATTTTTAAGTGTTTTGTTTTTTGTGAGAACTTTCTTGGGAATATAATATTAAACATTTCATTTTCACATTTGCATTTCTTTCTTTTAGGCAAGTGATTTTGGAACCACCATATTTTGATAATTGCACAAACAAAGTCTGTCTGATTAAAAATTAAAACTTTACAGACAAGTAGACAACTAGACAACTAGACAAGATGAGTTAGGCGAAGATATCAAAACATGGTAGTACCAACATCATCTCAGGGCTTTTTAGCTTGGTCACTTGCTTAATATGCGGCACTGCATTATATCTGAACTTTTTTGTTGTACTGGAAACTCTTCTTTTGTATCATTGATGTTCATGCATCTCATGGTCAGTAAATATATGTTTTTCGTTTAAATTTTATTCGTTGGATTAGGGTGAGATACATCCATAGATTAGGGACACCCATCAGCAGTGTCTAAGGGAAGTGATATATCCACGCCTTTTGATTAGGGACACCCAACAGTAGCGTATCAATGCCTAAAGAGGTGCTGATGTTGGGGGCGGGGAATGCCTAAAGAGGTGCTGATGTTGGGGGGGGGGGGGGGGGGGGGGGGGGGGGAGAGGTGCTGATGTTGGGGGCGGGGAATGCCTAAAGAGGTGCTGATGTTGGGGGGGGGGGGGGGGGACGGGGCAGAGATTTTGTCCCTGAAGGATGAGGGGAGGGGAGGGGGATTCCCCACCATCCCCGCAATAGGGAGAGGGTGGGGAGGGGGGAAATTCCCTCCATGGGGAAGGGGTCGGGGACCCCAACATCCATCCCGACCCGCCCCGTTGCCTGCCTTACTGTTTATATATACAAGTTCATAACCACTTGAGTGCAGAAGAGAATTTCCCTGAAAAGTATATTTTTCATAAAAATAAAATTTTCCATTGAAAGATTTTTCCTTGTAAAATGAGTTAACCAAACAGTTGAAATTTTTGTAAAGAGGAGTGATCCAATGGGTCACATTTGAATTGCACAGGTGGGTCCCATCTTTAATTGATCCAAAACCTTCCACCTGGTGTGCGCTCCACCTTAGACTTCCCAAAGGTTTAAAACACATGTTCATGGGTTCAAATCTCATGCTCTGTTGCTTGTATGCTTTTCTTATCATCCAATTCCATATTTCGATTGGATGGTTAGGATAACCCAATTAGTGTGAATTTCAGGCCATGACAGATCTATTGTGGGACCCACCAAATGAACGGTATGGATCGATCAAAGGTGGAATCCACCTTTGCCCAATCATCTCCCTTGACTAATTTCAGGATGTTTATGGATAGACCTGGCAAACGGGTGGGCCGGGCTGGGTTTCACCCAACCCGTACGGGTCCAGGTCTTATGGGCTGGGTCATAAATGACCGGGAATTTTACGGGTCACCCGGTTTTTTTTTTTTATGCTGTTTTTATTTCCACACTATAATAGGATGATCCAAGCCGTCCATGTGATGAACAATAATGTAAATAGGTTGAGCCAAAAAAATCATTTCCATAATCCTAGCCCTCTAATCAATGTAGGAATCGCATATTATTATTTAAGGAGACCTCTATAGAATCGAGCTGGATCACAAACATGTTTGGGTTCATCTAATTAAAAGCTCGGCTTAGGCTCGTTCGTTTACTAAACGAGCAGAACCTGAGTCTAAAAATTAGGCTCGTCAAATAAACGAGTCGAACTCGAGCTTTGTATAGTTTGTCTTGGACAAGCTCCTGAATTTTTTAGGTTCGGTTCAAAAAGCCGAGCCGAGATTTAAAGCTCAGATTATATATATGAGGAAAAAGATTATGCGCTAGAGCGCACCTATACTATATGCGCTCGCGTTCAAAAGTCGCTTTCCCATTGGCTAATTAGGTGTGGGCCATGATATGTTAACGCAAGGCAAAAATATGGGTTTTCGACATGTTCCTTCCATTAACACAAGGGAGAAAAATAAGGGTTTTCGTAGTGCTCCTGGTGCAAACGAACCAGAAGCATTTTTTACTTCAAAAGGTTATTCCTTCCGTCTGAAAAAAAGAACAAGGGTTTCGAAGAAAAAGCCATATACCCTCAATCAGCTTCCATTCAACGATTCAAAGGACTCCAGCTTAGTGTTGTATTTTCTATTTTTTTTTGGTGAAACCCTAAATCTACCAAAAAAGCTAGGCTTGAGGGTTTTTTTTTTTTTTTTTCATTGTTTTATAGCTATTTAAGGGTTTCTTTTCAAGGGCTTCAACGATCTAGGGTTTAGGGTTTTTTTTTTTTTTTTTTTGAGATTTAAAATTCTAGGGTTTCTGATTTCTTTCAAATATCTATGTTTAGGGTTTCTGATTTTCATGAATAAATGATTTGGGTATATTTGTTTTGGGAATCTGATTGAAGGGAGAGGGTTTTCATGATAATTTCTACCACGGCACAAAAGTAGCTTGCTGATTTGGGCATGATTTCAACAAAAAATGATTTGGGCATGCTTTTTTTTTTTCGTGAATAAATTGTTTAGAATCAGGAGAATAATGTTGATTTGGGTTTTTGTTCGCTTACTAACCGAGACGAGCCGGGCTCGAGCTTTCTTGAATTTTGGAGAGCAGAGCATCAACACTCCAAAGTTCGGCTCGTTTGCAGCCCTACCCGGACCCTGTAAACTATAGGCAGGGTCAGGTCCTGTTCACTTTTTGCCAGGTCTACCCAGAATGGAGCCCACCATGATAGAATGTGTCTATTGATTTGATATTTATGATCATCCGATCAAGATGATTTTCAATCAATCCAGGACCTAAGATGGAGCCAGCCATGCGGGAATGCTCCTCTTGATCTTACAGTTAGGCTCATCCATCGAGATGCTTTTCGGTCGATCTGGATCTGACAGTTAGCATCATCCAATCAAGATGCTTTTTGATTTAAGTTGGATCCCTCCATTGGAATGTGCCTCTTTATCTGACAGTTCAGATCATCCGATCAAGATGCTTTTCGATCTCTGGGGATCTAAGATGAAGCCTACCACGCGAGATAGACCCAAGTTTTGGACCCACTCAGTAGTCGAGTGCCTTACCGTATTACATAGACCTGGCAAAAAGTGACCCGGACCTGTAGGTCTATCCGGCCCGCTTGTAATTTATGAGTCTGGTCACTAAATTAGTGACCCGTTGAAATTTGACCCAGCCCGAACGTGTCCCATCAAAACTGGCCGGGCCGGGCGGACCCGTGGGTGCCTAGAGGAATCCTGTAAAAGAAGTTCACTTTGAAAACTAATAGAAGAAGACAAAGTGTCACGTCAATGTTGAAAACTAGGAACGTTCGGGCATGTGAAAAGCTGACAATCCCACGACAACTTTGATTACTGACGCATTATTCATCGATCACGAGATTATTGGAAGAATACCAACAATTTTGACGGTTTGGATCATCATATAGTGTGGGAATTAAATAAATAAATAAAAACTGGGTGACCCTCGGCTTGACCCGGCCCATACGGGTCCCGGTCAGGTCATTTATGACCCGTAAGATTTCTGTTCATTTGTGACCCGGACTTGTAAGGGTTGGGTGAAACCAGGCCCGTACCACCTGTTTGCCAGGTCTAGTCTATCGCTTTAAGCCCCCTCATGCCCTACTTCAAAAAGTGACTCTCTCTCTCTCTTAATCCTTTCTTCTCTTTCCTGCTGCACCCAGAGGCTCCTCACACTGATATTCGGAAGAAGCATAGAACTGGGAGAAAGCTTCTGAAGGTAATCCTCCTTTTCTTTCTCTTCTCTTTCTCTGATTTTCCAAGTAAAATCCCATCCAACCACGTCAGCCTTCATCTTTTCATTTCCATGGATTTGCATCAGCCTTGAATCTACGTATAAATGTTCAAAGATCCTTCGGCTCAATCATAAACTCGTCGGAGTTATTTACAAGTAGGGTTTCTTTTGATTCGGACATGGATCATTTTCGAACATCTACTGTTCTAGTTATACATTGCAATTCCAATTGTATGGTGGATTTGATGCTGCTATGGGTTGTATCATCAGATTAGATTAATCAACCAGAAAATCTATGTTCATGCTTTTTAATCACACCAGTCATGTTACGTTCCTAAGTGGGTGGGTGGGGCCTGCCTAGGTATGAGACTAAGTGGGACCCAGCATGGTCTGGGACTGGTTCAAAGGGCATGTCCTAACACATTGCATCAGCTCTAGTGCTTTTGGTGTATTGGTTACGCACCTAACATTTGGTATCAGAGCAAATCACCACATCCTATGTTCGAGTAACAGAAGGGGAGGCCTCTGAAGAGAGCTGCTTGGAAAAATGATAGAGTGAAAGCCGTCACATAGTGGGTCCATGAGGATGGCGGATGCGGAAGAGTGGTGGAATGTTATGATTCTAAGTGGGGGCATGCCTAGGTATGGGGCTAGGTGTGAGCCGCTATGGTAAGAGATAGGTTTAAAGGGCCTATCCGTTAGTGTTCCATCAGCTTTGGAGCTTTTGGCATATTGGTTAGGTACCTCACATTTGGTATCATAGCAGCCACCACGTCCCATATTCGAGTCATGGAAGGGGCGACCTATGGAAAGGGCTACCTGAAAAATAAGGCCGGAGTGAAAGCTGCCATCAAGTGGGACGTAGGTATTGGACTAGGTGGGAACCAACCTGGTATGGGGCAGGTTTAAAGGGCCTAGCCTAATGTGTTCCATCAGCTTTGGAGCTTTTGGCCTATTGGTTAAGTACCTAACAAGTCATCACGAGAGTTCAGAACAATCTAAATGCCTACCACCTATTTGTCTCTTTGCATTTTTAATTTTTTTGATAAATGTAATGCTCATGTTTAAATGATGCGAATTGTATTTTATGAAAAAAATTTGCTGCAGAAATCCGGTGCTTCATGATGTTTATATCAAGGTTTTTTGGGAGGACACTCTTTGCTGCAGCCAGATCAGAAGCTTCTCCTACTGCTGCTGCTGCTGCTGCTGCTAATGCTTCAACTCGGAACATGCACAACCCTCTTGAAGAGTTTTTTGAGGCTGATAGAAGTCAGGAAGAGGATAAACCTGTAGTATATGGTATTTACAATCTCTCTTGCTTATGTTGTAGATTATCACTGGATTGAAAATTTATATTATTTTCTAGCATCGCAATGAAGCTGTCTATCTTGTCATGGAAATCTACCAATCTACGACCTGTTTAGAGATCACTGAGAAACTGGCTTTGTTTCTTACTTTATTGTGTAAGGATTCACTTTGTTTCAAGATTTTCAATAATGTGGCATGCTTTAGCATTTCTTTGGTCTTTGATCTTAACTTTATTAAGAATGTCCCACTGTTACTTCAATGCAAAAATCCCTCTCTCTATCTCTGATTTTAAGTAATTTAAGATTAATGTGGACTGCTTCTGTTTTGGGTACGCTAGAACTGACCCAGATCTTCCCATGGGTACTACTTCATGGAAGATCATCCTGTTCTAGGGAGGTTGCATGCATGATTTTAGATGGAACAAATCTTATACAATGGTGTGATTGTAGCATGATTTAGATGGAAAAAATCTTATGCAATGGTGTGATTCTAATTTCTATTGACCCTAGCGTGTGCTTGTTCTTATTGAAATATGTTTGCTTGTGCACAACCAATGACACAAATTGCACACTTAATGTACGTACGTGCTGCTTGAATATGTATCTATGATCATGTGTATATTTAATCATGATTTTAAATTTCCCCCAAACGACAAAAATGTTTTCGTTTCCATCCCCACTAAAACGAAATCTACATGAATTCCTTGTACGCCATTATTTCCGACCGAAATTCCTGAAATTCAACCGAAATTTCCGAAACTCAACTGAAATGGTCAGAACGGCAAAAAAATGGAGTTGGGGTGTTATGATTTACATCGTAAATCTACTTACATCGTATTGACATCGAGTTGGGGTCCTTGGAGGGGAGACTAGTCATTATACTTTCTTGTACTTCATTATTAACTTTACTATTCCAGACATGTGCAACAACGCATGTCACTGGGTGTTTGATGTGATTAAGCCATTATGGATGGCTTTCTTGCTTATGTGATGGTTCTAAGTATCTATTTGTGTTTATTCTAGCATTTTCCAAAGTTTCATCTTAAAATCTCATCATTTGCACATGTTCCCATACAAGATTTCCACCGAAACCAAAATGTTTCTGTTTCCGTGCCGACCGAAACCATAATGTAAAACCTTGTATTTAATCTTATTCAATGGTGTGATTCTAGTCTGATCCATTGTTGCCACTCTAAAAAGAATCCCTTTTTGAGAAGAGTCAAAGGTACAGATGATATCTCTCCACAGCATAACACCTTGCGGTCTAACTTTTTTGCACGACCACCACCCCCCCACCCAAAGCCATACTTTCCTGCTGTCACCATGCGCCACAATTAGGAATCTTCCTCATTGGAATGCCCACAACCACTTGCCAAGTAAAAAATTATTCATCACTACTAGACTTCCAATTCTAGCAGTCTCCATCTGTCCTTCACTTTGGAATTGCAAACCAGATCCCAAGTGACCAAGTGATATCTCCTATTTTCTTCCTTACCATTCCAAAGAAAGTTCTTCTAGAGCCACTTGAGCTTCTCAATGAAGATTGGATCAATTTTGACTTTTTGTGCTCTTGAGGAACTCCAGATGGGCATGATCCCTTTTTTTTTTTGTTATGACTGAGCAGGAGGTACTAAAATGATGGTGGATGTTTAGTGGGTTCTATTACTCTAGCTTTACCTTGACCCATTCATGATTTGCTTTTGTGATTTGAAGTCCCACTACAGGCTACATTTTCTTTTTATTAGCCTTCATCGATTGTGGCAGCTGGCGATTACCATTGTGCTTGTCCCTACTCCCTACTATAAATCTTTTTGTTGCATGCATTTTTCAATTTTACATGCATAGAGATACATCACTGCGTCTTATGTGGATTGGCTGCTCAGATAGCTCCATCAGTTTGTCTCCACTTTGATTGTCCTTCATGAATCCACAATGGCTCTCTTATTACCGCTTTCTTTAGGAATCCAAAACTTATAGATTCTATTTTATGAGGATCCTACTATGTACTTGTAACTTGATAGAGACCATGGAAATTGGTTTGTTGAACTTGGACAAAATTGTCTCTTGTTTTCAGATGTATGCAGCTTGAAGACAGTGACACTGTGGAATCTGGCACTTATATTGAATGTCCTATTATAAAAAGGTTGCTCTTTTAAAAGTATTACCAAATGTAACATATCTTAGCTAGCCCGAGTTCTCTGGATTTCTCTATATTGTTATGTCTGCAGCACAAACAGTCTGGGAGAAACTTTGTGTTATGAGTTGGCATTTCTGGTGGGTTTTGGAGTGATATAAAATGCATGAAGCCCATGAATCCGGCACTTAGATTAAATGCTTGATCTTAACTCCTAAACAGTCAGATAATTATGCATATACACTTCGTTCATTTTCCCTTTTTCTGATACTTGTTTTGGTACTTGTTTTATTCAATGGCTCGCAAGTTCTGCAGTTTTGCTCACCAGTAACCACACTGGCTTGAGTTTTTTACTGTTTCTAGAGTATGTAGTCTGAAAGAACGACACATATACATGAATAGCATTCACCTACAATTCTCTGAGAAATACAATGACACTTCTTCATGGATATTGTTCCTTTGTTCAGGTAGAAGTTGGAAGGCTTCCGAATTGCGTCTTAAATCATGGGATGATCTTCAGAAGCTATGGTATGTCCTTTTAAAAGAGAAAAACATGCTTATGACTCAGCGTCAAATGCTCCATGCACAGAACCTCAGATTCCCTAATCCAGAGCGTATCCCCAAGGTTTGTTTTATCTTCTTTTGGTTGATAGTAGATGCCTAAATTTTATTCTTGCTAACCCGAACTTCCACGTTGGTCTGATTGTGCGAAGTTTGTATTTTATCCATCTGTGAAGCTTTATACCCATCAAAATAATAGGTTGCAAATGAGTGCCACTTTATGTTGTATTATATTTTAGCATGAGGGTCTTGCTATTTGAACTGATTGTAAACTCAAAATGGCCTTTATTGATACAGTCATTTTGATATATGTTTATTGATGCTATCACTGAGAAATTAGGGGCTGGATTAAATCAGGCATGGGACAGAGAAGAAGTCAAAAGAAAGGGCATAAGATGATCAGCGTATCATCTAAGCAAAGGGATCAAGCTATTAACTCTTTAATTTTTGGAAGCGAGTGGGAGAAGTGACATGGGAAGCGGGAAGCGAGGGGTCTAGAAAAGAGAAAATGTAGTAAGCGAAGAACTATAAGAAAAGTGAAGAGGAAACATGTGAAAATCTTCATTGGAAGTCAGCATAAAGCATGTAATAAGCCTTGTTGGAAGCAAACAAGAAGTATATAGAAATAGATAGGGTTACAGTTAGTTAGAGAGGAAGGGTTAGTATAGGCTAGGGTTATAAGTAGTAAAAAGGACTTCACTGCTGATTAGAATTACATATTTTGGTGATTAATAGTTTTACATGTTTCATAGCTAGGGTTATAAATACTAAAGAGGACTTCACTGCTGATTAAAATTCAATATTTTAGGGATTTCTAGTTTTACATATTTTATTCATATCAATTTAATGTTTACGTTTTTTGAAATGATTCTTATATATTTTATTTAAAACTTAAGCTGAGTTTATAAGTTCTAAATACACTTTTTTTTTTCAAATACACTCAGGCATTATCGAAAGAGCACTTTTTTTTTTTATTATTGGTAAAGGATTTCATTAAAAAGGGAAAGACTGAGAAGGTCCACCCAAACGGTACGAAGAGAACGACTACAAAAGAATAATAGAAGCACTAACAAACATAAGCCATGTCAAGGGGGTAAGAAATCAAACAATTCAAGATCCTGCTTGTTCATACCCTCTCTAGCAAGCTTATCGGCAATCCCGTTTGTAGATCTTCTCACAAGTAAGAAATTGAGAGAGGAGCCTTGTGGTCTATCTTTTATCTCATCAACAAAGCAAGCAAATTGCCAAGGGGCAACCGAAGAACCCTTGAGCCGCCTTATAACATAGAGAGAGTCTCCTTCAACTATCATTCGATCCAACCTATCTCTTTCCTACCTTGGTGAACCGCCTTCACCTCTGCTCCGCTGGCATCTGCCACCCCAGGTCCTGAGAAAGCCCATATAACCTACTCCGAGGAGTCCCTTGACACCCACCCAATGCCAGCCGGCCCGGGGTTACCAAGAGTAGACCCATCAAAGTTTAACTTTATCAACTCAATGGGTGGAGGTTGCCATTGTTGCACAGCCAAGTGTCGGCATTCCAGTAAAAGAGCATTCTTAAGTAGAAGTTTTCTCTTCTTTAAGAGAAAGCATGTAGGAAACACACTTCTCTTAAATTTGGGAAGCAAGAAGAACTTAGCTTCTGAAGCAAGTTTCACACCTAGCTAGGAAGAGGAAGCTTCCGATGAGTCCTTAAATTACAACGTGGGAGGACCTTGTGAAGGAAATCAAGGAACAATTCCTTCCGAGCAACACGGCTATGATTTTGACAGGGGTAACATTTATTTTTTAATATATTTTTAGTTTTTGATAGTGTAGTATTTATAAATATTTAAATATTTACTGCAACTTATCCTTTTTTATATGATGCAACTTATTGTTATTTTTTTAATTATTAATTAGCCCAATTTGTTTCCAGCCATGGAACAATTAGTCATGATCTCTATTTGTTTTCCTCTAAACCTGAAAATGGAAGATAAGCCCGCTGAAAACACCTCTTCTTCTTATTTTTTTCCAGTAAAAGAAAACAACCACTTCATTCGAAACCATTAATTTTTAATTAATTTCAAGTTGGGTGGGGGGGGTCTTTTTCACAGATTCTGGGCAAACTGCCGTGGATGACACAAAAATAATTGAAATGCCATTAAACTTCTTTACAGGAAGTGCACTTGTACATTCATTAAATGTTGTCTGTTTTTGCACTTCACTTAATGCAAAGCATTTTTGTTTGAAATTGTTGGCTAATGAAAAGCATCTTGATGCAAAGTGGTGTAAGTTATGACCCTACAAAATCGTAGAGAAACATGTATCTGATAAATGCCATTAAACTTCTTTACAGGAAGTGCACTTGTAGGTTCATTAAATGTTGTCTGTTTTTGTACTTCACTTAATGCAAAGCATTTTTGTTTGAAATTGGTTGGCTAATGAAAAGCATCTTGGTACAAAGTGGTGTAAGTTATGACCCTACAAAATGGTAGATAAACATGTATCTGATAAAATAGTAGGTATACTTGTCAAATGACATAATGTTGTCACCATCTTTATCAAACCCACCATATTGTCTTTCATAGTCTGTGTTATGTTGTAACAGAGGTTTGTCGTGTAAATGTATTTCTATTTGTGCGAAGATTGGCAGTAGGAACCTGTTTGTGATGTTCTATTGCTTACATTCTTTATGAGATTCAGGTGAGGAAGTCGATGTGCCGGATCAAGCATGTACTCACAGAGAGGGCAATTGATGAGCCTGACCCTAGGAGATCTTCCGAGATGAAGAGGATGATCAACGCCCTGTGACGTTTTCCAACTTACATTGGTTGTCCCTTTTTTTTTCTTGTTGGCTACATTTTTTCTAATCATAATAATTTTGGGTGCTAAAAATTCTAGTTTTCTATCTGTATTGAGTCTTGTGAATTGGTAATTGCGCAAAATGCCAAGAAAAATTACATAAGTAGTTTTTGTTTTATCTTGTCAATTTTAGGGTTTCCATCTTGTTTTTCAATATTCTTTCTCAATTGAGAAATTTTAGCCGTACATGAACGTGCAGCCCAAAAAAGTACAGTGGGTCCACATTCTTTTGGTGATCCAAGCCATTCATTTGCTGTAAATACAGTGGGCCCACTTTATTTTAGTGATCTAAGCCATTCATTTGTTGTTCCCTGACGTGGATAGTAAGTGCCCAGAATATCTCCTCTATAGGATGATCTTAACCCTCCGATTTGTTTAGGTTTAAAATGGGGATCGGAGGGTTAGGATCATCCTGTGGGGGTTCTTTTCTAGGCACATCCTATCCACGTGACCAATAAATGAATTCCTTGGATCACCAAAAAAATGTGGGCCCATCGTATTTATGGTCTGCATGTGCATGCCCGCCCATCCCATATAATTTCTCTAATAGAGAGAGGGACATCTCTATGGGGTCCGTATGGTGGGAGTGTGAGATGGACTAATGAGTTAAAGAGGGGGATGGATGGAGCGGTTTTAGAGAGACAGAGTGAGTGAGATGGAGAGATTTTAGGGATTTGTAAGGGTAAAATGGGTAAAGGCAAAATTAAAATCTATTTAGGTCCTATTGGTAATTAAGAAATTTTTGGGGTGATTTGTGTAGATAAGTTTTATTTGTGGGGTTATTAGTAGTTTTCCCTAAAATGAATTGCAATAGGATGAGAACATAAGTAGTAAGTAGGTACGTTTCTTTCAAGTTACATTGTTGTTCTTTGTCCGTGAAGACTTGGGAGTTCCCTTCCCTTGGACAAATTGCATTTTCTATTAGCTATTCTAGCTGTCTACTTTGGCCTCTTCTTTTCATTTGCTATGGTTCTCTGTTTCTTTTGACGTAAAATTTGGACGTAAAATTTGTTTTATGTTATTTTCAACAACAAAAATTTATTTTATGTTCATTTTTACAACATTAAACAAATTTTACGTTCATTTCATTTTTACAGTCAGAAAGAAATGGAGCCTGTATATTCTCTTTTTATTTTTCCAATTGATGCTTCTGTTCTTGTTTTCAGCCTACATCCTATGGTAAAGTGGGGTCAGAGGGGTGACATTAACAAGCTTTATATCACTATTGAAAGCACAGAAAAACAACAACCGGTCTGCATAGAGGGATTGTAAAATCCATGTTTGAGCTTATAAAATCCAGATTTTAGCTTGTAAAATCCATGTATGGGTTTTACAATCCAGGATTGTAAAATCCATGTTTAAGCTTATAACATCTAAAATCCAGGATTTTTTGCAATCCTGGATTATAAAATCCATGTATCCAAACATTCACAAAAAAATAAAAATAAAATCCATGTATGCAAACGGCCCATTGGAGTTTTCAGATATAGAAATTTTATAAATGATTATTTGTTGGTTACATGTTACTGCCCCGTTTCAGATTGTGACAACGGATGGTGAGGCCTCAAACCGATTATTGGACCAAAATTAAATGTAATTTTGGTCCAATAATCTGTTTGGGGCATCAACAGCGATTGTCATAATCTGAAACGAACAGGGCTTGCGAGAGGCCTATTAGGGTTTATTAACAAAAATTGACAAATTTAAGACGTGATGTCTTTGGGTTCACATGGTGGGTGACCCTTAGTTTTAAAACCCCCATGCGCCATCGTGGACTTCCTCCCATTTACTTTGGCTGCGTTCCACGTTTTGCCTTGTAGAGCCAATAAAATCTCCTTCGACTCTCTCGAATTATAACTGCGTCAACTGAGTATTTAGCCTCGTCGTGCCGAGTCGACTAGGATTTTCTTTGGCCGTACTCTGTACAGCATCCACATTTTTTAACACCGGTGCCAAACATGGAACATATATGTTTAAACACAGAGAAGGAAAGGGGCGAATTATTCCCAAATGTGAAATGGTATTGGACCCCCATTTGTTAGAAAACTTTTAAGATAATGATAAAGACAAATATAGAAGGTTTCCAGCATGAAAAACATTGGGTGTCTTACCAGAGAAAAGCGGATCTCAAACTTAGGACTTGAATGAGAACTTGACTGAGATGAAAGAGAGTCGACTCGGGCAAGTCAATGATTAACGTGGTCAAATTTTCATTAACTCAGTAAGTTAAAGTAGTTTTGATTGACTTAGTAGGACAAAACTCAGACTCAGCCAAGACAAAAGAGAGTTGACTCGGATGATTCAAAGATAATTTTTATTAAACAGTGCCTTACTAAAGAAATCGAAGTAAAGCTTATTTATCTATGTAAATAAATATATAATCTGCATGTCTTCATGTCAATTATTAGTAACTGATAAATAATTTGCCATTCAAAAAATAAATAAGTAACTTGCATGTCTTCATATCCTGTTCACTGACAATCCTCTCGACCAACTGAATGGAACCATAACTGCTGATATGAGGACATTTTCTTGTGGGTCATCAAGAAAACAAGATGGCTTAGTCATTGTTTTAGAAAAATTCCAAGTTCTGATAAATATTTACGTGTAAAACCATCTGATTATCGTTGATGCGTATGGAAAGTATGATTATTAAAAGCAACAGGATGAGAGAAAAAACAAACAAATTGCAAAATAGGATTTGAAGGTTTGAAGGGTTCAAAATGTTTGAGCAGATTCAGTGTTTGATAATAAATATTTAAATATGTAGAATATCCCATCACTCTAGAATAAAATTATTAGTAAAATAAGTATTACATTTGTAAAAGTCCAAGGTGTTAAAGCCTCCACGGCCCACTTATTAGTAAAGTCTCCTTCAAAGTCAAAGATGCGTGTAATATGGTCTTCCTACAAAGTCCATGATGTGTGCAATATGGTCTTGGTAGAAGCTTCTGTAGAAAATAAAATAATAAAAACAATATATAAGAAAAAGGAAGAAGACAAACTTTTAGTGACTTTTTGTTTTATTCATTCATCTCATAAATCCCACGTTACACCGTAGCATTATATATAAAAACTTGTTGCTATACGTGCAACACTCGAAAAAAAAAAGGAAAGAAACTAACGCTTTCACTTTCCTAATTATAGCTAAATTCTAAAAGTACTGATAAAAATAACACAAGATGCCTTCACTCTGGAAACTCCCAACCGACTCAACACAACTTTCCTAATAATAAAAAATTCTAAATTTTGTTTAGGTGGACCCCACAAGTTACCACTGTTTGAATTACTTTCCAACACGCCCCCTTAATTCAAACTAGGTGAATGATTGTACTCCCATCATATGACGAAATTTTTTTAACTTCTCTTCTGGCAATGCTTTGGTGAAAATATCCGCCACTTGATCTTCAGTGTTGCAATGCTTTAAATCAACTTCTCATTTTGCTGTAACTTCTCGAATGAAATGGTGACGAATCTCAATGTGCTTCGTCCTCCCTTGATGAACTGGATTCTTTGTTAAAGCAATTGTGGATTTATTATCACAAAACATCCATGTAGGTCCATTTTGTTCCTCCTTCAAATCTCGCAAAATCCTTCGTAGCCAAATTGCTTGACAAGCAGTAGTTGTAGCAGCAATATACTCGGCTTCAGTGCTTGAGAGCGCCGTAGTAAGTTGCTTCTTGGATGCCTATGCTATGACACCCGATCCAAGGCTAAAACAATAGCCCGTTGTGCTTTTACGATCATCAATAAAACCTGCCCAATCACTATAAAAAAAAAAACCAATTTAGAGTTAGTGACTGTTGTGTACACAATACCAAAATTGATTGTACCTTGGATGTATCTCATAATTCTCTTTGTTGCCTCAAAATGATGTTTGCTTGGACTGTGTATAAACTTGGAAATAATGATAACTGCAAACATAATATCCGGCCTTGTATGAGTTAGATAAATCAAATCACCAACAATGTTTCTAAAATTCTTCTCATCTGCCTTTTCAACTCCATCATGCAAAGTAAGTTTCTCATTAGTATTCATGGGTGTTTTAGCATGTGTACAATTTGCCATTCCAAATTTTTTCAATAAATCCAAAGCATACTTTTTCTGACATATGAAAATCCCATTAGATCCTTGAATTACTTCAATTCCAAGAAAATAATGCAATAAACCCAAATCTGACATTTCAAAAAATTTCAACATGCTTTCTTTAAATTCCTTAACCATATCAAGAGAACTCCCAGTGTATATCATATCATCAACATATAAACAAACGACTAAGATATCATCCCCATGAAATTTAACATAAAGAGTTGGTTCACTAGCACTCTTTTGAAATGAGCTTTCAAGAAAATACCTGTCAATTTTACTATACCATGCTCTTGGCGCTTGTTTAAGCCCATAGAGTGCCTTCTTCAATTTGTATACTTTATGCTCCATGCCTTTGGTCTCAAAACCTTAAGGTTGATCCACATACACTTCTTCCTCAAGTTCTCCATTTAGAAAAGCTGACTTCACATCAAGCTGAAAAACTTGCCAATTCTTTTGAGCCGTTAAAGCCAAAACAATTCTAATAGTATCCATTCTAGCAACAGGTGTAAATGTTTCAAAGTAATCAATACCTGGCTTTTGGGCATAACCCTTTGCAACTAACCGAGCTTTATGCCTTTGGAGAGAACCATCGGCATTGAATTTGGATTTGTAGATCCACTTAAGTCCAATTGCTTCTTTATTTGGAGGCAAATCCACCAATGCGTAAGTGTTGTTCTTTGTAATTGCACCAATCTCTTCCTTCATTGCATCACACCATTCTTTTTTTTTCACTGCATCAACAAAACTAGAAGGCTCCTTGCAAAACAAGCAAATTCACATGAGTCATATATATCAGCGAGACTTCTCATTCTTAAGGGAGTGGAATCACCAGATGAACTTAGTGACTCATCAGGATTTGGTAAACAAATATAAAGAGAAGTTGTCTCTTATGATGTGTTTTCATTTAAAACACATAAGGGGGCTTCCACATCATTTTTTCAATTTCAAGCTTCTTTTTCATTAAAAATAACATCACGACTTATGATTAATTTTTTGGAAATAGGATCATAAAGTCAATTTCCTTTTGTCTCCACACTATAGCCAACAAAAATACACTTTCTACTTTTATCGTCTAACTTTTGTCTTTTTTCAAATGGAACAAAAGCATATGCTATAGAACCAAAAATTTTAAAATAACTCACATTGGGTTTTCTTCCACTCCAAGCCTCATATGGAGTTTTTCCTTGAACTACTTTTGTAGGAGTACAATTGCATAGGTATACTGCCGTGGCTACCGCTTCAGCCCAATAATCATTAGGCAACCATTTGTCTTTTAGGATGCTCCTTGCCGCCTCAACAAAGGTTTTATTTTTCCGCTCTGCGACTCCATTCTGCTGTGGAGTATAACTTGCTGTCAACTGTCTTTCGATTCCACTTTCTTTGCAAAAAATCTGAAATTCTTTGGAAATAAATTCACCACCACGGTCAGTACGAAGAGTAATAATAGAATGACCACTTTATTTTTCAATAAGAGCCTTAAACTGTTTGAAGATCGAGAAAGCCTCATTTTTTTATTTCAGAAAATAAATCCATGTCATTCTTGTGTAATCATCAACAAATAAGATGAAATATTTATTCCCACTCAAAGATAAAGTTTGCATAGGGCCACAAATATCAGCATGTATAAGCATCAAAGGCTTATATGCCCTCCAAAACTTACCACTTGGAAATTGCTCACGGTAGTGTTTTTCCAAAACACAAGCTTCACAGACTTTTCCATCATATTTCAAAGAAGGAATACCAATAGTCATATTCAATTTTTGCAATAAAGATAATCCACCAAATTCAAATGTCCATATCTTCTATGCCATAACATAGAGTCATCATTAGATGCAGTAAAAGCATTGAATACTAGTTTTAAAAACTCTAGTGGAAACATCTTATTTTCTGTCATTTTAATAGAGAGAACTAGTTTCATACTTTTCTTATCATAAAGTTTACATTCTCCTTCATCAAAGATAGCACGGTATCCCTTTTTTATTAATTGACCCAAACTTAGCAAGTTTTGAGCCAACCCAGGAACATACATAACATCTTGAATTTGTTTTATGCCAACCATTGTACAAACTACAATGGGACCAATTCCATCGGCATTTACATGATTGTTATCACACATCCTTACTCGTGGTTTGACAGATTCATCTATTTCTAAAAAATAATCCTTGTTTCCGGTCATGTGGTTACTATAACCACTATCTAAATACCATATTTCATCATCCAATTTAACATTAGCAGTAAGACATGATAAAAACACATTATCTTCTTTTTCAACTTTTTCATCACTTTTCTTTTCATAATAGTTTGCATGTTCCCTAGCCTTTTGATGACAATTTTTTTCCAATATGACAATATTTTTTGCAATAAAAACATTATGGTAAATTTTTATTTTGATTTCCACTATCCTTATACCAGCAATTCTTATCAGTATGATTTGATTTTTTGCAAATGGAACAAAATAAAGAAGTAGATTCTTCGTTACCTCCACTTTGATTTCTTTGATAACCACCAAATTGGCCTCTACCTCTTCCTCTGCCGCGGAATCCACCACGTCCACGACCTCTTCCTCATCGGAAACCTTTATTTGTATTCTCTGATTTTTTTTCTTTAAATCCACTTTCAATTGAAATGCCTGTTCCAGTGGATTTTCTGCAGTCATATTCAATCTCTGCTCATGTGCTTGCAAAGAACCCATTAATTCATTCATAAAGTATTTAGATAAATCTTTAGACTCTTCTATGGCAGCAACTACATTATCAAATTTATTCGGAAGACTTCTTAACACTTTTTCAACAATTTTTTTATCGTCTAATTTTTCTCCATAAGTTTTTATTTGATTTACAGTAGAACTAACTCTTGAGAAAAAATCTTGAATAGATTCAGAATTTTTCATAATCAAATTCTCAAAATCACAACGAAGGGTTTGTAACATAATAGAGATTACCTTGATATTTCTCTTGAAGCAAATCACATGCTTCTTTTGATGTAGTTGCAGCTATGATCCTTGAAAATATTGGTTCATCCATGGCTTGTTGGATGAGGAAAAGAGCCATTGCATCTTTCTTTTTGCTCTCCTTTAATTCGTTCTTCGGTGCCGCTGTCAATCTTTCAACTTCTGCAAAATTGTCATACACATTCTCTACCAATTCCCATAATTCATAAGACATAAATAACGTCTTCATCTTAATTGACCAAAATTGAAAATTATCACTTTTAAATAAAGGAACATTTTGTTGAAAATTTGAAGAATTGGTGTTACCTGCCATGTTAACTTACCGAACCCTTGCCGGTGTTTTCTGAATTCGCCTAGGCTTTTCTGCTCTATGGAAATCCCAAGAACTTCTGCTCTGATACCACTCTATAGAAAATAAAATAATAAAAACAATATAAAAGGAAAGGAAGAAGACAAACTTGCAGTGACTTTTTGTTTTAGTCATTCATCTCATAAATCCCACATTACACCATAGCACTAAAGATATAAACTTGTTGCTATACGTGCAACACTAAAACCAAAAACAAAAAAACTCACGTTTTCACTTTCCTAATTGTAGCTAAATTCTAAAAGTACTATTATTGATAAAAATAACATAAGATGCCTTCACTTTGGAAAATCCCAACCGACTCAACACAACTTTCCTAATAATAAAAAATTCGAAATTTTGTTTAGGTGGATCCCACAAGCTAACAACTTTCCTAATAATAAAAAATTCAAAATTTTGTTTAGGTGGATCCCACAAGTTACCACCGTTTGAATTACTTTCCAACAGCTTCATGATCTCATATTTTAGTTTCTGATGTAGTTAAACATAGCTGTGAAGGTGAACTTCTGTTAGGTGGCGGTGGTGGGATTGTATCAGATAAGAGTGGAGTCGGGCAAGTCAATGATTAATGCATAAAATTTTCATTTACTCGCGTGAGCCATAAGAGTTTTAAGTGACATGAGAAGAGAAAACTCATACTCAAAAAAGAAGGTCAACTAGGGTGAGGTAATGATTGACTCGTAGAGCTTTTAAACAGTGACTAATTAAAGAAATGGAAGTAAACACTATCTAAGTATGAAAAGAAATAATCTGCATGTGTTCATGTCAATTATTAGTAAAGAATAAATAATTTGCATGTCTTCATATTCTTTTCTTTGTTGATCCTATGGAAATATTAAGAATTTTAGTAAAGAATATTTTGGTTGATTAAGGTGAATAAGGTGAGTTGGTCATTGTAATTAGAAAAATGGGAAACTCTGGTAAGTATTTAAGCTTAAAACAATAGGGAAAGGACAAAGCTATATGATGTGAAAGGTTTAAAATGTTTGAGCAGGTATGATGTTGTTGTTTGAGCAGGTATCATGTTGATATTAAATATTTTTTATATATAATATCTTATCACTGTTGACATAAAATTATTAGTAAAATAAGTATTGTATTTTGTAAAAGTCCAAGGTCTTGAAGTCCACACACCTCGCTCATCACTAAAAATCCCCTTCAATGTCAACGGTGGATGCAATAAGGTCTTGCCATTACCATCATGCTAATGTCATAATTTAGTTTCAAAACTCCCTCAAGTTGCCTGAATCGACTCACTACGTACTCAGCCGTGTCAACCGCTACTCGGCGCTGCATTAACTAAGTACTCGATCATGCTGGGCCGAGTCGACTAGGATTTTATTTGGCCGCATTTTGATCCACATTTATATTTCAAGCACTGTGTAGTGTAAAACAAAGAGACCAATGTCGTAATTAAGATGGCAGGGGGCGTGATATTAAATGGGGTTTTTTAATGGTAATTTACAATCTGGGCCCACCCATGTGAAATTAAAAAGTGAAATGATATATTCACTCCCTTTTCTTCCTCAGACGGCCACCCCTTGCAGTGTAAAAAGGGTAGTCATAATTCATAAATACACTAAATGAGGGTGGCCTTTGGAAGAAAAGGGGGCAAATACATCACTTCCCTAAAAATAGTGCGGATTTCCCATGCAAGTGGGCCTACTGTACATCACAGTGAAGCCCACTCTAAAGTTTTATAATGGAGTGTCATTCCACTCGGCTTGCTATAAAGAAGGAAGAAGTGGAAAATAAAGGCAGTTTTGATAACGACACCCGCCACCCCAAGATTCATTTTTGCTAGTAGTCTCATCAATAATGGGACACACTTGTATGGTGATTGGGGCTGCTCATGCCACCGGATTGCACTGTTCTTGCAGGTTCCACATTTGAGGGAATTTTCTTAATTTATGGGCATAAAAATGCCACTTGTCAAGTTTTTAGGCATAACCTTTAAGAAAAAGACCCCATTTGGATTTGAGGGATATATAAGATCAACTATCTGGCATGGGCCCCTTGATCAATTGTCCCGATCAACATAGCCTTGCGCCTCTTATATTGTGGGCCCCCATGAATGATGCATAAAGGGTTATTGGGACCCACTTTTGCCTCATCTATGTGATCTTATCCGTTGATCTGAATGGAAACTATAAGTCTGTCTAATTGCCACTGTGAACACCATGATTGGATGATCCTAGCCCTTGATCCATTAAGCCTCATTTAGGCTTCTGCCGAGAAAAGATAAAGCATTGATTTTCATAGGGCCCATGCTCTTGCATGGGTGTAAAATTATGGGCCCTACCCTATCAAAGCATGAGGTATATAATGGTGGGATCCAGGTTTGCGTAGAGATGGTGGGCCCCACCCGTCAATAACGTAAGGGTTAAATTGATGGGCCCTACGCATCAAAATCTGAGGTGTGAAATGGTAGGCCCCACCCCCATAAAAACATGAGGTTTAAACTGGTGGCCACATCCCACCAATAGCATGAGGTGTACAATGGGGGTCGCATCCTATGTAAAATCAATGCTAAACCCAATTTTTAGAGGAGCAGGTTTTTCAATAAATATTATATTAAAAAAAAGATAGCTCAAGCTCAGATAAGCTAAGCCAGTATAAATACACCATCTCCGACATTGCTTGACTCATCCAACCCATTCATTCCATAGAACTTGACATAAATAGGGTGTTCCTAACAAACCATTTCCCTACAATCATCCTAACCGTTCGATCTGTAGAGGCACAAAATGGACCCATTTTCTAGACGTTCATTTTAAATCTCTACAAATCAACACTTACTACGATCCTTATGTAGATCATTTCTTAGGGACACCCTATCTATGTTAGGTCCTATAAAATCAATATGTGAAATAACCCAAACAACATAGGCACCCACCCTATTTAGCGTCTCTACCTCAGATAAGCTATCTGAGCTTGAGCTCAGAAACCATTTACCTTGGAAAGAAAACAAATTTTTCTAATTGGAGTGCCGAAAACTGCATGTAGTGCTAAAAAAAAAGGGTAAAAATCTGCCACAATCTCCTTAGTGTTGTGCTTATAAAACCGACATGCTCGACTTTAGCATCGCATGCATCCATTTGCTCGAGGGTGTTTTGATAGGGTGGGTCCCATTCACACGATCTCCACCCAAGCCCATGTATAGGGTGGACCCTGTTGGGGTAAAATTGGCATCTCCATTAGATAAACGACATGTGGCACCACCCATGATCGGAAACATGGCTTGCCTCTTGTGAAAATTAGGCCCTTTTTTTTCCACTGCCAAGAATGCTAGGATGTATAGAAACGATATTCACACACCTTTGATTCTAAACGTATCATTGGGCATCATGGCTATTTTGGTCATTTTACGACGTAATTTTTGTCTTCTCACGTATAAGGACATTTTGGTCTTTTTATGGCAAGATGGGATTTGTAAAATTCACTCAAATATGATGACTCTATTTGTAAATTGTCAAACTAGAAGGTTTTTGCAAATAAAACAGGGTAGAAGACTTCTTTTGCAAAAACCCTTTTTATTATATCAAAACCCATCTGCAACCTGTAAATATCAGGATCCGGTGTCAAACAACATGTAGTTACTTAAAAGTCCACCAAAAGCCTGCCCAGCCCACATTAGTAAATCTATGCCAAGGCTTGTTCCGCGCGTCTTTGGGGAGTATAAACTCCAAACACCTTAAAATGGGCCAGGCTTCAAAACCCTTCAGGCCCATCAACAAACTCCAAACACTTAAAATGGGACAAGCTTCAAAAGCCGACCAGGCCCATTAGCAAACTCCAAACATATTAAAATGGGCCAAACTTTAGACGCCCATAAGGCCCATTAACAAACTCCAAACACCTTAAAATGGGCCAGCTTCAAAGGCCCATCAATAGCATTAAGAAACTCCAAAAATTTTAAAATAGGCCAAGCTTCCAACGTCCATCAGGCCTATTAACAAATTCCAAACAACTTAAAATAGGCCACTCTTCCAAGTTCCATCAGGCCTATTAACAGACTCCAAACAACTTAAAATAGGCCAACCTGCAAATGTCCATCAGGCCCATAGCAAACTCCAAACATCTTAAAATGGGCCAAGCGTCAAAAGCCCATCAGGCCCATAAATAACACCCAACACCTTATAATGGGCCAAACTTCAAAAACCCATAAGGCCCATTAATAGCTACTAAACTAATCTAGTTGACTGTGTTTAGAACTAAGAAAAACAGTCAAAAGGAGCATTTTTACTGCATGGGAGAGAGACAGAGGTTTGGGATTCCCTTTCAGACAAATGATAAATAAGAAGTGTCCTTCACGCAAAACTTCATTTATAACACGCACTGATTGCCTTTTTTTCCTGAAAAAAAAATCCCAATCTCTGTATCTCCTCTGTCACCGACGCCTTTGCCGGAGATCAAACGAAACAAAATTCTCTTTGATCGAATCTTTCCATCTTTAGGGAAGTTTCTTCTCTCTTTGTTTATTGTGTATTTTAAAAAAAAATAAAATTGGACCTTTGTGTGGCTTCATTTTCTGAAACTGAGAGGCTAGGGAGTGGAAAATTGATTTATAGAATCTGGGAATCTAGGGTTTTTCTGTAGGATTTAGGGTTTTTGGTTATGTGGGTCACTCTTGTTTGGATCCATGGGTGTGTGGGTGTACTGTTTCTGGATTTCTGGGGGTGTAGTGAGGCAGATTAGGGACCCATATGTTATTTTTTCTCCTAATTAGAGGGTGGAATTGCTTGGTGGGTTAGGAGACTGGGATTTTCATTATGGGTTTGTTATGTTTTTAGGGTTTGGAGTTAGGGGAATTGGGATTTTGATTCTGGGTTTGTTGGGGTTTTTAGGGTTTGAGGTTAGGGGAATTGAGATTTTGATTCTGGGTTTGTTGGGTTTGGATATTGGGTATTTGTGATTTGTTGGGTTTGGCTAATGGAGGCTAAAATTGGAGAGGAGAATCATCACCATTTTTTTGGGTTGGGTGGGCCTGATTTCATGTTGAAAGAGAAGGACTTGATGGGTATTGGGAAGAAGAGCCTAGAATGGGATTTGAATGATTGGAAGTGGGATGGGGATCGTTTCGTCGCCCGCCCTTTGAATACCATCCCTTCAAATTGCAAGAGCAAGCAGTTTTTTCCAATCGAGTCGAGGGGAGTGGGGGGTTTCTCGAACAGTTCGTCATCGTGCTCGGATGAGATTAATGTGGAAAACGTGAAAGGAAAAGGGGAATTGGAGAAACGGCGGAGGGTTGTTAATGTTGAAGAGGAAGAGTCGAATGATGAGTTTGGATCGCTTACTTTGAAGCTTGGAGGGAATATTTACCCGACTACGGAAACTGATTTTATGAACTGGGAAAGGAAGAACGGGAAGAAGACCAAGTTGCAAGGGGCAAACTCAAGTCGTTTGGTTTGTCAAGTGGAAGATTGTGGGGCGGATTTGAGCTATGCGAAGGATTACCATAGAAGACATAAGGTCTGTGAGATGCATGCCAAGGCCAGTAATGCACTTGTTGGCAATGTTATGCAGCGGTTCTGTCAGCAGTGCAGTAGGTTAGTAGTATGTTTTTTTTTTGGGAAATGTTTGTATTAGGTTGCAATCTGCCTTGTTTGTTAGCTTGTTTAATCAGTGTTTCCCTGACTCAAAGCAGACACTTCCATTATTTCTACTTATTTCACAATATATTTATGATTGTAATTTATGTTAAGCATGACGGGTGAAGCCCTGGCTTGCTCTAGTGGTTTTATTGCCCTCAAATTCACGTGGTGATGTAACGGTGCAATGCGTTTATTTTGTGTATGTAATCCAGGTTAGACTTTGTAGCATATGGTGGTTTTGACAATGCAACTTTGATATGCCAAACGTTTTTTCCACATGAAAATGCAACTTTGATATGTCAATGTTTCTTCCACCCAAGATGAAACTTCCAAATCTATTATGTAGCTTAAGCACATGCAAATTATTTTGCACCTTAGTTCCCAATTCTGTTTAGGTGGGTGTTCACATTTTCTTATGTAATGGAATGTTTCGGTGTTCCGCCACTTCTGGTGTTCCATTTTGAAAAAGAAGCAACAAAGTTTAAAATTTAAAATTGGAACAAAATAAAAAATGGGAAGACCAATAGCAAAAACTAAAGTAATACTTAATTGCATATTTTTTTTAGACATACCATTTATTAATATCTAGTTAACATCTGTCTAAAATCCATTATAATGTTGGTACTATTTATATAATCCATGTAAAGAAACATTTTTGTTATTATTAAACCCCCAAATTTGATCAGATATGGTTTCTCAACTCAATAGACCCATAATGGAATCTAACTTTTCTGTGAAAAATGGTAAAGAATTATAAAAAATACAAAAAAGCACTGACCAGAACAAACTGGAATGAGGGGCATGACCAGGATGACTACAACAGTCTGGGATAATCCAGAATTGATCAAATGTTGGTATGTTCAGGTACTTTTTCAGTTCTGGTTTCCTTGCCGAAATGGTCTGGAAATTCTGTCCAGAACAGAGTGGAATTGACAACTAAGCTGCACATTTTGATTTGAGTTAGTAGTGACTCAATGTTAACTCATATGTTTGACTATATCCTAGTCATGCTCATATGTACTCCAAGCATTATAATTTATGTGCTGACAGCCCTTGATGAATGTCTCCATTTCTAATGTATCACGGTCTAGTTCTTTACTTCTTTCACACACTAGACGAACTTTAATTTTTTGCAGTTCGATCATATGAAAGTTGCCTGTTTATGATAGTTTATGGTGGCTAGTGACTCCTACAACTCATGTATTCCCTCTCAATTTTCTCCCTCTCCCATACTCCTTGCCCTTTCTCCATCACTGGATAAACTAATATTTTATGGAAAAAAATTCTTGGCTGACAAACACAGTCTAACATTCTTCTTGGATTTGCACGTAATTTTGTCATTTTTAATGTCGTGCATGTCTGATATTCAATACATACCACATTTCACATGTTTTATAAATATTTATACAAAAAAATATAAATATTTATGCATAAGACATAGACCACATTTCACATTCAATTCATATAAATATAATTATGTAACACATACTGATATAGTATACCACAAATACACTTACAGATTGGTTTCACTGCGTGTTTCGGTTGGGATAGAAACGGAAACATTTTGGTCCTTTCATGTCGGTTTCAGTGGATATTTAAAACCATGGTTGGGAGCCTTTCGCTGCTTTTGCTTCTTTGAATTCCTCCTATTGCAATGGTTTTTTATATTGATGACTTGTGCACCATTGAGACTTGTAATTATAGGAGCTACACACTCTTGGCTCACCACTGTCAGAGTCACTACGTTGTTGCTTCTCAAGTTTTTCTAGGGGAATTGATGTTTATTTAAAAGATTGTGATATTTGCAGATTTGATGGTTTATACCTTTTTTTTGTTACCAAGTGTCTTTCATGTATCATTATTTCATTTTTCCTTGCAGGTGTTTTATTCAAGATGTTTCTTGTTCGTCTAACACTGATTTTTTATTTTATCTATGAATAGGTTTCATCTTCTTCAAGAATTTGATGAAGGGAAGAGAAGTTGTCGTAGACGTTTAGCAGGCCATAACAGACGGAGGAGGAAAACACATCCCGATGCCGTTGGTGGTGGGAGTTCTTTGAATGATGATCATGCTAGCAGCTACCTATTGATAAGTCTGCTAAGAATTCTATCCAATTTGCAATGTGATTTCCTTATCCTCACCACTTACATTACCCTTTTATTCTCACTTCTCTTATACAAGATTTTCTGCGGGATTTGCCCATTCTTCATTCTGTTATGCTTTGGAGCTCTTACATCATCATCTTTTTTGGTTTTCAAGCTTCATGGAGAAATCCTTCTTTGTCATTTCCTTAAGTACTTCTCACATATTTTTTACACGGATTTTTTCCATTTACAATAATATTATCTTCCATTTCAAGATGATCTGCTTAACTGCACATGCATTTTTCTAGAAAAGTCTCGTGAAAGGCATGTTAGGCCGGTTCATAATTTATTCCCTTGTCCAAAATACCATATTTATGGTGTCTATGAAATTATGGATTCATAAAAGTTATGAGTTGTGCTTATTCTCTCTTAGACTTCGCTGTAGCAACTGATGCATCAATCCGGTGTAATGGGTATCCATTAAAATGATGAATTTACAAATTATGTGTAAGATTCTGTTCAAAATATCTTGTTCAATCTTCAGTGTTTTAGTCTCACCTCACTTCTGAGTTCTGACAATCAAAATGTTTCTATTAATGAGTTACCCTTTTATTCATCTATCCATCCAAATTTAGGGGTGCCCTTGTTCCTTATAAACTTCTGTTTCAATCAATTAAAAGTGAACAGAACTATTGAAAAAAGCTACAAAGAGGTCGTAGACTTCCTTCTTTAGAGTTTTGGACGGCATTTAGATAAGAAGAGCCGGTGAATGTAGAGATCATGTCTCTGTTGTGAGAAAATTTTCCATCAGAAGTTAAATATCTCGATCGTGGTTGGGACTTATTTTGAATCCCCGAATTTTAGGGATTTCAATAACCAACTTTGACGTTGGCTTGTTAGGTTTAAGTTATCTTTCATATTTATCTTTTAGTGTGCTTTTGTTTATTCTTTATTCTGATTGGTTGTAGAGTTCTAGATGTGTTGGAAGTGCAGATCATTGTAGCCTTTTATATATGGTCTTATCTTTAATGAAAAGAGAAGATTTCAGCAACTATTTTGGTGCTTTTGTACTGGACTGGTTCTCCAAAACAGAACCATTTTTTCTTCTCTTCTTCCCTACTTGCAGGTTCCTATCATTTGGTATCAGAGCCAAGTTCGATCTTGGCATGACAAAAAAGACCCAGACCAAACCAAAGATTGAAGAAAGAGTAGAAAAATCAGAAGCATCTGTGAGGGACTTGGTGGAAATGGTAAGGTGATGGAAACCCATAGTAAGAAAGCTGTGGAAGATGAAACTTTGGGCAGCAAGGCGGCTTTTCTACATTCATGTCCGGATGGCAATGGAGTTTCTACATATGGCTCTTCGGGTTGATCTGTCCAAACGAGGTTCACTCGCATGGATTTTCCTAACTACGATGGATCAGAAGAACCGATGGGATGGGCTTGTCGAGCTGAGCAGTTTTTCCGATTCCATCAAACTAATGAAGAAATGAAGATCCCCCCATCTTGATTCCACATGGAAGGAGAATCCATCCAATGGTATGAGAAGACTCATAAGAAGATGGAGTGGAGTGAGTTTAAACTAGCTTTGTGTGTTAGATCTGGCCCTATGGAGTTTGAAGACTTTCAAGGGGAAGGGAATGTTGAATCCCCGAATTTTTGGGATTTCAATAACCAACTTTGACATTGGTTTGTTAATTTTAAGTTATCTTTCATATTTTAGTGCGCTTTTGTATATTCTTTATTCTGATTGGTTGTAGAGTCCTAGTTGTGATGGAAGTGGAGATCATTGTAGCCTTTTATATGTGGTCTTATCTTTAATGAAAAGAAGAAGATTTCAGCAACTATTTTCGTGCTTTTGTACGTGGACTGGTTCTCCAAAATAGAACCGTTTTTTCTTCTCTTCTTCCCTACTTGCAGGTTCCTATCAACTTACTGGATTATTCCTACTTTTTGCTGTTTGTAGGTATTTTAATGTGGTGTAACCAATTTTAGCTTCTAGGGATTTTCTAAACAATTTTCATAAGTCGAATTTGTGTCATGCCCTTATCTTTGTCCAACGCGGAGGAGAAAGATGTGCTTACATGATATTATGACAAATTAATAAGCACAAAACGTCATGAGATGATATCATCCTGGTTTCTAGAAAGTGGTCACCCAAGGAGCAAAAAAAAAAAGGATTTCATTTGATGAATTATGTGTCTCATCTGCTTTTAAATTATTTTTTTTTGGCAAGCATGTTTAATGTATGATGGAGCAGTAACTAGTGCTAGTGTCAGAAGTCAGAACTACGGATGACACGTCTAGTGAGTTTCCAATTATAATGGGATTGCACCGAGGGTCAGCTCTAAGCCCTTATCTTTTACGCTAGTTATGGATGAACTTACGGAGGGTATCCACGATGAGGTGCCGTGGTGTATGTTATTTGCAGATGGCATAGTATTAATTGACAAAACCAAAGCAGGAGTTAATGCTAAGTTGGAGTTATAGAGAACTAGTTTGGAATCCAAAGGTTTTAGACTGAGTAGGACTAAGACAAAGTATATGGAGTGCAACTTTAGTAATGTAAGGAGGCGGGGTGAGGATGTAGTAAATATGACTGGAGAGGAGGTACTTAAGAGGGATATCTTTAGTTATCTTGCTTCAATCCTACATAAGGAGAGATTGAAGAGGATGTTAACCACAGAATAAGAGCTGGTTGGTTGAAGTGGAAGCAGGCTTCAAGAGTTTTGTCCGACCGTAAAATACCTACCAAGTTGAAGGAAAGTTTTATAAAACAGCTGTGAGGCCAGCCATGCTGTACGGCTCAGAATGTTAGGCCACCAAGAAGCAGCATATGCAGAAGATGAGTTTAGAGGAGATGCGAATGCTTAGATGTATGTGCGGCCACACAAGGTTAGGTAGAATTAAAAATGAAGACATCAGTAAAAAGGTGGGGGTGGCACCAATTGAGGAGAAGATGAGAGAGCACCACTTAAGATGGTTTGGGCATATCCAACGTAGGTCTTTGGATGCTCCAGTGAGAAGAAGTGACTCGTGCCAAGTTGATGGGGTAAAAAGAGGAAGGGGTAGATCGAAAACAACTTGGGTAGAAACAGTGAGGAAAGACTTTGATGGCTAGGAACCAATGTTGCATGGGTTCTTTGCCCCCCTCTGCCGAATCCGTGTCGACACGTCTCCGCATCTGAATCGGACATGGATTCACGTGGGACACACCCGGATTCTTGTCGTAGCCGTGTCCCGCACGAATCCTTTTTTTTTTCCGGGCGAATCCGATTCATCGTTGTCTCTTTTGAAATGCGAATCCTGTATATTTTCCCTTTAAACATATTTTCTTAACTTTTTTTATATGAAAGCACAACCCGTACTCTTTTAATAAAAACCCTAGCGCCTCGACCCTCGAACATCAACCCCCTTCCTCCAATACAAAACTCCCCTCAAAACACACACACACACACACACACACGTAAAAAACCCCGTGCGATGCACGGGCCGACAAAGAACTGTACGGAGCACATCATAGGTTGATCCAAACTGTCCATGTGATGGAACACAACATCAATAGGTTGTGCCCGTAAAATCATTTCCATAGGCTGATCCTAGCCCTCCAATCTATAGAGGTCTCCATAATTAAAAAAGCATAAAGGAGGGGGGTAGGATTGAAATTATGTGGCTTTAATGGATGCCTTTGTTAAAAAGCATAAAGGAGGGGGTAGGATTGAAAATATGTGGGTTGAATGGGTGCCTTTGTTAAAAAAAGTCAAAAAAAGTGATGCATAATTCTCATAGAATTTTGGGAGAAATTCAAATAATTCTCTCCTTTTCTCTTCTGCTATATATATATATATATATATATATATTCAAATTTTAAATTTTGAAAAATTTATTTTATTTAAAAATTACCGAATCCGAATCCTACTTTTGGGGGTTTGCCGAGGCGAATCTGAATCCATGCAACACTGCTAGGAACATAACAGAGAATATGACCTTGGATAGGAGAGAATGGAAGAAAATGATCTATGTAGACGAACCCAACTTGTGTCAGGATTAGACTTAGTTAATTTGAGCCGGGTAGATTCTTTCACCTTCTTCATGAAAATTTTCCAAAGGATTCATTAGCCTACCCCAACTAGTTTGGGACAAAGGTTTAGTTGAGTTGAGTTGAGTTCATGCTTAATGTGAATTGTCGATTTTAATGGATGTAGTGATGATGGTTAATGTGGAATCTGAGTGACATTCTCTTTTCTGTTTGATTTTCTTTGTTTTTTTATCCCACTTTCATAGCTTGGGGGGACTTATTGGACCGATGAATAAATTATGTTGCTAATTTCTCAAGAAATTCTTGAAGTAGTTCCTTGGCCATGTGATAATGTTATCTGCGCTATTTGTTACCAAGAACTTGTTATTTCTTTCTCTATTTATGTACTAAGTTAGCTTATTTAATTTGGTCTTCTTTTAAATGCAGCAAATCAGTCAGACCAGCCAAAAGATCAGGATCTTTTGTCTCATCTTTTAAGGAACCTTGCCAGCATTGCCAGTACATTTGATGGAAGGAACCTCTCTGGACTTCTACAGGGATCTCAGGATTTGCGAAAAATTAGTGCTTCTGTTGGAACATCATCAGAATTAATCCCATCGTTGGTTTCAAATGGTGTTACTAATGTTACCGTTCAAGAGTCCAGGCCATTCTGCCCAACCTCTAATTTAGACCGTGGGACCCGCCCTCAGGACCCTCCTGTCAAGCCCATATATCAATCAGCATCTGTCACTGTAGCCTCGGTGGCAATCCCACACAAAGGAATCGTTACTGGCAATTCTCTAGCTAAAAAGCTACCACAAGAGTCTAATGTGGAGAGGGTCAAGTTAAATAATATTGATTTGAACAATATCTATTATGACTCACAAGACTGCGTGGACGGATCTGTGAGATCACATAACCCTGCAAATTTGGCTACAGGTGGTCTTGATTACCCTTCATGTGTTCAGCTGGATTCTCACCAGTCAAGTCCGCCTCAGACAAGTGGTAATTCTGATTCAACATCGGCCCAATCACCGTCTAGTTCGAATGGAGACGCTCAGGTATAATTTTGTTGCATTTTAGATATCTATTGGCCCTTTAAACAGAAAAAATATGGAATGCTCTTGTTTACCATTTAATACCATTCTAGTATTCTAAAACAATAGGGCAGAGCATTTTGTTTTGAAATTTCTTAAGTTCCGATTTTCGTTTTGGAAAAGTAATCTTATTGGTGTTTTTTCATGCATTAGTCTTTTACATATGATGTCATAAATTTGTTGAGAACATATGCATCATCGTCAGATAAAGGGCTATGTATGTTTAAATAAATTATTTTGTTGTTTTGTCTGTAGGCTATTGCTTGTAACACAATGCAAAACTTCTCTCTTGTTCTATGCTGATCAATTCTTGGATCATAGGATAGAGACTAAGAACCTACGAATTGTACAAATTAATATTACTTTATAGATGTCAAGGCTTGAATTAAGTAGGAAAACCGGTGGGATAATTATACATTTCGAGGTTGACTTGGTCAAACTCAAGATTTCAAGGAAACGTTTCAGTTTCCATTAGAAATTTCAGTGGAAATCATGTACAATCATGGAAACGTATGGAATAATATGCAAATGACAGAATTTTAATATGAAACTTAAAAAACTATTACATAAGCAAGGCAGCCATTCATGATGTTTTAATAACATCAAACACCGAGTGATAATTCATTACATGAGAAATTATATGGTGTAAGGCTAATGCCTTAGGGTAGAGGTAAGCCTTGGTACGGTAGAGGTGCCACCCTTGATATTTGATCCAACAGCAGCCTGTTGGATCAAATATCAGGGGCAGTACCTCCACCGTATAGTTGTAAGGCCTTACACCATATAATTTCTCTTCATTACATATCACATCTAATTCATATAAACCATAATCATTAATTCAATACATATCACATTTATTCAGTACGACATTTCGCATGTAATTCATATAAATATTTATACATAATACATACATCACATTTCACGTGCAATTCATATAAGTATAAGTATGTATCACGTACTAATAGAATATACAATAATGCAGTCACGATTTTTGGGTTTCAATTTTGGTGGGGATGGAAACGGCAACATTTCGGTCGTTTTCAAGCTTTGTATTAACGGATGGTCAAGCTAGGTCTTACTTGATCCAAGCTTTGTATTAACGGATGACTATGCTTTTATGTACACTGTCTAATGTAACTTTTACTACAAGAACACTATCCAGCACTTTTCATCTGAGCTTGATAATGCAGATTTACAATGAATTTCTAGGTCTAAGCTTCTTTTAATTCCTGATTTCCCTGCATGCAAATTATTCATCCTTTTAAAGCACTTTTTAGTATCGATTTCAGTTTTGAATATTTCTTATGGATACACATGTATAGTATGTTTTTTCACTTCTTCTGACCCCCATTTTCTGATGACTCCAGATTCGCACCGACCGGATTGTTTTCAAGCTCTTCGGGAAAGATCCAAATGATTTTCCTCTTGTTTTGCGAGCACAGGTATCACAAAAACCTTATAACTAGTTCTGAGTATCACTGAGAATGATTTTCGTCTTACAAATTCTAGCTCTTTTTCTTACAATGGTCTGATTAATCTTTTACAATATTTGTAATTTCAGATCCTTGACTGGTTATCTCACAGTCCTACTGACATTGAAAGCTACATTAGACCTGGTTGCATCATTCTAACAATTTATCTTCGTCTTGCGGAATCCAAATGGGAGGAGGTATGCTTCTAAATGGTGTTATGATTGTGGAAAATCTTTATCCTTTTTTGAAGTACAGTATGATTTGTGGACACGGACACGAGTGTCACGTGTCGACATTGAAACAGAGTCTCGGACACGGCAAACCCCCAAAATATAGAAACGGGGACACGGCTAAAATATAAAGTATATATAATCATGATTTGTCGATATGGATTTGTGTGTCGAGTTTCGACATGGATACGAGTTGTCTGACATGGCAATAACTAGGAATCTAAAAATAGTGACACGTACATACACATAAAATTATGGATTACTACACAAAAATGTGTCCACACACCCACATTAACACTCCTAGCAGTACATTTAAAAGTGTCCAAAGGAGTGTCAAGACGTGTTGACACGCGTCTCACGTCGGCCACTTGTGTCACCATTAAATTCATAGTGTCGACTAAATCACAGAGTACAGTACTTATGTTTGAAATTCCGCACTTTGTGTACAGCTTTGCTGCAATTTAAGTTCCAGTCTGAATAGGCTTTTGGATGTATCCGGCGATGCTTTCTGGCAAACAGGATGGGTATATGCTAGGTTACAGAATCAGATAGCATTTATCCACAATGGTCAGTTCAATTTTTTTGATGTACTCTTTTGCTTGTCTTTAGATTGCAGATTTTGAATCACCTAAGTACACACTTTATGGATTATTTAGAAGGATACACTGTATATCATGTCCCTTGTCTCTTTGCCATTGCAGGTCAGGTGGTGCTAGACACATGCTTGCTTCTCAACAGTCAAAATCATTGTAGAATTTCAAGTGTCACACCTATTGCTGTTTCTATTTCTGAGACAGCTAACTTTGTAGTCAGAGGATTTAATCTTTCTCGATCCACCACGAGGTATCCATCATCTCATCCCTGTTTGAACTTGCTTATCTCATCTCTCTTTTGCTCTCCTTTCACTCTATGTCACAAATATCTCCGAGATTTTCAAAATATAGCATTTTTATCGTGACATTTTAATAAAACGACAAAATCCCGGTATAATCCCGAGAATTTAAAATATATAGCAATATTTTCATTTACTGCTATAATGTCACAATATTTTTAGGGCAGTGATAAATCGACCCCCATATATCTTAAATCGACTCCCATATAGGGCAGTGCTGAGAGAGAGAGAGAGAGAGAGAGAGAGAGAGAGAGAGAGAGAGAGAGAGAGAGACAGGGGTCGATTTATCACTGCCCTATGTTTATTACCCACACACACAAATACTTTTATATATTTTTAAATAATTTTATTTTTATCGTTTTTTTTCCGATATAACCTGAAAAAATAAAAAAATAATATATCCCGAGATTTTCCTTTGCCAGAAATTCCTGAGAATGAAATTTGTGTTTATTCTTCCTTGGAGTGTTTGTGAGCTATAAAAGTTTGTAATCTGCCTATCAAGAGGCATTGAGAGTTCTTTCTTTTTATTTCTTCATTTGTATCCGAGGGTCTTCGATTCGGCTTGTTAACAAAGGTGAATCATTGTAAGAGGGTGTGACCCTTCGGAAAGGCTTCGTGCGGAAAGGGTTTGTCCCCTTTGGAGTTGGAGGAGTTGGGTGTACGGCTTGGAGATTCGCCCTATTGAAGAATCTCATTGTTTTAGTGGACTCCCCACTGAAGCTCGGGTTATTTTCTATGCATGGATTGGAATGCATCGATTTTTCTGCTAACACCCAAAGTTAAGCCTCTGATTTGTTTTGCAGGTTACTTTGTGCATTTGAAGGGATGTATTTATTCCAAGAAACCTCCCATGTCCCGGTAGAGGGTATGGACACCTCCAAGGAGCATGAGGAGCTCCAGTGCCTCACCTTCTCTTGCTCCCTCCCAAACGTAACCGGACGAGGATTTGTTGAGGTGTTGCATTTCGTTTTTTTTTTTTTTTAAATATGCCCCCTTTTTTTTATTATTTCAGCTTTTATGGCTATGAGTAACCTAAAGATTCTGGATGTGGATATGGTTTCCAGGTTGAAGACCATTGCCTCGGCAGCGTATTCTTTCCATTCATAGTTGCAGAACAAGATGTCTGTTCAGAAATACGTATGCTAGAGCATGCAATCGAGATGACTGACTCTAATGTTGATTTAGAAAATAGGACTGGCATAAGGAATTCTAGGGACCAAGCATTGGAGTTTTTACATGAAATGGGCTGGCTTCTTCGGAGGAGTCAGTTGAGGTCTAGATTGGATCATATTGATTCCCCCTCAGATCGCTTCTGTTTTACACGGTTCAAGTGGGTTATGGAGTTCTCCATGGATCACGATTGGTGTGCTGTAGTGAAGAAACTACTTGACATTCTATTTGAAGGATCTATTGATGCAGGGGGGGATTTTGTTGAGCTAGCATTGTCGGAAATGGGGCTGCTCCATAGGGCTGTCCGGAGAAACTGTAGGGCGATGGTGGAACTTTTGTTGGAATATATTCCCGATAGACCTCTAGATAAAACGGGACCCCAAGGCAACCAACAGATAAGCAAAGGGGCTAATAACTTCTTCTTTAGACCTGACATGGCGGGCCCGGGTGGTGTGACACCTCTTCATGTTGCTGCGAGTAGAGATGATGCTGAGAAGGTGCTGGATGCATTAACTGATGACCCCGGACAGGTATGTGCTTCCTTGTTATGGACATTACCTCTTACCAGCATGATAGTAAAATATGCCTCATTTTTTTTGAACTCCATGTTTATATACACATGCCTGTCTGCATGCATGCATACTATGTAGACATGGATATGGCATATGTATGTGTTATGTATGTACATACTTACATGTATGTATTATGGATGTACATGCCTGTACACGGCTTCACTGCTAAGTACTCTCTTTAGATAATCAATTTCTTGGTTCAGAAAAAAAAAAAGATAATCATCAATTTCCTCGTTTTGACCCATTTTGCTCAAGAGGAAAAAAAAAATTCCTGCAAATTTTTGTAAGAATTGCAAAAGTATTGTTGCATGTGCAGGTGGTAATTGCATCTTTATTGTTTCCTAAAAATTCCTTTTTGTCTATTTCTAAAGGCACTTCATGTTTGCAATTTGGGATGGGTTTAGATGATTAAATGTAAGACAATTAAAAAACAATGGGATATCATCAGGAAAACATTCATGGTATGAAAGGAGTACGCACCCTCACGCGAGAACATATCCGATATCTTTTATAAAAGCAACAAAATTTACTAAGGATAAAAATAATTCCAAAATTACAGAAGGGGCAGATGTTTCCTGTTTAGAAATAATCTCTACTAGCTCCATCGTTACTAACTTTAAGAAATGACAATCCCCCTCCCTCCTATGCTGTCAACAATATCAGTGACGATGTTAGCCCATCTTCGCAGCCCGTTAGAATTACACAACGCCTACTTAATCATGTTTTTTTAATCTCTTTCCACCAGCAGCTGTCTTCCCATATCCTTTTGTAATAATTGAAAACCCCATAACCATTATCCTAACATTGAACTCAATTTCCACAGCCCATGGGATTTCCACAATGCCCACTTAATTATGTTAAATTTGAATCTCCTTCGCACCCCTCTTGGAATATACAAAACCCATAACTAGTGTCTGCACGTCGGCCTCATCCGAGTCAGTGATATAAAGATGAGACACACGTAGGTGAAGATGACCTCACCTCTTCTACCTCCGAAAGAATGCCTCCAATATATTTCTGAAAATACCTTGAGCAGATCTTTTGTTGAACTAGTACATTCGCTGCTTTACTACCTTCTGGTTCTCTGTAGACTCCCTTGCACGGTTGCATCATCTGGGTTGACCATAGTTTCAAAACTCCCCCTAGTTGACTTCCTTTTATCTTGGCTGTGTTATTAAGTCAATCAAAACGCTTTTGACTTTCTCGAGTTTTGACCATGTTAATTCAACCGAGTACTCGACCGCGTCGTCCCAAGTCGACTAGGATTTGTTTTGGCTGCATTTTGACTCTTATCCACGTTTTGAAACACTGGGGGTAGACATTTCTCGCTAGAATGGATGAATGTTAGGGTCACTCGGATAATTTCCTTTTGAAAATTAACATCCTTCCTGCTTTCTTTTTCAAGATTTTGATATGGGTCTCTCTAATTCAGGTTGGAATCGGAGCGTGGAACAACGCTCGTGACAACACCGGTCTTGCCCCTCGAGACTACGCACGTCTGAGAGGCAACTATTCCTATGTTCATCTGGTCCGGAGGAAAACCAACAAGAAATCCGAAGCCAATCATGTGATCATCAATATCCCTGGAAACACCCAGAAGAAAGCCGACTCTTCAAACTTCGGTAAGCTTCCTGGCTTTCAGATTCAGAAGACTGAATTAGGACAAATTCAGCCATATTGCAAGAGATGCAGTCAGCAGTTAGTTTACACCAATACCCAGTTAGTTTACACCAATACCAAACCATCACTGTTATACCGGCCTGTGATGCTCTCTATGGTGGCCATTGCTGCGGTCTGTGTATGCGTGGGAATACTCTTAAAGGGCCCACCAGATGTTCTGTGTGTGTTTCCTCCATTCAGGTGGGAATCGTTGGATTATGGATCGATCTGAGGGCGTTAAGGCCGTGATACCAATGATTAATTAGTTAAATACTACTGTATTAGTTATAGGCTGTAAATTGATTGAGGTTTATCTGTAGGACTGTGTTTTGGATGGATGGATAAATTTGAACTGAAAGTCAAGTACTGTGTTTTCTTGTTGTACCATTAATTTATAGGGAATTCCATTTTATTTATTTTTGTCAATTGACCAAAATGCCCTTTGATTGAGTTAAAAATGTGTGCAAAGCAGGGATTATAATATCATTTTTAGATGATTATGGCTAGGGCAATATTCGCTGATCCGAACCATTGATCTCGTAGGCCACCATCTTCCTTGGGCTTGGGATGGAATTCTTTACTGCTGTTACATAGATGAGTTCAATTCGAGGTTTATTTTATCCTTGGATAGGCTTGCTATTTTCCATTCATGTGGAGTATAGCCGTAATTTGTTGGGTATACTCTACAGGCAAAGAAGCCAATCTCGGGAGTTTTTATAGGACAGAATTATCGAAGCAGGGTAACCAATCCTAGGAATAAAAATTATCCAAGAATTATGTCTCCTCGGATAGTCAACTGTTCAGCTTTTGGAACCTGGGCCATGAATGTGGCCCCCACAAGATCGCGTATCCGATTCAACAAACTCCTATTGGGCCGGGCCAACTGAATTGGGTCGACTAGAATCCGACCCAATTACAAGATGAAAAACTTGGGCATTGATAAGTAAACCAAAATATTAACATTTTGAATTTAAGCTTCAAGACCCAGAAAATTTTAAGCTGGTTAGTTAAGAAAAACCATCCATAGTTCTGTTCTAACTACAATCACTACTGAAGATAAAATATCTACTTGACTATGTTGTTTAAAGATAAAAAAAATCATTGATAGGGATATTCAGGATCTCATAATCTCTGTTATTCTATTATGAGTATAAAAAAACAGAGGATAAGTGGATCTCATATTCTATGCTATTCTACTATGAGGGCAAAAAGAGGGTATGGAGGATCTCATAATCTCAGCTATTCTACTACGAGAGCGAACAAACAAAGGATATGGAGGATCTCAATCTCTGTTATTCTACTATGAGGACATAAAACAGAGGATATGCAGGATCTCATGATCTCTGCTATTCCATAATGAGGGCAAACAAACAGAGGATGAGCATTATCTCATAATCTCTGCCATTCCATTCTGAGGGCAACAAAAGAACAGTGTATGCATTATCGCATAATCTCTGCTATTCCAATACATCTTATCCCTAAACCAAACAGCCCCTCAGCCTCCAATCATGATACATGTGTTGTGCATGAACTGTACAAAAATGGGAAAAAAAAACCAAAATAGAAACAAAATCCCTGTCAAATCTAGGACAATCAATACAAAATCTCTTGCCCAGTAATATTAAAAATCCCAGCAATATTATTTTTATCATTGGATAGACTTTCAACATGTATACCTGAAAATCCTGAGAAGAATTCATCTCCCATTTCATATGGGTTCAGCTCCCCTTGTCTATTTAAACCCTTTAAAATGTACAAACTTCAATCAGCTATTTTTCAACCCTAAGAAATGGCTATGGTGAAGCTCTCAATGGCTGTTACTTTTGCTTTTCTCCTCTTTTCTCAGGCATTCTCGAGTAAGTACTCTGCATGTAATCTTATATGTACATAGTCTGTTTTGCTGATCTTATATATACAGAAAGGGCGCTGGTATCCGCACTAAGGGACTGATAAACTTATACATGGGATTTGCTAGGGACCATCGTAGAAGGCATTTTGCTGTTAGGCTGTTGCATGTGAGAGCAGCCACACAGGCTCAGATTTTGTCTTATTCATTTGAGTCATATGAGGTGGCTGCTCTCACATGCAAGAGCCCAGCCACGAAATGCCTTTTGCCATGGTCCCTAGCAAATCCCTATATACAAATACGGGGATTTATATCTGCACTACCATATTTTGATAATGGAACTACACGCCTTGTTTTACAGTTTTTCCTAATTCCCAAAGAGGAAAAGGATTGTACGCTTATGGTACGCTCGAGTGCCCCAATCACATGGGTCCCACATTTTTTGTGTGATCCAAAGCATTCATTTGCAAGGCCCTATCATAGATAGGGTGTGTACCAAAAATCAGCTCCATTGAATCATCCTAACCCCTCCAAAAGTGGAGGGCGAAAATGGGCAGATTTGTGGCTGTCCATTTTGCCTTCCACAAATGGATGGGTTAGGATGATCCTATGGAGCTAATTTTTGGTACACACCCCATCTATGTAAGAGCCTTTCAAATGAATGCTTTGGATCATCCTAACAAAGTGGGCCCACATGTGATTGGGCACTCGAGCGTACCATAAGCTTGGTCCGCTCGAGCGTACAATCCTTTTCCTCATTCCCAAATATCGTTCTTGGGAATTTCTTGAGGGAAAATCTCAGGATATATTAATTTTAGGGAAGTGATATATCTGCACTACCATATTTTGATATGCTGCTGCTGAGTGTCCCAAGTAATCAAATGGGATGGATATATCACTTCCCTAATTTTATTGGGAAATGATATCCCCATCCCCCCTACGATAAATCCGTCCCTTTAACGCTAATTTCAAAGGTAACGATAAACATTATGGGGGGTGAATTTATTTATCCTCAAGTAGCGAACCATTCTCACAGAAAACATTAAAGGCGGGATTTTATCCATCAAAGGGAGGGAATATCATTCCTCATTTTATTTTTATTTTTTGGGGGTTTATACCGGGGCAAATTTTAAAAATAAAATTACTTAAAATGTATAATTTAAGGAAAAATAAAAATATCATAAAAGTATCGTGATATTATTGGGATATTATCGCCGATATTTTATTTTTTTAAAATTAGATGTTTATGACTTTGGTAATTAGCTTTTCAAGGCTGTTACTATGTTCAAGATGCTATCAAGATCCAATCAGAAAATTGTGTAGTGCCATTATCAAAATATGGTAGCGCTTATATCATCCCCTACAAATATTGGTCAAAACACTTTTATACTTGTCTCCTTATTTAATGGCCTAAAATTTTCCTTGGGTCCCATTTGCAAATAAGATCAACTTAAAATAATATTATGGGAAATTGATATGTCCACCCCTTTCCAAGCATTTCTTTTTACCTCCTTTTGTTTGTCTTTTCATGTATATTGTCCTGTTTGCAAGAGAAACCAAACAACAAGGTGATCCCAAAGAGACTCCATTTTGAAGATATGCAAAGATGCCCTTAGACCCCTTAGCTTAATTATCTTGGGACTCAGCGGCAAAATTCATTCCTAGATGAGGCCCACATGAATTGACAAGAGGAGAATTGATTTTAAGGCCCAGTCGTTTTGGATTGTGATTTTGAGTCAAAAACTGATTTTTAAATTCAAAATTGCGTTTAAATTTTAGGTGTGCATACACAGGCTCAACCCGATTTTGGTTTGGGTTTGGTTGGGATAGGATTGGGAAAAGCCAACCCGATTTAATTTTGCGTTGGGTTAGGGTTGAGGCCTTGGGCAACCCGAACCCGACCTTCGTCCTCTAATTATCACGTGATTTCTTAGGGTTATGTTTTTTTCTATTTTATTTTTCTGTTTGGCCCTAGGTTAACCCGAACACAACCTGACTCAACCCAACCCGATTTGGTTAGAAGGGTTGGGTTAGGGTTGAGAGATTTAGAGGTAGGTTGGGTTATAGTTGACCATCCTCGACCCTAGGCTTGGGTTGGGTTGGGTTAGGGTTAGGGTTGAGGGAATCCTATCTCGGGTTAGGCTAGCGTTGGCCTCAACCTGATCCAATCCGACCCGAGTTGCACGCCTATTAAATTTTGGCTGATAAGTTTTTTCAATTTCCACTAATCTCTTGATTCTCTTGTAATAATTTTCTTTTGCCATGCAGAGTCAAGTGTTGTCACAAACTCCGTGAAGGTAATGTTTCTCCCTTCTACCCACAAAGGTATTCATTTTGGGCCTGTTTCGATAGTAAGAAAGTGGTAGAAAGAGTCCTCCATCACAAATTTGTTGAACTAAACAATTACAAAGCTTTTCTAAAGGAAAGGAAGGGAAAGGAAAAGGGCTTTCCTAGTAAAGCCCTCTTTAGGTGGAAAGACCTATCGTGTGAACCAAACTGGGCCTTATAGGCTTTTTCTAACTTGGGTCATCTGGGAACATGGACTTGCAAAGTGGGCTGGACTTGTTTTATGGGCTTTACAACAAGTTTTTTGAGATCAATCTCGACTGCTGAATATGAAATACCTTGTGATGATTGAGCAGTCTGGATTCTTTAACCTGTGGGGCCCATGACTCTTCTAAGAAGATGAGATGATCCGGCTATACGATTAAGGGCCACAACGTGGACAATTACTTGTTATCTTCCCATCCGTCCATTTCCAAGCCACCAATCAGGTGACTACGATCGTATGATGAATAAAATGTTTAGACTACTTAACAGGCCACAATTGGCCCATGGATGAATGGGCCCAATTGCAATGTTTGAGTATACATAGAAGCCTAATTTAAGTCCACCCACATGACGATAGTGTGATCTGGACCCTTGATCGATAAGGCAGAGCCATGAAGATGACATAACCCTTCTGCACCTTGCATGTGGCCCAATTGCAATGTTTGAGTATACATAGAAGCCTAATTTGAGTCCACCCACATGGCTATAGTGTGATCTGGACCCTTGATTTGATAAGGCAGAGCCATGAAGATGACATAACCCTTCTGCACCTTGCATGTGGTTCAAAAACTCTGCCCTCATGTAGGGCGTCACAATCCATGTCCTGCCATCTTCATCAAGCATCATGCTAGCACTCTTCTCAATGAAAAAAGAAATATGTTAATTTTTTATTTATTTTTGGGGGTTCATATATTTAAAAATGATAAAAAAACTATATAAAATTATATAAAATCTTTACATTAAGAATATTTTGACATTATTGTGATGTTATCACGATATTTTTCATAGTAAATGATAAAAATGAAATATCGTTATATTTTTAAAAAATTTAGAAATATTTTGGGATTTTGTTTTTTTATCAAAATGCCGAGAACTTATATGATGCCCAACTGTGAGATTATAAAGGAGAGAGAGAGAGAGAACACCATCTCTCCCTTGGTTTCTAATCCAAGATTGAAAGCCCTTTTTTTAACTTTTCCTCGGTTCAAAAACTAAGGCAGCAGGTTTTGTCTCTTACCGCCCTTTACATTCTCACAGTCGGGCATCATATAATTTCTCCAAAACGCCAAGATAAAATCACTATATTTTTAAAAAGTCAGATACTTATAACCATGTTCATGTGTCATGGTGTATATATAAAGAAGCTTATTATTTTCTCTACTTTCTTTTCTTTTCCCCTTGGGTTGACAGGAACCTGCTGAATGGGCCGGGAAATGGTGCATAGCAAAATCTGCAGCGCCGTTGAAGTTTTGCTTAGGAACATGAATTATGCATGTAAGTCTCTTGGGTCTCGTTGCACCTAGTCTATCGCGCCAGGGGGACCTTGCTTCAAACCCAACACCACCCTTTTCCATGCTTCTTGGGTATATAATGAATACTACAAAAGCCTCGGCTGCCAACAATGCTACTTCCAGAACAGCGGGATGATATCCATCACAGATCCATGTAAGCGCTTTCAAGATATATAGTAGATGAAAGAAATCCTGGTTCAAAATATCGGTTGATTTTTTATTCGAAGTGATACATCAACCCCATTTTCTTCCCTGAGCCACCCCTTCTAGTATATATTTATGACTTACACTACATAGGGGTGACCTGCGAAGAAAGGGAGGTGAATATTTCATTTCCTTTATTACTCGAGGTCACCCCTCTCGTGTATAGTAATATCACTACTGTTTTTATACTGCATGGGACTGGCCCCGCGAAGAAAAGGGGTGAATATATCATTTTCCTTTATTATTCTATGTTAGGACCTGGGTAGAATTCACACTTAAAAGCTAGCTGTTAAGGGGAGGGTGCTCATTCATTTTCAGTAACCTTTTAAAATCGGTTGAGAAAGTAAAATCGGTTGCACATAATGGGATCCAATCAAAGGGCCCTTTTCCGGCTCTTTATGTAAGGGCGCCCTTGCATCTATCATTCCGCTACTTTTTTATAATTGTTAGAGATTATACATGATTATCTTCTTTTACAAAGTAAACATTTATTACACCTTTTCTCTTTTGTGCAGCTATTCCAACTTGCATCTTTACTCCTTGAGTTAGGAATTTGAATAAAGAGCAGAAATAGGTCAGTCTTATTGTTACTTCTTTTCAGCATTAGAGTGACGTGAGAACTGATAATAAGAACCATCTCTTGAGGAATAATGGGAATATTGTAGCTTTGAATGAGGTTCATTAATATAGTCTATTTTCCTTTTCTATTGGGATGTTGCAAATAAGTGGTGTATCGTGTGGCCATCAGCCCTCAATCAGATGAGTAAATATGTCATTCTGAGTATTCTTATATGTGTATTTTATATAAATCATTGAACTCAAAATTAAATGCAATTTTGAGCCTAATAATCAGTTTTGGGATCAGTCAATTCTCAAAATCCAAAACGAAAAGGCTTTAGTATCATTCATTAATCGGATGACTAAGTGTCAATGAGTGTGTTGCGTTGAAGAGGGGATCAAAATCCAAGTGGTGTGAGTGAATTGGTGGAATTCGTGATCCTTCCGGTCATCGTTCAACCGTAAGGCCGTCGCTGCACGAAGTTAAGGCCGTAGCCTCCACCTATCATCAATGCTTCAAATTTCTATATTCTGCGAATGTCCTTCCACTAAAACAAGGGGTTGCGCCGGATGATCGAGGAGATCAAGCCTAGCAGCTACGAGGAGGCTCGGAGACATAAAAAGTGGCAGGGCGAGAGCGGGGGGACCTCATTAGGTGGACTTCAGCCACCTGAGGCTAGGGGAAGGTGGTACTAGACCTGGCAAAAAGTGACCCGGCCCATAGGGGTCCCATCAAAATTGGGCCGGGCCAGTGGACCCAAGGGGTGCCCACGGGTTCCCATAAAAACCCAAATGATCAAGATTTTATATGGTGAAAGCCCTTCTAGTCCCGTATTTTTCAGAAAGTACTGTACGAATGATCTAGACCGTCCATGGGATGGAGCACAACGTAATTAAATAGGGTATGCCCCAAAAATCACTTCCATAGGATGATCCTAGCCCCCCGATCTATAGAGGTTTCCATAAATAATAATATGCAATTCCTCCATAGATCTGAGAGCTAGGATCATCCTATGGAAATGAATTTTTGGGCACAACCTAATTAAGTAATGGCCCATCACATGGACGGTTTGGATCATCCTATAGCGTGGGAATAAAAACAACAATAAAAAAAAAACTGGGTGACCGCGGGTCCAGGGTACGTGGGGTCTAGGTTCACACATTTGTGACCCGTAAGTAGGGGTGTAAACGGATTGAATTCGGAGCGGATATGGCTATATCCGAATTCGATTACAGTATACACTATCCGAATTCGGATTCGGATTCGACGGATATTTAATATCTATTACCGAATTCGTATCCATTGGATATTGTTCGAATTCGGATATTATCCGTATCCGTTTATCCGGTAAATTCGAACATTTTATTGCAGCACTTTATCTTTTTTCTCCTACTGACTCGAATGAATTTTCCAAACCTTAAAACTAGACCTCTACATTCTCTTCACAAAATTAACTCTCAAACCCTAAAATATATGAGATCCTCTTCTTCCTTTTAAAACAAGGGCAGAGAGAGAGAGGGAGGCGATGGGGATGGATGATAGTGTTGGTAGTGGTCTTTGGGTTTTTTCTTTTTTTTTGTATATGATGGAATGAGTTTGGGCTATTTTGATGGAATGGGCTTGGGCTATTTTTGTTTTTATATTTTTTTTCTAAAAAAAATATTCACTTTTCTTATAGAAACAAAAGATAGTATGTCATTACTAAAAATAAATATTAATGATATTATTAATAATAAATAAAAAGGATTTACTTCTCGGATTCGGATGTTAAACGGATCGGATATACCATTTACCAGATTCGCATCCGCTAAGAGCCGGATATCTCATAAACGGATTCGGATAATATCTGCTTGAAACGGATTCGGATAATATTCGCTTTAAACGGATTCGGATGCGGATGGTAATCGAATTTCCGAATATCCATTTACACCCCTACCCGTAAGATTCCGGGTCATTTGTGACCCAGCCCGTACCGTACGCATACGAATTGGGTGAAACCCGGACCTGTATGGGTTGGGTGAAACTTCCACTATCTTCTTCCTTTTGACTTTTTCTGGACATAAAAGATATTTTTAAGAAACGACAAACCAATAGGGATTGGAAGTGCTGGAAAGGGGAGTGGAAATATCATTTCTCTTATCCTAATTAGGTAAAAATAACAAGAAGAAAAGACAAACAAAAGTGAGTAGAAATGCTGCACAGGGGAGTGGAAATATCAATTCCCTTATCATAATTAGGAAAAAAATAACAAACCAATTGCATTTGGAGAAATTATATGATGCCCGACCATGAATATAAAGGGCGGAGAGACAAAAACTCTCTCCCTTGATTTTAAATCCAAAAGAAAGCCCCATTTTGACTTTTCCTTGGTTCAAAAACTAAGGCAACAAGTTTTGTCTCCTTCCGCCCTTTACATTCTCACAGCAGGCATCATATAATTTCTCTCGCATTTGGCTGTGAAATCTGTGGATAGATGAGAGCAGCTTTAGAGAGTGAATACATGGACGAAAATGTCCCTATTCTAATAATATTAGGGAGATGGTTTTTTCACCCGGGTAGGATTATGCGCATTGTGGCAGACTTTAAAGCTTTTCGATGTCAAATCACATTACAAGGGGGCGCAAAATCCTCCAGGGGGTGAAAAAATCATCTCCCTACCATTCTTCTAAACCATCATTACCCCTCTACTAGCAAGTGTATCGTCGTCGATATTATATACATCTACATGAAACTCAATTGCTTCTTGGTTGGGGTTCCTGTATGTGACCCTTGGGACTTGTGGCCCTTTCAATCTCTTTTTGAGAGAGAGAGAGAGAGAGAGAGAGAGATGGACAGGGTAAAAGAGTCATTTGCCTTCTCCCTCTGGCCTTCTTCACCTTCCTCTTATGCTTGGCCTCTTGCACGGGTATGTCCAAGACTCTCAAGCTCATTTCAACTTTTAATGGAGTGTACCGCTAACTTTTGAACTCAAAAGTTTAACCGGCAAGTCTAATTACTAGGTAGAAGGGGTTGGTCAAAGTAAGAAAAGAGGTGGCTATGTGCTAACAGTGCTGATTTCAGAGTTCAGATTCCTTCTAAAGTAACAACAGATTTGCATCTTTATTTAGATGCGGAAATGAGAGCAGCAAGATATTTATTTTAATGGAGGATTGATGCCTTTTTTTCTGTTCTATATGTGTTTAATATTGTGGCTTCATACTCTTTAAAGTTAATCGTGAATGCCCAGCTTGAAGTTAGTGCAAAGAAAATAAAGTTTGTACCACATTAGAAGATGGTGTCATTTTTCCTTCATGGAATTCCTTTGTGATATTTAGTATATGATGACATAAACGCCTGTTTGTTGCGATTTTTAAAAAAATGCCTATTTGTTAAGAATTAACGAATACTTATATTTTTGTTAATTATTTACTAAAAGTCTAAAAGATAAGTAACAAGAGTTATACTAGGAAGGCACGGCCTGTTAACTGTTTTTGGATGATTTAAACCCATTATTAAACGTCTTGATTAGAAAGACAAGTTTTTAAAATTTTGAAAAGGGAAGTGATATTCTCCCCCCCCCCCCCCCCCCCCCCCCCCCCCCCCCCAACTGACAGATAAAATGCCCCCACTTTAACGTTATCGGTTGAGTTTTCGGTTGAGTTTTAAGGGCAAAGAAAAACGTTAAGGGGGTGAATTTATCCTCAAGCAGTGAACCATTCTCACAGAAACCTTTAAAAGGGGGGGATTTTATCCATTTAGTTGTTGTTGTTTGGGGGGGGGGGGGGGGGGGGGGGGTTATATCATTTCTCTTTTGAAAAATATTAATATCATACCTTAATAGGCAATTCTCGCCATCACTAACCCATCTAAAAACATAAAGAGGGCCCCGCCAAGAACTAGTATTGGGTTGAACAAATCCAATAAAAGACTCTGAGGCCATAAAAGACAGAAAGCACTTGTCTCATTTCATGCAATGCCTAACAGAGTAACGGCCACACAAAACCCATCCAAATGACCCTAGGAAAGGCCCTATATGAGACGTGGGTTGCAAAATGTGTTGCTGTTGACATCAAGTTTAGGATATCTATGAGTTCCCACATTGGAAAGGGAGGAAAAGTCACTAGGCTATATATGTGGATTTCTCCTCTCTCAATGTAGACGCGTTTTCAGCATCTCCAAGGGGCAGGTCCCGCGGAGTGGGTCGGGCACGGTTAGTGCTGCTGGAAAACAAAACCGGAGAGGGTAGATGACCCAGAATCGAACAATATCTACACAGTGGGGTCGGGGCGTGACATAATGGCATCAAAGCGGGACCTCTCATCCAGTACGGTGTGCCAACGAGGACGCTGGGCCCTAAGGGGGGTGGATTTCCCCTCTCCCTATGTGGACGCGTTTTCAATATCTCCAAAGGGCAGGCCCTGTGGAGTGGGTCTGGCACGATTAGTGCCGTTGGAAAACAAAACCGGGGAGGGTAGATGACCTAGAACCGAACAATATCTACACAGTGAGGTCGGGACGTGACATAATGGTATCAAAGCGGGACCTCCCATCCAGTACAGTGTGCCAGCTAAGACGCCGGGCCCTAAAGGGGGTGGATTGTGAGATCCCACATCGGAAAGGGAGGAAAAGTTACTGGGCTATATTTGTGGATTTCTCATCTTTCTGTGTAGAAGCATTTTCAGCATCTCCAAGGGGCAGGTCCTGCGGAGTGGGTCGGGCACAATTAGTGCTGCTGGAAAACAAAACCAGGGAGGGTAGATGACTCAGAACCGAACAATATCTACACAGTGGGATCGGGGCGTGACAATATCAATAGTTGGAGTTGGAGGGTACCATCCTCCATAATTTATTCTTGATGTAAACTTCTATGTCCAATTTAGATGGTTGTATGATTGTTTTTCTCTTTTTTCTCTATTCATTCTTACGATAAATTTTTCTCCATGAATTCGAAATTTTTGTAGAAATAAAGTAACGTTTTGGGTATTAGGGATTTCGCTGTCGGTCTCCACCGACCGAACGGTCTCCACCGACCGAAATTTCGGATTTCAGTGTCGAAATTAAAAACCATGATGGAGAGCAGAAAGGTAGAAAGGTCAGTCTTATTGTTACTTCTTTTTCAGCATTAGAGTAATGTGATAACTGATAATAAGAGCCATCTCTTGAGGAATAATGGGAATATTAGCTTTGAGTGAAGTTTATTAATATATATAGTCTGATCTATTTTCCTTTTCTAATGGGATGTTGCAAATAAGTGTTGTATCATGTGGCCATCAGACCTTGATCTATGATTGGTGATCAGATGAGTAAATTTCCGTCATTCTGAGTATTCTTACATGCGTATTTTATATGAGTACAAAATTTAATCTCTTAAGCTCGGTTCGTATTGGATTTTGAGGATCGATTTTGAGTCCAAAAGTGATCATTGAGCTCAAAAATAAATGCAATTTTGAGTCTGATAATCAGTTTTGGGCTCAGTCGATTCTCAAAATCCAAAAAGAACAGGCCTTAGTATCTGGCATTAATGGGATGAATGGTGTTGATGGGTGTGGGGACATCATTTGGTGGACCCCACTCACCTAAGGCTAAAGGCAGGTGATACAATTAAAGGAGCACACGGGGAGAAACTTCATTTTCAGTTTCACAATTTACTAGTAAATGATATTTCCATACCTTCTCCAACATTTCACCTACTTTTGTTTGTCTTCTCTTAAACTGTACTGCTTTTCCACCCCATTTTTAAGAAAAGACAAACAAAAGTGGGTGAAAATGCTGGAAAGGGAGTGTGAATATCATTTCCCATATCGTAAGTAGGTAAAAATAACAAACCACTTGCATTTGGCTCTGAAATCTGTGGATGAATCAGAGCAGCTTTGGAGAGTGAACACACGGATGAAAAAGCCCATATTCTAATAATCTTACCCTTCTTCTAAACCTTCATTACATCTCTACTAGCAAGGGTATAATCGTCAATATAATATAAATCTACATGAAACTCAAATTCTTCTTGGTTGGGGTTCCTGTATATATATATGTGAACCTTGGGACTTGTGGCTCTCTCTTTTTGAGAGAGAGAGAGAGAGAGAGAGAGAGAGAGAGATGGTGAGGGTTAAACAGTCATTTGCCTTTCTCCCTCTGGCCTTCTTCACCTTCCTCTTATGCTTAGCCTCTTGCACAGGTATGTTCAAGCCTCTCAAGCTCATTTCAACTTTTTAATGGAGTGTCCCTCTAACGTGTGCCCGGGGTACAGTGCACCAAGAAGGTGAGAGGCCTTTTGGGTCATGTGCACACGATAAGTTGCTTGCATGTTAGATCTTCTTCGTGTTAATTTTTTCTTTCTTTCTTTATCTTATTAATTATGAGGGTGATTTCTCTTGGCTGGTGGCGTTACTAGGATTCTTGATGTGGATTCTCTTCTTGAGCTATTTAATATTTCATACCTCGTTGTGGGTTTTTTCCACATCTGGGATATGATGAGGTGGAAGGGGAGATTTCAGCCGTTGATATCAGGTGGGTGTCTGTACTAAAATGCGCAGTAGGGGCAACACTAAAATGCCAAGAACTGCTCTTTTATATCAAATATGGGCAATTTTGTTTCTTGTTGCAGTTTTTGCTTCATCTATTTTAGTTTTCTCAGCTTCAGCTGCTGTAATCTAATGATATGAGTTTAGATTAATTCAAAGCTTGATTTTACTCATTATTTCTTTTCCACAACTCTTATATTAGACGGGCATTCTTGGCCTTGGGTGTAAAAAATAATGGGCCCACTCTATGCAAGGGCTTGGGTAGAGATAGTGGGAGCCACCCATCAAACCATGAGGTAAAATGGTGGACCACACCCTATGCATTGGACTGAGTGCAGGTGCAGTTGGTGGGACGCACCCTGTGCACGGAATTGGGTGGAGATGGTAGGCCCAATCATGGGCCCATCATATGCATAGGTTTGGCTAGGTATGGTGGGTCCACTCATTGGTGTAAAATGATGGGCCCCACCATATGTATGAGTTTGGCTAGAGATGTGGGTACTACCATATCAAAATTTGAGGTACAAAATGGGGTGGGCTTCACCCATGGTATGCATAGGTGTAAAATGATGGGCCTCACCTTATAAAAAACACGTGTCATAAAATGATGGATCCCACCCATGCTTAGGGGTGCAACTCGGGTCTGTTTCAACCCGAACCTGATGGGTTTAACCCAATTTTTTAGCGGGTTGGGTTGGAATTTTTTCTGGTTGTGTCGGGAATTTCTAACCCAACTGAAAATCGGGTTGGGTCAGGTTGGCGTATCGGCCAATTGTAACCCTACCATTTTCTGACTTCCTACATTTATGCACCTAATTTCTGACTTTCTATAAAATGATTCATTTCAATATACATTTATGCTCCTAATTTCTGACTTTCGATCCATTAGTCTCTTAACTAAAAACTAGTGCATCACTATATCATTGACCCTTCGTTTCAGACTTTCTATATTGAATCCATTAGTGTCTTAATTAGATGAATTATATGAATCCATTGGAATCATTATCCGTTTACAAGGGGAATTGGAATTGGATATGAATGTGATACCAATGTTGATTCTTGATTCCAGCAATCCAAACGCACCCTAAATGTGTATTTATTCATTTTAGGGGGATTTGAGCTCCTCCATTTGTCTTTTAATGGACGTGGCTAGAATGGTTGAAGCCCCTTTTTTCCCCCACAACAGAATCCCGTTTTCCTAGCAATGCCTAGCAATGCTCTAGATTGAAAGCCCTAGTCAAAAGAGATCTCTGTTAAAATAAACAGTGACCTCAGCCACTGGAAATTCAGTGCGCAAGAATAACTCCATGGGATAAGAACAACTAATGAACTAAGAATAAATTAGAATTAGCTAGTTTATTTGTTGATAATATGATCCTGATGTTGGTGGAAAAATATAGCGGACCCTTCATTCAGAAAATAATAAATATATAAACTAGATTTAGCTAGTGTTTTTGTTGTTGATGATGATCCTGATCTTTGGTTGGGGATTGATTAGATACATATTGCACGGGAAATTGATATTTCCACTGCTTTTGAGCATTTAAATACCCTCCTTTTCTGTCTTTCTATTTTTCCTAAAATGTGTGCATTTTACCCCTTTTGGATTGTAAAGTCATTGTGTGGTCTAGAAAACACAAACAAAACGGAGTGGAAATGTTTGGAATGGGGTTGGAAATATCATTTCACATAAATTAATAGGGCAATGATAAATCGACTCCCCAAATGGATGAATCGACTCCCCATGTGTCTATCTCTCTCTAACCTAGAGGAGAGAGAAAGACACATGGGGAGTCGATTTATCACTCCCCAAATTAATATTGCATTATTCCAAAGGCCCATTGGCCATTTGGATTGTAAGAAAAGCTTTTTGATGGAAAATATTTTCTCGAGAGATTTCTTTCTTTCCATAATTAAGAGGGAAATGATTATGGTTAATTTAGAGGGATATCATCATCATAAACTGAAGGCCCCTCAATTCGTTAGGGTTGGCTCAAATCTTCTTTTTCTCTGTGTAAAGGGAATAAGAATTTTAGGGAAAAAAAGCTCCTACAATACAAAAGGAAGATGATAGTTCCACAGTTTTTTGCCATCCACCCCATTTTATGATATGTTATTTGGAGAAATTATATAATGCCGACCGTGAGATTATAAAAGACGGGTAGAGACAAAACCTGCTGCCTTGGTTTTTGAACCAAGGAAAAGTCAACAAAAGGGCTTTCTCTTGGATTAAAATCCAAGGAAGAGATGGTTCTCTCTACATTTTGTAATCTCACGGTCGGCCACCATATATGTTCTCATGTTATTTGTTGATCATGAATTTCTTATAAAATGACAATAATGCTTGGAAAGTGCTATCAGTACAGCCATATTTTGATATTTACACTAACGCAGCTGTCTTTTCTTCTCTAATTGGCTCCTTAGAGCTTTTTGGGAAGGGGAGTGATAAATCGACTCCCCATGTGTCTTTCTCTCTCCTCTAGGTTAGAGAGAGAAAGAGGAGAGAGATAGACACATGGGGAGTCAATTTATCCATTTGGGGAGTCGATTTATCAGTGCCCTTTTGGAAAATGTAATAACCTTTTGACAGCTTTTTAAATACTAAAAGACGGGATGTTTTGTGAGAATATCAAACTATGTTGTTCTGAATCTTCTGATATCATTTCCCTAATGCCCTTCTCTCAATTCCCACCTTGCTTAAATCCTAATCTAGGTCATTCATTTCCAATTAAACAAGAGCGATGATAAATCCGCACCCCTGTAGGATAATTCGGACCCCAGTAGGATAGAGTGTTAAAGTCTACCACATATCCTCATTTACAGGGTGCGAATTATCCTACATGGGGTGCCAATTTATCATCACCCTTAAACAAACAAAGGGCTTGGTTAACATGGGCATTATTTAGTTGGGCCCAATCTCGCCTCTCATTCCCTTCTCATGATAAAGGCCTCTCATAGTATTCGTTTCTCATCTTATCTCCCAAAATCTCTCAATCTCTCTCTCTCCAAACTGAAAAGTGAAAACCCTGAAGCCGAGAAAATCCTGTAAACTTTCATCTCTGACCTGAGACACAACAGCATTCACCTAAAACAATGGCGATTCTGGCAACCCTACCAGGTGTAAATCTCTTCACTCCCCCTCCTTCAAAACCTCATATCAATGACCCTTCAAAACCTCCTCCCCCTCCCATTCCTATCCCTAAATACCCCAAACCCCTAAAAAAAACCCCTCCCCCAAAATCCCCCAATCCCACCCCCAATCCTGCACTAAAATCCTTCCACTATCGATCCAAATACTACAAACCGGTCCGTGACGGGGTAATCACAACGGAATCCGACGGCCGCTCTGTCATCATTGGAGAATCGGGAGTCTCCTACCTCCTCCCCGGAGCGCCCTTCGAATTCCAATTCAGTTACTCAGAAACCCCTAAGGCAAAGCCATTGGCTATCCGGGAGCCAGCATTCCTTCCATTTGCCCCTCCCTCAATGCCGAGGCCTTGGACTGGTAATCTAACAATTCCTTTCCTTATTTATGTTATTTTTCATTTTATATTCAAGGATTTAGATGTCGCTTTCGAAAAGTTTCGGTTTCGGCCGAAATTATGTAAAAAAAATGGTTATATTTTGGTTTTCATAAAATTTCCATCTAAACTGCCAAACTTCTGCTACAAATTTAAAAAATTTTGGTGGAAATATTTAAAATTTTGGTTGAAATCTTTTAACGATTCATATAAAATCTTGTAAACAAGGGTGAAAACTGAAATTTGGAAATCTCAGTGAAATGTCAGAATATAAATTCCATCATTGCTAGATTGATCTATCCAGTTTGATATGGTTCGATGAAGAGTAAGCCAATAATGGGATTTCTTCGATAAATGGGAAACTTAAGATGCTCTGGGATGGAAATGAGGGAATGTTTACAATACCTGGATTTAGTCAGATACAATTTGAGGGATTTTTTAGGTTCATTGATCAGGGATTGACGGAAGAACTTCATAAGTTTCCAAAAATTGAAGATACTGATCAAGAAATTGAGGAGAAATCCAGTAAAAATCCAATTTTTACATGCGAAATTATGTAAAAAAAGCCGATTATCCGCATTCTTGGATCCAGGCGGTTAGGGTTGTTCATTCGGTTTAAACCGAACCGAAATCACCGAAAATAACCGAACCGAAATATTTCGGTTACTTCGGTTATAACCGAATTATATGAGTGTAAAATTCTGAATTTTAAAATGGAAGTAGATGTGGGGAACATAGGTTGCAGATGACTGATTTGGGTAGGAAATACAGGTTATATAGACTCACTGGAAATAGGGGTGTCATCTTTGTGGTGGTTTCTCTCCACCGGTGCCTTTATGGATGATGGTCTGGACTCACCGGAAACCTGAAGCTTCGTCGGCAGGACTTCCGGCATCCTCGGGTCGGGTGGAAGGCGTGCGAATTGTGGCACCTTCATTGGTTTTCATAAGCAAAACGACCAGATCTACCCCTCCCTTCCTGGTTTTTCATAAGGAGGAGGACAGTGGGACTGTGGGAGATTAGATAAGAAGAGAGAAAGTTTAGATGGGTTTGCATAGAGCATTTAATATCTCTCTGCCATACCTATTCTGGTAATCTTTTCTCTTTCTTGAAAATAGCAACAGGTCACATATCCTTCCTTTATGTCACGTTAGGTCTTTTCCCTTTACTTGTGTTAGGAGGAGTACACCGCCTTAGGGACCAACTAGATAACATTATAGTATTATAATATTATATTATTTTAGGCGTGAAAGCGAAAGGCCAAACAGCCCAAACCAATGAGTTTTGGTATTACTTTTACACTATGTTCGGTTTGTTCGGTTAACCGAATTAATTTGCACTAAAAACCGAACTCGAAACTGATATCCGAAATTTTTATGATCCCATAACCGAAACCGAACCGTTATATATATATATATATTAACCGAACCGAAATAACCGACCGAATTCGGTTCGGTCGGTTATTTCGGTTTAAACCGATTAATGAACAGCCCTACAGGCAGTTCCATCATTACTGTTAATGACGAATGGTACGAGAACACAGAGCGCCGGATCCGCAAAACCTCTTACCATGGCCTGTTGTACTTAGGGATGGGTATTTCTGGAGAGGGGACATGGCCCTACAAGCAAGTGGAATGCATCCTCCAGAAAGTCGCAGCTAAGGTAGATGACGTCTCTTGCATTAGTCACATCGGCAAGGGGGTTCCGGTTATTTCTCACGCATGATCCTTTATAGGATCGACTACTCGAAGATTCAGTTAATCGCAGAGGCGTATATGATATTGAACTCCCTTAGCTCCTTCAACCATTCGGAACTTTCCTCGGTCTTTTCTGATTGGACTGGTGATGAAGTGCTCTAGAGCGTCATCTTTGATATGTCTGTGCGTGCCCTTTCCATGCCTGATTTGACTGCCCCGGCTTTTAATCTTGGCCCGTCATGGTGAGGATTTAGTGGACGTGATTCTTCATAGAGTGGACTGAAAATGGTTGCTTTGTCGATTCTTAATCAGCTGCTGAAATTTTATGATGGCATCCCAACAAAGAACGACTATGCCGGAATACAATATTTGAGGAGGTTGCCTGATGAGAAAGAGTACCTGGAGAGTTTTTTTGAGAAAGCTGGGTGGTGCAAGGAATTTTTCTTTGTTGATAAGAAGCAGCTGATTCAAAAGGATATGGAATTGGGATTCATCTGGCTTATTTTCCGTGAAATCCTTTTACTATCAGTTGCTGCCTGCTTTTGGATCCCCTATCTTTGCTGATGTTTGGAAGTTTCATAGACCCCCATCGGTATCTTTTTTCAGCTGGGCAGTGTGTAATGGGAGGATTCAGACCATTGAGTTTCTAAGAAAAATGGGTATGTGCCTGGTGGACCATTGTTCGCTTTGTTTGGAAGATGGGGAATCAATCGACCATCGTTTTATTCATTGCAAGGTAACAAGGGAGATTTGGGGTCTCATTCTGGACAGGTTTGGTATTTACTGGGTCTTTCCAAAGTCTCTAGCAGAACTATTTTCGAGTTGGGATTTTGTGCCCTGGAAAAAGAAAGGTTAGGTGCTTTGGAGATTATGTTTAATAGCTTTGTGGTGGGTCATTTAGAAGGAAAGAAACTCGAAGGTTTTCGAAGGAGTGGCAAAGTCATCATATTGGTTATATAATAAAATCATCGCCATGGTTATTTATTTGGGGAAGAGCAACCCTCTGTTCACATTCGTATCAGCCTTCGATCTGTGGGAGGCGTGGCGCATTGTGTGCTCTGAAGGTATGAGGAGAGAGAAGAGAAGCCAGAAATGGGAAGCCCCCCTGAAGGTCTTCTTAAATTAAATTTTGATGGGTCCTGCCTGGGTAATCCGGGTCCAGCTGGGGTTGGAGGGCTATGCAGGGATTCCCGAGGGGTGGTATCTTGGGCTTTTGCAGGTCCAATTGGAAGGTCTGACTCATCTGAAGCGGAAGTAAGGGCTGCATATCAGAGGATTAAGCGCCTAAGTGATGATTCTTACAATAGGGTGATTGTGGAAGGAGATTCTTCAAATGTAATTAGTTGGTTATCTGGGAGAGTGGCTCCCCCGTGGAGATTCTTGAGTTACTTTGAGGAAATTTCTGATCTCATTTCAGAGTCGTCTATGGTTTTTAAGCATGTTAGACGCGAAGCAAATGGTGAGGCGGATTCTCTCGCTAGATCTAGAGTTCATAAAGAGGGGTTGGAGTGGTTAGATTTCCTTCCCCCGTGAGAAGTTTGCTCTGTATTTTTCATTGTATTTTGTTGTCTTTTATGCTTTTCCTCTTTGTATTTCTGGTGGACCATCTCGGTTCCCTTTCTCAATATATTGACATTTCAAAAAAAAAAGAAAAGAAGCAGCTGATTCATGATGTTAGTGAGGCGCTATATGCGTCGAAGATATCTGTGAATGCACAGAGTTTGAACCTTCCGAGGAAAAAGAGCATTTAGAAAATATGGAACATCAATTTAGCTGAACTTGCAAGGATTTGGAAGAGCCATATCAGTTCCAAATTCTCATAGCTCCATCATCAAGATTCATATTAACCATAAAAAATGAATCTTCATCAAACTTCTATTTAATAATATATCAAGATTCATATTAGCAAAGGTACTACACACTCAATTGCTCCCATAAGAACTCATATGTAGAGATTCAACCTGTCAGAATCACCTTTAGACAACCGGCATCACCTTTAAACACAAGAGGTAATGCTTAAGAAAATAAAAGGAAAATATGTGAGAGCTTGAGAGCTCCCATAGTAAATTACTTAAGATAATGCTCATGTGACCCTCTATAAATCTGTCATCTTGTTTCTTCATTTAACATCAGCAACTATAAAATGCATTAGAACCCAACAAAGAGAAACTATCCATATTGGATAATCCAAAAGACAAAATGCAGTAAACCAGCACAAAGAGTTACAATTGGGGAATATTGTGACAGATCACTATTTAGGAAAAGCAGGAAAAAACAGAGAAGAGAAATCCGGATACTTACTCTAGATGCCTATAAGCATTGAAGTATGTAAGGCTGGTGGACATCGCTAGAGTATTTATCCCAGACCTCTTCGCCCAATGAACCACTCTCTCTAGTGAAGCATAACTCTCCACCATCCCCCTCACAAGGTCTGGATCAAGAAACAGATTTACGAGCTCCGGATTGCGGTCGTATGCAGTCTTAAACTCTTAATCATGTCCAAGAATTTGGAACTGATATGGCCTTTCCAAATTCTTGCGAGTTGAGTTAAATTGATGTTCCGTTCTTTCTCAATGCTCTTTTCCTTCAAAAGGTTCAAACCCTGCGCATACATAGATATCTTCGACGCATATAACGTCTGCCTAACATCATGAATCAGCTGCTTCTTATCAATAAAGAAAAATTCCTTGCGCCAGCCAGCTTTCTCGAAAAAACTCTCCAAGTACTCTTTCTTGTGAGGTAACCTCCCCAAATATTGTATTCCGGCAGAGTCGTTCATTGTTGGGATGTCATCATAAAATTTCAGTAGCTAATTAAGAATCGACAAATCAGCCCTTTTCAGTCCACTCGTATGAAGAATCCTATCCACTAAATCCTCACCGTTTCCCGGGCCAAGATTAAAAGCCTGGGAGCAGTCAAATCAGGCATTGAAAGGGCATTCACAGACATATCAAAGACGAAGCTCTGGAGCACTTCATCACTAGTCCAATTAGAAAAGATCAAGGAAAAGTTTGAATGGTTGAAGGAGCCAAGAGATTTCAGTATTATATACGCCTTTGTGATTAACTTAATCTCTGAGTAGTCGATCCCATGAAGGATCATGCGTGAGAAATTATCGGAACCCCCTTGTCAATGTGACTGACGCAGGGGATGTCATCTACCTTAGCTGCTACTTTATGGAGGATGCATTCCACTTGATTGTAGGCCTGGAAAGAGCCGCCGGGCATGAGGGTGAGGCCCCCGTAGCGGGCCACGTCCCCTCTCGGGAAATGCCCATCCCTAAGTACAACAGGCCACAGTCAGAGGTTTCACGAATCAAGCGCTCTGTATTCTCATACCATTCATCATTAACATCAATGAATCAAGCGCTCTGTATTCTCATACCATTCATCATTAACATCAATGATGGAATCGCCTGGATCCAAGAATGTGGATAATGTAGCTATCATCTCGTCAACCACTTTATCCAAGAATGTCGATAATGTAGCTAAAAAAAATCCGGTAAAAATCTGATTTCATATTATTATATTCAAGGATTTAAATTTCGGTTTCGAAGGCCGAAATTATGTAAAAAAAAAAAGAAAATATTTCAGTTTTCATAAAATTTCCATCTAAATTTCTAAAATTCTAAAATTTTGCTGGAATTTTCGGAAATTTTGCTGGAAATTTTTAAAATTTCGACTGCAAGCTTTAACATTTCATAGAAAATTTTGTAAATAAGGGTGAAAAATCCGTAACATTTCAGAATTTCAGTGAAATTTTGGTGAAATCCGGTAAAAATCTTCATTGTGAATCTAAATTTTTCGGTCGAAATTTAAAACTATGATTATATTAGGTTCCTTAATTTCTTTTTCCTATTTTGCTGATTTATGTTCCCTGTTTTGTTTTCCCCAATTTCTATATAATGTAGATGTAGTTTGTCTATTCGGTAAGGAATAATCATATTTAGGGCAATTAGCACCTTGGAGGCCGAGCTTCCTTAATTAACTCATTGTCTTTTTCCTTCTTTCCCTCATTCTATCAAATCTTCTTCTTCATTTTTTTGTTCTGATAGAACTGTTCTATCAGGTAAGGCTCCATTAAAGAAGAAAAAGAAGAATATTCCATTGTTTGATTCTTTTAATCCGCCCCCACCCGGGACGAAGGGGGTGAAGCGGGTAGAAATGCCGGGACCTTTTCCTGTAGGGCGGTATCCTAAAGAAGGGAAGACGAGGGAGGAGATCCTCGGTGAGCCGCTCACGAGAGCGGAGGTCCGGTTGCTGGTTCAGCCTTGCTTGTCTCGTAACCGTCAGGTGAATCTTGGTAAGGGTTTTGGAGTTCCTTTTTTTTTTTTTTTTTTTGTTATTGTTTTGCAGTCTTTTAAATTTCTCCATAACTGCGGTAGCTTAGCTATCATTGTTGGTACTAAGATATGACAACAATGACTCAACCCGTTGCTTAATTTTTATCTTTATGCGTACACTTCTCTTTTTTCCATATGCATATAATTCTTAAATCCAAGATTATGTTATTCATACTCTGTTTTCACTCCTACATGTAATTTCTTATGTTGCCGCTATTGCTTTAAGATAATGCATACCATTATTTCGCGTATATAGTTCGTTTTCTCTAGAGGGTTGCCTTCAAATTCCATGCAAATGTGTAGGAAGGGATGGATTAACCCACAACATGTTGGAGTTGGTACATGCACATTGGAAGCGGCAACGTGTTTGCAAGGTTCGATGCAGAGGTGTTCCAACTGTTGATATGGACAATGTCTGCCATCATCTTGAGGTTGTTATTTTGTAAGACATTTGTTCTTTTTCATGTAATGCTTCAATCTCCTTAGGAAGTTAACGATTTTATAGTTATCAAAATAGTCATATCTGCTTGTTATTACTAGGTAATGATATAGCGGTCAATGATATGTCTACTCAAAACATCCCCCATTTCTTATCTTTAAGATATTACTTGTCATTGATTGTCCAGAGCTATATTGCATGGATTCTTTGCCCCCCTCTGCCGAATCCTTGTCGACACGTCTCCACATCCGAATCGGACATGGATTCAAGTGGGACACACCTGGATTCTTGTCGTAGCCGTGTCCCACATGAATCCTGTTTTTTTCGGGCGAATCCTATTCATCGTTGTCTCTTTTGAAATGTGAATCCTATATATTTTCCATTTATTTTCTTCTTAACTTTTTTTTAGATGAAAGCACAACCCGTACTCTTTTAATAAAAACCCTAGCGCCTCGACCCTATATATATATATATATATATATATATATATATGAGGAAAAGGAGTGTGCGGTCGAGCGCACCTAAGCTTAGGTGCGGTCGAGGGTCCAAACACATGGGTCCCACATTTTTTGAAAATTTTATTTTCTTTAAAAATGACCGAATCCGAATCCTACTTTTGGGGGTTTGCCGAATCCGACACCTCGAATCCATGTTGGATCGCGACACGCGAATCCGAATCCATGCAATACTAGTCCAGAGTAATCTCTTTTGATGAGGTTATACTGGTCTCTAGTTCATAAAAAATTCGTATGCTAAAAGGGATCTTCTCATTGTAAGCCAAGAAATTGTTTCTCAAGTTGCCATGCCAAATGATTTTTGCTTATTACTAAATTAAATGTTTCATAATTGTTTTAAAAAAGAAAAGAAAATGTTTTCTAAACGTTTTTAAGAACGAGAAAAACACATGTTTACCTTGTCTACTCAAAGAAGTAGATTTGAGTACGAGTGCTTTGTATTAGGTATCCTCAAAAATGAAATTTGTGGGCAATTGTGGTTCATTTATATGTTTAGCATAAAAATTTTCCTGATCGATAAAAAGGACAAGAAGCCGATCAAGAACTAAGCCCAAGCAAAAACAAAAAATTCAACAATCCCTTAGGGAGGAAGGTGATCAAGCACCTCCAAAACTGTTCTCTCCTCCCCAGAACATGACATTTGTTCCTCCTCACTATTACCAGAGCGCAAGACATACTGAAAAGATGTGCATGCCCCTCTGCAGAGTCCAAAACTTCATTAGTGGCATCCGTGAATCTCCACATGAACCCTTTCCCATCAGCCACTGAATAGTGTTGCGTGGATACCCTTCCACCATTAAGAAGTCTAGAATGTAAAGGTCCACAAGGCAGATCCAACTCAAAAGCTCCTGGACTTCTGCCTCAAGTCCTTCACACCAATCAGGCCAAAAAAAAAAACCCACTTTAAATCGGATTCTATAAGGTACAGAACGAGAGATGAAGAAGGGAAATGAACTTTAGCAAGAATGAATGGATCAAAGTGATAGAATTTCGATATATCTATTACAAGAAAGAGCACGCAAGGCTTGACTTGGGTCAAAGTTAAAAAAAAGTTTGGGGGAACGGTAGAGAAGCTCTCATTTTACAACCTCAAATTTTCTGATTTGGGTGAAAGTTTAAAAAAAAAAGAGCAAGGAACGGCTGCTTGCAAATCTTCTGATTTTATGCCCATCAGTTTGTAGAAAATAACAAAAGCACCATTCCAGTCACTCCTGAGAGAGAGAGAGAGAGAGAGAGGAGAGGAGAGGTACTAACTATATTAGGGTGACTAAGTTAGGGTTGGAATTATCATAACCTTAATTTAATTAAATTTATTTTCTTCTTGATGATAATAAGCAGTGTTATCTCCAATTCGAGGTTAATTTTCTTTGGCTTTACGAAACACTGTACAGTTTTCTTGTACTTGGAACTGTACTTGATGTCGGATAATGTGTAAATGTCCTTTTTTCGTTCCTTCTAATGCATGGAGCCCTAGGTGGGGTATATCTTTACCTGTTGTTCCACTGCTATATATTTACTGCAGCATTCATCAAGTGATCTATTTGAGTCAGTCGACCTTTCCACAGCTTTGTTTTTAGTACCATAGTTCTTGGATACATTGTCTCTATAAAATTACCGTAACACATTTATTTACAAAAACTTTTAAAGCTCATGCTTGGATTCTTTCCAAAAGGGTTTTTGGCTATCTCTACACTATCATAAAATACCTTCTTTCTTTCTTTCTTTTTTTTGAAAATGATAACCATTAATATTAATAAAGACCGAGATGGTCAAAGTTCAAAGAAGAATATGAATTATGAATACAACATCACTCCAAGCTAAAAAGAGATAGAATCATGGCGGAAGTGAATCAAAAAGTGCTAGAGATTGTCTCAATACTCCCTCTCTAGCTAAACCATCCATTATCTGATTAGCAGAGCGGCGAGCGTGATCGAAAACAACCTCTGTTGATCTCGTCCAATCATTCATTTCATCAAACCGCCTATCAAATCTCCAAGGTGGTTTTTGAGGCCCCTTTAGCCATCAAATTACATTCATAGAATCTCCTTCTGCCATGACTTTTTTTTGGTGATTTTTCATTATCAACTCCAAACCTTGATGACCTGCACGAACCTCTGCTTCTAAAGCATCCGCCACCCCAATAGGCCCAGCATAGGCCCATAAGATTTCCCCAGTTGCATTTCTAAGGACGCACCTCGCACCTGCTCCTGAATGAGTCAATCGACCTTTCATCTCTATAAAATACCTTCTTTCTGTTGTCTCAAAGGTTTCCCAGATCTTTTACATTTTCCCTAATCCCTTTTATATCCTTGCTTGGATTCAGCTGTGTGCTTTATAATGAATTTACATTGTTGATTATTATTGAAACCATATGATACATTCATTTATGTAATTGCTCACTAATGTAATTGTAAAAGTGTAAAACTCATGATGGACTTTTGTTTGCTTTTGATCAATCATTCTTAGGCTCATTAATGGAATTGTAAAACTCAATATGGACTTTTGTTTACTTGTGATCAATCATTTTTAAATTCATAATGCCAGGATAAAACTGGGGGGAAGATCATCCATCGAGTTGGTGGCGTTGTTTATCTTTTCCGTGGCCGAAACTATAATGCTCGTAGTCGTCCGCAGTACCCAACAATGCTGTGGAAGCCAGCTGCTCCTGTTTATCCAAAACTTATCCAGGAAGCTCCTGAAGGATTAACAAAAATAGAAGCTGATAACTTAAGAAGGAAAGGAGAGAAGCTACTGGCAATTTGTAAGCTAGGTAAAGATATGTGACTTCCTATCTGTCTCTAGATGTCTGGTGCATGTGATATGTCATTATATCATGAGGTCTTTTTTTTAAACTGTAATCAAATTAGTGAAAATGAAAAGTTGATAATGTATTTGAATAATAGTTTTGCTTTACTTTTATGGATTTTAGGATAAGAGGGCTGGATTTGTGCAAAGTTAATTAGGTTCCCATTTTTTTACATATGCTGAAGAAAGCATATGAACTGCATGAATAAATGCATCCATTAGAATCGTTTAGTTGGAACTTTGCAATTTGTGCCCATGCTGTTTTTTGATAGTCTGGTATTTATGATGGATTTCGATGGTGATGGAAAGGGAAAAATCATGTAATGAGGGGCATTATTATCATTTTTCATTCTTTTATTATTGATAAAGAGAGGCTCAATGGGGATTGACGTAATTCCTTGTCTCTCCTTTATCGACACCCTCTTCTTCTCCACCTTTTCCTCCTTTCTTCTCTTTCCTCCTTTCTCATGTTAATGTTAAAAAAAGATGATATATCTTTTTTCCGTGTCCATGCTTGGACCATTATTCCAAATCAGAGCTGAATACTCAATTATATCTTCTGAGGCATGGATCTAAAATGCTAAATGTGGACTCACTAGAGGGTTCAATGTACACTTTATGGAGATCATTGTGTACCAGATGATAGTAAAACTATTTGCCCTTGTTATGGTTCATGTCTGTGCCTATCTATTAACAGAAACATGTCTAGATTCAAACCAGATGCATGTAGGTTATGGGACTTTTCCTTTTTAAAATTTGTAGCACCTAGGCTAGTTAATAATGCAATTTTTTCACTTCTTATACTGTGGTGAGCATGTATTTCCTCTGGCACTTGTAAACTTATAATTTGGGGGACATATTCCTGGTTTCAGGAGATGGTATTTATATTTCTAGATGTGCCGAGTTTGTCCTGTTCTTCTCATTTTTGACTTCCTATTATTACTGAAACTTTTCTTTCCATGCAGCAAAAAATGGAATATACATTAACCTTGTGAAGGATGTGAGGGATGCTTTTGAAGGAAGCCCTTTGGTGAAGATTAACTGCCAAGGGTTGGAGCCGAGTGATTACAAAAAGATTGGTGCTAAGCTTAAGGTTTGGTGAGCTTTAGTTAGCCTCTCACTTTTATCATATATAGAAAGCTACTATTTTATGCATCTAGGTTTTCTACCAAATAGCATGTGAAATGTACTAGTTTTTAAGACATTTATTCATTATTTACTTTCCATTCGTGTATTTAACATTTTTACAAATGAATAATAGTGTGAGGTGGGGGAGGAATAGGAGCACCAAAAAGTTTCCTTATGAAATGTTAATAAAGAATTTAAAGTGGGCAATAATTAATAAAATATAAGACTAGTTCATTTATCGGTTATACATATGGAAACCTACAATATCTATGTTTTTTAAATAGAAAAAACTGCATATAAGCAAAAAAAATCAATGGAGTTAAAACTTAAAAGTGGTTTTAATGGGAGCATGATTGCAATAGTTGGTGGTAGGAGCAAGAGAAGTTGTGGAAGCAGCAATATGAGCGAGAACGGTAGCCACACCATTATGTAGCAACTTCCTGCGACTGTAGTTGCGAATTTATTGAAGTGAGTGGGGGGTTTGACCTTTTCCTTGAAGAACTCCCAACAAGTTATGAGCAATGTTTCATGTTTCTGAATTCGTTTCGGTCGTGACAAAAATGGAAACCTGTCAGTTTTTGGTGGAAATTTTGGTGAAAATCATATAAATTTTTAAAAATGTATAGAAACATACAAATAAACAATAAAAAACCATCACATCAGCACAAAAAAAAAAAAAAAAAAAAACCCCACCCATATCGGTTTAAGAACATCAATATGCAAAGGGAAACAGACACCAATACGATACAATGACCATGATATAGGAAGGAGTGTTTGTTTAGGTTTTAGGTTTGTGAAGAGAGAGGGTCAGGAGATATCAATAAATATTAATGAAAGAAGAGTTAATTAAGTGTTAAAAGAAGAAATCCTATATCTCTTCTTCTTCCATGCAAAAACCATAACCTCTTTGTTCACCTTTTAATATCTCTTGTTTCCTCTCCCTCTCTCTTCTACTCCCTGCACAAATCCATGAAAACCGACCTTTTCATTTACCAACCACATCTGATCTTCACCTCTCTGTGGACCTTCCACAACTCCTTTTACCTCTTCCCATCCCTTCCGTTCCATCCTTTTATCTTTCTATTTCCCCTCCCATTGCATTTCCTGCATTTTCCTTTCAGTTATTTTTTAATTTTGAATATCCCCTGCAAAGGAACATTGCTCACTTTGTTTATTGCTGGTTCACAGGAATTGGTTCCTTGTGTTCTGCTCTCATTTGAACAGGAACAGATATTGATGTGGAGAGGTAAAGATTGGAAATCCATGTATGTTGAAACTCTCCCTCCAGTTTCAGACATTTTCCCCTCCAACAATGTCGTTTCATCAGGTTCGGATGGGTTCATATATCTACTATGTCAGTATCGTTGGGGATCAATATTCTGGACCAGTTTTGCAGTAAAGCTAACATTTAGATCCTGAATTTACAGATTTCAGCAAAGCAGAAGCTTCAGCAACTGATGATTTAATATCTCAATCCTCAGATGACATCACGCAAAGAGTAAATTTAGGTGAGGACTAGTGGGCATCCCAAGTCCAGGCACTTTACAATTCTGGCTAAATTCTATTTATAGTGCTTCTCTAAAATAGGAAAAGGATATGGTAGTGCATACATGCCTAACGCTATCATAACCATCCTGTAATCCTACTTATTTTTAGCATCCCGTGATGTGTACTTCAGAATTCCCATCTGATCCAAGAACTTCACTGCGACTTTCAACATACTGATAGCACTAGCCCTTAAACTTATAGGAATCAAAATAAAACCTTACATCTAGAAGGTTACAAATGGCTATTAACCATAGCATGGGAGACTACAGATGACATCACGCAAAGAGTAAACTTGTAAACTTCTGGGTGTTTATTTTGTTTTACTACCTGATACTTGTTGAGGTCCAATGTATCATGCCGGACACTGTCCCCTATGATACTCCTACCTAATACTTCATGCCGTTATGCGTATTTACATTGGTCACAATAAATATTATGTTTCCCACGTAACTATGCTTATTGCTTGTTATTGTTGAATATTTGGAATCGTAATTTTGAGTATGTGGGTCTTATAAAGTGTGGGTTTAAATTTAGGAAATGATAAATTCACCCCATTTCCTTACATGGGACAGCCAGCTCCAGTGTACGTGGCAATCAGGACCGTTGAATACTTCCCATGTGAAGTACATCTGCCCCTCTGCAGTCGTAGATACACTGGAGCTGTATTTCCCAGGTAAAAAAAAGGGCGGAGGCGGAAATATCACTTCTGTTAACTTTATCTTCCAAGTTAAATCTAGCCAGGTTTTATGGTACTGTATTTATGCGTATCTTGTATCTTATCTCATGATATCGAATACATGTATCCATTTCCAGAGTGCTACATTTTAAGGTGCTTGCCTTTATTTCTGCATCCTTGTATGTATTCTGGATATCGTAGGTTTGATTTCTTTCCTTCTTTCTTTTTGGAAGATAACGATTTTATTGATACTGTAAATTCTATTACATCAAGGGGACAGGATGTCCCACTGGAGTAGCAGCCTTGAAATTCCCATAAATACAAGATAACCAATCTCATAGGTTTCATTTCTTTCTAATCTTCGATTGTTTTCTTTGCCATGTCACTGCATAGTATTGTAGCATCCATCCTAGAAACTCTTAAAACAGCTTTTTTGCAGCTCTGATGCTCCATTCTCATTTATATCAACTTGCAGGCCAATCTGACAACACCAATGTTAGGCCACTCACAAAAACAACAATCTCTAGCCCAAGAATTATGTCATTATGGAAGCGTGCGCTAGATTCTAGTAAAGCATTGCTGCTGGATGAGACTGATCTTGGTCCCGATGCTCTTCTAGAGAAGGTCGAGGAGTTCGAAGGTAGATCACAGGCCAATGAACATTCGTATCCCGCTTTGATTTTGCCGAGTGGGGCTGGTTCCAATATTTCAAAAACCGATTATAGAGAAGATGAATCTGTTATCAGAAGTGAGGACAGTGACGATGAACATGGCGACTATGGTGATGACGAAGATGACTATGCCAGTGATTCTTTTGATGAGTTGGAATCTTCAGCCCCGCTAGGTTCACTGCCAGTGGACTCACTCGTGAATCGACTCAATTGGGAATGAATTGCCTGTAAATTTCTGATCACTTGCTCGCGGAATCCTCAGGTTCATGCTATTTTAACTGATGGAAGAGGGATGGGGATTCATGCTGATAAATCATCAGCAATGACTTGTCAGATCCATTCACTGATATAGCCATAACTTACTTGGAGCATGTTATCTACTGAATAAGGAAAAGAGAACTGTAAAAGTGTGTGTACATGGAAGAAGAACTGTGCTCTCTGGACATTCATTCTTGTATTGAATTATGGTGGCATATGTTGCATTATTATGGGTAGAGTCTTGGAATTCAACACGTGACTGTCATATTCCTCAAACCTCAAAAAGGACTGGTTTCGTCAAAATATTTTAATAGTATAAAATTTTAACTTTAAATTTAAATTTGGGCAATGATATTTTCACACCCTGCAGTATTCATTAGCTAACCCCAACTAGTTTGGGACAAAGGCTTATGGTTGAGTTGAGTAAGTCCTATTAGAATGAGTAAAACTCAAAACATGCATTAACCGTAAAGCTTTAGATAGGGGGCGAGCCTTGGTACAACACAGGTATTTCCCCATTTATAAGAATCCATATAACATGGAAGGTTGCATTCTTTCACCTTTGAGGGTTTGAACATAAACTGCAGCAAATATTGGCTAAATTATTTATTGCTAATTTTAGAGAGATTATATGGTATGCGAGCATACCTTACCAGGGAGCAAGAATACAAGTGGGAACCACCTGCTGGACATAAAGAGTGTCAATATCATTCCCTTATTATAAATAATCAACAACAGCATAGTACACTGCCTCTCACTCCCTTATCACCACACCAAATTCATTCAATAGGCTCCACATTTCTCCTTTTCCTTCTTCCAAGAGGACCAACAATCTCAAATCTTCATTTTAACATGGACAAGCAGAAAGAAAAAAAAAACAACAAAATTGAACCATGTGAAAGATAGTAATACAGCCGAGTGGCTATTATTATCATTGGCAGATTAAATGGAAAAGATATGTTTGACATTGTAATTTTAGGCAGAGGGCTTCTCCCACTTGAGTGCCTTCACTACCTCCCATGTAAAGTCAGGGTGCAGATTCCTTAAGACAACCAATTGTCAGCCCTAAACCTATTATTGGACTCAAGTGTAGATGTAATTTTGAGTCCAATTATAGGTTTAGCCTCACAGTCTCTTATCATAAATAGGACTAACCCTAAATCTCTTGCATCATGCAATCCTAATATACACTTTCCAAACCTCCATTCTATCCAAGGTGGGTAATTACAAATGAATGATTTGGATGATTGAGCATGTTATTTTTAGAAATTACAGACGTTGGACACCTTGTAATTCCTCTTTTTTTAATGCCTTTGTAGTTTAAGGGGTTATAGGAGACAACGTAAATTATGTTGGCTTTTTTAGCCCCATGAATGATTAAACTACATTAAGCTTTGTTATACATGTGGTGATTAGGCCTTTCTTGCTTCTCCATTCATTGAAAATTCAAGGTGATGGAAAAAAAAAACCTAATTGTGGTTGTTTTTTTCCATCACCTTGAATTTTTACACCTCATGTTTTAATGGGGTAGGATTTTTTTTTATTTTTTATTTTTTTTTACATCTATGTATAGCATTGGCCAAAAATGCTAGTATATATATAAAAATGGTGAAATTATATGGTGCCCGATCAGGCATGCTCTAGTAAAAGAGTGCTGCCATTGATATTTGATCCAACAGCAGCCCCTTTGAAAGATGAAAAAGGGGGCTGCTATTGGATCAAATATCACGGGTGGCACCTTTTTCAAGAGCATGCCCGATCGGGCACTATATAAAAACTCATACAAATGATATCCCACCCCTTGATTCAAACCATGCAGACGCGGGCATTTTGGTCTTTTTACAAGGTAATTTTTACCTAAAGACATCTTGAATAAGTGAATAAACTTACAACGTGTGTGTTTTGGTCACAAATTGATGGCATGACCTGATCTCCATAATTGACTCAAATATGATGGTTGCTTGTCAATGGTCAAACTAGAAGCCTCTTTTTGCAAATAAAGCATAGTGAAAGACTTCTTTTGCAAAAACCCCTATTTTTTATGAGCAAATGAGAAAAATGAGGTTTCACGTATCAATTGCGGGTTTTCATAACCAAGGTTTTAAATTTCGGTTTCGGTAACAATTTCGGACCCCCCGAAATCCAAAATTCGGTATTTATTAAAAAATAATATTTAATTAATTTCGTCCGAAATTTTGTAATATTTCTTTTCTTTTTTTTAAATATACATTTTCATGAAATTTCGGCCGAAATTTAATTTGTATTTCGCTAAATTTGAAATTTCGGCGAATTTCAGTTTCAGTGCTGACCGAAATCTGAAATTTCGGATTTCGGCCGAAATTTAAAACCTGTTCATAACTGTCAAGTCCCGTGTGCGCCGTACCGCCCTGATATTTGACCTATCATAAACCAATATAATATAATCTATTAATCTAACCTCATCGATTGTTAAAATACAAAAACTAATTTAAATCTTACTTTAATATGTCATCTGATCGTGAATCAATTGGCTCGATCTTCCGCTACCTTCCTCGGCTGATCTGAGTTTCAATGGAATTTGACATCCTTTTGATCGTTGGATGATAAGCTGAAAGGTGCACATATTGAAAGGGTATTTCTAGTAATTTCACTCTTAATTCACTTTTTCAATCTAGACCGTTAATCTACACATGATCAATGTTAGCCCAGATCAGGTTCATGAAGAGGTTCGATTAGTGATCAATTCACTAATGCTATCATCAAGAAGTAAGAAAATAAATGGAAATAATAGCAATGAATATCTCTAACCAACGGTACAAAGACAACACTGCGGTTAATGTAACATCGATTGTAAAACCATACAAAAGATGAGGAGTGAAGTGGCTAAAAATCAGGAAACAAGAAACAGGAAACTAGTGTCTCCAAGTGGTAGAAGAGGGTATTTATTTTCATGATAAATCGGTGTCTGCAAGTGGAGATGAGGGTGAAGTGGCTAGAAAAATTGGAAACAAAAACCAGGAAACTAGTGTGTCCTGTGATGAGTGGCGGCAAAAGAGCCGGGAACAGCCGATCGGATTTTGAGTAGAGCTTTTTGTTTCTGAATTTTTAGTCACTAATACCACTTGGAGACACTAGTTTCTTGTATTGTGTTTCCTAATTTTTAGCCACTTCACTCTTCATCTCCACACTGATTTGTCATGAAAAACAATTCATGGTCGCCGAACTAGTGTTCATTCAATAGATAGATAGACCGTTAATCATTTCAGCACTTGATCATCTGAATGTGATTTCCTTTCATAATGGGATAAAATCCATGTGAGTAGCATCGTGATCCTCTACAAGATCAACGGTCTTGATCCCACATACACTCCCCCTAACCAACCCATTATAGAACCCAAAATTGCCTTTTAGCACCGATTGTAAAAGTGACTTTCTCACAGGCCTTCCCTTTCAACTGTTCAAGCGTTAATAAAGAGTGTCTAGACCAGCAATCAGTGGGTCCACCTTTAGCCACGTCTAAGGCTCTAACCCAAAGTTGTTAGAGTCTTCTCTCTTCAACACACCTTAGCCTACTTATGAACGGCCCAGATCGACGATCAGGCTCAACCCCACCTCCACATCTTATATTTACACCATAGTATGGTATAATCCAGTTGTCCCCGTACCTGATAAAAGCTCTCCCAAAACTTAAGAAAAATCCATCTATCAAAGAAGAAAGAGAGAGAAAGAGAATGAGTGGGGCGGTCACATACGTTGCACGAAGAGCAGCTCAGAAGGAGCGAGTGAGAATCCTTTACCGAAGAGCCCTCAAGGATACTCTCAATTGGGCCGTACATCGTCATCTCTTCTACGAAGATGTATGTATTTAGTTTACACATACACAAATGTGGTAAAAAAAAACCCTCTATTTCCTTTGATTTCCTCACATCTGAGAATGTATGATTCACCATGCTAAGTGTTTAGGGTTGCCACTTCAGAAGAAGTATCTTTGGGGTGAACACCCAAATTAGAATTTGGGTCTTTTTGGATTGCAAGTCACAAATTGACCCCGAATTGCAAACTGGATCCCAAGGCCATGTTTGGATTGCAAGAAAAAAAATTCTGATGGAAAAAAAATCTTGGAATTTATGTTTATTTACAAGATATAGAGGGAAATGATATGATTAGGGTATGTTTGGGTGTATACCCAAATTGGTAATTGGGTCTTTTTAAATTGGAAGTCCCAAATTGACCCCAATTGCAATCTGGGTTTCCACCCTAAGGGATCCTAAGGCTATGTTTGGATTGCAAGAAAAAAAATTCTGATGGAAAATTCTTTCTTAGAAATTCTTTTCCTTTACAAGATATAGAGGGAAATGATATGATTATGGTTAACTTGGTGGGATATTATCATAAAGTCATAAAGTGAAGGTCTCTCAAAATAAAAAATTATACAGGGTTTGTTCTAACTATCTTTGTTAGTGTGCAAAAAGTAGTAAATTTTAGAAATATTTTTCTTTCCGTACTTTTGCAAAAAATTCTTTCAATCCAAACATGGCCCTAAGGCTGCTTTTTCTTTTCATGCATTGGGTCTGGAATAATTCACCATTTCAACCAAAAAAAATAAAAATCCTCAGTGAACATTTCCTGTTTCTCCAATCATGTGGTTGAAAAGGTCCTCTTTGATTTTCATTTCCGTTTTCAGGCGTCGAACCTAAGGGAAAGATTTGAGGCCAACAAGCATGTGGTAAGTTTTCTATTATTTGGGGGAGCAGATTACCTTTGAACTGCTGAAATTATCTGTTTCATATGGGTTTGATGCTAATCTTGCTTTGTTGAGCTCATGTGAAAATTTTATTTTCTGATATGCTTGATGAATATATAATGTATAACAATCATATAAATAAGATCAGTCTTTTTCCTCAACAATTCTCATTCCGGGTCCGATCGACTTGGAAAGAGGTATATGTAATAGTCACTGGTGGTGCTCCTAGATAGTGATCAAGCATTTCACTTAGGGTCTGTTTGGATGCATGGCATAGACCCAGAGAGTAGTGGAATAAGAAGTCAACAGGCAGGAGGCAAGCATGCAATAATTACTCGGAAAGTAGGGAAATAAGTTGTGTGTGTGTGTGTGTGTGTGTGTGAGAGAGAGAGAGAGAGGGCAATAATTTCAGTGGTTTGATAGTTAATATTCTGAATAACTTTCATAAAAAGTTAACAATTGCTGGCTTTTTTTCCTGCTTTAATGAACCTTATTGCTATGGTGAGGCACGAATATCTCCTAACATAGATTGCATTTACTCTTTCAGCATTTTGCATTGTATAGAAAAAACCCCATTGTAATTTGTGAGATTTCCAAGGTCTAATATCATACTATACTTGTCCTTGAATACACTATTTACAGGTTGTGCTTATCACCTTGTATTTTAGTTGATTTCATATAGGTAAGAAATCGTTTTTCTTACTGTATGTGAATGAGTCGCTGTAGTCACTGAGTCACTATTACTTGGTGTTTTCAGTTACTTCCCAACAAGTTATCTCCAAGTAATGCAATGCTTTCTTGTTAATGAAACCTGGCTATTGAATGTGGTTTTACTACTTATGACAAAGAATACTATTTCTGTTTTTTCTGTTGAAGGAAGCATTGAACAAAGATATATCCTTGTCGTCCCCCCATCTGATTTCTTGGATTATCTCTTTTGGTGACTTTCTAGGAAGATCTCGACACTATTGATAGGCTGATTGACGATGCTGAAGCAACTTATAATAACTTTCGGCACCCCGATCCTTACATTGGTAAGTTCAGAATGGGATGGTATATGTTCACGTTTTAGTGCTTCGTTCTTGTTGATATTGAATTGGGAAGCTACATGTTCATGTTTTTGTGCTTTGTTCTTGTTGATATTGTTATTTTGATTATTTGTTTCTCTCCCCCAATTTTCAGAATACTTTCTCTTCAAATTTAATTTTGTTTCTTGCACCATGTGTTTAAATATTAAAATTATGTCCTCTTTCATAAACTTGCAATTTCCTTTTAATTCTGAATATTCTTGAAGACGTTTTCATTTTAAGCATTTGCTTCTGACAGCTCCTAGTTTTTATCCATGTTGTACATATTTCCTTAGACCAGTTCAAGACAAGATTGAAAACTGGAGAATAATGGGGTGAGTCTCTAAACGCGACAGAGAGCAGACTTACGGTCTTACACCTAAATTTGCCATTGAAGGCTACGCTAGGAAAGAGCTTATATGGTTGGACCTTTTCCTCTTGGCGGATATATTGCCAAACAAATAGAATAATGTAACTTACCCCATCTCCTAATAGTTTGTGGCTAACCACTATATAAAAGGGATTTTCCCTGAACAACCAAGTAGTATTCAATTCAATGAATAAAGTTCAATCCAAAGCATACCCAAGAAACTTGAACAGTCAATAACATAGCCACCTTGCCTCAATCACTTCCATTCTGCATGTCAGCACAACAAAAGTGAAGATCATATGGCCCTCCTAATTAAAGACAACTCTCTGGAAGACTGGAACTGGCCGGCGCCAGAGTGACTTTACTACTCCAGTGAAATAAAGTTTTAGTCAAACCTTGGTTAGGGCCTTCTAAAAACCTCTATCAAAGGAGATATTTCTAGCCTATGCTTTTAAAACGCATGACAGCAAACCATGATGAGCCGAAAATATAGTTTTACGACATCTCTGGGTCTAGAGAAACGAATAAATATAAATTCGAAAACAAGAATTACAAAAAAGCAGTAGCTGAAAAGCATGTGAGGGAGGGAGGGAGGGAGGTGCGCACCCATACTTACTTTTTATTGATATTAGATCAAAGCATCATTTTATGATTTATGGCTTTGGGTTGGGAAATGATATCTGGACTTCCTTGTTTTGATAATGTAAAACAAGGAGAGGAGTGCCATTATTAAAACAAGGGAATGCGGAAATGAGTTTCCTTTGGATGCGTTCGGCTCTTATTCTTATATATGGATCGATATTTTGGTAGTTCTTTAGCCATTACTTTTCGAGAAGACATGGATATTGTTGTTAACAACATAACGTCAGTCATTTATTAGGACAACTAAATCGATCAAGCAAAGTTCATATTGACATAACATGAAAAAACCTCATTGTTGGCTCTTCGCGTCTCGTCACTCGTGGGCCTGAAAAGGACTCTAATTTATGTAGTTTCTGTGATGCACTTTTAGCTTATCGATAGAAACAAATTGGATTATTTGTAAACGCACACTAATTCATATAATTTAATAACATTTTTATTCTACATCACACACTAATTTTTTTAGCCCAGCCTAGTCTGAAAATTCTTAGTTCCCATGAATTTAATTAATTTCATCTAGGAAAAGCTTGATTCAGAGGGAAAAGGAGAAAATGAAACGTAAAAAGGAACAGAGAAAGGAGAAACAAACCCCAAGGCTCTGTTTGGTTGCTCGGAAAATCCAAAAATCCGTTGATAGTGACAGATTTTCAGCCTAAATTCCACTTTTTCTAGATTTTCCTGGCATCTGTTGTAAATTTGTAATCCATACGGATTCCCTGCACAACCTCAATTCTGCACCTTTCCTTGTCAGCCCAATTAGTGTTGATTTTCACCCCCTGCACTTTCTGATCCAATAGAGTGAAAATTGCAACTCCCCACAGGATTTAATGAAAAACCGCCCTTTTTTTTTATAATGACACCCCACGACTTTCGTGGCATTTTGTTACTTTCACTCTACTACAATTTCCCTCGATTTTTTTAACAACCAAACACCATTTTCCAACCATCTTTAATATGCTTTTGAAAAATATTAAAAACGCACTCTTAAATTAACTCCAAGTTTCGCGACATAGGTTATGGCAAGAATCATCCAATCTGTCATAAAACTGGGTTGTGGAGCACCACTACATCATGGTTAACACAAGAGATCAGGATAATTCCTGAACATGTTTGGGACGCTTGCAAAGGGCTTTAGCCCTAAAACTACTTTAGCTTTCACTCTTACCAGGCTCCATAGGGCAGAAAAGAAGAAAAATTTGAAGTATGCATTCATCCCACAAACTTCACATGCTCCAGATTGAAGAGAAGAAGGAAGAAAAGAAAAGAGGGAAATGATGTCATGGATTTTCTTGGTGAAACCTCTGACTTGTAATCTTTTGAATGTGTAGTAAGAGAAGATTAAATAATTGCAAGTACTTCCCCTTGAGTGACTGGTCCCATCATAAACTCACGCAGGCTCTGATTCAAAGCTCAAACCATTTAAATTTTGCTTATTTTATTCTTCTTTGTTTAAAGGACCCGCTGGGATTTGTTGAGTGCAAACTCTCTTTTCTGTTTTTGTTATTATTACTGAGTTTGCATTCAACGTTGTTAATTATATGCAATTTGACGTTTAGCTATTTCTCAATGAGCAGTTCCTTGGGCTCCAGGCGGCACCAAGTTTACAAGAAATCCGCCACCACCTCAGGGGGTAAGATCATCTATTATATAAAGTTCTATATCACTGTGTGTGCATTGTTCTTTTTATTCATTCCATTGATTGTTTTAATGGAAAGACCACTTTTTGAAAAATGCCCCATGTTGTGAGACCCTTGTAAATGCCATAAACAAAGGATCTTATACATCAGGAACAAAACAACAAGCAGCCACTGTTGAAAAGGGAAAGAAACCCACTTTCCATTTCCTCCAACTCTACAGCAACATTGCTTTCCTTAACGGTTACAAGTTCTTTTCAGCCAATTCCCTCTATCAGGGGTTATTACCCTCTTGTTCTCCACTAACCAGTTAATGTATCTAGCTAACTCTACTGCCATTTTTGGCAACCATGAAAAAAATCATGGAATATTTGTTTACCCAGTGTGAGAGAAGGACATAGAGGGCTGGTGAGAGAGATTTAGAGAGGGATGAGAGTGGGAAGAGCATGAGATGTGGCTAGAAACAAGAGGGGAAAAGACCTTGTTTAAAGTAGTTTTGTTTAGATTCCTTGTTTCTCTCCTCACCACCTCTTCCAATCTCTATTTTTCCCCGCCCTCACACTAGGTAAATCACGATTCCATGAAATTTATTTTCATAGTTGCCAAATATGCCCTACATTACATATCTTAGACATGGAATTTCAAAATGATTCACAACACAGACTAAATTCAAGAATTAACCAACTGGATGGAGATCAAACCTTATTAGGAGAGAAAGTTGTTATTGTCAGATCTTTCTTAATTCTTGCATCTCACGTATTGATCTATGCATGGAAATGCAAGAGAGAGAAAAAACCTCAAAAGTTGTAAGCAATCCACCGAATAAAATCTTTACGACAGTTCTTAAATCTTGATGTGAAACTTTTCGTTACTGATGCAGATTGAGATCATCTATAATTATGGCCGAGAAGATAATGACTGAAATCCGCAAGAGATTGTCTCTGCCAATAAAACCAAGAAAGGTTATGATTCAGGATTTTGTTGTTCAAGTCTGTAGTAACAGTTTGTTTCTATCTTTCATGTGCTTTATATACTTCCTAGAGTGCTTCTATGCTTGCTACTTGTTTTGATGAAGGGGAAAGGGATGGGTTCCATGGAAGTCTGCAGTAAGCAATCTTGTCCTCTTGGATACAAAATGACTCAGTTAACTCGACTGATCGGCCAATAGTGAAGTGGATAGATTGGCTCAGTCTGGGGTTGAGAGGGCTTCTTTGGAGATCTTCCTCCATGACACATGATTGTATTTCTTCAGTCCCTTTAGAATTTTCTTTTATTGTTGTTTCTATCATCTCGGTTGCATGTGTCTCTTTTCTTAATAATAAATTAATAAATTTCCCACCATAAAAAAACTAATTTTCTAATATATTTCCTACCAATACAAAACCTAATTTTCTTGCAATGGGGTGGCGGAAATGAATGAAAAGTGAGGTGAACGTGTTATTTTTTCAAATGATTACATAAAACCCTGGCTTTCCATCCACATGGTGAACAGCCCCAGCAGGTTACTACTACTTACCACAAGGTTACAACAATGGAGCTTCCCTCCAATGGAAGGTTCAGATTAGTTGAACATCATGTGGGTGAATGGTTTAGATTGTGCTTCTCATTCTATCGTTCCTCTGCGGAAATTTTAAACAAAGATATTTAGTTTGTACAATTAAAAAAAAAAAAGAAGAAATATGCAAGATACAATTTCAAAATTGATAAAACAGTATATTTTGGAAAATGATATCCGCACCCCACTTTCAGATAATAGCACTTTTCCATTTGATTTTAGCAGTTCTCTAGCTAGTTAAAGTTTCTAAAGCTATCAACAGTGCAACTGGAAGTCTTTAATTGAGTGAAAAGTGTAAAGGGTTTGTATTCATTATTGATTTTTTTGTTTTGTTTGTTTGGAATGGTAAAAATTGTAAGTAAAAAATTAAAACCATGTGGGCTCTCTAAACTTCATCTCGAGTCTGCCTAGACCTGGCAAACAGGTGGGCCGGGCCGGGTCAACCCGCGGGTGATGCGGGTGCGGGTCACACGGGTCTGGTCAGGAAATGACCCGCATTTTTGTGGGTCAGAATTTACATGACCTGCGCGACCCGCGGGTGGGCCGGGTCAACCCGTGGGTCACCTGCAAATTCAAACAGTGGTTAAATTCAAACGATTTTTTTAATTTAGGAAAATGTTAAAACTTAAAAGTAGGGTATGGCCGGCACCGTGGGATGATCCAAACCGTCCATTAGATGGCCCACAGCCTAAATAGGTTGTGCCCCAAAAATCATTTCAATAGGTTGATCCCAACCCTCCGATCTATAGAGGGTTAGGAACAAGTGATCAACCAATAGTGCGTGCCTTTTTCAGTATATCTACGTAATCCATTTGGGGCCCACACACAATAGAAGATTGGATTTTATTGAAGGATTGAGATTGTTTGATTGGAGCAATTTGTGGGACTTTGACCTTTTTATGGTAGGACCCACCTAAACCCTAATCCTAAAACCCCAAACCCTAAACGAAAAGGGGTGCACATGTTATTTGCCTCCAAAAATCCGGAAGTAGTGCCTAATATTATTCCCCTGTTAAGCTGGGGGAATAAAATGATGCTACAAACCCATACATCTTTTGTCAAATAGGACAATTTACTATCAGTAAAGAAATTACATCTGCACTCTCATACGGTGTCTTAAAATTTATGTAAAGTGAAGTAATAATTTCTAGGAAATGATAAATTCGCCCCCTTTTTTCTCCAAGTCAGCCCCTTTACGATAAAAACTAGTAGGAACAAATACACTAGAGGGATGGCCGGGGAAGAAATGAGGACAAATAAAGATGTGCTGTAAGAAATGGAATGAGGAACCTCTTGCAGAAAATCATCCACATAACCAAGTAACCCCCACAAAACTCGGGCTAAAAACTCAATCTACTACATGAAAGCTTGTCACGTTGTCTCAATAATATCAGGACTTGAAACTAAACTGAGTAGTGCAAAAATCTCTATCAAGCACTTTTTCAACATTTGATGTTTTCCGAAGATCTCGATCAAAATGCTTGAGAAACTCAATTTAGTACCATCTGAAGACGAAGACTAGAAGAAATCATGAGTTTTTGCACAAGATTATTATAAACACAAACAGAAGCTGCTTTCGGATGAATGAAAATAAAGATAACTGGTTAAATATATTTCCACCTCAAATATTAGTTACTATGTGTTCTTAGCACATGAACAAGAAGACCATTTCTTTGGTGCAGAGAACCCTTAAATAATAGTTACTAGGTGTTCTTAGCACATGAACACCAAGACCATTTCTTTGGTGCAGAGAACAAACTGCAACAATGTTATTTAGTACAGTGAGTACCATGATACCTTTTTTTCTTTGTAGAAAACATAGCCATGGAGACCAAATCCGCTCATACATACAGCGGCCGAGTGATCCAACTCCAAAGCCTCTTTAAGGAACCAACAAAAAAAGCCCTCCATTCAGCATGCAATATCATTTTCTGTGGTTAGCTAATTGACACATGGCCTGATTCGTTTCTAGAAAGGAGAAAGGAGTGTGACACACTCCATCCTCAGAAACATGACAGAAATCCACAAAGAGCAGTGACAAAGCGAATAAATACTAAGACCCCTTTCAGTAATTAACATACCTTATCACGAAGCTGAAAACTCAACCAGTTGCATGCCTCTTCCAGCTACTGCAATCTGATAATGATTTCTGAATTAATTAAGAAACAAGATCGGAAAAATTAGTCTCATCGTTAAAGAAATGTCATAAACTGTAAGAACCGGTAAAAAAATATATATATATAAATATAAAAATGGCCTCATAGGTGGGTAATCATCGGCCATTACTCATTTTCCCCAAGTTAATCGGGCATGAGGACATCTGGCATAATGGGGCGTACACGATTCGAACCCAAGTCTAAGCTAAGATTGAACGGCTTCCTACCACTAAGCCACCGCCCCAGATGTCAACAAAAACGGAATAGATATATATATATGTTAAAAATTTCCAATAGTCACTATTCACAATAGTCACTATGCGAGATTACTATGCAGAAATACTATGCAAGTTCACTATTGAGATACACTATTTAAAAGTATTATTCACAGTAGGACCCACCGAGTACTATTTACAAACGAGTCCCACCATCAGTAGGTCCCACATCAGCGGGCCCCACACCCGCAGGTCCCACATCAGCGGGCCCCACATCAGCGGGCCCCACACAAGTAGGTCTCACACAAGTAGGTCCCACACAAGCGGGCCCCACGACCAGCGGGTCCTACCACCAGCGGGACCCATCCCTAGTGGAAACGAAAATATCATCGCACCGACGAAAATAATAATAAAAAAATGCAAAAATACTATTGACCGACAAAATTAATAATAAAAAAATATTATTAACTATGCAAAATACTGTTAACCGACGAAAATAATAATTTAAAATAGTAAATAGTTTTTACTATGCAAAAGTACTATGCAAAAATACTATTGACCGACAGAAATAATAATTTAAAATAGTAAATAGTCTTTACTATGCAAAAAGTACTATGCAAAAAAATGTCTATAAATAGAGGAGGAGGAGGAGAAGAAAAGGAGAAGAGAAGAGAAGAGAAGAGAAGAGAAGAGAAGAGAAGAGAAGAGAGAGAGAGAGAGAGAGGAAGAGAAGAGAAGAAAGAGAAAGAGGAAGAGAGAGAGAAGAAGGAAAAAGAAAATCCACTACCAAGTAAGTCTTTTATAATAGTCTCTCTTTCATGGTTGGTTCTACCACCTAAAATTATTTGAAAGCAATGATCTCTTTCAATGGTTGGTTCTACCACCTAAATTATTTAATGATCTCTTTCATGGTTGGTTCTACCACCTACCTATATTTTATTTGAAGTAATGGTTGGTTTTACCACCTATATGGATAAAGTAATGGTTGGTTCTACCACCTATATACTTAACGGTGAAATACTAGCATAGTAACCGTAAAGTAAACTTTATCAACTTATGGTGAAATGAATAGTGACATGATGGGGCCCACATAAATAGTGACATGATGGGGCCCACATAAATAGTGACATGCAGGGCCCACATAAATAGTGACATGATGGGGCCCACATGAATAGTAGCATGTGGGGCCCACATGAATAGTGAACACAGGGAACCTTATTTTAGGACATAAATGGACACAGAAAGGACAAGTGTTGTCTGTGTGATATTAAAAGGACCTAGACTAAAATAAGTTGACCTATTTCACTTATTTGCCTACAGGAGCCATCTCGTCCTACTGCGACTATAAGAAAAGGCAGGTGACAGCTAGACCTTGTCTTGTAATGGTATTCAATATAATTGTCTATGCAATGTAGCTCTGCTTATAAATTGCCTGATAAATACCTGCTTAGTGAATTTATACTCGCTTGCCTGGAATCAAATGAATTGAAATGAATGCTGGAATCAAATGAATTGAAATGAATGCAGGAAGAAAGGCAAAGGTAAGTAATTGCATACATGTTGCATACATGGGGGAGAGTGAAGGGGAACATAAGGGTGTGGTGGAATCATCCTGGGACCTAAGGTCCAAAGGCCAACGCGAGAAGCGTGTACTGCCTTTCGTTGGCAAACCAACCAAAAAGGGAAAGTATCCCCGAGGGATAGTATCCCCGGCTCGGCAAAATGCGAGACCGTAATCCAAGTCCATAACGTCACTACCTTCAGACAGGGGTAGTGGTTAGCCGTGCGGCAAGGACACCGGCAGAAAAAAATAAAATAAAATGAAAAAGTCAGAAAAGAACTGACAGAAAAATAATTGGGGGAAAAGCCGGATGTACCTGGGGAATGTGCTGTCTCATAATTATTGCATGCATAGCATACATTGAAATTATTGTCATTCCTTTTATTTATATTGCCATGGGCATTGTAATCTTTATTATATTGTTTCTAGACATTATTGAGGATGTGGATTATATTGTATGCACTGTTATTATTGTCTCTTTTACTTTGCTCGGTCTTTGGATGACCCTGCTTTGACGTTGATTCCTCCACCACAGGGGTTGAGGCATTAGATGGCGGAGCATTTGCAAATGAAGGAACCATGGGATAAGGGACTGTGTGATCAGAGAGTTCGTTCCTGGAGTCCTTGCATTTTGACGTCTTACGTCATGTATCATTTTTAAGTTGTAATAAGATTCTATCGGGATCGTCGTTGATGCTTGTATAAAAAAAAAAAAAATATTTCCATGATTTTTACTTTCTTTTGCTCGTAGCGACACGACGGAAATCGGGTCGTTACAGTTGTGGTATCAGAGCCCGGGTTTACGGAAACCCTGGTGCTTGTGGGTTGTGTCGTTAAGTAGGGTTAGATAGCTAATAGGTGACATATGATGTGTCACATTTCAAGGGTAAACTGGAAAAAAAAAAAAAAATTGATAGTGGTCCACCATCAAAGAACTTGTGCCCCCACTGTGGAAGGATTCACGTTGGGCAATGCTGGAGAAGAAGGGATTGCCCTAAGGCACCAGCCTTCATCCAAAACCGCCCACCTCCGCCACAATATCAACCGGTGCAAACAATCAGCAGAACCAGGGAAGAAGAAATCAGTACCGCCCTCTGACCCAAGATAAGAATGCACAGCCAGGAACTGAAAAGCGTTTCTTCGCCCTAATCAACGAGGTACAGGATGGGGCCTAATCAACGATGACAACGAGGTACAGGATGGGGCAACAGAAGGTCAGAAAACTTATTTATAAATTATGGATTATGGGAAACAAGGGAATTCATAGGAGTAAAATGTCTGCCTAGAATAGAAGATTAGTAGTATTTAAGAGGCAGTGCAGATTATAATGGATTTCACAAGACGTTGATTTCTAATCAAAATTAAGATTTACAAAGTAAAGGAGATGATCTTAAATTATCATGTGTCGAGATTCTGATTATCAAGATATCTAGGTTATGGGCGTAGGAATTTCGGGGACGAAATTTTTTTAAGGGGGGTAGAATGTAAGAACCGGTAAAAAAATATATATATATAAATATAAAAATGGCCTCATAGGTGGGTAATCATCGGCCATTACTCATTTTCCCCAAGTTAATCGGGCATGAGGACATCTGGCATAATGGGGCGTACACGATTCGAACCCAAGTCTAAGCTAAGATTGAACGGCTTCCTACCACTAAGCCACCGCCCCAGATGTCAACAAAAACGGAATAGATATATATATATGTTAAAAATTTCCAATAGTCACTATTCACAATAGTCACTATGCGAGATTACTATGCAGAAATACTATGCAAGTTCACTATTGAGATACACTATTTAAAAGTATTATTCACAGTAGGACCCACCGAGTACTATTTACAAACGAGTCCCACCATCAGTAGGTCCCACATCAGCGGGCCCCACACCCGCAGGTCCCACATCAGCGGGCCCCACATCAGCGGGCCCCACACAAGTAGGTCTCACACAAGTAGGTCCCACACAAGCGGGCCCCACGACCAGCGGGTCCTACCACCAGCGGGACCCATCCCTAGTGGAAACGAAAATATCATCGCACCGACGAAAATAATAATAAAAAAATGCAAAAATACTATTGACCGACAAAATTAATAATAAAAAAATATTATTAACTATGCAAAATACTGTTAACCGACGAAAATAATAATTTAAAATAGTAAATAGTTTTTACTATGCAAAAGTACTATGCAAAAATACTATTGACCGACAGAAATAATAATTTAAAATAGTAAATAGTCTTTACTATGCAAAAAGTACTATGCAAAAAAATGTCTATAAATAGAGGAGGAGGAGGAGAAGAAAAGGAGAAGAGAAGAGAAGAGAAGAGAAGAGAAGAGAAGAGAGAGAGAGAGAGAGAGGAAGAGAAGAGAAGAAAGAGAAAGAGGAAGAGAGAGAGAAGAAGGAAAAAGAAAATCCACTACCAAGTAAGTCTTTTATAATAGTCTCTCTTTCATGGTTGGTTCTACCACCTAAAATTATTTGAAAGCAATGATCTCTTTCAATGGTTGGTTCTACCACCTAAATTATTTAATGATCTCTTTCATGGTTGGTTCTACCACCTACCTATATTTTATTTGAAGTAATGGTTGGTTTTACCACCTATATGGATAAAGTAATGGTTGGTTCTACCACCTATATACTTAACGGTGAAATACTAGCATAGTAACCGTAAAGTAAACTTTATCAACTTATGGTGAAATGAATAGTGACATGATGGGGCCCACATAAATAGTGACATGATGGGGCCCACATAAATAGTGACATGCAGGGCCCACATAAATAGTGACATGATGGGGCCCACATGAATAGTAGCATGTGGGGCCCACATGAATAGTGAACACAGGGAACCTTATTTTAGGACATAAATGGACACAGAAAGGACAAGTGTTGTCTGTGTGATATTAAAAGGACCTAGACTAAAATAAGTTGACCTATTTCACTTATTTGCCTACAGGAGCCATCTCGTCCTACTGCGACTATAAGAAAAGGCAGGTGACAGCTAGACCTTGTCTTGTAATGGTATTCAATATAATTGTCTATGCAATGTAGCTCTGCTTATAAATTGCCTGATAAATACCTGCTTAGTGAATTTATACTCGCTTGCCTGGAATCAAATGAATTGAAATGAATGCTGGAATCAAATGAATTGAAATGAATGCAGGAAGAAAGGCAAAGGTAAGTAATTGCATACATGTTGCATACATGGGGGAGAGTGAAGGGGAACATAAGGGTGTGGTGGAATCATCCTGGGACCTAAGGTCCAAAGGCCAACGCGAGAAGCGTGTACTGCCTTTCGTTGGCAAACCAACCAAAAAGGGAAAGTATCCCCGAGGGATAGTATCCCCGGCTCGGCAAAATGCGAGACCGTAATCCAAGTCCATAACGTCACTACCTTCAGACAGGGGTAGTGGTTAGCCGTGCGGCAAGGACACCGGCAGAAAAAAATAAAATAAAATGAAAAAGTCAGAAAAGAACTGACAGAAAAATAATTGGGGGAAAAGCCGGATGTACCTGGGGAATGTGCTGTCTCATAATTATTGCATGCATAGCATACATTGAAATTATTGTCATTCCTTTTATTTATATTGCCATGGGCATTGTAATCTTTATTATATTGTTTCTAGACATTATTGAGGATGTGGATTATATTGTATGCACTGTTATTATTGTCTCTTTTACTTTGCTCGGTCTTTGGATGACCCTGCTTTGACGTTGATTCCTCCACCACAGGGGTTGAGGCATTAGATGGCGGAGCATTTGCAAATGAAGGAACCATGGGATAAGGGACTGTGTGATCAGAGAGTTCGTTCCTGGAGTCCTTGCATTTTGACGTCTTACGTCATGTATCATTTTTAAGTTGTAATAAGATTCTATCGGGATCGTCGTTGATGCTTGTATAAAAAAAAAAAAAATATTTCCATGATTTTTACTTTCTTTTGCTCGTAGCGACACGACGGAAATCGGGTCGTTACATAAACCCATTTAATATAAAGCTTAAATATAATATTCAAGCGATCAGATAGCTCTAGCTCTGTTCACCTGTCGCAGAATCTGGCCTCCAATGTCTCTGGCTCTGGCACACTAACAATCAAATAGGAATGCTCAATAAGTTTACCACATTCGTTGATATGCCAGCACCTGACTCGTTGATCAAGACCAGTACTGAACACCCAAGTCCCATCTGTCCACACACCTTAATAAAGAGTACCAAAATTAAACATAAGCATCAATTAATATTTAAAATCATGCATTCAAACGACAGCATATGGACGCAAATGTATAGTGGCGAACAGAAGAATGTAGCATTTCTATTTACGAGCGGTGGGTTTCTGTTCGGTATTAAAAGTTGGGGGCAAATATACTCAATCTGGAGATCAATATTATTTTTCTCATTACAGGTCCTTCAATCATTCCGAAATCCAGTCAACGGAAAGAGAGGTCGCATTATTCTAAGATAACATGCATGCTAAGTATTGAACAACTTGATGTCTTTCAAGAAACTCGATCACAAAAATTGGAATTTATATATGTTCGTAGCAAAGGAGCTTTTCCTACAAATATGCAAAGGAACTAACTTGCGGGACTGCAAGCAGCGATAAATAATATTTGCATAATGCTACTAGCTGCCAGAAGTTCATTTCAGCTAGTATGTAAAGAAACCTCCAGCAATTAAACGTAATATTCCATATTACAGAGAATAATCATCAGGTCTTTGATGCTCCAACTGATAAATGCAGTCTTAGACATCTGGAGCATGAAAACAAGCTATTCCAAGACCCATAGTATCTAAGAATAAAGAGATTCCAAAGAAGAAACAGTCTGCCTTGTTCATTTTGGATTTTGATAATCGATTCTGAGTCCAAAACTGATTATTGGACTTAAATTATAGTCCTTTTAATCTGTTAAGGAAAAACTACACAATAAAAAAAATGATGCATGCTATCCTTACCAAATATGAATCCAAAGATCTATTCCGTGCACCCCAACACCATGCATTACATAATACATGCTCTTGAGATTCAATCTTAGGGATTATATACAGCCTACTGCTTAGTGTACAGATCACTGAAACTGGTATTGGCCCAATTTTTTTCCATTTTTGATAAATTATATAGGTAAAAATTCCTGCCCTCTATTGAAAACGTTCTTTCAGGACAGAAGACACAAATTATAAATGCAATCAAGCTTATTAATAAAAACTAGCGTAAAAAAACAAAAACTAAGGCTATCCATTACCTTTTACTGCCGAGCTGTGGGCTGAGGCAATTCTTTCTTGATACAGGAATCTGAAGCTATACTCATTTCCAATTTGAAGAGAACTCTTCCTCATACTACCCATTTCTGCAAGAAATTCTTACATGGTCAAAAGAACCTCACTATACAGAAACTCAAATAAGAATATAGAGCATACCCAAAAAAAAGGGCATACCAGAAGGTTGGCTAACTGGCCGTGCCAGCTTATGGTTTGTTAAATCACTATGTTGCCTAGGCCCAGTGTCATATACAGTCAGTTGCACTTTCAAACAAAACACAAGACAATGCAGAGCTTGATCATCTCCTCCACTTAAAACATAGTAAAGTGGCTCAGATCCCGAGCGTTGTGGATCTCTGGTGTTGGAAACATGAAGGCAATTGACACCAGATTGGTGAACAGATTGAATGACATGCAAAGGCTGTAGTTCATGAATTTCAATCGACGAACCATCAGTATAAATTTCTGAACCAGGAAAGCTACCATTATTACTCTGACTACAAACTGTTGGACTGTTAACAGGGACATCCAGTTTTGATGGAGCCTTGCATCGAGCTTGATCGATAGTATGGCCATTAGTATCCTCAATAGTAATACTTGTGTCCATAGAATCCCTTGGAACTGCTTTAAGGGACTGATTAGTTAATGATTTCCACCACCGCCCACCCTGACTTCCTCTTCCAGTTCGAGGTCGTCTCTGGCAGTCAATAAGCTTTTCTGGTTGAAGCATTGAAAGGCATTGCATAAAATGTTCAACAGTTTCTGTCAAATCCCAGAAAGTAATGCTTCCATCTGTAGATCCACTTATAACAATATAAGCATTTTCTCTCTGGACGTTATCTGTGAATCAGGGTCAATAATGTAGAGTTACAATTCAATTGGAAATGGATAACAGGCAGTGATATGCTTGTGGATAACAATAGTGTTAAAAAATATGAAATAATATTAAAAACAATAATAAGGTGGGGTCCAGAGTTCAGAGTTAAAACAAATAAGAGATACAGTGTCTCTCTCATTTTTTTTGCCCAGTCCTGGGCCTTTTTTTGAATAAATTTATTTATCGCTTAAAAAAAGAAAAACACTTCCACCTGCATGTCACATATTTATATGCTATTTACATATTCCTAGGTTTTTACCCTATGCTTTTATGACCTAAAAATTATGCGAATATAGTTTTCAATGACCTCATGTGTATCTGATAAGACGATGACACAGGCTGTTAATTTTTCCAAAGTCACCACCATCTCTGACATGCAGTGTCAGTAACCAACAACAAGATACCATTTACATATTCCTAGGTTTTTACCCTATGCTTTTATGACCTAAAACTTATGCGAATATAGTTTTCAATGACATCATGTGTCTGATAAGACAATGACGCAGGCTGTTAATTTTTCCAAAGTCACCACCATCTCTTACATGCAGTGTCAGTAACCAACAACAAGATACCAATCCGAGTCCAAGTTACAAAAACTCTTAATTACAATTAGAAGTGTGTGGTTTATGACTATTTGTTACCGTAAACATTCTAATATTAATCAAACTAAAATGTTTGCACTATTCGCAACAAATTTCACATGCATGAAAAAGAGAATCACACATAAAATAAATTGGGATCAAATTTCCCTATTGCAAGAAGAGGTTTTATTAATTTTGATAGGGATCGTACACTTCTGGCTCTATTGGCAGTTAATTACATTTCTTGGAGAAGAAAACACCTCTGATTATCCATCAAGAGGTTCCCTATCTAATACAACTATTGTTGATTGTCTTCCAGAAAGAGGGATTTTTGAAGATCTGATTTTTGTGAACAGATCCTTTTTTTTTTTTTTTTGAATGGTGTGAACAGAGATCCTTTATAATTAATTTTTTGGGAAATGTTATCTTTGTATCTTCCTTCTAGAAGATAAAAGTCTTCTCCTTTTAGGGAGTCTCTGGGAAGAGATCCTAAAGGGACCTTTAGATAGAGATTCTCTAAAGGGATTTTCCTCCGTCTTTCTTTTTGGGAGCCTTCATTTTTATCATCCTTCTCTCCCTATGGGGAGTCTCTGGGAAGATGTCCTAAAGGGACCTTTAGAAAGATATTCTCTAAAGGGATTTTCCGCAATCTTTCTTTTTGGGAGCCTTCATGATGAAGATCAACACCCATTGCGCATTTATTCTAGACGGGGTCGCACTCGTGGGCCCACATAGGGATCTTTTATTTATGTTATTGTTATTTTATTGTTCTTAGGGGTATTTTTATGGGATTACCTAATGTTATTAGGGATGTTTTAGTTTTTGTTACTTTTAGGGTAGTTTAGTCTTTAAGGAATTCTCAATTTAGTAGTTTCTTTATTTTTAGGGCTCATAATTGCCTATTTATAGGCTAGGCCACAGCATATTTCTTACCTTTGAATGAATATTGATTGATATTGATAACTCTTCCTCCCCTCTTGGGTTCGTCTCTTTCTCTTCTCCTATTCTTCTCTCTATTCTCCCCCCTAATTCTTCTTCGTTCTTCTTCTTTCTTCTAATTTCCTCTTTCCAGCCTACATCAATTTGGTATCAGAGCCAAGATCCAAGTCAGCCGCGAAAATCAAGCCCGGAATTTCTCCTTTTTGTTTACCAGCCAGCCCCCAAAATCTGTTTTCCGAACCCTTAAAACCTTCACCCCAAAATCTGCAAATACAACCCAGAAATCTGTAAATACAACCCAGATTTCTGGGTTGCTGCTATCCCAAATCAGCCACGCGGACCCATCCTCTAGCCGTACAACCCTTGCCACTTTTGCATCCCCATCTTCCAAACCGAGGACCCTTCTTTACACAGACAAACCCATATTCTCCCTTTCCTTCTCAGCCCACCCAATCTTCCCTAAAAAAAATTAGGTTGCAAAAAAAAAAAAAATTGTTCTCAGCCCCCCCCCCCCCCCCCCCACTCTTCGCCGGAGCTTCCCGCCGGAGTGCTGTGCCTCGCCGTGCCGTGCTCAACCTCCCTTGCCGTTCCGTGCACACCACTGCTTCAAAGAAGAAAACCCACTTGGTTTCTTCGTGCAGAATAAACTCAAGTAGTCGAGGCTCACAAACCAAAAAAAAAGAAAAAAAAAGGAAAGTAATCCCCCCCCCCTTATTTACGTAGAACACCCCATAGTTATATTAATTACCTAATCATCTTTTAAGGTGAAAGCCCCCCTATTTTCCCAAGGCACCCCCTCTTCTTTTCTTAAGTGGTTCACGTCGTCACGCGAGTTGAGGCTGAAGAAAAAAAGAAAAGAAAAGACTTTTATCACACCCCCCTCCAATTATTGCTGACCAATTTAACCCCCCTCGTTTTACCCTAAGCACCCCCCCTCGAAAAAAAAAAAAAAACAGAAAAAGAGTTTTTCTTTTTTTCTCCGCCACTTTCTCTCTCTTGTTTTCAGGCTTCTTCTGCTCGAAATTGGCCCGCGACTTCAACACAAAAGTTGAAGTACTTGATTAGTAGAGCACACTCGGAGCAGTTTCAGCAACAATCAGTGACTTTCAGCACAGTTTCAGGAGCAATCTCAGCCGTCGATCACGTTCTACGGTCCGATCAACATCTTTCCGTCATCCGATCGACGATCCGCGACAGAGCAGTTGTCAGGAAGACCACCAGGACTTCTTAGGCAAGTAGTAGGCTACCAAGGTACGTATCTTCCTTATTGAAATCGTGATTCAATATTTATATTGGTAGTTACACTGCTAAATTTGCACTTAGGGCCCATATTCACCTTGTTTTCATCAAACCCTTATTTCCTCCACATTAAAACCCCTTTTACCGTGATTTTTCGAACCCTATTTTTACACCAACCTTAAGTAGTTTCCTTTATTAAGTACTTGTTTCCTTGCATTACATTAGCATAGTTTAGTTGCATTACTTTTAGTTATTTGCGTCGTATATCAGCCAAAACCTCATTCTTTCCTTACCCGTAGTTCATGAGCATACAAACACATTCACAAACCAAAATGGAAGAAAGAGTCACCGCCTTGGAAAATGTCGTGAACACTCTTCGGGGAACAGTACAACAAATGGCAGGACACATAGAGCAACTAGAAGAGCGCCTTACGCAGTTGGGTGACAAGTCTACCACTCACGTGGATGGGCCTGGGCTCCAGGCAGGCCACTTCGGCAATGCTCTTGGACATCCTGACGGTCCAGGAGGTCTTCTCCCCACCCCTGTGAGACTTCGTCCCATTGCTAGAGAAAACCCTGCTAGGGAAAGTCATATGCAGGGCAATTATAGGAGAAATCACCATGTTGGCCATCCCTTACCAAGAGGGATTTGTTAACGAGGGACAATTTCAGGAAGACGACCCAGAGAATTATGTCAAGTCACCTACCCAGGCTAGGTATCCAGATAGGCGTTTTGCTACTCGACCTCTGAGACAGAGTCCAGATCGTCACCATACTGGTCATATGGATATAACTAAAAAGGTCAAACTTGAGGTTCCTAGTTTTGATGGAAAGTTGGATTCCAATGCTTTCCTTGATTGGTTAGCAAACTTGGAGGCCTACTTTGTGTGGTATAAAATGGATGATTTTCATCGTGTGCAGTTTTGTCAGGTTAAGTTAGTGGGATCTGCCAAACGGCATTGGCAAGCTGTTCAGAAAAACTTAGTGCGTTTCGTACAGCCATACGAATTTACCTGGGATGAGATGAAGACCAAGCTAACAGATAAGTAAGTGGCCCCCTTCTATAAACATCAACTGCTGGACGAATTGCTAAATTTGAGGCAATCGAACTTTACAGTCACTCAATACTTGTCTAAGTTTGAAGAGCTTTCGCTGAGATGTGATGTAACTAACAAGCTTTCCATGACTATCCAGAAGTTCATAAATGGGTTGCGACCTGAGATTAAGCGAGAAGTCGAACTCCATTCTCCTGAGCCCATGGAGGAAGCCTATCAAAAGGCTCTTGCATTTGAAAAATATCTTAAGTACCCCAACCCTAGAGGTGGAACGTCCCAAATGAGAGAGGCCCAAACGACTAGATCGTGGTCATCACAGCAGACTGGTCGAGTTTTCCAGTCAGGTCCAGCTGCTTCAAGAAACACCACCAATGTTTCTAGAGGACGCAACAACTTTGGTCCAACAGTTAGCACTAATCGGAAGAAAGGACCGGTAAATTCTACTTCTCGTCAAGGTCATGTCACTTCAAATTCCCGACAAGTTTCCCAAGGTCCTGAGTGTTTTAACTATCACCAGAAAGGTCACATTGCCTCCCGTTGTCCACATCGCACCCTTACTATAGAGGAGGAGCATGGTGATCCCTTCGAGGACCAAGACGATGAGCAAGAAGTAGAGCCTCTTGATCCTATCGACTCGGCAGATGAAGATGACTTCGATGGCACACGTGTTGGTGTAGTGCGTTGTATTATATCTATGCCTACAACAAAAGATGATTGTCAGCGCACTAATATTTTTCACACTTATCTTGACTGCGGAGGCACTGTGTGTAAAATCGTCATCGACGGAGGTAGTTCTATGAATGTTGTCTCCCAAGCGGGTGTTTCTAAAATGAAACTCAAACCTGAACCACACCCACAACCGTACAAAGTCGCTTGGGTTGATAAGACATCCTTACCCATTTCACAGAGGTGTCTTGTCCCCATCAGAATGGGGGATTATTCAGATAAGATATGGTGTGATGTCCTCCCCATGGATGTTGCCCACGTCCTCCTTGGCCGCCCTTGGATTTATGAAATGGACGTAGTTCATTATGGGGCGAGAAAATACCTATGTGTTTAAACATCGTGGTAAGACAATTAAGTTGAAGCCCGCACAACCTACGGATAAAGTTAAGGATTCCAAGCTTAATTCATCTTCAAAGCCAACAAAACCAAAGGGTCTCATTCTCCTAAATCGTAAAGAATTTGAAGGCGCCAGTCATGAGACAGGACATATGTTGGCATTAGTTGATGAAGGAGCTCTTCAGCTCTCATCAGAACAGCCAGTTGATCTACCACCTGAGGTCAACCACTTATTACAGGAATTTAACGATGTGATTCCTGATGAGCTTCCTGCAGAATTACCACCCATGAGAGATGTCCAGCATGCGATTGACCTGATTCCAGGTTCTCAATTGCCCAACCTTCCACACTATCGCATGAATCCTCTTGAGCGAGCAGAGTTACATCGACAAGTAGAGGAGTTGTTAGAGCGTGGTGTAATCCGAGACAGCCTTAGTCCCTGTGTTGTACCCGCATTACTTACACCCAAGAAAGACGGATCATGGAGAATGTGCGTTGATAGTCACGCTATAAATAAGATCACAATTAAGAACAGATTTCCCATTCCCCGTCTTGAGGATATGTTAGATCTATTAGCTGGATTGTGTTGGTACAGTAACATCGACTTACCTAGTGGTTACCATCAAATTCAAATTCGTCCAGGAGACGAATGGAAAACCGCCTTTAAGACGCCAGACGGATTATTCGAATAGTTAGTCATGCCCTTTGGATTATCTAATGCTCCGAGCACATTTATGAGGGTAATGACACAGATATTACGTCCGTTCTTAGGCAAATTCGTGGTGGTATATTTTGACGATATTTTAATCTTTAGTCGATCAAAAGAATTACATCTGGATCACCTTAGGAAAGTTCTTGAGATTCTTCGAGAAGCTAAATTTTATGCAAATCTCAAGAAGTGCTCATTTGTGCAAACTCAGGTGATATTTCTAGGCTTTATCGTCTCGGACAAGGGTGTATCTACAGACCCTGAAAAAGTGCGAGCAATTAATGATTGGAAAGTTCCTACTACACTTTCTGAGGTTCGAAGTTTTCATGGATTGGTCACCTTTTATCGCAGATTTGTTAAGGGATTTAGTACCCTTATGGCGCCAATAACGGACTGCATGAAGAGAGGCGAGTTCCGTTGGACCCCTTCTGTTACGCGAGCTTTTCAAAATATCAAGCAGAAGATGATGGAAACTCCTGTCCTAGTTCATGTCTTTGAGGTATCATGTGATGCGTCAGGAGTAGGGATAGGAGGTGTTTTAAGTCAAGAAAGACACCCCGTAGCCTATTTTAGCGAGAAACTTAATGAGGCTAAACAACGTTATTACATATATGATAAAGAGTTATACGATGTTATACGGGCATTATTCTATTGGAGGTATTATCTTTTGCCTCAGGACTTTGTCTTATATTCTGACCACAAAGCATTGAAATACCTTCATTCACAGAAGAAATTAAGTCAACGTCATGCTAAGTGGATAGAATTTCTTCAAGAGTATACTTTTGTACTCAATCATCGGGCAGGAATTGAGAATAAAGTAGCCGATGCCTTAAGTCGTAAGGTTATGGTCTTACAGTTCATGAGTGTTAAAGTCATAGGTTTTGATAGGCTGAAGGATGAATATCCTACGTGTCCTGATTTTGGCATCATCTTTCGAGATGTCCATGATGGTAACCGTCGAGAACATGTTGATTTCTTGATAAACAATGGTTATCTCTTTCGAGGTTCTAGGCTATGAATTCCCTGCACATCCCTTCGTGATTTCTTAGTTTGGGAAATGCATGCTGGAGGCCTAGCAAGACACTTTGGCCGTGATAAGACGATCGCGTTAGTCGAGGATAGATTTTATTGGCCATCTTTAAAGAAAGACGTAGCGCGAATTGTGTCACAGTGTCGTACATGTCAATTAGGAAAGGCTAAGGAACAAAATACTGGATTATATACGCCTTTGCCTATTCCACACTCTCCATGGCAAGATATCAGCATGGGCTTTGTCCTTAGCCTGCCTCGGACAGCTCGAGGACATGATTCTATCATGGTTGTGGTGGATCATTTCTCACGGATGGCCCACTTCATTCCGTGTAGCAAAACAGCTGATGCCGTGCAAGTAGCTAAGCTGTTCTTTAAGGAAGTTATCAAACTTCATGGGCTCCCTATTTCCATTGTGTCAGATCGAGATGTCAAGTTTGTTAGTTATTTTTGGCGGACACTTTGGAAACTTTTTGGCACCCGATTGAAATTTTCATTAGCATTTCACCCACAAACTGATGGTCAAACAGAAGTAGTCAAGCGTAGTTTAGGTGATTTGTTGCGATGTTTAGTTGGAGATCGTCCTGGTACATGGGATTTGTTGTTACCCAGTGCTGAGTTTGCATACAATAGTTCCATCAATAGGACTACTAGAAAGAGCCCATTTGAGAGTGTTCATGGCGTCAACCCTCGTCAACCTGTTGATCTTATACCTTTACCACTGATGCTCGTCCCTCTCAGTCAACCGATTCTTTTGCCCAGCACATCCATAACCTACATGCTGATATACGTCGTAGGATTGCTACTGGTAATGTTGACTATAAGCTAGCAGCTGATGTACATCGTAGGACACTTGAATTTAATGAAGGCGACTATGTAATGGTTCGTGTTCGTCCTGAGCGATACCCTCGCCATTCTTTCAAAAAGTTGAATGCTCGAGCCATTGGACATTTTCGTATCCTTCGTAAGTATGGCCCTAATGCATATTTAATAAACTTACCTGCTGATATGAATATTAGTCTTGTATTCAATATTGAAGATCTTATCACTTATCGAGGTACCTTCGAGCCTCCTACTATGCCGACAGATGCTTCTACAGGTCAGACTGCCAGCTCCTCTGTTCCAGCACCAGTGTCAGTGGTTCCACCAGTGCCACCACTTCTTTCAAACCAGATCGAGGCTATACTTGATGACCAGATCGTTTCCTCCCGCCATGGTGGTTTTCAGCGTTACCTTGTTCAGTGGCGTGATCGTCCTTCTTCTGACGCTACTTGGATTACAGAGGACGAGCTTCGCCATTTGGACCCCGGCATTTTGGAGCAGTACTCTCCGGAGGAGAGTTCTTTTCAGCAGGGGGGAAATGACGGAGATCAACGCTCATTGCGCGTTTATTCTAGACGGGGTCGCACTCGTGGGCCCACATAGGGATCTTTTATTTATGTTATTGTTATTTTATTGTTCTTAGGGGTATTTTTGGGATTACTTGATGTTATTAGGGATGTTTTAGTCTTTGTTACTTTTAGGGTAGTTTAGTCTTTAAGGAATTCTCAATTTAGTAGTTTCTTTATTTTTAGGGCTCATAATTGCCTATTTATAGGCTAGGCCACAGCTTATTTCTTACCTTTGAATGAATATTGATTGATATTGAGAACTCTTCCTCCCCTCTTGTGTTCGTCCCTTTCTCTTCTCTCTATTCTCCCCCTAATTCTTCTTCTTTCTTCTTCTTCTTCTAATTTCCTCTTTCCAGCCTACATCACTTCATCTTTATCATCCTTCTCCTGGAAGAAAATAGTCTTCTCCCTTTAGAGAGTCTCTGGGAAGAGATCCTAAAGGGACCTTTAAGAGAGAGATTCTCTAAAGGGATTTTCCTCCGTATTTCTTTTTGGGAGCCTTTATCTTTATCAACCTTCTCCTGGAGGAGAAGGGTCTTCTCCCTTTAGGAAGTCTCTGGGAAAAGATCCTAAAGGGACCTTTAGAGAGAGATTCTCTAAAGGAATTTTCCTCCATCTTTCTTTTTGGAAGCCTTCATCTTTATCATCTTTCTCCTGGAGGAGAAAGGTCTTCTCCCTTTAGGGAGTCTCTGGAAAGAGATCCTAAATGGACCTTTAAAGAGAGATTCTCTAAAGGGATGTTCCTCTTGAGAAAGGTCTTGTCTTCTTCTTATCTTTTTTCTGGAACCTTTTGGGAAAAGTCTGCAAAGAAAAAAAAAGAAAAAGAAAAGCACTGTTAGCCACTAATCTCTTCTCACCTTTCTTTCTCTTCCTTATCTTCACGTAGCTTTTTTTTCGCAAAGATCTGATCCCTTTTCTAAAGGATTTTGAGTCTATTTATAAAACTCTATTGAAGTGGTTAGCAACCGTCACCTCACCCCCTTTTTTCTCAACTTCACGATCCCCACTTCATTTTTGTGGGGAGTTACGTAACTCCTTTTTTGAAAAGTGGATGACTCACTTCTTCTTTTGGAGTCATTTTTGTTTCCTAAAATTTAGGAATTTAACTTTTTATATTTATCCTTTTTTACTTTAGGGAGAAGGTGATGCATAACCACCCTTTTTCTTTCTCTTCTCATTTTAATAAGGGATTTTACTATTTTGCCCTTGTTGTAAAATTTTGAGTCCAACATGCACCTATTGATTTAGTTTTTTATTTTATTTCCTCCAACTTCCCTATTTTAATTGGGACATTTCTTGTCTCATAATATTATTAGTTCCAAAATTTCGCATTTTTATTGATGCATCTATGTAATTTTTCTTGAAATAACTGTCTATCTTTCAAATACTTAGAACTTTCCCTTCAAATAATCGTAGACACTTCGACATAGAGCCAACATGTAACAGCTTGCATGCTAAGGCAGTAGACTTCCAGAAGTACCAAGTGTTGCCAGAACCTGCATTATCCATCCATCCCAGTAAATACAGAGATCTGATATTCTGGAGAAGGAAGAACCCCAGGCTGCATATTATATCAAACGAAACCTTTAGACTGTAAAGGAGTTATTTTCACATGTCAAATGCAAAGCTGCTCATAAGATTCAACATTTTCCAGTTTTGATTTCCGACTTCTACTATTAAATTTTAGTACTTAAAAACTAGGGAATTGCTAGCATCCATCGCAAAAGGCATTTCGCGGCTGGTCTGTCGCATATCAGACCACCCACCTCGTGAATGGAGACAAAAGTTGTTGTCTCCATTCACGACGTGGCTGGTCTGACATGCGACAGACCAGCTGCGAAGCCTTTTGTGATGGACCCTAGCAAATCCCAAAAAACTATCTATAATAACTGTTTCAGTGTAGTTATAAAAATTTCTAAATTGTACTAATCCGTATGCCAACTGAATCCAACTACCGCAGGACTCACAGTTGGAAAAATTACCCATCATGGACTATAAATTTCTATAGAATCCAAAATTTCACAACTTACCTATAAAAGGGGCACATCTGGGAATAACTACATGCTGCAGTGCCAGTACTGGGGTTGTCTGGGGGACCAATAAAGCAACATCGAACCTGTATGAAAAATTTGTCACTAGGGGATGAGAAAAGATGTCAATCATTATCAATGGAATATGTGGCTGACATCAAATAGAATATCAGAGTGGTGAGCCCCCACAAAGATGATCTTTAAAGAATTCTCAGTAAAGAGGCACACAAATTGCATATTGAGTGCATATTTACGTACCAGAGTCGACAAGGCAAAAGAAGAGCACGCAAGGTAAGTGTGGCATCTGAACAAGCAACGACAACAAAACAGACCGTTAACCTGATGCAAGAAGGACAAAAGACAAGTTGATTAGATCTGTAGAGGATATGTATGCATTTTCTATGAAATTCAATGAGACAGTGAGGGGGGGGGGGGGGGGGGGGTTGAATGATAATGAGACAATGAGGTTGAAAAGTTGATATTGGTATAACAAGCAGAAACAATAGTATCGCAATCTCACCTGCAATCAGCACCTTTTACAAGAAAGGCAGTAACAGCCAGGTATCTCCAGTCATTTTCATTTTTTTCCCCAGGAGTATATTTGGACATTGTCTCCTTGTTTTCCATGAAGTTTGATCTGGATGTTGGAGAAGTTCTTACAACAGAAACATTTCCCTCTTGTCCAATAGTTTTCTCTGTAGTCTCTATGCTTTTGCGAGTACTGACAAACTTTGGTGGCATATGAGTGGAGAGCCACTGGAAGGACACTGACGAGTTCTCTTTCGATGAATGATTCAACCCATTCTCAGCGTTATGCACCCCTTCACCAAGTGCTGCTTCCTTATATTTTCTGTTTCGAATAAGCCAAGAAGTTAAAACCTGCTTTGCCCCAACAGAAATAAGTAGGAGGTGGTTGTCTCTGCTATCTGAGGTTGTGTTGTATCTATTTCCGTCATCAGGCGTGCACGTCTGGCCCACGGAGGATGTGTATATCATTGATACAAAGCATATTGACCTCACCGCAGATCCTCCAACATGCTCCCCAAGCAACTTCGACGCAGACCAACTTTCGGTTTCAGGAGTGTACCTGCATAATGCATCTTGTGGTTTCAGCTGACCACCTTCAACAATCACTATATTCATGTCTGTATCTAATGCCGCACAGTTGTCAATTATGCTCCAATGGGTAGCCCCCATTTTTGCACATCCCCATTTTTCCTTTGGAATGGAACATTTTGGGCTTCTGCTCATTTTGGTGTTCCATTTTGAAAAGGATGCGACAAATTTTGAAATTATAACCAAAAAAATAATGAAAAGAACTATGAAGAGAAAAAAGTAAAGCAAAGCATACCTATATATTTTTGGACATAACATTTATTAATCTCATGTTAAATCTACCTAAAATCAACATAATATAAATACCATCTTTATAATACATGTAAAGCCTTAAATCAACATAATATAAATACCATCTTTATAATACATGTAAAGAGAGGGTTTTGTTGTGTTAAACACACCCACCAAGCTACTAGACGATGGGTAAATAAGAACGAGCGCATCATCTTTTATTTCACCGGCTTTTATGGTAAGAAAGCTTACTCACCAAAAAAAAAAAAACATAGTAAACAAAAAAAAGAGGGACAGCCAGATTAGCAATCCAATTACAAAGCCCTGAATGCTAAACAGTATTCGACGGAGACACCTAATGCCGCACAGTTGTCAATTATGTTCCAATGTGCAATCCATTTTTCTTCCGGAATGGAACGTTTTGGCATTCCACGTATTTCAGTGTTCCATTTTGAAAAGGAAGGGACAAATTTCTAAATTAGAACAAAATATAAAAGGATAAAATGAACAATAGATAAAAACTAAAGCAGAGCATAACTATATATTTTATTAGACATCATTTATTAATCTCATGTCAGAATCTAACTAAAATCAACATAATATAAATACCGTATAATAAACGTAAAGAGAGGGGTTTGTTATGTTAACCCCCCCCCCCCCCCCCCCCCCCCCCACACACACACACACACACACAAAACACCGACACACCCCCAAAAAAACCCCACAGCTGGTTTTTTAACTGAACAAGCCCTGAAAGACATTTATTTTTTGAGGAAAATTGGCAAAATATATAAAACTAAATAAACAATAAATCTGACCGGATAATTGGCAAAATATATAATAAATAAACAACAAATCTGACCAGAACAATCCAGAAATGACTTGAACACGGCCGATATGTTCTGATACAATTTCTGTTCCTGTTTTCTTTACCAGAATGGGACATTATGGAAATTGTCAGGAATGGAACGAAATTGGCAACAATGCCTCATGCTCTAATATAAATCTCTACGTAGCATGCTCTAATATAAATCTCTACGTGACAGTGAAATATGATCATACCGTGTCAATCGCACGCTTCCATCTTCACAACCTGTTGCAATCCAGCTTAATCCAAGAAAGGGATCGCTACTTTTGTATGGATTTAACTGCAACCCAGAAGATACAAAACACAAGGAGTGTATCTCTCTCCCATGATATTGCGTGTGCAAAACTTGAGGAAATATCCTCCTCTCACTGGCAGCTGGCACCCACAGTCTATGAATATGAATTGTGTGATCCTGTACAAGTATCAAGGTAGAGAAATAAGGTAACATGAAGTTTTGAATTAAAAAAATAAACAAGTGATTAGTTTAATGATGGACAGTTTAATGGCTAGGGAGAAAGATACTCCCTAGCCATTGATCTTTGTATTATTAAGTTTTTCTGATTCAGATCGCTTCTGTTCTGGTGTATCTTTGGGACTTTCTCGGTCTCTTTTTCATTAATGAAATCTTTCACCATTCAAAAAAAAATGGTGGACAGTCTTGTAGGTGACACAGGCATATGGCTCAAAACCAACACAAGCTTGCTAATCTAAAATTCTTCTTCTTTCGCCTTTCACAAGCATTTAGCTTATCCACCGCTCCATCCAACAAAATGCTTCTACCCTCGAAGATAACACGCTCCAAATATAAGCTAGAGGGAAGCAAGGGTCTCCAAACATAACAAGAGAAGAAGGGATTTTACCAAAATATCAACCTTGTGGATCAGGTGTTCAAATCCTTTTATCAGTCTTACCAGATGAAATGTGGACACTTTCACTAGACGCACCACGGTTTAAAATTTCCAGGAATAAATTTTCCCGTGAATACTTACAACCACCTATGGTACTTTCCTTTTTAATTTTTTCTTATGTTTCATGTTTTCAAGTGAAGAAGAGAGGTGTGTTGTCACCCTAAACCAATTTTGGGCATAGAGCACTCCAGATGGAAGCAAACACTTTTGGGTATTCTACGAAAGCATCTTACTATCATTCCCTTCTTAATCTCTGATTCATTGGGTTGTCATGGAAGCCAAAAAAGATTTATTTGGAATCCACCGCAAAGGGTTTTGTGAACCTCTCCAGTGGTTCTGAGCTTCCAGGAAGGAAAAGAAACCCAGTAGATTATTTCCACTAGCGAAAAAGAATTCTCAGATAGTATAGCTCGCGTGGGAAACCCTGATTACTATGTGAATTCTTGCTAGATTTTCTTTCTAAAACACTTTCTTTATATTTTCTAAAACATAGTTCTTTATGCTTTTTTCCAGAAAACACCAAGCACCAAGAAAAGGCTTTGCCGAACCCTATGATTTGATTTTATATTGTGCATGACCAGATACCTTGGTTCACTCGAGTCCAGAAGAAAGCTTCAGTTTGGAATACATAACAATAGGTTTTGGAGTTCATTGGATATTGTCAGAATTTTCAGTTAATATAAATTATTATTTTTTGGTGCATGTTCTTAGGATCATACTGACACAAGTGAGAACAGTTTCAGATAATAACCTTCAAATATGCAAAGCAGCTCTGAATTTCCGGTACATTGCCAAGAAAATATGAATGAGGACGCCGCCATCCACCACATGGAACTAGTAAGATCTGCCACAATATACTCTTTTGAATTAATGTATCATAAGCATGGAATGATATTTATTCTAAATCCTAATGAAAAGTGTGAATAAATGAATGCCCATAAAAGTACCTTTGTGTCATTGATCAAGTTCCATATGATAAAATCAGTTGATGCAAAACCTATTGCATAATTACCCTGTTCCAAGTCTTCCACAAAGTTCGCATTGGCAAAGACAGATTGAATTAAACTTAGTTCTTTCACTTGCTTCATTCCCGTAAATTCCAAAGATTGCCAATCTCTGTCGTATTTAAAGTAGCATATGCATCCATCTCCTCCAGTCTGGATAAAAAATTCGACAGTAAAACTAACAGATAAGTCCACGCTTTCATTAATTTAGGTTGAGGACTTGCTTAGCATGTTTCAACTTGCCCAAAAAATTCTTCCAGTAGTTTAGACTGAGGACTTACTGAGCGTATTTCAACTTGGTTGAAATTTGATGTAGTAATAAAAATGCTGCCTACATTTGATATTCCATGGGCTCCTTTAAAATAGGTTAGTGCAGGGATCTTTGCTTCTGACTCAATGCAATGAGCAAGTAACAGGCTCTTTGAGAAGGTGAACACAATAAGATTACCGCGCTGATCACCACATACCAGAACCTACAAGAAATTGGTTAGATGGCCATTGAAAATAGTAAATGACATCTACAGGAAGATATTTTTAACTCAATTACAGCTCTTCTGCCAAAGTTTGAAACTTGAAAAGATCTCCAGGCATATCAAATGAGCTCAAAGATTTTAGCTGATCATCGTGAGATAAATTGCAGCAAGCATGCTTAGCAAGAAAACTGACCCCAAAAAACATTTTAATTTTTGAGACCATGAACTCGGAGGATGCTTGCAGGTTATATAATCGGTTGGAAATTTTGGCGTGACTGGCTATGTTACCAGGATCTTCATGGGCACGACATTACTCTCACAAAGGGATTGCTCCTATCAAAGAGATAATCAAAATGGGTATTCAACAAGGACATTGACTTGCCATGATTGCCTAGGAGAAATCCTATTGGATGAAAGAACTAAGAGCTCTGGTGTGAGCATTAGGGAGTAAGAACATGGCTTCCTAATTCACCTCTTTAACATTCGAAATCCTGAATTTTTGAAGATATTACAAAGAAAGATACTTCTATAAATAAGAAATAAGAAAATACAAAAACGTAAAATAAAAGAAATATCAGAGAATGTATCATAGATAAAATTGACCAATTTGTAAAGCCAAGCTAAATAGGGCCGGGTCAGCCTTAAATTAGGAAACTCTCATGTACTGCTGCTTGGGACCGATTTAGTCAAACTAGTTGTCAGCCAGCTGTGACGCATAACCAATCAATATCATATATGTGGAAAAGGTTCTATTAACTCAACCCACTTAGCTTGAACAAAATGGTTAATGGAAAATGAACAAAATAGTTACCTCTTCTTCAAACAATGCATCTAGACACATTATTCGTGTTCCAAAACATGATGTGAACTCTCCAATTAAGGATGGCTCATGATTCACAATAACTTCATCAGAAACAGATCCTGAGGCATAACCTAATCGCCATAGTTTTAATCTCCCTCTAGGGTCAGCAGTGAAAAGGTGACTGCAAGACAGAAACACAAGAGAATTGATCAGGAACTTCAAACTATGTCAACATTACTGAACCATAAAAGGGTACAAAAATGCTCACTACCTACATCCCAATGACTTGCACCAATAAATTCCTAAAAGTTGTCTCTCTTTCTCCGCTGACCAGCAAAAGGAGAGGGCCACTTTAGCAGAAGAAGGAATGATTCTCACAACCATTGCATTTCCGTTACCATCTCCGATGGCAATCCAGTCTTCCACATCCGCAGAGGCACCATAATACTTTGTTGACAGGAAATCCATACAAATAATGGGCACTTCTCCACTGACTTGGACAAGTTCAGTCCATTTTACATTCCCTGGTTCAGACAGTTTAACATGATGTACATAGCCATGGTTTGTGGCAACATAAAGGATGTCTTCCCGTGCAAAATGTAAGCATCGTACATATTCGCTTTTGCTGCCACAAATAAGAACCTCCAATCAGTAAAGTAAAATACATCTAGCAAATCCAGTTACACAACACATATTCAGAAAATAAATAATGCAGGCAAAAAGATGTGATTATGCTTAATTATCATTGAATTCTAATTGTACTTTGGTAAGTAATTGAAAACGAAATCTTGAAGGGTTTGCATCAATATCAAATTCCAAGATCCAGAACTTGGAGAGCGATAAAAGCATCATCATATCTGTGCATCGGATGAGGGTTGATTCATGAGTGTTGCAGAATAGAACTCCATAGTCCATGAGTAAATACACATAAAATGCAAAAGCACAAAATTTTTGACCTAATCTAAGAAAACGATGATAACAATTACAAGCGAAAAACTGCCTACACTCGCAGCGTGATATTTGTTTCATGTAACCATGCCGATAAATTCCAAAGAAGTTCAGCTTAGTTTTTCACAAATGATGTTTAACAGAAAACCTCATTAGAAAGCCTGACACAGTTTAAATGCACCCTGGAAAATTTACAGGACAGATACGTCAATCAAAGGTAGGAACGGAAAAAATTAATTTAGTGTCCATTGGAAGAACTAGCTCATTGGAGTTCTCATGACTGATTTCAAGTTCCGAGCAAATAATACTGAGATCCAAGCACAGTGTGCATGTCATCATCTGGAATGAATTCATATCATCTTTTGCCTGAATACATTGTTCAGGTTTAACTGTTTAAGAAAATAAATATTCGTTAAGTGTTCATCTGAAAAACTACTAAATAGTGATGCTAAAAAACTTGTTAGCTGTTGATAAAGAACTTCTTCACTGACCGATGCCCATCTTCATGGAGACAAATAATGTGATCCCTTGCCTCTGCTGGCAGGATGGCGGAAATTAAAGAGTTCAAAAGCAAATGCAGAACGTTTCAAGCTAATGGATAGGATGCAGAACATAATTAAATAGGGGCACTTGAGGTCAACATAAATAGGACAAAGGGGGTCTGGGAATTGTATATACTATAATTATCCTGATATTATCACTTATGCAGTTGATAAGCATTTTCTCCTTTCAGAATCAGTTGCCCAAAAGACTGAAGGCTCCAAACTATAAAAATGAGAGAATTTACATTCACTTCAGAAGTGGCATTTTTTCTCTGCACCCCTAAAATCAGCAGGCTGGCCAAAACGAGGGAAAAAAAAAGGAAATTTAGCTAATTCCTACCTGTCCATGAGGCCAAGGTGTTGGGGTAAACTCGGGGTACAAATTGTGAAAATCTCTGTCCTCTCTTTAAACTCTTTCACTACCCCATTCTGCTCTGGTGTGTCCTTCAATGTAGAAGCATTCAGTGGATGTACTTTGATTGCAGAGTCAAACCCAGCAGTGACAAGAAGAGCAGTGCTTGGATCATATAGGCATCGCCAGATGCCTCTACCACTGTACAAATACAAATGAGTGAAGTCAGCTCAAACAAGCATTGCTGAACACTATAATAAACAACGTTTGAAATTTCGGTTCCGGTCTCAGCCAAAATTTAAAACCATGATAATAAATGCATAAACCACTTCAAACATTTAGACTGCATCCGCAAAGTACGCATTCCTCATATCTCCCAATACTTTAGAATGCACATTTACATCTTACGTATGTTCCTTTATCATCATAAGCTGGTCCCCATCCATATGCCACACACGACAGGTACAATCCTCGCCAGCAGTAATAATTATCTAAATAAATCCACAGAGGATAAAAGTGGTCTCAGTTCTATGAATCAAATAGAGTCCATCCATACTAGCTAAACAAGGGAAGCATGAAATGGCACTAACAGTAGTCCTCTTTGAATTTAGAAATAATTCGGGAGTAATAGTGGCATAATGATATTTCTATGTGAAAAATAAGGATTACGACACAAATGAACTAACATATTTGTCCAAGAAAAGCTTTAGTGCCCGAAAATTGAATGATTCTACTGGTCTATAAGAAATACAAAGAAGGCATCAACACAGAATCTCAAACAGTAATGAGAAGTTTTAGGTATAATTGAAGTATTGCAAGAGAGACTCGGTTTTCAAAAAAAAAAAACGTTTAAATAAAATAAGTATGATTTATGAATAACGCATGCTCTAAAGCAGTTACATAAGATGGTCATTGTGGAGGATGCAACAATTTTAGAGCAACCATGCCCCTTATTTTAATCTAGAATTCAAGGGAGTGTGATTATATGTTCCCAAGTGTCGGGGCCATTATTCTTCTGAGAACCATCTCTGATCACAAATCCCTTCTTTCCACAAAAGAGTGCAATCATAACCATCAGCCTCTCGGATTCAATAATGCTTGGCTAGAAGTTCCAGAATTGAAGGAAGAAGTTGGTAAATGGTGGCAATAATTTGCCATAGATGGGTGGAAAAGCTTTCAGTTCTGTTTCAAATTGACAATATTGAAAGATACGATAAAAAATTTGAAACAACGACAGATTCAAATGAGAAAGACGATCTCATCTAGATGAACGAAAATGGCAATGACCATATGGTCATTGATTGAGATTATTGATTGAATGGGCTATCATAGGGCGACCCAGTAGGTCCAGGTCCAAAACCGAATAGATATCTCATCCACAAGTTTAAGGCAGGCAAAATCAATGGCCGAAAGGCATGTTAAAAGACAACTTTTCAGTATGCTTGATCAAAGGTCTAAAATCATCCGCATTTCCAAACAAAAAAAAACGATTGAAATCCATTTTAAACAGTAAATTAAATTTATTGAAATCTATTGAGGATCTAGTTAAGGTTAGCAAAGAAAGATCACTCTCTAGAGCTAAACTGGCAGAAAAGGCAGAGGCTAAAAATAGGTCAAAAGAAATTTTAAGATGGGAGGATATAGGATAAAGGCAAAACATCTAGAGCCACTTGGCATAAAGGTGGACAAAATATGGCCTTCTTCCACAAATTTGTGAATGCACTGAAATTAATCAACAAGATTCAATGCCAGTCTGAATCATGATTTTAAATTTCCACCAAAACCAACAAGAAATGACCGAGACATTTTGTTTCCATCCCCAACAAAATGCATACTGAAATCAAAATGCATAGCGAAACCAAAACAATGGTATATTAGTGGTATACTGTATTCGTATTTGCTACATAAATATATCTATATGAATTGCATGTGAAATGAGGTGCACGCATCATGTATAAATATTTATGTGAAGTACATATAAAATATGATATATATTGAATTAGGTGTTCAATGTTGTTAAACCATTATGGATGGTTGTCTTGCTTATGTGATGGTTTCAAGTATGTATTTGTGCTTATTCTAGCATTTTCTAAAGTTTCATCCTAAAACTCTATCACTTGCATATGTTTTCATATGTTTTCGTGATCTTATATGATTTCCAATGAAATCTCCATCCGAAATCAAAATGTTTCTGTGGATACCGAAACCAAAACTGAAACCTAAATTCAAAACCTTTGGTTGAATTGAGTAGAAAATTTGGACATTCAAAGATTTCGTATCTCCTACCTCTCTTCTTTGTGAAGTAGTGAGGACATTTAAAGACCCGAATTGGACTAATTGCAGTCGAGTTCCTTATCGATTGAAGTCGTGTTCCTTATCGATTGAAGTTGCTGGAAATCTGGAAAGAAGTAATGAGATGGAAGAAGAGGTGATTTTCAAGATGGAGAAGGGCAAGGCTCCGGGTCCGGACGGATTCCCATTGGCCTTCTATCCATTGTTTTGAAAACCTCACGATTTACGATACAAATCAAATCTTATGGATTTTGATTAGAATATCATGATTGAATCTTCATTTGTATGAATCTTGCGATTTTTTATTGGATCTTACGATTCGATCGTAAATCGTGATATGTCAATACCGCATGTAGTTACGAGGTATTATTTGCCCCATGCTGATCTGACATCCCATGCATAAGATACGGTTACGTTGTTGTGCAGTTCAACGGTGTTGCCTACCAAATATCATTCTCTGCATTAATGAAATGGAATGCAAATAATGATATCTTTCCTCTTTTTTTGTCGTTCCAACCATTTTGGTCGAAATTTTGAGGAATTTTTGTCAAAATTTCAGTGAAATAATGACGTAAAAGGAAATCATGTAGATTTCATTTCAGTGCGGATGGATATAGAAACATTTCAGTCATTTCGGGGAAATTTCGGGGAAATTTAAAACCATGGACTCAAGGCTTATGTGTTTCCTCAAGTAGGCCCTCTGCCATGACTCCACCTTTTGCCTCTAAGCGTTGGCTTAATAATGGATACCATTTTATATTGAATTAAGCAAGAACAAACAAATTTGGGAATCTAATGATATTACATGGTGACATTTTGGAAATCTTCAACGTTATTACAATAGTTTCCATGAATATATTACTAATAACATAATGAAATAGAGAAATGACAGACCGATGCAAATTTAGATCAATATAAACCTTACAGAATCAGAGATATAGCAGTCCCAAATTCTTGCATTGTGACCAAACAATACGGGGCCAACCGAAATATCAATGCTAAAGACCTCCTTCAGATCATCAGAATCGTTGTTTTGGGCACTAATTATCCATATACGAGCACTGCTCTAACAATGAAACAGAAAACATTATCAAAATTATGGTAAAAGATGCAAGAATGATTTGTGCTGTTCTGTATTTGCAGAAAGGAAAGAATCAGAGATGCAAAATTGAATTTACGCTTTTCTGTATTTGCAGAAAGGAATAAACTGTGAAATATAGATTATCAGATTACCCACCTACGATCATCAGAGACAGACATCAGTTTCGACCCATCAGTGGACCATGCTATGCGGAAGATTGAACCTTCATGTCCAATGAGTCTACTCAAATGCATAGCCCTATACTGTTGACCAAGGAACTGGCCACTTTTGCGGCAAGAAGAGTCAGGACGATTTGATTCCTTCACTGAAGTTGCAGAAGATGAAGTGTGCCTCTGAGAAACCAATTTCCAAACAATAATCTGCCAAAAAATAATTCAATTGAAGAAATCATGAGGTTCTCAATACAATCGATGAGCCATATTTCCCGTTAGATGATAAATGTTAATAGCCACTCTAAAAGCCAATCTTGAAGAACAAAAAAAGTTTGTGGCATGGATTTAGTATATAATGTAAAAAGTATAAATACACAGCTTAAATTCGTACCAATTTCATGATGAAGATCCATGTAGTGTATGAATTTGAAGGAATTGAGATGGATTAGCATGTAATTTAAAATTCACAAATAGGAGGAAATGGCTCACCTGATTATAGATAGTACCAGATGCCACACGGAGAGCATTTATGTTGTCACCCCATAATCGCATAGAATACAGAAGGCACCTTTCTGCAGACAATAAAGTAAGAAAGTTCAAGAAGAAGCAAATTATAAGCAAATCAAATATATTAGTGTTTCAAAACTCGAACTTGGACAAGAACTTGGTAAAAGGGAGTCGAGTCAAGCAAGTCAACGATTGACACAGTCAATTTTTCATTAACACGGGCAAAACAAAGGAGTTCAAATTGATTTGGTAGGAAAAAACTCGAACTCGGACAAAAACTTGACCCAGGTAAAAGGTAGTCTGGAGGAGATTGTAAACAATAAGAAGTATTTCTCGAGCTATTTCCACTTCTCACTCTCAGATGACTATTTAGTCCAAAAATTGCAATTAATTTTTTAAAGATTAGATGCTTCATAAAATAGTATCAACCAAGGTTTTAAATTTCGACCGAAATCTGAAATTTTGGACCGAAATTTCGGGTTTCGGTGGAGAACGAAACTGAAATTGGGTAAAGTCGAAACATTACAAAATTTTGATCGAATTTCGTTTCCCCTGAAATTTCAGGCCGAAATTTCAGGAATATCTCCAAAAAATCAGTTTTTTTTATTTATTATTTAATATTATCTCGAAATTTCAGGGATTTCGTCGAAATTTGATAACAACTAAAATATTGCCTTATTTAGTTTCAATCAATTTCGCCGAAATTTCTGTGAGGACCGAAACGAATTCCGAAACCGAAATTTAAAACCTTGGTATCAACTTTTCATGTTTATGCTTCTTAGGTGAAGCATCCAAATTTTGAAGATAATGGAAGGTCCAGTATTTAATTATGGTTCCTGCACCGGACAAGATAAATAGTCAAAAGAATCAGATCAGATCATGAAGAAAATTTTCAGAAGTGGACATGATATTGCAATAGCCAGTCCAGATCGTAAGCTTGTTAGCTTATAGATGGAATCCACAATACAAACTAAAAAATGCAGTAGCATCCTTTTTTCTATGCACTGAATGGCAGTGACCCCAAAAATCCTAAGAGTGGGCTGACTTCCTAATTTTGCTTCATTAGAAATGTTAAAATTTAATAGGCTTCCTTTATTAAATTCACTAGCAAAAACTAATCCAATACCCAATGAATAAGAACAGAAATCATCCCTGAAGTTTTAGCTTCTGAGAAAACTAACCTGGACATTTTACTTCGAGAACCAGATTGTATCCAGAAATATCCCAGAGACAGACTGAGTTGTCACTAAGTCCTATAGCAAGATGACCATGACCATCGAGCTCAGAACGCATATCGTCCTCCTACTAACCACCCACCCACCAGATAAAAAACATACAAAGGAGTTAAAGAGGGACTAGTCACACTAATCAATGATAAAATGACCCAAAAGCTTATATTTGAGTAAAATAAGTAAACTTGGTATACCTTCACAAAGCAAACATCCATAACCCAGTGATTAAATTTGGGTAATGCATGGAATTGCATCAATTTGACACATGAATTCACCGAGCTCTGATCGTCCGGTGTCATGTCAAAATGTAAGGTAAATAGCTTAACTCTCTTTTCTCCAAACACAGCAATCATAAAAGGTAATTTTGCAGATGAGCTGCAATTTGTGAAATCCAGAAAGCTACAAGATATTCCATGCACACGTATGCCTTCGAATACATGAAATGAATTTAAAAGTTTTCCAGATTCAATGTCATATAGCAAAATTTGTGACCCAGTCCCTGTATACAATACAAAGAACCTCCATGAGAAATTGTAAATATATGATCATATAACATAATTAAAAAAGAAAAAAAAAAGAAAAAAACTTGTAACCTAGAGGCCCTGTTTGGATTGCAAGAATCTTTTTTGGAAAAGTTTGGAAAGGAAAAAATATTTATAAAATTTCTCAAGTCCATGTTTGGATGTCAGGAATTTTACGGAAAAGTTTGGAAAGAAAAATATTTCTAAAATTTCCAACTTTTTTAACACATGAAAAGAGATACCTTGAACCAGTCCTATTCAATTTTGACTTGGAGAGACCTTCAATTTATGATAATATTCCTCCAAATTAACCATAGTCATATAATTTCCATCTAAATTTCTCAGGAAAAAATTTCCATCTAAATTTCTTAGGAAAAAATTTCCATCAGAGAGGGGTTTTTTTTAAAATTGTAATCCAAACAAGGCCTAAATTTTTTACACCAGAAAATAGATAACTAGACCCAACCCTATTCAACTTTTATTTAGAGGGAACTTTAATCATAATGTTTATGAAGCCAGGTTCTGTTCTAATGTTTCCCTCTAAATTGTGAAAAGATTTCTGTTAGAGATATTTTTCTTGCAATCAAAACAAGGGCTGAAGGAAGAAAATTCAGAGAACAGGGAAGAAAAAAGAGTTTCCAAGAGAAAATAGTTTGAAAGGTCGTGAAATAATCAAAAGAAAATGGACAGAGGTAGAGAGGATTTGTTACCAGCAAGGAGAAATGGAGAGGAAGAGAGGTGAGGAATAGAGAGGAAGGAAAGAGCCGAGATTTCCCCTAGGTACTGACCGCTCTGTAAACGCCATGGCCTCTGCACAGTGGCCATGGCTGATCCCTCTCTCCTTTGAAAATTGAAACCTAGGGTTTGGAACTTGGCAGGGTTTTATTAGGGGTTTTAAAGAAAGAAGAAAAGGCATTTGAGAGATGTCATATCCAGTCCAGTATATTTCAACAAGTCCAGTGAGGAGTAAGGACTGCACACGGTTTAGGGAGGTTCGGGTTACGGAGGTTTTTTGAGACGAACCGATCCCATTGGTTTGTAGAAAATCCAAACGGTAATCGAACCGATGGGGTATAACCGAACCGAACCGATTTTGACATGTTCGGTTCATGGTTTATCCGATTTTTGGTTTAGCTTTATTACATATCCAAATCAAGTAGTTAAATAAGTTTATATCTACTTATCTAGGATTATGGGGTTGATACCATTAGGCGACTGTAATGACAAAGTCACTGCTAGACTACCCAAAATGGCAAAAATGCCCTCTATTAAGAAGACAAAAGAAAGGAGGTGCAATTTTTAGTTAAGGGGGGCGGCCAAAAATGGGCATCTGCAGGGGTGGCCAAAATGGAGTGTCTACAGTTTCCCATCGGTTTGGTTCAGCTCATTTTCAAATTAAAACTCAAAAACCGTCAAGCGAACCGACGATTAGTTCAGTAAAAGTCTTAACCGTGACCAAACCAATGCCTAGAAAAACCGAACTGGCCGGTTTTTTGTGCAGCCCTAGTGGGGCCCACTTCTTGGAATAATCTACTTGGTGGCCGAGCATAAGACCAGTATTTTTCAAAAAGTATACGAGGGCCACTTCAAAGGATGATCCAAACCCTCCATTCAATATAGGTTTCTATAAAGTGCACTTTTAAGTAGATTTTGTCTTATTGATTTAAATCATCTACGTGGCTGGTGTCAAGTGCATCATTACATCCGTAAAATGCCTTCTGCGATGGACGGTAGCAAATTATGTACATCACGTGCGGCTAACAGTATAAAATTTTCATGCAGAGTATGTGAGAGATTTTATATCATGTGCTCGTGAAGTCCAGTATTTTTCATAAAGTAGGTTTTTTCTCCGTAAGAACGGTGATTCGAAGGTGAAAGGTGAGAAATAAAGGGATCACTTGTTCCTCCTGATCTGACTAACAAGTCATAACACAACTTGGGGTGAGATTATTATTAAGAATATGAAGGAATAAATAAAGCAGGTGGTGATTGTCCTCCCACTTGAGTTGGTCTTTTTTCATGAAAAAACAAAATAAATCCTGACCATGGACTAGAACTAGTTTTAATCCTACAATGTTTTCTTCATTAATAACTAAGAGATCATTTCCTTCGGAAGGTAACAGTTACTGAATCAAGAGGTTTATGTATTTGAGCCAAAATCATAATTGTTATATGAAGCCAGTACTCAAATAGCAAATCCATAGGTAGAATAGAAGCCGAGTGACCAGGAAAATGCTGAATAATTGATGGAAGAACAGATCCTTTTGAACAATCTGTTGTCATTCCTTCATTCCAAATCTACTATTTTCCAAGAAAATAAATCACTTGGAATCTTGAACCTGGAATTGTATCCCATGGAATGAGGTACTATCACATCACACGAAGCACCATTCAAAAACAAAAACAAAAACAAAAAATTCACATGACACGAAGTCTGTTTTCTAGCGGTCGATTGAGGCCCTTTGGATCTTGACAATTTTTATTCTGACTGATGATTGGACTAAAATGTGTCTAATTTTAAGTCCAATAATCAATTTGGACTCAAAATCCAGAACAGACATGGCTTGAGTTTGAAACTGATTATTAGACTCAAAATTAAACACAATTTTGAAACCAATAATCAGTTTTGAACATAAAACCAACTCTCAAAATGCACCACAATCTGCATAATTGAACGATTAAGATCACTTAAATCTGTGGGATATTTCATTAATTGTGGGGCCTCATGGAAGAACACAAGTGGACCACCACATGAATGTGATTACTGCCCACAAAATTTTGGCGTCCGATCCTCATTGCCCAATGGGTACATCTTTTTAATTAAATGTTGATTTTTTTTTTCATTTTTTGAACCACGTTTTTATCCATTTATTTCGAGTTTAGGAACTAGAGGCATGCATCATAAATATAGCCTTTCCTATTATTTGTATCGGACTCAAATTTACATTTATTTACTGTCCAGTAGTAATCAATTTTGGACTCACAATCGGTTCGCAAAATCCAAAGCAAACAGGGGCTTTGGATTTTTAGAACCAATCGAGTCCATAACCGATTATGGGACTCAAATTTAGGTTTGAGTTTGAATCCAATAATCAGTTTATGACCCTTTATCTCAACCATTTGAAACAACTGTTTAAACAAATTTGGCTTGAGAATTTATTTCTAAACAAATCCTGCCACTTCTATTTCTAAACAAGTCACTTTTTTTAATCCGAAATTAAGCCTCTCAAATCAAATATGTTGCACACGTGTACATGATAAAAAAAAAATCATTCATCTAGTGAGCATCATCATCATGCACAGTTTCATATTGTGATAACTCAATCCTAACCATCTAATCAAGGGGTTTTTGAATAATAATGAATGTGAACCGTTAGTTTACCAGATTTTGGATATCGACTAGCAAAATGATCTATCTTGATGACCGAAAACAACCATATGATCAAATGTGAATGTGGCATATGTTCTTGGTGACCCGGAACATTGTTTTAATAATCACACAAACTCAGCTTGTCTTTTCTTATTTAATTGGCTTCCGAGAACTGATTAGGAACTCTAATAACATTAGACAGCTGTTTAAATAATAGAAGACAAGATGACTAGGTGCAATTATCAACACATGCTTCTGGTTCAATATCCATTTTATACTCCCACTGTACTATAAAGAGAAGTCCATAAAATTGCAGACGATGAACAAAACAAGCAATTAGAATCTGCATGTTCATAATGTACCACAGTTTGATTTGAAATTATCTACATAGGATTCCATTGTAGGATCCCAAAGTCATCATGGCCACATTGAGAATAAACAGATGGGGGAGATTTACAGGAATAAATACGCCTAAAATATAAGAAACAAATGCCCGAGTGAACTCACCCGAAAGTTTTCTCGCTGCTGTAGCACATGTATAAAAAACCATCTTCATCCTTGAAGGATTCATATACTGAAACCATAAGACTGGCTGCAAAACAGGGAGGAGAAAACACAAACACCTTCTATTCTCAGATAACAGAGTTGGAACATGCATCGTTTTTACAGCAAAAATATATGAAAATGAATACCTGTTTGAGGTAAGGTGTTTTTCACAAATACAAAGAGAGCTTTCCCAGGGGTAAGATGAAGCCTGCTGCTTAATATGTGGATAAACTGTCCAACAGACATATCACGGGGGACCAAGTATCTGCAGAAAATGATGAGTGCATGAAAAAATGCAGTTAAGTGGCGAGAGGGGAGAAACTAGTTCATAATTTCATAGTAACTTTTTTGTTTGACGACATAGGGTATCCCCACTCCATTTAGATCAGGACAGCATCACTTTTTTAGCTCTTAGTAAAAGCATCTCTCTTTTTAGTTCTTAGTTAAAGCATGTGTCTTTTGGAACTTGGATTCTAACAGGAATTAGGTAGTGGATACCCCACATTGGAAAGCACCATCTATGATGACTCACCGTCAGTTGCACGGTGTGTTCATCCCTAGGAAAGCACCATGTATAAAGATATAGTGCCAGTTATACGGAGTGGTTCATCAATTGTACTTTCACTGAAACAATGGGTTTAGTCTCAACCTCTTTACAATCATCTTCCTTGGAGAGTGAACCTGAGGAAAGAATCCCACATACGAGGCAGTGGGTAGTTCAACAGGAGGTTGGAGGACGCTTAGGGTGAAAATAAACTTTTTTAATTTGATAGCTTGAACGGTTCATCATAGTGCAAGTCCATGGCAATTAGCTCACATTATTAACTTTTTTTTTTTTAAAAAGTGCGCATAAATAAAAATAGATGTGGGTCGAATCCAGGCCCACAAAATCAAGGCCCTAAGGCATCAAAGTGAGCAGACATGAGGACCCTTTTTCAAGAAATCAATCTCTGTGCACATTACCATGCTTCCTTCATTCAATATCTTAATCCAGAGCATCAGCTTATTGTACACAGAACTAAAAAAGCAAAAAATCAATTTGGAAAATTAAGAAAACAAGAAGGAAGAAAATCATAAACAATCCAAACCCTAGAGCAGACTGTAAGAAGGCGATGAGGAGTCTCTCTGCTTAAGAGGCATTTATAGAGGAGGATCTCTAGGGTTTTATAAAAGAAGTTGCAATACTAAGGAAAAAAAAAAGGAAATTGACAGAGATTTAGAAACCCTAAGAAAAAATTGTAACGAGGATAGGAGCAGCCCACATTCTGAACTTGGTCATGAATTTGTATAGGAGAAGCAATTTTTCCCTTTTCCCATGTTCCTATGGAGGCTAACTTTTTTTTTTTTTGAATAGTGGATAAGATATACTCAAAAAGGAAAACGAAGGGAACAACTAAAGCGCGGATCAAGGAGGACCCGAAAAGACTACAAATGCAAACAAACTGCAAGAATATCCCTAGGCCACGGAGGAGCATAAAAAATGCACAAGCCAGGGCATTGGACTCCCTCTCTCGCATGCATATCAGCCCTCTCACTGGCCGACAGCCAAACATGGCGGAAGGTGATGTCTCTCCGAAAAAGGCTATGATATGTGGACACGAGAGTTGCGTGTCGACATGGACACGGAGTGTCTGACACGGCAAACTCCCAAATTTTAGAAACGGGGACACGGCTAAAATAGAAGTACATATAATCATGATTTGTGGACACATATTCGTGTGCCAAGTTTTGACACAGATGCAGGGTATATGACACGTCAACCCTTAAAAATATAGGAATAGTAGCACACTATACACGTACAGGCAAGTAAAGTTATTGACACTTCTATCAATACATTTAAAAGTGTCTAAAGGAGTGTCAACATGTGTGGACACGGGTGTCGTGTCGGACACGACACGCGTGTCGGCAATAAATTCAAAGTATCGACCAAATCATAGCAGAAAGGCAATCCAAAACCTCATCAATCACATCAAGAAATATCAAAGGGCTATTTGGGGGTCTCAGCCACTGGATTACATTCCTGCAGTCACCTTCAATGATCAATGGCTCAAGATGAAGGTTGGTAATAGCTCGATCCAAGCACTAATCACCATGAGCCCAGTTGTATGAGTTAGTGAATACAGCCAGCCCCGAGACAGCCATTCTCATCACCCCAGTGTTATCCAAGAATGAATCCTCTCACCCAGGTTGAGTCTGGGTTCCCTAAACTAGAACCATCGAGGTTCAGCTTAAGAGAACTCGGTGGGGGAGGACTCCATCTAAGAGCTAGGACAGCCATAGAAACTTGCACAAATCTCTTTGACGGGATTAACCCAAATAAACAATCAAACCATAGTTACTAGAAACTCCAGAAACTAGCTTCAGAAGCTAAATACTTCTCTCTTCCCAAATTTAGGGGAAGCACGTTTCCCAAACGTTTCCTCTTAATTAAGAGTACGCTTCCTATTGAGCTGATTATTTCCTCCTGAAAGAATATTTCTCTTTGTTGAAGGAGTGTATTTAAAAAGAAAAAGAAAAAAAAGAGTACATTTAAATCTTGAAAACATATCTTAAGTTTCAAATGAAATTATGTGGATCTTTTTCTATAAACTTAACATTAAATATGCACGAATAAAACATGTGAAATTGTAAATTCCTAATCCTTGTTATTCTAATTAGTTGCGCTTTTCTACGTAAAATCCTTACTTACATTAACCCTTTCACCCTAACCTACGACAATTCTAGTTTTTCCTATATACTTCATGTTCACTTCCAATGAGGCTTCTTACAGGCTTTATATTGACTTTCAATGTTGCTTCTCATACATTCTCTTTACTTTCTATAGAGATATCCGCTTCCCGCATTCTCTTTTCTAAACCCCTTGCTTCCCACATCACTTCTAGCACTCACTTCCCACTCTTGCAACTATGAACCAAACCAAAAACCGAGGTGTAGAAAGTCTTACAAGAGCCGTCCAATCCTTGGAACACCCTAATATTCCTTTCCTTCAAAAGGACCATGTGGTTCTTATAGATGCTAACGATGTTGCAGATCTCTAGAGCAAAAAAAGAACCTTCAAGAGAAGTTGAAAAGGAGATGAATTCTTTGAAGCAATATCTGATCAGAGTCTTTTACCTTCTGGAAAAAAAAATTAACTTGTAAAGCCATTTCAAAAGTTGGACTTACTTCTTCTTTTCCATCTCAGGAAGGTCAGTCTTCGAATATCTTTCAACAACCACCTACAGATGCATACACAGCAAAACAAATTACAAAAATATGTACATTTCCAATTACTTAGCATAATGCCTATTTTAATCACTTTAAGATGATGGCATGCAAAAGCATGAATTCTCAGTAATCATTTGTTTGTTATCAGTTTCGCATGCATGTAATTGTTGGTTACTATCAACTTGATCATATATTTATCTACTTCACATAATTGTATTCACTCTTATTGAAAGTGCATAATTACATGCTGAAAGAATTGTTAAAAACACTGTTCAACATTGAGTTAATCATGGTGATTGAGCCTAACTTTAGAGTAAAACATTGGTCATCGTAACGACGAGATTATTTGAAGTGATTCATCGAGGAATATAAAATTTAGAATCTCCAAAAGGACTATATATTGGTGCAGATTCTTGCATACAACAATTCAGGAACAAACACCAAGGCTGGGTATCTCTCAGGTAAATTCAATCAGGTTTACAACAGAGCCTAAAGCAGCCTACAAAAACTAAAGCAAAATGGATTCCATTTCACAGCGCAGTCATCTTTAGTGCTAATGACAAAAAATTATCCCACCATAACTAGTGGGCATCTCTCAAGTAAATCTAACCATGTCTACAGTAAGCTGCGGCGTAAAAAGGAGAGCCATTAAGTCATTAACTGATTGAAGTCGCCATATTCAATAAAAGTGATTTTGAAGGGGATCTTCCTCATATACCTCGAACGTGTCTTCCCTTGAATTATTTTAATTACTTACCAGCCACAAGAGACAAGGTAGCTTAAATTACAGTGTCATATGGCCAACACATAACTAAAATTGTCGAATATGGATCAACACCTACAAATGCAAACTATCAACAAAAAAATAAAACTTCAAATGCAGATATTTCCAATTTTCACAAACTGCTAACATTCCAGAATTCTCTTTTCTATTTCATTTATTAGCTTCATATATTATTTCCAAAGAAAACCCCTTTCCCCAGATGGGATCCTCTTGGACCGGGGTTGTATAATTTAAACTTTGATGGTTAGTGCTTTGGCAACCCGGAGCCAGCCGGGAATGGTGGTCTTCTTAGGGACGAAAGGGGTGGCATCAAGTAGACTTTCTCTAGCCCTAATGGAATAACCGATTCGAAATGAAGCTGAGCTAAGGGCAGTCCTCCAGGGCATGACATAGTAATTAAGGCATTCTGCTATCATTGGTGGTGGAAGGGGACTCTCTCAATGTCCATTAGGTGGATGCTTAGGAGACATGCCCACCCTTGGAAATTCACGTGTTTGATGGACGAGATTCAAGACAAGACTATTGTACAAATGACTTGTATTCTGGTATTATACAGAACCTGACGGACTAATATGCACAACAAACGCACAGATCGAGCTTCACGGTCAGCTTGTTGGGGGTGTGAATGTGTTTCTTCGCATCATTTTTTGCCTCTTTTTTGTTGCACAACTTGTTCGATCCTAGTTGAGAAGGTATTTCATGGTTTTTTTTACACAGATCGTGTGGGGGACTTTTCAGTTTCATTTCAGCATGACATAAGGTCCGCTAATAACAAAGCGGATAGGCTAGCCCGGGCCGGGGTTGGTAGACTCCGGTTAGAGGTGTTCAACTTTTTCCCCTGTGAAGGGAGGGTTCTTGGGAATGATGCTTCTTCTCTCTTTGTCTTTCTTATCTCTCTCTCTTACCTCTCTTTTTCTCTCTATACTGGTAATGGCACCGCCTACCACTACTCTATGAGTTTGACAACCAAACACTAATTACCACTGCTCTCCAGGGTAAATTCCAGGCAAATCCAATGCTTGTCTCCTCACTGATATCGAAGCGTATATACTAGTCCAGGCAGGGGTTGGTAGACCCGATTGGAGGATTTGGACTTTCTCCCCTTGTGAGAATGCAGGGTTCTTGCTGTTGCTTTTGGTTTTTTGTCCCTTTTTTCTCCTTTGCATTGACCATCTCGGTCGTGGGCCTTGCCCCTTGTTTCTCTTTTAATAAAAGCATTTGACAATTAAAAAATACTATTTACAAAGAAAATCAGAAAAGAAATATGGATCAATGGAAGGATTCTCATCTAATAATTAAGTACTAAAATTCCTACACAAATATCGATTTTTTCCTTGAAGCTCTTAAAATTTAACAGCCTAGACCTCAAATTAACAAATTACAGTTCTAATTCACAAAAGTTGGTAATTTCAACTGAAATCTTCTCAAATCGAGAGAATTGCGTGATCGGAGATAATTATAGAAAAATAGATGGATCTGTAGACTTACCGGAACCCGATCGGGATATTTCGAAAGCATGTCTTGTGATTCCACCAGTCTCTCCTCTGCAGAAGATCAAACAGCCGTACTCAGATCCGAACCGAAAAGACGAAAAAAAAAAGATTCTGAAAAAAGACAAAAAAAAAGAAGATTATGAAAGAAGTCAAGAACTAATACAGAACGAACCTAAGGAGAATTCCTGCTTGAAAGATCTGATCTTCATGGATGAGAGAGAGCGAAATTAGGGTTAGGGTTTGAAGGAATGAGAAATGGGAAGAAGCGTTTTTTCTTTACCCTCTTCCGTAGAACCGACGGAAAAGAAAGGATTAGCCGACTTTATACGGTTCAACAACTCAGCTAGGCTGTGAATCTCCTTTGACTTGGGCCCCTTCTCTAACATGCGCCGAACTGGAATTCTATTTTCTTAGATTGTGTGTTGGTGACTTTTTGAAAAGTACCGTGGGGCCCACTTCATAGGATGATCCAAACCGTTCATTTGTTAGCCCTAATATAAATAGGTTGAATCCTGCGTCATTTCCATAGGATGATCCTAACCCTCCGATCGAGAAACCTCTATAGATCAACTCGATAATATGAACCTAAACCACGATCTAAAGAGTTTTTAAATAGGAGGGTTAGGATCATCCTATAGAAATGACCGACGGGGTACAACCTATTTATGTCGTGTGCCCACAAATGAACGGTTTGGATCATCCAATGAAATGGGCCCCGCTACTTTTCGAAAAATGCACAGCATTTCTTACTATTTACGTGGCGCCCCCCTCCATGGTTGGTCTGGATCTCTTCCCCTCTGTCATAGGCCCTACCTTAAATCTCAGAGGGCACAAAAATCAAGTAGATCAGTTTATTTTATGCTCTGTTTGGTTGCTGGGTTTTTTTTGTGCCTGGGAGTTTTGTGGGAGAGTAAGTTAAATTTTGGTCCCATCCCATGTTTGGTTGCCTTTTAGCAGTAGGTTTATTTTAATCCCACTCTTGTAATGATTACTTGTGGGGTGAATTTTTTAATCCCACTTTTGTAATGATTGCCTTTTCATCCCATCCCAAGATAACCCCAGGAACAAAAATAAACTCAGGAACCAAAAATAAGCTTGAGAAGAATTTTTTTCTACCCAACAGTTCAAGCAACCAAACAAAGGTTTTTTTTTCTCCCACCATATCTCCCAGGGTATTTTTTTCTCCCACATAACCAAACATGGGATTTTTATTTTACCAGGATACTTCCAGGACTCTTTTTTTCCCACCTATCTCCCAGGGTATTTTTTTCTCCCACATAACTCCCGGGAACAAAAAAAACCCGGCAACCAAACATAGCATTAAGGGTGATGATAAATTCGCACCACGATAACGTGAATTGATGTCAAAACGCATACCCTCCTTTAAAAGGGGTATGCTTTTTGAAGGGGTGCGAATTATCATATAGTGGTGCGCATTTATCATTTCCCAACTATTCAATTATAACGATTTTGGTCTTCCAAAATTCCAATGTTAACCATTGAATACATGTACGTTTTGATAGTCCATTAAAAGCTCTTGATCCAATGGTTAGGATCATCCAATCAGCTGGCTTATTGAGTCACTGGAGATCTAAGGTGGGATCCACCAGGTAGACCAAGAGTGGGACCCAAAAAACACACTAATCAAAGGGTCATTTTAGACGTGATTGTAAACAGAAGTATTTGGAACCAAAAGCCTTTCCCTTGTGATATTTAAGTTGTGAGTCACATGCTTGTAAAATTGTTGAACAGAATTAATGGTGAAATTGCATGTATTTAGAGTTGCACATTTAGGTCATGTTTGGCAACTAGGAAAAGATATTTCATGGAATATCAGTGGCACCAGAAGGGAGGGATGGGCCGAGAGGCAGACACATGAGAGGGATGGCAGTGAGGGGAACATAAAAAGCCCTTGAAACACAGGAAAATAACCTAATTTAAGGCCATGTCCGGTAAAAATGAAATATTTTCCACGATAAATTAGTTTCTCCGAGTGAGTGGTGCGGGCGCGAGGAGAGGCTTTGAGAGGGAAGAAATGAGTAGAGGGTGAGAAGCGGCTAAAAAAACAAGGACAAAGTCGGGTGGAGCTTTTTGTTTCCTTGTTCTTTCAGGCTTCTCTTACCCTCTCCTCTCTCAGTCCCTCTCAAAGCAGTCCCCTCAACCGAGAATTTCTTCAATGAAAAATTAGTTTCTTATGTGGTGAGAGGGGAGTAGGGTGGGCGGGAGAAGGAGAGACTTGAGAGGTATGAATGAAGGTATGAATGAGTCAAGGCCAAGAGATAGAAGTGACTAAAAAATGGAGGATAAATAAATCATATTTCCTTGTGGTAAATGATATCCCCTCCCCTCGCCCTCCTCCCCCACGCCTTTAATGGTTTCTATGAGAATGCTGCTTGAGGATAAATTCACCCCTGTTAACGTTTTTCTTTGCCTTTAACGGTTTCCTTCTGGGCCCCGACCTACTGTGTAAATACTTTCCAGTTCTTGGTTTTTCTACCCTCCCCAGTTTTGTTTTCCAGCAACACTACCCACTCCACGGGCCAACCCCAGTTTTGTTTACACAGAAAGAAGGAGAATCAACACATATAGCCCAGAAACTTTTCCCCCCTTTCCAATGTGGGATCTCACAAATGGAAAAGAAGCACTTTGTCAAAAAAAGGATCGAATATAACCCTAACTGTTCTTCTCAAGATTCAAAAAACCTTCAAAATCCATTGCAATTAACCCGCTGAAGAAACCCCAAGAACTAAGGGTGCAACTTGGGCCAAGTTGGGTCGGGTTAAGGCCAACCCTAGCCCCACGCAAGGTAGCATTCGCCCAACTCTAATCCCCCCTAACCTGAGCAAAAATCGGGTTGAACCTGTCAGTTTCGCTCAACCCTGAGTATAACACTCCAAAGGAATATGAATTATGCACTCCACTGGTTTAATAACGGACCCTCATCTCCTCTAAGTCTACACTTTTCTTAGCTAATTAGTTAGGTGAGTTGCAACTCTCACAAAACAGTCAAAAACGAGCACAAGTGTAAAAATAAAGGAATGCCATTCATCATCAAAGATCAGCTGGTCTACATATATGTGCTAACATGAGCCGAGGGAATCCGTCATTAAACTGAAGTATGGTTGACATTTTGGCCGGACTCAAAAGCAGTCACTATAAAAACTTCAGCTGGCTCTACCCACACATTATATCTCAGTGTGGAAATGACAAAATCAAAAGATTAATAATTGGGAAGTGATAAATCCGCCCCTTTTGATCACCAGGAACACCCCCTGTCAGTGTATCAATGACTAAAGAGGGGCTGCCCCCTGATTGCCACAAACACTGACAGGGGGTGTTCCTAGTGATCAAAAGGGGCAGATATATCACTTCCCTAATATTTTTGTAACAATATTCGAATAAGAACATGCAACTTGACAACCTGATTATGAAAACCAAAAGCCCCTTTTGGCTTGGAGAATATTACGTATAGATAAACAAACAAAATACAAACCCAGAATTCTGCAGACTTCAAATTTTCTTTTAACTACACCTCTAGAACTATCAAAAGTCAAAACAAAAAATATGTATGCATACCTTTGCCACTATCAAGAGCAACCCCATTCATGTCTCAGTCCTGATCCTCTTATCATCCACAATTCACTAGTATCAACTGTCTGGACAACACAATCAATGCACAAAATATTTCCTCTCTCTATACCAGGCAACAGGGTCCAATCGCGATGGGAACCGGAATCGCAATCATGGTGTCAAAATAGTTTAATTCCACTGAATTCCCTGACTTGGCCACAAAACCAGGCTGGTTTCTACAGCATCCCAGCCAGAAAAAAATAATAATAATAATATCATCTCAGTTTGCAGGTTTACTCTGAGTCTTTGCCACCAGTCTATGCCCACCACCATTCCGCCAAACACCACGAACTGGCAAACCATCAGAAGAGTTCTGGCTCTCCGTTGTTTCTTCGGCATCATCAAGACTGGCATCTGAATTTCTAAGATCAAGGAGGGAACCGTCACCAAGACGGGCTCTAAGAAACTTAGATGTTTTCCGCTTTTGCTTATTGTTTCCCCCACCACCCACACTTTGGTTCGAACCACCACCATTTGAATCAGCCAACAGCCCATTGGCAGAACTCAATTCTGATTGCTCTTCGAACACCGATGCCTTTGATTTTCCCTTGGCACTTCGATACCCACCCCTTGATAATACCTCCACCTCTTCTGAAGGCTTGTAGCTTGCTTGTAGTATCCTTACTGTGTTTATAACACTATCTGCCAAAGTCTCATTTGTGGAACTTCCTGCGCCATCTACAACACCTTTTCCACGTATGGAACCACTACTCTCTTTTTTGCTAGCGCTGTTCCTTCCATTTTCTTGTGGGCCACTGCTCCGCAGATTAGCACTCTCTTTTTTGCTAGCATTGTTACCTCCACCATTTTCTTCAGGGTCATTGATACGGAAATTTGCATTATAAGTTTCAATAAGCTCTCTCTGTTTCTGAGGATCTGGACAGAGTCGAGCAAGCTCAAGTACAAGATGTGACAGGCCAAATTGCTGGACATATGACAGATATTCCCACGTATCAATTACACCTTGACGGTATTCTGCTGATATCTCCTTAAAAGCTGCATATTTGTTCTCATCCATTCCTAAGCCCTCACGAATCCTCTCCACCAAAGACTTGTTCGCAGTGTGAACATCTTCCACCTTTAGTAGAGGTTGGCTGCTTGTGGGCACCATGTGATTCTCTATTCTAGTGCCAGAAACCATACCAGACAAGTTCGAAGATCCTCTATCAACTAGGTTAGGAGCCGACATAGAGTGGCTAATCCTACTGATAGTACTTGAATTCCATGAAGAAGTTCCTGAACTGGGGGCTACAAGGCCATGATTAGTTGTCGGCTTAGCATGCACAGAACTTGATGAACTAGACGATGCCAGTCCATGATTTTTCGCTTGCCTAGTCAGCGCGGAACTTGAAGAGCTAGATGATGCCACTCTGGGATTAATTGCCGGCCAACTCTGAGCAGGACTTGAAGAACTCGATGAAACAAGTCCAGGATTTTCTGTAGGCCAATTAGGGGCAGAACTAGATATTGCTGGCCAGCTCTGTGCAGGACTTGAAGAACCAGATGAAACAAGTCCAGAATTTTCTGTAGGCCAATTAAGGGAAGAGCTAGATGATACATGCCTACGATTTGCCCTTGCTTTAGTCTGAGAAGGACTGAGAACTGTTACCTTGTTGCGCAGACGAAGGCGGGCAGCCATCGTGTTCTTTCCCAGCCCTTCTGAATCATGACTTGGTATCTGATTATTGCTGTTTGGAACCACAGGAAGTGGAGGAAAGGAAGATTCTTCTAAACGGGCAGTCCTTGATCCTCCTTGGCTAACCGCCTGGAGGTACCTCGAGGCTGGCTCACTGTCTTGAGAAATAGCTAGCGATTCAAAAGGGCTAATGGCTGAATCAATGTCGCTTGTCTCCACATTATCAGAAACTTGTTGCACATTGGATGGAGGGTCATGAGTTGTGTTATCCGTGTTGGCCGCTTCAAAACTGGCTTGGATAGCCAAGGAAAGTTGATTGTCGGAAGAATCACGATGGAACCCCCGCCCTCTACCTCGCCTCTGATCATTTTCATTAGTACGGCGATACCGGAAGCTAGTTGGTATCTGAATAAAAAATAAATAAATAGTAGAATCTATGAGCATGGGCAGAAGGGTAGGTCACAAAAAGAATAATTAAACTATAATGATTTGAATAAAAAAAACTTCATAATAAATGTCTAAAATGTGCATAACACAATATGGATGTTTAACAATTGACAGAAAGGATCAAAACCCACAGAAGAATTTGTAAGGACGGACAAAGCATATTACCGGATGTAAATGAATTAGATAGCTCTTACATACCTGAAGTGCAGCATTGCGCTTAGAACGAGACATATGGCCCCCATGCTCCACAGCATTATGCCTCTAAACAACAAACAAACAGAAAATGATGTTTGAAATTTTCCACAACATAGGAGAAGGATGTGACAATAATAGCATTAATAGTTTAACACATGCTACAAAACAAAACCCACCAGTGACCAATAAAATCATCATATTCATACGATTCAAAAAAAAAAACAACTTGGATTAAGAAATCACCTTCATTTCAGATTCAGATTGAAAAACAACAAACTTTTTGTGAAGGCATGCCTCATCCTCACAGAGGAAATGTTCTTGACGGAAATGTATCTGTGACAAATAACCAGATTTCAAACTCAAAACATTCTTGACAAAAGCATAAGCATCATGTGACAATATTGAAAAATATCTTACCTCTAAGTCATCATAATTTTTATAATAATCGAATTGTCCCGGATGCTGCCTGCATTTCACAAGATAAAATGAATTTATGTGAGCCATATAGTCCTTTTAAATTGAAAAATGTATACGGTCATCTTATAACAAAGAGCACTGTGTACCTTTGGCAAATATGACAAGTATAATGTTCCGTAGACATGTGCAAATAAAGTTCATTTTCCCCATAGAATGGGTTTCTGCAGAATTCACACATGGGATGCCCCATGAATCCACCCCGTTCACTCTCACTGCCGTCCACCTCTGAATCACCAGTGCTTATGTGTTGATTTAACTGTGCTCTAGTATAGAGCTTTTGCTCGCAAATAAATACCTGTTTCAACATTCAAAGTGGAGTCAATGACATCAGAATACAGATAAATAAGTATATGTTTGCAATTAATAACAAAATCTATTGGGAACCTTGAAAATCATTTTCTTTAGTCATTGTAACAGAAAATAAAAGTATAAAAGCATAATTTTATAACTACAAATAGCTGGCCATTAAACATATAGCAAAGAACCATCCAGTCGTGATTCAGGTGGTTCATGGTTTCGAGAGAGCATATTCATCATCCTTAATCAACAACTCACAAATTTTCATTTATAGTATGGCACTATAGAAAAGGAGACAAGAAAGTAATTAATATCTCCACAAATAGCTGAAATTCATCAATCCAGGAGAATATTATATAACATATATGTATGAGCTCAAATGTCATTGAAATCAAATTGAATTTCACCTAGAGAAAGGTAATATGATTAACATGACACTTTAAAAGGAATGCTAGCAGGACATTAGGGAAACAAAAAGGCCAGGATGGGCACTCCCTGTATGCCACATGTGCTTTCAGCAGCCTGGCCCACGTGCGTGACTCACAGGGAGTGGCCATCCCAGCCCTAAAACCCTCTCATATAGTTTTCCTTCTTTAAAAGCATTTCCCCTCGTATTGCACCCCTATCACTTTTTTCGTTCACTGTCACTTTTTTTACCATTCAAAAAACCAAAAAAAGAAGAAGCATTTCATCATATGGCCATTGACACAATATATTGCATGTAATGGTCAAGGCCTAAAATGTCGGTTCGTTATGCATGCCGGTCGTCATGGAAATGTAAACATGTCGGTTTTGGTCATATAGTTTCGTGAAAATCCTGTAAATCACATAATTTTTTTGAAAATACAAGCAAATGAAGGAAATTTAAGACAAAACTTCAAAAAACACTAGAACAAACACAAATACGTGTTTAGAAACCATCATATAAGGAAGTCAACTATCCATTGGCGTGCATGTCACGATCCATAATGACAAGCATTGGCGTTCATGTCACGATCCATTCTAACCATAAAATTTATAAACCACATATACATATGCTTCAAATAAACATAAAATGTAGGAAATAAAACGTGTTCAAAATGCTTGCACATTTAGTTTCAGGCATCATGAAGAAGCCTTGTCAAAAATAGTGGACACTCCTGGTTGAGAGGGTTGGTTGGCCAAACTCTTTAGGAGGAGCTGGCCCCGTGACATGTGACATGCTAATTCCTCTCCCCCGACCGATAGGCCTAGTAGGTGCGGGGGTGGGAACCCAACCCAACATGCATTGCCTTTGGCTCCCGCCCTCGACCAAAAGAAACTGGAGCGCACCCAAAGCTCCCTTAGGGCATGCACATGAGTTGTACCTGATTATTTCATCGATGTTGTTCATCTTTATAATTTTAAAATGTTCCACACAACAACAAAAAATCTTCTTTATTCATAACCTAAAGAAAGACGCAAAATATTTGAGCATGGCATCAAATTTAAGTTGTAAACGGATCTTACCTTTCTTCCTTCCAAACATAGAGTGCACATGAGCTTTTTATGCCTATGAAATAAATGACTCTTTAGTTGCTCAATATTCTTAAACTTATCCCTTCTCTTTGTACCATCATTCCCATGCTCCTCTCCATGTTTATCGCAGATGCTGCATGATAGCTTACACATTGCCTTAATCATCTTGTAGTGATCCACATCATCAAAGTATGATTGTGTGTCCTCGTGGTACCAATAGGGTCCAACTTTACCCTCCGCCCCATCTGTTGGGAAGATGGAAAAGTCGGCTATCATCCTCGTATAATCTCCTAGGGCCTGTCAAATCCAACAAAAGACACATTAAAAAATCAATAACAAAGATCCACCGCTACATTAGCCAAAGAAAAGAAACCCTCACACCAACACTACCACTGCCACCACCAAAAGTTAGATAATCCTATGATTATCAATAAGTGTTCCACCCCCTCCCACCAACACCACCAACACAAAACGTTAGAGAATCCAATGAAAGCCAATTAGTTCTCCATGGAACTATGCATGGATTCAACAACCACTAAAAAGTAAAATCCAAAAATTCTATGTTTCTCATAATGAATACAGGTATAACAGAGTTTATTGAAACCAGTAAACCTATGGTTCCTAAATAAAATGCAGATCCACTAAGTCCAGTTGTCCCACTAATATGATAATTAAAGTACAACCTTACCAGCTCAGATAAAAAAAAACATAAGGAATCAAAATCTACAAACCATATGAATCAAAATCTACAAATTGAAGTTATAATTCATCAATTATCTCCAGATTCCCATGAATCCTGTGTACCAGATATCCCAAGGATTCAAATAAAGCTATAATTCATCAATTATCTCTAGATTCCCAAGAATCCTGAGTATCGGATATCACAAGGAATCAAATAAAGCTATAATCAGACGATTATCTCAAGATTCCCACGAATCCCATGCACCAGATATTCCGAGCAACAAGAGATCTCTGATAAAATTAAATACCATAAAACAAAGAAAAAAAAACAATTGAAACCAAAACGAACAAAACATATTCCTCTTTAACGAGAAGTGACATAAATCCACGGAATCCATAAATTTCCATATTCTAAAACAGCGATCAAAGGAATTCGACAACCTAAATCAGAGATATGAGCAGAAATATTAAAAAAAGGAACAGAAATTGTATTTCCGAACAAGAAAACCCTAGAAAAAAACAAAGGAATTAGATACAGAATTGAGGAAAGCGCCGAGAACATTAATCACACGAACGAGCAAAAATATTGAAAAAAAAAGGAACAAATAATTGTATTACCGAGTACGAAAACCCTAGAAAAAAAAAGAATCGGATAGAGAATTGAAGAAAGTGATCAGAATCAAAACCTTTGTGACAAACACGGTGGAGGACTCAGTCTTACAGATGCAGCAACGTGGATCGTCGATAACAAAACGGAGGCGAACCACACAGGTTGAACAAACCTCCCGATGGCCACAGGGTCCGTATGCGACCCATTCGAGGGGCTCAGCACAGACAGCACAGCTATCGTCCATGGTAGCGATCTAGGGTTTCTGTGCAAAGATATAACTGAAATAGAGAATTAGGGTTTTGACGCCTCTGTATGTGATTTGATCTAGGGTTTGTGTGCAAGGATATAACTAAAATAGAGAATTAGGGTTCTGACGGTTCTGTATGTGGTTTGATCTAGGGTTTGTGGAGGAGAAGGGGGGAATTATAGCAACTGAGGATGTATTATGTGATTTGATCTAAGAGTTTGTGTTGGAGAGGGAGAGAGATATAGAGAATGACTGTATTTGTAGCGCGATGGCAAATATATAACTATAAATAACCCGGCGACTCCTCACATCTGCTCCCTTTATACTAGTTTCCTTGACGAAGTTTGCTAAAATACGCACGTAGCATACGATAGTGACGTTCTTTCTAAATATCGCTCTTTGGGTCCCACTTTGCCACGTGGGAGTGACGGCTTCTACCATCACATTGCTCAATTATTGTTCATCGAATGATCTTAGCCCTTGGTCTGTGACCCACGGAGAGGATGTCCGCCTCAGGGTGCTCGATCAATGGTCTTTATTACACACATATATCTTGGTAGGTTTACAATTTCCATGAAAATAGAAAATTTTTATTTTCGGAAAATTCCATTGAAAAGTAGTTAACAAAACATTGGAAATTCAATTTTCCATTGAAAAAATTCCGTACATCCAAATAGCACTAGGGGTATGAATAAATGCATCCACCATGTCCCTCTCGGTCCCAATCCATTCATGTTTCGGATCAGTCGGAATCTTTTGTGAGTGCTTTTCGGCTCTATGTATGGCTCACGATCCACTTCGAAATGCCTTTTGGCGATGGACGCTAGCAAATCCCCAGATTATTAATATTATTCGTTTCTAGCCCTTCCATCTTTCACACGATATTACTGCAAACTACATTCCAAACAGGAACGCTAGAACCGAGATTTTTTTTATTGGCCATAACTTTTTATTATTCTTCGAAAAAAGTTCAGTACAGCCCACTTCATAAGATGATCCAAACCCTCCATTTCCACAGGATGATCCTAACCCTCTCTAACCAAAAATTTCACAAGAGACTCAATTCCACTGTAAGGCCATGCCAGGAATTTTCTTTTCATGATAAATTAGTGTCTCCAAGTGGTAAGAGGTGTAGGAGGGGGGGAATCGGAGGAGAGAGTTGAGAGGACACGAAAGAGTTGAGAGTGAGAAATGAGTTCGGAGTTAGAATTGAGAAGTGGGTAAAAAAAATAAGGAGAAAATCAATCAGATTTTGAGTGGAGAGTTGGTTCCTGATTTTTCATGCTTTTCTTACCCTCTCCTCACTCAATCCCTCCTCTCCCACTGTCCTCAGCATTGGATGAGCAATTATTTCTGAAGAAAAAAAAAGTGATGGTAGCCAAACGTGCCCTAAAAGCTCCTGCTTGAAGAGAAACTCGACAGGAACTCCAATTGAAAGGGAAGAACCTAAATATTTCTTCCCTGATTTTTTCCTCCAGTTCATAATTTTTCTCTCCGCAGTAGCAACAGCTCACAGTGAGACAAACTTTTAACAGAGCTCCAATTGAAAGGGATGAACCCAAATGCTTCTTCCTTTTTCTTTTCTTCAGCTCAGGGTTACAACTGACAATCTACTAGACAACCCCCGTTTTAAGTATCCGCAGTAAAATTCATCAAATGGCTCACATAATGCAACAAGCAAAATGATAGACGATATAGACAGAGGAGAGGAGATAATTCACCATCAATGATCAAACAAAATGACCAAAACAGAGAAGCTTTGTTACTTTACAAGGATGGCATACCACAGACCATTTTTTCCCTTATCTGTAGCAGTACCCTGTACCCTCCCATCAGGCAGAGAGAACATTGATCAAGTCAACCACATCATTAGATAGAACATATAGATAAATTGTATCCATCTAATTAACAGGTCACCATTCAGTGTGATTTTTTAGAACAGTGTGCTAAGACAGTGAATTTCCATTGAGCGCTTCAACAATGGATATCCTCCAAAAAAGATAAAAATAAGGCTACTGATATCGCCACTACCATATTTTGATAATTGCACTAACTCACCTTGTCCTTTTCTTTTTAATTAGCTTGCAAGTGCTTTTTGGGGAATTGTAATAACCTAAGAAAGCTATTTAAATAGTAAAAGAGAAGGTAGGGTAGTGCAATTATTAAAACATGGTAGTGAATCAGTAAGCCTAAAAGGCTAAAATAATTAACAGCATGCATAGACTAATTTGGGAGGTCATCTAACTGATCAAGAAAAGGAAGGCGTTACAATGGAAGTTTAATAACCCAAGTGTAAGCATGTTTTGACCGTTTGGAGGATATACGACCCCAGCTTCAAAATGACCAGGTTTTCCCAGGCACCATATGGAAAAATCTAGTCCACAACAGCATTACTAGCTTAAAAACTGACACCAAAATCATCAATCAAAACTACAAAACTGTAAGCCAACTAAACCTCCAACTGCAGTTGAAATAACCATGGATGGATAAACTACAGCCTCCTCCCTCTTCTCCCACCCTTTCTGCGGGTGCTGTCGGTGGGGATGGGGGTCACATCCTCTGAGACATACAAAAGATGATGCCATGTTAGAGATCACCATTAAAATATCCAATAAAGCAAATGATAGTAATAAAACATCTTAAACCCTAGCAAATAATATTAATAAAGCTGATAGAAAGAACCGCAAGGTCTAGGAATGACACTAACCCACATCCCCATTGCGCAATGTGTCGAACAAAACGTAAATCTCTCTTTTTATGACAAAATTACCCTGTTATCTCAACAAAATGATAAAAGTAACCTTGTTTTTGTACACATGGCAACATAATAATTGGGGCAAGGATTTGGGGAAACCCTATGATTCTGACACAAAAGTGCCAACAAACGTGTCGTGCCCTGTCCGACACTCCTTGTAGACACTTTTAAATGTACTACTAGAAGTGTTTCTAACTTTATATGTGTACTATACTAGATTTTTAGGGGTTGCCATGTAAGAAACCCCGTATCCGTGTTGAAACTCGCACACGAATCCAAGTCTACAAAGAATGATTATATGTAATTTCTAATTTTGCCGTGTCCCCATTTCTAAATGTTGGAAGTTACCGTGTCCGACACTCCGTGTCCGTGTCGACACGCGACACTCGTATCGCGACACTCGTATCCGTGTCCACAAATCATAGGGGAAACCTTTTTGTTCTAAAAGGTCACAATTCCAATCATAGAGGAAACCTAAACAAGGTGGTTCTTGTCAACAAGGTCAAACGACATCGAAATTGCACAAGACGACATTTGATGTTCTTAGAATCGATGTTAGGTAGGAAAGGAAGTCAATCAAGCCATTTATCTGTCTATCCATTAATGGAGACTCCATCATTGTGCCTGTTATTGGCAGTCTGAAACTGAATACATCAACCAGAATCAACAATGGGAGAAGAAAGTGTTTACTTCCAGGGTTAAAGGGCATTGAGCAAAGCATGTGCCTTCTTTTTGGTTGAGTTCAAGCTTGGATTGAAACCCCAACTGTATGGTTCAGACATTAAACTGATACAAAGGCTCAAGCCATAATCACACCATCTCTTAAAAGATAAGAGAGCATGCAAGTAGCATTTTTTAAACAAAAGTTCTTTTAGTATTTCTTTCATAGCCAAGATTGAGAATGAAACAAATAATGCTTTCCATAAAGAGGCAACTCCAGTAAATCTTACAATTTGAATGATAACATTAAATAGCAGAATAACAATGTCAATGGCAGGGTATACACGTACAAAACTCATTAGAGTTATGATTCAGGCAACAATAAAATGCACTGATGAGAGAAACTCTCCAGCTCTAAACAGCCAATCTTTAATTATTTTTATTTTTTTGAATGATAGATATTAGATGCTTATCTAGTAATAAAAATTAATATAAAGGTTCATACCATTCAAACTCCAAATTTAACAAATATCATACACCAATAATATAAAGAGTAGACATGCAATGTAGAAAAGTAATAGCTTACCAATGCGCCCAATACGCATTCCAGACCGAGCTAGGGCCCTCAGAGCAGACTGGGCACCAGGTCCAGGAGTCTTCGTTTTGTTCCCACCAGTTGCACGAAGCTTAATATGCAGAGCAGTAATTCCAAGTTCCTGCATAGAAACAAACAAGAAACTAATAGTTCCTGTAGCCAATAATGTATTTTCCTTGAGTGAATACTTGACTGGATACATTAACCAGTCACCAGTGGAATTGACTATACACACCTTGCATCGTTGTGCAACGTCTTGTGCTGCAAGCATGGCAGCATAAGGTGAAGATTCATCTCTATCGGCCTTAACCTTCATCCCACCTGTATGGAGAAGTAAAAGATATCTAATTATCAATGTCAAAGATCAAATGTAACAATTCTTTCTTGTGTGAACCAAAGCTAAACTAAAGAACTTAAAAAAAGATTTTAAGAATTGGATTCAACTGAAATCCAACCCGAATTTAAGATAAACATCAACCCCAAATCCCAAAATAGATTCAAGCTGCACCACTAACTGCAGGGATGGAACTTCCAACAATTGTCAAGGCTAGAGCATAGTACTGGAAGTAGTGTTGTAAAGAACGTTGCTCAATGCTCAAAGGTGTTTAGAAATGTACAAATGAGCTGGGCATGTTCCGTGTTAATGTGCAAGGTTTTGCCATCACCATTTAGTGTTCACATGCCAAAGTTAGTTTGTTTGTTTGTTTTTGTTTTTTTGTTGTTTTTTTTTTTTTGAATGGTAAAGATATCATTAATAAAGATGGAATGTACAAGTAATAAAGCCGACTGAGAGGGTCGACCAAAGGAGCAATAAAAGAACAATCGGGAATTATAAAAAGGACTAAGGAGGAAGGAAATCAAACAACACCAACTCCTATCTATCCACCCCTTCTAGAGCAAGTTTGTCCACCTCAGAATTGGCAGACTGTTTGACTTGTTGGAAGGCCACTCCCAAAAAGACCCAAATCATGACACCATGCTCATTTCAAATAATCCCTCCAATCCCTGAAGGACCTGGGTTGCCAGGGCTTGATCCGTCAAAGCTAATCTTGAGGGAACCCGGAGGAGGAGGGCTCCAAAAGTTTATTTTATGCATTTAATGCAACAAATGATTCTACACTAGGGCATCAGGCCCCCAGCATCCAGAATAAAAATTAAAGAGTAAGAGATCCATGTCCAAAAAAATACTTCAAGTTAGCAGACACGTACAAATTTTAACATATTGCACTATTACCATCTTATATTTGAAATAAAAAACATCCCAGACCTAAATGACTCAAGTGTTCCCATACTTCCGACATATTTAACATATTTCCAAGCACCTCCTTTATTTAACAAATAAAGAACCAATACATACTCATTTTTAAAATCCACCAACATGGCCGATTACAAAATTGTTGAAATTACATCATCAAACAAAAAGGTAAATGTTCAAAAGATAACTCACACCCAAGCTCCGTCCTTTCCTTTAGGCCCACACAAAACAGATTATGCATCAGGGTGGTTTTGCAATGAGGTCAAACTCCTGAAAAATTTATCACAGAAGTAGATTTTCTAAAAACAATTTTTTTTTAAAAATCCATCCATTCCCCAGAAAACACCCATCACCTAAATGATCCAGTTTCATATAACCAATGAAATGCCTTCTATCCGATCCTCAAAAAACTATGTCCAATGCCTTCCATCTAATTCTCAAAAAACTATGTCCATGTAAGCATAATCAAAGCAAGAGAATCATATCGATATGGCCATGAAAATCATTTTACTGTTAAAAAAGTAAAATAAGCAATGTGATAGACATGGTTGCAAATCCAGGTCCCGCCTTTATTTTCTGAATGTGATTTTATTTTTTTTTAATTCTATGTCAAAAACTCTATATGCATCTCAAATGTAAGACATGCACCTTTTTAGCAACCACAGCAAATAAAAGACTAAAAATCTAAAAAAACGCAAATATAATTTTAAAAAAAGTCCTCAACCAATGAGGCACGGTCATTGAAAAACTTCAAAGATATTCCACCACCTTCGCCGCCATTGTGATTTGACCATCCACCAAAGATATTGAAAATTTCTTGCTCTATTCAAGATCTCGAATCCAATTACATATGGTATATCTAATCCGTACATGATTACAGTAAAAAAAATCCTAATCAAGAAAACGAACAGCAAAGGTAGATTTCAAATATATAGTCTACGAAACGTCGCCACCAGCCTTGATACTGTCATAGTAAGAAAGACCCCCTCTTCCACCTCTTATACGTGACAAACTTCAACCATCATGTCATCTTTGTGGGACTTGCCTAATTATATCTAGTTTGTAGAGAAACTACCAACTGAGAACTTCTTGCAATCTGAAGTTCCCTTTGACTTTATTTTCGTCGATTTGAGGTAGATTAAATTGCTGCGAAGATGCACCGTAAAATATGTACATGCATGTAAAGAGGGTTGATTGGTCATTTACATATTTTACATGGGCAGAAAAGTTCTTCCATAGCATGTAGAAGTTCCAAGGCTAAAGTTGATGAAGAAATACATCTTAGATGCTATTTATTTATTCTTAAAAACTAGACTTCATGATGACATTACCCACAACTAAGGTGTTTGAAGATATGGCTAGGGTATTTCTTACAGATGCAGTTTATAAGGTCTTCTTCAGATAAGATGGTTCTAAATGAAGTTCAACAGATTGTTTCATCTCTTAAAAAGTATGTCAGGAGCAATAAAGCATGTCACTAAGCTGCATTAATTTGCTTTATGGAGAAGAAAATCACTTAAATCGGCATGAACGCTGCAACTTCTCATTTTCATCTGAAACATGAGACATCTCATCCGCTAAAAATTCAAAACAAAAAGAAACATTTTTCATACCAGTAATGCGAACCATTGTTTCTCTTCCAGACAAATCCGTCACATGCTGCAATTTAAAAGAAAACATTAAAAAACATCAGTAATGGGCAACCGGGATGTATGAGATATAGAACAAGAGAATTAGTAACTTACAATAAAAGTATCATTAAATGACGCAAAAATATGAGCTACACCAAAGACATGCTCCCCCTCTCGTACAGTGGGTCCAAGGGTCACATTTTCCTCTTTGACCTCCCTGGTCTTCCTTCTTCCTGACTGAAAATCCACACAAAAATGAGAAACAAAAACAACATCGAGACAATGACAAGAAGAATCTAAAAGGATATATCTAAGACAATTACAAGAAGAATCTAAAAGCAGATATCTAAGACATAACAAGAAGAATCTAAAAGCAGGTACCTACGTTTCAAGTGTCTATGCCTAATAAGAATCCACATTGCCCAAAATATTTAACATTTCAATCTATGGTTGGGTATTTCCACAATAAATAAAACACTTTTTTTTTTCATGATAAATAAAACACATTATTATTCCGTACAATAGGCTAATAACAGGTACTGTTTCATAAAGGGTGCACAGAGGAAAGTATAACACTTGGCCAAAGAAAACGAAACATGACGTTTTATTTAAACTGGACTTCATGTGATCATCCCAAGACAAATGGGGATAATTGATCATTGGTCCTTATGTGTGAGGAGTGGCGAGACAGTCGGATCATCTTTTGCTTCACTGTCCTTTCGTCAGAGATAAGTCCGGAATGTCCTGGGTTTTCCCACGTGGGTTGGCAGACTTAGTGGATAGCTGGTTCTCAGTGCCTTGGCCGGACAAATTTATAATATTATGGAGAAAGGCAGTGCTAGCTTCAATATGGATCATATGGACACAGAGAGACTCTAGGCTTTTCAAGAATCAGCCAAAGGTACTGTATTTACATTCACAAAGATCATCTCTATTGTTATTTCTTGGGTGACAGTTCTTCTACCTTGTGATCTCAAAAAATGCTGGAAAGAGATGCTACAAGGTGGAAAAAGAGAGTCCGATCTTTCCCTCTTGGGCACCGCCCGATCCTGGATGGTTCAAGCTCAATTTTGATGTGTCTAATAAGGGAAATCCGGGCCCGACTGGTGAGGGAGGCTTACTTAGGAATGAGGAGTGGGAAACCATAAGGGCATTCTCGAGAACCCTTGGAGTTAAGGATGCTAATGTGGCTGAGGTAACAGCGGTGCTCCATGGAGTGAGGATCGTTGACAGTAGCTTGTTGGATAAATTGGTAGTAGAGGGAGATTCCCTCCCCTATTAGATTGATGGCAGCAGACAGCATCTGTGGAGATTCGTCGATTTGATAGATGAGATCCATGACCATGTGGAGGGTCACCATGTCCGGTTTCAGCACATTCATTGTATGGCGAATAGTGAGGTGGATCGTTTAGCCATGGAGGGAATTAATCAGCCGTCCATGGAGATTTGTCAATTTCTTCTTAGCAAGTGGTTCTCTTATTTTGTTTTATCTTCTTTTTCTGCTTTATTCATCTAGATCTTGGGATCATTTCTAATCTAATAAAGATCTTTCCATTTAAAAAAAAAGTTGTGCAATAAATAACCGATAACTATTGTCCTGGAACATATCTTATCCAAGAGAATTGATCCAGCAATCAAATAAACACAAATCCAGATGATAAAAAATAATAACATGAGAATGGAAACAATAAAAAAAAAGAGTATCCGATCCTTATGGTGTACTGAGGTGGATTTTTCTATCCATAACCAATATAAGTGTAACTACAATCGGGCGATCAGACCGTGTGGCAAGCCTTACCATGGAAGGACCTTCAGGTAAAAATGAAATCAATTATACAATCCTACCCATCCAATCAATGATCATTTGCCCATTGAATGTTGAAAGTTTTCATTATTCCTTTCAACCATTCCTTTGAATTGTAAAGACCAAACTTGTTGAGATCATCCCATCTGTTTGATTTTTGTACCACACCCATGTACAGCAGTACCCACTACACGTCAACTTCAAAATAATAAAACATACAGCCAATAGACAACAAACTCAATTCAGTTCATCGCAGTGGACCCTAACGGGATGTTTGGATTTTATAATCCCGGATTTTACAAGCTAAAACCTGGATTTTAAAAAGCGTATATAAGGTGTGCTACCACTTACCACTCAATCTTGTAAAATCAGGGTTTTAGATAGATCAGCTAAAGAGTGGATCACACCCAAAATCCATGGAACGTTTACCACCACCCAGATGTAAAGATCTATCCCCATGCATAGAACAAAGCTACTTGTTTTGTTGTGGCCATAAAAACATGCATTTGATTAACATCATTTCACCCTAAGAAACTAGCGATTTTCTAACCATATGTTTCTTTTTCTATCTCGATTGAAGAAATTTTTCCGCTTCCGTGGAAAACAACAGGACTGATTCATAGGAAAGGAAACAGAGAAAAAAGAATCGAGAAAAAAAAAACCAAAACTGCCGTTATCAGGTGAGAGAGAGAGAGAGAGAGAGAGAGAGAGAGATTACCATGATTGGTGCGGAGGGACTGAAAACAAGGGATTCGAGAATGAAATAGCACGAGGGACTCCCTCCTCTCAGCCGCAGATACTCACGAGAAAGAAGAACAAAAAACCCTAGCTCATTCGTTTTATCTGTGTGGCTAAAGACCGATAACACCCTTGCCTACCGAGTATCGGCCCTGTTTGAAAACGGGGTTCCGTTTGGAAAATATAAACGACATGTATTCATTGCTTTTATGGGGATTTTAATTTTAGCTCCTCCATTTGTCTTTTTTTCCAAGACAGAATCCCGTTTTCCTATGAGAAGCCGTATTGATAGGATCTTCCTACCGAATTGATTTTTGGGGCACAGCCTATTTAAGTTGTGGCCCAACAAATAGACGGTTTGGATCATTTTATGGAGTGTCCGAACCCTGCTATTGGAAAAATAATGGACAATACAACCTTTCAGCATATTATTTCTCCGAGAATATATACGGTGTAAGCCAAACAATTTAGTCAATTTGAGCTAGGTAGATCCTTTCACCTTCTTCATGAAATTTTTTCTAAATGATTCATTAGCCGACCCCAATTAGTTTGGGACAAAGGCTTAGTTGAGTTGAGTTGAGTTGAGTTGAGTTGAGTTTTATATGCTGTAAGCATAAAAAGTATTATACGCCTTACGTCATAGGATAATCCATGCCGTTCATTTGATGGTCCCGCAGCATAAAAAGGTTGTGCCCAAAAGTTCATTTTCCATGGGATGATCCTAGCTCTCTGATGATTTATGGAGGAACTGCATATTATGGAAACCTCTATAGATTGGATGGGTTGAGATCATCATATGAAAATGATTTTTGAGGCGCAAACTATTTACGTTGTGATCCATCAAATGATGGTTTGGATCATCCTGTGGTGTAAGTGTACTTTTTGAAAAATTCTGGAGGATTGCAGTCATCCTATTGAAATGATTTTTGAGACACAATTTATTTACGTTGTGATCCATCAAATGGACGGTTTGGATCATCCTATGGCGTAAGCGTACTTTTTGGAAAATATTGGACCGTATGAGCTTACACCATATAAAAAAATCCTATCAATAATACAGGGAATGCTAAACCGAAGGGTGCACTTGCAAAAAAAAAAAGTACAACTCACCCTCATTGGACAAAAAAAACCGTTAGAGCCCACAACTTTACACCCACGAGTAGGCCCACCATCCCCACCCATATCCATGCATGGGGTGAGGCCCATTATTTTACCAGATGGGGTAGGTCCCATGATCTTTACCCAAGCCCATGCATTGGGTGGGGGCCACCATTTTACACCTAATGTTTGATGGGTAGCTATATATTTATCTATCTATAGTACTACAGCCCACACCATAGGATGATCCAAGCCGTCCATTTGATGGGCCACAACTTAAATAGGTTGTGCCCTCAAAATCATTTCCATAGGATGATCGCAACCCTCCGTTCTATAGAGATTTCCATAATATCCAGTTTCTCTTTAGATTGGAGGGCTAGAATCATCCCATGGAAATGACATTTTTGGGCGCAACCTATTTACATGGCTTGCTCTCTGTATCTTCCTTGAATGCCCATGTGAAACTACTGGCATAATCCAAGCAAAATTGTTGGTATGCCCACGTGGCTTACCAACAAACTACTAGCATTTTTGTTGCTGTGTCAGCAAAGTAGTCTGTTTGGTTGTATTTAGAGTTTCAAAGCACCCGGCGACTACTTGGCTTTTCTCTTCGTCTCTTCCTCGTATTCCCACGTGCCTTACCAACAAACCACTAGCATAATCCAAGCAAAATAGTTGAATCTTGGGATTGATGGTGTGCGGCATACTAACAAGCTACTTAACACCCTAAACCCTAAACCGTAAATGGGTGGCTTGGAATCGGCATCACATTCTGTTTCTGCTTGATTCCAGCGTGTGTTTGAAAAAAATGAACGATATCGGATGGGTGGAATTGATAGCGAGGTAGACTTAAAGATGAAAATGTTGGAATGTGTTTTCCATCCGAAGAGGTTGTATTTTGATTCCAACCATATTGGAATGAAACTTTTATTTGAAAGTTTTTTAATTAAATTTTTATTCTAATATTTTTTTACATTCTGCTCGCAGAGGAATCATTCTAGTAAACCAGAGGTTAACTATATTTGTTCTAGAAATCTACAAGCATTGACCCCACTTTAAAGTATTTGTCAAGTGAAGTTGCCACTATTTAATCTAAGGCATGAAAGTTGGTAATAAGATATTTCTTCAACATGGAACCATGACACTATGTGACCATCTCATGGTTCCTACTAGATTAACTATTCTAATGTGAAGTAGACTTTCCCGTCAAGACAAAATCATGCACTGTATTCTTGTTATCTTGTATCACAGATAACATTTTTCTCTTTTTTATAACTGGGTCTTGTACCGGTAAATCAAAGTATTTGACCAACAATAAATAACAATGCCAGCAGTGTGATTGGAAAACAAAAGACCCTTTTATCAAGTAAATGATATATTCACCCCCTTTTCTTCCTTTGGCCACCTCTTATAGAATGGAAAAGTAGTCATAAATACACGAAACAGGGGTGGCCAAGGGAAGAAAGGGGGCGGATATATCACTCCCCTTTTATTAGTATGTATATACTTACTAGATGAACCTTCCTGGGACTTAAAAAAGCCGAGTTTCATAAACAGAGAAAAGGTTATATAACGAGGAGATGTGACCTAGAAACCCTTTATTTTACTTAAAGGAGATCATTCAAATCTTTAAAAAAGCTATAGATGGTTCTTCTCATTAATCTTTTCCAACTTGACTGCAAAAGTTAAGGTCAATCAACCAAAAAAGAAGAGTAAATCTGTAAAGATAACGAGATGGGAAGTGTAAGGTGAGGTCTAAGGAGGTGCATTTGGTGATTATTGTGCTACTTTCCCTTCATGAGGTCTAATCTAAGCCCCCCTACAAAGTTTTGGGTCTCTTGGCGCTGTTTGGAACTTTGGATGTACGAAAAGATTGTCCAGGAATTTATCTTTCATAGAAAATGCCTATTTTCATGGAAAATTGCAAACCCACTGGACCCTGGATATTTTCCATGGAATAATATTTTTCATGATTTTTTTTTATTTAATTTCATCCGAGATCCGAACGCCCCATTAATTATCTTGATGATCTCTAGGAAAAATACTTTTAGGGGGCACTTGGTTCTTGGGAAAATAAAATTATGGAAATAAAGTTTTACATTCAAAAATATTCCATGGAAAATAAAATTTTAGGGTCTAATAAGTTGGGAATTTTCCATAAATCAAGATTCGACATTGGAAAAAATCCATGGAGAATGAGTTAACTAAATATTGGGAACTTGTTTTCAATGGAAAATATTTATCAATATCAATGTTCACTGCATCCGAACAGCTCCTTAGTCTCTTTCTCAACATGATTGGATCCGTTGATATGAATAACAAGCCATGTTTAGGACCTGTTCGTGTTGGATTTTGCTGGTTTTGTGTTAAAGACTGATTATTAGTGAAAATTAAAAGCAATTTTCTCAAGCTCGAAGACGAACAGGATCTTCTGGTTTAGCATAAATCATTGGTTTTTGCAAAACTTCACTTAAAATGCATTTTTGGAATGAAAACTTATATTACATTTTACTAAATGCTATATATTCCCATTCTCTAGAGATACAGAATGAGAAAACTGTTTGAGATAATGTTTTCTTATAGATAAAGTCTTATTGGTGAAAAAGATAAAGCCTCAATGGCCAAGATAGTCATGCAAAAAACAAAACAAAGCGGGAAAAGGATAAGTGTGGGGAAAATACAAACTACGGAGTACAACAAAAGGCAAAAATCAGAAGAAAAAAAAGAAAATATTCTATAATCTAAGTTGATCAAGAAATATTGTTGAATCTAAGAAAACCTCGTTAGGTGCTACCATGTCTGCATTGGAGTTTGCCGATCTTTAGGCTCTGTTCACTTGTTTTCCCGGGAAAGGAAAAGAAAAGGTTTCCCGGGATTCTAACGTGGCATTAGGAAAAGAAATCCAGGGAAACTGTGTAGGAAAAGGTTTCCCATGCCTGTTCACGTGCGTAAGATCTATGCAGGAAAATGTTTTCCGAGAAACTGCTTGCCCACCTTTTATCACTAGTTTTCCCGGGAAAGCAAATTCGAACAAAATAATGGGATTTGGTTTCCCACACTAGTGAGAAAAGAGACATTTCCACGTCATTTTTGGCAATTCCATGTCATTATTTGACATATTCCACCCAGGCTTGTTATTTTCTCAGGAAAGCAAGTGAACACCAGAATTATGTCTTGTCGAGGTCTTGTCAAGAAAAAAGGAGTCTGTTTCCAGGGATTTGCTTTCCCGGGAACGCAAGTGAATAGAGCCTTAGAGATGTCGGAGTTGTATGTTGTATCTCTCTAGAGAATGGTTAATAAACAAACCCATATTTTTCTCTCAGATTATGACTCATGCAAATCTTATGTGCCCACCGTCTTTCCATGCTTAGCATTATACACTGGTCATGAATACTTTTTTATTGGTCCACATGGTGGATGACCCACGCCATAAAAAGGGAAATGATATATTTGCCCTTTTTTTTACTTGAGACGGGCCCGTGGTGTAAAAGAGTAGTCATAGATACACTAGAGGAGGTTGTCCCAGGTAAGAAAAGGGGGGCTATTATACACTTCCCATAAAAAATTACAAAATGTAAATCTATAGTATAATTTTCACATCTCGAGTGACTCTTTTGATATTTAGGCCATTTCCTTTACATGATGGTGGGCCCCAATGTGACATTCCCATTCGTAAATAAGCTTGTGCCGTGTGCACCGAGGAAACCGGGATGACAAGGAGTGTTGTGCGAGTATTGTTTGTGCAAGCCACAGTAGCATCAGGAACCCTGTGTTAATCATGGTTTTAAATTTCGGCCCAGATTTCAACATTTTATTCCAGCCTATATATTTCGATTTCGGCGGTTATCAAAATGAAATCCGATTAGATTCATAAAACTACCATATTCGGTCCAAAAATTTATGACTTCGTCCGAAATTTCAAAAATTCGTTAATATTTCGGTCAAAATATGTAAAACTTGTAACTTTCGGATAAAAAAAACAAAGTTTTTTATCAAAATGTCGTCTTTTCGAGAAAAATCATTTTTCTCGCACAAAGGAGAAGAACAACAGGATTCCTTAAAAACATTTATAGAAAAATGATAAAAAAAATATTTCTCGCACAAAGGAGAAGAACAACAGGATTCCTTAAAAACATTTATAGAAAAATGATAAAAAAAATATCGCTGATGAAGAACGTTACTTAAATTTCAGTAATGATTTCGTACTGAATTATTTTAGTGATTTTTCAAAATGAAATTTAAAACCTTGGTGTTAGTTCGGCGTATCCTTATATATGAGTCTTGTTGCGGTCAAAATCTAGATGTTGCTAAAAGGGCTCCAGAGGCAAAGAGACACCACCTACACACGAACAAGCAAAGTGATCAATTCTCCAAAAAGACCCTCCGATGCTTAAGTTAGCGACCAACAGTAGATATGTAAAGAGCAAGAAGACGACGATTGTAGAACCCATACTTTTGAGCCTTTAAGTCCCTTTCATAAAGGCAGTAGATTCCTATAGTTAAAGGAGAAGTTGCCTCTGTGGGGCTCTTTCCTGATTGGGATGGAGACCTTTCCATACTGAGTAAGCTTCTTGGAATTCTAAGTTATCGGGATTTTGTTTCCTGATTTTTAGGGATTTCACTCTCATCTCCACACGGAGACTCCAATTTTTCATGAAACCAAATTCATGGTAGCCAAATGTGCCCTAAATATTATCTGGCTGCTGGCTTTCCCTGGAATGACAGGTTTCCAAGATTTCTAGGGCTTCCATAAGAGGTGTGAACTTACCCACTCACCCTTGATGTGTTTAGAGATTTTTGCATGCCACGTGTTAGCCTCCTATTGGGACGTTATTTGTACCCCATCAAGTCTCACAGTGTGACATTCCCAGTCACTATAAACTTTAGAGCAAGGCTGGAGAACAGAAATCTCTACTCGGGAGCTGCCGGCTATCTGATTAACAAAATGCCCACCCATCCCTACTGCAAACTGCTATCACTGGTTGAACTGGCTAAACCGCCCCAGCTATATACACTTAATTAGCATATCCATTAACTCTTGCAAGATCCGAATACGAGATTTTAAGTCCATTAGATGTGTATAAAAGTATCTATTATCACACTCGACTAGTAAGAGCCGTATGTGACAACACCCTTGCCGTTGACTAACTATACCAGGGAAAGGCTAATGAAATTTGCTTCATTTTTAGGACTGACAGTGATAACAATACCATCAGACCTGCTTCAATCCGGCTCAACATCCTCTTTCAAGGCGGGTTTAGTCGATGAATGATCACCCATTCCCTGTGTGTACCACTAGTGCCACAAAGGCTACTACTGGGTGAGCCACGGGATGAAGAGTGGTGTGCGAGTATTATTTGGGCGAGTCATAATAGCATCGCACCCTAATACGCGTCAGCGAATCTTCACGAGAAAATAAAAATAAAAATAAAAATACGAGACGGGGATGGGTTCAACTTATTACGAAAGCAATCTCTATCGCTTAGTAAATAGTGAACGTGGTGTGAAAAGGGACCTTGACTAACTTCCCCCTCATTTTCGTTCCTTCCACCCCCCTTTCCCTCCTTTTGGTTTCGCACTTTCCCTTCATATAATCCTCCCTCTCTATCTCTCGCGGGGCCACAACCATAAGCTTAGGGTTTTTGATTAATTGAATCTCTTATAATCGTGTACTTTTCAGTATTCGAAAGCTGGATTTCTTTACTTTTTCTTCTGTCATCATATTCTCATTACTCCTTTTCTTTTCTGGTGACATTTGATTGAAGCTTTTTATTCATGAGATTCGATAGTTTCAGCTCATGAAAAGGGATTAATCTGCGGTCTGGATTGCGGATGGCTGAGAGCAGAATATATGGTTTGAAACCTCTAGGTTAGTTATTTTTCCTTTCGGATTCGAATTATTAGTTTATAACTCCTTTCTCATTCGAATTGTAATTCTTTATCGTTATTTCTGTGGTTTACATTTTTTTGTCTGAATCAAGTAAAAAGAAGAAGTAAATGTACGAGGAAATGCGATTTGTATCATTGAAATTTGGAGGTAGGGTTTTCTTGGACGAAGAAATGCTGGATCGGCATTTTAAGTATGTGGGGTGGGTCATGTTAATACATGCTACCTCATGCTTCTCATTTAGAAGTAGGCAAGGTTTCAAATTTCGGTTTCGGTCCGCACAGAAACGGAAACAATTTGGTTTCGATCGAAAATCTTTTTAAATCACGGATATGTATGAAAACATATGCAAATGATGAAATTTCAAGATGAAACTTCGGAAAATGCCAGAATAAGCATAAATACATACTTAGAAACCATCACGTAAGCAAGAAAACCATCCATAATGGCTCAATCACATTAACACTTAGTGACATGCGTCGTCACACATGTCTGGAACAATGAAGTACAATATAATGAAGTGTAAGAAAGTACAATGATCGGTCATCCCTCAAAAAACCATAACTTCATGTCAATACCACAGAGTTACGGAGCAGGATTGGTCCTGTACTCCTGCGGCGATCCTACATCCCACGAATAAGATACGGTTTACTTTGTTGTGCAGTCCTACATTCGGGTTGATTGATCCGTATTCTCGAGGCTGGAAAATGCTATTGAGAGAGCATTTAATTTCATGAACAATTGTTTTACGTCAACAATGAAACAATAACTCCACGCTTAGATACTGAAAGACATGTAAGGAAGAGTTTAAGAAATAAGTTCAACGCGATTGCATGCAAAGTAATAATGAATGACTACCATGTGAATGCATAGAGGTCTTGGAAATATAATATTTTGTTTCGTGTAACGGAAATGTATCTGACACATCAGTATCCAATATCTATAGGTGATAAGCGATGCATATCATATAATCTGTACACCCAACATGCCTTTGCCACACTTGGAAAAATATCTGATAAATCTCGGAAAAGGGTTTATTGTCTTATTTATGAAGCCATTGGTGTGGCAGCTAATTCAGTTGAGTTTGTTGATTACGATTGCCAGAAATCCAACCTAGTCACAAATCTATTCTATAAGTTATGTTGAATTATATAAACTCTTCCAGGATTTCATATTTTAATTCAATTTACTATCAAGAGCAACGCCTTTAAAACAACTATTACAGGCAGTGTTTCAAAACGTGGACATGGGCCAAATCACGACCAAAGCAAATCCTGGTCGACTCGGTGCAGTATGCAGTCAAAGTCTCCGTAGAATCAGTTATAAATTGAGTCATAGGTGTTTTTCTTTTCTGGCGTGGTAAGGAAGAACACAGATTCAGACAATAATTCAGCCCAAGTAGAAGGGAGTCGGCTCGAGCGAGTTGATGGTTGACACAAGGAGTTTTGAAACAGTGATTATGAGTCAAGGAACACGAATGGTTTTAATTTTTCCGGAAATTTCTCAGAATTGACCAAAATATTTCCATTTCCATCCCATTGAAACGAAATCTCATTGAATTCCTGACATGTCATTATTTCTGTCTGAATTCCCGAAATTTCGATTCGACCGAAGCTCCCGAAATTTGATCGGTATTCGACCGAAATGGTTGTTATGACAAAAAATGGAAAGATCATATGATTTCCATTTCATTTTACTTCATTAATGTAAAGAATGTTTTATGGTCCACATCAAAGTAACCTATCTTATGCACTGGAGATCAAATTGGCATGGGACCAATAATACCTCATAACTCTACTCGGTATAGACATAGAAATGGGGTCCTTGGAGCGGAGACTGGTTACTGTACTTTCTTATACTTCATTACATTGTACTTCTTTGAGCTTTGCGAGATAGAAAATGAAATTTTAGGGGTTCAAATGGAGAGGGAACAAGAATGAGCAATTTGAATGTAAGAGAAGGGGATTAGGGTTTTCGGGTGAAAGCGGGTGCGAAAATTTGGGTCTTGGGAATTTCAAATGCGACAAGGTGGCATTTAAGGTTTTTACGATGGAAGATAAGGAGGGTATACAAGGAAGAAGCATTATGAAATAAGGTGAGATAATTGGAATTTCAAATACGACAAGGTGGTATTTAAGGTTTTTACGATGGAGGATAAGGAGGGTATACAAGGAAGAAGCAATATGAAATAAGGTGAGATAATTCACAACTCTTGAATGGTGAGGAAGAAATCCAGATTTTATATAACCTTGCCTCGATGACAATGTATAAGTCTTGAAGAAGGAGAAGCGAGAGAAAGAGAAGGGAGACAGTATCCGTGGCTATGATCTATTCAATACTAAGCAAATATTACTTCACTTATGTATCAATGGCAGGTTCAATGACTAAAACACCCTCAAGTCACGGTAGCAAAATCTCTAACAACCTGCCAATCTTCTCAGAAATGAACTAAGTTGTATGAATCATATTTTGTTGGTTTAAGCTTAGGCTCTGAAAGTTCACGGCAAGATTCTTTGTTGTCATGAATTTGTGGCCAGGGAACTTGTAATCCAATATTTTACCCATTTTTATGTGCTTAATCGTTCACACTATATCATTTTTTCCAATTAGTATTAGAAAAAGAACCAAAACAACAAACCACAACAAGAGATGTTTTCCAGTGGCTAACTTATATCATTGTGCACGCTGCTTTGGAAGGTTATCTGCATCATTAGTTCATGTGAGGATGTGTCTGAAAGAAACCCATTTAACTTTAGTCCTTCCTTACCTGCTGCTAATTATTGAAAGGAATTCAGCTCAATTAGATAGTGAACATAGCTATTTGTAGCTATGAAGCTTATGGATTTAGAGGTTTTTTCCCATTGCATTTAGGGGAATATTATGAATTATAACTTTCCTGCTTATGATCATTTGTCATGTGAATCTGCCTTTTGGTTTCTTTATTTGATTCATTCATGTAGTTCACAAGCCTGAATCTTGGAGTTTTCTGCTACTTAAGGGTTTTTGTAAGCCTGATTTGTGAAGTTTTCTGCATGTTAAAGTAATGGTATAAAGCTTTTGTATGAATTGACTGGGTGCTTTGCAGACATTGAACAAATTCTGGCCGAAGCTCAAAACCGTTGGCTCCGCCCCAGTGAAGTTATTGAAATTCTTCGCAACTACCAAAGGTTTTGTTTGGCACCTGATCCACCTTATAAGCCTCCTGGTAGGTGTCTGTGTATCATTTTTCATTATTTTTGTTTAAGTTTCTGTTAATTTGTTTGATCATACCATAAAGTGTGGACTTTAGACCCTTTTTCGTTGGATAGATACTCAAACATCAATGTTCAGTTCACTTTGTTTTTTACTGAAAAACATTAAAAAACATCAATATTCAGTTTACAGGCCTTCATATCATCACTGTTGTAGAATATTTCTGCAATTTTAGAATTTTTCTATATTAAAGGCTGCAACTTACTCTTTCATGAACTATTCCAGTTCAGCAAGCATTAGTTTCTTGATTGCTTGTAATATACGTTGTGCTTGCAAGTTGCTTTGTTTTTAATCCTCCTACCACCTCCGCCCTCCTCTATCTTTCTTCTTATGCTTACTGCCTCTTTCTGTGGATGGGTTTTTGGTTAATAACCTTTCATTTTGAGTAATAATTTTAATTTCCCAAAAATATGGTCTTATAGTATTGCATTTGTAGAAAGTCAAGGGATTGCTTTTCAATTTTCATATATCGTGGTGAATGTGAAGTTGTACGTTCAGTGGTTTTCAACATTGGGAATGAGTTAGATATGTCTGGCTTGAATTGTCAAGTCTTCTGATATAACTTGTTGAATTGGCTCTTTCATGATATACCTGAATTCCCTGAGTATAATATTGATTAGATATTAAAAAAAAAGTATCTAATTGTGCCAAAAGAAGGAAAATGTAAAAGGCACAAACAAATATCAGAATTTGGGGAAGGCATCATGAGAAATGTCCCAATGTACCAATGCAAAGTACCTATGGAGAAATACATCACAATAAATTGTTGCTCTATATTTCGCCGAAGATGTATTGTAGTTGGTAGATAGATTTGCACTCCTTTTCAAGTGTCCTATCGTAGAGGCTCAACTCCAAGTGGATGGTCTTTGTGTGGAATGAGCGCTAGAAATTGTTCTCCACTGCTTGTGCTGGTTTGGAAACTAATTTTATCTGACCATGGTCCTTTTAGGTTTGGTTGGGTTGGACTAGAATGCTTAATTGATGTAGTATTCTTCTAATATATGAAGTCCATGCTGGATTGGCATGTTGACTAAACCATTAGGATGTATTTCCTCTCACCCTAAACCGCGATACATCCTTATTTATTAGCATTAATAATTTAATATTAGTATTTATTTGCGTAAAATTTTTAACGGTGATATATCCGATAAGTTATCGACAATTACTTCTAAAATGGCCTTTCCTGTTTTAAAAACTATTCTTTTGTGGGTTCCAAGATTTTCTTCTCACTCGATTGATTTCAACTCTCTCTCTCTCTCTCCTCACAACCTCGTTACCCCCCCCCCCCCCCCCCCCCCCCCCCCGGCGCCGCTCGCCTCTACGTCTCTCATTCCCTAACCCCTCCAAAGGGCATTCAGATTTTATGGCTTAGGGTTTTTTGTTCGAGTTTCTATATTCTTTTGTTATAATTGCTAAACAACAATTTTTCTGTTCTCTTGACAGGTATTGGTTTAGGTCATTGGGTAGGTAGGGGAGTGGACTGCTTGTATCTTATCGCAAAACATTGTTTGTACTATTTTTTTACCCTAATGTACTTGTGTCCCAGGGTTTAAATTTCTGTTTCGGTCGCCTAGCAAATGGAATTGGCATCTTATTGCAATCTGATTAGATTGCAATAGGCGATGATTTGACACATGAACATTATGTTAATATCCATCAAATTTTAAAATTTGTATCTAGAGTGGGGCTTCTCACTAGTGAGTCTCATCACTTCTGACATGGTTTGTGGAGGGATTTGGGAAACTTTTAGACTTCAAGATCCAGTCTATAAAATGTTTGCAAGTCTTTGTTTGGCCAATGCTTTACCACTCTCAAATCTTTCTTAATCCAGCCTAGATTTTTTATTACTTACATGTTGTCAGAACATTTGTTGAAATCGTTATTTGTTGCCTGAACTTCATCGAGGTTTTTGTGTGCTAAAATTTTAGAGATCTGAAATTTCGGTGGATCCTTTTTTTTTTTGAAGAATACCGTTCAAATCTACGTGTGGATTGATATATACAAGTGCTGAAATTGCGAGGTCTAAAGTTTTGGAGGAAAAATAAATGATTGACTCGAAAAATATTTTAGCTTTTTTTAGAGTAAGTGAAAATTCTATTTGAAAAAGACTAGCCAAAGCTAGAACAAGCATAATGAAAGAACCAAGGAAATGGAAAAAAAGAAGAAACTTCAATTCGGGCATCTCATGCCACATCCCCAAACTTGCACAAGAAACACCAAAATTATTCAACAAATCGTCTGACCTGTTTCCTTCCCTTTGAGCCTTTGGAGTGAAATTTTTGATGCGAGACTAAAATAAAAAAGATTTGAGCAAAATAAACTAATTAACCCTGGGATTATTTGTTAGATTGTCTTTGAAAATTTCATTACTTTCTCCTTGCATCTGTACCGTAGATGAACAGGATATGGCTGTGTATCTCAGTAGGACTTTGGTTAACTCTTGACTTTATGTTGTTCGCTGAGTAGCTCATTACTTATTCATTTGAAGTCATGGCATTTAAAAATGGTCATGTTGGTGCATGCTGTTCTTACCTGCTTTTTCCTTTCATTTGGTGTTTGAGGGAAATTTCTCAATGAAATTTGACATTAAGAAATCATGTTCCTATGGGAGTTGACCACCTTCAGTAAGATCATTGGTAGCAAGTTGCCTTCATTGAGAGCCAACTTTTGTTTGATTGTGTAGCTAGTAAAGATATTTTATGATGCTTTTGAAGCCCATTTTCCTTTCATTACTAAGATTCTACCAAAGAACAGAAAGGCATGTACTGAAGGTGCAACATAGTTTTGATTTTTTTGGCTGGCATATTTGCCTAGATTTTTTTTTATTGTAGAGCATTGATTTTGTTGATGCAATTGATCACTTGATGGGACTTATGTGAGCTTGATGTTGCCGGGAGTGACATCAAGCCACATTGATTGGTCGAATTTGGCAGACGGACAAGCGGTTGGGGTGCGAAATATTAAAATTTGTGTTTTTTCTTAGAAAATATTTGGCTCTCCTTTTCATTTTATTTCCAGATATAAAAAGAGGAGACATTATGTTTTACTCCATCTCCTATATTTAATAGCAAAACACGCATGTCTTATGGCTTTGACTTGCTTCTGTAGAACCTTATTTTAGTTTCAACTTGCAAGATATTTCCAAAAGGGAATAAGTCAGTTACTCGTGGGAGGTTGTTCTCCACCTGATCCATTGCTTTCATGGTAGAGGCCTGACATAAAATCATCACCCTAGTATGGTCCTATTGATCCTACATCACAAACTGACCTCGTACAGTGGAGTGAAGCATGCCTCCTTTTAAAATGCTTTCAAACAATATAGTAGATTAGATGCAGCATTCGTAGAACAGTAAGTAGTCCCGCATGGCACTTAAATCTGTGTTCTGCTAAATCCTCCCCCCAAATGTATGCTATGGTTACAGATCGGAGCTGATTATCATGTGGGCCCTACCATGGATGGGCTAAGGTAAAACAATTGCATCAATCCTAACTGTCCTATCTGATCACTTGCTTGCAAAACATATGGTTAAAACAGAGAAAAGGCTTTTGTCATTTTAACTTTCTGTTTGCAGCTCACTGATGAGATAGTTAAGCTCATCTATCAGAGATACTTTTGTGCTGTGATGCTTCTGTTGCAGGGCCTTCCGCTTCGAGATTCTAGATCATTGGGGCGTTGTGCCTTGTGTATGGTGGTGATTAGTGGGATGATAATTTGGGTGTCCTCATGAGACACTAAACCAGTTTTCACTTTTCAATATTTTTATTAGTCTTGGACTCTGGCTTTTACTCTTTTTTTTTGAGTTTTCTGCTTTTATTTTAATTATGCAAATGAATATTGGTCTTCATGTTATGCTTTATGTTCAATGTTTTTTAGGTCCCTCATTTTCTCTTCCTTTACTGTTAATATCTTAACAGTAACCATTTTGGTACTTGAAAATTTAATTTTGAACGTATGCTGTATTTTGTAGGCGGTTCTTATTTCTTCCTTCATAAAAAATCTCTTCTATTTTTCTATGAATTTCACAACCAAGCATTTTCTTGTTGGTGCATGTAAACTCTTTTTAAATGAGTTTTAATGGCATTTTGGCTTTATAGGTGGTTCTTTGTTCTTGTTTGATCGAAAAGCACTTCGATATTTCCGTAAAGATGGCCACTGTTGGAGAAAGAAGAAAGATGGGAAAACTGTCCGGGAAGCCCATGAAAAACTAAAGGTGAGCTGTCGTTTCCATTTTTTGTAAGTTATACTTTTATTTGAACAATACATACTTTTGCTCGAAGATGTCTATTCTGCCATTCTGGTTTTTCTTATCAAATTGCAAAGAAAATGGACCTCACAGTCCTTTCCATTTTTTGTAAGTTATACTTGTATTTAAGCAATACATACTTTAACTCAAAGATGTCTACTCTTACATTCTAGTTTTTCTTATCAAATTGCAAAGAAAATGGACCTTGCAATACAACACTTTGCTGCTGTCCTGTTTGGCAACCATGAAAAAATATTCCATGGAATATTAGTGCGGCCAATTGTGAGAGGTGGGCAGAGATAGAGATTTCGCATGCTCTCTCTATGCTCCTCTCTCCACTCCTCTCTTAAGTTCTCCCCCTCCCCAAAGCTCCTTTTTCACAATTTTGCCAACAAATATTCTGTATTGGAATAATTTTTCATGGTAGCCAAACATGGCCTTAAAGTTTTCATGAGAGAATTTATAATTCAAAAGAGCAAAGAGAGAGTTTATAATTCAGGTGGTGATTTGAATTTACTAGCCACCAACTTTTGCACAAGGTTTCAATATATATATATATATATATATATATATATATATATATATATATATATATATATAGCAGAAGAGAAAAGGAGAGAATTATTTGAATTTCTCCCAAAATTCGAATAGAATTACACGTCACTTTTTTTGACTTTTTTTAACAAAGGCACCCATTCAACCCACATATTTTCAATCCTACCCCCCCTCCTTTATGCTTTTTAACAAAGGCACCCATTAAAGCCACATAATTTCAATCCTACCCCCCTCCTTCATGCTTTTGTAATAAAAAAAGTGGACAAAGTCAACATAGTGACATTTTTTCTTTGAAAAATTACGGATTGGGTACATATGTTACATAATACTACGGATTTTTGTGAACATATTGCATAATACTACGGATTCAAGACGTTTTTTCTTTGCAAAATTACGGATTGGGTACATATGTTACATAATACTACGGATTTTTGTGAACATATTACATAATACTACGGATTCGGACGCCTTTCAAAATATTGACGAACCCGATTATTTTTTAATACAGAACGTGTTCATTTAGTACATAATACTACAGATTTCGGGCACCTGTCAAAATATTTCGGGTCCCACTTGAATGCATCGGTTTGGCTATAGATGGTGCGTGAGACCCACCTGTCAAAGCATGAGTGTGAAATACTCCACGCATCAAATGGGAAAGTGATTAACCATTTATATATTTCTCGCCCAATGCACGGGTGTTTTTACTAGTGTGTGTGTGTGTGTGTGTGTGTGTATATATATATATATATATATATATATATATATATATATAGAGAGAGAGAGAGAGAGAGAGAGAGAGAGAGAGAGAGAGAGAGAGAGAGAGAGAAAACGGTTCCTACACATATGTGTAGAGAGTTCTCTACACACTAGCTTAAAATACAGTGGGGGCCCACATTGTTTGGGTGATCCAAGCCATCCATTTTAAAGGCCCTCACATAGATGGGGTGTCTACAAAAACTCAGATCCATAGGATCATCCCAACCCTACGATGTGTGGAGGTAAAATGGACGTCTTTAAACCTTCACAAATTAGTCCATTTTTTGCCTCCACAGTTCGAATGGTTAAGATGATCCTATGGATCTGATTTTTTGTGGACACCCTATCTATGTGAGGGCCTTAAAAATGAATGGTTTGGATCACCCAAACAATGTGGGCCCCCACTGTATTTTAAGCTAGTGTGTAGAGAACTCTCTACACATATGTGTAGGAACCGTTTTCTCATATATATATATATATATATATATGAGAAAATCAAGTATGTGCAGTTGCAGAGATAAGCTATCTGTGCATGGGTATATAAAACACATGTGGCCCCACATTTTTTGGGTGATCCAAAGCATTCATTTGGAAGGCCCTTCCATGGATAGGGTGTGTACCAAAAATCAGCCCTATAGGATCATCCTAACCCTGCCATTTGTGGAGGGAAAAAATGGGCAGAAAGAGTGTCCGCCCATTTTCCCCTCCACCTTTGATTGGGTTAGGATGATCCTATAGGGCTGATTATTGGTACACATCCTATCCATGGAAGGGCCTTCCAAATGAATGCTTTGGATCACCCCAAAAATGTGGGGCCACATGTGTTTTATATACCCGTGCACATATAGCTTGTCTGTGCAGCTGCACATACTTTATTTTCGCTCTCTCTCTCTCTCTCTATATATATATATATAGGGAAAAGGTTTATGAGGTATCGCTCACCCTGAGCAGGCCTCTAAATACCCTATCTCTCATAGTTGGTTGACTCATCCACCTCATTAGTTTTGTAGGTTATAGGTAGGATTATGGTTATGGTTATGGTTATGGTTATGATTAGTGGAGGTTTTCAAATGGATGGCTACTAATTATTTGGGTTATGGTTAGGGTTAGGGTTAGGGTTATGGGTTATGGTTTGTTAGGAACACCTAATCTATGTGAGGTTCTATAGAATGAATGGGTTGGATGAGTGAAGCTACATGGAGATGGTGTTTTATAGGGTAAGTGTCTCTAGTCGGTCGACTAGAGAACCTTCTCTAGTCCGCCTACCAAAAACACAGTGGGCCCACATTGTTTGGATGATCCAAAGCATTCATTTGATAGGCCATGACATAGGTAGGGTGTGCCCAAAAACTCAGCTCCATTGGATCATCCTAACCGTTCGATTTGTGGAGTTTAAAAACGGACAGATTTGTGGTGTTTATATGCGTTCATTTTAACCTCCACAAATCAAAGGGTTAGGATGATCCTATCGAGATGATTTTTTCGGCACAACCTATCTATGTCAGCGCCCATCAAATGAATGCTTTGGATTATCCAAACAACGTGGGCTCATTATGTTTTTAACCTCCACTGTCCATTTTTAACCTCCACAAATCGAAGGGTTAGGATGATCCTATGGAGCTGATTTTTTGGGCACACCCTATCTATGTCATGGCCCATCAAATGAATGCTTTGGATCATCCAAACAATGTGTGCCTACTGTGTTATTTGGTCGGTGGACTAGAGACACTTTTCTCAGATATATATATATATATATATATATATATATATATATATATATATATATATATATGTGAGGAAAGGGTTCCTGGTAACGTTAGCAGGTAAGCTTACCTGCTAACGTTAGCGTAAAACAAGGTGGACCCACATTGTTGGGGGATCCAAAGCACTCATTTGGAAGGCCCTTTCATGGATAGGGTGTCCACAAAAAAATCAGTTCCATTGGATCATCTTAGGGTATCCATTTGTGGCGTGAAAAAATGGACAGATTAGTGGACAAACAGTATCTGTCCATTTTCACCCCCACAAATGGACATCCTGTGATGATCTAATGAAGCTGATTGTTGGTACCCGCCCCATCCATGATGGGGCCTTTCAAATGAATGCTTAGGATCGGCCCAACAGTGTGGTCCACCCTTGTTTTACGTTAATGTTAGTAGCTAAGGTAGCTGCTAGCGTTAGCGGGAACCCTTTCCCCCCCCCTCTCTCTCTCTAAAAATGTGTACCAAAAATCAGCCCTATAAGATCATCCTAACCCTACCATCTGTTGAGGGAAAAAATGGGCAAAAACATGGACACACAGTGTCTGCCCATTTTCCACTCCACCTTTGATTGGGTTAGGATGATCCTATAGGGCTGAGTTTTGGTACAAACCCTATCCATGGAAGGGCCTTCCAAATGAATGCTTTGGATCCCCCAAAAAATGTGGGGCCACATGTGTTTTTGAGCTATAGCTTAGGAACACTTTCCTCTCTCTCTCTCTCTCTATATATATATATATATATATATATATATATATATATATATATATATATATATATATATATATATATGGAGAGAGAGAGAGAGAGAGAGAGAGAGAGAGAGAGAGAGAGAGAGAGATTCACGTATGGGCCTTAGAACTTGGGACAAAAACAGCCACTCCGCCTTTTTGCCCTCCTCTACAAATCTTAATTAAAATATCATTTTTTGCAATTTTAATATATTTGCATCTTGATTTCAACTTAATTATTTTCTTTTCCTTTTTTGATGAATGGTGATTGGTGGATTTGCCTCCTGTTGATTTATTTGAATTACTAGTTCGATGCTCCACTTTTTGTTGTAATAAAAACATCGGCTTTATATTTAGTGCCATCAGTATGACACTCATTGTCCTCTATTGAACTATCTATCCTAGGGCATTTGTACATTATATAGTTTTTGAATTTAAATAGTGCATTGGCAACATGGTGGCTGATAAGTAGGCCCGCTATCCAAGTGATTGACATGAAAATGTACACATCTACTGTCTTTAAAACGCTAATGAACTTAAATAGTGCATTGGCAACATGGTTGCAGATAAGTAGGCTTTCCATCCAAGTGATTGACATGAAAATGATCACTTCTACAGTCTTTAAAACAGACACTTTGCTGTTTATTGTCTATTAAATAACCTCTTTACGGAATATAAAATTAGATTAGGTTTTTGGGTAGAAACTTTCCTTATTTTATTTTGGCACTTTAATTTGTTGAATGCCTATTTATATCTTCCTTTTTGTTTGTAATATGATATATTTATGTAGGCTGGAAGTGTGGATGCCCTTCATTGCTACTATGCCCACGGCGAGGACAATGAAAACTTCCAGAGACGATGTTATTGGATGCTTGATGGGTAAGCTTTGGTTCAATCTCATTGGTTTAACTGTTTGACCATGCCTACTTGTTCGTAGATTATGAAGGTTCATTATCTGTGATGTTTATACTCGTGAACGTTAGTGGTTTCCCACCATGTTGATATTGAAGTGTATTTCATGACCTGACCCCCTTTCCACGGAGTCTTTTATGCAGTAAAACTGGAGTGTTGGTGGCTTGAATTTTGTTTTCTTGATGGGTTTTCAAGAGATCATTAACATCTATGGTCGTGGAATCAAGTCTTGATGTGTTCTTGTCACTTATAAAAAGGGTGGCCCAGTGCACGAGGCTCCTGCCATTGCTGGGTCTGGGGAGGTCTAGATGTACGCAGCCTTACCCCTGCTTTGCAGAGAGACAGTTTTTCCGTGACTCGAACCCATGACCACCAGGTCACAATGGAGCAACCTTACCGATGCGCCAAGGCTCACCTTCACAATGGAGCAACCTTGCCCGTGATGTGTTCTTGTTACTTGTATACCCAAGAATTAGTTGAGTTGCCCATGTCTTTCTTTTTAAAGTCATTCTTGAATATTAACTTGCTATTTTAACTCAAAAAAGGCAGCAACTGTGCACACGTAGATCACTCAAGAGGCCGATGACCAATCCACACACCTTAAGACCCTCGGTCATGGCAGCAGCCAATATAGGAGCAAGTTATATCCACTTAATCAAGACAACATGTAGAAAACACAAGGATGGTTACCCTCAAAATTCATTAATAACGCAGCAGCTAATTGCCACAAATAAAAGAAGAAGGTATACACACAAGTGAGGCAGCAAGTGGATCATTGAGATATGACAGCAGAATAATATTATACGAAATCTAATATGACAGCATATGAACCACTTCATTAGGACTGAAACTAAAAGTTTCGGTTTTGATGTCCACGGAAACAGAAACATTTTGGTTTATGTTGGAAATTTCAGTAGAAATTCCGTAAAATCACCAAAACGTAAGTAAACATATGGAAATAGAATTTTAAGATAAAACTTCAGGAAGTGCTGGAACAAGCACAAATAAACACTGAGAAACCATCACATAAGTGAGACAGCCATCCATAATGGTTTAACAACCTCGACCACCAAGTAACATGAGGGATTGAGTCTCTAGCTCAATGGTCAAGGCTTTGTTCTTTAACCTAGAGGTCGGGGGTTACATCCCAGCTTACCTACAAAAAATAACACGAAGTAACATGCAGTGCCACGCATGTCTGATAATTCCGTACATACCACATTTCACATGCCATTCATATAAATATTTATATAATAAATACATTATCTTTCACATGCAATTCATATAAATATAATTATGTAACACATACTAATATAATATAACACTAATTCACTTACAGTTTTGGTTTTACTAAGCGTTTCGGTTTCTATTGGGTTTGAATCGAAACATTTCTGTTGTTTCGTGTTGGTTTCAGTGGAAATTTTAAACAATGAGAGAAACTGATGGGTTTCTTGTACACAAAGGAAAGAAAATCATATGTCTTGGTACCAAAATCAGATAAAAAATAAATAAGATAATATAATAGATCAAGCCAATGGCTTTTCATGCATAAAAAGGAAATCAAACGAAGCCACTTATGGATCTTGCAACTGATACCATATTAAGTGATAAGTAATGGGGATAAATTTTAGGAATAAGCAATCGAGATGTGGTAGAAAAGAGGAGAATAATGAGAGAAGGGTGCTCTAGGAGCGTCTTCTCCATTCAGAGGCAAATTTTTGCAGTTGTGGTTCATTGGGCTTTGTGTCTTCATTCGTTCAGAAGTTAGTCTACTTCTTCCTTTTACAGTAGATTTGGACCAGCGAATAAGTCTTTTGAGAGGCCTCTCTCCCCCTTGGGATCCTCCATGCCATGGGTTCTTGAAGCTCAATTTTGATGGTTCTAGTATTGGCAATCCATTTCTGTTTAGAATTGGGGTCTCCTTAGGCCTGAGGAGTGTGGTCTCTTAGGGTGTTTTCTGGTCCAATTAGCATTAAGTATTCTAACAAAGCATTAAGTATTCTAACAAAGCAGATATTCTTGCTCAACCCTTCGTTACTCGTTGCATCCATCTGGAGAAGCTTGATCATGTTGTTGTTGAGGGAGACTCCCTTAACATCATTGGGTGGCTGAAAGGTAAGAGCTTCCCTTGTAGGTTTGCAGACTATTTGGAGAAGATTTATGATTTGCGTCAGGGTTGAGATTGTTGCTAGGCATGTGTGGAGGTCCGTTTGGTTAAGGTGTTTTGACTACCTTTATGTTTGGTTTTCTTTCTTTTTGTCTCGTGCTGTTTTGGGAGATGTCTTCGGTCTCCTGTTGAGCCTTCAAGCACTTGAAGGGAAATTTTAGGGCGTTGAAAAGTAAGCCCCATGAATCCCGTAGCTTTAGTATAGGTGGTTCAAAGATAACAATTACAAAATATGTCATTAGTGATGATGGGCCCCATGATAAGACACCATAACACATTATTTTTAACTTTTCTGTTAGAGAAAGCAGGCCTTTCATGCGTGTCTTATTTATTAAAGCATTTAAAATTTCTAGGAATGCATCCATTTTCATTTCTGCCATAATACAAGGTTCTGTATTCCATGGCATCATATTTTCACTTTCTATGTTTTTATAGCACCTTGTTTTATGGATGACTGTCTTGCAATAATTTCTTCATGTCTACAGAAAGGAAAAAGAAAATCCTTGTTTTGTGGATGACCCGTCTTAATGTTTGGACGTGAGATACTTATCCATTTGTCCTTTTGTTATTATTTTCAGGCAGTTAGAGCACATTGTTCTTGTGCATTACAGAGAGGTGAAAGAGGTAATTCTTGGTACTTTATTTTTATAATGTTTGCTCTTTCAATTTTTCTTTTTCTTTTTTTTGGCAAGAAAGTGGTGTGTAGTCTCCGAAATCACTGTTAGAAATCAAATGATTAATGAAATCCTAATGAAATGATGTTGCATCAAAGAAAAGGAAAGAGATTCTTTTAATTTTTGAATCTTCAGGTCGTGACAAATATGAAATGATGTTCCATTAAAGAAAAGGAACAGCATTGTTTCAATGGTTGAATCTTTAGGTAGTGCCACTGCCAAATATCTTCAAACCAGAATGTAGTGAACCTGTTTGGAAGAGGTATACTGTTCACTTTTTGTGGCACATGTCAGGTCTTGCATATCACTTTATAGGGAAAAATTACATGAGTTTATAAAAATGATAAAGTCACGGCATTGTTTGAAACTCTTTGGGGTTCCGGATTATCTGTTTTCTTTGGAGGTCCTAACTGGTGAATGTAATTGCTGTTTTCAGCACATGCAAAACGCAATAGTCTATTATCTGTGGAATACATTCTGATTAATAAGCTGAGTGATAGAAAAAGGAGTATTCGTTTTTATGGAACTTGGTTGTGGTTTATAGTCAATTATTTGCCAACCATTGACCAGGATGTTGAATTTCTGATTGCATGTGTCCTCTGTCTTTCCTTTCTGATTTTTTCCCTTGAATGTATTGAAAGGAGCTAAATTCATTTTTGTGAGTAAAATTCATGTTTGCTTGTAAATGTAAAACGTCAGCTGCTCTTAAGGATTTTATGTTCTTACTCCCCTGTTTTTTTGCTTACTATCCAATGGTAGTTGTGTGATAGTTAATGTATTTTTTGTAGTACTGACTTTACTTATCTCCAGGGGAACAGGTCCGGCATCTCCCGTTTGTTAAATGCAGATCCGGGGACACAGAATCACAGTGGAAGTGCTCAACATAGTTCAGCAGCTTGCTCTGCACAGGCAAATTCTCCCGCAAACTCTCACTCTGTTGCAGCTCGGACATTTTATGAATCAAGCCCAAGTACAACTGACTGGAATGGACGAACACCATCTTCTGAATTTGAAGATGTGGACTCCGGGCCATCTTCTCTTGCCACCTCTTCTTCAGGGGTTCATACTTTTTTACATGGTAATGATAGGGCAGATAAACATGTGTTGGGATGTAGAGGTACCACACTTCAACGTCACGCAAGGGGATCGTCAGATGCCACAGGGGTGAATATTGGATCCGTCAATCCTTTCTATGCAAACCAAGTTGTGCCTCTGAATCTTATAGCTAACGAGGGCTATCAGGCAGATTGTGGAGCCTCACAAGAAGCTGGTAGTATACAATGAATCTTCTTCCCTGTAAATAGCTTCTAAAATTATTTCTATAATAACATTGATTCAAGGCTGTTCGCAAAGATAAGAAACAATGCCACATTCCAATATTTAGTTTTTTACCAATTACAATGTTGTTTCTGTTATTCTGTATATCATAGTTGGAGAATGTTATGCTCCAACCTTATGAAGATATGACTAATATATTCTGTGCTTCCGGATTTTAATGATTTATCTAGAAAACACTTTGGTGCAGGTCTATTTGGTGGAATGAATTTTAGTCCATCTGCTGGCTTACCTATGTGGTCGGATGTTCTGAGCTCAAACAGAAATGTGACTAGCATGCACAAGCAGAAGATTTCCTTGGAGCAGCCTAATACTGCAGATGTTATAAGTGGAAAACAAACTGACTCTACATTGGATATTGGATATAATGTGCTTTCTGATACACATGTGCAAACAGTTGTGGGGGATGCCCAAAAATTGGTTCAGGTAATTTGCTCTTCGCATCATATTTCCCACTAATGACTTATATGATTATCCATGGATAAATGCTTTTGTTACTGTGCTTGGAGTACCCAATTGCCATTGAAAAGGCCTGCACTTTTGTTGCAATCCTACGATTCACGATTTTTTTTTAAGAACTTAAGGCGATGGTCCCCGCCACAATATATTAAGACTGACTGACATGATCTAAATTATGGCTTTAGTTGATGGTCCCCACCATTTTAATCCACTAAAACCCAAAAAATGAAAAAAAAGGGCTGCTACTGTTCCTCCCCCATGGTTAAAATGGTGCCCTCTGCATCACTTACGTAAACTGACATGATTAGAGACTTATTGAGCAGGATTGGATAATTATCATTTCAGAACTGAATAATGTTGTATTAGGTGTGACCTAAAGGTAAGGGATAAACTGCATGTATGCATACATGCACATTTGCTTCGCTTGTTGCATTAGGTTGTTGCATTAGGTGTGACCGAAGTTTGAAAGACTGCATATAATGATAGGGATAAACTGAAATGCATTTATGCATAGACGCGCAATTGCTTCGCTTATTACATTTTCTCTACTTGTTTTGTCTACAACATGAGTTTTTTTTTTTTGCTCACTGTACACGCAAGCTCTGAGCGTTACTTCTTATCCTGCAGGGACATTGGAAAGTGGAAAATGTTGAGCATGTAGATTATTTTCACAGTCATAATCAAAGAATGAATGCTGCAGATGATATGCATCAGGTGTCATATGAGAACAAGTTATGTTTGGTGGATCAAGTTCAAAACAACCGTGGATCTCATTTGGATGTTAATGCGAATGACCAGTCTTTACGATTTGAACATGAAGTTTCAAAGACAGTAAAGAATGATCTAGAAAGTAGTTTAGATAATGATGAACAAGAGGGATTGAAGAAACTTGACAGCTTTGGAAGATGGATGAACAAAGAAATTGGTGGGGACTGTGATGACTCGCTGATGGCTTCTGATTCTGCTAATTACTGGAGTACACTCGATGGTCAGAACGACGACAAAGAAGTCTCCAGCTTATCACTTCATATGCAGTTGGATGTTGACTCACTGGGCCCTTCCCTTTCCCAAGAGCAGCTCTTTAGCATTCTTGATTTCTCACCAGATTGGGCCTATTCTGGTGTTGAAACAAAGGTATGCATTTTACACTCAACAGCTTTATACAAAGCCACAGAAAAAATGCACCTCCACATGCTCACTACATCATATCACTCACTAAATGAGAAGTTGATAACCAAGTTTTTCTTAATCATATCATACTTGCATGAAACTGATGACTGTTTATTTAGGTTTTAATCTCTGGTAACTTTCTGGGAGGTATAAAGCACCCTCATAGCACTAAATGGTGTTGCATGTTTGGCGAAGTTGAGGTTTCAGCTGAAGTTTTGACAGCTAATGCCCTTCGGTGTCAAGCTCCTGCGCATGCTCCGGGACGGATTCCATTCTATATTACTCGCAGTAATAGGCTTGCATGCAGTGAGGTCCGTGAATTTGAGTATCGTGCGAAGCCATCTGGGATCACATCCTCGATAGGTGTTAAATTTGAAACTGAACTACATCTTCAGATACGCTTAGCAAAGATGTTATTCTTGGGAGTGGATAGGAAGAAGTTGGATTGTTCCGTAGAGAAATGTGAGAAATGCACCCTAAAGAATAAAATACTTCCAACGGGAAGTGATGATGAGAGTGGGTGGGTCAAGATTAAGGCCTTTGTTGGCAATTGTGACAATCCTAAAGAAGCATTGGTTCAAAAAATGTTGAAGGATAAATTGTACAACTGGCTAGATTGCAAAGCTCACGAAGAAGGCAAAGGACCAAATATTTTGGATGATGAAGGCCAAGGAGTTATCCATTTGACAGCTGCTCTTGGGTATGAATGGGCAATGCATCCTATAGTTGTTGCTGGTGTCGTTCCAAGTTTCAGAGATGCACATGGCAGGACAGCTCTTCACTGGGCTGCATATTTTGGCAGGTATGTATTGCATTTTGTGAAGCTTTTAGTTGCCTACTTCGGGGTGAATTCAATTATAGGTGGCCATGTCCAGCTCAGGACGTTTCTACGCCTATTCATCCCTGTCACCATGGTATCAAATTTGAATTTTCTCTTGCTTATCATTCACACCTTTGGTTATAAAATCTATCTCTTTCTGTTTTAGGATTTACATCATACACATCCGTTGTTTTTCTGTCAAGGGCAGTGCTTGATCCAATTCTGTATGCATTTTATGCTTTCTAACTTTTCCTTTTCTACTAAAGGTGTCTCTTGTCATCAATAACAATAATATATATGTTAGAATTCACATTGCTTTCTAAACAGCTGATTGCAAGGTTGCAATAACCCTCGTCCAATATGCTAATTGTCATAAACATTTTTGTTCAGAGAGGAAACAGTTGCTACACTGGTTAAATTGGGTGTAGCTCCTGGTGCAGTGGAGGATCCAACATCAAAATTTCCTCAAGGACGAACAGCTGCAGATTTAGCCTCAAGCAGAGGACACAAAGGGATTGCTGGGTACTTGGCTGAAGCAGATTTGACTAGTCACCTCTCGTCATTGACGATTCAGGAAAGTGTTATGGACAGTGTTTCTGCAACTCTTGCTGCTGAAAAGGCTATTGAGACTGTGGAGGGGCAAAGAATTACCTCCCTTGAAGGAGACACAGAAGATAGGCTATCTTTGAGAGGGTCCCTTGCTGCCGTGAGGAATTCTGCTCAAGCAGCTGCCCGCATTCAAGCTGCCATCCGAGCTAAATCCTTCCTCCAGAGACAGTTAACAACAAGCAATAATGAACATTCTGAAATTCCAAGTGGACTTATTGCACTTGCTTCTCTGAACAAGTCTCAAAAGGTAGGTCACTTCAGTGATTCTTTGCATACTGCTGCACTTAGAATCCAACAAAAATATCGCGGTTGGAAGGGACGAAAGGAATATCTAAAGATTCGCAACCGAATTGTGAAAATTCAGGTACAATGTTGAATTTTTTTTATTATATTAGTAAATAATATTCCTTATAAATTGTTCCATGGCTGGTCAAATTTGTTCTCTAGAATTATTTTGTGAATTTGAAATTCTGGAATTTTTACCTCTTGCTCATCATCTTGTAAAAGGCAATATCATTTGTGTTATAGTTGATCTGAAAAGGGTCTATATGAAGATCATTTTAGATTGAAAAATAAAACATAATCTACAGGAGTTAACTGAAGACTTTATTATCTATAGATTTGATTTGCATGGTACTGATGTTGGACCCATGTATCCATGATATAGATGTACTGGGTACCAGTTGTACCTTTGCGGCCACAGAGTTTTTTTGTATTCGTGGTTTATCTTCTATGGCTTGCAATTTGTTATTGCAAGTTTCTTTTAATGGTTATGGCACTGATTGTTTCCATAATAATCCTGGTCATATGATTTCTGTCACAATAATGTGGGTTCCAATGAGTTTGTACTGCAAGTTTTCTATCATTGTAGTGATGAAAGCTCTGGAATCTGTGGCTCTGGCTTTAAATATGTGTGTTCTTTAGTTAACTCAATTGAAATGATAAACCTCCCATCGCCCGTGTTCCTTTTCTTATTCACTGTAAGCAATTCTCAAAAGATATATAAACCCACCAAAGGTTACAGGTGAAAGTTGAAACAGACTCATCCAAGATTAAGATGGATTTGTGGGCTGTTCAAAGAGTGCCGGCTATTGCCTGGTATTTAACATTAAAGTTTTTTCTTGTGACTCAATGGAGTCCTAATATTGGTCAATATTTCCATATTCTATGGCGCTGCAGCAATCACAATATAAAAATTGAACTATTCCAAAGCAAATTATTAAGCTGGACTGCTGATTCAAACTAGTGGTAGCTTTATTTTTTTAATTGAAACTGCAAGTATCAGGTGTCTTTATTCCAAACCACGTGTGTTTTGCTCTGTGGATCTTTTCAGATTCATATTACATGTTTTATTAACTAACGATAGTTTCTCATGGATCCCAGCTTTTTTTGAATTTGTTCTGTGCTCTGATTGACTATAGTTTTGTTTGTGTTATTTTGCTCTGGTTTGCGTACAATATTATCTTCTACCATGTAGTGGCATCTGACAATTTGATAAGGCAACTACTAACTCTGTGTGATTGCCTCTATTAGTGATACTTTCATTTTAGAAAGAGAAAAGGGTTCCTGCGCGCGAGCGTAGATAGCTTTTCTGTGCTCTAGTGCTGGAAAGATGGGTGGGGCCACATTGTTGGGGGGATCCTAAGCATTCATTTGAAAGGCCCCATCATGGATGGGGTGTGTACCAAAAATCAGCTTCATTGGATCACCATAGGGTGTCCATTTGTGCGGGTGAAAATGGACAGATACTGTTTGTCCACTAATCTGCCCATTTTTCACCCCACAAATGGACACCCTATGGTGATCCAATGGAGCTGATTTTTGGTGGACACCCTATCCATGAAAGGGCCCCACAAATGAATGATTTGGATCCCCCCAACAATGTGGCCCCACCCATGTTTTTGCACTCGAGCGCAGGAACCCTTTACTCTTTTAGAAATGCTGTTTTTGTGCCAGATGAAGTAAGTTATCATCCACCCTTTTTTAGTAATTTGTTTAAAAAATCATTGTTTTTAAAAAAATATTTTGTATGAGCACTGCTCGGCCAATTTTGTTCTGTTGAAAAGAGCAGCAATTTCTTAATTTTCAGTTTTTATACATGTCTATCATTGTCCTAAAATGTTTTTTTGAATGGTAATCATTGTCCTAAAATTGAATGTTAAGTGATGTACTTTCATTTCAATCTGCTAACCAGTTTTCCTTCAGGCACATGTGAGGGGACATCAAGTACGTAAGCAGTACAAAAAGGTTGTCTGGTCCGTTGGTATAGTTGAAAAGGCCATATTGCGCTGGAGGCGGAAAGGAACTGGACTGCGAGGCTTTCGGGCTGACAAAACAATTGGAAATGTGGAACTGGTGATCGGGGAGACGGATGAATATGACTTCTTGCGTGTTGGCCGTAAACAGAAAGAGTCGAGTGTAGAGAAAGCTCTAGCAAGGGTGCAATCCATGGTTCGTTACCCAGAAGCACGTAATCAGTACATGAGGCTAGTGACAACGTTCCAGAAATCAATGGTGATTTGCCTCTTCTCTATTTCTAGTAACAGAGTACTCGGCATACAATTACACTATAGCATCATAGTTGTTAATTTGTTATCTTGCTTACTTCACTACTGGCTTCTATCTATTGAATCACTTCTTTCCTCTTTCATATCTTTTTTAGAAAAGACAAGAATAGTATTAAAAATGAGAATAGTATTAAAGAAAAGTGTTGAAAAACGAGAGATCTCTAATATCTCATAGTAGATCAAACTCTATGTGCAACAAGTAATAAGATGAGATGCTAGAAACATAAACACATGAAGTAAGAACATAAGATTTACGTGGTTTGGCAATGTGCCTACTTCTACAGGAAAAAAGTTTCACTATTTCTGTCAGTGTTACAAAATTCTCATTTCTTCTCGGCCCAGAAAACACACAGATACCCACCAAAAAAGGAAACGCAGAGAACCTTACTCATCGTAACCCTAATACGTGGTCCATATATTAATAGCATTACGTCAAGGAATTGTCGAAATACCTATGATTTGTGGACACGGACACGAGTGTTGCGTGTCGACATGGACACGGAGTGTCAGACACGGCTGTTGCAAGAGAAATTAGAGACAGAGAAAGTGAGTTGGGCATCTCCCCCTTACTCATTTATTAATAATAATGAAAAGAGAAGTACAATGACCAAACTGCCCATAGACTTATAGGCTTATTCTAACACTCCCCCTCAAGCTGGAATGTATAAAGCATACATTCCTAGCTTGTTACATATATCGCTCAGCTTGGATTTATTCAATGATTTTGTGAATATATCTACCAACTGTACAGCACGTATCTCCCCTTTCTGAATCCTCTGACGAATGAAATGATAGTCGACTTCGATATGTTTAGTTCTCTCATGAAAGACAGGATTTATCACAATATAGATGGCTGCCCTGTTATCACAATATAACTGTGAAGGAGAGGGAAACCCAATACCAATCTCAGTTAAGAGTGCCCTCAACCAAATAATCTCAGTCGTAGTATGCGCCATGGTGCTATATTCTGCCTCTGCACTCGATTTCGCAATGACATCCTGTTTCTTACTTTTCCACGAAACCAGGTTACCTCCAACAAAGGTACAATACCCGGTAGTCAATCTCCTATCAGCAGGAGATCCAGCCCAATCAACATATGAGAACCCCTCAATCCATGTATGACCATGCTGTTTGAATAGTAATAATTTCCCTGGAGCACCCTTCAGATACTTGAGAATTTGAACCACTGCGTTCCAATGAGATATGCGAGGAGAGGTCATGTACTGGCTAACTACCCCAACGGCATAGGATATATCAGGAAAGTGAGTTGGGCATCTCCCCCTCACTCATTTATTAATAATAATGAAAGGAGAAGTACAATGACCAAACTGCCCATAGACTATAGGCTTATTCTAACAACGGCAAACCCCCAAACTTTAGAAACGGGGACACGGCTAAAATAGAAAGTATATGTGATCATGAATTGTGGATATGGAATCGTGTGTCCATTTTCAACATGGATACAAGTTGTCTAAATGAGGTAAACACAATATTCAATAAAAAACATAATGTCACACTTGACACGGTACAAAAACATGTCCACACCCCACATTAAGTCTAACGCTTCCAGCAATACAAGTAAAAGTGTCCAAAGGAGTGTCGACACGTGTGGACACGACAGGACACGTGAGTCGGCAATAAATTTGAAGTGTCGGCCAAATCATAGCGAAATACCCTTTAGCGCAGAACCGAAAATTTAATTTTCGTTTGGGGCTTCGCGCACCTTAGTCCGATAGGGTGATCAATCACTTGTTATAATACAAGACATCTGCACAACAATTTCCACCTTTGTTTGAACTCTGCAAACACTGGTGTACTCACTAGAACACAGCTCCGCACCTCCTGCACATGAGTTGTCCACCACATTCTAGGGGGCGCTCCAGCAATCCTCAACATATGTTGATATTGACCAAGTCTAAGCAATGCTTGAACTTTGTTATTGTAAGTGACTTAGTCAACAAGTCCGTTACATCATCTTTACGTATTTTCTTCAAGTGAATACTTCCATTCTCCACCCATTCTCTTATCTTGTGATGTCTCACATGAATATGTTTCGTCCCAGTATGATACGCTCCATTCTTCGCCAAATGCATAGCACTTTGATTGTCACAGTGCAACATGACTTCTCCCTACTTCAGCCTCATATCACAAACCAATCCAGCCAATCAAATAGCCTCCTTGGCAGCTTCACTTGCCACCATGTACTCTACGACTGTCGTAGACATGGCAATCATAGACCGAAGCGAAGCCTTCCAAGAAATAGGGCCACTTGGTAATATGAGCCCATAATCTATAATTGATCCCCTCTCATCCAAATCTCCTACATAGTATGAATCTATATAGCCTCTACGACAGTGGCAATCGTAGACCCGAGCAAAGCCTTCCAAGAAATAGGGTCACCTGGTGATATGAACCCATAGTCTATAGTTGATCACCTCTCATCCAAGTCTCCTACATAGTCTGAATCTACATAGCGTATCAACCCTTCTTCAATTTTGTCTATGCCATAGACCAAGCCAAAACTTGCAGTGACACGTAAGTATCTAGGAATCCACTTCATTGCATTCAAATACTCGTTACCCGTATTCGCCATGTATCTATTTACTACACCGAGCATGTGTCATATCTGGTCTCGTGCATACCATAGAATGCATTAGACAACAAATAGCATTAGCATAAGGGTTGCTAGACATACCTGCCCATTCCTCATCAGTAGATGAGCATAAATTCTTACCCAGTTTGAAGTGGCTTGCCAAAGGAGTGCCTAATTAGTTTTGCATTTTTCATGTTGTAACCGGTTCAATGTACTTGGCCCGTTAATGCCAAAGCATTCCATTTATCTTTTTTCGCTTAATTTCCATCCCAAGGACCTTGTTAGTAGCACCTAAGTCCTTCGTGTCGAATTCGTGGCTTCACATAGATTTTAGCCTATCGACTTCTTACATAGTGTTAGGCTGTTAGCAACAGCTAGCATATCATCAACATGCATCGACATATAGTAGCAAATATATGTATGAGGTGTCATCAAGAGCACGATAATAAATACAACATCGAAGCTACTGCGTTTGTACCCATTTCTTGTTATATATGTATGAGGTGTCATCAAGAGCACGATAATAAATACAACATCGAAGCTACTGCGTTTGTACCCATTTCTTGTTATAAAGATTTCAAACCGCAGATATTATTTCCTAGGTAACTACTTCTCAACCCTTGAGAGACCGCTTTAGTATACACAAATTATTATATTTGCCTTTTTCAACAATTCTCTCTAGCTGTTCTATGTAATTTTGCTCCTCTAAGTCACCATGAAGGAACACCGTTTTAACATCCATCTGGTCTAAAGATATTATTGCGTAGGTAACTACTTCTCAACCCTTAGAGAGACCGCTTTAGTAGACACAAATTATTATATTTGCCTTTTTCAACAATTCTCTCTAGCTGTTCTATATAATTTTGCTCCTCTAAGTCATCATGAAGGAACACCGTTTTAACATCCATTTGGTCTAGCTCTAGATTATGCCTAGTGACCAGACTCAACAATACATAGATCGAGATGTGCTTTATCCCAAGTGAGAATATCTCATTTTATTCAACGCCCTCTTTCTGGTCGTCCCCCTTTGTGACTAGATGGGCCTTGTACCTGTCTCTGCCCATATCAAAAGATGCATCATGCTTCCTTTATATCCACTTTCTTCCTTTACATCTACTTGCAGTCGACTGCCTTCTTCCCTCTTGGAATGCTTCACAAGATCCTAAGTATGGTTTCAATAGAGCAACTCCATCTCATCTGTCATAGTCATAACCCACTGTGGCTATCCTCGCTACTCATAACATCCTGAAAATAGTAAGGTTCTTCACTAGCAGTAAATAAAGCAAAGGAAACAAAATTGTCAAAATCATACTTGGCTTGTTGCTTAATATTTCGCTTTGGCTCTGACATTGCTATGTTATGTGGCGTTTCTGGCTGCTCATGACCGTTGCAAGATGATTGTTCCCTGGAAGACTCTGTACTCTCCTTCCCATTATCGGATAGTTCTGAATCATTAATGTCAAAGTGTGTTGTCTCATGTTTTTCCTCCACATTTACATTCCGTGATTCTTCTTCATGCGCACTAGTTTTTAACATACTGGTCTCATCAAAGTCGATTTACCAATGAGTCACAAAACGCTATGGTTCTTGCCATTAAAAAAGAACTTAGCACCTCTGCTTGCCTCACTCCCAACAGCGCAATCCCGCGGCCAACCGTAATGTGCGCTCGCTCGCTCTACGACATCCCCAAATGCCAACATGTAACTCGACGTCCCTTGACGCCCCTACAAATCATATAGTCGTCACCAAAAGTGTCTCATATCCGGCTTCTCAGCTCCTTACCGGCGCTCATCCTACACAATGGAGTTCCTACGTTACATCCTCACTGCGCGCCCTTGCAACGGCCCGGTTAAGTTGATCTCTTTAGCGTTACATCCTTGTTGCTCGCCCTTGCAATGACCTGGTTGAGTTGATCTCTTCAGCGTTACATCCTCGTCGTGCGCCCTTGCAACGGCCCGGTTGAGTTGATCTTCTCGGTGATACATCCTCACCGCACATCCTTGCAACGGCCTGGCTGAGTTGATCTCTTCGGCTTCACATCCTCATCGCGCGCCCTTGCAACGGCCCGGTTGAGTTGATCTCTTCGGCGTTACATCCTCACCGCTCGCCTGGCAACAGCCCGGCTGAGTTGATCTTCTTGGCGATACATCATCGCCGCCCGTCATTGCAACGGCCTGGCTGAGTTGATCTCTACGGCTTTACGTCCTCATCGCGCGCCCTTGTTGATATCTTCGGCTTTACATTCTCGCCACGTCGAGCGGGGCTCAACACACGCCCAACGCATTGCCATCATCCTCGCTGCGTCGAGGGGGCTCAACACGCACTAATTAACTTCAAGTCAGCTTTGGCAGTCAGCACTATTTTGTTTCTCTTTTGGTAGGTAAGTTGGGGTTAAACAATCGACCTAGAGCACTGTCCAATTGAGGCATAGGCTCAACCGGTGACCGTCACTATAGTCAGGATTTCCATTTTGGTTATATTCTTGACTTTATTAAACTGTAGATGTAAGTTGTGGTTGTTTCTTATTGATCTTTGTTTAGTTCACTTGGTTTTGCAGTTACAGACACATCCTGCACTTTAATTTCTTTTCGCCTTGTATTTACCTGACTATATTCTGAATTTTGTATCCCCTGTTTACGTAGATGAGCGAAGAAGGGAATGCATCAAGTGAAGTTCAAAACATCTGAACAAAGTAAAGGAGTTGAGTGTCTATTTGCTCCTATGACAGACTAACCAGACATTATTACATTGATCTTGGATTGACAATTGGATATGGGGGCTTAGGAAAGTGTGGCCTAATTAATTTGCACTTGTAAGTACACCTGACATGTCTCTTAGATGTAGGTTTAAGGGTTTTTTTTGTTGTTTTTTGCCTTCCAAAACTTGAAAAGCGAAAGAAGAGCAAATTATACATGTATGATGTAATACAAATGCCGTCAATTTTCCTTGTAAACAGCTTCATAATTACTGTGGAAATGGTTTGAAAATGGAGCAACTGTAAAAATCAGTGCAATATATTATTGGATAATGTAAATATCACATTTCACAATAAAGTTTGACCAAAATAAAATAAAATAAAAAATAAATTCAGTATGATCGATAAAGTGTGATAAATTCAAACTGTTCTGCATATCTCTACTCGTTTTTACCTTATCTTGATATCTTCAACTTGATCGTGTTTTCTGGCAACCTTTGCAATATCTTCTTTCTAGCTTCTCTGAGTGCGTAGATACCCAGTTTTGGAAGTGTCACTGAATCTTTTTTTTTTTTCATATTAGATTAGCATTCTTGGCACATGCTATGCATGGGTTTAAAATGGTGGGCCCCATCCTTTGCTTGGGTTTTGGTGGAAACATGAGGTGTAAAATGGTGGGGTCCATCCTATGCATGGTTTGGGTGGAGATGGTTGGCACATGCATGGGTGGAAGTATTGGGTTCTCTCTTAGTTAATACATGATTAAAAAAAGTTTAATACACAACGTCGTCTGAATAAGCACATAAGTTTATACTTTAATTGCATTATGTCATGGTATCTGGCGAAAAAAGTACATAAGTTGATACTTCAATTGCATTGTATTATGTTGTCTCTCGAGTGTATATTTCCACATGTACATGAATGTTACTCAGCATGAGATTGGGCATTCACAAGTGTTTTATGAGGTCATAGTTAAGAGTCATTCAGAGTTTATCCCATTCAAACTAATCGTTGCAAAACATAAACTACCATGCTTTAGGGCTACATATTCTATCAACAGGTCTGATGCTACTACTGTCATTGCATGGAGTGTTTTTCAGCCTAATTTGGTGCTTTTCTGACATCTTACTGTGAAATTACATGTCTCATTCTGGCTTAGATTGAGAATTTATATTATCCTAACATTATTTTCTTGGAAAGTCACATAAAATCCGACTATACTCCTCATTCCTTTGCTATAGGTTTCAATGAATTTATATTAAGAGTTGAGTTTTCAGGGTTTACCACAATAAGATGGGTTTGTTTGGTAAGGCTAATTGCTTATGAGAGGGATATGGAAGGTTATGTTCTTTTCTCTTGCTAACGGGGAGGGAAAAATAAACAAACAGATTAATTAATTAATATCCGTTTCTTCTGATCCGGCATATCCAACTAATAAAGAAGCGGACACTGAGGCATCCTGTTTTACTATAACAAATAACCATACGAACCCAAAGCCTAAGGGCCTCTTTTTATACCTCTAAAATTATCTGCATACATCTTACATGCAAATAATTTTTAAACTAAATATGATTATTTACTTATAATCATGGTTTAAATTTTTACTGAAACTGACCCAAAATGTTTGAAATGTTTCTGTTTCCATCCCAACCGAAACCAAAATGACTGAACTGCATAAACTAATATCATAAGTGTAATAGAAGTATACTATATCACTATTTAGTACATAATTATATTTATATGATTTGCAGGTGAAATAAGGTGCATGTGTTGTGTATTAATATTTATATGAATTTCATGTGAAATTTGGTATATTCTAAATTATCAGACATGTCACATGTGACATTGTATGTAGGGGTGGCAACGGTTCGGTTTCAGCTTGGTTTGACCCCCAAACCGAACCATCCTACTGACTCCAAACCGAAACCGAACTGAACCGAATTGCTGAATGGCCAAACCGAACTGATTCAAGAATTTCGGTTTCGGTTCGGTTTGGTTTTCAATTTCTTTCGGTTTCTCTCGGGGTGTAAAATAATTGGCCCCTTTCCATTCAAAACATGAGGTGAAAATGGTGGGCCCACCCTATTAATGGATTTGGTTGGCGTGGATGGCAATCACCTTATGAAAACATGGGTTTGGGTGGAAATGGTGAGCCCACTGATGGGTATAAAATGATGAGCTGAATGAAATAGGCCCCCCTTCAATTTTCATATGCCACCTCCATCACTATGTTTTGATACTTTTGGTGTTTCGGTTCAGTGTCGGCTCGGCAAGGGTTCAAACCGAAACCGAACATCGGCAAAATTTGAATCGGTTTGATTTACCCAAACCGAAACCGAATTTTCTGTTCGGTTTGAGCTCGGTTTCGGCCCGGTTTGGCCAATTTTGCCAGGCCTAATTGCATGCCACTAGGTGTTCTATGTTTTTAAATCATTATGGATGGTTGTCTTGCTTATGTGATGTTTTCTAAATATTTATTTATGCTTCTTATAGCATTTTCGAAGTTTCATCTTTAAATTCTATCATTTGCATATGTTCTCATATGTTTATGTGATTTTAAAGGATTTCCACTGAAATTCCCAACCAAAATCGAAATGTTAGTCTATGTGGCTGTGGCGACTGAAATTTAAAACCTCACGTATAATGTTATTACAGTTTTAAAAAAGAGGCTTGCTGAGCTAGTCAAATTGCAAGAATGCAAAATCGAAGGTCACCCTTGCATGAACCTAGTTCTAGCACTCCATTGGATCCACGTCAGTCAATTGTATTTATCACTTTTAATTTTGCATTTTTAGTGTAGTAATAAAGGTAGCCCAGTAACATTGATCCAATGAGGTGGCCTTGTGGCTAAGTGCGTTTGGATTTCTGAAATCAATCAATCAAGCAGTGGAATCGGCATCCTATTCCTAAGCACGGTTCAAAAAATGAAGAGAGTCAGAGGACGGAAATGACAAAGGTAGAGTTGAAAGGAGGGGAAATGTTGGAATATGTTTTCTCCTTGGAATCAGAATAGGAGTTGAAATAGGATGCCAGCTCTCTTTGTGGTGTTAAAGCTCTCTTTGTGTCTTTTCCCGCTTCGATTCATTATTAGTTTAGGGGGCCGGAACCTCTTCTTTTTCTTCTTCCTTGTCCAACCGCTAATCACAAAAGTGTTTTCTAAAGAGCTGAGTATCCCTACCAAATAATAAGTCTAGTAGGGCCTGTTTGTTTTATATTATCACAACCGATTGTGGAGTCCCCAACCGATTATAGGACTCAAATTTAGTTCAATTTTCGATCCAGTAATCGGTTGGGGACTCCACAATCGTTGTCATAATCTAAAACAAACAGGGCCTAAAATTATGAAAACCTTTCAAGTGAATAATCATTAGGTGTAAATAATCAAGTTTAACTTCAAACCCATTTGCATATCACATTATATGGAAAAGAAGAAAAAAATGAGATGAATCGAAGGAGACCTTAAGATTTCCCAATGAGTGGGTACAGATTTCACTCTTTTCTTTTTGCCCTTTTTTAAAAAAGGGGGGAACTTTACAAAAGCTTTGGCATTTTTTAACTGACTTTTATAAAGGTGGGATAGTGTTAAATGGCTTGTGATGATAACCTCCACATCATATTGGCTTTTTAAGGTGCGCTCTCTGAATCCTTTTCACAACGCCACAACGGTTTGAATTCAAAAATTTTGAGATCCTCACGGCTATAATCCTACATGAGCTTTATGCATGAAAGAATGGACGACAAAGGACCCACATTCTTCAACTACACCAGAGCAAGAACTTTTATATGGTGTCAACATACATGCAAGTGCAGCAACAAAATTGGGAAATGATATATTCATCCCCTTTTCTTACGAGGGCCATCCCCTTCTAGTATAAAAAAAAGTATACACTATAGTGGGTGGCCCAGCTAAGAAAAGGCGAAAATATATCACTTCCCAAAGGAAAAAAAAACAAAAAAACTGTAGGGGCCACATTGTTGGGTGATTCAAACGGATCATCTGTGGAGCACTGACTTAGACAAGGTGTGGCCCGAAAATCAACTCCATAGTATGATCCAAACCCCCTCTGATATGTAGAGGTTTAAAATGGATGGCATACCCCCTCTGATATGTAGAGGTTTAAAATGGATGGCATAGTATCATAAACCTCCACATATAGGAGGGTTAGTGTTTCTTGGATCGCATATATTCATCAGGTCATCCCCAAACACCTTTGTCGACTGTATGTGTGCACAAAAGTTCAAGAATCAGCTGTCGTTCAACGAGTTCAGCCAAGTTTGACCTGAAGCACTATGAGCTCCTATGGAGTGCAGTTGCTGTAATAGCCATTTCAACAAATGCAGTGAGTAGTGTCAAGGGTCTATTGTTTTGGCAGCGGAATAACCTGTGCGGCGCCCTAGCATCCGCATATGCTAGGCAAGGCCCTACATGCCAACACCTCATGATGCTTCATATGTACACACAATCTCTAAGCTGTTCAACATGGTACTTGGCTCAGATCTTGACATGCACTTCTAGATACTTTGTACACAACCACCAAGCCTTTCATCAAGCTACTGAACTTTGCCATGTTGTGCCCAAATTTGAACCCACTCTCATGATCAGCCTGCATTACGAGTATACATCGAACATCAGGCTTTGAAGCCCAATGTAAAGTTCAAGTACCAAGGCTTAATCATCCAAGGAGCAAGATGCCTCATGGGCTGATCCACAAGGTGTAAACCTCGTGAGGGCAACCGATGTGCCCCAGCACGAACTCATGGAAGACCTAGAGATTGGCCTATCCACAAGACGTACCGCGGTGCATAATGCAAATAATATAGAAAGCCCCCTGCACCGGTCCGTACGTGCAATGCATGTGGGAACTCAACCCAACATGCATTGTCTTTAGCCTTCATCCTTGACCAAAGAAACTGGAGCGTCCATGTGGATAACTTGCAGTCTGCACCAAAAGCTTTCTTAGGGCACGCAAATGAGTTGCAGTATGATTTCCTGCTATGTGCCTCGCACGATCGAGCAAATCTTCTCACAACCCACAAGCAAACCACCAAGGTTCTGGCCTACACCTGCTAGGCCTATCGGGGGAGGAGTCAGCATGTCATGGGGCCAACTCCTCCTAAGGAGTTTTACCAACCAACCTTTTCAATTAGGAGTGCCCACCAAAAGTGATCTTACCGACTACCCCTGAAGAATTCACTAGACATTGATGGCCCGATATACCGATTGCTTCCTCATGACACGGAACGCTCTGCAAAGGTTGCGTTGCCCTCAATTGTTTCCCCTGACAATAGGCACGTCACATCGGTGGTTGGTGACCAAAGCACGGGTCCACAGTGTGAAAATAAAGACTTTGAAGAGAACAGCCACCTCAGATGAATTAAATCAACAAGACAAAATCTGGTGTAAACTGAGCCTGTGTGGGATGTTCCCAAATGGAAAAGTAACCGCAAAATTGCTTTGCGCAAAATTGCCTAGCAAATCTCATTTTGAAATACAAAAGTGGCAAGACTGGAAATTTTAGCCACTACCAGCGTCAACCATTAGTACGTGGCAAAATTGGAAATTTTGTAAAAGGGCCAGTGTATTTAATTAAAAAAAAAAAAACAGATTTAATCATTCTTGTTCCATTTTGAAAACGGGCGGGCTATCCACTCCACTGTCACTTCGAAAAGCCTCAGACCTACTTTCTCCTCGGAGCAAAAACCCTACCACTCTCTTTACATCTAATGGTGGAAAGACCCTTCTTCATCTCCAGGAGCTAGGGTTTTGGATCTAGTTTCCAATGACCCTATAAAATCATCTCATTTCTCTCTGCCAATTTTCCTTATTCTTCATCTGGATGGAGCTAGGGTTTTGGATCTAGGTTCCAATCACCAGATAATCTGTGAGTTTTCTACATCTTAAAATCATCTCATTTCTCTCTGTCATCATAGATTTCCTCTGCATTCTTCGTGTTCTTCTAGTTTTTTTCTTTCTTCATCATCTCGTCGGAGCTAGGGTTTGGGATCGAGGTTCCAATGGCCTAATAATCGGTCAGTTTTCTCGCTGAATCCTCGCCAACATGTCGAAGGAGCTTTCTGGATCTCGAATCCTGGGAAGGAACAGTTCAAGAAACATACAGGCTGAAGGAAACGAGAACGAATTCGAAAATCCCGTAAATTTATTGTCTTTTAACCCTCTACGAACTCCTCTTAACACGATCCAAGATCCATCTCTAAACCCTAGGGAAACGGTGGAGAACAGTTCAGATTCTAGGGTTAGGTCTGAAAGGAATCGATTTGGAAGGTTTCTGGAGAAAAAAATTGAAGATTTTGATTCAGAGCAACGGTTTTCAGATTATCTTGTTCCAACAAACAAGGGGATTGGGAATGGTGTTTCGAATTATGGAACTCCGAGAACTGCTCGTGGGAAAGCTCATTCGGAGCCGAATTCTGCACAGAGTACGCCAGTAAGGAGTGTTTCTAGGGTTTCTAATATTGGATCTTGTACTGTCAGTCGGCCTCCTCAGTACTCGGGGCCAAGAGGCAGCGGCTTTTCTAAGGTTTCCAGAGGGATCTCAAATGAGATGTGTTGGCCCTCTGTTGAAGTTCCACATTTCGAGCTCACTGAGGATTCTTCCTTCTGGATGGACCGCAATGTGCAGGTTTGCTTCTATGTTCTCTTTCATGTGGATGCATCACACACACACACACGCGCGCACACACACACACACACAACACACACACGCACACTAGCACACACTAATACATTCAAATACACACACGCACACGCACGCACACGCACGCACACTCACGAAACCACACACACACACGCAGGCACACACACATACGCAGGCACACCCACACACACACCCGCACCCACACACACTTACGCAGACATGCACGCACGCGCGCACACACACACGCACATGACACACCCACAATACACACACACACACACACCTTATGAGAATTTTGTTTATAGTGTATGAACTTATTTCTCATCAACCCCCTATTCGTTTTTGGAGATTCGTAGATTTCTGTGCTCCCTGTTTTTGTTAGTTGTTCATTAGCAGAAACTTTTCGTACATATTTGTTTGTCATAGTACTTTCAGCTTTCTGCTTGTTTATTAGTTTGCCTATAAAATTTGAATGATGATAGTGAATGCTGGGTTCATATAGGTATTAGTACGGATTCGGCCTGTCACTCGTGCAGAGAAGGCTTTGCAAGGGGGTGGTAGGTGCTTGAGGCAGGAGAGTTCACAGACTTTAACTTGGCTAGGACACCCTGAAACCAGATTTACATTTGATCACATAGCATGTGAGACTATATCACAGGTGTAGTTTGGAAAACTCATATTGGATTGTAGGATTTCATTCTCTGTCATCTGACCACATATAGTTTGAATGAATCATTTATTATTTGATTCATGGCAAAAATTTTGTATAGGAGAAGCTTTTTAAAGTTGCAGGCCTGCCAATGGTGGAGAATTGCATGTCCGGGTATAATAGCTGTATGTTTGCTTATGGTCAGGTAGGTCCTGTTAGGGTTTTCTGTAGTTGTAAAGGCTTTTTACGACCACTGTGAAATTTTGGTTGTTCTCTTGCAGACGGGCAGTGGGAAGACTTATACTATGATGGGAGAGATATATGAGTTGGATAACAAGCTTAGTGATGATTGTGGGATGACACCTCGTATTTTCGAGTATCTATTGACACGGATTAAAGCAGTAAGATACTGAAAATCCTCAGTGGTTGCAATGACAGGAGCATTCTAGCTTCTTAATGTTTTTCTTTCCTCTCACAACTTAATTTCTATCCAGGAAGAGGAGAAACGGAAGAATGAAAAATTACAGTATAGTTGCAAGTGCTCCTTTCTTGAGATCTACAATGAGCAGATTACGGATCTCTTGGAACCTTCATCAATTAATCTGCAAGTAATTTAAATGTGGTCTTGAATTGTCTTTATTCTGATTTACATTTCCCATTTCGACATATTTGATTATGGCTTCATTTCCCTTTTGTAGCTGAGAGAAGACATGAAGAAAGGTGTATATGTTGAAAACCTTAAAGAATATGAAGTGACTACTGTTATGGATGTTGTTGAACTTCTATTACAGGTAGTTAATTTTGGAATGCCGTTTTATAATAAATTGGTAGAGCATTTGGCTCTTGGTTACTTGCCGTGATAAGGAATGACATGTAATGTAATAACATATTACTTGGTCTCTCCAGGGAGCTGCAAACAGAAAAATGGCAGCAACACACATGAATAGTGAGAGCAGTCGTTCCCACAGTGTCTTTACATGTGTCATTGAGAGTCGATGGGAGAAAGATTCCATGACGCACCTTCGGTTTGGAAGGTTAAATTTAGTAGACCTTGCTGGTTCAGAGAGGTAAATTTCAGATCCCATGGTTGGTGATTTGGTTTTCAAGCCTTTGTATGCTTTTTTCGGATGGTCAACTGAATTTTATCAACTAAATTTTGTCGACTGAATTTTATCAACTGAATTAGGCAGAAAAGCTCTGGCGCAGAAGGGGAGCGCTTGAAAGAAGCTGCAAATATCAATAAATCCTTATCTACTCTTGGGTAATCTTACTAGAGGACCGGTGTTTTGTTGGATTTCTTTGATGTACCCAACATGACGACTTTCTCAATATCCTCTAGGCTTTGTTGTCTCATGTAGAACCTCCTTATCCATTTGTCCTTGTAAACTTATTCTATGACCTGGTCCTGTATCTTATATTTCACTATTTTAGGTATCAGAGGTGCCTTGGGGACCTCAAAATTTGACATGTGTTGCTCATATGTAAATGCAATACAGAAAGATACGCTCGAGATACCTCTGTTATGGTTGGAAAAGATCCAAAGAATCATGAAAGATATTACAAACTAAGAATTGATAATGAAGCTTTTTTTAATACTTATATACCTTTATATATAATTTTTGTATCAGAGGTGTCTTGGGTACCTTGGAATTTGAGATGTGTCGTTGATATGCGATACAAAAAGATACTCCTGACCGTAGGAGCCAGAAACACCTTGCCAGATGGGAAACTCGTTTCACCTAAAACGCGTTTTGGAAAGGTTGGTTTCCCCTAAAAGGTGGGAAACTCGTTTCCGAAATGCATGAGAAACATATAAGAAACTTATATAAAACACGTGAGAAACGTATGGAAAACCTGTAGAAAACGTATGCGAAATGTGTGGGAAATATGTGTGAAACTTATGAAAATCATTTAAAAAAAAAAACACAAAAAAATTGTGGATTAGATATAAAAAAGGAAAACAACGTATACCTTAATAAAAATAAAAAGTAAGAAATATCCAAATAAAAATTTGAACTGAACAAAATTTAAATCTACAAAACCATATATTTATGTTTTCCTTGCGTTTCACATGCGTTTTCATTTACGTTTCTCTATCGTTTCTGAAAATTGTCTATGAAGCTACCAGTTACTCCAAAAGCTTAAGCTATTAGATAAGGTGTTATTTAATCTTTTATGCTTTAACACCCCTCCTCACGTGTGGCCCCTCTTTCTTTGGGTTGGCCTACACGTGGCAAATGTGGCCCCACTTTTGGGTTTGGCCATTGCATGTGGATTTTGCTATCAAGGAGGTTTTGAACCTTGGCATTTGTTTTGATACCATGTGAAGCTACCAGTTACTCCAAAAGCTTAAGCTCTTAGATAAGGTGTTATTTAATCTTTTATGCTTTAACAGTTTCTAATGTGTTTCCTAAGACGTTGCTCGTACGATTTTTTTATTGTTTTCCCGTTTCTCGTTTCCCTTATATTTTTTCTTGCATTTCCCGTTTCCGTCTCCCGTTTCGCTTCCCGAATCCATTTCCCATTCTGGCAACTATGCTTCTGACGCACCTCTGATGTGCTTGGAAAAGGTCCAGAAAATCATGAAAGATATTAATTACTAAGAAGTGATAACAAAGCTTTTTTTCCATACTCAAATAACTAATGTTTAATTTTTTGTATCAAAATCTTGATTGTCTAATTTTCACATGTTGAATGCCATATATTGTCTACTTTAGTTTTTCACTATTTCACTGTGTTTCATGTTTTGTATTGACTTATGGCTTGTGAGAACTAAACTTAAGGTAATCCAATTGTGCATTAATTACTGAGTTGTGAAAATATTGGAGCTGTGACATAGTTGAACCTTTTTTGATAGACCAGCTGTAGTTCAATTGGTTATACATTTTATGTCATGCCAATTGTTAATTTCTGCCTTCTTGCAGTTTGGTGATCATGACCCTGGTGGATGTAGCACATGGGAAACACCGTCATGTTCCCTACAGAGATTCAAGGCTCACATTTCTCCTCCAGGTCAGAACATTAAAACCATTGAATATTAGATGACGAGTGGCTGCCAATCTTTTATGCTTATGTATTTTATAGTGGGGTGACACCTGCACTTTATGTTATCTACTCCTTTGCCTGCAGGATTCTCTAGGTGGAAATTCGAAAACAACAATTATTGCAAATGTCAGCCCATCCGTTTGGTTTGTTCCTTTTTCTAGAGCCATTTAATTTAATTTAATTTTCTTAGCTATATCCTGCTAACTGAATTGTGTTCATTTTGGTATTTTATTGGCTTCTGATTTCTTTCTTGCAGCGCTGTCAATGAAACACTAAGCACTCTGAAGTTTGCTCAGCGTGCAAAACTTATTCAGAACAATGTACTTATTTGGATTGTCACGTGTCTGTAATACACATTTTGCACAAATACTTATCCTGACGACTCCCTCTTTCACCTGCCGAAGTCCTGAAATCTTTTACTTATATATTGATTACGTTTATTTTAGGCTAAAGTAAACGAGGATGCCTCAGGTGATGTGATGGCATTGCAGCAGCAAATACACCGATTAAAGGTCTTGGTCAGTTGTGGTCTGCAATTTTTCCCTGGGAACTTGAGGATTACAACTAACTCATTGCGACATTTGTCAAACAGAACCAGCTGACCTTTCTCCTCAAGCATCCGAATATTTCGCAGCCTTTATCATTTTGCTCATCAGGCTTGGAGGAAGTTAATTCTGGTGATTTTCATGAAGACTATTGTTCTTCTCTCGAAGGAGACATCCCTGTTCCCGTCAACTATCCAAGTATCTCAAATAAGAAAGTATCCTCCTAACCACAGTAAAAAGTACTTTCTGCTTCTGAAGAGTTGTATACTTGTATGGCATGATCACTGATGGAAAATGCTTTATCAATCAGATCAAATATCTGCAAGCTACTTTGATTGGTACCCTAAGGAGAGAGAAAACGGCAGAGTCTGCTGTCAAGATGCTAGAAGCTGAAATTGAACACATGAACCGTTTGGTATGCCTTGCTTCCCATGATGTTGTCTGTACTTGAGATCAAGGTTTTATGTGTTGGTTTTGCTATCGGTTTCGACCACCATCGAAACTGAAATATTTCGCTTTCGGTGGAAATTTAGGCTGAAATCATATAAAATTTTCATACTAATTTTGGTAAATTTCAGCAATTTCGGCGATGTCGGTGGATTTATAAAAAAATATAAAAATCAGTGGATGTTTTGTAAAAAAGGTTAAAAACAAAATTTTGGTTGAAATCAAAATGAGAACTATTTAAATACAGGAGTTCATAGGTCATTGAGTATGTTTAAACTTTGAATCGCGTAGTAGTCAAATGTTTGTTATATGGGATCCCATATTCACTTTTGTTTTGAACTTTTGTTCATTTTATGGTGGGTGTTTTGCTAATTTATTTGATTTCTTAATTGTTGCATTGCTTATAGGTCCACCAACGAGAAGAGGATGCTCAGCGTACTAAAATGATACTAAGGTTCCGCGAGGAGAAGATAAGAAGGCTGGAATTGCTTGCAGATGGCTTAGTGTCTGGGGATGAATATCTCATGGAAGAAAATAATGTTTTATCTGAAGAAATTCAGTTGCTGCGAGTGAAAATAGATCGAAATCCTGAATTGACTCAATTTGCCTTGGAGAATTTAAGACTCCTTGAACAGCTTAGAATGTAATTCGCTTATAACAGTTCCTAGTGGGCAGATTAATGTTTTCTCTGGGCATGCCTAATTAACTTAATTTACAATACTGTTCTTGCTAGTTGTAGTTTGTCCAAATGAGCATTTCTTTCACTCATTTTCACTTGGATAATAGGTTTCAAGGTTTCTATGAACAAGGGGAACGTGAAATGTTGCTAGCTGAAGTTTCAGAATTGCGCGATCAGGTAACGATCAATGCTTTTTTACTTACATCTCTCCCGTACATTTCTTCAACCCTATGGTCTTTTTTCAAGACTTTATTTTCAATCAGATTGTGGAAACCCTCGAGGGATAATATGGTCAGGTTGAATTTCCTTCCTTCAAGGAGAGCTGGTTAGGGTTATAGTCAAAATATAGTTGTTGTAATCATCACTGGTTAAGAACTCTCCGAGACAATCATGACTCACCCTAGTTGATTCGTTTTTTTGCTTTACAGACTACAAGGCCAATAAGAAACTCCTTTGATTTGCTTAAATCATTTTTAACTTACCAACTTCTCCAAAAGCTTAAGTTGTTGGAGAAAGGCATTATTTATCTGTTACACGTTAATACCCCCCTGCACGTGTGGCCCACTTGGCAAACACATTTCACATGTGGTCCCACTTTTGGCCGACCATCACATGTGGATTTTTGCTATCCGGGAAGTTTGAACTCAAGACCTTTGGCTTTGATACCGTGTTAACTTACCAACTTCTCCAAAAGCTTAGAAACTTACCGACTTCTCCAAAAGCTTAAGCTGTTGGAGAAGGGCTTAAGCTGTTGGAGACCATTGCATGTTGATTTTTTTTTTGATCTTTTATACTTTAACACTCCCCCTCACACGTGGCCCACTTGGCAAACGCGTGGCACATGTGGTCCCACCTTGGGCCGACCATTGCATGTGGATTTTTTTTGACATCGGGGAGGTTTGAACTCGAGAGCTTTGGCTCTGATACCATGTTAACTTTCCAACTTCTCCAAAAGCTTTAGCTGTTGGAGAAAGGCGTTATTTATCTTTTATACTTAAAAAGCTTATCTCATCAATCAAAAGGTTTTAATGTTGATCGCTATAGTAATGTAAACATGTCAGTTTCGATCATAGATTTCGGTGGAAATCTTTTAAAATCATGAAAGTTAACAAAAACTATGCAAATGATAAAAATTTAATATCAAAATTCAGATAATCATAGATAAGCTCAAATACACAACCACATTTACATATGGTTCAAATAAATAACGAATGTAAGAAAAAACACATTTATTTATTTGATAAAGGAAGTACAATATATCGATGATAACTCAAGATTTTCTTAAAAAAATAAATAAAATAATTAGTTTTTATGACTCTTTTAATTAGTAAATCGGACAAGAATAGCTACCATATAAAATTTAGAAGCTAACACACATGTATGATAAGTTTTTTTTATTTTTAGAAATATAGTGTTTCTTTATTTTAAAGGATTTTCTAACGAAATTAAGAAAATAATTAATCATCAAAATTTAAAAGATATCCTTGAATTTTTTTTAAAAAAAATTAAAAGATATCCTAGTCTCTCAATTTGTAGATTGGACAAGAACTCCTAATAAAATTAGAAGCTAACATCCATGATTATTTTTTATGAAGATATACCTTTTCCCAATTTCCAAAACCATAAATCCATGAACAAAATTTTCATGCACTTTACAGCCTAAGGTGTTAGCATTTTGGTCGACATGACCGGAATCCATACTGGTCGACAGAAGGATTTCGTTTTAGTAGGCGTAGAAGCAGAAACTTGTCAGCCGTTTAATGCTAGCTGTGGCCAGCATTTAGAACTGTTCATTCGTTGAATCACTTGAGTTGACTTGGTACCACAAGCAATTTCTTGTTCGAGTACATGTTTAAGCATTGATTACAATTATTTTGGCTCTCCTTTATATTCAAAATTTGATGTTAACTTAAGATAAAGTCAAATCTAATATGCATCGAGATTTGGAAGCACGATTCTAAATTCTATTCATCTCATGCATGGAAACTTATGGTGAATTATTTTGCGTGTTCAGGTGGATAACTCCCTGCTAGAGTTGGAGGATTGCAAGAAGAATCTTGGTGCTTCTCTAGAAACCAATGCAAGACTGACTAGGTACTTAGTATTAGGTGATTTTCTTATTTATTTTTCCTATACGTTACTTGCTCATACAGTCTTAAGAAGGGTTTTACACACCAAAATCAGTCCAAGATGATTGTTGAAAAAAAATCCAAAAACCACATATAAAAAAATCTAATCACAGAACTAATAAATTAAGAAACAACCTCGTCACTTCCGAAAGGACAGATGTAGGGCAGCAACTATGAGATTAAACAAGAAAAATCAATAAATCCCTAACCAAGGAAAGAGAGAATAAGACAATAAGTAAATCACTCAAGGAAAATTCTCAGAATTCAGCCCTAAGCTCCGCTCCAATTCCACGACTGGAAGATGCAAATAAGAAGAGATATCATAAACAAAATAGAACCCAAAACCCTAAAATTTGTGGGTTTTGTCCCCCTAAACAATCGTGCATGATTGTTATACTCCACCCTAAACAATCGTTCGTGATTGTCTTACTGTTATATTTTTTTGCAGCTAGTCCCACATATCCTTACATGTTTGATATAAGTGCAGATTTACAGGGTCAACTGAGTTTTAGAGTCCATGTGATAACTCGTTCATTGTTGATTCTCCAATGAGCTTTCTCTTTCTTAGATGAGGAATTTGTTAAGGTGTAAAAGAATAAATAACCCCTTCTCCAACTGCTTAAGCTTTTGGAGTAATTGGTTGTTTCGCATGGTATCAGAGCCAAAGGTCCCAAGTTCAAACCATGGTTTTAAATTTCGACCGAAATCCGAAATTACTGACACCGAAATGGCCTTTCCCCTAAACGGTCATTTATATCAGCCGAAATTTCGTTTTTGCCCGAATTTAAACCAAAAACCCTTTTTTATTTTATTTTAATATTTTACCGAAATTTCGACCGAAATTTAATATTAAATAAAATACCCTTTTCTTTGTGGTACCGGATTTCGACATAAATTTTGAAATTTCGGCCAAAATTTTAAACCATGCTTCAAACCTCCCGGATAGCAAAAATCCACATGCAATGGCCAAACCCAAAAGAGGGGCAACATGTGCGACGTGTAGGCCAAACCCAAAAGAGGGGCCACACGTGAGGGGGAGTGTTAAAACTTAAAACTATAAAAGAATAAATAATGCCTTCTCCAACAGCTTAAGCATTTGGAGTGGCTTTTTTTTTTACAGAATTCAAATTAGATCAATCTAAAGTACCCATTATTCATTTTCCTACAACAAATATCCATAATTGGAATTTTTCCTAGGAGTAGATGAATCCATCAAAGCACACTGAGATGGAATCTCATTTATCAGTCATAGCAGCCATCATAAATCACTCAAAACTGCACAAAACCAAGGAAGCAGGATTCTTCCCTGGGAGCCTTCGATTCCCGCTCTGGCAACCTTGAGTAGGATTCTTCCATGGGAGCCTTCGATTCCCGCTTTCGATTCCCGTTTCGATTCCCGCTTTCGATTCCCGCTCTGGCAACCTTGAGTAGGATTCTTCCGTGGGAGCCTTCGATTCCCGCTCTGCAACCTGACAAAACAGTGCAAAAATTATGCGAGGAATCATAAATCACAATGAATTCCAGTGAAACAAGGTAATCAAAAGGCTCAAAATTCACTCCTTAATTGCATAACCCATTCCCAATAATCTTGTCAAGTTCCAGATTTTTTTGGATAAAAAATAACTGTTAGACGAAAGTTTAGACAAAGAAAATAGAAGAGTTAGGGTTATCTCCCCCTGACTCATATCTTTATACTAAAACATAAAGGAATGTACAAAGTCCTAAATGCCCTTAGGCAAGTTACATATTCCAACACTCCCCCTCAAGCTGGAATGTAGATATCATACATTCCTAGCTTGTTACATATATCATTCAATTTTAACTTATTTAAGGACTTTGTAAACATATCAGCTAATTGGTCCCCTGACCGAGTAAACACAGTGCAAATCTCTCTTTTCTGGATTCTTTGATGGATAAAATGACAGTCCACTTCAATATGCTTGGTGCGCTCATGGAAGACTGGATTGTTGGCAATGTATATTGCAGCTTTGTTGTCGCAATAAAGCTGTGAAGGAAAAGATGAAATGAAGCCAATTTCAGAAAGAAGTGAACGTAGCCAAATAAGTTCCGTGCTTGTCTGTGCCATTGCCCTGTATTCAGCCTCTGCACTGGACTTAGCTATAACATCCTGCTTCTTACTCTTCCATGAAACAAGATTGCCACCTACAAATGTACAATACCCAGTGGTGGATCGTCTATCTGCTGGGGATCCGGCCCAATCTGAATCAGAGAAGCCTTCAACTTTCATATGGTCATGTCTTTTGAACATCAATCCCTTCCCTGGAGCCCCTTTCAAATACTTAAGAATCTGTGTCACCGCAGCCCAGTGAGAAGTACGTGGAGAGCTCATATACTGACTGACAACTCCAACAGCATATGAAATATCTGGCCGAGTAACCGTGAGATATATAAGTTTACCGACAAGCCTGCGATACCTGCCAGGATCCTCCAACAACTCTCCTTCTTCTGGAACGAGTTTCACATTAGGATCCATGGGTGCAGAAGCTGGTTTAACTCCAAGATTGCCTGTTTCTTTTAGCAAGTCCAAGACATACTTTCTCTGTGATAGGAACAAGCCTCTAGAGGAACGAGCAACCTCTATCCCCAAGAAATACCTGAGCTGACCCAAATCCTTAGTAGAGAATTCCTTTTGCAAGAAGGTTTTCAAACGTTGTATACCTTGTGAATTGCTCCCTGTGATGATTATGTCATCCACATAAACTATCAACAAAATACACCCAGCTGAAGAGTGATAACTGAAGACTGAGTGATCCACTGCGCATTGTTTCATGCCAAAGCGCATGACTGCCTCACTGAATCTCCCAAACCACGCACGCGGAGATTGTTTGAGGCCATATAGTGACTTGCGTAGGCGACACACGGAGGAGGAAGTCTCCCCCTGAGCAACAAACCCTGGTGGTTGCTCCATATACACCTCCTCAGTTAGGTTGCCATGGAGGAAGGCATTCTTCACATCCAGCTGATGAAGGGGCCAGCTATGATTAACAGCAAGAGACAGGAGCACACGGACAGAGGGAATTTTCGCAACGGGACTGAATGTCTCAGTGTAGTCAACACCAAAAGTCTGAGTGTATCCTTTCGCGACTAACCGTGCTTTTAAGCGCTCGACAGTACCATCAGGGAGGTATTTGATGGAGAAACCCACCGGCAACCAACAGGACGGGCACCAGCGGGTAGGGAAACCAGATCTCATGTATCATTACTATGAAGAGCGCCCATTTCTAGGTTCATAGCATCACGCCACCCAGGATGGTCAAGAGCCTCAGCCACTGACTGTGGTAAAGAGATAGAAGACAAGGAGGAAACAAAGCTCTGGAAGGTACTGGTGAGCTTATCATAAGAAACAAAATTCGAAATAGGATGTGCAGTGGAACAGGATCTCGTACGAGATGCAATAGGAGAAGCAGAAACAACAGAGGAAGGCGGAAGAGAAGATACCTGAGAGCGAGAGAGAGGGATCATTGGCTCAGGAGATGTTTGTGCGAGAGGAGGTAGAAGAGACCTATCTGTAACTTGGCGCCGCTGATACTGCTGTGTAATTTTAGGTGGAGCTGGCTTCTCCAACGTGGCAAAAGAAGTAGAAGCTGCAGAAGCTGGCCGCACGGAAATAGGAGATGACGGAAGAGAAGCAGGTAGATCTGGTAAGGGAAGCGAGACCTCGGACTCGAGAGAAGGGGTGAAAGATGCCGCGCCATGTTGGAAGAATGCCTCAGACTCAAAGAACGTAACATCGGCTGAGACAAACCAGCGACGCAGACGAGGGCTATAGCAACGATAGCCTTTCTGCGTACGGGAATACCCCAGAAAGACACAACGCTCAGACCGGGGATCGAGTTTGTCACGGCCAGGTCCAAGGTGATGAACAAAACAAACGCATCCAAATACACGAGGTGTCAGAGGAAACTGTTCCTTACTAGGAGATAAAATCTCGAAAGAAGAGGCACCCTCTAAGACAGAGGAAGGAAGGCGATTTGCTAAGAAACACGCCGTGAGAAGGGCATCACTCCAGTATGCCTTAGGAACACTCATCTGAAAAAGAAGAGTGCGACCTACTTCAAGCAAACAACGAAGTTTCCTCTCAGCAACACCATTCTGTTGAGAGGTGTACGCACATGACGACTGATGTAAAATCCCATGTTGTGAGAGATAGGATTGAAAGCCATTAGTATCAGAAAAATATTCTCTAGCATTGTCAGTACGAAGACATTTAATATTGCAATTATATTGATTCTTAATTTCAGAATGAAATGTGCGAAAAGCAAAGAACACGTCGGATCGACTCTTAAGTAAATATAACCAGGTCATGCGTGAGAAGTCATCAATAAACACAATAAAATACCGAAAGCCAGTACTAGACGCGACCCTAGAGGGTCCCCATACATCAGAATGGACTAATTCAAATGGACTAGACACTCGACTAATGATCCGGGACGGAAACGACACACGACGGTGCTTCCCGAGTTCACAGGACTCGCACTGAAAACTAGAAAAAGGTCCGGGAACCAGAGAAGTCTGCTGCAGCCGCTGAAGTGAAGGATGCCCCAGGCGACAATGCCACTGAAATGTATCCAAAGAGCTATGTAAGACAGTAGGCGGCCGGCAGTCAAGACGATAGAGTCCATCTACCTCACGACCCGTTCCAATCGTCTTCCCAGTCGAGAGATCCTGAAACAAACAGTAAGATGGGAAAAATGAGACAGAACAATGAAGAGAGTTAGTAATTTGGCTAACTGAAAGTAAACTAAATGGTGATTTTGGGACACATAAAACAGAAGATAAGGTAAGAGCAGGATGAGGGGAGATATGACCAACACCAGTGATAGGTGTAGTGGACCCATCAACAAGGGTGATAGACTGAGAAGGAGATGAGAAAGATCGAAAAGAATGAAGCTGAGAAGAGTTACCAGTCAGGTGATTGGATGCCCCAGAGTCAATGATCCATGACCCTGAGCTAGATAGAAGGGTAGTGGGTGAACTACCTGGCTGGGCGAAACCTGCAGAGGGAGGACAAGAACTGAGCCGCAGACGCTGGAATTCCTCATAATCGGCACGGGATAATGTATAGGTGGAATCAGCTGGTGCAGGAACAGAAGCAGAGGGAGCGCAATCTGAAATCGAAGCAGTAGTAGCACCCATGTGAGCTGAGCGTGCCTGACGAAGCTCGGGATGCAGGGTATAGCAATGGTCAATATAATGTCCCTCGCGCTGACAGTGAGTGCAAAAAGAACGGCCACGGCCACCACCAGAACGACCACCACCACGGCCGGTACGACCACGGCCACGACCAGAGGAGGCTCCACCACGAGGCGGGCGAGTAATGCCATTATAGGTCGCGAGAGCAGAACCATCAATAGGAACAGATATCACTGGATCACCAGGAGAGCACTGCTGGACCCTGGAGTAAACCTCAGTAAGGGAAGGAATAGCGCCAGAACCGATAATTTGCTGACGAAGATGCATGTACTCTGGACACAAACTCTCAAGGTACTGCACAACACGGATCTGATCCCTCTGACGAGCAGCCTCTGTGAGATCCGTGGTAAGCGGCATGTAAACATCAAGCTGCTGACAGAGGCCAACGAATTGGCTGTAATGGGTGGCAAGAGGAAGATCACCACGGCGGAAACGCATCCACTCAGAATAGGTAGAGCAGATTCGACTAATGTTTGCCACGCCAGAGTAAAGAAGAGTAACCTGATTCCATATCCGTTTCGCAGTAGGCAAAAGCATCAAGGGCCCAGAGACGTGAGGGGCCATACTCTGCCACAGAAGGGTGCAAACAAGAGCATCCTCCTGTTCCCATCGATCAAAGGTGGGATCCGTCGTAGGAGGAGGATCACGACGAATGACGTGGGCTTTCCCACGGGCAATAAGATACTTCTCGACGGCTGCTTTCCAAGTAACATAGTTTGCCCCATCCAACTTAACAGTAGTGATATGTGGGAATGATCCATCCACAGAGAGAGATGATGACGAAGAAGACGCCAAAGAGGGTGTCGGACGAACACCAGGAGCCACTCCTGTGGAAGGATTGTCAAGCACCTCCTCCATAACAACAAGCAAGAAAGAAACAGACAATCCAAACCAAGACGAATAACAGGAGATAACAGAATAGGTGGGCAAACTAGGATAGGCCAAGAAAGCTAGACGCAGCTCCAAGAATGACGGGCATCGACGAAGCTTGACAAGAGGGAAGCCATGAGACACAGAGGGGAGCCGCAAAGACAAACAAGAATCAAAGTAGGGTAAGAGATGAAGATCTAACACATAATAACAGGGAGAAAATAGTGGTAGGGTTTACCAAGGGAGGAAAGGAAGAGACGAAAAAAAAAAAAAATGTTGTGGGTTGAAAAAGTTGGGGTTTGAGGCTTACCTGCGAATTGGGTGCTGGAAAAAAAAAAAAATCTGATGCAAGGCGAAACACAGCCGTGGAAACTTGTTTTTTGAGGGGGTGCAAATCCTCGGTCCTGGAAAAAGTTTTCCGGCTTGGAGGGAAAATATTTTCCTGGAAAATTTTGGGGGGGGGGTGCAAATCCTCGGTCTTGGAAAATAATTTCCGCCGTAGGTAGAAAATCTGGGGGGGGGGGGGTGCTGCGCAGGGGAGGGCTGGATTGGGGGGAGAGAAACGAGGCGGGAGGGAGGGCTGTGCTGGGGGCGGGGCCTTTGCGCATGGGAGGGAGGGAGGGCTTCGGCTCGGAGAGAACGGCTCCTCCTCAGGAGTAAAAAGATGTCGTGCCTCCGATTAAACTTGGCCCGGAGTTGGGTTTCGCGGCGGGGAGGGTGGCGGAAAACCCTAAGGCTCTGATACCATGTTAGACGAAAGTTTAGACAGAGAAAATAGAAGAGTTAGGGTTATCTCCCCCTGACTCATATCTTTATACTAAAACATAAAGGAATGTACAAAGTCCTAAATGCCCTTAGGCAAGTTACATATTCCAACAATAACCATAACCATCCCCGTTAATTTCATCAAGCACCAAAGATCTAATTGTTTGCCCTATTTCCCAGTCCCACAAATTGGTTGGGATATGAAATAAGGTGCATGAAACGTACAAGAGGCAAACAAGGTCTACGAATAAAAATAGAGGAACCACTAACGGCCAAATTAGGGATTCTTTCAAAGAATTATGTTTTTTTCGACATCCTCCCCAAATTAGGGATTCCAGTTCTCACTATGCCATGGCATTTTTTCTCGCAACTTGATGGCCATAATTTTCAACCTGTTATGATTCAACACATCTTTATAGTTGAACACTCATTCCACAATATTCAATCAATCAATAAAATGCTCAGGTTGCTTCTTCCCTTGAAAGCAATGATCTCAAATTGGAGAGGATACAATGCTCAAACATGATCCTCAAAGGATTGGAATTCTCCTATTTTAGGCCTTTGGCTTCCAGATTGTATTATTACCCATCAACACATGGTGTTAGAACTATCTAGAGGCTTCCATAAAATTCTAAGCAATAAAATCTACAGAGGTTTTTTAGAACCTTCAAGAATTTCTACACCTATTACATCTTCTAGAGCCTTCTTGATTTATCTATATTCAGGTGTAAATAGTAAGACAAATTTTTTAGTAGACAAATTCATATCCTCCACCCAAAATATTAGCGAATGCATTCAGCGACTAATGAATTCTTTGTTGCTCGCCTTTCACCTTATTTCATACAAGCACATTATGGTTGCTCCCTAGTCTTCTCAACACTTCTTCTCTGCATATTGCATCTCAAATTTATAACATCTGCTTGCAAACCATGCTATAAGCAAGAATTAACTTCTGGGATTGACCTTTTTCCTTTTGATCTATGTTGGATGTCCACAGGGAAATTGATGACTTGAGCTGCCAACTGAAAAAAGCATTGAACTGTGCAGAAAACACACACCATACTGTAAGGATGTATTTGAAACTGCTAGAATATATATTCATTGAAATCATGAAGTTTTTGTTCTGTGAAATACTTTGTGACTTCATTTCAGGTTCCAAACTTCTTACCCAGAGATGATGACGTGACAGGGAACACAAATACACATACATCTGTAAGCTAATGCTTTATCTATTTCATTCTCCATGCAGATGGTTTTTGGTAATGTCATTTGCTGTTGAAAGCGTTTAATTTTCCACGTCGGCTAGCGTCGTGGGTTTGCTCCCCATAGATGCGAGTTCGAGTCCCCTCGGAGTTACCCGATGCACGTGGTTTACGGGTGATTGCGTGGACTTATAGGGATTACTTCCGCTCTAAAATGGCGTGGGGATACACTATGTCATAAAAAAAAAGTGTTTAATTGTTTCCATACATGTACTACCAAACTACCTAATCTAACAAGTTACCACTTGTATAGGTTGACCTTTCAATCAGAGCCGAATCAGAAGAAAGGATTGAATCTTGTAAAGTAGAGGACAAGCTTCAATCGATTACAAATAATCAGGAGGCAGGTGATGCAGTACCTTTGCAGAATATGGATGCTCGAAAAGAACTGACGGATGGTGGTTTCTTACTTGATGCTATGAAACTGCAACAAGTTCACTTAATAGAAGAGTTGGATAATCTCCGCCAAGAAAATAGCCACTACTTGAAACTCTTGAGGAGCAACGTTCATAATGATATTCAGAGTAGGATTCCACTTGAAACTCATTGTGAACCATCAAAAGGGCATAGGAAAGCAGAGGAACTTGGTCATCAAGACGCAGACCCGATGGCCGGATGTGGAGCCATCACAGAATCAGCTCTGCAAGCAAAATTGGAAAGAATGCATCGAGACCTTGAGGAAGCCAAGATATTGAATAGGCGATACCAATGTGATCAGGCGTCCCAGCTATCGCGCCAGCACGAGATTGAACAAGTTCGTGAGGAAGTTGAGTTAGAGACAGCTAAAACAATTATTTACTTACAAGGAGAGTTGGCTGCACTTCAGCAAGAAGTTGAATCAAGGAATGAAAGTGAGTCATCGGCAACAACACAATCTTTATTTTTAAGAACTGAAAATCAAGAGCTTCAGGAGAGATTATGCATTATGACCCAAGAAAATATTAGACTATCAAATACTCTCTCTGCCAAAGATGGTGAAATAAGTGCGCTGATCGAGGGGTGGGAGAAAGCAATCCTTGACCTAACTAGCTTCCTTCTAGATGGGTATCAATCACTTGAAGATGCATCTGATCAGATTGAAGGTATTCTGAATTCATTTCCTCAAAAAAACTTTTGGATTGGTGAACAAGTTGAGAGGGCAATGAAAGTCTTTATCGAGAAGGAGAGGGTGATCGGATACCTACAAAAAAAGCTAGAAGATGCACAAAGATTGGGACTGGAAATGAAGTTGAAATTGAGTTCCTTGAAAGGAGCAACATTGGCTATAAGTGAAGTTCAACAGTTAGAGAATAATGAAAATGTCAAAGAAGTAATCCAGTTAAGGGCCTCATTGCTTGAGAAAATGTCATTGATACAAGAATTAGAGATTAAATTAAAAAATAAGGAAGATCAGATTGTTGAAGCAGAAAGATGTTCAGGGATAAATGTGGAACAAGAACAGGCTTTGCTTCCTGAGGGGGACTCAACCTTAGCTCTAAGTGATCATAACACTGAAGAGGTCCAAAGGAGTGTGGAAAATTTGAGCCATGCTGATGCGACACTACCGTGTTTGAGGGAAGTAGAGTCTGCATTGAGTTGCCTTAGAAAAATACACGGTCAGTTGAGCATGCTTTTTTATGGCAAAGAAGTGGCAAAGCATTCTTATGCTCAAGGAAGGCATTTTTATGGATCACTTGCATGTGATTCTGACAATCCCCAGTTAGATGTGGATCAAAAGGAAGATCAGCTTTCGATGCTGGAGATAGGTCAGCTCCTGCAAAAGTATGAACTAAAGGTGAAGGATGCTGAAGCTGGCTGCTGCAAAGCCAGAGAGGTATGCATTGAATTTGTACATTGAAACCCTTATATCTTCTATTTTTGGTAAACTTGCAGCATGCCAATTTATTATTTAATTCAGATATTAGATTTTCTGCCTTGATGTGATATTTATAAGCTATTATTGGGACATGCATATCCAGCCAAGTAAAGCATACAATTGGCCAATTGTAGTTTAATCGTTACTAGTAGTAACAAAAATAGTAATAATAATAATAATTATTATTAAAGTATAAAAGATAAATAACGCCTTTCTCCAACAGCTTAAGCTTTTGGAGAAGTTGATAAGTTAACATGGTATCAGAGCCAAAGGTCTCGAGTTCAAACCTCCCAGATAGCAAAAATCCACATGCGATGGTCGGCCCAAATTGGGACCACATGTTCCACTTGTTTGCCAAGTGTGCCACACGTGCGGGGGAGTGTTAAAGTATAAAAGATAAATAACGCCTTTCTCCGCTCCAACAGCTTAAGCTTTTGGAGAAGTTGGTATGTTAACAATATTATAGGGAGATTTTGCTCAAATATGAATGACCCTAATACTGTCTAAATGCATGTAACAGATGTTGTGTCTCAAGATCAATGGTTCTAGGTTAGTAGCTGGAGAGAAAATGAAGCTGGCCAATAATTTTCTTCTAAAATTGGAGGAGGGTCAACAAACCATGAAAGAGGCTGACCTTGTACTGAATGCATTGCTGAAAGTAAACGAAAATGCAAAACAAAATAATGATAGATGGAGGCAAGCTGGTGAAGAGTTGATAGTAGAGAGGAACGCCTTGATGAAGGAAGTTCATCAACTTAAGGCTTCGATTCATCTGCAGAAAGAGCAATCTGAGTTCTTACAGGGACAAATTCATGCAAGTTCCGTGGAGATTGTGAATTCAGTTTCTTCTCTTGAAGATTCTTTTATACATGTAAAAAGCATTGTAGAGGAGGAATTTAAAGTAATATATTCTGATATTTTTTCCTTTAGGCGGGAGTTACTGGATTGCATTGGCACATCTAGATCATGGCTAGAAGATATGTGGTCAGAGATGATCGAGAAGGGCTTTTCTTTATTTGTGCTATACCAGTGTCATTTAGGAGCATTTTCTGAGATAATGAGCATGGATTTAGATTCTGGATTTCTTTCACGTGGACAGAGTGAATCCTGTTCACTACCAAGCAACGTGGGCAGTATTTTTGTGGATGTCAAGGGGAATAACTCAGAATTTAAAGGAACTAATGATGGCGAAGAAGGGGTTCATAGAGAACACTCAAAATACAGACAGTCTGCTTCAAGAGACATTCCAGAGGTGCTAGATGTGTCCCAAGTAGTTGAACACATTCCTTTTGGATCTCATGTTGATATGGATGCTGTGAGTTGTAAGTGGCCAGATCTAGCATTGGACCTAAAGAGTTCTTTAGAAAGAGTTGCAAAATTAGAGGAAGAAAAATTAAACCTAACCTACGATATACAATTGATAAGGGAGGCCATCATGAATCAGCTGATTTATATAGATGCGTTCAGTGAAAAGTTAACCTCATTTCTTGAAATTTCAAATGATGCAGACTTTTCTATCACGAATGGGAGCACAGAAATTGGTAAAGTTGTGGGGAAACTTTTGCATGACAAGGAATCAATATCACTAGATACTTGTCATTCCAATATCTTTGAGGAGCTTGGACTCTCGTCTTACAAAACCAGGCATCATATAATGGGCCTCGTGATAAATGAGAATGAAGCCACCGAAGGTGAGATTGGATCCATACTGACAGATGGAAATGATCTTTTCACATGTATTCAAAACCTTAAAACTCAATGTGCTCAATTGATATCTCTGATAGCTGAAAAGAGAGATCATCCTGAATTGCTTCTTCCGCATAAACAGGGTATGCAAGAAAATTCAGTTGGCAAACATAATGGGATGCTCATGTGCTCTCATGAGGCAGGCCTTCTAAATTGCCCAGAAACAAGAACTGAAAATGGTGGTCACTCAATCGAAGCATTGAGTAAGCTTGGAGCTAAGTTGTCCTGTATTACAAGTGAAGTTCATTCTTTGGGGCGTGTGGAAACTGAATACAAAGTTAGTGCCTCTTTGCTTGAAACAATTTTCCAAGGTATATGTAGCATTGAGGAGAAAGCATGCAGGCTTATAGTAAGTCCCTCAAGGAAAGAAGATGGACAGGCTGATGTGATTTCTGAGAATTTGTCTCTCAAGACAGAGTTGACCCGGAATTATTTTCTTCTCGAGGGGCTGCTTTTCGATTTTAGGTTGTTGCAGGAGTCAACTTCCAAGACCAAAGACATTAAAGATGAAAATCAACAGATGATGGCTGCTCTGAGCCAGGCTCAACTGGAACTAGCAATCAAGACAAGTCAGCTTGATGATATTTTGATTCAACACAGAGAGCTCGAAGCTTGTCTAGCTGATAGGGACGCAGCATTCTCTACTTCAAAATCTGAACTTGAGCAATCAAGTAAAGCATTGGTGATGCTTGCGAATGAAAACAGTGAACTAAGGGCCCTTTTGGATGATCTCTATAGTAAAAAGACAAATGCTGAAGATCAGTTGGAAGAAAAGAAGAAGGTTGTCAAAGGTTTGGAGGGGGAAATTCTCCGCCTGTCCTCTTCAGTAGAGGAAAGTATTCTGTATTCGGTTGAGGAAATTGAGGATGAATTGAGAAGGGTCAGTGGTGAGAGGGATCAGCTCCGAACAGAGGTCACCTCCCTGAATGATAAGCTTGAATTGTTGAATGCTGTAGCTGATGAAAATGAAGCTATTGCTGTTGAAGCCCGTCAGGTTGTATTTAAGTTTTACATTTTGTTATTTAGAATGGAAAAAAAAACAGCTTTCTGACACTATTCTAACTGGACATAGTTTTATTTTTTTCAGGTGTCTGAGGTAAGTAAAATCTATGCTGAGCAGAAGGAAGAGGAGGCTAAGATTCTCGAGCGTTCTGTTGAGGAGCTTGAATGTACCATAAATGTACTAGAGAAAAAGGTACTCTCATGCATATCTTTCAATACAAATATCCTGGGATTTTCTCAAGTGCCTTGGGATAGTTTGAACTTGTAACCAGCTGGAATGTTCTATGTTGTTTTAACCTTTTGAGATCATTGAATTGCAAGTAAACATATATCGAAATTATCGATATTTTTATTGTCAGGTATATGAGATGGGAGACGATGTAGAAAGACACCGCTTGATGAGAGAAAAATTAGAACTGGAACTCCAAGCTCTGGGACACAGAATGTTGACTGTAGAGAATGTTACTGAAAATCTGGACACTGAAAATTCAGATGTTGAAGAAATAGGAAAACAAGAAATGCCAAGGTTTGAAAGCAGGCTTCAATAGTCTAAATAAGGTCTTGAATATATTTTCTTTCTTGATCGGTTGGGCTCAATGAACTCCGTAGAACATGCAGGAAATTTGATGATAGAGTACTTGAACTTCACGAAGCGAGTAGATACATAGGGATTCTGGAAAAGGAAAGAGCAGACCAGTCAGAAGAGGTCTGCCCTTGTCTTGCTGGAGTTATTTATGTTTCTGTGTAAGACTCTCTTCTCAACGTGACTGATGGCTTCTGTTTTCCCCTTGTTATGTCATTACAATGGATATTTTTGAAGATAAAGCGATTGGGAGATTATGTATCAGAGGTGGTTCTACACGCTGAGGCCCAAGCATCACAGTACCAACAAAGGGTACGAAGGACAAATTTTAAAATGGGATTTATTGCTGTATGAGATATATTTATTGATTTTTCTTTATCTTTTCCTTGCATGTTGCAACAGTACAAGATTTTGGAGTCCATGGTTCATGAAGCAAAAACCAATCGATTGACTTCCAATGCTGCAGCATCAACAATAAATAAGACAGATAGAAGTTTGACGAGGACAAGGCGTTCTGGCTCACCTTTTAAATGCATTGCAAGTATGGTTCAGCAGATGAACTCTGAGAAAGATCAGGAACTGTCAATAGCGAGACTTCGGATAGAAGAACTTGAATCATTGGCTGCTACTCGGCAGAAAGAGGTTAGTCATTCTGACGGTTCTGCCATTCTGGGAAAGCCCATTCCCACACAAGTTGTATCTGTTCAAGTATAAAAGAATTAATAACACCTTCTCCAACAGTTTAAACTTTAGGAGTATCTGGTTGTTTCACACTTTCACATGCTATCAGAGCCAAAGGTACTGAGTTCAAACCTCCTTGTTTGTAAAATCCCACATGCCATGGCTAACCCACAAGTGGGGCCACATGTGCCACGTTTAGGCCAACCCAAAAAAGAGGGGCCACACGTGCGGGGGAGTGGTAAAAGTATAAAAGAATTAATAACACCTCCTCCAACCGCTTAAGATTTTGGACTAACTGGCTGTATCACAGTTTCTTTCATGATTTTCGAGGACATGTTGCATAATCTTTGCACTTCAATTTCATCGCTGATTACAGTTGAAACCTTGCAGTTCTTTTCCATGCTTGTTCTCTCAAAGTTTAGAATTGGTAGGGCGTGTACCATATTCTATACCGTTTTTCCCCATCTCACTAAATACTTGCCCATTGTAAAAGAATTATCAATTCTGATTCTCGTGACACTTTTCTGTATTATGTTAAATAGTTCTAAATTTATATCCAGTTTCAGTTTGCATAGTTTAGGTGTGCTGGACTTCTTGCAGGTATGTATGCTAACTGCAAGACTGGCAGCAACGGAGAGCATGACACACGATGTTATTAGGGATTTACTTGGAGTCAAATTGGACATCACTAACTATGCTGTAAGTTAGATCCAAAGCTAATGACCTCATGAAGTTTTGAAGTTTTGCAGTTACTTTTCTTATTCAACCTTCTCTGTCATTGTCAAATTCTAGAACTTGATAGACCAGCAAGAATTTCAGAAGCTGGCAGAGAAAGTTATGCAACAAACTGAAGAGTCAAACATAAAGGTTATATTCATATAAAGTTAAAAACTTCTTCGTTCTTTCTTTATCTATTCAAATTCATGGAAGGTTTATTGGGTATCTATGTCATGTTAGGATCAAGAAATTCTCATGCTAAGACAGCAAGTTGATGACTTCATTGACGAAAGAGACAGGTGACTCTGTCTAGCTCCTGAAATTGTTATTTTTCTCATTGTGACTATTTTCTATTGAACTCTAGTACTTGGATGCAAGGGGTAACCCTTGGAAGTGGGATTTGGCTTGAAGAAGCATTATTGAACAACATAACAAGAGAAGGACGGCAAAACTGAGATGCAAAAAAATGAAAGATAAGGGATCTCAATAAAATTGGATTTTTGAGTTCTGTCAAAATTGCCGTTATATAGGAACATTCACTCGAAATATGGAATACCTCTCTGATCTGCATTGCTGGAATAATTGTATCAGATCTTTGTTTTTACGATGCAATATAATCTTGTGTCTGTCTTTACTGCATTTCTTCATTGACGAAAGAGAGAGGAGACTCTGTCTAGCTCCTCAAATTGTTTTTTTTACAATTGTATTTTCTATTGACCTCTAATACTTGGACTCAAGGGGGAACCCTTGGAAGTCGGATTTGGCTTGAAGAACCATAATTGATCAACAAAACAAGGGAAGGACGACAAAACTGAGATGAAAAAAAAATCAAAGATAAGGGATCTCAATAAAATTGGGTTTTAGAGTTCTGTCAAAATTGCCGTTTTATAGGACCATTCCCTCAAAATATGGAATTTCGCTCTGGTCTGCATTGCTGGAATAATTGTATCAGTTCTTTGTTTTTACTATGCAATATAATCTTATGTGTGTATTTACTGCATTTTTTTTACAGTCAAATATTTTTAGGACTAGTTCCATATAGGTGTTTTGTTTCTGTAGCTGGATTGAGGAAATCAATCAACGACAAGAAGATATACTAGCTGCCCAACTGACTGCTGAACAGCTTCAACAACGAGATCAGTTGCTCGTAGCACAGAATGAGGTGTTGAAGGTGCCGAACATTCCTGATTTTTTATTATTGTAATCCGTTTCATGTAGCTTATCTTGCTTTAATTCCATCTCCGCTCCTTTCTGTGTACTAACCTCTGTATAGATGGACAAGGCCAATCTCAAGCGGAAGATTGTGGAATTGGAGGAGGTGTTAAAGAAACATGGTGGATCGCAAAAGACCCGCCAACTGGTTCACCATCCTATAAAGATCAAGGCATGATTATTGATGCATAAGTTTCTCACTAAAATGGTTTTTTTTTCATTTTCTATATACCAAAGTTTACTTGATCCCACAGGAGAACAGTTCATTGAGGGTTGATAATGAAGCACTTACCAAAAGGCTAGCACATTCAGAGAAGCTTCTTTCTTGCGTGAATGATGAGCTCGCTTTGTACTGCAAATCCACTGCCAAGGATCCCTACGTTGACTAACAGTGAAGCCTTATAAACCAGCTATTGGTAAGTGTTTAAATTTTTTTAACTACAGTAGTATATGCTTATGTTACTGAGTCCTTCAAGAAAACCCAGTTTCTTGCTAATTGCAAATAGCATTCTCCATAACTGAACATATAATTTATATAGCATGGTCTTTAGCATCTGTTATAACATTAAATTGTTTGTTTCATATATAAAATTTTCATTGCCTTGATCAGAATAGCTGGCGTAAAGTACTTGGTTTAGGATTTTGGTATCAGCCTGTGAGTCCGAACGGTGCATTAAGTAATTTCTCGAATTTAACTTGTATAAAAGAACATAATGGAACATGGGGTTGAATATTCACTCTTCATGATTTCCCATCTCCCCTGCTTTTCTGCTTTGTTTTCCTTTCTTTCTCTCCCATATTTTCATCATTTGTAGTCTGTGGATTTTCCACCATCTACTGTGACATAGTATTAAAGCCAACTCCTTCTCTACCTTCTAATCCTATGTCTACTTCAAACCACAATTTTCTTACAAAACCCTAGCCTAGATTTGTTTCAAATTTTCAAAATTTGTATTTTTTTTTCATAAGTTAAATACTTAAATGGTAGGACTGCAACTCTGGTCGGGTTAAACCCAAATTTTTGCCGGATTGGGCTGAGGAACAATTGGGTCGGGTTCGGGTTGTGAAATTGTAACCCGATTGGAATTCGGGTTGGGTTCCCGGCAACCTGACTCGAATTGAAACCCGATAAAATTTCAAAACTAAAATTTTAAAGCGTTGGCGCTGCTTTTATGAAAGCCTGAAAAGTCAAAACGCAAAAACGAAAAGTTTACTTTTTATTAAGTTTTAAATTAATTAACTTAAATATAATTGGCTAAATCTTTCAAAAAATCCTTTAAAAAATGACATTAAAACCTTTAAAAAATGACAAGTTTTAAAAATGACAAATAAAAGCCTTTCAAAATTTTTTTTTGTGCTAAATCTAATTGGTAAATATTAAAAAACAAAAAGCAAACCCTAAATTGTGCAACTTCTAACTTAACTAACCCTAAATCTCCAAAACTCTCTGCCCCTTTGGTGGGAATTTACAGGCTAAATTCTGCATTAGATTCATCTGTGGAAGATTTTTCTTTTGTTTCTAATGTTTTTCATAAACCCTTTCTTGACCATGATGCTTCATTGGTATTAGTTTTTCTCTATCTTGGTCTGACATGCTGATTGATTAGAATTTGTGATTGAATATATTGGATGTTAGATCGCCCGATTATACCTATGATTTGTGGACATGGACACGAGTTTGCGTGTCGACATGGACACGGAGTGTCGGACACGACAAACTTCCAAAATTTAGAAACGGGGACACGGCTAAAATAAAAAGTATATAGAATCATGATGTGTGGACATAGATTCGTGTGCCGAGTTTCAACACGCATACGCGGTATCTAACATGGAAACCCCTAAAAATCTAGAAATAATGGCACACTCATACATATACATACATATAAAGTTACTAACACTTCTAACAGTACACTTAAAAGTGTCTAAAGGAGTGTCGACACGTGTGGACAAGGGTGTCGTGTCGGACACGACGCGACACGGGTGTCAGCAATAAATTCTAAGTGTCGGCCAAATTATGGGATTATACTAGAAATCTGAGCAGAAGGGAAATAAGTACATTAGCCGGTCTCTCTCTCTCTCTCTCTCTCTCTCTCTCTCTCACACACACACACACACACACACACACACACACAAGCTCATGCACACACATCTTGCAAATTACATTATGTATAATTTTGCTCCCATGTGCTTTTTGTTTCTTTCGACTTGGATGAATGGAGCCTTTTGGTCATAATCTTGATATATGCAATATATTTTTCTACAGTTTATAAAATTTTCTTCTCTTGACTGCCCTTTTATTTTAATTTTATGCAGATGAAGTTGTGGATGAGGGATTTTTCATATTGTAAATGCTTTGTGATTTTGTATATGAAAATGCAGCGCTTGTATTACTCTGTGTAATGTGTTAACAACATAAGCTTTCCGGAAGAAGTCATTGAGTGAGGAGGTAAAAATAAGCTTGAGTTATAATTTTTGTACGTAAGTTAAGAGAGATTGAACTTGAATCTTCAACCCCTGGTTACACCAGTCACGTTACTTAATTTCAAGAAATAAATCTCTTTACTTCTCATTATTTGCAATTATCTTTGTTTCCCACTATCTTCATTGGGATTTTTAATGTTCCCTGATTGGATTGCAAGAAAAACATTTCTTGCTGAAATTTTTTTCTGGGGAATTTTTCTATGTTTCCACATTTTAGAGGGAAATGAGATATGGTTTTGGCTTTTTTGAGAGATATTATTATTAATTGAAACTATCTCTAGGGTCTAGATAACAATCGAACTGGGGTTGTTAAAGTTACATGGGATTTGCTAGGGTCCTTTGCAAAAGGTTGTCTCCATTCACGAGGTGGCTGGTCTGGCATGCGGCAGACCAGCCGCGAAATGCCTTTTGCGATGGACGCTAGCATTTCCCAATTTACATTTCTCATGTTTAATTAAATAATAGAAAGCGAGAAATTTTGGAAAAGTTTTTCTTTTCTCAACTTTTCCAGAAATTTCTTGCAATCCGAGCAGTCCCTATTACAGACTTAAAGAGCACCCCCTTGTGTGGATGTGGATTGTGTGCACCACCAAAGCTTATAATTTGTTATTAATTTGCTGATAAATTAAATCATTGTGATATTCTCGAGGTTAATGAGATAATCACAACACTAAGCTCCTTCCTCGAAGATATTATGATGTTCTTTTTCTTCATTTGTTATTAATTTGCTGATAAATTAAATCATTGTGATATTCTCGAGGTTAATGAGATAATCACAACACTAAGCTCCTTCCTCGAAGATATTATGATGTTTTTTTCCTGTCTTTCTTCTACCAGTCTACCACTATTCTTCCATTATGAGGATCCAGTGTAACTGAGAGATTTGAGGGGCGAGATTGAGATGTGGGTGAGAAGCAGTAAAAAATCAGGAAAATGTCGATCCTATTTTGTGTAGGGTTCTTTTTCCTGAGGTTTTTTGTTTCTTGAGTTTGATCCACTTCATATGCCCTGCCCCTGTCTAACCAATTGGAGACACTAGTTTATCATGAAAAAAGAACTCATTGTAGCCAAACGTAACCTAAATGTAATTTCCTTATTTGTTTAGTCATCCATCTATTCCACCTCGATTTGTTTTCTAATTGATGAGATCTTATTACTACTGTCCCGTCATGGTGCTGCCCTATGTGTATGATGCTGATGTAATAAGGTTTATGTGGCAATGCACCAAGACGAAGCTCTTTATTTTAATAAGTTCAGCAAGAGACCTATAAATATGAGTATCCAAACATGTAACGATACTACTATGTACAAAGGCTACTTATATTTGCACTACCATGTTTTGATAATTGTACGAACTCATCTTAACTTTTATTATTTAAACAAGTTGATATGATATGAGCGCTCCAATAGTTTGATTCTTGGGACTTTTGTGGAATTTCCGCAGGAAACCCACGTTTGGTTGGTGGGCCCAAAATAATCCTAGGAACCTAAATAACCCCACACGAAACCCCTGGAAGGAAAAAATATACTCTGAGGAACAAAAAATAAGCTTGCAGAATATATTTTTTTCTTCCCAACAGTTCAAGCAATCAAACAAAGCCTATCCGGTCAACCAAACATGGGATTTTTATTTTACTAGGATACTTCCAAGAAATTCCCCACCCCCCCCCCCCCCCCCCCCCCAAATCTCCCAGGAAGTTTTTTGTTCAACAAAATTCCAAGAACCAAAAAAATTCCGGCAATTGTCAAGGAAAGCAGCGGGGGCATGCTATGTGCGAACATAATTCATGTAAAAATATCTGCTAGTATGCTACTAATATTTATGTGCAGCTTTGGGTCCTACAGGGGCTCACAAAGATGGCTTACCGAGGAAGGTTATAGGATCATCCAATCAAGGTCATTTCAGTCTCGTTTTCATTTCCCAGACCGGACGGAATCTCTTTTTCAAAGTGTTTTCCTATTTTTTATTAGCATGTATTTAACCCGCCAAACCAATCCGAATCGAAATAGAGTTTGACCCTGCCTAAGTTGCACGGTTGCACCCCATTGAAATCAAGCGGAATGATATATTAGCCCCCATTTCTTCCCAAGCACACCCCACGCTAGTTTATTAATGACTCCTCTTTTTACTCTACAAGAGGTGTCTCAGGAAATAAGTAGGGAAGAATATATCATTTCCCTCGTTGTTGTTGTTATTTTCTTTTCCTTTTCCCGGCCAAGTCCGCTTGTACGCTCGTTTCTTTCCAAAGTCCAAACATGCTTCTCGTGATTTCAGGGTTGTTTTGGTCATTTCGTTTCTAAAAAGTTTTAGGGCAAGCCAATTTCTTCCCGCCATGCCTTCTACTTCTCCCGTTTGATTTATTCATTTTCGTCCTCTCTCCCAAAAAGAATCGAAAAATGGAAACCCTAGCTTCTGAAATCGCCCAGCTTCTGAACCAGACCCTTAGCCCTGACAAGACCTCAGTCTGGTCTGCGACCGAAGCTCTCGATCGCTTCTCTCACCTCCCCAAATTTCCTCTCTCCCTAATCTCCATTGCCACAGGTATACTTCTTCTTTTTTCTGTATTTCTTGTTCTTTATTTTTACCTCGTCTTCTTCTTGATTTTATGATTACTCTTTGTTTGATTTAGCTTGTGTACGATCGGTTGGTGTTAGTTTTAGGAATTTCAGTGCCTAGATGGCTCCCACTAGAGTGGAATAAATTTGTTTGGATTTTGAATATATCAGATCTGATCATGGTAGAACACTGTTATATCAAAACAGAAAATAGAGAAGAAGAAGAAGATAGAGAAAGAGGAAAACAGGTCCAATGTGCCAATAGCCATACGCACCTACACTATATAGAATTGTAAAAGAGCAAGCGGGAAAAGAAATCAACATAATAGGAAACATGAAAAAGGAAACCTATTGCAATAGAAACGTATTCCTAAGGAAAATAATCTAAATAAGGAAAACTGATTCTCACATTCCCCCGCCCTTAATTTCAACCTTGTCCTCAAGGTTTATTACTAATATTGTCTCGAAATTTCTGGTGCACTGGGAAGGCATCATGCTACTTTTGCACTAGCTTTTCCAGACGATGATTGCCCACTAGTTTTTCCATATGATAATGGCCAATTGTAGCCACACTTCTTCCACCCTTATCCTCATCCTCTTCGTCGGGATCGCTCGCTGGCTCAATCATCAACAACTGTTTTTGTCCGCAACGGTGACCCTTATGCCATTTCTCATCACAGTTCTTACATAGCCCCTTTGTCGTTCGGTCCTTGAGTTCCTCTTCCATCAATCGCCTCACATTCACGTTGCGCCCTGTGGATTCGATGCGACCTTCTCGAAGCAGATCAAGGGGTCGACTAGTAAAGCTTTCGTATGAATGTCAACTATCTTCATTGAGTCTTTCCTCCTGCAATCACGTATAAGAGATAGCCGTCGTCATCGTGCAAGGATGATATGTCTTAACTTCCCATCTAATGTCTGGTTGGAGCCCTGCTACAAACGTCCCAACCAATTGGGGCTCTAACTAGTATTGAGCTCATTTGGAGAGTTGTTCGAAGCGGCCCTGATACTCTAAGACAATTGTCGTTTGTCTTATTTTTGCTAGCTCGCCATGGATGTATTCGTACCCAGATGGGCCAAAATGAACCAATAAACCCTCCATGAACTCCTTCCAAGTACGAACTCCATGGCAGGCTTCTTCAAACCAATCATAGCATAGGGTAGCTTCTCCCTCAAGATTGATAGAAGCAATTGCGACCCTAAGATCCTCCATTGTCTGATGTAATCAGAAATATCGCTCTGCTCGAGACACCTTACCATTCGGATCGCTACTATCCTATCGCGGAAACTCTATTTTAATGTGAGGAAAATTTTGATCTTAATCAATATAAGTTTCGCCTCCAAGATTATCTTGTTCATTGATTCAACGATCTTGGAAGTTTGTAGTGCCTTGTTCAGGCCAATCCTTATGCACAACAGTAGATTCAGACACAAGATTAGGTCTCTCTCAGGTGGCCACGACCTTTGAAGGATGGGGATTTTGAGAGAGGAATTCTCTAACACATCATAGAATTTATATGTTTTATGTATATGTGTCTGTATATATGTAAATACATGTACACACACACATATATTGCGTAATGTTGACTGCTGTTCTTCTTTATTGGTTAGTCATCCTGCTAGTGGCAAACTATTTTTGGCCAGAATATGTACTTTTTTTATACTTTGACAAAAAAGATTTTCTTATTCTTATGTTTGGTTTCTCTTGTTTCTTTGAAGGCGGTGATAATCTTGGGCAAAGAATAGCTGCTGCAACTTATCTAAAGAACTTCACCCGGCGTTGTATTGAGGGTGATACCTTTTCTCCAAAAGTTCATCATGAGTTCAGGAATGAGCTTGTGCAAGCTTTGCTTCAAGTTGAACCGGCTGTTCTCAAAGTTTTAGTTGAAGCTGTATGCATTGTGCTTTGGATCTTTTTTTTGTTTTTTTGTGTTGTATCTTTATTGCAATGAAAAGGTGAAAGCAGTAACCAATTAGCATTATATATTTGTCTTCCTTATATTGTCTCTCTTTGTCTAGGAATTTTAGTTTAGGGATTTTGAAAGGACTCCTTGAAAGATTGATACTTCCATGTTCACAACATGTAGATATGTGAAAACTCTGCATGAATTTTCTTTATTGGATTTTGGATGCTCTCACTCAATAGGATTGTATTCTATATTATTATGTTGGCATACAACATGATGGATTTGTTGCAAGTTTTTCTTGAAAGGTCGAGCGACGTGTAAACAACATGGGTGTACACAAGGCAAGATCTACTATGGACGCTATGACACCAGTGTGTGATGATAATATTATACAGTCTTCAAAATCAAGAATCGATATGCTACTTGAAATGTTTTTTTTTTCCAACAACCCTCTGAATAAAGAATCAAGTAAAGCTGTATTTTTTTGTATGATTAAAACTGAATTACTGTTGTGATTTTGTGAGTTCAAGTTTGGATGATATCTTGTATCTCCAAATACAAATATAAAACCATGAATCCTCAAAATCAGTAAATAATGTGATGCAAGACGATCGACGTAAAAAACTGTTACTTGCTCTGGTAGCAAGTCTGATGACAGACCGATAAAAGAAAGGCAACTTATGTCTGCTAAATTTAATCACGGATGGGGGGTTTAGCGCAGGTTCTTTTAAGTGGCGTGATTTTAGAATATAGGGAATTAGGTTTGGGAATATGGGTGAAAAGAATGAGTGAAGCTAGGGTTTTCGATCCTAAAATATGTAATTGTATTGGGAAAATATTATTACTAGGTTTAGGGTTGATTTATTGGTGTGCAGACCATATGCCGGGAATGTGTGTCAGCGTGCAAGGGTTTTGGGTAAGATTAAGGGACGCGGGGATTAGATTGAGATGAGATGCGTAAAAAAAAGAAAAATTAGGGTTTTGAGGTTTTATGCAACGGGAACAAATATCTCTGCTTCTTAGGCATATTGTTTTTGTCGACGAAACCAAGAAAAGAAGAGTTGAAATAAGAGAAATCTAGATTTCAAAGAACGAAAAAAATAAAATACTTATCTCAAGGCATCCTACCAATAATTTTCTTTGGCTTCTCATCAAAGACGAAGTATGTTTCTTAGAATCACACAAGTAATACCCTAGGCATCACAAACAGAGCCTTGAACATGAAGGCTTCACACCCACAATTTTGCATAGCAGCAAAGAACAATCATTTTCATCCATCCATCCATCCATGACATCTATATTTCATCATCATTATTTAATAAAAGAAAAGTGTTCTGAGGCTTACAATATATTAGAAAAAGAAGAGAACTAGAAAATTCTAAAACCTTAAATGAAAACCTAGTAATTTTGGACTAAAATACCCTCGAATAACTTAGAACTTGCTCCCCACTTAAAATTCCCGCAATACATGTGTGGGGCTTATTTAAGACACTCATAACTCGGAAAAAATGAAGTAATTTTGATGGGATAAGAATGATAGAAAAGAAATTGGTGGGATAAGATTATCTACCCCTATTATAAATTAAGTGACTTAAAAGACACCTAAAAATTAAAATTTAGACCTTAGGATGATCCGCATTATACTACTCCACTTAAAAGACTTGTCACCATCATGTATGATAGTCAGGATTATTAGTGGGAGTTCGTCAAATGTGATCCTCACACATGTTGCAAACGCTTGTCATTTCCAATTAATTTTGTACTTCCAATCATGGTATTAAATTTCGACTGAAATCCGAAATTTCCGACCGAAATTTCAGATTTCGGTGAGGAACGAAACTGAAACGTACAGAAATCAAAATTCCCAAAATTTACCAAATTTCGTTCGAAAATTCGTAAATTTCGGGAATTTCGTCGAAATTTATAATAAAACATTAATTTTTTATTTCGTTAAAGAATTTCGATTGAAATTACCGAAATTTCTCCCAAAAAAAACCGGATTTCACGCGTTTAATACGAAATTTCGCCCGAAATTTCAGGATTTTTGCTGAAATTTCGGTTTCGGATAAGTCTGAAATTTTAGCCGAAACCGAAATTTAAAACCATGCTTCCAATGCATAATAAGCATTGGGAGTTTGTTGCGTCTCAACATCCTTTGGAGTTATCTGAAGCTCCTTTTGTCTCTGTCGACCGACTTTTCTTTTCCAGACTTGTTTAATAAAGATCGCCTCCGTCTTTATCCTTGTGTAATCCATATCAACTACATATCATCAGAGCCAGCTTTGTATGATGATAGTGGCTTGGGTCCGTTGTTCTAATTCCGTGCACTCCATGGAAGGTATCATGGATTTTTTTTCCGGCTCGAAGTCCTGACACTGCAACCTGTGGTTCTCCAAGGCTAGAGGACGTGCTTGAAAATATTGGTGAATACGATCCACACGATCAAGGTGGGACAACAACCCTTCAAATTTGGAGCTTAAGCCTTCCAATAACTCAATTATTTGATCAGGATTGCATTTAGACGACATGTTTCCAGCCTGAGCTCTGATACCATATTTGATGCAAGACGATTGAAGGAATGACCACTACTTCTCTCTGATATTGAACTGACGTAGAATGAATCTATGGAAGAGATTATGTCTGTTGATTTTAATCACGGATTGAGGAGTTTAGGATAGGTTCTTGAAGGTGCTTGAGTTTCTAAAAAATTGGGAAATCTGGATGATTTAGGAATATGAGAAAATATGTTTGAGAATAAGGGAGGAAAGGATGGGTGAAAACTAGGATTTTGGATGCTAAAATGTGATTAGATTGGAAAAAAATTTCTACTAGGTTTTTGGTAGGTTTAGAAGGGTTCAGATGTATACCGGAAGTACTAATGAAACAATATACTTATCTCAAGGCATCCCATGAAGAGTTTTGTTTAGCATCTCACCGAAGAAGCTTTGGGATCTCTCGAAAGGAGAAGAAAATTATGCTAGAATCGCACTAGCAATCTCGAAGCTCCAGACATCCAGACATATGCCGGAAAGTAATAACATTACAATATACTTATATAAGGAACCCCACCAAGAGTTTTCTTTAACATCTCATCGAAGAAGCTTTGACATTTCTCGAAAGAAGAAGAGAATTATGCTACTAGCAATCCCAAAGTCACACCAACGGAACCCTAGGTGTCACATCAAGGGATTAAGGCCTCGCAACTTGAAAAAGTAGACTTTGCATCCATGATTTGCTAGAAAGCCTTGAGACACAATATATATATGTATGTATGTATGTATGTATACACACACATATACACACTCAACTCAATACACACACACACACACAACTTAAATTTGGACCTTAGGTTGAATGGTCAGTTGGGTCGCCATCATGTTTCTTCTACTATTCGTATTTCTAATGACAAGCATCTGTTCTTCACTTGTGGTTGTTTTTTTCATTCTGTCTGCTCAGTCTTTCATGTTTAACCAGTTCATCTAAAATCTGGAAGTTCCTTTAATTTGTGGATTTGCATGTTTTTGTTGTATTATAGGGCTAAGTACATACATAAGATGATTCTCAAAGAAGTAAACAAGTTCATAACATATTTTGCTCGTGTATGTGGTATTTGTCTGCAGTTCCGAGTTATTGTTGTTGCTGACTTTGTAAAGGAGAATTCATGGCCGGAATTTTTACCTGAACTGCGATCAGTTATTCAAAACAGCAATATTTTAAATGAAGGTTCACATTATCAATGTAAAACCATAAATGCCCTTACAGTTCTTCAAACGATTATCAAACCCTTCCAGGTATGTATTTTTTTCTGTCCGAACTTTTAATACGCATTCTTAGTGTTTATTTAGTTGGGGACAATTTTCTGCTGTTCAGTAAGTCCGCTCCGTGCAATTGCTGAGTGACTGGATATAATTTATTGTGTCAACTTAAATATGTTTATTTGTCAAACTGACATATTTGAGACTGTGAAACGACCAGTTACTCCAAAAGGTTAAGCTGTTGGAGAAGGCGGTACTTAATCTTTTATACTCTAACACTCCTCCTCACGTGTGGCCCTGCGTTTTTATGGTTGGCCTACACGTGGCAAATGTGGCCCCTCTTTTTGGGTTGACTTTGCATGTGGACTTTTTAATATCAGGGAGTTTTGAGATTTGAACACAGGACCTGGGTCTCTGATACCATGTGAAACTGCCAGTTACTCCAAAAGCTTAAGCTTTTGGAGAAGGCGTTATTTAATCTTTTATGCTCTAACCGAGACATTTCAGTGAGTATGTGTTAGTGCGATTTTCTATACTTATTAGGTGGGCTAACCGCTAACCCTATTTACAGCCTGTCTTGGAGATTCCCCAAGGCTTTCGACGAGGTTTGCTAGGTACTAATTTCTTTGGTGCAGGCTACTAGTTTCCTGTCAACCTTGATGATGACTGTGACTTTTGCTGTTTCTTGTCACTAGGGTTGTCCCTCTTTCCTTTTTTGAAATGCCAATCCCCCTTTCGTCCCTTGTTAAAGAACTAGAAGTATGGAAGAGTCCCCATTCCCATGTCTTTGAATTTCTATGTTATTATTTCCATTCAATTTTGCAGGAATAATTCTGAAGTCACATGTTGTTATAATAAACTTACATCTTTTATCTAAAATATCTAGGCAAACATATAATTTGGGTAAACGGTAAGTTCTTACTGTAATGCTTAGGGTTCTTCTAGAGGCAGAAGTTAGAACAGTGTTTGTCTGTGCAATTTGAAATTAGTTACTTCTTTTTTTCGAAATTAGTTACTTCTTTTGGTGACATTGGTCCAATCCTTTCAAAAGTGCACATTAAATTGTCTCAAATCTAAGTCCTGTAATTTGTCAAACCTACATTTTCGAGAAGATATAGTCATTATGCACTAGTTTAATTTTCTAAACTTCATAGATGTGTTAACCCTGTTTACAACCTTTCTTGCAACCCTATACATTCCTGTGACTTTGAATTTCTATGATATTGATTCCATTCGGTTTTGCAGCAATAATTCTGAAACCAGATGTTCTGAGGAGAAACATAAATCTATACTAAAAATATATGGTTTCAGATGTTCTGAGGAGAAACTTAAATCTATACTAAAAATATATAGGCAAAAATATAAAATAGCAATGCTGTCTTTAAGGTAAACTGTAACTGCCTATTGCAATGCATAGGAGAATAGAAGTCTTCCAGGTCTACCTGTAACTATTGTTATTGTGCATTTTGGAGTTGATTACTTTCCCGGTGGCATTGTCCAATCCTATGAAAGGCATACATTACACTAGTCTCAAATCTGATTCCCGGATTAAAGCTATTATGTTCTGATCTCTTCTGTTGGCTTTGCGTTAATTTAAATTGTGTAATATCTAATATGTATGAAAGGCCACAATTCTGCTTCTCTCAGAGATCAGGTACGTAAGTTTTAATACTTACAAACTCCACGATGTTATGCTTGAGGAAAATATATCTTTTTAGTATTTTCTTGTGATGCATCTTTTAATATTTCTCATATTTTTGTAGTATTTTCTAGTAATGTACATTTAATATTTCTCATAGTTGTTGGTTTCTCTATTTGCGAATTTTCAGTACTTCTTGAATCCAAAACTTGCAAAGGAGCCCGTTCCACAACAGTTGGAGCTAATAGCGAAAGATATTCTTGTACCTTTGCTAGCTGCATTCCATCATTTACTTGAGAAGGTTGAGTGAGTTAACTTCTTTTTATATACAGTTCTTCTCTATTAGACCAATTTTTCTTTTTCTTTTTTTGAACGATAAGAGAAGACAATCTAGTGTTATTCATGGTGCACCAAACAGGCTTTATCGTTCCAAGGAAGAGGGGATGCAGAAATTGAGAGAGCCCTGCTTATCATATGCAAGTGCATATATTTTTCCGTAAGTTATAGTTATTTTTATTTTAGCAATGCTCGTTCTCTGGAATTAATTATTTGTTAGTTTCTGTTACACTTATTAGCTATTTGCTCTCAACCATGGGAAATTAATGAGAATGTGTACAATTATAATGAGATATTGCGATTACTGCCCAATTCTCTGTTGTGTTTACACATCTGTTACTCTGTTACATTTGGTGCTTCATTTTGAACATTTACCAGAAGTTAGTTTTGCAGGTGCGATCACATATGCCATCAGCTTTAATCCTTCTTTTGCCTTCATTTTGTCGAGATCTTATTGTGATTATGGACTCATTGAATTTGGATCCTGCGATTCCTGAAGATGGGCATTTACTGAGGCTAAAGGCTGGGAAGAGGGGCTTGCTCATATTTTCTGCTTTGGTCACTCGACACCGGAAGTATTATGACAAGTAATATACTGGATAAATTTTGGTCATGTTGTATTTGGTTTGTCTTTCTGTATCAACATTGTTTTTCATATCCCCTGCCTTAGGTTGATGCCAAACATCGTAACTTGTGCTTTCAAAATCGTCAAGCAAAGCCCTAATGTCAGTGTAAGTATTTTACACCTGTATTCTATTCGATACCAGTAATCATTATGTAACTCCTAGATGAATACTACATCTTCATGATATATGTGTGTGTGTGTGTGTGTGTGTGTGCGATGGACGCTTATATATATATATATATATATAGGATTTGCTAGCATCCATCACAAAAGGCATTTCACGGATGGTCTGTTGCATGTGAGAGCAGCCATACAGGCTCACTTTTCAGCAGATTTTGTCTTCATTCATGAGGTGGCTGCTGTCACATGCAACAGACCATCCACGAAATGCTTTTGAGATGGACGCTAGCAAATCCCATATATATATATATATATATATATATATATATAGAGAGAGAGAGAGAGAGAGAGAGAGAGAGAGAGAGAGAGAGAGATTATATGGTGGCCGACCTGAAGTACGGTCAAGGTGGTATGTTAGACGTACCACCCTTGATGTTTGATCCAACAGCAGCCTCTTAAAAAGTGGGCTGTTGTTGGATCAAGGGTGGTACGGGGTACCGTTTTGCGGTACTTGACGGTGGCAGCCATACATGCTCACTTTTCAGCAGATTTTGTCTTTATTCAAGAGGTGGCTGTTGTCACATACAACAGACCATCCGCGAAATGCATTTTGCGATTTTACAAGATTTCCACCGAAACGGAAATCTTTCAGTTTCCATGCTGACCGAAACCGGAATTTAATACCTCGTTCACATGAAGTGTGCCTTACGGGAAGATTGAAGATCAGTTGGCTGGTGTTCATACAGAAGTGCTGATACAATCCAATTTTGAGTTAGTTTTCGGCCAGCTGCCTGCTTCAGGAGAGATCGTTGAGACTTGAGATATGTCACAGTGTAGCCCTGTAGGAGTCATTCTTGTCAGTATTACATAAATGAAAGTAATGAAAAGTCACGAAGGGGGAATTTGTGTCACTTGTTTGAAACGAAAAGCCTAGATGGTTTGGTGATTGTTGTGGTGTGCCTGATAAACTATGAACTTGCTTGGTTGAAGGCGCGTAGAGCCGATCATTCCCTGAGATAGCAATGAATACTCAGCAAAGACTATGGTTATTCACTCAAATAACTGCATTAGGTCCAAAGATATAACATTCTTTTATGCTTTATGTGCATGAGGTTTTGAGCTAATTTTTTGGAGTTATTTTTGAATTTTGCTTGGGAGAATCACAACCTTAACAATGAATTGCCTTTTAGTACATTACATATGCTGCACACAACAAGCTGAAAAGGCTGTTGTAAATAAGATATGTGGTACACATTCCAACGAGAAAACATGTGTGTTCTTCTATATGTGGATCTTATGAAATACATGGATGATGGTCTGTACTCTGTACTGAAAGTTTTGAAAACTTGATTGATACTAATTGAGTTTCCGGACATTCTAGCATTTTAACTGTTTAAGAAACCTGATTTATGCATTGCATTACTTTAATTCTTTGCCTAGTCGATCTTTGTGAATTTTATTTTTTTTTCATTTAAAAAAAGTTGATAAACCTGCTCTATGTCTGAAAGTTGCACTACATTAGCTCGTTTTCACCTCAATCATCATGCAAAATTCTGCCTATCCATGATATTCTAAATATTGGTGTTCCTGCAGAATCTGGGTTTCTTGTCGGAAAGGATTGTTTCGTTAGCTTTTGATGTTATTTCACATGTTTTAGAGACCGGCCCTGTAAGTTCTTCTCCTTCTTTAGTTTCATATTCAGAAACCTCTTTTACTGGGGCTTGTTTGTCATTCTTCCATGCGATTTTCCTCCTGTACTTTTCAAAGCCTGACTAAATTTATGTGTCTACATGCAACAATGGTTTAACCACTTGCATCAAGTGGGTCTATCTGCTTTATTCTTTTTTTTTTGTAGTTCTTTTTTCAAAATATCACGTTTTTATTGTGACATTTTGATAAAAGGTCAAAATCCCGAAATAATCCCGAGATTTTAAAAATCTACCGATATTTTTATTTTTATAATAAAATATCGCGATATTTTCCCGATATTTTTTACAATAATTTTATTTTATATTTTTTCTTAAATTTTATATATTTATATATTTATTAAATAATTATATTTTTATCGTTTTTTCCTGATATAAACCTGAAAAAATAAAAAAAATGTAATATATCCTGAGATTTTCCCTTGCTGAGAAATTCCTGAGAACGATATTTGTGACATAGGTCAGGATCCTGACCACTGAGTCTGAGTGTTTTCAGCGGGATAGGTGTGTTATTAGTTTTCCTTCGATTCTTTGACCATTTCTTCTTCTGAAAATACTTTCAGGGATGGAGATTAGTTTCACCGAATTTTTCTTTGTTGCTGGAGTCTGCAATCTTCCCCGCATTAGTAATGAACCATAAGGTGAGTTATCTTATATTTTCACTAATGCAATGAGGATATTACTCTCCACCGTTATCGGAAGAATGAAAATTATGTTAAGGAAATCATTATAAAAGATCAGCTTGAAGATAACACAGGAAGGCATGCGAGACTTAATAATTATAAATCTTACTAGCTCATCCCCTATGATGGCTAGAAAATCTTGAACTCCATTTCATCTATGGCCTGGGAAGAGTGGCCTGATTTCTTTTTGTCCTGATTACTTAAATTGGACCTGTGTACTTGTATATGTACTGCACAAACATATGGGAAAGGGACTCGATGCCAGCCAAACTCTGAAATTGATTTGCCATAGTTTTTAGTTTTGAAGTGCAGCTTAAGTTTGTGAACTTGGATGTTTCTTTCGTTTAGCATCAAGTACTTTGACAATGAGTTTTAGTTTTGAAGTGCTGCTTAGGTTTGTGAGCCTGGATGTTTCTTTTAGTATTGCTAGTTATACTGGGGCATAAGTTCTGATACTGTTCATTATTCTGTAAAGGATATTTCAGAATGGGAAGACGATGCAGATGAGTACATTCGGAAGAATCTTCCATCTGATCTTGTATGCGGCTTCGTCATACATATCCTATTCTCTTTTTATTTTCCCTTTTTTTTTTTTTACATTTTAACAGCTTTTGTTGTTCACTGAGATTATTTCCCCTTGCAGGATGAAATTTCTGGATGGAATGAAGACTTGTTTACGGCAAGGAAAAGTGCACTGAATTTACTTGGTGTCATTTCACTGTCAAAGGTCAATTTTCTGTTAATAACTATGCTCTCTAAAACAAGTCTGAAGTCAAAGAGTTCTTGCCAAATATATTTCTTTTTCGTTTTTGCAGGGGCCTCCAGTGGTGTCATCTAGTAATACTTCTGCAGCTTCTGCAAAACGCAAGAAAAGTGAGAGAAATAAGGGAAAACAGCTACACAGCTCCGTTGGGGAGTTGTCAGTGATACCATTTTTGTCCAAGTTCCCAATTCCCTCAGATGTTACCATGATCCCATCAAAGACTTCAAAGGAGTAAGAATTGGCTGGGTCATATGAGAACTACCCATTGCAATAACAGTTAAAATGTTAATTTGAAAAACTGGGAAGTAACCTTGCTTTTTGTTTCTATTTATATCACGGATAATTGAGACCATTGTTATGCTTCACAACTATATCTTGACAAGTTCATAATACCTGGTTATTCTTGTACCTCCAATCTACAACTAATGAAAAGATTCATCTCTTCCCCACTCTGTCTCTTCTCCTATCTCTTCCCCTTTCTTTCTCCATTATACGATTCAAGTAGTCGTTAACTACTTATATGGTTTCAGAGCAGGCAAGCTCGTGTCACAAGGGTACAATCTAATTTCTGAAAGAGGTCTCTCTCTCTCTCTCATCTTGTCACTTTTCGGAAAATCTCACCCCTTGAAACTTCCGTCTTCTTTTCTCCATCTTCCGTCTATGCTTTTATTTACTTCTTCCACTTTTTTATAATTTTTGAAATCTTATTCTCCCTTTCAATAAGTCATTTTGTTCTTTTCTTCAACTCTTGTTTTTCTCTCTCAAACTCTACTATTCTGCTTCCTTGCTTTCTTTTCTTGCTACTATGCATCTCACTTGAGGCTGACATTACTACAGTAGCACTCAATTTAACTCTTACTATAAAAGAAGGCCCACTCCTTGCAACTTATGTGAAGGTGTAACTTATCACCTCAAATTAACAATAGGTACATTAACGCCCTTCCCTTCTTTTTCGTCTTCTTCATTCAAATTCAACAAAAAACCAAATCCCTTCTTCCACTCAATTTAGGGCTTCTTGACCTCTTCATTTTAGGGGCTTTAGACATTATAGAGTTCATGCCCTGAGCAGTGGTAACTATGATCATCTTGTTGTCTCCACTTGTATCGAGTGATAAGTACTTGAACAACAAAGACAATGGAGGTATCATGTGGCCTTATGAGAGGTATTGTACTTGTCAGGGCATACATAAATAAACCTTAATTGCTCAAGCAGTGAAGATAGATGAACTATCTACATTTACACAGGAGTGCCTAATGACAAGTGGGTTGAGGCCATACAAAAAGGAATGAATGCTCTATGCAGGTATGATGTCTGGGATGTTGTAGCCAGGTCTACAGATATGAACATAGTGGGGGTGCAAATGGGTGCATAAAATGAAGCAGAAGCCTAATGGCATTATAGATTGGTATAAGAATAAACCGATAGCCAAGGGGTCCAACCAACAACAGAGCCTTTATTCCAAGGAAACTTTTCGCTCAATTGTCAATGCAATCACAATGAGACTTATTCTAGATCTGACCTTTGGATGGTATATTAGTCAGATTGCCCTACAATATTGTCACGGAAACAGAAACGTTTCAGTTTCGGTGCAAATCCTGTAAAATGAAGGAAACGTATGAAAACATATGCAAATGATGGAATTTGAAGATGAAACTTTAGGAAAGGCTTGAATAAGCACAAATACGCACTTAGAAATCATTATATAAGCAAGGCAATCATCCATAATGGTTTAAAAACTTCAAACACCTAATGACATGCAATGCTGCTCATGCCAAACAATTTAGTACCTGCCAAATTTCACATGTAATTTATATAAATATTTATAAATAATTCATGCATCACATATTGCATTCACAAAGGGTCTATGAAGTAACCAACATTTCCATTTGATTGACAAGATGATTGTGTTCAGGGAAACACATCAGCTTGAGGGGGGAGCGTTAGATAAGAATAAGTGTATGGCTCACGGTTTGGTGAGCTACCCTTCAATAAGGGTATTTTAGACATATAGTTCAAACATGTATGTATGCTATTGTATCTCTCGTGTACAATTGATGAAATGCTTCATCTCTTCCCAACAACTATTCTTCTCTTATCTCTTCTCCTTTCTTTCTCCATTATGTCATTCAAATGTTCTTTACTATTCTTGTCTTTTTAGTTGTGAATAATCAATGTTCAATGTTATCTTGATTCTTGAATACCTTTTATTTGAAATTTCTCCACTTAATACAAGTTTTTGGTCAGTTTTTTCATTGGACTTCCGCTTTATCTTGGCAGTTACTATGGGGTTCTCTTGGCATATGGGGCCCTTCAAGATGTACGCAGATTTGATGTGATTTAGTCAGTAAATCAATTCTAAGTCTAAGACTAGTATGGGTAACAATTCTTTTTCTGATTAGTTTAGGTTTTTACAGTTCTTAAAAGAGAGAAATCCTGAATACATGGCAACTTTGGTTCGGAGTCGGGTTCTACCGTTGTATTTTCCATCACCCTCTCTGCCTTACTTGGTTGCCACTGCAAACTGGGTACTTGGAGAACTTGCATCCTGTCTCCCTCAAGTAAGATGTCTCCTACATATTTTCTCTTTTTATTCATTTCTATCATTTAATCCTAGTTGCTTCTGTGTGAGTACCATTGTGTGTGTTTTCAGGATGATTTGGCCATTTGTAGACATTCCAAAGCATTTTAGTATTTGGTAATTTTAAGAAACCTAGGACCACTTTGAGTTCCCTTACATCAATGCTTTTCTGTTTCTTTTGGCAGTAAACACCCTTCCAACAATATGTCAAGAGATTGTGGACCATATTTGTTGTGCATGTCATATTAATCATACTATTCTAGGAGTTACCGTCATCCTTGTCATGCCAAGTAGTTCAAAATTGATTTACTGTTTAAGCAAAGCGATGTTGCAAGTATCACATTCCATTTGTGGTCAACTGTAGCGTATGTCACAAATATCTCCGATATTTTCAAAAAATAGCAATTTTATCTCGATATTTTGACAAAACGACAAATCCCATATTAATCCCGAGAATTTAAAAAATATTGTGATATTTTCATTTGCCGTGATAATATCACGATATTTTATATTTTATTCTTAATGTGTATATTTTTTATTTATTTGAGTAATTTTATTTTGTCGTTTTTTTGGATATAAACCCAAAAAAAAAAAAAAATCTATCCTGAGATTTTCCCTTGCTGAGAAATTCCCGAGAATGATATTTGTGAGACTGTAGGAATGGTGAATATCATGGCATAACATGCATGCACTTATCCGCACAATTTCTCTAACTTCAATCTTATGTTTCAGGAGATGAGTGCAGATATATATTGTTCATTATTGAAGGCACTGGCCATGTCAGATATAGGTGATATTTCTTGTTATCCCGTCCGTGCTTCTGCTGCTGGGGCGATTGCAGAACTACTTGAAGTAAGGGTGACCGAATCAAAGTTGTAAAAACTAACGAACTTAAAATATTAACTGCCTTTTTTAACTTTTAGCTAGTATTATTTATTTTCTTTGCAGAATGACTACCTGCCACCTGAATGGTTGACCCTCTTGCAAGTCCTGGTTAATAGGACATGCAGTGAAGATGAAAATGAGTCCTCTCTTCTATTTCAGCTTCTATCTACTGTGGTGGAGGTCGGTGATGAAAAGGTGGCCGTTCATATTCCAGAAATTGTATCAACCTTGGCTGTGGCTATTTCTAAGCATATACCTCCTATTCCAGACCCATGGCCTCAGGTATTTTATGTGTTTCACATTCTAGTAGGTTGTCCTCCTTGAATTTTTTAATTGGAATGCTGGTGTAATGGTTTTGTATCTTAGCGTTTTGTTTCATGTGCTTCACATGTTTTCCTTGGAAAAAATAGGTGCAGACGTCATATACTTACTCCTTAAATAAGACCCCCTGGTCATCAAAATCATAGCTGTCAAACTCTTACGGAGTCGTAAGAGTCGACTCCCGAGTCGATTCGAGTCGTTGGGCTTTCGAGGTGAGTTGCATGGGTGACTCGTAGATTGTCAAACTCTTACGAGTCGTACGAGTCAACTCCCGAGTCGAGTTGAGTAGCTGGGCTTTCGAGGTGAGTCGCATGGGTGACTTGCCTCCGTTGAAGACTCGTTCGAGTCGTCTGGTGACTCAAACAAGTCATTGGGAGTCGACTCGAAAAAATAAGACTTACGAGTCGAGTCGAGCCGCTGGGCTTGGGCCTTCTTGTTTTGATGGTTGGAAACTTGGAAGTTGGAACTTAGAACTTAATTATTTTTGTGCACGCAAGTTACAAGTATATAGTTATTTATATTTTTGGCTTAGTGCTTTATCTATGTGCTATTGGGTTTTTTTTTTTTCATGCTTCATCTTTTGATTTATAATTATATATATATATATATATATATATATATATATATATATATATATATATATATATATTTTTTTTTTTTTTTCAAATAAATTTATGTTCTTGTCAAAAACTCTTACGAGTCACGAGTTGAGTCATGAGTCAAGTCGAGTCGACTCGAAAAAATAAGACTTACGAGTCGAGTCGAGCCGCTGGGCTTGGGCCTTCTTGTTTTGATGGTTGGGAAGTTGGAACGTAGAACTTAATTATTTTTGTGCACGCAAGTTACAAGTGTATAGTTATTTATATTTTTGGCTTAGTGCTTTATCTATGTGCTATTGGGTTATGTTTTTTTCATGCTTCATCTTTTGATTTATAATTATATATATTTTTTCAAATAAATTAATGTTCTTGTCAAAAACTCTTACGAGTCACGAGTCGAGTCATGAGTCATAAATTAAGAAATCAGGTCACGAGTTGACAATTATGATGAAAATTGTGTCAGAAAAAAGGAGGGGTTAAATGTTATTAGAAATGGCACTGAGAAGTGGGAACTAACGACATAGGAGTTTGTGTGCTAATTATAGTTTCAGCTTTTTAAAAGGAATTATGATTTCAGATCAGTTTCGATGTTGTGGATTTGCCTCTGGATCCTAATGATAAACTGACACTTTTCTATATTAGGTTGTAGAGCGGGGCTTTGCGGCATTAGCATCAATGGCCGAAACTTGGGAGGACTATTTGTCAGATGAAGTGAAGGAGAACAAATCGAGCCAAGAGTGGAGATCTGGTTGGGCTACCATTGCTAGAACATTTTCTGGCCTCTTGCAACAGGCTTGGCTCCCAGCCATGCAGCCAATGGTGTGTGCATGCCTATGTCACGAATATCTCTGATACTTCCAAAATATAGTAATTTTATCGCGATATTTTGATAAAACGACAAAATATCGAAATAATCCCGAGAATTTAAAATATATAGTGATATTTTCATTTACCATGATATTTTTACGGTATTTTAACTATATTTTTATTTTATAAATTTTCTTAATTTATATATATTTCTAATATATTTTATTTTTATTGTTTTTTCCTGATAAAAACCTGAAAAAATGAAACAAATTTAATCCATCCCAAAAATTTTCCCTTGCCGAGAAATCCCCAAGAACAATATTTGTGACTGTCATGCGCCATCTGCATATCTTAAAAATCTTCATTACTCCAAAGAATTAAAACAGGTCTGTGTAATTATTGTATCTGCCAAATGTCTGGCATTTTGGCTTAGACTGATATTTTATTTTTCTAATTGTGACGATGATTAGGATGAAGATGTTTCTAGTAAATTGCCCCCTCCATCTTGCATAAATGAGGCTTCAGCTTTGCTCGGGTCTATTATGAGATTCATTATTGAAACAGACACAGTTCTAGAGCCGGGGATTGCAGATTTGTTAGTAGTTTGGGCTGACCTAGTTGCGGACTGGGATGCTTGGGAAGAAATGGAGGACTTAGCAATCTTTGATTCTATCCAGGAAGTTGTAAATTTACATAAAAAATGCGAGTTAAAGGATTTCTTTGTAAGAAGGGTGCCATTACCACCTGCCCCACCTATTTCACAATGTTCCATTGTTGAAGGCATCGCTTCTTTTGTCACTGAGGCCATTTCAGCATACCCATCTGCAACTTGGAGGGCTTGCTCATGTGCACATTTATTACTTCATGTTCCAGAGTTCTCATTTGAAACAGAAAATGTCAAGGAGTCATTGGTGATAGCTTTTACCCGGGCAGCATTTTCTCGTTTCAGACAGATTAGGAGCAAGCCTGTTGGATTGTGGAAGCCTCTGCTGCTGGTTATTTCATCATGTTATTTGTATTATCCTGATAATGTTGAAAATATTTTGAATAAGGATGAGGACGGAGGTCTCACAATTTGGGCACGTGCACTGGCATATATTTCCAGTAGCTCTTTCGAACAAGCTTTGTCGTTGGAGTCTGAGATCAAGTTAGCTGGTGAGTTTTCTTGCATGATGTTTTTCTCAGTTAAATTGTTAGATTAACTGTTCAATCACTGTTGTTGGGTTCCTTTATGGTTTCTCATTTTATGAAAACCCAAGGGCCTTATTGGAACCTTTCTTGTTTGACCAATAAAAATAGCATTTGTAATGATTGCTCCGTAATGCTAGCAGTGATGACACTGACAAAGGTGGTTGAACGGTTTCTGGGGTCCACTTCAGACATTGGAAGTGGAGTTTTGCGGGAGTGCTTAGTCTCACTAATAGAGGCATTAATACGTCTGAAAGAAGTACAGGAAGAAGATGATGAGGATGATGGTACAAAAAATGATGATGATGGATATGAAGATGAAGAAACTGATGACGATGAGGTATGGGAGTGCTAATTTCTTATATAATATTTTTTTTGATTATTATCATTCTTAAAAATTGCTTATTTCTTGTTCAACAGTTTTGTGAATAAGCAAACCAATCCGCAATTACGGTTACAAAAGTGATTGTCGCACTGGCTGTTGTAGATGTTCTGATTTAAGTATTATTAGACCCGGCATGACCAAGGATTTAAATGTCGATTTTGGCCACAACTGAAACTGAAAAATTCGGTTTCGACCAAAATCATGTAAAATTCGGAAAAGCAATTTCGGTGGAAATTTTTAAAATTTAAAACTATGGGCATGAGTACCACCTTTCTTTCTAATATACTCTAGTATTTATGAAGAAAAAGATGACATAGGAGTTGTTGCACACCTTTGGGTTGACTTAGGATTCTGAGGATGATGTACATGAAGAAACGGAAGAGGAGTTTTTGGAGAGATATGCGAAAGCAGCTGAGGCTTTGGACAGCAAGATGATTGCCGAAGAAGGGGATGTGGAAGATCAAGACCAGGAGCTTGAATTAGGTAAGCTAGTAATGCTATGCACTTCATTTCTTCCTTTCATCTTTCAAATTGAGCAAATGGCTTGGCCATTAAAAAAAATTGAGCAAATGGCTTGGCTATTAATTCACCATCTTGATGGGTTTGTGTCTTGCGTTGCTGGTCATAGCTATGCCTTTTATTTTCAGAATGAAAGCTGTGGAAAAGATAACAACATACAGCTAACATTTTTTTTTAATGCTTTTGGAGTTCAAAATTCACATTAACAAATCAGAAATCGAACAAACTTCTATATCATGTATACATGATTCCACTCATTATTAAAATTGGCAAGAGCTTTATCTTGAACTAAGGCCAGTCTTTCTTATTTGATAATGGGTGGGAATTAGGATGTACCTGTCATTATCTATAGAACTTCCAAACTTCAAATTTAAACATTATCTAAAATTGATACATTTTCTTTAATCCAAGTGGAAGGCTGATATTTATTTCATTTCATTCAGTGAAAAGAACTGTAACAGTGAGTAAATCATCAATATATCCCACCCATGTGCACTTGGCCCAGGTTGTTTTCTCATTATTCAAAGTTTCCAAGTTCTCCGCCCCATATTTCGAATCAACATTTATAGCTTTGTTTTCATAATGATTCTCTATATTTCTTGAAGTTGATGCTCAGTAGCAAATTCTTACTCCAGTCATTGTTTCTCCATAGATGTCTCCGTTCAAAACACTATTTGCCTCCATTACTTTTGTGATTAGAATCGGTAGATCCTCCTCTGGCAGGGATGATGTAAAAACATGTGGATTAGAAAAGGCTTGTGGGACCTGACTGCCATTTCCCTTGAGGCGCTGTTTGGATTGCTGGAATTTTATGGAAAAGTTTGGAAAGGAAAAATATGTCTAAAATTTCCTACTATATTTTACACGAAAAAAAAGCTAACTTGAACGAACCCTATTCAATTTTTATTTGGAGGGACCTTCAATTTATGATGATATTCCTCTAAATCAACCGTAATCATAACATTTCCCGTAAAATCATAGAAAGAAAATTTTCATATTTTTTATTGCAATCCAAACAGGTGGTTTTAACAACGGCTGAATTATCTAATTCTGTTATTATTATTGTGGTTGGAATGTAGGTGCCTTGGATGAAGTTGATCAGGAAAGAGCTGCACTCTCCTTGATAGAGAGATACCACCAAGTTCTTGTACATGGGCAGGTATTACCACCTCAGCTCATCACAGGTTTCATAAACACCTTTCCCCTATATGGTTCATTCTTTCAGGCTCTTTGAGAATCATATTCAATATATTTGTATATTTCAATTTGTTTTACTTTGTAACATTATATAAACTGCCAAATTCAAATTGTATTCTACTGTACTCCTTTTCCTTGAGCTCCACTCGCCTTTTTTTTTTTTTTTTTTAAGTGAGGCTTTAGTATATCATTCTCTTGTTTCTCTTGTGAGTGGCTATGTATTTAATTGAATACCTGTTGCAGCTTATATGGAGAAATGATGTCTGCACTCCCTTCTTTTAATTATGGTTCCCCTCTTTATTTGATTAGCTATTGAAGGTTGGTTCATTTCCTTTGATTGATCCAAACCGTCCACTTGATAAGCCGGTTGGATCTCTTATGGGCAATAACTCACGCCTATGGTCTGGTCCAATCGTAACATCTGATGACATACATTTTCTGAGGAAGAATGACATAGGCATGGTTCGCATTCAACGGCAAAAAGTGATAAAAGTGCACATTATTAGATACTAGGATTGGGGCCATAGAAAGATCCAAAGCTAGCTTTTCAGATGAACGGTTCAGATCAATCAAAAGCGGAGCCCACTATACTAGTTGGCGTGCCTCATTGTATACCAATGAGGTTGCACCTATTTTGAGAACGGCATTAATTGAAGATTTTTTTTTTTTTTTTTTGGGGGGGGGGGGGGGGGGGGGGGGCTAAGATGGTGTTTGGCAGACCCTACCAGTTCATTAATGAAAGAAAAAGAATTTACATTCTAGTATATATGGCCTTATGGCTGTCTAGGGATATGTTGAGAGTAGGGAGATATTGGAAAGAGGAATGTCTTGTCCTTTGCAAGGGCAATCAATCTTTGATAGAAATTATGCCACTGCATTAGCTTCTCCCAAGTGTAGGTAACTCTCCATGACACAAAGATGTACAATGCTCCATTTAAGGAGTTTGAAATTGAGTGGCCAAACGCAGAACAATGATGCGGGGGGGCTAAGATGGTGTTTGGCAGACCCTACCAGTTCATTAATGAAAGAAAAAGAATTTACATTCTAGTATATATGGCCTTATGGCTGTCTAGGGATATGTTGAGAGTAGGGAGATATTGGAAAGAGGAATGTCTTGTCCTTTGCAAGGGCAATCAATCTTTGATAGAAATTATGCCACTGCATTAGCTTCTCCCAAGTGTAGGTAACTCTCCATGACACAAAGATGTACAATGCTCCATTTAAGGAGTTTGAAATTGAGTGGCCAAACGCAGAACAATGATGCAGAAACTATAAAAAAGTTTTACATTGACAAGCTTACACATAAGATCAATCTCCCATCACAACAACAATCGCAATTGCTTGTCTTACAAATAAATTTTGGATACTGATATTTGTACTACTATGTCTTAATGATGACCCGAACTCATCTTATATTTTATTATGAGAACATATATGGTGGCAGACCGTGAGATTATAAAGGGCAGAGAGAGAGAGAGAAAACCATCTCTCCCTTGGGATTTTAATCCAAGAGAAAGCCCTCTTGTTGACTTTTCCTTGGTTCAAACCAAGGCAACAGGTTTTGTCTCTACCCGCCTTTTATAATCTCACGGTCGGGGATATAATTTCTCTTTTATTATTTATGCAGTTGTCCAAAGCTATTACAAATCCCAAAAAGCTCTAGGCAGCCAATTGAAAAGGAAAGGACAATGTGAGGTTGTATCATTATCCAAACATGGTAATGCACATATCAGTAACTTAAATTTTATACATATTTATTCGAAGGGAAAGACAGTACCACCGACCAACAAAGAAAGGTTTTACCTGTGGTCAAAATATATGTAAAAATAGGCTTCGCAAGCAAGATATCATTTACATATAAGACCAAAATGGTAAAAGGGGTTGAGGTTTTGTATCTCAACCTTGAGGTTGAAGGTTCAATCCTAGCTTACATACAAAAGAAAATATATATGTCGAAACTGTAAATATAATGACGGTAAAGGCCGGTCAAAATCGAAAGATTCGTCGATGGAGGCTTTAGCAATGGATTACTGGCAGTCCATGAACCGCTGCTAAATGTGGCGATGGTAAATTCTTTACCGTGGATATACTGTCCCCGTAAAAGTTTTGTTTGAACTTTTCTCAATATTATATCATTTTCAGCAGAAGAGACAAAAGTTGTGGTAAGTGCTGCAAAAGCGGGAGGAAATATCATTTTCCCTTTTAAAATATCTATTTATAATTTGGGATTTGCTAGGCAATTTCTCCGAAAGCCATTTCAGGGCTCACTTTTGCATGGATAACAGCCACATAGGATCAATTTTGGCAGATCTTGTCATATTCATTTAATTCTTGCAAAAGTCAGCCACAAGATGGCTTTCCGCGAAATTTCACAGCATATCCCAATCTGTTTGACATAGAATTTGCATCTAGTTTTTTCTTCTTCTGTAATATCTAATGTTTTCTTGCTTTGCCCCTAATAAAACGTACAAGTAACCTCTCCAAAATCAAAATTGCACGGTAAATAAATTAAGCAAACCTAGAAAATAAAAAAAAAAGCCCACTCGAACAAGACAGTAGTGGAAATGCATCCGAATAAGTCCACTAATCCCGTATTCCAACTTCCAAGTCATAGCTTTGCTCACTATTTGGCTCAGAATTGTCTCTGAAGGGAATTTACTGGGAACTTGGGAAGATCCTCTATGGGGATATTTTAATTAATTTTTTTTTGTTAATTTCAAGTTTTGATCGCGGAAAAAATCTTAAAAATAAAACACATAAAAATATAATATTTCTAAAAAAAAAAATCAGGCCAACAAATTATCACGATATATTAGTAACATTTTGGCAGGCACCCACACATGCAATAAGGAGCGGAGGCACATAGAGCATGAGGGGGGCCACGGCCCCCCAATGACTTGCAAAATCTCTTTTATGGTTTTTAGCTGTATATGCATTCTAAGCTAGTTTAGTGGCCATGGCCCCCCCCCCATGACCAATGACGGCAAGTGTAAATTAGTTTGGCCCCCCAAGTGTAAATTCCTAGCTCCGCCCCTGCATGCAATATGATGCGCGAAAGTACAAGGGTTACATTTGGAGTCAATTTTTAGGAATTAGGTTGAGCTTTTACCTTAAAATCTAGTCGGGTTCAAGTTGATTCCAATTTATTTTTGACCTGACCCAACTTGCACCCATTAGCCGTGCCCCCATTTAACTGGTTTTCTTGCCATCCTCCTTGGGATTATATTATGCACCCCCTTTTACGCTTTTTGATGTCAAATCACGTTACCAAGGGGCGCATAATCCTACAGGGGGTGAAAAAATCATCTCCATTTAAGAGAGGAAGCCGAGGGAAAGGAATATAAAATTGTAAAGGGGCCCCATGGGTAAGAGTGGGCCGAATGTGTGAATCCAAGGAGGCGAATTTATCATCTCCCTTGCAAAAAACACCCACATTAAATATGGAGCGTCAGGGAGACCTTTGCCTTTGGGCCAGATTTCCTTGCCTTTTTCTCGCGCGGGAAAACCACGAGTGTTATGGAGCATGTATCTAGGGTTTTGCAGAAGCCCCAGATTCCCACCACCACCAACCATCGAGGAAACTTCAAATTTCCGGCAATGGCTCAGCGTGCAGCAAAACGCCCCAAGCTCGAAGTTAGGTATTCTGCTCCCACTTTCTTTCTAGGGTTTTTTACTCTGCAACAATTGTCTCTCCCCGCTTTCAATAACGTTTTCTCATCTCACTTCCGATTCGTAATCATTAATTCTCCATCTTTAATTGTTTCTATATAGATGTAGAACTTGATCAGTTACCGAATACTCGAATTTAATGGCATTTTACTGATTAAATACAACTTTCCCAGAGACAATGATGGTTACATGCCTGGAAATATAGTGGATATCGAGCTTCATAACTTCATGACTTACTCATACATGAGAAGCAAGCCTGCTCCGCGTCTTAACGTTGTGATTGGACCCAACGGATCGGGGAAGAGTTCTCTCGTCTGCGCTATTGCCCTTGGCCTCGCTGGAGAGGCTCAGGTTCTCAAAAATCTCCTCCTCCTACCCCCTGAACTATTGTTTTTACAATCTCTATTAGGGTTTTATTAGAGATTTGTGGCAACAAATTGTCCACCCCAAACCGATTATTGGGCTCAAAATTAAGTTTAAGCCTTGTTCGTTTCAGATTATGACAACCGATTGTCAGCCCTAAACCTGTTATTGGACTCAGATTTAAATGTAATTTTGAGTCCAATATTAGGTTTTGGACTCACAATCAGTTGTTATAATCTGAAACGAGCCGGGCATAAACGTAATTTTGAGCCCAATAATAGGTTTGCGGCTCACAATCGGTTGTCACAGTCTCAAATGAACATGGCCTGAAGATTATGACAACCGATTGTGGTTGCCGTACTAATTATTGGATTCAAAATTAAGTTTAAATTTGAGTCCAGTAATCGGTTTGGCACTCACAATCGGTTGGCGAATAGGACCTTAGGATTTTAGCAAGCTTATGTTATTGGATTTCATGCAGATACTTGGAAGAGCTACAAGTGTCGGGGCTTATGTAAAGCGGGGAGAGGAGTCTGGCGATATAAATATTATGTTGAGAGGTGACACCCCTTCGGAGAGAATTTGTATCCGGCGGAAGATAGACACGCAGAACAAATCCGAATGGATGCTCAATGGTATGATTTCATTCTGAACTCTTCTTTATCTCCCTCTCTTTCGCCTGTTATTTTGGTGTTGGCTCACTCTGTTTCACTTTTCCTAAAATCTGAATTTCATCCCATCTGTCTTAACAATGTTGTTTAATAATCATATTGGCGTATTTATTAATGCAATTGGCTGCACGCTGCAGTATAGTTTGATGTTTTCTTTATCTGATCCTTTCTTTCCGGTCTGACAATGAAGGGCAAATGTTGGGATTGTGTCAAGTTTCCCACTAGAGACATGTGGGGCCCATCCTAGTTTGGCTTGGAGTCTCTTTTCTCTTGACAGTTTCCTTATTTGAGTGGGAAACAAAGAGAGAAGGGGTTTTACGGTTTGGAAAACCTTGTGAGCGGCTTGAGTCTTTGATCTAAGGTATTAATATACCTTGTGCACAAGTGGGGAAAAATTGAGAGACACATTTATGTGGTGAAGAGAGACGACTAGGTTTTTTTCTTGGACATGAGGTTTGGTTGGGTCTGATCTTACGGGTTGTGATTGTTGTACTTGTAAGGATTAAGGAATTGACAATTATCTCCTTGTAGTCTCTTTTGCTTGTCTGATCTTCGGTCGCTTCGGAAACAAAAGCATTTTGATTTTGGTTGGAAAATTTGGTGGAAGTCCTGTAAAATCACATAAACATATGGATACATATGCAAATGACAAAATTTAAATATGAAACTTCAGGAAATGCTACAATAAGTACAAATACATACTTAAAACCATCACATAAGCAATGCAACCATCCATAATGGTTTAACCCTTTCAGTTGTTTCGATTTCGGTTTTGGTAGGGATGGAAATGAAAAAATTTCGGTCATTTCGTGTCGGTTTCAATGAAATTTATAACCATCTTATATGCCTGGTGTAGATTATGTCAGGTTCGACAAATTATTCAAAAAAGTATCAGATCCAAGGTTAACGTGATTGTCAGCAAAGAAAGACCAATGAAAACATAGTTTTGAAAGCTTGATGGAGATTCTAGCGGGAGGTGGAATTTCGTAGAGTTTTGTCATTAGGTGACCTTCATTTCTGCTCTGTGTGGTTTAATTTTGATTTCGGAGGTTTGTGGATTGATCAAAGGTGGTTTTAATTGATTGGGAGAGAAAATAAATGAAATTTGCCCGATTTTTTTTTTTTTTTTGGCATTTTATGTACAACTGGTCAGACTATCACCTAGCCAATTGACCAGGGTACAATTGATTGGTCAGACGTGTCTCCAATTGGATGGCAAAATTTAAGGTTGTACTGTTTGCTTTCAAACTTTGTGGAGTGATCCGGGGCTGATCTGAAATGTTGACAAAGGGCTCAACCTCAAAATTCGAGTTTGGCACAAAACACATCAAGAACTTGTTTTAGATCCTTAAACATTATCCCACTTAACTTCAAACCCATAAACATACCCAAATGTACCAAATTCCTATATTCAGGCATAAATATAAACCTATACAGATTCATTACGGATTTATAATCTGTTAACATGTTTATTATCTTTATAGATCTTTAATTCTACACCAACTTGTAGCCTCTCTGTGCATTCACAATCCATTTTCGTGGATTGCACTGCCTACAGAACCTCTGTCGGGACGGGACCTATTTTACACCATCAAACCTCATCAACCACTTAACTATTATACTACAACCCTTTACGGTCCATAACTGTTGACTATAACCCAACCTAGACCTTCTTGTCATAACAATCACTGTGTCTACGATTTTTCACAAAAAAATAAAAACCCTTCCTACATCTAACTATCCACCCTGTTCTTGTCCTAAGTAGATCCAGGCCCTGTTACAATTTTGTCACAAGTTTGTTATTAACTCCCAAATCTCACCAGTTCCTCTACGTACTTACAAGCCTTAATCCACAACTAAAGTACGTTAATCCCTTTTTCCTTGATTGTTCCTATTTTACCCAAACCCCCATTAGACTAGTTTCAGACTTCAGTTTGCTGTATTATGTCTCATCTTTTCTTGGACATACACAAAATCCCATTCTCAATGATCATATGCTTTCTCCATATCAATCTTGCATATAATGCCCTTTCCCCCTTCGTGTTTCCTATTATCAAGGATTCCATTTTCTATAAGAATTTCGTTGAAGATTTGCCCGGCTTTTACAAAAGTTCCTTGGAACCGTGAAATAATCTGTTCCATGGCCTCTTTTGATTGTTCTTGCTAGTAACTTGGTCAGGATTTTATATGCATTATGAATTAAGCTAATAAGCCTAATATCCTTTAGCTTATAAGCCTCTTCCTTCTTCCGTATGAGAGTGATGTAATGTTGCTATCTTTGCACAAATTGGATCTACTGTGAAAATTCTGAATAAAAACCACGACGTCCTCTTTGATTGTCTCCTAATACCTTTGGTAAAATTTCATAGGAAAACCATGGACCTTGCTCCTTTTAGAGAGTTTTGAAGTTCAATACATCTGGTTTAGGTCTCCATTCTCTCTCCTTCGGTTGTAAATTTGAAATGTATTGGCTGATTAAGATTTCGGTCATATTTTTATCTTCAACCAATGACTCTCCATCCGGTATGCAATTAATAGCTTTGATTCATCTTCTAGCATTAACCATCCCATTGAAGAACTTTGAGTTCTTATTGCTTTCTTTAAGCCATGTTTCTCTTGATTTTTGCTGCCAACTGATTTCCTGTCTTCTAAAAATCTCTTCATCTTCCACCTTTAAATTGTTTCTCTCTTTCGCTTCTTCTTTTAGATGCTACTCCTCTTGTCTATGATATGAAGTAGGAAGACGAGGCGCTCTTTGAATAATGAGGGGAAATCCCTCCTCCCAGTTTTTTTTTTTTTGAATGGCTCTCCTCTCACCTGATTCAGTTTACACAAATAAGATTGGATTGATGGTTAGACTGGGTGTATTTTGCACCCTTTAATGGTAGATCTAAGAGCGCACAATGTTTTATGAAATTTGAGTATTTCCTCATGCTCATAGTAGAACCATATACCGCTGTTAGCTTGCACTTGAAATTGTTGTCCACATTCAACATCATTATAGATAAGCACCACTTTCTTTTATCTATCAATTCAACTTTGAACTCGTCTTCCCTCCAAATTACAAATATTCCTCTTGATGCTCCCGTCGCATCAAGAGCAGCGCAATCTCTATTTTGTCTTCCCTAGATCATGTTCACCATAGATTCATGAACCTCATCTTCCTTTGACTCCAATTACAGGTATATCAATCCCACGCCTCCAAATAAGATCTTTATCTCTAACCCTTTTTCATCCGAGCCCAAACCCCTTATATTCCAAAATACTATCTTCATCAAGAATCTTTAATAATAATCCCCAATCATCCCCATCCTCTAGGCTCTTTTAGGCCCTTGGACTTGTTCTTCTAGAATAAGTTGCCAACATTATCTCACGCCTCAATTCCTTTCAACATTGCCCAGGTCTAATCCACCTCTTCCTCGAACATAATTCCCATCTCTCTCCCCATATCAATTATCATCTCCCCCGTTCATAATCTTGGTTGCGTTCATTGTAGTTTAAATTAGGCTCTTTTTCATTAAGAACTTCTTTCATGGTTGCCCTTAGCTCTGCTTCCAAAGGATCCTCCTTCTCAGAAGGTCTGCCATCATAGTTGTATTCTTCCAAATAATGGTTTGCATCGACCAAAGCTGGATTCTTTCCCACCAAACTTTCCCTAATGACAGTTTCCTCCGTCATCACTCTCTGTTTCATAGGAATTAGATCTTTCCCTTGAGTTTCCTGCAATTTAGAATATTGCTTGTCCACTTATAGTACCGTCCATACGGTGCTGAGCGATTCTCTCGAAGCCCTCAACTCCATTCACTTAATTTCCATCCTGATTTCCATGAGATTCAGCCAGGCTACATTTTCGTTTGTTGTTTTTAATCTATTTATTTCACAGGTAGGCTAGCCTTTCCTTTACCCTCACCCTGCTGGATGTCTTCCGATAATTTTTCCATCTCCTCACCGTAGGTATATGAAGTGAGCAAAGACTTTTAGTTGGAGCGTAGGGGTTGAACCGTCCGCCCTATCGATTGTTTCTGCCTGTTTCCTCTACTGCCATCTGCCAAAGATAGTCTAAGGTTTGATCATAGCCTGATGCTGTCTCAAGTGTGAGTTCATCTTGAAGGATTTTTCTAGCTATACACTCAGCCAAGGCTTCCTCTCCTTGTAAATTAATCCACCGGTTATAATTGAAGGTCGGACTCGTCCTGCATGTCTGCTCAAGATGGAGACTTGTCGTTTCTATAGCCGTTAGACTGTCTGCCCGCCGAGTCACTGGTACAGAAAAACTTGGTTTTTGAGGTGGCACACAGCACATGTCCCCTGCCCCCCACCCCTGTTTCAGGCTCAGTGCAAACTCTTCTAGATGGCCTTTGCTTTTGTAAGGCTCTTGAGATTATGGAGTATTGTATTGAGTCTAGTGGTCAAGTTTTGGTAGTCAAGTTTTGATCAACATCCTGCAAGGTAAAGGCTCAATTCCTTGCTCTATCAATTGTTACTGGCAAGAGATTGAGTTTTTAATGAAGCGCTTAAATCGCATTGTATCCCACCAGTATAAAGAGGGTAATTGTCCGTCTGATTCACTAGCCAACTTTGCATGTGTAAAGAAGGACAACGATTTCTTCTGTTCATGGGTTAATCTTCCTAGAGAGACCAGAGAGACTGCTAGATGTGATGTTATGGGGCTTACTAGAGAGACCAGCGGGACTGCTAGATGTGATGCTATGGGGCTTAGAAGTTGTAGAGGCCATTTATAACTTGCTTCTTTCTTTGTGTTTCGATTTTGAGGCTAGGCGGCAAGTCCTCTTGTAATTTTATCTTTTCATTAATAAAATCTAAGGTGTCATCCTGGGTTCCTTGATAAATTTCTAGGTACAAAAAATAAAAAAAGGTCCTGTTAGGATGAGAGAACTGCTCCTTCCCCATGTTCCAATAAAAAAATAGATGAAAATTGAATTTTTAATAATTCATTTTGTTCTGTGTGATATGATGCCTCCACCCTTAGAAATCGTTGATGCCGCTTAACTCTTCAGAATGTGGTAAACATTAAATAAGCATTGTAAAAATATCCAAATCTGAACTCTTATCATGGGCACTTAATGAATAAATATTGATGTTGCTGAACTCTTCAGAATGTGGTAAACATTGGATAAGAATTGTAAAAAATCCAAACCTGAACTCTTACCATGGGCACTTCAAGCAATAAATGAATCAAATTCTCCATGAGGTGGTCACAAAAAATGCATGCATTAGAAGGACGAATGTTCCGTTTGTCAAATTGATTATCAGTGGAGGATTCTTTCGAGAAGGCCTAACTAGAAGAAGGCAACCGCTTTAGGAAGAATCCTAATCCCATGTTTCAGAAAATAGGTTGCTAATCATCCTACTAATTATGGAATATAAGGATTTTTCTGTGAAATTTCCTTTTCAATCAGGCGACGAAACCGTATTGAATCTAAACCTGAACCTAAGTGGAGAGGTAAAAATATTGTTCAACATACCTTGAAGACTTAAATACTCATTAGATGCTGTCAATGAATGGCCTTGTCTTAAATTTAGATTCCAAATAGGGATATGGCTTGAGCTTTCAAGATAATCAGACACTTTTGCTTTCTGATTCAAAGCTTACTGAAGAGATTGGGAAAGCGAAGGGAATGGGGAGAATCCCCATGCCAAATATCCATCCAAAAAAGAATATTGGTACCTTCGCTGACAATATGACTGATTGTATCTTTAAATTGATTAAAGTATTTTTTTCCATAAGTTCTCCCAAAGGAAAAAGAATATTTTAGAAGCAATTAAATCTGCAATAACCAATTGATCTCCGAAAGCTAAAACTTTAGAAAAATTGGACTAGGGAGAGTACTAAACAAATCAAATAAGTAACATGAAATCTGAGTAGACCACTTTTTTTTTTTTTTTTTGAATAATATCTGAGTAGATCACTTACCGTGAACAAAAATGTACAAGGGTTTCCTCTAGATGGGGCATAGAACATCAATGGATCGTCTCACCGATTCTTTTTTATTGCTGAGCCCTCGTGAGGTTTTTACCATGCATGTCCAGCCAAAGAAAGCGATGGCTTGGGGAGCAGTCACAAGTATCTTCACTTTGTTTTTTAAATATCTAAATCAAAATGCAATATTTGATAGAAAGAGAAGATTCTGATATGAACCACTGTGATAAAATGTTTCACCTTTTTTTTTTTGAATTATTTTTCTTTTGTCACAGCATTATTGGCATTTCTTGTGATAGTTTCATTGTTTTTTCTTTTATTGAGTTTTAAAAATTACATAAAAATATAAAATCAAAATCTGAATAAAAAATATTTGATATTTCCATTGATTTTTATTGTATTAATTTTTAAAAATTAAATTAAAATAAAAAAATCTGAATACAAATATATTTTAAATATATTTTTATTTTCTCAATACATATTCGAAAAGACATAACCAATTTAAAATATTTTGACATACTTCCATGCCAAGAAATTCTTGAAATATTTGTGACAATGTTAAGGAAGAGGGAGGTATCCCATATTCATGGAATACAAGGCTCCACTTCTGTAGTCATAGAATTATATTACCCAACTAAAGAAAGATGTTTTGATGAAGGCCCCAGACAGCCTCATCATTGAGACCTGAAGAAGAGCAGTATATGCCAGTAAATCTAGCCTCATTTTGACCACTTTTACCTTCTCTTCAGGATGAAGTTCTCTGCATGGAAATGGAGCATAACTTGAGCTTGAATAGTTTGACTAGGCATGTTTTTGGGCTACAAGTTTTTATATCGATACTTGATGCTCTAATTTAATTGAAAAGGCATATGGCTTCTGTAATTTTGGTTCTTGCTTTTCTTTATAGATATGTTCAAATTATTATTGTTATTAAAGCAATGACAATGTCTCTCCAAATTGAAGAAGTATCGGGTTGTTATATGGTTTGCCGATTGCAGGCAAAGTTGTGGCAAAAAGAGATGTAATTGAAGTCATTCAAAGATTTAATATACAAGTCAACAATTTGACTCAGGTGAGTTCATGGATATTTTATTTCCTTAAGTAAAAAGTTTTCTAAAATATTGTGGACATCCATGGGCATGTTTCTCACCACTGAAGTATATCAATCCTACCTTGTTGGTTATGCTTGTACACGGCTTTCCTATATTCACTCCTTTTGCGTTGGATTGATATTCAGCCACTATTATGGTTGTAATGTGCACTGAAAGTTTGTGACTGAATTCTATTGTAATTCTCGCTATTGCTCGGCATTTAGATTTTGGTTTTTTGCTAAGAGCTTTTATGCACTTAATATGGTACATGTTGTATTAAGTACATTTGGTTATAGATCTTCAGAAGATGGACTATGAATTTGAACCTTAAAATTAAGCTGGGCTGTAGACTTTTCATGACTTGTCCCCTCAACCATGATATATCCTAGTAAAGGTAATGATATGAGAAACATGTAATGGTGTGTTTTGCACCCTTTCATATGGAGTCACTGGTCTATATTGATTACGCGTAATATGTCTAGCAACCATGGACTTTGGTTGGGTTTTCAGCTTTACGCTAACCAAGCGTCTATAGAGAGTAAATGAAATTTCAGGTTGTTTTAGGAGTAAAATATATGGACAGCTGGTTCTTGGAAAATTTATGCAGCCTTTTGTGGATCCTCACTGTAATTGGAAGTCCCCAATCAGGGTGACACTTTTTGATATGCTTTAAACCATAAATTCGAGTGAATGCATCTTGACCTAGTCATTGACATGCTAAGAGTTTGAACACCACCGACTTGTTTTATTTGCATCTCCAAAATTATTTATAACATTTTTCTCTCCTAGTTAACCTCTTCGTTTAGGTTTTTCTTTTAGAAAATTTTCTTAGCTCCGATCTTGAAACCCTCCACTTCTTTTAGTATTCAAATGCAATAATGATGAATTTCCTTCTATGGATAACTTTAGCAATAATAATTGTACCACAACAGATGGGGCTAGAGTCATCTTGCTAACTCTAACTCATGATCATTCTCCTCCTACGATATTAGTTGGGGTTTTCCATCTACTGTCATCTTTACTCTTCTTTACTACCCTTTTGCTAACTCTAACTCATGATCATTCTTCTCCTACGATATTAGTTGGGGTTTTCCATCTACTGTCATCTTTACTCTTCTTTACTACCCTTTTCTATTGGACCCCTGTGGGATCTTGGATTAGAGCTTTTACTCATTGTCTTCTAGTTCAGTAGCTTGGTTTTAAATTCCCACCGAAACCGACACCAAACAACCGAAATGTTTCCGTTTTCATCCACACCGAAACCGAAACCAAAATCGTAAGTGCATTAGTGGTACACTATATCAATATGCATGACATAGTTATATTTATAAGAATTACATATGAAATGTGCTATATCCTAATGTATAAGTATTTACATAAATTACACGTGAAGTGTGGTATGTACTGAATTATCAGACATGCACGACAACCAATGTAAGTAGGTGTTCGATGTTACTAAATTGCTTATGTGATTGTTTCTAAGTGGGTATTTGTCCTTATTCTAGCATTTACTAAATTTCATCTTAAAATTCTATCATTTGCATAGTTTCCATAAGTTTCTATGATTTTATAGCATTAGCATTTTCAACGAAAACCGAAACGTTTCATTTTTCGCGGCAACCAAAACTAAAACCGAAATTTAAAACCTTATTTAGGAGTGAGTCTCTTTACCTTGGGTCTTTACTTGTGTTTGCACTCATAGTTCGGATTTTTTTTTTTTTTTTTTTTGCGGGGGGGGGTGGGGACGCTCAGTTCTGTTTTGGAACAAGGTTTTCTCTTTTGTCTATTAAGGGTCTCTATTGGTTAAAGAACATGATGCACAAGTTACATCCTTCATTTGGCCTTTAAACAAAAGTGGCTTGAGCTTAAGCATGACTAGTTTCTAGAATTGATTGGGCTTATTAGATGTCATTGATTCTACATTGCTTTTGTTGTTTATCAACTAGATAGGAATCTTCAATGGCTTCCTGCAAATTTGAGGGCAATCCAGTTGAAATTTTGGCTCGTATTATACTTCATTGATCTTGTTCAACTCCAAGGTTTAATGGTTCAGTTCCGGTATGTGTTTTAATCGTGATGGAAATGGAAGCATATCAGTTTTGGATGGACAATTTTGGTGAAAATCTTATAAAATTATAGAAACATATGGAAACATGTGCAACCAATGGACATTTAAGATGAAAATGATGGACATTTAAAATGAAACTTCTAAAAGTGTTTGAACATGTACAAACACACACTAAAAAACCATAATATAAGCAAAAAAAATCACACATAATGGGTTAACAACATCGAACACCTAGTAACATGTACTGCCGCACATGTTTGATAATTCAATACATACCACATTTCACATGTAATTCATATAAATATTTATACCTAATATATACACTGCATAACATATACTGATATAGTATACCACTGATACACTTAAGATTTTAATTTCATTATGCTTTTCAGTTTCAGTGTATGATTCGGGTACGCAGACACAAGTGTCGCGTGTCGACATGGACACGGAGTGTCAGACACGACAATTACCCCAATTCTAGAAACGGAGACACGAGTAAAAATTGGGATATGACTGCATATTCACAATAAAAATCAATGACGGCTTAAAAAATATGAATTGAAATATAGATTAGAGCACCTCACATGCACGGAATTATGTTGGTAATGAAGTTTATTTCTGGACTATTGCTTGAGGTGTTCATATGCAACCTCATATGCACCCAGACTAGCATTTTTAGGTGCATAATATTCTTTTATTGTGCACAACGAATATGTTATGTATAAAAAGTCAGATAGAAATTGTACGCATAGTTCAAGCTATCTGTTTGTGGGCCTGCAACGTACACCGTAGTGGAAGGCAAGTAGCAGTCCACAAAAGGAAGAAGAATTACTTCTCTCTTGCTCTAAACTATTGTTTATATTTATCTGTATCTACTAACGCAGGTGCAGAACATGTCAGACTCAGATGAATAATGAAGTCTTTCTTATGTGTTAGCTAGCTTTGTAAGCTATGATATTGACACATTTAAAAAAGTTAAATGTCATAATATCATTCTTCTGCTGGAATCAATGTCGATTTATGGGAGAAGATCGGCCAACGAGATCGCTGATCAACTAGCCAAAGGAGGTGTCCTGCTGGAATCAATGTCAACATATGTCGCACCTGCTATAGCGACTAATGAGGCTAATAGGGCTTCTGTTCCTTAGTATTGTACTGTGATGTAATCGATTCGGTCGCTGTAACAGCGGGTGTTTTGGGGACATCTTGTCCCCACGCTGCTCTTTTGTTTTCAATAAAAGTCATCTCTCAAAAAAAGAAGTATCATTCTTCTGCTCATTGTTGTTGATATTCTTGCACGTAAAAAATTAATAAAAAGTCATCTACAATAGTTGAGAGTTATAGAGACTGTGCAACAGTCATCTGCAACCTTATACAATAAAAAAATAATAAAAAGTTATCTGCAACAGTCCAAAGTTAAGAAAGACTGCATCAATCATCTGCAACAGTCAAAAAGTATTTTTTTTAAAGTAGCTGGTAGTACATATAAGATTTTAAAAACCTTCGGGTAACATGTAAAAATTTGCCATAAATTTTTTTCCCTTTTCCATTCTCAGAGTTAATAGGCATGTACACCCATGTCGACACTGGTCAATGCTCAAATATCGAAGTGTTGACTGATCATAGGTTTCAGTAGAGATGGAAATGGAAATGTTTGAGTTGTTTCATGTTGTTTCGGTGGAAATTTAACGCTCCAGTGTGGATCTTTATTGGGAGAACATTTAAGATGCAAGTAAATTTATCTTTTTAATCTATAAGATGCTGGCTACGGATCCGTTGCCAATGGGCAATAGGAGGATAGAATGTTTTTGAAAAATGGCAATGACTTCTAACTCATCATAATAACAGTCCTAACCAAAATAAATTGCCAATAACTCTCCTACTAGGACTTCATGACTTATCCTATCATTACGTCCTAAACAAATGAAAAAAAAAACTAAGTAAAATAAAAGAACTATCCTAATGTGGGTCCATGTTGCAATGTGTCCTACGAGATTGTTTAACTGAAGTCAAACAACTCGTGATCTTTTCTTGGCATTAAAGCATTCCCACCTGTGTCCTTGTATCACTTAAATATCATGTCGATGGTCCCTGTGGGCCTTGGTTCAACACATGCTTAATCACCATTTCTTGATGTTCTTTCTCCTCCCGTTCTTGATCCCTATCATATGAAGAGCATTCCCATTTCACCCGTAAGATGATCGGATGTTCCTAAGTCAATTACCCATATAAGAAACCTGTACATTATTTGAAATTTGGTCATCTTAGTGGAAGCGAAGGGCACCTGAGAAGGCTCCTGAACTTTCACTAACTGCTGATGCTTTTCTCATGCGAGAGTAGACAAGGCTCTTGAGAGGTGGATTTGTCCTTAACTTCGTTGTATGCTATGATTTGGCCGACACTTTGAATTTCTTTTTGACACACATGTCATGTTGTGTCTGACACGATGTGTCGACACTCCTTTAGACACTTTTAAATGTACTGCTTAAGTTTAAGTAACTTTATATGTATGCACGTGCATGAGTTTGCCACTATTTCTTGATTTTTAAGGATGATCACACTAGCTAAAATCAGTGCTTCACTTTGCATATTAGTTGAAACAAATCAACATATTGCAAACACGATTCTAACACTAAATTCCTGAAAAAAACCAATACACTAGTAATGGCTGTCTTATTTATATAATTTCCCTGTCCATTCTATTTTTTATAATTTCTAAATAATTTTTTTTTTAAAATTTAATATAAGAAATTTATTAGTTTCCCTATTTTAACAAAAAAACTAATTTTTTACAACATCTCCTGAAGTTTCATCTTAAATGTCATCATTTTTATATGTTTTCATGATTTTATTTTTATAGGATTTTTTGCTAAATATTTCAATCGAAAATGACTTGTTTCCAAGTTTCGGCCAAAAAATGTAATATAAACACTTCCAGAGTTACAGTGTAACATTTCGGTTGACGAAGTAGAAACGAAACTGAATTAGCTTCGATTAAGCCATTTTAACTTTTCAAATTGAGTGTAATTTCATTTCAGCTGTCATGGAAACCGATAAATTTTGGTCGAAGCGATACATTTCAGACCGAAATTTGGTTCCATAGAAGGAACAAGCAAATAAAAACATAAAATAAGCAGTTATCAATAAAAATAAAAATAAAAATCCAACTTCTTTATGCACCTTAGTAGAAATTTTGACATTTCAATGGATGTTTTCTAATTTACATGCTATAGTGGTAGTACTTTGGCTGACAGTCTGAAATGTTTTGAAGATCTATTCGTGTCTACTGAAAGATTTTTTTTCGGCAGGGATTGAAATAGAAATATTTCGCCCATTTTGTGTCGGTTTTGGTGAAAGTTTAGGATCATAATTCTAATCTCAGCAATTCGTAAGTTCTTTTTTCTGTCAAGGAATATGGTCAACTCTTCTAGCATTGTGAACCCTGGTTTGTATGACATTTACACTTTACTCGTATTATTAAATGTAAATATTTGGTAATTGTTATATATTTTGTTTTTTTTTTCTGAAATCTTAAAGTGCACCCTTTCACCCTGAATTCAGTTTCTTTTTTTTGTTTTGGTTTCTAGTTCTTACCACAGGATCGGGTCTCCGAGTTTGCTAAGCTTACTCCTGTACAACTTCTAGAGGAGACTGAAAAAGCTGTTGGCAATCCTGAACTCCCAGTTCATCATCGTGCTCTTGTTGATAAAAGTCGTGAATTGAAGAGACTTGAAGTGGCAAGTTTCTTCATTTACACCAAAATCTTTCAACTGAAATATGTTTTAGTCCACCGTGTTACTCACCATCATCTCTGATATTTCTTAGTAATCAACAAATTAGTTTTCTGATATTCCTTCAAAAATAAAATCACTGTTTTATTGGGTCATTTCTTATGAGCTTTTTTATATTTTGGTTTCATTTTGGTAGTCTGTCAAGGCGAATGGAGATACATTGAATCAGCTCAAGGCACTCAATGCCGAGCAAGAAAAAGATGTAGAGCGTGTCCGTCAAAGAGAAGAACTTCTGGAAAAGGTTAGTCTGTGCATGCCATTGTCACTATTTCATTTGATAACAATATCTCTGATGCTTTTATCCTGTCATTTGCAGGTTGAATCCATGAAGAAGAAATTACCTTGGCTCAAGTATGATATGAAGAAAATTGACTACATGCAAGCAAAAGAGAAGGAAAGTGGTGCCAAGAAATACCTGGATGAAACGGCTAAGATTTTGAATGATCTCGCAGGACCTATAGAGTATTTTCTTACTCAATTACTGATGAATAAATTATTTTCTGTTTACTAGATATGTTCTATTTGGGTATGCTTCTTGTTGTTGAACGCCTATTTATAAAATATTATCACTAATATAAATTAGTGATAATTTACTCCATTGACACGTTGCGTGTTGCATTTTTATATTGTATCATTCTCATACTGTTGTAGTAGTATTTGGAATTAAGTTGGCCTTTCACTTTTTTCGGTGCAAAATTTCTAGGTTCTCTTTGGAACTTTGAAAAGTTGCTCCTATAGGGTCGTTTTTTACTCTTTCTGTATTATGGAATACATATGATTTGTGGACACAGACACGAGTGTCGATACAGACATGGAGGTTTGTCGGACCCGACAACTCCCCAAAATTTAGAAATGGAAACACGGCTAAAATAGAAAGTATATATATATATATATATATATATATATATATATATATATATATATATATATATATATATAGAGAGAGAGAGAGAGAGAGAGAGAGAGAGAGAGAGAGAGAGAGAGGTTTCTACACACTAGCTTAAAATACAGTGGCGGCCCACATTGTTTGAGTGATCCAAACCATTCATTTGATTGGCCCTCACATAGATAGGGTGTCCCTGTCCACAAAAAAACAGCTCCATAGGATCATCCTAACCCTTCGAACCGTGGAGGCAAAAAATGGACAGATTTGTGAAGGTTTATACACGTCCATTTTACCTCCACAAATCGTAGGGTTGGGATGATCCTTGGAGCTGATTTTTTGTGGACAGCCTCTCTATGTGTGGCCCAATCAAATGAATGGTTTGGATCTCCCAAACAATATGCCATCCACTGTATTTTAAGCTAGTGTGTAGATAACTTATCTAAACTTGTGAGTAGAAACCGTTTTCTCTCTCTCTCTCTCTCTCTATATATATATATATACACAGTGGATGGCATTTATATATATATGTAGAGAGAGAGAGAGAGAGAGAGAGAGAGAGAGAGAGAGAGAGAGAGAGAGAGAGAGAGAGAGGTTAACCTCATAGAGCTTATATGAGGTGGCGCTCACAAAACATAAGGGGCCCACATTGTTAGGATGATCCAAAGCATTCATTTGAAAGGCCCCATCATAGATAGGGTGTGTACAAAAAATCAGCTCAATTGGATCATCTTAACCCATCCAAAAGTGGAGGGCAAAATGGATAGACACCTTTTGCCCACAAATCTGCCCATTTTTTCCTTCACTTTTGGAGGGGTTAGGATGATCCAATGGAGCTGATTTTTGGTACACACCCTATCTATGATGGGGCCTTGCAAATGAATGGTTTGGATCATCCAAACAAAGTGAGCGCCACCTCATATAAGCTTATATGAGGTTAACCTCAGGAACTCTATTCTCATATATATATATATATATATATATATATATATATAGAGAGAGAGAGAGAGAGAGAGAGAGAGAGAGAGAGAGAGAGAGAATGGTTTGTGTGCAGCTGCACAGATAAGCTATCTGTGCATGGCTTCACAAACCATGGGGGGCCACATTTTTTGGGGGATTCAAAGCATTCATTTGGAAGGCCCTTCCATGGATAGGGTGTGTACCAAAAATCAGCCCTTTAGGATCTTCCTAACCCTGCCATTCGTGGAGGGAAAAACTGGGCAGAAACAGTGTCTGTCCATTTCCCCCTCCAACTTTGATTGGGTTAGGATGATCCTATAGGGCTGATTTTGGTACACACCCTATCCATGGAAGGGCCTTCCAAATAAAAAAATGCTTTGGATCCCCCCAAAAATGTGGCCCCCACTATTGTTTGTGCAGCCATGCACAAATAGCTTATCTGTGCAACTGCACACAAACCATTTCCTCACACACACACACACACACACACACTAGGAAAAAATCCCGTGCGATGCACGGGCCGACAAAGAACTGTACGGACCATATCATAAGTTGATCCAAACCGTCCATATGATGGAACACAACATCAATAGGTTGTGCCCGTAAAATCATTTCCATAAGCTGATCCTAGCCCTCTAATCTATAGAGGTTTCCATAATTAAAAAAGCATAAAGGAGGGGGGTAGGATTCAAATTATGTGGCTTTAATGGGTGCCTTTGTTAAAAAGCATAAAGGAGGGGGTAGGATTGAAAATATGTGGGTTGAATGGGTGCCTTTGTTAAAAAAAGTAAAAAAAAAGTGATGTGTAATTCTCATAGAATTTTGGGAGAAATTCAAATAATTCTCTCATTTTCTCTTCTTCTTTATATATATAGAGCAATGATAAATACAAGGGACCCCTTGCATAAAGAGCCACAAAAGGGCTCTTGATTGTATCCACGTCATTTTTAGTTACATTTTAAAATCGTTTGAAAAATAAAATTAGTTACATTTGATGACGTGGATCCAATCAAGAGCCCTTTTTTGGCTCTTTATGCAAGGGCTCCCTTGTATCTATCATTGCTCTCTCTCTCACACACACACACACACACACACACACACACACATATATATATATATATATATGCCATCCACTGTGGATGGCATATTGTTTGGGTGACATATATATATACAGCTCTTACCTACACTTGCCATCCAAACCATTCATTGGATGGCATATATATATATATATATATATATATATATATATATATATATATATATATAGAGAGAGAGAGAGAGAGAGAGAGAGAGAGAGAGAGAGAGAGAGAGAGAGAGAGAGAGAGAGAGAGAGAGAACAGTTTCTACACACAAGTGTAGATAAGTTTTCTACACACTATCTTAAAATACAGTGGATGACATATTGTTTGGGTGATCCAAACCATTCATTTGATTGGGCCTCACATAGATAGGGTGTCCACAAAAAAATCAGCTCCATAGGATCATCCCAACACTACGATTTGTGGAGGTAAATTGAGAGAGAGAGAACAGTTTCTACACACAAGTGTAGATAAGTTTTCTACACACTATCTTAAAATACAGTGGATGACATATTGTTTGGGTGATCCAAACCATTCATTTGATTGGGCCTCACATAGATAGGGTGTCCACAAAAAAATCAGCTCCATAGGATCATCCCAACACTACGATTTGTGGAGGTAAATTGGACGTGTATAAACCTTCACAAATCTGTCCATTTTTGCCTTCATGGTTCGAAGGGTTAGGATGATCCTATGAAGCTGTTTTTTTGTGGACACCCTATCTATGTGAGGGCCAATCAAATGAATGATTTGGATCACCCAAACAATGTGGGCCTCCATTGTATTTTAAGCTAGCGTGTAGATAACTTATCTACACTTGTGTGTAGAAACCGTTTTCTCATATATATATATATATATATATATATATATATGATTTGTGGACATGGATTCGCATGATGAGTTTTGACACGGATTTGAGGTGTCCGACATGAAAACCCCTAAAAATCCTGAAATGGGTGGTAATAATGTCTAATACATGAAGCCTTTATGTAGGCAATTGAAATAAAATTCCATGAAAAATAAATAAATACCCTAACTCTAAATAAAATTGAAAATAAAAGCCCTAAAACTAAATACCATGGAAATAAAAAATCCTAAAAACTAAATAACATGGAAATAAATTCCTAAAAGTCCTAATGGGCAAATTTGCCACTTATTGGGCCCTACAATCTGCATCAAGAAGACAACATGTTATTCTAATTCAAGTTGATTCCTTTTCTCGTTCATGATGAAGACTATGAGAAACTGCTGATGTGCCCTGATGAATGGTAAGGTAAAAGTACTATTTGGAGTCTCTTACCCATGACAGTCCCCTGGGTACTGATGGATTCTCAGATCCTTTTTTCATCAGCTGTTGGGAGATAACAGGCAAGGATCGGTTCCAAGCAGTCAAAGAATTTTTCAGATAAGAAAATCTTGCTATGTACTATCCTTCGCCTTTCATTACTTATTCCCAAAGTGAATCAGCACAATCTGTTTCAATTTACCGCCCTATCAGCTTATCCAATTTTTGCTATAAGATCTTAGTGAAGTTTCTAGTTGGAAGGCTAGCCCTAGTTCTCTCTAAAATCATATGACCAGAACAAGGGGCTTTCGTCAAAGGCAAGAGCATAACAGCAAATTTCAACATAGCTCATGAAATGATGCAATTCATAGACAGCAAAATCGGGGGAGGCAATCTCATGATGAAACTGGATATGGAAAAATCCTACAACAGGTCTAATTGGATTTTTTTTTGCAGAAATTTCATGAATGCTTTCGTTTCAATTCCAAATGAAGAGCGATCATTAAAGAAGTCACTCAATGATGTTCGTATTTCTTCTTATCGAATGGGGAACCCCACGTCCTCCAAACCATGTTTTTTTAATCATTGCTGAAGTGATAAGTTGAGATCATGCCTATTATCAAAACATGGTTGTACCTATATCGTTTTTTTTAACAAATTTAGGACACGGATAAGGATCAATGTACTCCATAGTCCATACACATGAGCTACGATATAAGAAATATTTAAATAGAATATCAAAAAGCATTACTAGATTTCACTTAGAAGATGGACTTGTTAATAAATTTTAAATACAATTTATAAGACTGACACACTCGAAGATAATTGATGAAAAAACCATTATTTACTCAATAATGATGGGCCCCATCGTAAATAAACATAACATCCTAACAACTTGAATGATGGGCCCAATCAAGACATAAAGTACTCGCAACAACATGTAATAGTTGACTTATTCTATATGCTCATTTATCATTTCTGTTTCTTTACAGCCTAAGTTGGTTAACTTCATAGTCCTTTGGATTCCTATGCCTCTTTCCCTTTCTTTCTTTCTTCTCAGTTACAACACCTAGCAAAACTGATAAATAATAAGGGAAAACATGGTTCCATTCCTACTGTGACGTAGTTATAAATTTTTGTACTTCAATTCTCTCTTTCGACTATGACAAATGATATATACCCTACAAGGGCCACATTGGATTTTTGTCAGTTTCTTGTTAAATCCTATCCCAAGTGGATTTCTGCTTGTTATTCAAAATTCCTTCCACTTATTTCTTGTTCCTTTGCCTTTTTGATGTACTTCAATTCATGGTAGAAAACTGAAATATCTTGCATGGATCCTTTCAAATTGCATTCGGAATTTTGTCATATGTGCCTCATTCACCAAAATCCCTAAGAGCACTTTCAATACCTTCGTAATCTCTACATCACCTACAGATCCCATGAAGCCAAAAGTGTAAAAGAAAGAAAGAACACATGAGTGTCTAGTCCAAAGGGTTTTGTAGCAGCCATACAGATGATGGTAGCATCATTTCATGCTAACATCAGCGGCAGAACATATCTGAGCCGGTTTGGGCTGGAAAGTTCCCGACCTTGCCAGTATGAATTCTCGGGAGTCACAATTTTTTCTTGACTTTTTAGTATTTTTTCTGGATTTTTTAGTCTATTTTTCTCAATCGTCTTGAGAGGATCTGATTTGACAATAATTAGTGTGTTTTGCCAAGTCGACCATTAACTGAAACAATGATTGAAGGCTCATTTCGACTCGCATGAGGAATTTCTTTGATATAATACAGTCATCGAATAGTGTTTTGAATCGACAATCGACATAGATTAAGATGTTTAGCTTTCCCTTAATTCAGGAATAGGTGGCGAAGGCTACTTGTTCCTTGGTGGGCTATAGAAGAAAGGGGTTATGGCTAACATTATGCTTTAGCCAAAGGTACGATCCCCATCACCCATTGCCTTTATGCTGATAGTATATCATTTTTCCAATGGTTCTAAATCCCACATTAGCGGGATTATGCAGTTTTTGGGCCTATATGAAAAAGTGTTGGGGCAAAAAATCAATACGACAAAAAGCTGTTTCATATGCTCTCACAATGTATCTATGGCCGGACAAGAATCATTGCTACTGCTACCAGTTTCTCAACTAAATTCAGCCCCATTTATTACCTGCGAACACTTATTTAAAGGAAAAATAAAGATCATATTTTTCAAAAAGCTGAGAGAAAATATCCATAACAGGCATGTCGGTTTGAAAGCCTTACTCCTTTGTAGTGGGGGTAAGGTAACTATGATAAGTCACATCCTTTCTAGTATGCCCATTTATATTTGATCCATTGAGCCCGCCTAAAACTGTTATTAAAAGATTTTTTTAATGGCTAATTTTTGATTGGGACAGTCGGAATTTGGCAGAAAACAGCATTTGGTTGTTTGGAGCGATATCTGCAAACCCAAATATGAGGGAAGGCTTGGAACTAAAATGTAGACAAATTACTGTGCGGCTTTCTGGTTGAAATCCCTTCACAAACTCCATGAGAATGCTTCTCTTTGGGTAAGTTCATGAAATCTCTATACGCAAAGGACATCCATCTGACGGAACTAGGATTGCTTCTAAACATTGGAGTGATGTTTTAATGGTCAGAAACAAATGGATAGAAAACAGTTGGTGGATTATTGGATATGGTATGGGGCATTCCTTGTGACTGCGCAGTTAATTAATACCCAGCTTACCATTCAAAAAAAATAAATAATACCCAGCTTCCTCATACCGGCTGCAGAGAGTCTATTGTGCGGTGCCTTTCTAAGGCCGGAACCAAAGAGTTTTCCATAGAACTATTAAGTGGTTCCGGACTGCTAGAAAAAAGAAATATAATAACTTGGGCAGCATTCTCAGTGTCATGTCTATTTTCATTTGATGGGAACTTTGGAAGGAGCGGTGCGATAGGGGGATGGATGGAAAAGCTAAGAACATCAATCATATCATATGGAAAATTAAAGATTGGATTCAGAGCACGTGCAAGATCATTGTTTCTAATGCTGATCTCAAAAGGTTTGAAAGTCCTTCAATGGTTAAACATCCCCTACTTTCACCATCATGGAAAAAGTTTTTGGCTGGACGGAGCCTCTAAAGGCAAGCCCTGTCCCTCAGGAGGTATTATTCGGGACGACAATGCCAAGGTGATTGCCACTTTCTCTCTTGGTATTGGCACGATACTAACATGCAAGCGGAGTGCAGAGCGGTCCTTGATGGCCTAAGAATATGCTAGATCCTGAACTTGAAACACTTACAAATTGAATTGGATAGTAAAGTTCTTGTTTATATTTTCCATACCATGGCCCGCACTCATTGGATTATTCAGTATTATTGGATGGAAGTGTTGCTCATATTTACTGAAAAGGGAACAGCTTTGTGCACACGAGGCTTGTAGCACTAAGTCAAACCATCATTTCTTTTGCTGGAGAGATCTTCCTATAGAATCCCAATAGGCAGCTAGCGGTGATGTTTTGGAGCTTCCTCAACTATGTATAGAGGGAGGTAGTGTATCTTTTTTCTTTAGATTTGGCAGTGTAGCGTGAGGGCTTGTTTTCTTTTGTGGTGCATGCTTTTTGTTTGTCGTTTTTATTCTCCCTTCATTATAAATAATATTATTAGGTTCGGCCTGGGGCCTTTGTGCAAAATTCCAGGTTAAAACAGAGGGAGCCTTGGCATGTATTGTAGGAGAAACTTAACTCAACTAAGCCTTTGTCCCAAACTCAACTAAGAGCGGAATCAATCCATGTATTCTTCTACTATAGTGCTTCGCAAATTTTCATGAGGTACAATCAAGTAAGCATTAATGATGTATGGCAGATTGCATGGAAACTAATAAGAAGCTTTAATACCTAGCTAATGCAGAGCGGGAGCCAAAAGAGAACTAATTTTGCAGTTCTGTTACCAATTGACGTAAGGCAGCAAACTGGAACTGAATTATCTAAGGTTTGGATCTTGTATCAAATGGTAGCAGGTAAGTAATTTAGGTTTATCTGGTCTGTAAATGTGTTTAATGGAATTGACATGGATATAGGAGGGAGTAATGAGGTTTAAATAGGAATCATAACAATGTATTAGGGATGAATGGTATGCAGGTGTGTTGATCAGTGGGTTAAAGGTAACAAATCTGGGCAGTTATAGGTACATGATGGGATTGTTGAAATTAGGGGAAGGTGTAGGTTGATTTACAGTCAATGGATATGCGCTGTAAAGGGTTGTAAGATAATAAGAGCGTGGGTGACGAGGGTTAGGAGTGTAAAATAGGGCTGGATGCAGGTTTTATGGGCAGGGCAGCCACGAAGGACTGTAGGCCACTATATAGTAGCAGGAGGGTAGGTAAGGGCTGAGATAACAGATATTGAAATTACAGATATTGAAGTAGAATTGAGGACTGATATAGTTTCAGGGTCGTGGCAGGCAGAGAATGGGTTTCAGGGTTTATCTTGGGTCTGAAAAATAGGTTGTGAGGTTACATGTTGTTAGACGAAAGTTTAGACAGAGAAAATAAATGAGTTAGGATTATCTCCCCCTGACTCATATCTTTATACTAAAACATAAAGGAATGTACAAAGTCCTAAATGCCCTTAGGCAAGTTACATATTCCAACACTCCCCCTCAAGCTGGAATGTAGATATCATACATTCCTAGCTTGTTACATATATCATTCAATTTTGACTTATTTAAGGACTTTGTAAACATATCAGCTAATTGGTCCCCTGACCGAGTAAACACAGTGCAAATCTCTCTTTTCTGGATTCTTTGACGGATAAAATGACAATCCACTTCAATATGCTTGGTGCGCTCATGGAAGATTGGATTGTTGGCAATGTATATTGCAGCTTTGTTGTCGCAATAAAGCTGCGATGGAGAAGATGAAATGAAGCCAATTTCAGAAAGAAGTGAACGTAGCCAAATAAGTTCCATGCCCTGTATTCAGCCTCTTCACTGGACTTAGCTATAACATCCTGCTTCTTACTCTTTCATGAAACAAGATTGCCACCTACAAATGTACAATACCCAGTGGTGGACCGTCTATCTGTTGGGGATCCAACCCAATCTGAATCAGAGAAGCCTTCAACTTTCATATGGCCATGTCTTTTGAACATCAATCCCTTCCCTGGAGCCCCTTTCAAATACTTAAGAATCTGTGTCACCGTAGCCCAGTGAGAAGTACGTGGAGAGCTCATATACTGACTGACAACTCCAACAGCATATGAAATATCTGGCCGAGTAACCGTGAGATATATAAGTTTACCGACAAGCCTGCGATACCTGCCAGGATCCTCCAACAACTCTCCTTCTTCTGGAACGAGTTTCACATTAGGATCCATGGGTGCAGAAGCTGGTTTAACTCCAAGATTGCCTGTTTCTTTTAGCAAGTCCAAGACATACTTTCTCTGTGATAGGAACAAGCCTCTAGAGGAACGAGCAACCTCTATCCCCAAGAAATACCTGAGCTGACCCAAATCCTTAGTAGAGAATTCACCCAAATCCTTAGTAGAGAATTCCTTTTGCAAGAAGGTTTTCAAACGTTGTATACCTTGTGAATTGCTCCCTGTGATGATTATGTCATCCACATAAACTATCAACAAAATACACCCAGTTGAAGAGTGATAACTGAAGAGTGATCCACTACTCATTGTTTCATGCCAAAGCGCATGATTGCCTCACTGAATCTCCCAAACCACGCACGCGGAGATTGTTTGAGGCCATATAGTGACTTGCGTAGGCGACACACGTACGAGGAAGTCTCCCCCTGAGCAACAAACCCTGGTGGTTTACCAGCAAACCTACGAATTGGGGGCTGGAAAAAAAAATTCTGATGCGAGGCGAAACACAACTTTGGAAACTTATTTCCAGGAAAGTGATTTTGTGGGGGGGGTCAGAAAATATTTTCCTGGAAAATTTTGGGGGGTGCAAATCCTCGGTAGAAAATGTGTGGGGGGTTGCTGCGTGGGGGTACAGGACCAAGAGCTTTGCACAGGGGAAGAGAGACGTGGTGAGAGAGAGGGGCTGCTGCCTTCGGCTTGGACAGAATGATGATTCCTCAGGAGGAAAAAGATGGCGTGCCGGTCTACCTACGATGAAACTTGGCCCGGAGTTGGGTTTCGCGGCAGGGGGGGGGGGGTGGCGGAGAAGATGGAGGCTGCTGGAGAACCCTAGGGATCAGAAAACCCTAAGGCTCTGATACCATGTTAGACGAAAGTTTAGACAGAGAAAATAAATGAGTTAGGGTTATCTCCCCCTGACTCATATCTTTATACTAAAATATAAAGGAATGTACAAAGTCCTAAATGCCCTTAGGCAAGTTACATATTCCAACACATGTCAAGGAATAAAATTTATGAAACAGAAAATTTTCCGTAGCAAATAATTTAATGAACAACAAAGGGTTGTAACAGGTTTCAAGACAGATGTATGGGTTAATTAAGCTTTGTATAAGTTTAAAGGTAATGAAATTGTAAATTTCTGTGTGGAAATATTGGTTTGATTGAGGTTTACAATAAACAGTTGATAAACGGGGTGTGTTTTAGATGGTTAGATGCAAAGGAATGGAATTTGTGTGGTTTCTGGAACCTGTAATGGTTGAGATGGTCAGAGGCAAAGTAATGGGATTTGGGTGGTTTCTAGAACTTGTAAAGGTTCACGTTCCACATGTTGGTTTTCAGTTGTGGGAAATCAATGGTTTCATGGATTTGGGGTCGTCGACTGGTTTGGGTGAGGGCTAAGACTGCCACAGGGTTCAGGTTGAAGTAAAAAACTGTTTTGGCATTGGTTTCAATGACTATTCGTGGGTTAAAGGGAAACAGGTCTTAGGGAGGTTCAAGGGTATAAGGTAGGGGGATCGTGGAACTTAGAGGGTGTAAAGGGTATAAAGGTTACAGATAAAGGGGTTTTATTTTCTTGCAGTTTGTAGGCTAGGGTGATGGAAGGTATGGATGGGAGGTTGTAGGAGCATGGAGGGTGGGCGGTGGACTGCTATGGGGAGGTCGATCTTTGCAGTTTAAAAAAAAATAATCAAAGAAAGTTGAAGAGGATGAGAAGAAGTGAGAGGAAGAAAGTAAAGGGAAGGAGAATCCTAACATGGAATCACTCCAGTATTCTAAGGCATCACACCTTAGGGTTGTAAGGCATCACACCTTAGAGGAGAATAAGCATCACATCGGCTTGCAAACAATAGTATATATTATTCATTCATCAGTAAATGTGAAACAGACAAAGGTCTACTACAATATATAGACTTGCACATCAACCCCACAAAAATAACAAGGAAGATAATCTCTATGAAAAACAAGAAAACTAATCTTACATGCCTAAGAGAGCTTACTTTCTTTAATGAAGGTCTTAAAACCTAGGACTCTTACACCAAAATCCTATTAAAACTCTAATTAGACTCCCAATATGATTTCTTATTAGGCAAGGAAACCCACAACTTAAATTCAACTAATATTGTAAGTGGGCCCATTGCGCACTTAAGTGACTTAAGTGTAAAAAATACTTGAGTCATTATTGATAATGGCACCCTCTTTATTATTATGCCCAATTTGATAATGGCACCCTATTTATTATTATTATTCTCAAATTGATAATGATACCCCAAATTTTCTACGGATCATGGATGGTCCCCATCAATTAAGATGACCTAAGATACCATGCCCTTGTGCAATAGGAAGACTTCAATGAAGCTGAGATTGTACTTTTTGTTCTTGGCCTTCATATTTTTCAATCAACATCGACAATATTCTATTTGTGGGCGATTTCTTTTATCTAATTATATGGGAATGAATGTGAAGCCTTCTGTTGGGGATAGCCCACATTATTGATGTGGTTTTAGTATTGGTTGAAGCTTTACGTGTTTCTTTTCTCCATGTTTTGAGGGAGGCTGGTGACATACTGATAGTGGATTTGCTGACTATAGAGGGTGTTTCTTTTTTTTCCATTTTTTTGAATGGGTAGACTAGAAACCGTGAGGAAAGACTTGATAGCTAGGAACATAACAGAGAACATGACCTTGGATAGGATAGAATGGAAGAAAATGACGTAGGGGCAGGCGGAAAACAACTTGGGATAACATAGAACATGACCTTGGATATGATATAATGGAAGAAAATGATCCACATAGAAGAACCCAACTAGAACCGGGATTAGAGCCGGGTAGATTCCTTTCACCTTCTTCATGAAAATTTTCTAATGCTCTGTTTGGTTGCTTATTTTGGGGGGATTGTGGGAGTTTCAAATGCTTGAGATCTTCCAAAGATCTCCCCAAAACATGTTTGGTTGTCAATTAGACATTTGACCACTAGACAACTTGTAGACATCATTATTGCATTTTATCCTAGGTGGCGCCTACGTGGCGGAGATGTTCCGCCCCCATATTTTCTCCCTTTTTTTCACCAAAATGGAGAAATTTGTGTAGGGAATTAGGAGAATCTATCTTGTCTTATTCTTTCTCTCTCTTCCACCCTACATTTTGATAATGACACCCTACATTTTCCACTATTTTTCTCATGCAACCAAACACCACTCACAAATCTCCCAATCTTCCACGCTTGTCTTTTTCTCTTTGACTTCTTTTTCTCCTAATCTCCCACCCATCTACAAGCAACCAAAAAGAGCATAAAGCATTCATTTAGCCGTCCCCAAATAGTTTGGGACAAAGGCTTTGTTGAGTTGAGTTGAGTTGAATGGCTAGGGTGTTTCTTCCAAGGTTGCCAGAGTGGGAATCGAAACGGGAATCGAAGGCTCCCAGTGAAGAATCCTGCTCAAGGTTGCCAGAGCGGGAATCGAAAGCGGTTCCCAGGGAAGAATCCTGCTTCCTTCGTTTCTTCCCTCTTAAATGTGTTTTCTCTATCTTCTTCCTATTAAATTTGTCAACAAAAACCATACCACCACCACCACAAGCGCAAGAAACCATGTTTAAAACTGATTATATTGGATGTTTTTGTTTCTTTTTCAATTTTTTGAAATTTTTCCGACATAAAGTCTCTTGGCATGTTGCTTTTACTTTGAGTCTAGTGATTTCATTTGGTGTTTCATGCACTATTTTTGAATAATGTCATTTGAAGGGTGCACTTTTATTGGTTGGAGGTGCATGTCGTTCTCTCTCTCTCTCTCTCTCTCTCTCCATTTTTTATTGTGCTAAAATGTTCAACAACTAATTAGTTGGTGATCTAGGCAAAAAAAGCAAGGGAAAGCACTGCAAGGATCTTCCTGTAAAAAAGTAAACAATCTCATAAATCAGAATGCCAAGAAACGCATGGAGATTCTAGAGAATGAAAGCCGTTTAGTAAGTTGGACTCTGATTCTACGCATTGTGTTTTTTGGTTTTGGCTACCATTGCCTGGTTAATTGGAAAATGATTCTTATAAATACTTTGTATATATTTGCAGGGGGTTCAAGTCCATGCAAAATATGATGAAATGGTAGAGTTGACGAGGCAGGAAGAAACACGTCAGCAGAGGATTTCAAGAGCCAAAGAAGATCTTGCTGCTGCTGAATTGGAACTTGCAAACTTGCCCTTTTATGATCCTCCCAAAGATGAAATTGTATGTTAAATTTCCTTTATCTTCTGAGTTCTGATTGTAATTGACGATGCAAATAAACTCCCATTAATATTGTTTTGGTTTCCTACTTGTATCAAGAAGGGTTATCAATCTTAATGGAGAGTAGAGAGAATTATCAGACACTTTCATAGGAACCTGACAGTTTAACATGAAATCAGTGGCAAAATATTTCCGTCCTGTGTGTTTCTTTTACTCTCTATACGTCTGCATCATGTAGATATTAGTCTCTTCTACCTGCACACATTCAGTGAGGTTGTGTTTGTTTTGCGAGCTATGTTGCATGGATTCCATCCCCCCCCCTTCCCCAACCCCTCCCATGAATCCGACACTCTCCACACGTGAATCGGACATGGATTCACGTGGGACACATCCGGATTCTTGTCGTTGCCGTGTCTTGCTTGCACGAATCCTGTATTTTTCGGGTGAATCCGACTCATCATTGTCTCTTTTAAAATGCGAATATTTTATATTTTCCCTTTAAACGTGTTTCCTTCTTTTTTTTTTATATGAAAGCAAACCACAGCACCTCGACTCTAGAACATCTCTTAATAAAAACTCTAAGCCCTCAACCCTTCATCCTCAAATTTTTTGTAAATATATATACATATACATAGATATATATATAGGTTGCTGAAAATATATATTTAAAATTTTTATTTTTATTTTTTAAAATTTTATTTTATTTAAAAATTACCAAATCCACGAATCCTACTTTTTGGGGTTTGTGGAATCCAACGCCTCAAATCCGTGTCGGATCCCGACACGAAAATCCGAATCCATGTAACACAGGTTGTGAGTGTGAGGATGTCCACCCTGTATAGGTATGAGTGCATGTACACAAGTTGTGGAGGTGTACTTGAGAGGAAGGAGTCTTCAGGGATATGTTGATGGTTCAGTTACTTCTCTAATTACAAATGCTTCAAAGAAAAATGTGGAGAAGAAATAATAAATTAACAATATGGGGGTTGTTGAATTTAATTGTGCTTCCAATTGTAGACATTATAATCTGGTTAATGCCCACAGCAAAGGAAACATGGAATCATCTTAAGAGCTTATACGGTGGGGGGCAATGTGGCGAAATGTTTCTGCTAGAGCTGGAAACTAAGAACCACTCCACATCTCGTTCTGATTCTTTCAATTGTTGCCATCAACATGGGAGGAGATAGCGTACTATACCCCATCATGTTAAAAGTGTCCTCCTACCAAAAAAAAAAAAAAACTTGTCCTTATATTTCTTTGTTTCTGTAAGTCCAATAATGAATGCATGAAGCTGAATCTGTTACAATATGTGTTGGAAGCCTCAAGGCGCACTTTAGTTGTTTTACTTTGTTTTAGTGTATTTTTAATGATAGCTGGCCTTTTTTACTTAATGAATGAAAAGTTGATAACTCCCTTCTCTGGAACCGAAAGTTATCATGTTCTCCATTGCTTTCGCCAATCATTCCTTTATGGTATTAGAGCATCTATATTTGAATATGATATTGTAATATTTTTTTCTTCCAAAACTCTATTAATTTTTATCTTCCAATTCAAATCAGTGTTTCTCTTTCTGAATTTATCTATATTTTAATAGGGATTTGCTAGGGTCCATCGCAGAAGGCATTTCGCAGCTGGTCTGTTGCATGTAAGACCAGCCAGCTAGTGAATGTAGATGACAGCTTTTGTCTCCATTCACGAGGTGGCTGGTCTGACATGCGACAGACCAGCTGCGAAATGCCTTCTGCGATGGACGCTAGCAATTCCCATTTTAATATGCTTTCGTAATATTTTTCTTCATCACATACCATTTGGGTGACAATTCAAGTCGGTGTTTCTCTGTCTGAATTTATCTATATTTTAATATCATGCTTTCTTAATATTTTTCTTCATCACATATTTAATTTCTTCATTTGGGTGATCCCATCTTCTATGTTCTAATCGTTATTTTCTTCCTCTGCAACTTGATCTCATGTAAGGCTCACGTTTAACTTAATTCATGCCATGCTTGCAACATAATTACAAATTAGGTTTACTTCAGCATGGCATGCCTTAAGTGTTAGGTTTAGCCTTCTGGAAATCCTAACAGTTCAAACCCTTGTTGTCGTGCATGACACCAAACCTTATTTCTTTTTTTTTTGTTTGAATGATAGCCTTATTTTCTTTTTTCATACTACCAGAAAGGCTCAATCACTCCATTTGAGCATACAAACTACAACTTTCATCTCATTCTGCTCTTCATCCTCCCCTTCCAGTCCTTTTTTTTCCTTTCCATTTTTCCGTTTCCCCTTCATTTTCTCCCTTGCATCTATTTGTCACAGTAAAATTGTCCCATTATAGTTTCATTCTCTGAAAGGGTTAGATCCTATTTCAAATTGACAAGGCCTCTTGGGTTATTCGGATGGTACCTCTCTTGCATCTGAATACCTGTGAAGCCCAATGAATGGGCATGGATACAGATACATATATAGGAACACTCGTATGATTCAATATATTTGTAAAAATAAGGACACATATGGATAATATTATATTAATAAAATTAGTTGGTTTGATATAAAGATACATTACAGAATATAAAATGTCTAATGTTTACCATGTTATGGTTGTTTAATGGTCTTTGGTTTGTAGGTAAATGATATCGACAAACCGTTTGATGAAATGAGTAGTTACAGTAACGGGAATCTTGTGAAATCTTAGAATCTTCTTTTAATGAGGAGCTTATGTCTCACTTTTCATTCCCTGGTATTCTGATTGCTTGATAACATATCTTTTTTTTGTGAAATAGGAAAGACTAGCTTCTCAAATACTGGAACTAGAAGTCTCTGCAAATCAAAGGAAGCTGCAGAAGACGGAAAAAGAAAATCTTTTAGCTCAGAAGAAAGTAGCCTTGAGACATTGCGTTGATAGGTAAAGTTCTGTATTTGGTATAATTGCTTCTCAAACTGGCCTTTATCTGTTGTGTGTTGATCATATGTGTTCAGGTTAATTGCTACAGTTCTCTCAGTGTAGGTTAAAGGACATGGAGAATACAAATACCAAACTTCTACATTCATTACGAAATTCGGGAGTGGAAAAGATATTCGAGGCATATGACTGGTTACAAAGGCATCGTAACGAGTTAAGGAAAGAAGTGTATGGTCCTGTCCTTTTAGAGGTAATTTTTTTTTTTGTGATTCAGATTATCCTCTTTCATGTTTAAAAAGGGAATGTAGTTTTTTGCTCTTCCATAAGTTAATGTGTGGTTTTGTGCTCAGGTTAATATTCCAAATCAACTTCATGCCTCCTATTTGGAAAATCATGTACCTAACTATATCTGGAAGGTATTTCTTTCCATCCACTATACATATTTTTATTTTATACCATCCATTTGATTTTATCTTATCCAATTGTGGTCTTTATTTTGTTTGATTCAGAATTTATTGATTTATGTTTCTGTCCTGTATGTGCCTGGTTTTAACGAGGTTATAAAGCATATGGTGGGTTATGTAGTCGTGTGTTTTTATGTTTTTGTACGACTAAACATGTTATTAATAGAGTATTATTTATTTGGGATTTTCTAGGGTCCATCGCAAAAGGCATTTCGTAGCTGGTCTGTTGCATGTCAGACCAGCCACCTCGTGAATGGAGACAACAGCTTTTGTCTCCATTCATGAGGTGCGTGGTCTGACATGCGACAGACCAGCCGCGAAATGCCTTTTGCGATGGACGCTAGCAATTCCCTATTTATTATTGAACTCTTGAAAGTTTGTGTAAAATGTTTCTATTTTATTGAAGCCATTGATTTGGTTTTAGTAATTCACATCTCACAACCAGCTTCTCCTCCTCTTTATTTTTTATTTTTTTATATGGCATGAGAGCAGGTCAAACCATAGTTGGAAGAACCCCACCACCCCACCACCTCCCCCCCGGTTGATCATATCATTAAAGAGTGTTGTTCCATTGCTATCAAGAGAAAGGTAGATGTTTTCCTGTTGGCTGTACGACTGTTTTTAAAGGCATATGGATCCCTTTTCTTCACACTGATCCCTTTGAGAACCCATAAAAAAAAATCGTTTTAGGTTCTTCATAAAAGATGGTTTTAGTCAATCATAGCCATCTTTAATAAGCATGTTTTTAAGTTTCCACTGAAATGACCTAAATGTTTCCGTTTCCATCCCCACCGAAATGATACCGAAACTAAAATCGTGTGTTAATAGTATATTATATCAGTATATGTTATATAATTGTAGTTATATGATTTGCGTATGAAATGTATTGCATATATTATGTATTAATATTTATATGAATTACATGTGAAATGTGATATGTACTGAATTATCAGATATGTGCGACATCGCATGTCTCTAGGTGTTCAATATTATTAAACATTATGGATGACTGCCTTGCTTTTATGATGGTTTCTACGTGTGTATTTGAGTTTATTTTGGCATTTCTTGCCGTTTCAACTTTCTACTTCAAATCCTATCATTTGCACGCTATTCCATACGTTTATGTGATTTTGCTGGATTTCTACCGAAATTTTCACCTGAAACCAAAACATTTTCATTTCCGTGGCGCCCGAATCTCAAACTGAAATTTAAAACCTTGTTAATATGTGCTCTTTTGTTTCTAGAAGAACTAAAGGAATATGGAAGGTAGCAAATGGGCTTCATACTAATGGGAACATATTACTCGTTTTTGTCAACTTGATCAAGAGTTGGCCTAATGTAGGCAAGGGATTCGAGAATTGAAAATAACTTTCTTCATGGTCATATTGTTGGGGGGTTATGTCAATCTCACGCGAGACAAGTTTCATGGAAAAGCTTGCCTCCTATGAAGCTTTCTGAAGAATAGCCAAATCCCAGACCCAATAGCAAATGTTGTGAATGATCCACACAACAGAACTAACTGATCCATCCATTCTTATTTTGCCTTCTTATTTCCAGAACTCCCACACAAGAAGTATAGAAATGATTCTAATAAAAAAATCTATTGCAATTGTTATGTTTAGGAACAACAAACTATCCAATGACTTTGGATAGTCTGAAATTGGATAATAGGCACATCAAACCGTAGTTTTAAAACTCCCCCACATTATCGTGGACTCCCCCGTGTCCACTCCCTTTTACCTTGGCCGTGTTCCGCGTTTTGTCCTAGAGTCATTAAAAACTCCTTTGACTAAGGGCTGAATGTTTCTTGTATTGTGACAAATCTGTCCCAGATCTTTTTGCCTATAGCCCAAGTAACTCTGTAATTGATAGAGCCCTGGATTGGACTGAGAAAAGGGGTTCAGAATTGAAATTCTCATACTAATCAAGAACTGTCATGGTAGTTGCCTGCTTGTCAATTAACCCTGAGAGTTTTTATTTTAGGGGCTGTCACCCTGTTCTAATAATGGTGGAACTTGAAGCCGATCTAAGGGTTTGATCTAAACTTCATTTAAGGATCTATATATGTTAATCGTAGAAGCTTTAAAGCCAGAAAATGTTACGGATATTGTAAACCAAGTGCTACTTAAATTCCAGGACTTGTGATAACTTCCAGACAGTTGCAAGGTTATCTTGTTAAGGACGAATAGATCTGGATCTAATTTCTTTTAGGACTTAATAGAGCTCTGCCGGCTGAGATATGTATCACTTAATGATATCCAGAGTTAACAAGGAGCAGGACTGTTAGTGGCCTTTTGCTAGATTAAAATCCTTGAAGATATGATGATGGAGCACAAATTTCAACTGATTCTTTTAGGGGCTGTTTGGATATGTGGATTTTAGAGTCCGGGTTTTAGTTTGAAAGCTGTGTAAAATAGGGGCAGAAAACGACGGACGTCCTTCTCTCATCTTCCATCTTGGATTTTGAGTAAGAAATCTAGGTTTTAGAAACCTCTACACCATCCTGATATTTCTAAACCTGGAAACACGACGATCTCCTACTCTCTTGCTCAACGGAAGGGTGAGAAATCAGAAAACAACTGTCTCCTTCTTCTTCTTCTTCGTTTTTTTTTTGAATGGTAATGGTCCCCTTCTTCTCTCTTCTTCCATCCAGAATTTTGAAGAAATCCAAGATTCTAAAATCAGTGTATCCAAACGGCCCCTTAGGATCTGAGATATCTATAGATATCCTGGAATTCACATCTTAATCGCGCCCGAAAATTAGTCGCACAAGTGCTTTTATCTATTGGGTATTAGATTCCTGTTTTCTTTATCTGCTAGCATTTGCATCTTCAGAAATTGGATTTTTTTTTACTTTGTACTGATCCGGTGACCCCTACTTTTCGGCTCTGGATCTTGCGAGTGCTTCTTTGGAATCCTGCAAATGTTCCTGTGCCGTATCTTCTTTTAATTCCCGCCAAACCAAGCATCAGGCAACAAAATTCTGTCTGTTTCCTTTTCTTCGTAATTGCACCAGCCCATGAGGACAACCATCTATAGAACTATAGAAATAGGTTAATGAGATCTGATAGATCCCGACTCTCTTATATTCGATAGATCTATGGATAATGGATTCTCATATGGTCATTTCTGCACCATTCAGATGGAAGTTGTAGCAGGAACAGGAAACAATGAAAACCGTGAGAATAATCAGATTTGGATACTTAGAAAGTGTTAACTTACCAACTTCTCTAAAAGCTTAAGCTATTGGAGAAAGGCGTTATTTATCTTTTATACTTTAACACTCCCCTGCACGTGTGGCCCATTTGGCAAACGCGTGGCACATGTGGTCCCACTTTGGGCCGACCATCGCATGTGGATTTTTGCTATCTGGGAGGTTTGAACTCGAGACCTTTGGCTCTGATACCATGTTAACTTACCAACTTCTCCAAAAGCTTAAGCTATTGGAGAAAGGCGTTATTTATCTTTTATACTTTAACAAAAACCATTGTATAAGCTAGGCAACCATCCATAATGGTTTAACTTCAAACACCTAGTGACATGAATTGTTGTGCTTGTTTGAAACAGGAAGGTTTATTCTAACAAAAAATAGTTTTTTTAGTTATGGTTGGGTACATGAAAGAAAGTTAGGTGTTCTTTGTACACACTTTGTCTTTTAGTTTTCCAAGTAGCAAATATTTGTTTTTTTTTTAATTTCTGTTCGTGTACATGAAAGAATGCTAGGTGTTCTATGCCATTTTGCAATTCACTTGGATTGAAAATTGTATATGTTGATGAATACATGATTGTTGTATTTGCAGGCCTTCATAACTCAGGATTCTGCTGATCGGGATTTCTTAGTGAAATCCCTGAGATCATTTGACATTCCTGTACTAAACTATGTAGGAGATAGAAGCCCTAATAAAGTGCCATTTCAAGTTTCTGAAGAGGTATTGAATTTGATTTCCCAGTTATAATTATCATCTGCCGACCTCTGGATATTCTTCAGGTTTTATGTTGTTGAGCAGATGCGAGGACTCGGTATCTACTCCAGGCTTGATCAAGTGTTTGACGGCCCTAGTGCCGTCAAGGAGGTTTTGATTAGCCAAGCTTCCCTAGAACGATCTGTATGCTTAATCTATCATCTGTTCATTTACTTCATTCTAGATTTGTCTGACTCATGGTTTTAAATTTTGGCCGAAATACCGAAATTTTGGGTTTCGGTCACTGAAACCGAAATCACCCAAACCTGAAATTTTGGCCAGAGTGTACCAAATTTTGGCCGAAATTTAGGAAAAATGTGATTTTTAAGTTTGTTTACAAAATTTCGGCCTAAATTTCAGTACAAAAATGAAATTTGCTTTGATTTTTTCCTGAATTTCGCCCGAAATTTCGGTTTCGGCTATGCCCAAAACCAAAATCGAAATTTAAATCCATGGTCTGACTAACTGTTGATATTTTTAATATTAAGTGCAAACAGCACAGCCCTAATAGATATGGTCTGAGAAGATTTTTTTTCCCTTTTCCAGCATTAGCTTTTCTAACTCTTTATGCCTTTCCTCAGTACATTGGGTCCAGTAAAACTGATCAGAAGGCTGATGAGGTCCCACGATTAGGAATTTTAGACCTTTGGACTCCTGAAAGCCACTATCGGTGGTCCATTTCTAGATATGGTGGCCATGTTTCAGCCAGTGTGGAATCAGTGATGCCTTCACGTCTTTTTTTGTCTAGTATGCTTCGTGGAGCTTCCCTTTCCACTTTTATCAATAATCAATGCTTTTATCAATAATCAATGTGTATAGTCACCTTATGCCACTACTTCTGTAGGTTTAGATGTTGGGGAAGTTGAAAGGCTAAGGTCTAGGAAAAGGGAGCTCGAAGAGACCATTGCCAATTTGGAAGATTCTTTCAAAATGCTTCAGACTGAACAGAGACATTTTGAGGACGAAGCGGCTGAACTTCATAAGCAGCGGGTATGTTGAAATTATAGTGTTGAATTATTATTATTTTTGAATATTTAATAATGTTGAATTATTTTTATACTATTTCCTGATACTTTACTCAAACCTGTTCTACTTAAATTTGCAGGAAGAGATTATCAACAGTGTACAGCTTGAGAAAAGAAAACGTCGTGATATGGAAGGCCGTGTTTGTAAGTTTTGCAGCATTTCTTTTTTCTGACTTGTGGTGACAATGTACATGTCATAGAAGCTTAATTCATTTGCATTTTTTATTTGTAATTATTACTATTATTTATTTTATGTGATGTATAATTTATTTAATTTGTTCTAGACCAAAGGAAAAAGAAACTTGAGTCTATGGAGAAAGAGGATGATTTGGAAACAAATACAAGAAAGCTCACAGATCAAACTGCAAAATTGAATCAGCAACGGTTTCGACTTGCAATTGAAATTAAGGTGTCCGACACTGGCTTCCCTTTTTTATGTGATTGTAATTATTACGATTATTTATTATTTTGTATAAAATGTGCTCTTCTGCTTGAGAGAATGATTTCCTTGATTTTTTCTGATTTTCTTTTCTAGAACTTGCTCATTGAGGCTGTTTTGTTCAAATGGAGCTTCGCTGAAAAGCACATGGCATCCCTAGAGCTTGACACCAAGGTAGACATTGCCTGTTTTATTTCGATCACTTGGGGATGACAGGGTTACTTTTTGTCCTTAGTGCCTTTAGCTAAATATTTTTAATAATGACATTATATGTAATTTGTAGATGCTATTGGTAACGTACGACAAAGTTGCTTTTACAGTATTTTTGTGTTCAGTTTTTTAATGGTATATTTTTGTGTTCAGTTAGGAAGCTTGAATTTGCCGTTTTATAAAATTTGATCAGAATTGTCCAAACCAATTAGATTTTATCCTGAAACTGATTTCTATAATTTCATTGTGATGTTCATTTTGTAGCTTATAGAGTCAACATTTGTAAAGAATTATTTAGAAGTGAAATTACCACAACCTGACAACCATTTACGAGGAATTTTTTTTTGGAATTGGATCATGAGATACCTGCGCTTCAATGGTGGAAGAGAGATTGAGAAACAAATCAGACAAGGGGAACCCTGAGATTCACACATGGGAATGTTTGGAGGCTAAGATAGAGAGCAATTTCTCCACGCTAATTACATAATGGTGTTGAATGAACATTTCCAAGTGTTAAGAAAAGCGTGAAATATGAGTGTGGAAGAGTAGACATTGGAGTTCAACAACCTTTCCACAAGGGTTGTTTGTCTTCAAGAAAGTGATGAACAATTTGCTGGTACTTATTTATTGAGGCTCAAACCATTGATTTAGGGTGAGAGGTTGGTGGTTCAACGAGTTATGACAACACCCAATGTTGTTGAAAATGACTGGAGGTTCAAAATATATTCTGCCCATGTTTCACGTGTGGGGAAGAAAATATACAATGTCATCTTGGATGGTGGTTTCAATGAGAACATCGTGTCTAAACAAGCCATTGACAATCTGAAGTTGTCGACGGAAAAGCATCCACACCCTTACAAGCATGGTTTATTTCCACGGAAACCTAAACGGATTGAACGAAATGATTCCGTTTCCATCCCCACTGAAACACATATTGTAATTACAATCATAAGTGCATACATTAGTATGTATTACATAATTATATTTATATGATCGGCATGTGAAATGTGGCGTATGTGTTATATATTAATATTTATATGAACTACATGTGAAATGTGGTATGTACTGAATTATCAGACATGCGTGACAGCGCATGTCACTATCTATTCGATGTTATCTTTGTTGCACGGATTCTTTAGTCCCTATGCTGAATCCGTGTCGACACGTCTCCGCACCCGAATCGGACTTCGATTCGCGTGGGACACACCCGGATTCTTGTTGTAGCCGTGTCCCGAACGAATCCTCTTTTTTCAGGCGAGTCTGACTCATTTTTGTCTCTTTTAAATTGCGAATCCTATATATTTTTCCTGGAAGTGTGTTTTCTTCTGAACTTTTTATTATGGGAAAGCACAAGCCATACTCTTTTAATAAAAACCCTAGCGCTTCGACCCCCTTCCTCGTTCTTCTACTCTCATAATAAAAACTTTAACGCCTCAACCCTCCACTCAAAATTTTCATGAATATATATAAATACATATATCTATATAGATGTAAATTTATTATTTTTAAAATTTTATTTATTTAGAAATTACCGAATCCGAATCCTAATTTTTAGGGTTTGCCAAATCCGATACCTCGAATTCGTGTCGGATCCCAACACACGAATCCGAATCCATGCAACATAGGATGTTATTAAAGCATTATGGATGGCTGTTTTGCTTACGTAATGGTTTTGTCACTATGTATTCAATGTTATTAAATTATGTATCTGTGCTTATTATAGTATTTCTTGTAGTTTCATCTTAAAATTATATCATTTGCACATGTTGACATACTTTTCTTTGATGTTACAGGATTTCCATTAAAATTTCCCACCAAAACTGAAATGTTTCCATTTCCATGGCGACCGAAACCGAAATTAATAACCTTGGATGGCTAGTTTCCAAGGAGATAATGAAGTCATTGTTACTACTTGTTACTTGGTTAAATTTTCTATGGTGATGGTTTTATGGATTAGGCTTGGTGTATTGTTGCACCAATGGACGCTTGCCAGATATTGTAGACAAGCCTTGGTTGCTTGATCATGACGTGGTACACCTCATGACTTCATAAATACACATTTTGAAAGCAAGGTTTTAAATTTCGGTTTCGGTTGGTGCGGAAACGGAAACATTTTTTGTTTCGGTGTAAATCTTGTAAAATCACAGAAACGTATGGAAACTTATGCAAATGATGAAATTTTAAGATGGAACTCTGGGAAATGCTAGAATATTCACAATTACATACTTATAATTGCATAAGCAAGAAAACCATAATCAAATCGAACACCTAGTGACATGCGTTGTTGCACATCCCTAGAACAGTAAAGTCAATAAAGAAGTACAATGTAATGAAGTATAAGAAAGTACAATGACCAGTCTTCCCTCCAAGGACTCCAACTCTATTTCAATATGTTGTAAATAGCTTTATATGATGTAAATCATACCACCTTTGTATTTTTTTTGTCGTTCCAACTATTTCGGTCGAATTTCGGATATTTCGGTCAAAATAATGACATGGAAGGAATTCATTGAGATTTGTTTTGGTGGGGATGGAAACACATTTCGGTCGTTTCGGGGATATTTAAAATCATGTCTGAAAGGATGGAACAAATTGACATTACATCCCATGGAATGAGATTGTTCTACTACACATAATAACAGTAAGTTTCATGTATACCTTCCGGAAATCTAAGATAAAGAGATTAGGGAAACTAGGGTGGTTTATATGCTAGTTGGGGGTGGTTTATATGAGCTGAAGTTGAGGGAAATAACTATCCCTTTGAAATTCATCCCATGCTGGAAGTTTTTAGAGAGTTGGTGAATAAAGACATACCAAAAGGACTTTGCATGCCATTGATTTTCTACAAGGAGTTGCCTTTCTGTATCAAGTGTTAAGGTATAAAAGATTAAATAACGCCTTCTCCAACAGCTTAAGCTTTTGGAGTAATTGGTAGTTTCACATGGTATCAGAGCAAAGGTCCTGAGTTCAAACCTCTCGGATCGCAAAAATCCACATTCAATGGCCAAACCCAAAAGAGGACATATGCCACGTGTAGGCCAACCCTAGAAAGAGGGGCCACATGTGAGGGGGAGTGTTAAAGTATAAAAGATTAAATAACGCCTTCTCCAACAGCTTAAGCTTTTAGAAGAACTGGTAGTTTCACATCAAGTAACGTACCGAATGTGGCCTAATCATATGGATGATAGTCATCCATATGAGGCAAGAACCGTTTGGCCAAAAGGAACCGTTGAATTCAAAATTCAAATTTCCACCTAACCACTCGGTAGCTGAGACTTCACTATCTGGATCCCTTAGGCGAAGGATAGAGACTACGAAGCAGGCAGCATTAAATGCCTTATCTCTTGTAGATCCTGGTCAGGAGCACCCAAATCGAGGTGGTCTTAATCGGCTTCTGGTAGAACACCAGTCCTTTAAAACTGCCGCCTCCAATCATAAGGGAATTAAGGATCTAAGGCTAGGAATAGCCTAAAAAAGGCGAAGTTTGGCTTCAAAATGTTTTTGCGTAGTCGAGACTCCAGAACTTCTGTGAAGAGTCGCCTCATCTTGAAAGGTGAAAATGAATGAAATTGCATAGTTTCCGTGAAAATAAAGTTTCCTCTTTAACCCGCCTCGATAAGACCAAAATCCCGTACCCTCCCAGGGAAGGTAGAAAAGTTGGGTACGTTTCACAAAAATCGGTGGGAGAGAAGTGCCTCGAATAGAAAAACCAAAAAAGGAAACATTTTGTTTCAAATATAATAAAAATGCTAGACGATTATGAGAAGTCAGGTATCTCGTGGCACTCAAATGAGTTGGAAGGAAGGGTAAGTATAATAGAGGAAGGGTGCATCATAAAAGAAGTCGGGGGCAAAAGCATGGAAGACCTCACATGTATCCCCGTCGAGAAGTGAAATTTCAAAAGAATTCAAGAAACTCCAACTCTCAAAACTTGAGCAGGTTGCCGTTGCTTTCAAAGACAGGTCTTTAGAACTGCCGGCCCCGGCAAATGAAGGCAGTGTCTTCCTGCCCAATCAACAACATGAAAAGCATTGGCAGGAAAGTAAGGAATGGCTGGAGGCTAATTAGGCAGGAGAAGGGGGAAAGGAGAAGGAAATAATACCCCCGGATGAAGGATCCAAATAGGCGAGAGACTCAATGGAAGTGGAACTCAGAGGGAAAATTAAATCTTACATTGAGAGGGGGGAGCAACCATCAGTAGGAGGGACGGAAACTCTTGGGGATAAGACTTCAGAAGAGGAAACAAGAGTTTCATCTGATTCAGAGGAAAGAGTATCCTTTGAGGAGTTCGAAAAAATGACTAATTTGGGAGATCATTTGGGAATAGGATATTGAGAAAATATTGAAGAAACAAGGAAAATGTTCCTAGATATAATAAAAATGGGACTCCAGGCTAAGAAAAGGAAAAACCCTGGGAAGAGGTAGAAGGGAACTTAATGCTCTCAAAAGTAAGAGATCCTCTCCTTTTTGACGGAGTTAGACCGTCGATAATGGTTTGGGACTCTGATGTTGGATAAATAGTAGAGCAAATTGGCCTTCCTGCTTGAAGATCTTTGGCAGCGTTTAGATGAAGATAACCTTTTTTTTTTTTTTTGAAATAGCAGAAGATAACCTATGGCGGTGAGAAATGTAGATATCGCGTTCATTCACTATGAAGGACCTGGCTTCCATGGGGAGCTTTTGTGTTGTATAATTTTGTTCATTGTTTTGGAAAATTGTAAAGGAAAATGTAAAGAAGCTAGTTTAATTCTAGGAGGAATGGGTTTTCTTTTTGACCTAGGAGAATGCTTCTGGGCAATTCATACTATGTACATCCAGTGGGACTACTAGTCCCCATTGTATTTTTGCTGGTATGAATATATTTGTCAATTTAAAAAATAAATAAATATGGATGATATTCATCGACATGTGGAAGATTTGATTGCCAAGGGACTGGTGTGTGATAGTATATGAGCTGTGAGTACATGTGGTGTACCGGCCTTGCTTATTCCAAAGAAAGATGGGTCATGGAGGATGTGTGTGGATAGGCGCACAACTAACAATATAACCATCAAATATAGGTTATTGATTCCAAGATTGGTTGTTATGTTAAAACATGTTGGTTGGTTCTAAGGTGTTCTCCATGATTGGCCTGGGAAGTAGCTACCATGAACTTAGGCTTGATAGTGGTAATGAATGGAAGACAACTTTTAAGATACTGGATAACGTGGAGCACATTCATGCAAGTTATTATAGAAGTACATCCTACTTTGGTTTATTTGTCATAGTTTGTTTTGGTGACATTCTGATTTATATCTTTCCAAAAAGACATTATGATTTATAACCAAGACAAAAATGAAAAATTTTCATTTGTGTCAAGGCATGGTGGTTCTTCACAATGAGTTCTATGTCAATTAGAAAAAGGACTTTTTGTGGTATATTGTTGCCGTTGAGTGGCTGAACCCTGATCTAGAAACTGTGGAGGTTTTCATTGAATGGCCGATTCCCTGAACTATGGGGATGTTCGTAGTTTCCGTAGCCTAGGTTCTTTCTATTGGAGATTCATCTGTAATTTCAACGCTATATGCTCACCAGTGACGAGAGTTCGAATCCCCCATAGTAAACCCGATGCGTGTGGTTTACGAGTGATTGCACGCATTCGGAAGGAACTTCTTGTGTGGTCTAAGGCTGCGGATAAGACATTTGACTTTGTGAAACGCAAGATGACTAAAGCACCTGTGTTGTTGTTATTGGAGTTTGAGAGGCTTTTCATGGTGGAGTGTGATGCATCCCATGTTGGATTATGGGCTGTTGTAAGCCAAGCAGACTTGCAGACTTTAGCAAGATATTGGTGAATGCTAAGAGGCACCATTGCACTTATGACTGAGTTTTATGCCTTGGTCCTTGCATTACAACATTAGGGACATTATTTTCTGAGGCATTAATGCAGTTATGACTTTGAGTTTTATGCCTTAGTGGGTGCATTACAAAATTGAAGACATTATTTGGTGCATCGGGAATTTATTGTTTACTCTGACCACAAAAAACTTAAGTACTTGAGCTCACAAAAACACTCAGTCCTATTTAAAATTCTAAATGGAGCTCTTATCTTCAAGAGCTCACATTCTCATTGAAGCACTAGTCGGTGGAATCAAATAAGGTGACTGATGCAGTTAGTTGGTGCTGTATTCATGATATTTGTTTAAAGGCGATCAATTGTGTATACCAGGGGAATCCTTGCATGATCAGATCATTAGAGCACAGCATAAAGGTGGACTTGGCAGCCATTTTTAGAATCCTTGGCTGTGGTGGTTGATTGCTATTTTTTTTTTTTTTTTTTTCTGAAATGGCTGATCCTTATTATTGGCCAAAGATGCACCAGGACGTTGAAAGGATTGTGAAGAGGAGTTGAATGATCCCAGTTTACAAAGGGACAGTCGCAAAATACAAGTTTGCGCACTCCTTTGCCAACACCGACGTCACCATGGGTCCATCTTAGCATGGATTTCATTTTGGGATTTCCAAAATTGGGGGAAAGCATGATTCAATATTTGTTGTAGTTGCTTGTATCTCAAAGATGACCTAGTTTTTCCATGTTCAAAGATGTCTGATGCGTCACATGTAGCTGAGTTATTCTTCAATGAGATATAGTTTGTCTTCATGGAGTTCCTTCCATTGTAGATGAGATGTTAAATTTGTGTAATATTTTTGGCATGCTCTATGAAAGAAATCAGGTACTCAATTGAAGTATTCCAGCACATTTAATCAATAAATAGTTGGCAAGAGAAAGTCGTCAATTAAAACCTTGATAGTTTATTGCATTTCGTGGTTGGGTACTATTCATGGTTAGGTACTGTGTGAGAACCTATCATCCGCAATTGCACTATCTAGAAGGCCCCATTCAAAGCAGCTTATTTGCACGAACTGCAACATGTCTTGATGGAAAATTTCAGGTTTCAGTTTTGGTACGTGTTTCGGTCGTGAAACTTTTGGGGGAAATCCTGTAAAATCATCATTAAAAAAAAAAAAAAAAATCCTGTAAAATCATAAAAAAATGTAGACACATTTGCAAATGATGGACATTTAAGATGAAACTTCACCAAGTGCTAGAATAAGACTAAATACGTACTAAGAAATCACATAAGCAAAAATTTCACCCATAATGGTTTAACAAAGTCGAGCAACTTCTGACGTGCACTATCTCGCATGTCTAGAATTCATTACATGCCACACTGTGTTGCAATGCTTGTGGTAGAATTACCTTATGATCTTCAGATCAGTCTTATAGTCAATGTATGTCTTGGATTTGATGAAATAGATGATCAGGATACAACTAGTGATTAGGTGAAGCAATTGCATAAGAAGCCAATGGAGGCAATGGATGAAGCTCTGGACACGAAAGAAGCTCGTTTCCGTTGAGGCAATATGTATTGACGATTCCTTATAATGTGCCTTATCATGCGGCTCGGATGACCACTTAGTGAGTGCTGGTGGATTTCGGAAGAGGAGTTAAATGAGATGGATTTGTTCATGCACTAGCTGCATTTGCAGGTTTTCTCGTAGGAGTCGAGATCTTTCCAGCACGGAGGGACTGATGTAGGAGAACATTTGGCATTTTAGGAGAAATAGTTCTTTCTTTTCAGGAGTGTCATTCTTTTCATGGGGTTTGGATTTTTGTTTTGTTTGTGGGGTTTTGTTTCAATTTGTGGGTTCTTGTTTTAGTCACGAGTTTTTGTATTTGTTATGGGTTTAATTTTCCACCGAAACTAACACGAAAGAACCAAAATTTTTCCGTTTCCATTCACACCAAAACGCATCGTGAAAACTAAGTGCATGCTAAACCAAAATTGTAAGTGTATTAGTGGTATACTATCCCACTATGTATTACATAATTATATTTATATAAATTGCATGTGAAATGTGGTGTATGTATTATATATAAATATTTATAAGAATTACATGTGAAATCTGGTATGTGCTGAATTAGAAGACATACACGACAATGCATGTCACTAGGTGTTCGATGTTGTTAAACCATTATAGGTAAGTTTTTTTTCTTATGTGATGCTTTTTTAGTGTGTGTTTGTGCTTATTCTAGCACTTCCTAAAGTTTCGTCATTTGCATATGTTTCTATACGTTTCCATTATTTTACAGAATTTTCCCCAAAATTTTCATTCGAAACTGATATGTTTTCATTTCCATCACGGCCAAAACATATACCGAAACTGAAACCTAAAACCTTGCTTTTGCTGCCTCTGTAATTATCGCATTTACTTGCTGTTGTTATTCTGTTTATATTGACAGATCAGGTCAGTTATTTAAAAATGGAAAAACTTTTTTTGTCACAACCGTTTCTCTTAGATGTCTACCTTTTCACTGATAGTAAAGCGCTCTGTCTGATCAAATTGTGGACATCATTAAGAATCTAGCACGTCCTTTCTTTTCTTCTTGGATCCTAAGAACAATCGTAAGCATGTTCCTGTTTTTTTTATCATCAATAGTTTCTTCGGTTCATTACTATAGTTTTCTTTGGTATAACAGATAATACTGTAGGTTTCTGTCATTATTTAGTTATGTTGTCATTTTGTTTCAACTGTCTCAGATTAGGGAATTGGAAACCAATCTCAAGCAACATGAAAAAACTGCTTTGCAGGCATCTCTACAGTTCGAATACTGTAAGTTAATAGTAATCATATGAAAATCTGTTTCTATTTATGGGATGTGGTTAGATACTTATATCATACACCCTTTAAAGTTTTGTGCCATGCTTACTGTTCCATAAAGCTTCAAAGGCTTGTTATAATCAAACTCCTAATAGAATGATTTGTTGGTATTTAGAAATCTTTTCAGCAGAGTAAACATTCAAACTAAGGTTATCAACTAAACAAAACAAATTCTATTGAATAGGAATTACGTTGAAATCAAACTAGAATAGTAATGGAATGTGATAAAATGGAGAAGTGGCTGCTGAAACTTGGAAATTATCCATTTACATTTATCTCCTATATGTGGGCTTTTGTTATTATTTCATTTTACACTTATTAAGAATCTTGCTTTTGTTTCCTTTTAAATTTACGTTTCCCAATTCGCTCTCATGATGTAAACATCCCTCTCATTTTGTCTCCTCTCCAAACTATTTTCACTCGCTATAAAATTTTTTTTGGCCGGCATGTCGAAATTTTGACCAAGTGCGTAGTGAGGCTTGGATTTTGATGCAGGTGCATCTATTCCGTTCAAAGGCCTAGAACCCCAGAGCCATATTCGGACCGTCGGATGCCACAGATCTATGATCTAGCCCGAGATTATACCGGTTCATGTTTCTCCTAGGCCAATCAATGCTAAAAATTATGAAGAAATCGAACGACGTTGAAATCAATGGTCCATGTTCCGCAAGGATCCCAAAATTTTAATTGTTTTTATTTTAGAATTTCCTATTGGCTGAAAAGCTTGTTTAGTGTTCTTAGGAGTTGTTGAAGTGTAAATGATTAAATAACACCAACTCCAATGGCTTAAGCTTTTGGAGTAATTGGTTGCTTCAAATGTTATCAGAGCTAGAGGGGTTCAAAACTCACGACTCCTTGGTATTAAAAGTCCACGTGTAAGGCCAACCCAAAAAAAGAGAGGGGGTCACACGGGGGGGGGGGGGGGGGGGGGTTGAAGTGTAAATGATTAAACAACACCTACTCCAACAGCTTAAGCTTTTGGAAGTAATTAGTTGTTTCACAAGAGTTAATTGGACGGATTAGGTATTGAGTTGGTCATCCAAATTACAGAAATTTAAGGTTCTTTGAGATAAAGTTAGGAGTCTTTTAGGATTAGAATCCTTTGTTTTCCTTATTTTAGTCTATTTTCATTCCTTATTATAGTGGAATTAGGAGACCTTGTTTAGCTAGGATTGGACCAAAGAAAATTTATAAAAGCACAAGCATGTAAACGATTTACAGAAGGCTGAGTTTTATGAATAGAATTTTGATTTTTTTTTTAGGAATTGAATTCCTTTATCTTCATATTCTTATTGGATCAAGGTTGCAAACCAAGCCCTGATTTGTGTTTCAATACTTTCTTGGTCGTCAACTTTTAGCTGCTTGGTTTCCAACTTCAAATTGCCATTGAAGCAGCCACTTTTCTGCTTCAAACATCACCCCCGCCACAATTGAAGCAGCCTCCCTGCTTCATCCGTCATGTTCTGCCACAAGATTCAGCAACAAGTTCCACAATGCCGCAGGTTTACATGCTCAGAAACAACCTCTTCTTCTCTGTTTTGCTTCAGTCCTTGCTGTGAAAACACCTTAGGTATGTCTTTAATATTCACCTGCAGTCCTATATTTTAGGTGCTTAATCTCCCTACTAAACCTACCCCGGACCAACCAATTGACCATGTCATCTCAGCCCTCTAATAAACCTGAGAATAACACCTTACTGTTGCACCCCAACAACCACCCATTACAGTCCTTTATTAACTAGACACAAGACCAGCCTCACGGTCCTTGAAAATAGGCGCAAAAGCCATCCTAAAGTTGATTGAAGCCACCTCCTTTTCCCCTCTATTGTAGTCATAAAACCAGCCCCTTAGTGGTGGTAACACCTTCACTCCCATAGCTTCACCAACCCAACCGAGAGTCAACGCAGAATTCCCATTGCACCCCTCTCCCAAAACCACCCAACAGCCATCAAACACCTTTAACATTCAGCAGCAAAAAATCGCCAACTCCAACCTTAATCTATCATTTTTATTTCAGCCGAATCTTCCCCTATACCCAACTTTCCAACCGCCACCTTATTTCCCTTTCATCTTCACCAAAACCAACAGCTCCCTAAGACTTGAACGACTTCACAACCCACATACCCGACTCTTGAATCTCCTCTTAGAACTCCCTTTCTTGAAGACCAACTACCATCCCATCTTCCCTTCATCTCCTTGAACCATTTCAACACCTTAAACCATGACTAATGTATTCTTAATCTCTTTCTTTACCTATCAACCTCCATTATTCTTGAGTTTCTTTAACATCTAACAATCCTCCACATTCTTTAACAACCCAAGAACTTCTTTTTAACCCACCTTTCTTGAATTCCAAGAACTCAATTCCTTTTCTTGAAACTAAGAACTATCTACCAAGATTCACCATTCCAACTCTAACCAACCTCCATTAATTCCTCATAGGATTGTCTACACAACCACCTACTCTTCAAAAAAGAATTCCATTAGTTTTACGATCACTTTACCTTTTTTACCCTTTTTAATCCTTTCAACTACCCTTTTCCTAGTTTCCCTTCCCTTTTCCCTTGATTCACCTAATCTAAAACCACAACCTTACCTTTAAGCTTCCGTTACACCGTCCGTTCGTGTGGCATCAAAGTTTCTTTGATTTGCCATTGCGTCAGGTTTCCACATTTTTACTTGGCGTGTGCTTATTTTATGTTTTTTGTTTGTTTCTTCAATGAATTTAGATTTTTTTTTTTAAATTCAAAATTTATTATTTTATTTATTTTTGTTAGAAAATCTTTTAAACTTTCATCATTATGATGTACTCCTTCATTATATTGTACTTTCTTTATGGAATTAGTGAATAGAGTGACCTTTTCCCTACTTTTGTGTTTATTTTAAGAATGTGTATATGTGGTCGTGTACATTTTTAGTTTAGATTGGATCTTACTGTTCCAGACATGTGTGACAATGCGTGTATTAGATTTTTAATCCTGTTAAATCATTATGGATAGTTGTCTTCCTTATAAGTGTGTGTCTGTGCTTATTCTAGCATTTCTTGAGGCATTATCTTAAGGTTTCATCTTTTCCATGACTTTTCTTTAACTTCCGTGATTTTATTTGATTTCCACCAATTTCTATGACTGAAACCGACATGTTTTCATTTCTGTGGTGTTTGACATGCATGCCGAAACCAACGTTTAAAACCTTCTTTGTAATGTCTTTGCTTTCGCTTGGCCACGACATTATGTGACAGTGTGTGGGCCATGAAAAATGATTGTGGGGACCATTAGAGTCAAAATGCTCGAAACACATAGGGAGGTGTACTCGCCTCCATCATCACCTCAAAATGTAGGATGCGCCCTCCATAGTTCCCAATAACTAGTATATGAAGTGAAGAATTAGTAGATAAGGTATCAGATTTGTAGCGTTGAAAATAAATCCAATGTGAAATATGTATAATCATCAACAAAAATGACATAATAGTGTGAATTAGATCTAAAAGAAACTAGGGCCAAACATCAAAATGAAAAATCTCAAAGGGAAAAGATGTTATAATATTATTACTAAAATTAAACGGGAGTTCACTTTGTTTACCAATTTGACAATTGAGATACAATTCAAGGTTTTAAATTTCGGTTTCGTTCTCTATCGAAGCAGAAATGTTTCGACTTCAGTTACAAAATTCTATGGAAATCCTGTTAAATGACGTAAACATATGGAAACATTTGCAACTGATATAATTTAAAGGTAAAACTTTAGGAAATGCTAGAATAAGCACACATACGTACTTAGAAATCATCACATAAGTAAGACAATAATCTTCAGTAGTTTAAAACATTGAACCCCAAGTGACATGCACTGTCGCACATGTCTGATAATTTAGTACATACCAAATTTCACAACTAATTCATATACATATTTATGCGTAATACATGCACCACATTTCACATGCAATTCATATTAATATAATTATGTAAGACATACCAATATAATATACCACTATTACACTTACGACTTTTTGTTTATGCATTTCAGTCATATCTGTTTCGGTGAGGATGGAAACGGAAATATTTCGGTTGTTTCGATTTCGGTGGAAATTTCAAACTGTGCACAGTTGCCACTTGGCAGACGCACTACATGAGAAAATAAGAGACCTACACATTAGTTGATTAGAAAGCATTAAATGCAAGCATTGGTATGAGCCAAAGTTGGGAAGAGTAGAAAGTGGTGAAATAGATATATTTTTTGTCTCAAGTAAAGAGCAAGTAGCTGACATCTTTACTAAAGTCCTCATGTGTGACTATCATATCCATATTTTTAATCCATTTATCTGACAAGTTGTACAAGTTTGGAGACATAATTCTGCTCTTTATTGAGTGCTGGAAATCGCCTTCAGGTTTGTTGACTTATTATGGTGCATGCATATGATATCTGTTGGTATGGTGTGCCTATAATTAGTTGCAGTATTGTATTTTAGTATGTGAGTGATTAGGGATTGTAAAGTATCATTTAATATAATTCAATCAACACGACCAGCCGGTTTCTCTTCACTATCCTTCTCTTTTGCTTTTACTCCGTCTCATCAGCTTATGATAGTTTTTACAACAAGAATGCCCATGTTTTTGTGGAGATTATTATTAGCTGAAATTGAAATTTCTTCCTAAAATTCGATGCCCTCAAACGCTCCAAGTTCATTTACACTGTTGTTTCTATTCATCTCATGTTCTTTACTATGTAGTTAGTTTACTTTATTCTTTCTTAACATTGACTTCTGCCCACAGGGCAGAAATTTGAGTATAATCATGATTTTCTTCTGTACAGTTTGGATTACTTTATTATTTGCTTCTTTTTACAGGTAAGAAAGAGACAGAGCATCACAGAGAGCAGCTCTCAGCTGCCAAGAGTCATGCCGAGTCAATTGCTGTAATCACACCAGAACTTGAGCAGGCATTTCTTGAGGTGACATCATTTTCGGACCGAAAATGTCTTTATATATATATATATATATATGAGAGAACATTTCCTACACACTTGTGTAGGTAAGTTACCTACACACTACCTTAAAATACAGTGGGGCCCACATTGTTTGGGTGATCCAAACCATTCATTTGAATGGTCCTCACATAGATAGGGTGTCCACAAAAAATCAGATCCATAGGATCATCCTAACCATTCAAACTATGGAGGCAAAAAATGGACTAATTTGTGAAGGTTTATACACGTCCATTTTACCTCCACAAATCGTAGGGTTGGGATGATCCTATGGATCTGATTTTTTGTGGACACCCTATCTATGTGAGGAACATTCAAATGAATTGTTTGGATCACCCAAACAATGTGGGCCCCCACTGTATTTTAAGGTAGTGTGTAGGTAACTTACCTACACAAGTGTGTAGGAAATGTTCTCTCTCTCTCTCTCTCTATATATATATATATATATATATATATATATATATATAGGAAGCCTCATTATCTAGTGGGATTATTATTTTCTTACTATGTTATGATGAACCACCATAAAACTAACAATTGATGATAAGAAATCGATCTGCTGGCTAAGACATGGATTTTTTTCTTGCAGAAATGTATAATAACCTTAAATTTAAGCTAATTGAGAAAAAACCTAAAATTTAAGAAACAATATTGTGAAATTACTGCTGGGTTTTCATGATATTTTCATTGTAAAAGATACAAAATTGGATTATCACGATATTTTTCTAAAATGTCAGAATATTTTCGGGTTTTGTTGTTTTGTAATAGTGTCGTGCTAAATTAATGATATGTTGAAAAAGGTGGAGATATTTGTGACTGAATCTCAGGCAAAACAACAAAGGTGAAGTGAAATAGAAATCCTTTGCCGCTCTAGGTTCCAAAAAACACTAATGTATAAAAAGGTTTATTCATTCCCAACAAGGAAAAATGCAGACTAGATCTTCTCCCACATTTATCAGTTGGCACTCTAATAAGATTGTCTCCCATTCAGCCACGGACAATAGAAACCAGGTGTATACGAAGTTGTTTTGATACTGTGCGAAGAAATTCTAATGGGTGAGACCGTGGATGCATTATCAACAATTCCAATAAATCTAGTTGAACCAATGTTTTGTTAGAAACATGAATTGACTATGATGTTACTGGGCATTATTAATAGAAATGAATATATAATTTGGAGTCACATGGTTTAAAATGTAAATATTCTATTGCAACAGACTGGCACAATTTTTAATAGCCTGCCACATTGCTGATGGTTAATCAATCTTGCTGGGTAGCAGGAACAGATGCTGTCTTTATTCGGCTTAGATACAGGCAGACCCTGCGGTCAAAGTAGTCCATGTCCAGAGTCCAGGCATCCTTGATACTCTTTGGCTTGCATGTAATATTTGAGCAGTAACAATACAAGATATGACTAAGTCCTTTGTACTCTTGATGAATGCAAAGTTTTCATAGGGACGGGATGGGTTGAGAAATTGTACAATTTAGGCCCTGTTCGTTAACATGTGGTAATTGTAAAGTTGTGTTAGTAGTATTTAGTAAAAATAAAACAGAAAAAAGCTATGATTTAGCCAACACTTTGAATTTATTGGTGACACAGTGTCATGTCGTGTCTATTAGGGGTGGACATGGTTCCGGTTCAACCCGAAGAACCGAACCGAACCGGCCTATTCGGTTCCGTTCCGTTCCATATTTATATGGTTCGGTTCCGGTTCAAACTATTGGGAACCGATTGTACATGGTTCGGTTCTGGGTTTGGGTTCTTGAAACCAACCCCCAACTGATAAATCTCTCCCCCCCCCCCCCCCCCTTTTAACGTTTTGCTTTGCCTTTTAAATTTTAATAAACCTCCCTTTAACATTTTGCTTTGCCTTTTCATCTTAGTGTACATTGTTGCATGACTGTGTGTGCGTGTCTTAAGTTTCACTGAATATACATTGGACAAATTACAGTGATCTGAACTAATGATGGTATAATCTGTCTTAAGAAAGTGTGAAAGAATATACATTGGATTGCATGTCTCAGAAACTGGATTATGGATATACATTGCACCAGGGTAAACCTAGAACCGAACCGAACAGAACCGATCAAGTTCGGTTCTGGTTTGGTTCGGTTCCAGAGATAAATGGTTCGGTTCTGGGTATATCCCAAAACCGAACTGAGCCATGTCCACCCCTAGTGTCTGTCACGACACACGTGTGTCTGTCAATATATAATACTTACCCTCTCAATTACTTTAATAACGTGAATTCCCTGTTGAACTGCAGATGCCTGCTACTATTGAGGAATTGGAAGCCGCAATTCAAGATAATATTTCCCATGCAAATTCTATTCTTTTTCTCAATCACAACATTCTAGAAGAATATGAAAGTCGTCAGCATAAGGTAATTACAGCTTTTCTTCTTTTTTTTATTCAGTTCTGTGATGTTGGTTTATTTCTTGCCGTCATTGTCTTTCAGATAGACAATATTGCTGCAAAACTAGAAGTAGATAACAAGGAACTACAGGGGTGCTTATCTGAAATTGACACTCTCAAGGTGAGGAAATCATAATAATTCCTTTTTTTTTTTTAGAGATCAGTATGACTTTCGTATTATTTTGTAGAAAATGGGGTTGATTTATTTATTTGTTTATTTTTTTGACATCGAGGGTGTGAGGATTCAAAGATAGAAAATGGTTTTGATTTAGAGCTTTGTGTATTACTTTCATAAACTGGTTGTATTACTTTTTAGAGTGGTATTTTATTTTGAGGATTGTGTAGGAAAACTGGCTCCCAACTCTGAGAAACATTGTCTCCCAAATAAATGAGACCTTTAGCCGTAACTTCCAAGAGATGGCTGTTGCAGGAGAAGTTTCACTGGGTATTGTTAATAGTCATCCTTCTATGAACAAATTTACTTCAACAAAATTAGTTTGTAGCTTTATTTTCAATGTCTTGATGTTATATCCCAGATGAGCATGACATGGACTTCGATAAATTTGGCATACTTATCAAGGTTAAATTCAGGTGCGCTGACAATTTTCTGAGATCGTTCTATACTACATTTGGGAAGTGTAATAGCCTGAGCATTTGTTACTAATCTGCATGAATATAAAGGAAATTGTTGGATTTCTCTCTCTTACAACCTAAGCAGTTATTACTAACCTGCAAGTATATAAATGAAAATGTTGGATCTCTCTCTCTCTCTCTCTCTCTCTCTATATATATATATATATATATATATATATATATATATATTTGTTATTGAAAATATGTATTGACAGTTGACACCCTTAAAATTTGGCATGACACCTGTGTTTGTTCTGTATATAAAGTAAAACTTCCCAATCTGTTATTTCCGTTTATGACTTGGATGCATGATTTTAAATTTCGACCGAAATCCAAAATTTTGGTCTGAAATTTCGGGTTTCGGTGGAGACCGAAACCAAAATGGTACATACCAGAAACGTGGCTTTATTTCGTACGAAATTTCGGTCAAAATTTTGTTATTTCCGAAATTTCGTGCGAAATTTTAGGGATTTCAACCAAATTTTTGAAATTTTGAATCATTTATAATTATCCCGAAATTTCGACCGAAATTACCTAAATTTCAGGGATTTCGACAGAAATTTCAGGGATTTCGATAACGAATAAAATATTCTTTTTATTAGTCCGTTGGATTTCGAGCGAAATTTCAGTTTCCCAGGGGTACGAAACGTATATCGAAATCGAAATTTAAAACCATGCTTAGATGAAGTTTGTAGTTATTGCCTTATTGATGGCGATAATTCTTGAGGATGCTTACCTACTGGAGACAAATTTCCAGCTATTGTAAATGTTCTAGTTTGAAAGTACTCCTATGCAATTCCATATGTATAGCTTGGCGTTCAATTATACTGTGATGAAGTTTTTAGTTATTGCCTTTCAAACTTAGTTTCAGATGCTCACTTATTTCATAACATTACTGGGTGACTTTTTTTCTATCAGGCCAGCAGGACAACTTCAAGTTCTGAGTGCTCATCATCAATCTGGGGGGGTATAAACTCTTGTTCTAGTTCTGCTCATGTACTATGCCAAACCCATCCTGTTGTGAACTCAGACTTTTCACTTTTCTAGGAACGCTCCGTATCCACGATTCTCTATCTGGTTTCTCTGCAAGACCTTACAAATTGCCCGTTCCGTGTGGTTGATGAAATTAATCAAGGTCAGTTACCATAACGAGTATCATGCGAGGCCCCTTTCTAAGAATTGCATAATGAAGAAATTTGCTTCTGTCCTTTACGTAGGAATGGACCCTATAAATGAGAGGAAGATGTTTCAGCAACTTGTAAGGGCATCCAGCAAACAGAATACACCTCAGTAAGATAATCTGCCATTTTTTTCTCACATTACTAGATAACTAACTGACTATATTGAGTTTGCAAGCCTCTCTATAAATGATCTGATAGTTGGCCATCAATGCGATATTTGACTGAGACGTCCCTCTTCCATCCCCCCCCCCACCCCAAAAAAAAATAAAAATAAAAATAAATAATAATAATAATAATAATAATAATAATAAGTCGAATTTTGACTTGCTGGCGATCTTCATCGTCGACTACTTTTTACCTTGGCTGAGTTCTTGTCCGAGTTGGCATTTTTCCCTACAAAGTCAATCAAAACAACTTTGACTCCTGAGTTATGACTGCATCAACTAAATACTCAATTGTAAAGGCACCTAGTCGACTAGTATTTGCTTTTGGCGGTTTTGAAAGCTGGGACTAATACTGCTAATGTTGTGTAGGTGTTTCTTGCTAACGCCAAAATTGCTGTCTGATCTGGATTACGGCGATAAATGTAGCATTCTGAATATGGAAAATGGGCCTTGGATTGGGGTTGCTGCCAAAGGTAACAACCACCACTTATTTCTTCTTTCTTAATTGATCTTCTTCTATCTTCTTTCTTATCTTCCTTTCTTTTTTAATGAGTCTCAGCGTGGAGCAGCGGGGAGTGTTGGGGGAAGGTTATGGGTTTGGAGCAAGATGATTGAAGTTCCAAGCACACCACAAGCGCTACAATTATAATAATCGATTACAAATGTAATATTGCTGGTGCAAAGCAATAGTGCTTAGATACTCCCTTTTGTTAGTTTCGGTTGGGTGCGTTCTTGTCTTCGATCTTCACATGTACTTGATTACAAATGTAACTCCAATAGTTTATGTGAAGTGAATTTCAAAATGACTATTAACAGTGAACGCTGGTCTCTTGTTCGGCTAGAGGCCTAGAGCATATTGAAGAACATGACTGCAACAGGAATCATGGTGGTTGTCTAAAATTTGGTTTCAGTTAATATAAGTATAAGAAGTAAAAATGCCAAAAAGGATAGAAAGTGTTATATTAGCGGCCCACCACCCAACCCTTCTTCCCTGGGCCAGCTCCCTCTGCTGTATTTATCACTGCCCTTTTACACCACAAAGGGGTGGCCCAAGGAAAAATTAGGGCAAAATTTTCAATTCCCCAAAAAAATCCTATCTTCTAAGCGCGTACCAAGAAGGTAAGTATCGGGCCTTCAAATCTGCCTTGGTTATGTGATCAAATACGTTGTTGATCCGAGCGGCAACAAGAAGTCAGAACAAAAACATGGTCAAAAGCCATTTACCATACAATGATCCATGCCAATAGAAGTTAAATCGTTCTTTGTTAAGTCCCTTATCTTATGCATGGGACATCTATTCGGGACAAGACCAAGGGTTGCAATTGGAGTCAATTTTTAGGATTTCGGGTTGAGCTTATACCTTAAAATCTGGTCGGGTTCAAGTTGATTCTTTTTTACCTAACCCAGCTTGCACCCCTAGACGTGCCCAGTTACTTGGTTTTCCAGCAATCCAGTCCAAAACCCTCCTTGTGGGTCCTGGGCTTATACATGCACGTAAGCTCTTTTGACTTCTACTCCTCCTAGATAATGTTTTACTCAGTAAACCACATATCTCTCTGATTTGACTTATTCCTTTGTACGTACAAGTCTCTTCCTCTTACTAACATAAGATTTCGTAAAAATTAACATAGTTGACAAGGACGAGGGAAGAATTGGCGCAATCCCAACCGTTCAAATACTATTATATAAATCTAGAGACAGTAGTTTATTGCATAACCGATAATTTCACAACTCATGCCATACTGATAAACAAATATTTGAAATGGTTTCCCTCTGAAAGGTCAGCACGACCTAGTCTGATTATCAAATTTCAAATCGTGACTTAATCTTTTAATTATTCTATAGGTGTGCAAGCTGTGATCAAACACTGAAGCTTACAATGCGCAAGATCAACTTCAAATTGAACTAAACTGATTAAAAATTAGGGGAGTAATTTGGATTGGGTCAGGTTGAGCTTTTGCTAAAAACAAAAAAGAATTGGAATCAACCCGAACCCAGCCCGACTTTTATGGTAAAAGCTCAACAAAAATTCCCCCAAATTGACAGGATCGAGTTGCACCCCTATTAAAAATTGTTCTCGGAGAGATTAGCCATAAAATGGTTTTAGGCTGTACTTAGCTTATAATAAAAAATACTTAGCTGTAATTTAGACTTGAGTGGTTTCCCAGTGTCGTGGCCCAAAAGACTAGTTCATGATTTCCTGGTTGGTGTGGCAACCATTTCAAATCTTTGTTCATTCTTGTACGACAGATATTTAGTGTATTAGAATAGCTGTGAATTGTCCACTTCATGAATGTTAAAGTTTAAAAAATCTATGTTAGTTGTACGGAAAATTCATGCACAAAGGAACGAGTCTATTTACTGCTTCTTCACACGGTTTGGTTTACAGAGTAAAACATCACCTTCATTTCTTAGGGGGCTTATAAATACTCTTATAACAGATCATGAGCTACACATCTCTACCTCATACTAAAGCTATCGTCTTCCTTACTAACCTCTCTCTCTCTATCTCTCTCTCTCTCTCTCTCTCTCTCTCTCTCTCTCTCTCTTACTCATACTAAAGCTATCTTCTTCCATATTAGTCCCTCTCTATCTATCTCTCCTTCCTGCCTCTAAGAGGATGAGGAGTTGGAGGACTCAAATGCCTGAGTTGGGCTATTTTCTAGTCTTTTATCTTGTCATTTTTGCCATGGCGCCCGTCTCCTTAGCCTCTCTAAAAGTGGGTTTCTACCAATCAACATGCCCTGTGGCGGAGGCAATTGTGAGACAAGTTGTGAACAAAGCCGTATCGAGAAATCCGGTATTCGCGGCAGGTCTCATTAGGATGCATTTCCATGACTGCTTTGTTAGGGTGAGCATTTCTTCTCTAGCTTTGCTTCATTAATTTGATCTTGTAGAGGCCTGCTTTGGAAGAAAAAGGGGGCAAAATAGAAATTACAGAGACTAAGGACCTATTTGGATATGTATGCATATAATCTTACATGCAGATAATTGGTTATAATAGTTTTATTTGCAATCAATGGATATAATAATTTTAGGAATGAATAATTAAGGCTACTGAGGTTGGCACTACCTCGTTCAGATAATTGCACTAACTCATATTTCCTTTTATTATCTAAACAGCTGTTATTACAGTTCCCAATAAACTCTCATGAGCCAATCAAAAAAGAAAAGACAAGCCTAGTTTGTGTAATAATTAAAACATGCTAGTTCAACTGTCAGTAGCCTAAATTAATTGATTTCGAAGAAATCTTTCTTGAATGTCCTATTTGCATATAAGATAAAATTTCAAAGGAATTTTCTGGAAAAGTTTGGAAAGGAAAAATATTTCTAGCATTTCCTATTTTTAAAACAATAAAAACGAATAACTTTGAACCAATCCTAATTTACTTTTATTGAGAGGGACCTTCAATTTATGATGATATCCCTCTAAATTAACCAAAATCATATTATTTCCCTCTAAATTATGAAAAAAAAATCGAGAAAACTTTTTTATCGGAAATGTTTTTCTTTTAATCCAGAAATGGACTTGGTTAAAATTACGTACCAAGTTCACTTGAAAATTTCTATGTAACAAAGCCCAAAGACTTTTCTTGGTAAAACTGATGCAGGCGAAAACTGCCAAGAACATGCAGTTTGTCATTGACTAAGAGAGGTTGTGTGTTATTCTACATAATTTTACTAACAATGCCTATATTGTATGTGTTGTAGGGTTGCGACGGTTCCGTGCTACTTGATTCAACACCGGGAAACCCTTCTGAGAAAGAGAGTCCTCCGAACAACCCAAGTCTACGCGGGTTTGAGGTGATCGATGAGGCAAAGACAATGATCGAACGCCATTGCCCACAGACTGTTTCTTGTTCCGACATACTCTCCTTTGCCGCTCGGGATAGTGCCTCGAAGGTCGGTGGCATTAACTATGACGTTCAAGGAGGACGCCGGGATGGAAGAATCTCCATGGAATCCGATGTTATTCCAAATATCCCCTCTCCTTTAGAAAATGCCCAACAACTCAAGGACAAATTTGCTAGAAAGGGGTTGTCACTTGATGAAATGGTGACACTCTCTGGGGCACACTCAATTGGAGTTTCACACTGTTCTTCCTTCTTAAAGCGCCTTTACTCCTTTAATTCTACCCATACACAAGATCCTACAATGGATCCGACCTTTGCCAACTATTTGAAAACTAAGTGTCCCCCTACGTCAAGCAGAGATGGCCAAGATCCAACGGTGAATCTCGACATCTCAACTCCGAATCGGCTAGATAACAAGTACTACAAGAATTTGAAGAAACACGAAGGAGTACTTACTTCAGATCAAACCCTTTTTAGTAGTCCCTCAACAAACCGGATGGTGAAAAAGAATGCAAATCATCCTTCTGCTTGGGAAGGCAAATTTGCAGCGGCTATGGTGCGCATGGGTTCTATTGATGTACTCACTGGAAACCAGGGGGAGATTAGAAAGAACTGCAGGGCTGTGAACAACTATTGGGTCTGACCAAAATGGTCAGGTAACAATATAATTTTTTATTCTTTCATTTAAAATTTACAATTGTGAATTGTTGTAGAGAACCCAATTGTTGATCGGTTTGTTCTTTGTACTACTCAATCTGAATAAAAAATGAAATCTCTGAACTCTTTTTCTTTCATGTGGTGATTTTCCTTACGAAAATTAGTTTGTTGTCGGTATCTTGACTGTGTACTTGCATGGGTATTAAATAAGGGAAGTGATATATTTGCCCCCTTTTTCTTCCTTGGGCCAGCCCTCTTTGGTGTATTTTTTACTACACTTTTACACTACAAGCGGGTGGCCCAAGTTCGAAAACAGGTAAATATATCATTTCCCTTAAATAATCTGCTCATGCCTTGTGACCCACATCTAATCTTGTCGAAGAAGAGACCTCATTGATTCAAGAGGGTCTTGGTCTCAAGGTCCATTTATTTTGGATTTTGAGAACCGATTGCAAGTCCAAAAATGGATTATTTGACTCTAATTTAAGTTTGATTTTGAGTACAATGATCAGTTCTCGCCCTGTTCATTTCAGATTGTGACAACCAATTGCGGGCCCCAAATTGATTATTGGATTCAAATTAAACATAATTTTAAACCCAATAATTATTAGGCAACCCTTTGTCTTTTAGCATGCTCCTTGCCGCCTCAACAAAGGTTCTATTTTTCAACTCAGCGACTCCATTCTGTTGTGGGTATAGGTCGCTGTCAACTGTCTTTTGATTCCACTTTCTTTACAGAAATTCTGAAATTCTTTGGAAATAAATTCATCACCATGGTCAGTACGAAGAGTAATAATAGAATAACCACTTTGGTTTTCGACAAGTGTCTTGAACTGTTTGAAGGAAGAGAAAGCCTCATCTTTTTGTTTCAGAAAATAAACCCATGCCATCCTTAAGTAATCATCAAGAAATATAATAAAATATTTATTTCCGCTCAAGGATAAAGTTTGCATAGGGCCACAAATATCAGCATGTACAAGCATCAAAAGCTTATATGCCCTCCAAGACTTACCACTTGAAAATTGTTCACGGTGATGTTTTTCCAAAACGCAAGCTTCACACACTTTTTCATCATAATTCAAAGAAGGAAAACCAACAGTCATATTCAATTTTTGCAATAAAGACAATACACCAAAATTCAAATGTGCATAACTTCAATGCTATAACATAGAGTCATCATCACATACACTAAAAGCATTGAATACTAGTTTTGAAAACACTAGTGAAAACATCTTATTTTCTATCATCTTAATAGAAAACACATGCTTTATACTCTTCTTATCATAAAGTTGACATTCTCCTTCATAAGAAATAGCACGATACCCCTTTTTATCAATTGACCCAAACTTAGCAAATTTTGAGCCAACCTAGGAACATACATAACATCTTGAATTTGTTTACTAGTGTAAAAACCACGATGAGACCAATACCATGTGCATTAACATGATTGTTATCACCCATTCTTAGTCGTGGTTTGACAGTTTCATCTATTTCAAGAAAATAATCCTTGTTCCTGGTCATGTGGTTACTACATCCACTATTTAAATACCATATTTCATCATTCGATTAAACATTGGCAGTAAGACATGATAAAGATACATTATCTTCTTTTTCAACATTTTCATCACTTTTCTCTTCATGATAATTTGCTTGTTCCCTAGCCTTTTGTTGACAATTTTTTTCAATATGACCATACTTTTTTGCAATAAAAATATTGGGGTAAATTCCTATTTGATTTCCACTATCCTTATACAAACAATCCTTATCAGCATGATTTGATTTTTTGCAAATGGAACAAAATAAAGAAGTACATTTATGTTTACCTCTACCTTGATTTCTTTGATTACCACTGAATTGGCCTCTTCCTCTTCCTCTGCTGCGGAATCCACCACGTCCACTACCTCTTCCTTCTCGGAAACCTTTATTTAAATCATTTGATTTCTTTCTTCAACTCCACTTTTGATTGAAACGCTTATTCCAGTGGATTTTCTGCAGTCCAATTCAATCTCTGCTCATATGCTTGCAAAGAACCCATTAATTCATTTATAGAATATGTAGATAAATCTTTAGACTCTTCTATGACAGCAACTACATGATCAAATTTATTTGAAAGACTCCTTAACACTTTTTCAACAACTTTTTGATCATCTAATTTTCCCCTATAAGTTCTTATTTGATTTATAATAGAACTAACTCTAGAGAAAAGCACTTGAATTGATTCAAAATTTTTAATATTCAAATTCTCAGAATCACGACGAAGGGTTTGTAACTTTACAGAGATTACCTTCGTAGTACCTTGGTATTCATTTTGAAGCAAATCCTATGCTTCTTTTGTTGTAGTTGCAGCCATGATCCTTGAAAATATTGGTTCATCTATGGCTTGTTGGATGAGGAAAAGAGCTCTTGCATCTTTCTTTTTATTCTCCTTCAATTTGTTCTTTTGTGCCGTGGTCAATCTTTCCGCTTCTGCAAAAATTTCATACCCATTCTCCACCAATTCCCATAATTTGTAAGACATAAATAACGTCTTCATCTTAATAGACTAAAGTTGAAAATTTTCACCTATAAATAAAGGAACACTATACTGAAAATTTGAAGAATTGGTGTTACCTGTCATGTTGCGAACCTACCGACCGTTGCCGGTATTTTTTGAATTCGCCTAGGCTTTTTTGTTCAATGGAAATCCCAAGAACTTCCGCTCTGTTACCACTTTGTAGAATATGAGAAACAAGAACACATGAACTGAAAAAGAATAGAAGAGGCACACAAGAATTAAACGTATTTGTTTCTCATTTTTTATTTATTTCATTCACTACACACACTCTGTTTACACATGACCCCGTCCAACCTTTAAATAGACTACGTCCCGCCAAACAAAATTCACACGATTCTCTTTTTGCAATACTAACCTCATACGACTCATATTAGGCTAACCTCTAACTTTCTAATGTAGGAGTTTCTATATGATGGCCGACCGGGTAATTTACAAGGGCTAGGTCCTAGCCCTTGATTTTTTATCTGGTCAAAACACTCAAAAAAGTATTTTAACCAGATCAAAAATCAAGGGCTAGGTGGTTTGCCACCTAGCCCTTGCTATTTTGACGGTCGGGCATCATATAAATTCTCCTAATATAGAGACTCGTTTACACACTCCTACTAACATTCTACTGTTTTGTGATAAGAATAAACAACTACTAGAAACTCATGACCGACTCAAACTTTAACAAGAAAAAGAAACGTGGTTGAATTAGACTTCCAACAACAATAACGAGCATCATCATCCCCCCCCCCCCCACAAAAGAAAATAATAATAATAATAATAATAAGCCGAATTTTGACTTGCTGGCCTACTTCATCGTCGACTCCTTTTTACCCTGGCTGAGTTCTTGTCCGAGTTGGCATTTTTCCCTACAAAGTCAATCAAAACAACTTTGACTCTCCTGAGTTATGACTGCATCAACTAAATACTCAATTGTAAAGGCACCTAGTCGACTAGTATTTGCTTTGGCCGGTTTTGAAAGCTGGGACTAGGGCTGCAACTCGAGCCGGGTAAAACCCGACCCGCATCGACCCGACCCGAAAATAGCCTGGGTCGGGTTCAGGTTTCATGGGTTTCGGGTCGAGCCGGGTTCAGCATTCAAAAGCCCGCATGAATCTCGGGTCGAGCCGGGTTTGAAGGGGCCCGACCCGACCCGACCCGAGTTACATAAGTTATAGTACGTACATTTTTTTCTATTGTTAGTTAAAAGTTAAAGGGATAATTACATTTACACCCCCTCTAGTTTCTGACACATCGACTTCCACCCCTATAGTTTAAAACGTGACAAATACACCCTTGTAGTTTCAATTTGTTTAAGGTAGGCCCCCTCAGCTGAAGGTTCGTCCATAGATTGAAGGGTTAGGATGATCCGATGGAGCTGATTTTTTGGGCACACCCTAACTATGTCAGGACCCATCAAATGAACGCTTTGGATCATCCAAACAATGTGGGCCCACATTATTTGGATGATTTTTTGGTAGTGTTTGGATTCGGGTAGGGGCCCACATTATTTGGATGATCCAAAGCGTTCATTTGATGGGTCCTGACATAGATATGGTGTGCCCAAAAAATCAGCTCCATCGGATCATCCTAACCCTTCAATCTATGGACGAACCTTCAGCTGAGGGGGCAAACCTTAAACAAATTGAAACTACAGGGGTGTATTTCTCACGTTTTAAACTATAGGGGTGGAAGTGGATGTGTCAGAAACTAGAGGGGGTGTAAATGTAATTATCCCAAAGTTAAAAGTGAAAACCTACGCACCCACTGTTACTGTATGTGAGTGTAATTTCTGCTTCTATGAGTTGAGTTGATTCAAGTGTTTGATTCAGCATTGTTTGATTGTAATTACAACATTGTTTGATTACATCATTGTTTGATTCAAGTGTGATGTGAGTGTAATTACATCATTGTTTGATTAAAGTGTAATGTGAGTGTAATTTCTGCTTCTATGAGTTGAGTTGCCTTGCCAAACAAGAATTTTCCTTAAAAATTTGCGTCAACGTGAAAAAACCCGACCCGACCCGAACCGACCCGAGATTTATCATGGGTAGGGCCGGGTTTGGGAATCGTGGGTTTTCCGGAAAAAAACCCGACCCGACCCGACCCGAGATATTTCTCGGGTAGGGTTGGGTTCTCCAAAACCCGACCCGCCCGACCCGAGTTGCAGCCCTAGCTGGGACTAATACTGCTAATGTTGTGTAGGTGTTTCTTGCTAACGCCAAAATTGCTGTCTGATCTGGATTACGGCGATAAATGTGGCATTCTGAATATGGAAAATGGGCCTTGGCTTGGGGTTGCTGCCAAAGGTAACAACCACCACTTATTTCTTCTTTCTTAATTGATCTTCTTCTATCTTCTTTCTTATCTTCCTTTCTTTTTTAATGAGTCTCAGCGTGGAGCAGCGGGGAGTGTTGGGGGAAGGTTATGGGTTTGGAGCAAGATGATTGAAGTTCCAAGCACACCACAAGCGCTACAATTATAATAGTTGATTACAAATGTAATATTGCTGGTGCAACGCAATATTGCTTAGATACTCCCTTTTGTTAGTTTCGGTTGGGTGTGTTCTTGTCTTCTTCACATGTACTTGATTACAAATGTAACTCCAAGAGTTTATGTGAAGTGAATTTCAAAATGACTATTAACAGTGAACGCTGGTCTCTTGTTCGGCTAGAGGCCTAGAGCTACCATTTATTAATCTAATTTTTTCCTTTTAGAACCATCAGATTGCCATTGGACGACTGGCTAGGATGTGATTCATACCCAACGAAGGATCCAATTATGATCCAATGGAGATTTTAAACCTTTCAAACCCCTCTTTTAATGGACGTGTTTCAAGTGTTTTTATAAAAGATATTGAAGAACATGACTGCAACAGAAATCATGGTGGTTGTCTAAAAAAAAGGGACCGAGAACCGAGAACCGAACCGGTTGGCCACCCCTAAATATAAGTATAAGAAGTAAAATGCCAAAAAGGATAGAAAGTGTTATATTAGCGGCCCACACAAACCCCTTCTTCCCTGGGCCAGCCCCCTCTGCTGTATTTATAATTGCCCTTTTACACCACAAAGGGGTGGCCCAAGGAAAAATTGGGGCAAATATTTCAATTCCCCAAAAAAATCCTATCTTCTAAGCGCTTACCTAGAAGGTAAGTATCGGGCCCTCACATCTGCCTTGGTTATGTGATCAAATACGTTGTTGATCCGAGCGGCAACAAGAAGTCAGAACAAAAACATGGTCAAAAGCCATTTACCATACATTGATCCATGCCAATAGAAGTTAACTCGTTCTTTGTTAAGTCCCTTATCTTATGCATGGACATCTATTCGGGACAAGACCAAGGGTTGCAATTGGAGTCAATTTTTAGGAATTCTGGTTGAGCTTTTACCTTAAAATCTTGTTCTTCACAAATAAAACATACAAAAAAATGAGGAATGATATACTCGATGGCCCTCTTTATGCAAGGGCTAAAGAAGGGCCTTTGAATTGATCCACATCGTTAAGTGTAACTGAATTCAGTTTCTCAACCGATTTTAAAAATGATGTGGATCTATTCAAGGCCCTTTTATGGCCCTTGCATAAAGAGGGCCCTTGCATCTATCATTCCTCTATAAAAAAAAAATTAAAAAAAATAAAAAAATCAGGCCAACAATTAATATCATTTCAGTAATATTTTGGCACGCGCACATGCAATATCATGCGAAGTCCGGTTGCATTTGGAGTCAATTTTTAGGATTTCGGTTTGAAGTTGATTCCAATTTATTTTTTACCTAACCCAAGTTGCACCCCTAGACGTGCTCAGTTAACTAACTGGTATTCTAGCTATCCAGTCCAAACCCTCCTTGTGGGTCCTGGGCTAATACATGCACGCTAGCTCTTTTGTCTTCTCCTCCTCTTAGATAATGTTTTGAGAAAAGTACGGAATGGGTGTCGATGTTTAGTGAAAATACGGATTGCAGACACCTTTTGAAACAAGAACAAAAAACGACCTAATCTTCAAAATTTGGTTGGAAAAAGACCCTGATACCCTTCTGACATCAGCAGAAACATCATTCAGCCTCCTTTTTCATTACTAGCGTATTTCACGAGGTTCTTTTGGTTCGTCTGGTATTTGAACCACAAGAAGTCACAGAACCTTGGGTTCGTTTCTATCTTGGCCGTCGGAAATACCTAGAGACGGATGGATGTCGGACACGTGTTGAAAAACTTTTTGGAATGCTAGCGGCTCTATACATATTCGGTTTGGTTTGGATTGAAATCTTTCTGTGAACCCAGAGTCCTTGGGTTCCTTTAAATCTTGGTCGTCGCTAATATGAATAGACGGTCGGATCCACGACACGTGGACATCAATATGAAAAGGTGGCGTCTTCTACTAATACCCCTCTCTATAACCATTATTCCCTTCTCTGTAACCATTATTTCCGCCGGCGTAACCATTATTTCCGCCGGCGTACCCATTATTTCCGCCGGCGTACCCATTATTTCCGCCGGCGTACCCATTATTCCCCTCTCTGTAACCATTATTTCCATCGGCGTACTATTCCTATTCCCCTCTCTGTAACCATTATTTCCATCGAGATACCCATTATTCCGCCGGCGTACCCATTATTCTCCTGTCTGTAACCATTATTTCCATCGGCGTACCCATTATTTCCCTTTCTGCAACTATTATTTCCATCAGCGTACCCATTATTTCCGCCGGCGTACCCATTATTTTCTTCTGTAACTATTATTTCCATCGGTGTACACATTATTTCAGCCGGCGTACCCATTATTTGCATCTATGTAACCATTATTTCCATCGGCGTACACATTATTTCCGTCGGCGTACTCATTATTTCCCTCTGTAACCATTATTTTCATCAGCGTACCCATTATTTTCCGTCGGCGTACCCATTATTTCTATCTCGGCCGTCGGAAATACCTAGAGAAGGATGGATGCCTGACACGTGTTGAAAAGATAAGTGAGAAAAGATAACGTCTACCATTCTAAGCCAAAAGAAAAATGAGAAAAGATAACGTCAGTGTTCCAAAAAGTACAATAACGTCGGGGTTCCAAAAAGTTTTCCAACACTTGTCAAGATCCATCCGGCTCTAGTTACTTCCAACGGCCAAGATAGAAACGAACCCAAGGTTCTCTCGGTTCAAATACACATTTAAATGAACCAAAAGAAGCCTCGTGAATCGGGCCAATTTAAGAGGAAGTAATGAAAAGGAGGACTCTGTTGATGTTAGAAGGGTATCAGGGTCTTTTGACCACCCGATTTTGAAGTTTAGCCCTTTTCTTGTTCTTGTTTTAAAAGGTGCCCGCAATCCGTATTTTCACTAAACATCGGCCCGCATCCGTGCTTTTCTCTAATGTTTTACTCCGTAAGCCACATGTTTTAAGATACACTATCCATTATCTCTGATTTGACTTATTTCTTTGTACATACAAGTCTCTTCCTCTTACTAACATAAGATTTCGTAAAAATTAACATAGATGACAAGGACAAGGGAAGAATTGGGCAAACCCACCGTTCAAATACTATTATATAAATCTAGAGACAGTAGTTTATTGCATAACCGATATTTTCACAACTCATGCCATACTGATAAACAAATATTTGAAATGGTTTCCCTCTGAAAGGTCAGCACGACCTAGTCTTATCAAATTTCAAATTGTGACTTAATCTTTTAATTATTCTGTAGGTGTGCAAGCTGTGATCAAACACTGAAGCTTACAATGCGCAATATCAACATCAAATTGAATTAAACTGATTAAAAATTAGGGGAGTAATTTGGATCTAGTCGGCTAAAATATGAGTTGGAATCAACCCGAACCTAGCCCATTTTATGGTTAAAGCTCAACCAAAAATTCCCAAAAATCGACCTGAGTTGCACACCTATTAAAAATGGTAAAATAGGTGCGCAATTTGGATCGGGTCAGGTTGAGCTTTTGCTTAAAAAAAAGAAGAAATGGAATCAACCCGAACCCAGCCCGATTTTTACGGTAAAAGCTCAACAAGATTTCCCCCAAATTGACTGGATCGAGTTCCACCCCTATTAAAAAAATTTCTGGGAGAGATTAGCCATAAAATGGTTTTAGGCTGTACTTAGCTTATAATAAAAAATACTTAGCTGTAATTTAGACTTGGTTGTTTCTCAGTATGGTGGCCCAAAAGACTAGTTCATGATTTCCTGGTTGGTGTGGCAACCATTTCAAATCTTTGTTCATTCTTGTACGGCAGACATTATTCGACAATGCTATAAACTCGTGTGAGTACATTTATACAGTGTATTAGAATAGCTGTGAATTGTCCACTTCATGAATGTTAAAGTTTAAAAAATCTATGCTAGTTGTACGGAAAATTCATTCACAAAGGAACGAGTCTATTTACTGCTTCTTCACACGGTTTGGTTTACAGAGTAAAACATCACCTTCATTTCTTAGGGGGCTTATAAATACTCTTATAACAGATCATGAGCTACACATCTCTACCTCATACTAAAGCTATCGTCTTCCTTACTAACCTCTCTCTCTCTCTCTCACACACACACACACTCATACTAAAGCTATCTTCTTCCATATTAGTCCCTCTCTATCTATCTCTCTTTCCTGCCTCTAAGAGGATGAGGAGTTGGAGGACTCAAATGCCTGAGTTGGGCTATTTTCTAGTCTTTTATCTTGTCATTTTTGCCATGGCGCCCGTCTCCTTAGCCTCTCTAAAAGTGGGTTTCTACCAATCGACATGCCCTGTGGCAGAGGCAATTGTAAGACAAGTTGTGAACAAAGCCGTATCGAGAAATCCGGGATTCGCGGCAGGTCTCATTAGGATGCATTTCCATGACTGCTTTGTTAGGGTGAGCATTTCTTCTCTAGCTTTGCTTCATTAATTTGATCCTCTAAAGGCCTGCTTTGGTAAAAAAGGGGGAAAATAGAAATTTTAGAGACTAAGGACCTATTTGGAATCAATGGATATAATAATTTTAGGAATGAATAATTAAGTCTACTGAGGTTGGCACTACCTCGTTCAGATAATTGCACTAACTCATATTGTCTTTTATTATCTAAACAGCTGTCAAAGGTTATTACAGTTCCCAATAAACTCTCATGAGCCAATCAAAAAAGAAAAGACAAGCCTAGTTTGTGTAATAACTAAAACATGCTAGTTCAACTGTCACTAGCCTAAATTAATTGATTTCAAAGAAGTCTTTATTGAATGTCCTATTTGCATATAAGATGAAATTTCACAGGAATTTTCTGGAAAAGTTTGGAAAGGAAAAATATTTCTAGCATTTCCTATTTTTAAAACAATAAAAACGAATAACTTTGAACCAATCCTAATTTACTTTTATTTAGAGGGACCTTCAATTTATGATGATATCCCTCTAAATTAACCAAAATCATATTATTTCCCTCTAAATTATGAAAAAATAAATGGAGAAAAACTTTCCATCAGAGATGTTTTCTTTTAATCCAGACATGGACTCGGTTAAAATTAAGCACCAAGTTCACTTAAATCAATCTCTTCTCCATTGAAAATTTCTATGTAACATAGTTCAAAGACTTTTCCTGGTAAAACTGATGCAGGCAAAAACTACCAAGAACATGCTGTTTGTCATTGACTAAGAGATGTTGTGTGTTATTCTATATAATTTTACTAACAATGCCTATATTGTATGTGTTGTAGGGTTGCGACGGTTCCGTGCTACTTGATTCCACACCGGGAAACCCTTCTGAGAAAGAGAGTCCTCCGAACAACCCAAGTCTACGCGGGTTTGAGGTGATCGATGAGGCAAAGGCAATGATCGAACGCCATTGCCCACAGACTGTTTCTTGCTCCGACATACTCGCCTTTGCCGCTCGGGATAGTGCCTCGAAGGTCGGTGGCATTAACTATTACGTTCAAGCGGGACGCCGGGATGGAAGAATCTCCATGGAATCCGATGTTATTCCAAATCTCCCCTCTCCTATAGAAAATGCCCAACAACTCAAGGACAAATTTGCTAGAAAGGGATTGTCACTTGATGAAATGGTGACACTCTCTAGGGCACACTCAATTGGAGTTTCACACTGTTCTTCCTTCTTAAAGCGCCTTTACTCCTTTAATTCTACCCATACACAAGATCCTACAATGGATCCGACCTTTGCCAACTATTTGAAAACTAAGTGTCCCCCTACGTCAAGCAGAGATGGCCAAGATCCAACTGTGAATCTCGACATCTCGACTCCGAATCGGCTTGATAACAAGTACTACAAGAATTTGAAGAAACACGAAGGAGTTCTTACTTCAGATCAAACCCTTTTTAGTAGTCCCTCAACAAACAGGATGGTGAAAAAGAATGCAAATCATCCTACTGCTTGGGAAGGCAAATTTGCAGCGGCTATGGTGCGCATGGGTTCTATTGATGTACTCACTGGAAACCAGGGGGAGATTAGAAAGAACTGCAGGGCTGTGAACAACTATTGGGTCTGACCAAAATGGTCAGGTAACAATATAATTTTTTATTCTTTCATTGAAACTTTACAATTGTGAATTGTTGTAGAGAACCCAATTGTTGATCGGTTTGTTCTTTGTACTACTCAATCTGAATAAAAAATGAAATCTCTGAACTCTTTTTCTTTCATGTGGTGATTTTCCTTAAGAAAATTAGTTTGTTGTTGGTATCTTGACTGTGTACTTGCATGGGTATTAAATAAGGGAAGTGATATATTTGCCCCCTTTTTCTTCCTTGGGCCAGCCCTCTTTGGTGTTTTTATGACTACACTTTTACCCTACAAGCGGGTGGCCCAAGTTCGAAAACAGGTAAATATATCATTTCCCTTAAATAAAATCGGATTTTGAGAACCGATTGCAAGCCCAAATGGATGATTTGACTCTAATTTAAGTTTGATTTTGAGTACAATGATCAGTTCTGGCCCTGTTCGTTTCAGATTGTGACAACCAATTGCGGGCCCCAAATTGATTATTGGACTCAAATTAAACATAATTTTAAGTCCAATAATTGGTTTGAGGCCCACAATCGGTTGTCACAATCTAAAACGATTAGGCCTAAGATGCATATCAGACCACGTTATCATTATATTGAACCTAAGGGATTTGCTACGGTCCATCGCAAAAGGCATTTCGCGGCTGGCATGTCAGACCAGTCACCTCGCGAATGAAGACAACAGCTTTTGTCTCCATTCACGAGGTGGAGACAAAAGCTATATTGCCGTGGATGCTAGCAATTCCCTGACCCTAAAGGCTATAGTGTATCTAGTATCTATGACTGCAAAAGGGGTTGATGTACTTCATGTGGGAAGGATGACTTAGATGCATGGTTTTAAATTTCGATTGAAATCCAAAATTTCGGTCTAAAATTTCAGGTTTCGGTGGAGACCGAAACCGAAATGGTACATACCCAAAACATGGCTTTATTTCGTAAATAACAAAATTTCGTGCGAAATTTTAGGGATTTCGACCAAATTTGTGGTTATTTTAATTATTTTATAGTTCGACCGAAATTTCAAGAATTTCGATAACGAATAAAATATTATTTTTATTATTTCGTAGGATTTTGAGCGAAATTTTGAAATTTCGGTTTCCCAGGGGTACGAAACGTATATCGAAATCGAAATTAAAAACCATGCTTAGATGAAGTTTGTAGTTATTGCCTTATTAATGGCGATAATTCTTGAGGATGCTTACCTACCGGAGACAAATTTCCAGCTATTGTAAATGTTCTAGTTTGGAAGTTCTCCTATGCAATTCCATATGTATAGCTTGGCGTTCAATTATACTTTGATGACGTTTTTAGTTTTTGCCTTTCAAACTTAGTTTCAAATGCTCACTTATTTCATAACATTACTGGGTGACTTTTTCTCTATCAGGCCAGCAGGACAGCTTCAAGTTTTGGGTGCTCATCATCAATCTGGGGGGTATAAACTCTTGTTCTAGTTTTGCTCATGTACTATGCTAAACCCATCATGTTGTGAACTCAGACTTTTCACTTTTCTAGGAACGCTTGGTATCCACGATTCTCTATCTGGTTTCTCTGCAAGACCTTACAAATTGCCCGTTTTCCTTGTGGTTGATGAAATTAATCAAGGTCAGTTACCATTGTAGAATATGAGCAAGAACACATGAACTGAAAAAGAATAGAAGAGGCACACAAGAATTAAACGTATATGTTTCGCATTTTTTTTTTCATTCTGTAGACACCCCATTTTGATCGTACCCCAAGTAGCCTCGTTTTTAATAAAAGTCCTATCAAACTAGTGTTCCGAAGTCCCAAATTGTGCCCTAGGTTATCTTAGGGTCCCACCGAAGTCCCTGCAAAATTTCGTCGAAATCCGAGCTGATTTGCCCAGCGAGCGAACTCCGGAAAGTGTTGTGGTGCAAGTTCAGAAGGGTGGTGATTTAGCCAGAAAATGGGTTGTGCTGGAATCTGGAAAACCAGTTCAAATTCGCCATTGTGGGCTGTCCAGGAGGATATATGGGTACACAGATTAGTGTACAACACAATTGAGGGGTGCATTATCCGAGGCTAGGGTAATTTTGTAAATAGTGAAGATGCTTTTCTTCCCCTTCAAGTCACCATTAGGCCCTAATCTAGATTACTAAGGGGTTAGGGGCTAGGATTAGTTAAGAAGCATCTTAGGAAGCTTCTTTGGAAACCTCTATATGGGTACACCCTCCTGCCGGCCATAGCCCACCGAAACCTCTATCCCCAACCACCTCCATCTCTACCCCATCCGAGCTCCATCATCATCCACCTTACTCTCTATCTCCTTCAAACCCTTTTCTCATTTACCCAAAACCCATATCCACCATTTTTTGGACCAACCATCCCTTTGTCACCGACCAGCCACCGCATCCCATCTCCATTTCCACCATTACCTCTATCTCAGCTACACCACCCCCATTATCCCCTTCTTTAAGCTCCTAACCCAGCTTTTATAAAACCCCTTTCATACAACCCATATTCATTATCACCTCCACCTCCGACAAGCCTCTTCGGAATCCGGCAGATTCCCCGCCACCGGTGGCTTTCTTCCATCTCCATTACTACAAGCCACTCATCCTCATTCCCACTAACCTCCATTAAACCCATTTCCATCAAAACCCTATGCATCTCCTTCAACCCCAACTCCTTTTCTACCAACAAAATTCGTAGATTCCAGCCCGGAATCCGACCATTCCCATCCATCACACTATCAGCCACATCCTCCATTTCTCCTCCCTGCTAACCCATTTTTCCAACGACCTTTGTACTCTCCGGTAATCCCAAATCCCCTGCAACTTCCGGTCATTTCATCTTCTCCGACCAAATTTTGCCGGATTCCGGTTGTTTCTGCTGCTTCATCAAAGATTCAGTTTCATCTCATCAGATCTGAGGCGTTAGAATAGGTTCTAGAGTCATTTAAAAAGAGTAAAGGAAAAAGGTCGAGATCCAAAAGGATTCGAGCAGGAGGAAAGCTCAAAAAAGATTTTCTCCGGTGAAAATTTCACCGGAATCCGATCTTCTCTTCGATCTATTATTGAGTTTTCTTAACAAGAAGGTATGTTTTTTTTTTTAAAAAAAACCTTGCTGCTTCAATTACTTGCATTCTTTCTCGTTTTAATGGTGGTTAGTTAGAATAGATCATATATTATAGATTTGTCTTGGACTTTTGTTTTCATTTTTATCAAAAATTTATTAGTTTCATTTGTCGTGTGAGTTAATCAATTTATTCTCTGGACTATTGGTTTGTTGCAATCTGTGACTCTGGATACTAGTAGGGATCCTAGCTGCTTTGATAAATTTGGAAAAAGAAATTATGATGTGCTAAAACCGATGATTTGAGGAAGACAAGTTTGTAGAGATGCTAATCTGTTTTAATTATGTAGTTCTCTTTGTTTTGATAAAATGATTCTTGATCCCTTTTGTGTTATGATGGCTACTTATTATTTCAAATCACTAAAGAATTCATGCGAGATCTACTATTATGCTTAGAGTATCATTGTTTGACCCCGCCGTCAGTAAAGAATTGGGTAAGTGTGCATTCTGTGTAGCGTTTGTCGTCTTGGGACAACAAAGTTTGTAGCATGAAGAAGAGGAGGGAGAAGAAGAGAAGATGTGATGGTAGAAGTTGTTGATTGAATTGGAACCACCCCCATGAATGGTTATCCCAATTCTGCTCCATCCATGCGATGCTAGAGGAGATGGTATTGCAGAGAGATACAACGAGAGAGAAGGAGTGAGGAATGGGTATTAGTCAGAGATCCAAGTAACTAGTTAAGAAATTTGAAAACAGAGAGGCAGCTTTGAATTTGTCAAACTGAATTTTGGACTCAAATTTACGATTGATTTTGAGTCTACTAATCAATTTTGAAGTTGCTATCAGTGCTCATAGTCTATAACAAACAGGGCCTTAGTGAGAAGTGTTCGGGTGAAAATTGGCAGCCAATCAAGCCCAGACAGGTGGCAGAGAAGCCAAGGAAAGAAGGTCATTTCGCAACCATTAAACACCCTAAAATACCCCTCCTTCAAATTTTCGTCCCTTTTGTGTTTGAAGGGCATTTTTGCCCATTAAGATAAGTTAATGGTTAGGCTTTTATGAAAGCCTATAAATAATCTTTTCCGTAGCTTTTGGGGAGCTTAACAGAAACCTTTATGTTTTGTACATGATATGGTTTAAGTACATGATTTAGCTTTTGTTTTGTATGGTTTAAGTACATTATTCAACCCCTGTTTTGCTCACTTTTGTCCATTTGGTTTCTTGTCAATAATTGTAGTATGGTTTTGAGAGCCTTTAGGATCTCTTTTGGGATGGTTTAGGTTGGGTTCTGTTAATCTGCCATGGTTTAAGCAAAAAAAAAATAAAAAAATATAGCTTTGATTGTCAAGAAATCAATTCAAATGATGTTCATAACCTGGAAACCCTTGTGCTGTTGTCTTGGTACATGATCAAAAAAGAAATTTTAGTAGTTTGCATCCTAACGATAGATATGCATTCGTTCTCACTGACATGTGGAAAGAAAATATCAAGACATGATCATGATTAATACTGGTTTCATTAGTTGCTTCCTATACATCATTTAATTCATCCATGGAATTTTATAAGTGATAACTTTGTTGTTTGATGTACGTGGTTTGTTGTGGTTGTTAGGCATATGATTAAAGCTAGATGAGCATTGTAGCATGATTAGAAAATTGCATGTATTCAGTCATGTGCAGAGGATTGCATGACATTGAAAGAATTGTGAAATCCTGCTTGATTGGTATTTTGAGTGAAGATGTATGCATTGGTTGTTTCATATTCTCGGCATGAGATTATAATGAGGAAATTGGTCTTTACTAGAGGCATGAGTTGTATTGCCTCTTCATGTTTTTTTTTGCTTCATAAGGGATGATGTCAGTATAACCGAGGTAGGAAAACCAATAGAGTTTCAACCACTTCAAGGTTAATTTGGCCATGTAAAGGAGGTGGTTTCATTGACCACTAAGTGAACAGATTGATGTTCTTTAGGGTTGGTTCCCAATCTCGTGAGAGAAGGATAAAATATAATTCTCCATGTAGGATAATGATGATTCTGTTTGATTCAAAGGAACCTCATTATTTATCTATCTGATTAGGAATGAGACTAGCATGACCATGTCTTTATGATGAACCTTTCTCTTATTTCATTTTAAGATTTATGTTGGGACTTAAGGTTTCATTTCTTTCTGGGATGGCTCTTCACGCATTCCTCGGGATCCTTTTCGAGTTTTAGGATTCTATCGATTTTGGGAGCATTCCGCCACCCTCCTCGGGTTAAGGCTATGATGGTGCTAGCTGGAGCCTCCTCTTTTGAAGACAAGCTATGTCTCGGTAGAAAAGCCTATCCTTAGGGGACTTGCTCAGTCCAAGTAGTATTCCCCTCCCTTATTTAGTAGACTTACTCAGTCTTTTAGACACCATTAGATAGTAGTTCTTCCCTTCTCATTGCAAGGGCAATGAAGGAGTTACCTAGAACCCTTCATTTAGGAGACACACCCAGTCTCATTAAGGCAGTTCTCATCTGGAGATAAGCCTTGTAGTTTAGAGCCTATCCCTTAAGGAGTATATTTTGGTTTTTGTAGAGAGCCAGCTCATAGGAGGAGTGCCTTGCCTGTACCTTTGTTTATTATTGCAAGGGCAATGATAGGAATATTCGAAGCCCCATAGGAGACATGCTTTGTCTCGTTAGTGTTAGATGTTTTTCCCGTAAGAGACATACTTTTTCTCGTTCCCTTATTTTGGTATGATCATTAGAGAGTCTTTGACTCACTCATCCTTTAGGTAGTTTTATTAGAGAGTTTTCGATTCATTCATCTTTTAGTGGTATTATTAGAGAGTCTTTAGTTCATTTGTCCTTTCTTGGTCTTATTAGAGAGTCTTTGACTCATTTGTTTTTCTGGTGGTATTATTAGAGTTTTTGACTCATTTGTCTTTTTGGTAGTATCAATAGATAGTCTTTGGCTTATTTGTTCATCTCGTTGGTATTATTAGTTAGGAGTTTCTCCTTTAAGAGTTGTTACCTCTTCTTTATTAGAGACTGGCATAGTCTTACTAGAGCTTTACTTGCTTAGAACCTTAGATTGTTTCCGGTGTCTTTGACACTAGCTTATCCGGTTTAGGGGTTTCCCCTGTTAGCCCTAGGGTGTTGCTTTGCGTATTCCCTTAGGTCTTTGACCAAAAGGGTGAAAATATTTAAAAATCCAAAAAACATCTACAGCATTTTAAAAAATATTAAAAACACTGGAAAAGCTTTAAAATCTCCAAAAACATCAGAAATTTAAAACATCAAAAGTGTTTGAAAACATTAAAAATCTTAAGTCATTTTGAAATGCTTTAAAGCTTTAGGAGCATATTAGGAGAGTTTGTTTTCGAACTACGTTGGCTTGATCATCTTTCACGAGGTACGTAGTGCAGCTTGGGATCATTATCCCAAGGTCCAGCCAAACTTTTGTAAATAGATTGCATAAAAATCTTTAAAACCTTATTTTCAAAAAAATCTTCCTCTAGAGTTAGGACTTTGTCCTAGGTAAAGAGTTTTTTAGAGTTAGGGGTTTGTCCTTGATGTATTGTTTGTTTGTTGTGTGCTTGTTTTAGAGTTAGGGGTTTGTCCTAGAGTTATAGGAATGCCTCCGTCCGGTTAGTTGGTGATCCACATCGCCGACTGATGACTAGAATATGATGCGTTAGTGATCTCATTATTTTTCTTAGGACACACAGCCTACTTACACATAGGTTGTAGGAACCACCAGCATTAACTTAGAGCTAACCTGCATTTAGTTAGGGCATATAGGGTGTCTTAAAATTCACAATCCATTGAAATTTAAATAATCGCAAGAAGCTTTAATAACTAGTCTGGTCTTTTAGATCGAGTTTAGGATAGAGGTCTGGATGTCTTAGGCATCATAGTTTAGAATAGGTGCGAAGAACTACGTTGCCTTGATTCTTGTGGAGGCGGGGATACGTAGGCTTCTTTGGATGAGCATCAGACCATTCAAGGACTCGGGCTAAATCGTTTAGAGTCTTAGGATTTGTTGTGTTGCATCATGTGTGGTATTAAGTCATATTGTATGTTTTGTTGTGTTTTCTTATTTTCCTGTACATACCTTATACATTTAGCTGTAGTATGCATGTGCTTGTCCACCAGAACTTAGACACCAGTTAGGTATATCACTCATAACCTAGCTGTGATTAGGCGGCACTTCTTCAATTTATTTGATACATGTTTATTATTTTATCCCCGGGTTATGCATGTTTAGGTAGACGTCCACTCGGGGATATTTGTTCCCATTTCACATGATTTTTGCCCAAAACTCTTCGAGGTTAATAATAAATGGTATAAGAGACCAAGTGCTTACACTCGGACGAATTGGGGGTGCTCTTCAGACCTTCTCCATTCGTAATCAGGCACGAGCCCATATATATTTCTGGTTATCCATTGCACAGATGATTTATTTTTGGGGTTCCATGGCCTATCCATGGGCGACTCTGAGTTTATTTTAGGTACGTCTTGGTTTCGAGCCCTGGCTCCGGATCAAGACGTGTCTCTTTCTTTTTATATCGCCACTCGTGCTATGCTATGTGGGTGGCACCGTTTCGAGAGTTCCTTGATAGAATTCTCTTTCATTGTGGAGATCGGGGTCCACACATTCACTACACACACTCTCTGTTTACACATGACCCGTCCAACCTTTAAATAGACTACATCCCGCCAAACGAAATTCACACGATTTTCTTTTTGCAAAACTAGCCTCATACGACTCATATTCAGCTAACGTCTAACTTTCTAATATGGAGACTCGTTTACAGACTCCTACTAACACCCAACTTTTGTGATAAGAATTAACAACTACTAGAAACTCATGACCGACTCAAACTTTAACAAGAAAAAGAAACCGACTTGGGTAGCCTTGTGTGGGCCCCGCATGGTTGAATTTGAATTCCAACACGCCCCCTTAATTCAAATTATGTGAATGATTGTACTTCTATCATGTGACGAAATTTCTTGAACTTTTCTTCTAGCAAAGCTTTGGTAAAAAAATCCGTCACTTGATCTTCAGTGTTGCAATGCTTCAAATCAACTTCTCCTTTGGCTGTGACTTCTCGAATGAAATGGTGACGAATCTCAATGTGCTTCGTCCTCCCTTGATGAACCGGATTTTTCGTTAATGCAATTGTGGATTTGTTGTGACAAAACATCCACGTAGGTCCGCTTTGTTCCTCCTTCAAATCACGGAAAATTCTTCGCAACCAAATTGCTTGACAAGCTGTAGCCGTAGCAGCAATATACTCGGCTTCCGTGCTTGAGAGTGCCGTAGTAAGTTGCTTCTTGGATGCCCAAGCTATGACACCCGATCCAAGGCTAAAATAATAGCCCGTTGTGCTTTTTCGATCATCAATGAAACCTGCCCAATTACGATAAGAAAAATAAATTAATTTGTATTTAGTGGCTTTTGAGTACACAAGACCAAAATTGATTTTGCCTTAGATATATCTCATAATTTTCTTTGCTGTCCCAAAATGGTGCTTGCTTGGACTGTGCATAAACCTGGAAATAATGCTAACTGCAAACATAACATCTGGCCTTGTATTAGTTAGATAAATCAAACCGCCAACAATGCTTCTAAAATTCTGCTCATCTGCTTTTTCAACCCCATCTTGTAAAGCAAGTTCGTCCTTAGTATTCATAGGTGTTTTTGCAGGTGCACAATTTGCCATTCCAAAATTTTTCAATAAATCCAACGCATACTTTTCTGACATATGAAAAATCCCATTGAATCCTTGAATAACTTCAATTTGAAGAAAATAATGCAATAGACCCAAATCTGACATTTCAAAATTTTTCAACATGCTCTCTTTAAATTCCTTAACCATATCAAGAGAAATCCCAGTGTATATCATATCATCCACATATAAGCAAACAACTAGGGTATCACTACCATGAATTTTAATATAAAGAGTTGGTTCACTAGCACTCTTTTGGAATGAGTTTTTAAGAAAATACCTGTCAATTTTACTATACCATGCTCTTGCTGCTTGTTTAAGCCCATAGAGTGCCTTCTTCAATTTGTAACCTTTATGCTCCATGCCTTTGATTTCAAAGCCTTAAGGTTGTTCCACTTGCACTTCTTCCTCAAGTTCTCCATTTAGAAAAGCTGATTTTATATCAAGCTGTAAAACTTGCCAATTCTTTTGAGTTGCTAAAGCCAAAACAGTTCTAATAATATCCATTCTAGCAACAGGTGTAAATGTTTCAAAGTAATCAATACCTGGCTTTTGGGCATAACTTTTTGCAACTAACTGAGCTTTGTGTTTTTTGAGAGAACCATCGGAATTGAACTTTGACTTGTAGATCCACTTAAGTCTAATTGCTTCTTTATTTGGAGGCAAATCCACCAATGTCCAAGTTTTGTTCTTTGTAATTGCATCAATATCTTCTTTCATTGCATCACAAGCACACCACAAGCGCTACAATTATAATAGTTGATTACAAATGTAATATGGCTGGTGCAACGCAATATTGCTTAGATACTCCTTTTTGTTAGTTTCGGTTGGGTGTGTTCTTGTCTTCTTCACATCTACTTGATTACAAATGTAACTCCTATAGTTTATGTGAAGTGAATTTCAAAATGACAATTGACAGTGAAAGCTGGGCTCTTGTTCAGCTAGAGAGGCCTAGAGCTACAATTTATTAATTTTTATCCTTTTTTTTTTTGAAATGACAATAATTATATATAGCAAATTTAGGAGGCCGAGATGGACCACCCATATCTACAATATGAAGCAAGATAACCCCTTCTCAGGGAGGAAGGTGGTCGAACCAGATAATAGAACCACCGGAGACACCACGCTTAGCTAGCGCATTCGCCTTATCATTTGCCGATCTTCTAACATGTTGAAAGCCGATAGCGGACCCCGCAGTTAAGTCCTCAATCTCATAAAAAATGGAAAGAAATCTCCACGGAGGAGCCACCCCACCTTTCAGCTAACAAATCACATATAACGAATCTCCCTCAACAATTGTCTGATCCATCAACCTTCTATCAATATTCAAAATGCCAAAATGTGCCGCCCTCACTTCCGCATCTAAGGAATCAGACACACTAATAGAGCCGTAGTATGCCCACACAACATCCCCCTTATCATTGTGACAAACCCCTCCCACTCCTGCCACCGGATTGCCGGAACTCGCACCATCGAAATTAACCTTATACATGTTTTGAGTAGGGGGCTTCCACCTTTGCAAAATAAGATCTCTGCGCTCAACACTAAAGCACACCTCCCGCCAACCTTCCCAAAGATCAAAAGCCGATACAAACCGGAAGGATGGGAGGCATCTCACCCAAGATATAACCAAGGTGATGATCTTCAAGTAAATCCAATAGGATTCATGGCTTTCCCCTCAAAGACTCTAGAGTTCCTCTCTTCCATATAGACCACCACGTAGCTAGTAAACAAAAATTCCACAAGGTTTTTCCTTTTTCCTTCCAAGGAACCCCTCCCCATTGGTGCAATAGCGACGGAATAGATTTTGAAAAAACCCAACAAATCCCAAATCTCATGAAGATGAATTGCCATATGATCCTAGTGAACGAACAATGCATAAACAAATGATCCACAGATTCCCCATCATGCAGACACAGTGGGCAATGACCAATAAGCCACATACCACGGTTTCTCAGAAAATTAATAGGTTATATTCTATCACGACAAACCGCCCAACCAAAGATACAAACTCTAGGTGGGCAGTGAAATTTCCATACCTTTGTCGAACATGAAGGGTTAGAAATGGGCATAATACTTTTATAGAAAGATTTAATTGAGAAAGTCCCAGAAGGTTCCTAAATCTAAAGCCTTTTATCCTTCCCATTCCTTTTAATGTAACAACCCTCAAGAAGGGCTCGCAGGCTAGAGACCAATTCCACCTTCCACTTAAAAAATGATCTTCTAAACCCAGGGTCCACACAAGAACACCCTCATTCCACTCAAAGCAATCGCTAACAAAGGCCTCCCTATTTGAAGCCATATTGAATAATCTCGAAAATCGACACTAAAAGGATACATCCCCACACCACACATCCTGCCAGAATGATATTCTATCACCCCTATACACTCTAAATCTAACCTTTAACTTGAAAAGAAAAGACATTTTAGAATGTCTCTCCAAATCGACAACCCTTTTTTTGCAAACAAGTCCAAGGATTCCCATCTCCCCATATCACATCCATACTTACTTCTAATGGCCGTGACCCACCAACGATCATGCTCATCCCCAAATCTCCATAACCATTACCCAAGAGCGCATGATTAAAATCTCTAATTCTCCTGATACCCAAACCACCCAACTTGATGGGGACACAAACCTCCTCCCATTTGACCAAAGCAATTCCTCTCTTATCCTCATTCCCACCCTACAAGAATCTCCTTTGGATCTGTTCAATCCTAAGGGAGACACTAACATGGCATTTAAATCACATGAAGTATATAGGTATATTGGACAATACCACCTTAACCAGCACAAGCCTACCACCACAAGAAACAAGATTCCTTTTCCATGTACCTAATCTTATCTCGATCCTCTCAACTATAGGAACCCACAGATCTTTATTCGGCCTACCAACCCCTAACGGAAGGCCCAAATATGAGGAAGGCAACGCTTCCAGCTAACATCCCAGAATCACAGCAATTTCCTGAGCCCTCTCCTCAAGAATATTCAAAGCAAAAATTTTAGACTTGTAAAAATTAGATTTTTGGCTCGAAATGAGCTCATAGCATCTCAAAATGGCTTTTAAGTTTCTCACTTGCCCAATCTCCGGCTCACAAAATAATAATGTATCATCAGCAAATTGCAAGTGCGAGACCTCCACCTCCTCCAAGCCGATCCTGAATCCTCTAAAAAGATCAAGGCCGCTTCCCATCACCAGTAACCTACAAAGGATTTCCGCCACAATGACAAACAAGAAAGGGGATAAAGGATCCCCTTGTCTAAGCCCTCTAGACGACTTAAAGAAACCCTTTGGAGATCCATTAATGAGAATAGAAAACCAAGCAGATGACACACAACTCTTCATCCACGAACGCCATAGACATCTGAATCCCATATGCTCAAGAGAGTAATCCAGACATCCCCAATCCACTCTATCATAAGCTTTCTCCATGTCCAACTTACACAAGATGCCTTGCTTACGAAGTTTGCGATATGAGTCAATAGCCTCATTTGCAATCAAGGAACAATCTAAAATTTGTCTTTTTTCTACGAAAGCACATTGATAATCCGATATGATTGATGGAAGTATCATTTTTAAGCGATCCGCTAAAACTTTAGCCAAAACCTTATAAAGGCATCCCACAAGACTGATAGGCCTAAACTTCGATATCCTAATATCACTTTCCACCTTAGGAATTAGAGCAATGAAAGTAGCCCCCGAACATCTATCCAACTCCATACCTTGATGGAACGCATGAAAAAACACCACTAGGTCACCCTTGACATATTCCCAACAAGATTGGAAAAATGCCAAACAAAAGCCATCCGGCCCGGGAGCCTTATCTCTACCCAAAGAGAAAACAGCCCTCTCAATCTCGTTGACCTCAAACGGATCCTCCAATTTCCTACTCTGATCACATTCTAAATGGTTAAAATCCCTTCAGTGTAATCTAATTTTTTCCTTTTAGAACCATTAGATTGCCATTGGACGAATGGCTAGGATGTGATTCATACCCAAAAGGATCCAATTATGATCCAATGGAGATTTTAAACCTTTCAAACCCCTCTTTTAATGGACGTGTTTCAAGTGTTTTAATAAAAGATATTGAAGAACATGACTACAACAGGAATCATGGTTGTCTAAAATTTGGTTTCAGTTAATATAAGTATAAGAAGTAAAATGCCAAAAAGGATAGAAAGTGTTATATTAGCAGCCCACCACCCACGCCTTCTTCCCTGGGCCAGCCCCCTTTGCTGTATTTATCACTGCCCTTTTACACCACAAAGGGGTGGCCCAAGGAAAAATTGGGGCAAATATTTCAATTCCCCAAAAAAATCCTAACAAAAACATGGTCAAAAGCCATTTACAATACATTGATCCATGCCAAGAGAAGTTAAATCGTTCTTTGTGAAGTCCTTTATCTTATGCATGGGACATCTGTTAGGGACAAGGGTTGCAATTGGAGTCAATTTTTAGGAATTCGGGTTGAGCTTTTACCTTAAAATCTTGTTCTTCAAAAATAAAACATATAAAAAAATGAGGAATGATACACGCAATGGCCCACTTTCTACAAGGGCTAAAGAAGGGCCCTTGAATAGATCCACATCATTAAGTGCAGCCGAATTCAGTTTGTCAACCGATTTTAAAAATGACGTTGATCTATTCAAGGGCCCTTCTCCGGCCCTTGCATCTATCATTCCTCTATAAAAATATAATTTAAAAAAAATCAGGCCAACAAATAATATCATGAATTTATCACGATATATCAGTAATATTTTTGCAGGCGCACATGCAATATCATGCGAACTCGGGTTGCATTTGGAGTCAATTTTTAGGAATTCGGGTTGAGCTTTTACCTTAAAATCTGGGCGGGTTCAAGTCGATTCCAATTTATTTTTCTCATAACCCAAGTTGCACCCCTAGACGTGCCCTAGCTATCCAGTCCAAACCCTCCTTGTTGGCCCTGGGCTTATACATGCACGTAAGCTCTTTTGTCTTCTTCTCCTCTTAGATAATGTTTTACTCAGTAAACCACATGTTTTAAGGTACACTATTCATTATCTCTGATTTGACTTATTCCTTTGTACATGCAAGTCTCTTCCTCTTACTAACATAAGATTTCGTAAAAATTAACATAGATGACAAGGACAAGGGAAGAATTGGCGCAATCCTACCGTTCAAATACTATTATATAAATCTAGAGACAGTAGTTTATTGCATAACCGAAAATTTCACAACTCATGCCATACTGATAAACAAATATTTGAAATGGTTTCCCTCTGAAAGGTCAGCACGATCTAGTCTGATTATCAAATTTCAAATTGTGACTTAATCTTTTAATTATTCTATAGGTGTGCAAGCCGTGATCAAACACTCAATCTTGTAACGCGCAATATCAATATCAAATTGAGCTAAACTGATTAAAAATTAAGGGAGTAATTTGGGTCCAGTCGACTAAAATATGAGTTGGAATCAACCCGAACCTAGCCCCATTTTATAGTTAAAGCTCAACCAAAATTTCCCAAAAATCGACCAGAGTTGCACAGCTATTAAAAATGGTAAATTAGGTTTGCAATTTGGGTCGGGTCAGGTTGAGTTGGTTGAGTTTTCGCTAAAAAAAGAAATGTAATCAACCCGAAGCTAGCCTTATTTTTATGGTAAAAGCTCAAAAATTCCCCCAAATTGACCGGACCGAGTTGCACCCCTATTAAAAATTGTTTTGGGAGAGATTAGCTATAAAATGGTTTTAGGCTGTACTTAGCTTATAACAAAAACTAATAAAAAATACTTAGCTGTAATATAGACTTGGTTGGTTTCTCAGTGTGGTGGCCCAAAAGACTAGTTCATGATTTCCGGGTTGGTGTGGCAACCATTTCAAATCTTTGTTCATTCTTGCACGACAGACATTATTCAACAATGCTATAAACAAAGGAACGAGTCTATTTACTGTGAATTGTCCACTTCATGAATGTTATAGTTTAAAAAATCTATGTCATTTGTAAGGAAAATTCATGAACAAAGGAACGAGTCTATTTACTGCTTCTTCATACGGTTTGGTTTACAGAGTAAAACATCACCTTCATTTCTTGGGGGCTTATAAATAGTTAAATACTCTTATAACAGATCATGAGCTACACAACTCTATCTCATACTAAAGCTATCTTCTTCATTGCTAACCCCGCCTCTCTCTCTCTCTCTCTCTCTCTCTCTCTCTCTCTCTCTCTCTCTCTCTCTCTCTCATACTCATACTAAAGCTATCTTCTTCCATATTAGTCCCTCTCTATTTATCTCTCCTTCCTGCCTCTAAGAAGATGAGGAATTGGAGGGCTCAAATGCCTGAGTTGGGCTATTTTCTTGTCTTTTATCTTGTCCTTTTTGCCATGGCGCCCGTCTCGTTAGCCTCTCTAAAAGTGGGTTTCTACCAATCGACATGCCCTGCGGCTGAGGCAATTGTGAGACAAATTGTGAACAAAGCCATATCGAGAAATCTGGGATTCGCGGCAGCTCTCATTAGGATGCATTTCCATGACTGCTTTGTTAGGGTGAGGAGCATTTCTTCTCTAGCTTTGCTTCATTAATTTGATCTTGTAGAGGCCTGCTTTGGAAAAAAAAGGGGGGGAAATAGAAATTACGAAGACTAAGGACCTATTTGGATATATATGCATATAATCTTACATCCAGATAATTGGTTATAATAGTTTTATTTGCAATCAATGGATATAATAATTTTAGGAATGAAAAATACTGAGGTTGGCACTACCTCGTTCAGATAATTGCACTAACTCATATTGTCTTTTATTATCTAAACAGCTGTTATTACAGTTCCCAATAAACTCTCATGAGCCAATCAAAAAAGAAAAGACAAGCCTAGCTTGTGTAATAATTAAAACATGCTAGTTCAACGGTCACTAGCCTAAATTAATTGATTTCAAAGAAGTCTTTCTTGAATGTCCTATTTGCATATAAGATAAAATTTCACAGGAATTTTCTGGAAAAGTTTGGAAAGGAAAAATATTTCTAGCATTTCCTATTTTTTTAAACAATAAAAACGAATAACTTTGAACCAATCCTAATTTACTTTTATTTAGAGGGACCTTCAATTTCTGATGATATCCCTCTAAATTAACCAAAATCATATTATTTCCCTCTAAATTATGAAAAAATAAATGGAGAAAAACTTTCCATCAGAGATGTTTTCTTTTAATCCAGACATGGACTCGGTTAAAATTAAGCACCAAGTTCACTTAAATCAATCTCTTCTCCATTGAAAATTCCTATGTAACATAGTTCAAAGACTTTTCGTGGTAAAACTGATGCAGGCAAAAACTACCAAGAACATGCTGTTTGTCATTGACTAAGAGATGTTGTGTGTTATTCTATATAATTTTACTAACAATGCCTATATTGTATGTGTTGTAGGGTTGCGACGGTTCCGTGCTACTTGATTCCACACCGGGAAACCCTTCTGAGAAAGAGAGTCCTCCGAACAACCCAAGTCTACGCGGGTTTGAGGTGATCGATGAGGCAAAGGCAATGATCGAACGCCATTGCCCACAGACTGTTTCTTGCTCCGACATACTCGCCTTTGCCGCTCGGGATAGTGCCTCGAAGGTCGGTGGCATTAACTATTACGTTCAAGCGGGACGCCGGGATGGAAGAATCTCCATGGAATCCGATGTTATTCCAAATCTCCCCTCTCCTATAGAAAATGCCCAACAACTCAAGGACAAATTTGCTAGAAAGGGATTGTCACTTGATGAAATGGTGACACTCTCTGGGGCACACTCAATTGGAGTTTCACACTGTTCTTCCTTCTTAAAGCGCCTTTACTCCTTTAATTCTACCCATACACAAGATCCTACAATGGATCCGACCTTTGCCAACTATTTGAAAACTAAGTGTCCCCCTACGTCAAGCAGAGATGGCCAAGATCCAACTGTGAATCTCGACATCTCGACTCCGAATCGGCTTGATAACAAGTACTACAAGAATTTGAAGAAACACGAAGGAGTTCTTACTTCAGATCAAACCCTTTTTAGTAGTCCCTCAACAAACAGGATGGTGAAAAAGAATGCAAATCATCCTACTGCTTGGGAAGGCAAATTTGCAGCGGCTATGGTGCGCATGGGTTCTATTGATGTACTCACTGGAAACCAGGGGGAGATTAGAAAGAACTGCAGGGCTGTGAACAACTATTGGGTCTGACCAAAATGGTCAGGTAACAATATAATTTTTTATTCTTTCATTGAAACTTTACAATTGTGAATTGTTGTAGAGAACCCAATTGTTGATCGGTTTGTTCTTTGTACTACTCAATCTGAATAAAAAATGAAATCTCTGAACTCTTTCTTTCATGTGGTGATTTTCCTTAAGAAAATTAGTTTGTTGTTGGTATCTTGACTGTGTACTTGCATGGGTATTAAATAAGGGAAGTGATATATTTGCCCCCTTTTTCTTCCTTGGGCCAGCCCTCTTTGGTATATTTATGACTACACTTTTACACTACAAGTGGGTGGCCCAAGTTCGAAAACAGGTAAATATATCATTTCCCTTAAATAATCTGCTCATGCCTTGTGACCCACATCTAATCTTGTCGAAGAAGAGACGTCATTGATTCACGAGGGTCTTGGTCTCAAGGTCCATTTGTTTTGGATTTTGAGAACCCATTGCAAGTCCAAATGGATTATTTGACTCTAATTTAAGTTTGATTTTGAGTACAATGATCAGTTCTGCCCTGTTCGTTTCAGATTGTGACAACCAATTGCGGGCCCCAAATTGATTATTGGACTCAAAATTAAACTTAATTTTAAGTCCAATAATTGGTTTGAGGCCCACAATCGGTTGTCACAATCTAAAATGATTAGGCCTAAGTAAACGATTAAACATAAATTTCGGTTTCCCAGGGGTACGAAACGTATGTCGAAATCGAAATTAAAAACCATGCTTAGATGAAGTTTGTAGTTATTGCCTTGTTAATGGCGATAATTCTTGAGGATGCTTACCTACCGGAGACAAATTTCCAGCTATTGTAAATGTTCTAGTTTGGAAGTACTCCTATGCAATTCCATAAGTATAGTTTGGCGTTCAATTATACTTTGATGAAGTTTTTAGTTATTGCCTTTCAAACTTAGTTTCAGATGCTCACTTATTTCATAACATTACTGGGTGACTTTTTCTCTATCATGCCAGCAGGACAGCTTCAAGTTCTGGGTGCTCATCATCAATCTGGGGGTTTTATAAACTCTTGTCCTACTTTTACTCATGTACTATGCTAAACCCATCCTGTTGTGAACTCAGACTTTTCACTTTTCTTGGAATGCTCGGTATCCACGATTCTTTATCTGATTTCTCTGCAAGACCTTACAAATTGCTCGTTCCGTGTGGTTGATGAAATTAATCAAGGTCAGTTACCGTTGTAGAATATGAGGAACAAGAACACATGAACTGAAAAAGAATAGAAGAGGCACACAAGAATTAACGTATCTGTTTCTCTTTTTTCTTTTTCTTTTTCATTCACTACACACACTCTGTTTACACATGACCCCGTCCAACCTATAAATAGACTACGTCCCGCCAAACAAAATTTACACGATTCTCTTTTTGCAATACTAGCCTCATACGACTCATATTCAGCAAACCTCTAACTTTCTAATATGGAGACTCGTTTCCACACTCCTACTAACACTCGACTTTTTTGTGATAAGAATAAGCAACTATTAGAAACTAATGACCGACTCAAACTTTAACAAGAAAAAGAAACCAACTTGGGTAGCCTTGTGTGGGCCCTGCATGGTTGAATTGGAATTCCAACACGCCCCCTTAATTCAAATTATGTGAATGATTGTACTTCTATCATGTGACGAAATTTCTTGAACTTTTCTTCTGGCAAAGCTTTGGTAAAAATATCCGCCACTTGATCTTCAATGTTGCAATGCTTCAAATCAACTTCTCATTTGGCTGTGACTTCTCAAATGAAATTGTGACGAATCTCAATGTGCTTCGTCCTCCTTTGATGAGCCGGATTCTTCGTTAATGCAATTGTGGATTTGTTGTCACAAAACATCCACGTAGGTCCGCTTTGTTCCTCCAAATCACATAAAATTCTTCGCAACCAAATTGCTTGACAAGTTGTAGTCGTAACAGTAATATGCTCGGCTTCCGTGCTTGAGAGTGCCGTAGTAAGTTGCTTCTTGGATGCCCAAGCTATGACACCCGATCCAAGGCTAAAACAATAGCCCGTTGTGCTTTTTCGATCATCAATGAAACCTGCTCAAATACTATCAGAAAAATAAATTAATTTGTAGTTAGTGGCTTTTGAGTACACAATACCAAAATTGATTGTGCCTTGGATATATCTCATAATTCTCTTTGCTGCCCCAAAATGGTGCTTGCTTGGACTGTGCATAAACCTGAAATTAATGCTAACTGCAAACATAATATCTGGCCTTGTATGAGTTAGATAAATCAAACCGCCAACAATGCTTCTGATATTCTTCTCATCTGCTTTTTTAACCTCCTCTTGTAAAGTAAGTTTGTCATTAGTATTCATAGGTGTTTTTGCAGGTGCACAATTTGTCATTCCAATTTTTTTCAATAAATCCAAAGCATACTTTTTCTGACATATGAAAATCTCATTGAATCCTTGAATAACTTCAATTCCAAGAAAATAATGCAATAGACCCAAATCTGACAGTTCAAAATTTTTCAACATGCTCTCTTTAAATTCCTTAACCATATCAAGAGAACTTCTAGTGTAGATCATATCATCCACATATAAGCAAACAACTACGATATCACTACCATGAATTTTAATATAAAGAGTTGGTTCAGTAGCACTCTTTTGGAATGAGCTTTCAAGAAAATACTTATCAATTTTACTATACCATGCTCTTGGCGCTTGTTTAAGCCCATAGAGTGTCTTCTTCAATTTGTAAACTTTATGCTCCATGCCTTTGATTTCAAAGCCTTGAGGTTGTTCCACTTGCACTTCTTCCTCAAGATCTCCATTTAAAAAAGCTGATTTTACATCAAGCTGAAAAACTTGCCAATTCTTTTGAGTTGCTAAAGCCAAAACAATTCTAATAGTATTCACTCTAGCAACAGGTGTAAATGTTTCAAAGTAATCAATACCTTGCTTTTGGGCATAAATTTTTGCAAGTAACTGAGTTTTGTGTCTTTTGAGAGAACCATCGGCATTGAACTTTGACTTGTAGATCTACTTAAGTATAATTGCTTCTTCATTTGGAGGCAAATCCACCAATATCCAAGTGTTGTTCTTTGTAATTGCATCAATATCTTCTTTCATTGCATCACACCATTCTTTCTTTTTCACTGCATCAACAAAACTAGAAGGCTCTATTGCAAAACAGGCAAACTCACATGAATCATAAATATCAGCAAGACTTCTCATTCTCATGGGAGAGGAATCACCATATGAACTTGGTGACTCATTAGGATTTGGTAAACAAACATCAAGAGAAGGAGTTTCACTTGATGCGTTTTCATTTAGAACACATAAGGGGGCTTCCACATCATTTTTCCAATTCCAAGCATCTTTTTCATTAAAAATAACATCACGACTTATGATTATTTTTTTAGAAATAGGATCATAAAGTCGAAATCCTTTTGTCTCCACACTATAGCCATTAAAAATACACTTTCTACTTTTTATCATCTAACTTTTGTCTTTTTTCAGATGGAACAAAAGCATAGGCTATAGAACCAAAAATTTTAAAATGACTCACATTGGGTTTTCTTCCACTCCAAGCCTCATATGGAGTTTTTCCTCGAACTGCTTTTGTAGGAGCGCGATTGCATAAGTATACTGATGTGGCTACTGCTCAGCCCAATAATTATAGGCAACCATTTGTCTTTTAGCATACTCCTTGCCGCCTCAACAAAGGTTCTATTTTTCCGCTCTGCGACTCTATTCTGTTGTGGGTATAGGCGTTGTCAACTATCTTTTGATTCCACTTTATTTACAGAAATCCTGAAATTCTTTGAAAATAAGTTCACCACCAGAGTCAGTACGAAGAGTAATAATAGAATAACCACTTTGATTTTCGACAAGTGTCTTCAACTGTTTGAAGGTAGAGAAAGTCTCATCTTTTTGTTTCATAAAATAAATCCATGTCATCCTTGAGTAATCTTCAACAAATATAATAAAATATTTATTTCCGCTCAAGGATAAAGTTTGCATAGGGCCAAAAATATCAGCATATACAAGCATCAAAAGCTTATATGCCCTCCAAGACTTACCACTTGGAAATTGTTCACGGTGATGTTTTTCCAAAGCACAAGCTTCACACACTTTTTCATCATATTTCAAAGAAGGAAAACTAACGGTCATATTCAATTTTTGCAATAAAGACAATCCACCAAAATTCAAATGTCCATATCTTCTATGCCATAACATAGAGTCATCATCACATGCACTAAAAGCATTGAATACTAGTTTTCAAAACACTAGTGGAAACATCTTATTTTCTGTTATCTTAATAGAAAACACTAGCTTCATACTCTTCTTATCATAAAGTTGACATTGTCCTTCATAAAAAATTGCACGATACCCTTTTTTTTATCAATTGACCAAAACTTAGCAAATTTTGAGCCAACCTAGGAACATACATAACATCTTGGATTTGTTTACTAGTGTAGAAACCACGATGAGACAAATACCATGTGCATTAACATGATTGTTATCACCCATTCTTACTCGTGGTTTGACAGTTTCATCTACTTCAAGAAATAATCCTTGTTCCCGGTCATGTGGTTACTAAATCCACTATCTAAATATCATATTTCATCATTCAATTCAACATTGGCAGTAAGACATGATAAAAATACATTATCTTCTTTTTTAACATTTTCATCACTTTACTCTTCATGATAATTTGCTTGTTCCCTAGCCTTTTGATGACAATTTTTTTCAATATGACCATACTTTTTGCAATAAAAATATTGTGGTAAATTCTTATTTTGATTTCCACTATCCTTATACAAACAATTCTTATCAGCATGATTTGATCTTTGTAAATGGAACAAAATAAAGAAGTAGATGCATGGTTACCTCCACCTTGATTTCTTTGATTACCACTGAATTGGCCTCTACCTCTTCCTCTGCTGCGGAATCCACCACGTTCACGACCTCTTCCTAATTGGAAACCTTTATTTGAATCATTTGATTTTTTTTCTTCAAATCCACTTTTGATTGAAACGCTTGTTCCGGTGGATTTTTTGCACTCCTATTCAATCTCTGCTCATATGCTTGCAAAGAACCCATTAATATATTCATAGAATATGTAGATAAATCTTTAGACTCTTCTATGGCAGCAACTACATGATCAAATTTATTTGGAAGACTCCTTAAAACTTTTTCAACAACTTTTTGATCATATAATTTTTTTCCCATAAGTTCTTATTTGATTTACAATAGAACTAACTCTAGAGAAAAGCACTTGAATTGATTCAGAATTTTTCATATACAAATTCTCAGAATCACGACGAAGGGTTTGTAACTTAACAGAGATTACCTTCGTAGTACCTTGGTATTCTTTTTGAAGCAAATCCTATGTTTCTTTTGAAGTAGTTGCAACCATGATCCTTGGTCCATCTATGGCTTGTTGGATGAAGAAAAGAGCTCTTGCATCTTTCTTTTTATTCTCCTTCAATTCGTTCTTTTGTGCCGTGGTCAATCTTTCTGCTTCTGCAAAATTTTCATACCCATTCACTAATTCCCATAATTCGTAAGACATAAATAACGTCTTCATCTTAATAGACTAAAATTAAAAAATTTCACCTTTAAATAAATGAACACTATGCTGAAAATTTGAAGAATTGGTGTTACCTGCCATGTTGCGTACTTACCAAACCCTTGCCGGTATTTTCTGAATTCGCCTTGGCTTTTCTGTTCAATGAAAATCCCTAGAACTTCCGCTCTGATAACACTTTGTAGAATATGAGGAACAAGAACACATGAACTGAAAAAGAATAGAAGAGGCACACAAGAATTAAACGTATTTGTTTCTCATTTTTTTTATTTCATTCACTACACACACTCTCTGTTTACACATGACCCCGTCCAACCTTTAAATAGACTACATCCCGCCAAACAAAATTCACACGATTCTCTTTTTGTAATACTAACTTCATACGACTCATATTAGGCTAACCTCTAACTTTCTAATATAGGAGTTTTTATATGATGGCCGATTGGGTAATTTACAAGGGCTAGGTCCTAGCCTGTGATTTTTGATCTGGTCAAAACACTCAAAAAAAAATGAGGAATGATATACTCAATGGTCCTCTTTATGCAAGGGCTAAAGAAGGGCCCTTGAATAGATCCACATCATTAATTGCAACCGAATTCAGTTTCTCAACCGATTTTAAAAATGATGTGGATCTATTCAAGGGCCCTTTTCCAGCCCTTGCATAAAGAGGGCCCTTGCATCTATCATTCGTCTATAAAAATATAACTTTAAAAAAAAGAAAACGCCAACAAATAATATCATGAATTTATCACGATATATCAGTTAAATTTTGGCAGGCGCACATGCAATATCATGCGAACTCGGGTTGCATTTGGAGTCAATTTTTAGGAATTCGGGTTGAGCTTTTACATTAAAATCTGGGCGGGTTCAAGTTGATTCCAATTTATTTTTTACCAAACCCAAGTTGCACCCCTAGACGTGCCCAGTTAACTGGTTTTCTAGCTATCTAGTCCAAACCCTCCTTGTGGGTGTAGACACCCCATTTTGACAGGGCCCTAAACCCGTGTATCTGAATGAAATCCCGGGGTCAGGCGGAAAATAAATGGAATCAATCCGAGCCTAACCCGTTTGGCAGTTGAAAATCTCAACCCGAATTTCATTAATCAGCCCGAGTCGCATCCCAACCCGTGTCTCGAGCTCGGGCCGGGCGTAGTTTAAAGAAATATAAAAAATAAAATAAAATTTTATTATTATTTTATTCCGCCCCCTTTTTTTCTACCCGAGCCCCCCCTGTAAGGATAAGAGTAGTTAAAATACACTGGATAGGGCTGTCTAGAGCAAAAAGGGGGGGGTCAATCATATCATTCCTCAAAATAAGGGTTTGGGCAAAGAGGAAATCAACCCATCTTTAAGGGTATTCTTGGATGTTCTCATTGCTTGCTTGAGAAGCAATGAGTCTAAGCCATAGGATCAACAAGGAAAATGTGTGGGTAGGATGAGGTGAGGAAGAGATTTTCTAGGGTTTGTAAAGGCAATGGAGGAGATCAAGGGTGGAGATCACCCAAGGAGAGGAAGATGCCCCATAGAGGGTTAGGATTAGAGTTAGGGATTCAACCCTAAGTATAAAACAAAGAGGGTTCTTGCATGAAGGGAGGGCTTAATTCAAAAAAGATAAAAATAAAGAAAAATCAATCAACAGAGGGGAGGCAGGATTTTCTTCCAAAGAAAAAAATCAAGAACAGAGAGGGAGGAGAGCTCATTCTCGTTGAAGAAAACACAGAGAGAAAGAGGCAGAGAAAAAATAAAAATCCACAGCCGCCACCTTCTTCTCCGGCGAGCTTGCCGGAATCCGGCAAGCCTACCCCCCACCTTCTTCTTCTTCCCTTCTTCCATTGCCAACCACCACCACCATCCACCCACAGCCGCCACCTCCTCCTCCATCCTCTCCATTCTCTGCAACCTCCACCACCAGCAAGCTCCCCCATCCTCCACCCACCTCCACCATCGTCCACCTCCAGCCACCACCACCCAACCCTTCGAAAATCCCCTCCATCTCCATCCTCACCTCCCTCCAAACCCAAAACCGAAATCCCCTTCCTCTACACCCCAAAAAAACCGAAACCCATTTCAAATAAAAAAAACCCAAAAGGCCACCACCGGACCATTACCTCTGCAAATCCGGCAAGCCTCCCCCTTTGCCTCCACCAACCCACCTTCTTCCACCTCCAACCCACTCCACCGAGCCACCACCTCCATCGGCCGCGACCTCCACCATTGCAGCCACCATCATCAAAAAAAAAAAAAAAAATCCGAAACCCATCCACCATTAAAACCAACCTCCACCGAACCACCGCACCAGCTGCCATCCTCAATCCCCAAAACCCAAACCCAGTTTCTCCACTCCATCCACCTTCTTCCACCTCCAACCACCACCACCCTCGAACCACCTTTTTTTGAGCTCCAAACCCCATCCCCATCGATTCCGGCGACTTTGCCGGAATCCAACCCACCGGCCTTCCTCTCCTCCCTCATCTCCAGTGACCACCGCCACCACCGGTCACCCTCTGCCATTTTTCCGAACCTATTTCAAAAACCCAAATCATTTTTTTAACCTCCCCCACAGCCGCCGGCTATCCACCCTTTTCCGGCAACCCCCATCTTCCACCACCTCCACCTTGCCCTCTCTTCCACCCAACCTCCATTAAACCACCACCACCTCTACCCCCCTTTTCCCAAAAAAAAAAAGAAAAAACCATCTTGAAAACCCACATCTGCCGTTCGCCCATCAATTTCACCGACCATCTCCGGCGAGCTTGCCGGAATCCGGCAAGCCTCTCCACAACCCATCAAGCCTCTCCACTCCCACCCCATCTCTGCTCCAACCCATCTCTGTTTTTAAAAAAAAAAAAAAACCCATTTTCGTTTAATAAGTTCGAGCAGAGAGAGAGAGAGAGAGAGAGGAGAGAGAGAAAGAGAGGGAGCTCGACCCTCAACTCCGTCTCCTCCAGTCGGCCTCTGCCCATCCACCAATCACACCCATTTCCACCGATCATACCCTTCTGGCATCCCGCCATCAGAACTGAGTTTGTAGCGATCTTCAGGTACATCCCTTTCTCTATTTTAAGATCCTATTTCAAAGAAAATAGTGCCTTCAAGAGATAGTTGCTAATTTAAACTTTGCTAGAGTCAGCCTCAGTTTTCCTTCATATATATTTTATATTTACATTTGTTTAGTATGTCACATGCTTTAGGTAACGATAACCGATCCTTCTACATTTGGATTTTTGTTTTGGTCATTGTTTGAGCGGTATCTGATCTAAGTACATGCATGTTAATTTCCGAATAATGGGGCATCTGATGTTGTGGAAAAGGTATAGAGGGCTGGTGGTGTAAGTTCATTTAGTTATTTCAGCCTCATGTTTCGGCACAGATTCGGCCTCGTTGCTGCCCCTGTTTCAGCACTATACTAGTCCGTTGCTGCCCCCTGTTTCAGCACAGGCTCAGCCCGTGCCGTTTGTGACTCAGCCCCTGTTCATTTCTGTTTATGCTGATCTTATAATTTTAGTTCTGGGGAGCGCGGGTTCGGTCGCATTGATTTATGGTATATATTCTTTAAGAAATATATATGAATATGTTGGTCATTTTCATTAGTCTCGGGCCCAGAAATGTAGAACCTGTATTGAATCCTATCTTGCTCAAGGTCGTCCGAAGCGGATATTGTGTCAAAGTGCCCTGTGCTTGTACTTTTATCTCCCCTTTTTTCTCACCAAAAAATGAGGTCAATGACATCCCCTTCCACTTCAAGAGTTGTCCCATATGCCGGATTTGTCTGCTATTGAGCGCCATTATCTTTCGCTTTCCTTCCCTTTCGAGGCTTCTCTTAGTTTTAGAATTTTTCCCTAGATCTCAGGGTTCCCATTTTGTCCATCGATTTCAGAATTTTTCTGTCGGGTCTGGGCTATGACGGAATGTATCTTGAGCCAACCCCTTCCCTTCCTGCCTTAGAGTTTTCGCAGGTTAAGGGATTTCTTCCTCTTTAGAGTCAGTCCTAGAGGGTTTAGGAGTCTGTCCTTCCGTCTTTCAGAGTCAGTCTTCAGCATAGGATTCAGTCCTTCAGTCTTTTAGGAGTCTGTCCTATCATCATAGGGGTTAGGATTCTGCCGAACCCCTCATCAAGTCATGTGATTTTATCCGCTCCTGCAAGGTATAGGATGCTGTCCAACCCTTGCGGAGCTGTAATTCTGTTCATTCCCCCCCCCGCAAAGCATAGGATGCTGTCCAACCTTTGCGGGATATCGGGAGTCTGTCGTACCCTTATGATGATAGGGTCCTGTCTTCTCGTGTCAAAAATTCCAAAAAAAAAGGCATTTCAAAAACACTCAAAAACTCAAAAACATCTAAAAATCAAAAACCTCAAAATCTCGAGTCATTAGGAGTAGTCAAGTCCGAACTACGGATGGCTTGATCCCTAGCTGAGGGGTACGTAGGCAGCTCAGGCGTGCTGCTGGCATCCTGAGTGCAGTCACCATTTTGCAAATATTTCCCACAACTTCATAACTTTCACAACTTCAAAACCTTCCAAAACTACAAAAATTCTTCAAAATAACTTTACCAACAATTTTCAAAAGATCTTCCCATAGAGTTAGGAGTCAGTCCTAGACTTTTGGGGTGTCTTAGAGTTAGGAGTCTGTCCTGATTTGTTGCTTTGTCATGTCCGGTCGTGTGAGTGTCCCTAGAGTTAGGAGGCCTCAGGTCGTGGTCGGTTAGACACTTAGTCGAGCCGATGGCTAGACTAGAACGCGCTTAGATAGCCCACGGTTTTCCTTAGGACACACAGCCTAGTCACACCTAGGGTGTAGGGTTCACTGGCATTAGTTAGGGCATACAGGGAGCCCTAAAAATCACCATTCACTTGAACTTAAGTAATGTCGCAAGAAGCTTTAAAAACTAGTCGGGTCTAGTTAATCGAGTCTAGGATAGCGGTTCTAGAGGGTTAGGCATTGTAGTTTAGCATAGGTCGCCGAACTACGTTGGCTCTGATTCTTCCCGAGGCCGGGATACGTAGTGCAGCTAAGATGGATGGCCATCTTGGTCCGAGTCAATTATCACCTTAGAGTTTAGGGTGTGTCGTGTCGAGTCATTGGTTGTGCTGTATGTTTTGCTGTATTTTCTTACTTTCATGTACAGATCCTATACCTTTAGATGTAGCATGCGTGTGTGTGCCCACCAGAACTTAGACACCAATTAGGCATGGCACTCATAATCTAGCTATTCTTAGGTGACATCTTTCATTTCTTTTTTGTGCTTCTTATTCATCTCCGAGACATGCATGATTAGATAGACGTTATCTCGGAGATCTTCGTTCCCATTTCGCGTGATTTTCGCCCAAAATTCTTCAAAATTAATAATAAATGGCATAAGAGACCAGGTGCTCGCACTTGGGCGAATTGGGGGCGCCTAACCCCTTCCCCATTCGTCATCAGGCACGGACTTTTTATATATCTCTGATTATCTGTTGCGACAGAGCACAGCATGGGATCCAGGGCCTACTTCCTTGGATGGCGACTCTTTCTTCGTTTAAGGTGCGTCTCGAATCCGGGCTAGTCCCCGAATCGAGAGGTATCTCACTTCACATCGCCGCTCATGCTGTGAGGGGCACTCTTTCGAGAGTTCCTTGGCGGAGCTCTCCTTCACGTGGATGATCCTGAGACTCGCGTGGGGGCACGTCCCCCCGCCCCGTCTCGGATCCGGGTCCACAGATTGGCGACTCTGCTGGGGAATTTTTGAAACATTGCCTAACTCTGTAAAAATGCCATTTTAATTAATTTTGAAGAAATTTGGGTCAAAATCAAGTTAAATGAGAACTTTATCGTTAGAAATCCAGGGGCACCAAGTAGGTGCGTAACTAAAACAAGGGATTCACACACTGCACATCATACATTGTCATATTCTTTATTTCTTTCATTATTTTCATTATTGGCCTCAGGGAATAGATATGACGCGTACCAGTTGGGAACCGTTGTATCTATTTCCGAGCTATGCGCCGGAGCTGCAGCCGTAGACACTGGGTGTGCTGGTGTTCTACAGCAGCCGATGAGCAATGAACATACTTTGTATAATGCTGGGTGTGCTGGCATTATACATCAAGGGTATGGTCATAAGCATAGTACCCTGCAGAGATGCCTGGGCCCTACTTTTATTTCATTATATTATGTATGTATATATTAGTTGCTCCCTTTAGAACCAAAATTAGGGAACCCTTGCTAGGACACTATATATATGTACTCATATAGGACGAACATATGCGACCAGCATATGTGAGCCTAGGATAGAAGTCAGCCTACCCATGTAGTGTAGAAGGGTAAGTCACACCGTGGTTACCCGCGCATTTTCTAGTACACTCACAAGCACTTTTGAGTCAAGATTATCTTGGCTCCGCTAGATCAGGTTAGGGCTGGTGCCCCTGGTTAGGATATGTATGTATATATGTACGTGTATGTGTTATATTTATTCTCAGATTAGGACATGTCTCCTAGATTAGGTTTCTGTATCTGTCGCAGTCGTGCATTCCTTCAGACCTGATCGATGACCCTTACTCTTGCTCGGTTGTCAGCTAGATCGTGATTTACCCTGTGATCTCTTATCATACGGTCACCCCGGTGTGTTGGGTTCATGTGTTTGAGTTGTTCTGATCCATTACATCAGGTAGAGTCTATTCCTTCTTTCAGTTTGGGTCTGGCCGACGGTTTTGTTCACCGCCTTTCATGGTCATGGTCCAGTCCTTGATTCCTTATTTTCCTGATCGGTCTTTGTGCTAACCTGTTAGACCAGGGTCTGTCTATCAATAGAATTTTCTGGTCTAACTATCAGCTACATAGTTTCATTCCTCAGTCTTCAAAATGGTTAATCATTTTCCCTGGTCTTTGTCCTGATCATGGTCTATGTTTTGTCTCCTGAGTGTACGGTGGTCTTGTTCCTTTGTACATGTATTATTCGCTGAGTCGATGTACAGTTTTGCCATCTTCTTGTGCATACCCTATGTGTCGAGTCGGTCGTTCAGATCAGGCCACCTTTTTACAATAGGTGTTCCAGGTCTGATCCATCCTATTGCACTCCTTCGATGCAGTCGATAGTATTTCTTTTACCTTTGTTGAGACTATATCTGTCGTTTTGTCTTCAGATTGTACAAATCTCTTTGGTATGTCCTGTTTTGTCGATTGGTTAGATCAGAACCCTCTTTTCCAGTGAGGGATTCCTGGTTCAATCAATCATATGTACATTCTTTCAGAGTCACCAGGTTAGTGGTCTATACTCGTCACTCTCATAGCCATGGTCTATTCATGTGTCATAGATCCGTGTTGTGTGTGGATATTACTCATTGGGTTAGATTTTCGCTACTTGCATGCTCTGTCTTAGATATGGTTGATGGCTTGTCCGCTGTCTCTATGACCATGATCTATCATTATCGATCCTCTTGATCATACAGTTGTCAATGTCCATCATCAGATTTGAGATCCAGTCTATGACCTACTTCTGTCATTTTGTGGCCGTGGTCTACCTTTCTGATCTATTCGAAAGTCTATGATTATTGATGAACAAAATCATTGTCACCAGTTGTATCCTTCCCATATGATCGGTCAAAATTATCCCTATTATTTCGTTATTCAGGGTTATCTTCCCTCTCTTCTGATCTTATCCTATCTGTGATTAGGTTAAATCATGTCGAACAAAGTGATGAGGGTTTGGATAAGTGAGTCAATTCGAGCTCTCCCGCGCGAGCGTGCACAGTGGAGTACGGCCGACAGGTTCATCAGCACGTTTAATAATTTGAGCGCATCCGGTGTGAATTGGCAATTTCTTCAAGCAGCTGCAAGACTCTGGGATCCTATTCTTCATGTTTTTCAATTTGGTCCCTTTGAAATCTGTCCTATATTCGAGGATTGGTGCGCCTTATTAGAACTCCCACCGGAGGGACTCTGGATCCAACCTTCGAGTGTAGCGTCTCCTCGTTCCCTTTTCTGTAAGCTTTTCGAGAACCAAACTGTTGATGCTATGCCCTATTTCAAAGACACGTACGTGCAATTCGATGACCTCATTGAGCGTTTTTCTAAAAACGTTGACCCTATTGATACCCGTTTTCAAAATTGTAGACGCAGTGCCTTAATCTTTGGTGTCCTTGCACGTCACGTTGTCCGTGAAGACTCCAGTATTGCCCCTGTGACCTTACTGAGTGTGGTCGATCAAATTAGTGAAGGAAGGAATCCTGTCCCACTCATGCTAGCAGAAACCTTCTCTGGGCTGGATCTTATCGCCCGGCAAGAGGTGAAGGATAATTTCCATGGGTGCGTCAAGTTACTTTATTTATGGCTCTGTGAAAAACTCACCATCCTTCGGCCACAGAGTTCCCTTCAGTACACCCTCAAGGATCATCTTTCGTGGCAACCAATGGCCAATAAACCCCAATCCATTGATGAGTGGCGTAATTGGTTGCAACACGTGGAGAAGGATCAATTTCACTGGGTGAGTCATTCATGCTTACATGTTATCACTAGCACCTGCCCACACCCATTTGTGTATCTTATGGGTTTGGAAAAGTCAACCTTTTATGCTCCCACTCGTCTGCTTTACCAGATCACGGGAAGTCCATATCCTCCCGGATTTGTAACCCCTCCTCCTTGCGAAAAGCTTACTCCCGGTCTCATAAAGTCTATTGTAGCTGCTTGGGGAAACAAGGTTACCGCTAGGAGATTTGCTCTATCATCTAAAGTCCATCGAAAGGAGTTACCAGAAGAGCCTGCGGGAAAGAGAGCTCGGATCATGGAGCATTGAAGACCATTTTCATACAATTGTCATTTTAATTTCAAGTTTCATTATACTCATTTTGTTCCATCTACTTGTAATTAAAAGTGACATGTTTTATCAATCGTAACTACAATTTGATTTGTGATCAATGAAAATGTGTTCTTTTCTATTTTTCTCGTCTTGAATTTACGTGAAGTGTTCCATCTCAATTATCAAATGTGCAATCTAACTTATTAACTTCCATTCAGGAGTCTTAGCGGGACATCATCGCTCCTAAGAAAGCCAATTCAAAATCGGCCTGGTCCCGTCAGTCTTCAGATTCCAGGCTGAATAGACTTTCTCTTTCCCCAGAATCCTTTACTTCTCCTGCGCCGCTTCTCCTTGGTCGTCCAGAAATTCTTTCACCCATTTCACTTGCATCTGAATCAATGGAAGGGACCGGTAACAACAGTCCTGATACGAATGAGATGATGAAGGCTATTCTTCTTCAGCTGAGTGCCATGAAGGATGATATAGCCCTCCTGAAAAATGATCGTCTTTCTACCTCTAAAGACCCGGCCAATCAGCAGCCTTCAGTTATACCTTCCGTTCCTCTTGTTTCTCCCAGGCCAGCTGTATTGCCTGGAATCGAAGACTTTGATGAGGGCCAATATGCAGCAGAGAACTGTCTCCCTGACTTGGGAAATCCTGATAAAGCACAGGATTTGGCCGACCAGATTGAGAAGCTGACTCGGGATATGGAAACCATGAAGTGCCAAGGTCCCAAAAAATTTGGATATGTCTGAATTCATGATAGCTCCAGGGGTCGTACTTCCGCCCAAGTTCAAAATGCCAGACTTTGACAAATACGACGGAATGGGGTGCCCTCGTAGCCATCTTAAGTCAGTCATTCCTCTGTTGCAGCAGCACGGTTTATCCCCAGAGCAGATTGCTTTGGTGTTCCCTAGAACTTTGACTGGGACAGCGAAGAAGTGGTTTTTGCATCTGAAACCAGAAGAAAGCAGGACCCTTGAAGGTGTAGCCAACAAATTTGTCCAGCAATTCTCCATGGAAGAGGGGATTGACGTGACAAAAAGGGATCTGAAATCGCTGAAGCAGGGGCCCAATGAGACCTTTACTTCCTTCATTCGGCGATGGAGGAGAAAGGCAGCACAAATGACCCACAAGTTGCCAGATGACGATCTTATCAAGATTGCCGTCAAGAATCTTTCCCCCTTTTACTTTTCTCACATGTCAATCCAGTACTTCAATGACTTCGATCACCTGATCAAGACCGGGACAAGAATCGAAGATATATTAGCTAAGGGCGGCCTGAGAACTAGGACCTCCACCTCAGATGTCAGAGAGGGAAAAAGGCCTATGGCGCCTCCGAAGGAAGTCAACAACGTGAATACTGCTCGTCCAGTTAGGAGAGAAGGTCCCGGAGGAGTTCGTCCGGAAAGAACTGAGCCCAGACAATTCACCCCTCTACCCTATTCCCTATCTGTGGCTCTCAAAAAGCTGTTGAGGGACAAGAAGATCACTCTACTGGAACCCCGAGAAGCCCCAAATCCTCTCCCGAAATATTGGAGAAGGGATCAGTATTGCGAATTTCACCAGAGTGTTGGGCATTTGACTGACAGATGTATGGCACTAAGGCATAGGATCCAGGATAAGATAGAGGCAAAAGAAATTGCGGTGGAAGCTCTTCCTAATGTCACCAGGAATCCATTGCCGACGCATGCTATGCCTCCTCCGAACGTCTTTGCCATTCTTACTGAAGAGGTTGTCCTGGACTATTCCCGTATATGTGCCGTTATTTCTGATGAGCCGTATATCTTGGGATGGGAATCCGATGATGAAGAAGTTAAACGCGAAGAGCCTTATGTCTTGTCCTCTACGCAAGAAGTTGGGGAATCCTCTGGATGCCCTTATGTCCTCAGATTCGAGGGGGAGGAAGAGAAGAGCGAAGTCCCATACGTCCTCAAGCTTGAGGATGAGGATTTGCTTCTGTTGAATGATCCCTGTGATGAGGTTCGCCATGTTACCCGTGGTGGACGTTTCTTTAAGCCCCCTGAGTTGAGAGCAGAGAATCCTGCTGAGATCGCCAGAGCAGTTGTAAACCAGAATCAGAGGCTGAGTCCTGAGGAAGATGAGGACATTCTGTTGAAGCAGCTTAGGAAGACCCAAGCTAATGTTTCTATCTGGGGTCTGTTGATGTCATCGCCTAAGCATCGTCAGGTTATACTTCGTGAATTGAATACAGCACAGGTGTCTGTGAATATAACCCCTGATGAGCTGGTTGGGCTCGTATCTATGGCCAGATCAGCTATGACCGTGTCCTTTTCTGACGAAGATCTGACTCCAGAAGGTAAGAATCATACGAAATCCCTCAAAATCACCGTCGTGTGCAATAAGAAGAAGGTGCCAGAGGTTTTGGTTGACAACGGGTCAGCTCTGAATGTGTGTCCTTTGAGCACCGCTACCGCCTTGGGGTTTGGGCCCGATGATTATATTCCGTCAGAGCAGGGGATACTGGCTTATGATGGGACCAGGAGAGACGTCATCGGAACTTTGGTCACCGAAATTGAGATCGGAGGTGAAATGTTTGACGTAGAATTCCAAGTTCTAGATATCAAGACCTCCTTCTTTCTCCTTCTCGGCCGACCTTGGCTTCACAAAGTTGGAGTGGTTCCTTCCACTGTCCATCAGAAACTCAAGTTTGTCAAGAATAACAGAATTATCACAGTTCGAGGGGATCCAGAACCAGAGTTTGTACAGATTTCCCAAGAGCAGATCGGTTCAAGCACCATAGATGTCAGTCTAACTGGGTTTTCGCTTGAAGTTTCGACCATTACTATGGAAGAAGCTATGAACGAGGAAATTCTGTTTATGTCCAGTGCAAATGCGCAGGTAGCCCGAATAATGCGCAAATATGGGTATATTCCTGGAACTGGTCTGGGGAGAAGTTTGCAGGGTTTAACTGAGTGGCCGGAGCTGAAGGTCGCGAACAATTTGTTTGGGTTAGGATATGAACCCACCCGAAAGGAGATCAGGGAAAGAAAGCAGTACATGCTGAAGTGGGCAGAGCTGCGTCGTCGGGGCCTAGAGCTGCCTATGGGACCGTTCAGTCTGTTGATGAATGGTAGGTACAGGAAAGAAGGAGCTGATCGCCCGTTCTGTGGTTTCCCCGAGCCGTGGTTGGATGAGTCTGGGAAAGAGCTGCCAGGTTTTGAAATCTTTTTCGCTGATGAATTGCCGGATGAGTACTTCCATGGGCAGATTACAGCTGTCGAAAAGCAGAAATCTGATTGGGCGGAGAACTTAGAGCCGCGCCTTCTAGACTCCCTCTTCGAGGTTGAGGCACCGGTCATTGCCATGATCGGAGAAGATGCGCACATCCTGAACCCTAAGGGCCGAATTACCCCAGCTGAGGTACCCCTTGATAACTGGACCTCTCAGGTTATTCCTCAATTAGTCCTTCAGCATAGTCACGTTCCTCCAAAAGAGTCTAAAGTCTCTAAGTATGTGTCTGTTTCCGAGTCAAATATAAAGTTTGTTATTTCTAACAATTCTTTGGATGCAGGTACCTTAGGAAGCTTAGACATTCCTGGTGTGGGTGGCGAGTCCTCCGGTATAGATGCTGTCTATGAAGATGAGTCTGTTATAGAATATACCACAAAGTCCATACATAGTCCAGTTGAGTCAGGTGTCAACATTTCAGTTGACGATACAAACTTTTCTTTTGAGCATACTGTAAAGCCTGCTGTGGGCCAATTGATCAATGATGTAAATTTTGATTCTATGAATGAAATGAAAGACTCGTTTCAGTATCTTCCTGTCTCTGTTTCTGCTTCTCAAATTGATAAAACTAATAACAATGATCAAGACTCCCCCTCTTATGAGGACGCCGACGAAACTCCCCCTGAGATCAAACACATGATCACTCAGGAGGAGCAGCGTCGGGCTAAACCACTTGAAGAAGAAATTGAAACCGTCAACATTGGTGATGAAACCTTAATCCGGGAAATACGGATTGGCAAAACGTTATCCCCAGAGGAGCGTGAAGAATTAATCACTTTGCTTAAGGAATACAAAGAAGTTTTTGCTTGGTCCTATGATGACATGCCGGGATTAAGCGAAGACATTGTCCAGCATCGTCTTCCCCTAATCCCAGGTGCCAAGCCGAAAAAGCAAAAACTTCGAAAATTAAAACCAGAATGGGAATTGAAAGTCCATGATGAAGTCAAGAAGCTGTTAGATGCAGGCTTCATTCAAGTGGTTGAGTATCCGGAATGGCTGGCTAACATAGTACCGGTGCCCAAGAAGGACGGAAAGGTCAGAATGTGCGTTGATTTCAGAGATTTAAACAAGGCGAGTCCCAAGGATGACTTTCCTTTGCCGAGCATCGATCTCCTGGTGGATAATACAGCTGGTCATGCTTTGCTATCCTTTATGGATGGGTTTTCCGGATATAATCAGATCAAGATGGCCCCTGAGGACATGATAAAAACTGCGTTCACCACTCCATGGGGAACATATTGCTACAAAGTGATGCCGTTTGGGCTGAAGAATGCAGGAGCAACCTATCAGAGGGCGGCTACCACCTTATTGCATGACATGATTCACAAAGAGGTCGAGGTTTACGTCGATGACATGATCGTTAAATCCAAGACTCGACCAGAGCACGCCGTAGTCCTGAGGAAGTTTTTCGAAAGGATCCGGAAGTATAAGCTTCGCTTGAACCCGAGCAAGTGTGTATTTGGGGTCACTTCAGGGAAGTTGTTGGGGTTCATGGTTAGCGAGAGAGGGATCGAGGTAGATCCTCAAAAGATCAAAGCAATCCAAGAGATGGAGCCGCCGAGGACCGAGAGGCAGATCCGTAGTTTCCTGGGAAAGGTTCAGTACCTAAGAAGGTTCATAAATCAGTTGACAATGACATGTGAACCCATCTTTAAGCTGCTGAAGAAAAATTCTCCGAAGAAGTGGAATGATGAGTGCCAGGAAGCATTTGAAAAAGTCAAGCAGTGTCTAACTTTGCCTCCTGTCTTGTCACCAGTTATTCCGGACCAGCCACTGTTGCTGTACCTGTCTGTCACTGACACAGCTATGGGTTGCATGTTAGCCCAGCAAGACCCTGAGTCGAAGAAAGAAAAGCCTATCTACTACATCAGCAAGAAGATGCTGGAGTACGAAATCAAATATTCTATCTTGGAAAAGACTTGTCTGGCACTGGTTTGGGCAACTCAGAGGCTTAGGCATTACCTGTTATCGAACAAGGTTCTCTTACTCTCACGGATGGATCCGTTGAAGTACTTGTTCGAGAAGCCCGCCCTCACCGGGAGAACATCCAGATGGTTGCTGCTATTGTCTGAATTTGATATTGCCTATGTGACCCAGAAATCAGTTAAAGGGCGTGTGATAGCTGAGCAGCTGGATGATGCGCCTGTAGATGAGAATGCGGTTCTGACGGCAGATTTTCCTGATGAAGAGATCATGGCTGTAGAAGAGGAGGTCCAAAGCACCAGATGGTTGATGTATTTTGATGGCGCTGTGAACAACCGAGGCCAAGGAGTTGGGGCAGTGTTGATATCTCCGAAGAAAGAGTACATCCCCGTGTCCATCAAATTGCAGTTCAAGTGTACCAACAATGAGGCCGAGTATGAGGCTTGCATTGCTGGTCTCGAAGCAGCCTTGGCTCTGCATATTCAAGAGATAGATGTTTTCGGGGACTCAATCTTGATCATTTGTCAGATCAATGGTCAATGGAAAACAAAGGAGGATAGATTGATCCCGTATCACACGCACCTGGATTCCCTGGTCAAGAGATTCAAGAATGTTACATTCACTCATCTGTCGAGGACAAGAAATCATTTCGCGGACGCTTTGGCTACGCTAGCCTCGATGTTGGATATCTCTACATCAATGGAAGTTCAGCCCCTAGCAGTGCGGTTACAATGGGCTCCAGCGCATGTGAACGCTATAGAGATAGCAGCCCGATGTCCAGATGGAAAGCCCTGGTACATTGATATAAAGAATCTCATTTTAGGCCAAGGGCACCCCCCTGAAGCGTCAGGAAAAGAGCGGAGGTCTCTCCAGAAGTTGGCGGCTAACTTCATTATCTGTGGCAATGAGCTCTTCAGGAGGTCGTTTGATGGAATCCAGCTTCTTTGTGTAGATGAAGATCGAGCAGCTAATCTCATAGAGCAGACGCATGAAGGAGTCTGTGGGCCTCACATGAACGGGAAGATGCTGTCGAGAAAGATCCTGAGACTTGGGTACTACTGGCCAACCATGGAAGCTGACTGCTTTGCCTTCGTGAAGAAGTGTCATAAATGTCAGGTTTATGCGAACCTCATTCACGTGCCGCCTTCTGAATTACATTCTCTGACTTCGCCGTGGCCGTTTTCAGTCTGGGGAATCGATATTATTGGAAAGGTGTTTCCGAAATCTTCAAGCGGGCATGAGTACATCCTGGTAGCCATCGATTACTTCACTAAGTGGATCGAAGCCGCATCCTTCGCTTCGCTGACTTCAGCCTCAGTCGCCAAATTCATTCGAACGAACATCATCTGCAGATACGGGGTGCCGCATGAGCTGATCTCAGACAATGGATCGCACTTCAAGAAAGAAGTGGTACACCTCTGTGAGGAGTTCAAGATCAAGCATCACAAGTCCTCACCATACAGGCCTCAGACAAATGGTGCCGTCGAAGCCGCAAACAAGAACATCAAAGCCATCATCAGCAAGATGACAGAGACGTATAAGGACTGGTCAAATAAGCTACCCTATGCTTTGTGGGCTTACAGAACGTCGATCAGGGCCTCTACGGGAGCTACGCCATATTCATTAGTGTACGGGATGGAAGCGGTCCTACCAGTTGAGCTGAGGATTCCTTCGTTAAGGGTAATGATGGAAGCCGATTTGCCAGAATCAGAGTGGGCAAGGGCCCGGTATCAGGAGTTACAGATGATTGATGAGAAGAGGCTCAGAGCTCTGTATCATGTCCAGGGATATCAGCGTCGAATCGAGAAAGCCTTTAACAAGAAGGTGAAGATTAGAGATCTCCAGAAGGGTGACCTCGTTTTGAAATCCTACAGGGCACCGGTCTATGATCCCCGAGGAAAGTTCAGGCCAAACTGGTCAGGTCCTTACATTGTCGATGAAGTCCTGCCTGGAAAAGCCGTCAGACTCCTTAATCAAAATGGTGAAAAACTAACAGAACCCACAAACCTTGATCAACTTAAAAAGTATTATGCCTGAGACACCGGGAGGCCGTCCTTGGTCGATCTGAGCTTCAAAGCCAAAAATCCCATTCAAAAAAAAAAAGAAGAAGGGAAAAGTCAAATACCGTTTGCAAACCCTTTGAGCCAATAAGTGAAACCAAAATTTCTTTGTCACCCTCAAACCAGGGGCATCTTTTATGACTTACGTCATAAAAGATGCAAAGCCTGAACTACGCCGTGACCTGATCCCTTTCCACAGGGTACGTAGGCAACCTGACAAACTCGGGTTCGGTCAAATCTTTTAAAGCTGTTGAAAATAAAAAAGAAAAAAAGAAAAGAAAACAAATCCTTCAAATCTGTGGAGGAAAGAAAAAAGAAAAAGTCAAATCAAAACAATCTCAACCCAAAGTCCCCAATGGGCGAACTACGCGGACCTGATCCTCACTCTTTGGAGGTACGTAGGCTATCTGGAAGGGTCCAGATTCGGTCTAGTCAATGCAAACACCCTGATCCAGTTCTTTCAAACCCTAACCCACCTAGAAGTCCTCCTGGTGTGATAAGGCAAAGGTTTGCGGAGAAACAGAAAAAGAAAAAATAATAATGGAGTCTTAGACCTGTTAGACTGAAAACCCGAAAGGGCGGTCTAGGCAAAAGTTAGGGTCATTCGCCCGCTAAGTTGAAAACCCGAAAGGGCGGCTTAGGCAAAAATCAGGGTGCGGAGCCTGCTGGACGGAAAACCTGCAAGGGCAGGCAGTCCAGGCAAAAATTAAGGCAAGCGGTCCGCCAGATTGAAAACCCAAAAGGGCAGTCTGGTCATGGCGGTGACTTCTCGTAAATGACTAAATTTCAGAAGCTAGCAAGACTTTCATACCTGTATCGGCATCACTTCAAGGTCTGAATAGTGCCGGCAAGGCTTCCTTTGATATTCCTCTAAGCTAGGGGTTAAAACCGAGCAACCCAAAGGGTATAATAACCATGACTAAATACCAGAAAGAGGCGGAATCACCTTAAAACGCGGTATTCAAAGAGTTCCGAGAGTGGTAAGCTGTACCCTCTTAAAACAATTATCAAATTAAGAAGCAGATTCGGTCTTTCCTGAAAGTCAGTCTTGTAACTCGGTTGTGTACTCACCAAAAGTCCTTCGTCAAGCAGTTGTCAAGGTCATTCTTGTCAAGTCAAAGTCATGTACTCAGTCGGGTCAGGTGTGTCCCAAAATGACCTGTTTGGGTCCAGTATCCTTTCAAACGCTGGGGTAGCAGGTGGTCGCATCTCCAGAAGGCGAAATGACATATACATGGTCTAGAAGCGCGACAAGCTCTCAGGCCCATTTGAAATTTCTGCAGCAGGCAGGAGGTTGAAGATGTGTCAGGCAGAATCAGTCTGCTTGGAAGTTGAAAACCATTGCAACCTGAAGTTCTGACAGTTGGTAGAAAATTGAAAGTGTTTCAGACAAAATCAGTCTCTTGTGCATTTTGAAAGCCTTTGAGGCCCGGAGCCCTGCTATTGGCATAAAAGTGGTAGACCTTTCGGCAAGAGTCAGTCTCTTGTACCTTCAAAATCTTTGTAATCCAAGTTTCATAAAAGAAAGCTTGAATCTGTTTGAGTTTTGTTAAGACTCCTGAACTGGAAGCGAAATTATACTAGGGGCATCTTTTATGTCCTGATGAAAGTCAGACCATAAAAGATACCCAGCATGCATTGATGTTTGAGATATCAGCTTTAACAAATCAAGATTTGAGAAACTTGAACACGTCTTTCAAATCAAATTTTCAAATTGGGAATGATCCTGATCATTCCGCCCTGTTGATCTGTCAAGATGCTGTCTTCTCGGATCCTAAATTCAGGTTTGATCATGATGCTGTCTAATCATTCCGCCCTGTTGATCTGTCAAGATGCTATCTTCTCAGATCCCAATTTAGGTTTGATCATGATGCTGTCTAATCATTCCGCTGTATTCAACTGTCAAGATGCTGTCTTCTCATATCCCAATTCAGGTTTGATCATGATGCTGTCTAATCATTCCGCTGTGTTCATCTGTCAAGATGCTGTCTTCTCAGATCCAAATTCAGGTTTGATCATGATGTTGTCTAATCATTCCGCCCTGTTGATCTGTCAAGATGCTGTCTTCTCAGATCCCAATTTAGGTTTGATCATGATGCTGTCTAATCATTCCGCTGTATTCAACTGTCAAAATGTTGTCTTCTCAGATCCCAATTCAGGTTTGATCATTATGCTGTCTAATCATTCCGCTGTGTTCATCTGTCAAGATGCTGTCTTCTCAGATCCAAATTCAGGTTTGATCATGATGCTGTCTAATCATTCCGCTGTGTTCATCTGTCAAGATGCTGTCTTCTCAGATCCCAATTCAGGTTTGATCATGATGCTGTCTAATCATTCCGCGGTGTTCATCTGTCAAGATGCTGTCTTCTCAGATCCCAATTCAGGTTTGATCATGATGCTGTCTAATCATTCCGTTGTGTTCATCTGTCAAGATGCTGTCTTCTCAGATCCCAATTCAGGTTTGATCATGATGCTGTCTAATCATTCCGCTTTACAATCTCCAAATCCCTGAGTGGCTTAATTAGAGGCTGTCTAATTATTCCATTCTGCAATTTGTGAGAGTCTGTCTCACTATCCCTTGAGAGCCCATCTCAGTAGTCTTTTCGAGAATCTGTCTCGTCAATTCATCTTATCATTCCCTCTCGATGAGAATCTGTCTCGTTGATCCATCTCGTCACCCCCTTGCATCACTTCCGTTCGAAATCTTGGGCCAGTCAAAATGTGTTGTCTGCTCGGCTTTGGCATTCGCGCGACAAGCGCCCTCTGCCAAAGAGGGGCATCTGTAGACACCCCATTTTGACAGGGCCCTAAACCCGTGTATCTGAATGAAATCCCGGGGTCAGGCGGAAAATAAATGGAATCAATCCGAGCCTAACCCGTTTGGCAGTTGAAAATCTCAACCCGAATTTCATTAATCAGCCCGAGTCGCATCCCAACCCGTGTCTCGAGCTCGGGCCGGGCGTAGTTTAAAGAAATATAAAAAATAAAATAAAATTTTATTATTATTTTATTCCGCCCCCTTTTTTTCTACCCGAGCCCCCCCTGTAAGGATAAGAGTAGTTAAAATACACTGGATAGGGCTGTCTAGAGCAAAAAGGGGGGGGTCAATCATATCATTCCTCAAAATAAGGGTTTGGGCAAAGAGGAAATCAACCCATCTTTAAGGGTATTCTTGGATGTTCTCATTGCTTGCTTGAGAAGCAATGAGTCTAAGCCATAGGATCAACAAGGAAAATGTGTGGGTAGGATGAGGTGAGGAAGAGATTTTCTAGGGTTTGTAAAGGCAATGGAGGAGATCAAGGGTGGAGATCACCCAAGGAGAGGAAGATGCCCCATAGAGGGTTAGGATTAGAGTTAGGGGTTCAACCCTAAGTATAAAACAAAGAGGGTTCTTGCATGAAGGGAGGGCTTAATTCAAAAAAGATAAAAATAAAGAAAAATCAATCAACAGAGGGGAGGCAGGATTTTCTTCCAAAGAAAAAAATCAAGAACAGAGAGGGAGGAGAGCTCATTCTCGTTGAAGAAAACACAGAGAGAAAGAGGCAGAGAAAAAATAAAAATCCACAGCCGCCACCTTCTTCTCCGGCGAGCTTGCCGGAATCCGGCAAGCCTACCCCCCACCTTCTTCTTCTTCCCTTCTTCCATTGCCAACCACCACCACCATCCACCCACAGCCGCCACCTCCTCCTCCATCCTCTCCATTCTCTGCAACCTCCACCACCAGCAAGCTCCCCCATCCTCCACCCACCTCCACCATCGTCCACCTCCAGCCACCACCACCCAACCCTTCGAAAATCCCCTCCATCTCCATCCTCACCTCCCTCCAAACCCAAAACCGAAATCCCCTTCCTCTACACCCCAAAAAAACCGAAACCCATTTCAAATAAAAAAAACCCAAAAGGCCACCACCGGACCATTACCTCTGCAAATCCGGCAAGCCTCCCCCTTTGCCTCCACCAACCCACCTTCTTCCACCTCCAACCCACTCCACCGAGCCACCACCTCCATCGGCCGCGACCTCCACCATTGCAGCCACCATCATCAAAAAAAAAAAAAAAATCCGAAACCCATTGTGGGACATGATCCCGCGAGAGGGGTGGGGCGCGGGCCGCCACGCGCTCTCTTGGTCTCTAGTACCCACGCGATTGGCGTGTGCTTCTTAGTGTTGATTTAGATTCGTCTTTTATATGAACTTGGGATCACTAAGACAATCCGAATTCCACATAAAAGAGACTGACAGAGTCGCCACCTAGATGTGGGATCTAGGACCCGTAATTAACCAGAAATCTAGACTCGCTACCTGGTTACAAGAATGGAAGGTATGGGGATTTATCCACCACATGCACCATTCCTGCCCGATAATCGGTCTTCGATTCCAAAAGCTAACTCTTTTAAATTTATTTTAAATGGCTCATTCAACTCTATGTTAATATGTTATCTACGGGACATGCATCCTAAAATCTAATTTCAATGTGAATCCTAGATGTGTATCTTGATTTATTAATTTGTCTGGATTCATTCTAAGTGAAAGTTCTCCTAGAATTCTAATTTCATGGAAAGTCTTAAGTGATTTGATTAAGTATTTACAAGAAAATTAATATACAAAACACCACAATTTGTTGTGGTGCCGACTCGCGGGTGGTATGCCATCAGACATCCAAGCTGCCTACGTACCCAAGCCTCACTGGGATCAGAGTCGACGTAGTTCGGTGCACCTAAGCTAAGCTACATATGCCTAACTCAACTAGGACACCGACTTAGACGGATTTGACTGTTTCAACAGTTTTAAGAGGAATTATTTAATTCAAGTTGAGGATTTTATTATCTTAGGATTTCATCTAAGATGCTATATGATTCTTATCTGAATGCAAGTTGTCCCTTAGACTAATGCAGGTTTTGCCTACATCCTAGTTTACTAGGCTTGTCCTAGGGAAAGATCGGGTGACTAGTGTAACTAGACCTATGGTACGGTTGCTATTCATAGCAAGCGTCCGTGATGAGGCTGGACTCCCTAAAACCTAGGACACGGCACGACACCAGTGTTCCTAAATTGGGCTCTAATGGTTCTTAGATTGGAAACCATAATCCAATGGTTCCGAAAGACACAAGATAAATCGATTTAAGTTCTCGAGGTTAATGAGTTTCAGATTTCGAAGATTTTCAGTTTCTAGACATTTAAGGATTACCAATGGTTCTAGGGTTCACCAATTTCGGCCTTGAATGGCATCCAAAGGAGGGAATCGTGCGCTCTTTCCTTGTGCAATTTAATACTTAGGTTATAGCATCTTATTGCCTGGCAGAATCTCAGGATTTCCGTGGACACTAACCTCGGAGCCAACAACATGCTATAACTTAAATATTCAAATTGTCAAAGATCAAGTTGCAATTGGGATACGATTATGGATGCACTGGCCATTTTTCCAGGAAAATCTAAAGATCCTAAAATTTCTGTTTCAATGGATTAAGGAGTGAACATGTGACAGAATTTTAAAGTTCTTTAGGAATTTTTATATGATTTTCAATTAATTTCGAATTTTCCATGGATTTTATCAATTTTAAGCATATGAGCGGTTTTACAAGTGAAATTGTTGCAAATAAATTCGAAATGATTTGAAATTTCTACAGCAGCAAGATGAAAATGTATGTAGCTTACAGGATGAGTTTTGCATATTTTTACATTAAATTCACATTTAATCTTGATTAAACCATTAAATGTCCAGATTGCACAATTAACACATAAACTAGTAGAAATATAACTCTAAATTCTATGAAATTTCTACAGAAATACTATATGAATCAAAATAGCATGCAGTGAGATTTTCATGAATTTTAGAAATTATTTACTACCAATTTCGGATTTTACAAGTTCCAGACCAGATTATAAATTAACACTACATCCCATATTAAAACAGATCCAAATCACACGAAAATTTTACAGTAACAAGTAATATGGAAGATAAGACTACTGTAAAAATTTTATGAATTTTAATGATGATCTGATGTTAGTAAAAATTCTCCTAAAATCTGATAAGTTTCAAAGAAAATATTAAATAATATACCAAATAAACTCCAAAAATCTTTACAAATTCATGGTAAACTGAATCAGTAACATATTATTTTCCCACGAAATTTCATTAATTTTAGAATCTGTTTGGTATATAATTTAATTTTTCTTCGTCAAAAGATGTTTTTTGAAGAGTTTTCCATTTTTAAAACACAATTTGCGGAAAAAATCAGAAAAATTCGGAAAAATACAGAAATATTTTGAGAACAATGCACCTACCTGTGGTGAAGATCTCCGCCCAATCCAAAAAAATATAAAAAATCCTGCCGCCGCCGATCCGCTCCGCCGTCTTTCGCTTTCTCTGGAGTGTTTAGAGGGAGTGATTGAGGGAGTGAAGAGATAATGGAAGAAGAATATTAGGGAGAGGGATGGAAGAATATATTGAGGAAAGGGATTGGAGGGAGTGATTAGAAGAGATAATGGAAGAGAAAGAGATAATGGAAGATAAATTTCTTTTTTTTTTTTTCCCTCTTATGGATGGGAAGGGAGATATATATAGGGAGAGAAAGAGAGAGAGAGAGATATGTTGGTGGAGAGCTCATCATGTTGTCCCTCTTAGTGGAGAATCCATCATTATTGTTCTTAGTGGAGGGCCCATCATGTTTCTTAGTGGAGAGTCCATCATTATTGCTCTTAGTGGAGGGCCCATCATGTTTCTTAGTGGAGAGTCCATCATTATTGCTCTTAGTGGAGGGCCCATCATGTTTCTTAGTGGAGAGTCCATCATTATTGCTCTTAGTGGAGGGCCCATCATGTTTCTTAGTGGAGAGCTACCATCATTGCTCTTCATAAGAGGCCTCACAAGAGGCCCCACTGAGGCCCCACAACGCGGGCCCCACAATGTGGGCCCTCGGTTGATTCGATTTTAAACAAATGTTCAATGCGGGCCCACCAAACGAGTCCAAATTTAATCAAAATGCATCATGCGGCCCCACCAAATGGGTCCAACTTTCTCGATCCAAATTTAATCGAAGCACCCAATGCGGGCCCACCAAACGGGTCCCAATTCTCTCTGGTTTAGATTTTTCTGAATAATCCTTCTCAACATTTAGCGGGAAAATACGAAACACGACGGAAACGACCAAAAATATTTAGAAATGTAACAAACGGATGCGGGAAAGAAAGACATTGGAAAACCGACGGAAAACAAACCCTAATTTCTTTATCGATTAAGGTAGAGCAAAATGGGGTGTCTACAGATGCCCCTCTTTGGTAGAGATGACGTAGTCATCGAATACCAAAGTCAAAATGACAGAGCCATTTTGCGTAGCTTTAATCGACAAAAGACTCTACACAAAACGGAGCCTAGACGCAAACATTTACTACCTAATGCAAGACCCTAAATGAAATCCTAGAATTAGAACATAATAAGAAATCCTGATGCGGTGCCGTTCACAAACGGGCAACGAGAGAATGAGATACCAGTTTCGAATGGATTCCGAAGAGAAAGAACAAAGATCGTTCTCAAGCGGTTTTTAAAAGAAAATGAGACATCTTTCACAAGCGGGCTCAAGGAGGATAAGAGACCATTCACAAATGGACTCAGAAAATGAGGTACCGTTTACAAACGGGCTCAAAGAGAACACGGGACCATTCACAAATGGACTCGAGAAACGAGGCACCGTTCACAAACGGGCTCAAGGAGAACATGAGACCATTCACAAATGGACTCAGAAAATGAGGTACCGTTCACAAACGGGCTTAAGGAGAGGACGAGACCATTCATAAATGGACTCGAGAAACGAGGCACTGTTCACAAACGTGCTCAAGGAGAACATGAGACCATTTACAAATAGACTCAGAAAATGAGGTACCGTTCACAAACGGGCTCAAAGAGAAGACGAGACCATTCACAAATGGACTCGAGAAACGAGGCACCGTTCACAAACGGGTTTAAGGAGAAGACGAGACCATTCACAAATGGACTCGAGAAACGAGGCACCGTTCACAAACGGGCTCAAGGAGAATAAGAGACCATTCATAAATGGACTCGAGAAATGAGGCACCGTTCACAAACGGGCTCAAAGAAACAAGATAGCTTCAACAACGAAGAATTTAGAGATTTTCATAAACTTGAATTTGACGTAGGATTGGATTTGATGAATTTTTGATTTTTCAGAAATAAGGCACCGTCCACAAACGGGCTCAAGGAGGACATGAGATCATTCACAAATGGACTCAGAAAAATGAGACACCGTTCACAAACGGGTTCAAGGAGAAGACGGGACCATTCACAAATGGACTCGAGAAACGAGGCACCGTTCACAAACGGGCTCAAAGAAACAAGATAGCTTTGATTGATGAATTCAACAATGAAGAATTTAGAGTTTTTTCATGAACTTGAATTTGACATAGGATTGGATTTGATGAATTTTTGATTTTTCAGAAATAAGGCACCGTCCACAAACGGGCTCAAGGAGGACATGAGACCATAAATGGACTCAGAAAAATGAGACACCGTTCACAAACGGGTTCAAGGAGAAGATGAGACCATTTAGAAATGGACTCGAGAAAAGAGGCACCGTTCACAAACAGGCTCAAAGAAACAAGATAGCTTTGATTGATGAATTCAACAACGAAGAATTTAGAGATTTTTCATGAACTTGAATTTGACATAGGATTGGATTTGATGAATTACGGAATTCCAAGGAAATGAGGTATCATATTTGTATGATGCTCAAAGAGAACATTTTTGAATGGACTCAGAAGGGAATGGAATACCGTATTTTTATGGAGTTCCAAGGAAATGAGGTATCATATTTGTATGATGCTCAAAGAGAATAAGAGAACATTTTTGAATGGACTCAGAAGATAATGGAATACCGTATTTTTACGGAGTTCCAAGGAAATGAGGTATCCTATTTGTATGATGCTCAAAGAGAATAAGAGAACATTTTTGAATGGACTCAGAAGAGAATGGAATACCGTAATTTTACGGAGTTCCAAGGAAATGAGGTATCATATTTGTATGATGCTCAAAGAATAAGAGAACATTTTGGAATGAACTCAGAATGAAATACCGTATTTTTACGGTTCTCGAGGAAAGGAGATATCACATTTGTATGATGCTCAAAGAGAATAAGAGGACATTTTTGAATGGACTCAGAATGAATGAAATAACGTATTTATACGGATTTCAAACAAATGAGACACCATATTTATATGATGCTCAAAGTTAACTCAAGGACAATGGACTATCGTATTTATACGAATTCCAAGAAATGAGACATCACATTTATATGATGCTTAAAGAGAAGAGACCATTTTCAAATGAATTCAGAGATAATTTGAGCTTTGACATAGATTATCAGAGAAAAGGAACTGAAATCTCTAATTAACAACTTTGGAAGCAAATGATTCCATACCACCATGCAGCAAAGGTCTTTCAAGGCTTGAACATGAGATGCCACTTCATTAGCAACCTGCCCCAGTTTAAGGCCTTCTAACCTTCTTCTATTTATTGACCAGAGATCATTCTTGCAACGATTTTTCACCATTCATGACAGTCGCACCTTTTCCAAGTTTCTCGGAATCTGTTAATGAACCTGCCTTCAGAGTGATTGCACCCTACAACAATTCTTTAAAATAGCATTTGTAAATTTTTCTAAAAATAGAACCACAGACATTGGTAATAAAAAGACAAAATAAGAAAGATTACTCAAGTGATCTCGTGATGCTTCTGACTTATCAGTATTTTCTTTTGGGTTAGGTTAGCCTCTTTTAAAGAATGTTTCTCCACTGATAAACATCTTAACTTATTTTTTAAGACAGTGATACTTCATATATCCTTCTATCAACTTTCGGATTGTTTTGAAATTAATGCCCTTAGTTTCGGGAATCATTGTTATTTTTGCCTGACCTACTGAGAGTTCAGAGGTCGATGTAATTCTTCTGGCGTGAACCCCATCTTACCACGACCAAGTATTCCTTTTTAGATTTTCAACTTGGCGGACCGTTCAACCTTAACTTTTGCCTGAATCGCCTTTTCAGGTTTTTGACTCAGCAGGCTACCCCTTTAACTTTTGCCTAAGCTGCCTTTTCAGGTTTTCAACTTAGCAGGGGAATGATCCTAAATTTTGCCTAGATCGCCTTTTCAGGTTTTCAATCTAGCGGATCTTCAAGCTCCATTCTCTTTTTTTTTTTTTTTTTTTTTTTACTTGAACACCAAAAGGACTTTACAGGTGAGGTAGAGCTTTTCAAAAAATGGCTTAAGGTTTTGCAAGAGTTTCAACCGAACCTGTGAACAGGTTGCCTACGTATCCCAGTGTAGGAATCAGGTCATGCGTAGTTCAGGGGAATGCCCCTAGTACATTGGGTTTTGAAGGAAAATTTTATGTAGGCTCAAAAGGGTTTGCAAAAGGTTATATATTTTTTGATTTTGGGTTATGAATTTGGGTTTTATTCGGCCAAAAGACGGCCTTCTGGTGTTCAAGCATAGAACCTCTTGAGTTGATCAAGATTTGTTGGTTCCGGCAATATTTCTCCATTTAAATTACGGAGCTTGACGGCTTTTCCAGGTAAGATTTGGTCCACGATGTATGGCCCTGACCAATTAGGCTTGAATTTGCCTCTTGGGTCAAACACTGGTGCTCGGTTTTCTTTTAGAACAAGGTTGCCTTCTTCGAGATCTCTGATTTTAACCTTTTTATTAAAAGCCCGGGCTATTCTGCGCTGATAACCCTGCACATGGTAAAGCGCTTTTAACCTCTTTTCATCTAGCATATTCAGCTCTTTATATCTGGCGTCTGCCCATTCATTTTCTGGCAACTTGACTTCAGCCAATACTCGGAGCGAAGGTACACGAATCTCTACAGGTAGCACTGCTTCCATACCATAAACAAGAGAGTAAGGGGTTGCCCCAGTTGAAGCTCTAATTGATGTTCTGTAAGCCCACAAGGCGTACGGCAACTTATTCGACCAATCCTTATAAGTTTCTGACATCTTGCTAATGATAGTCTTGACATTTTTGTTTGCAGCTTCCACTGCTCCATTTGTCTGCGGCCGATAAGGTGAGGATTTGTGATGCTTAATCTTGAACTCTTCGCAAAGAATGATAACTTCTTTCTTGAAATGAGATCCGTTATCTGAGATAAGTTCATGGGGAATCCCATATCTGCATATGATGTTGGTTCGTATGAATTTAGCAACTGATGCGGATGTAAGCTTTGCATAAGAAGCGGCCTCAACCCACTTAGTGAAGTAGTCAATTGCAACGAGTATGTACTCGTGACCACTGGATGACTTAGGGGAAATTTTGCCAATAATGTCAATTCCCCAAACCGAAAACGGCCAAGGAGAAGTAAGAGAATGCAATTCGGTAGGTGGTACATGGATGAGATTCGCATGTATCTGACATTTATAGCATTTCTTCACAAATGTGTGACAATCTGCTTCCAATGTTGGCCAATAGTACCCCAGACGTAGGATCTTCTTTGACAACATCTTCCCATTCATATGAGGTCCACACACCCCTTCATGAACATCTGCGAGAATTTCTTCTGCCTGATCTTCAGTGACACATAAGAGTTGAATTCCGTCGAAGGACCGTCGATACAGCTCTCCTCCACAAATGACAAAGTTAGCCGCCAATCTCTGCAAAGTCCTTATCTCCTTATTCGACGCCTCATTGGGATGCCCCTGGCCCGAGATGTAGTTCTTTATGTCCGTATACCATGGTTTACCATCGGGACATCTTGCAGCTATCTCTATAGCATCAACATATGCAGGAGCCCATTGCTCTTGAACCGTGATGGGCCTCATTTTCATATTGTGAGGTATGTCAATCATAGAAGCTAACGTCGCTAAGGCATCGGCGAATCTATTCTTCAACCTTGGCAAATAACTGAAAGTGATGTGCTGGAATTGCTTAGCGAGAATATCCAAGTATTCATGATATGGCAGCAACTTTTCTTCTTTGGTTCTCCATTCTCCTTGGGTTTGGCAAATGATTAACATTGAATCTCCATATACGTCAAGATTCTCTATGCCTAAGGCCAATGCTGCCTCAAGCCCAACAATGCATGCTTCATACTCTGCCATATTGTTGGTGCAATTGAATTGTAACTTAACTGCAAGGGGAACATGCTCATTTCGGGGTGACACAAGCAATGCCCCTACTCCTTGCCCTGTTTGGTTTGCTGCTCCATCAAAATAGAGGGTCCAACCAGTTTCTGGATATTCATCTTCTACTATCATGATCTCTTCATCTGGGAACATCGTCTTGAAAGGCTGATTTTCTTCTCGGGGTGCTTCTGCCAATTGTTCAGCAATGGCTCGGCCCTTTACTGATTTTTGGGTTACATGAGTGATGTCAAATTCAGACAACAACAATAACCATCTGGCAGTCCTGCCTGTTAGGGCTGGTTTTTCAAATAGATACTTCAAAGGATCCATCCTTGACAAAAGCAAGACCTTATGTGATAAAAGGTAATGCCTGAGTCGTTGAGTAGCCCAAACCAAGGCTAAGCAGGTTTTTTCCAGGACAGTGTACTTCTGTTCATACTCCAACATTTTCTTACTAAGATAATACACAGCCTTTTCATGCTTAGTTTCTGGGTCTTGTTGCGCTAGCATACACCCCATGGTAGTTTCTGTTACTGACAAGTAAAGCAGCAATGGATGCCCCGGTATCACTGGTGCTACTATCGGTGGTTCAGACAAACTTTGCTTTATCTTTTCAAAGGCCTGCTGACATTCCTCTGTCCATTCTTTGGAAGAGTTCTTCTTTAAGAGCTTAAAGATAGGTTCACAAGTTGATGTCAGATGAGCGATGAATCGCCTTAGGAACTGTATCCTTCCTAGGAATCCCCGAATTTCCTTCTCGGTTCTAGGCGGCGGCATCTCCTGGATAGCCTTAATCTTCTGAGGATCCACCTCTATACCCCTTTGACTCACCATGAATCCTAACAACTTACCAGAGGTAACCCCGAATACACACTTGCTAGGATTCAGGCGAAGCTGGTATTTGAGTATTCTTTCAAAGAACTTCTTGAGGTTCGGGATGTGATCCCTCCTTTCCCTAGCTTTTACAATCATATCATCGACATAAACTTCGACTTCTCTATGTATCATGTCATGGAGTAAGGCTGTAGCTGCTCTTTGATACGTCGCACCAGCATTCTTAAGACCAAATGGCATTACCCGATAGCAATATGTCCCCCATTGTGTAATGAACGAGGTCTTAGCCATGTCCTCGGGTGCCATCTTAATTTGATTGTAGCCCGAGAAACCATCCATGAAAGATAGTAATTCATGCCCGGCCGTATTGTCCACCAAGATATCGATATGTGGTAGAGGGAAATCATCTTTTGGACTTGCCTTGTTCAAATCCCTGAAATCTACACACATTCTCACCTTTCCATCTTTCTTCGGTACAGGTACTATATTTGCGAGCCATTCTGGATATTCCACCACTTGCAGAAATCCAGCATTCAACTGCTTAGTAACCTCTTCTTCTACTTTCAGGACCCACTCAGGCTTCATTCTCCTTAGCTTCTGCTTTTTAGGTTTAATCCCAGGCAACAAAGGTAGCTTGTGTTGAACAATGTCTTCGCTCAACCCGGGCATATCTTTGTAGGACCAGGCAAAAACTTCTTTATATTCCTTAAGTAGGTTTATTAATTCATCGCGCTCTTCAGATGATAGAGTATTTCCAATTCGTATTTCCTGTATTAAATCTTCTGTTCCGATGTTTATAATTTCGATTTCATCTTTAAGAGGCTGGGCTCGGCGCTCCTCCTCTTGTTTGAGCATATGCTGTAATTCAAAGGGAGTTTCGTCGATCCCCTCTTCCTCGTCTGAGGAGGGAGTGTTATCATTATTATTAAAGTCAGAAGCAAACACAGAGACATACTGAGAATCAGATTTCATTGAATTGAAAGAAGTTACATCATTATCATTGGACTCATCCTGAACAGGCTCAGGATTCACATAGTAAATAAACTCAGAAAACGACTCGCCTGGACTAGGCACTGACACTGATTCAGTTGGCTTGATTAGACTTGACTTAGCCGTAAAATAAGATGGAAAAATATCAGAACTCCAGTTGGAAAGATTTTCTGTTGCAGGTGCAATCTGACTCTGAGGTTCAGTAAAGGTAGCATCGCCCTGAATAACCGCCACTAGCACATCTTCACAGTCAGTCTCTTCTTGCTTTTTAGAATGATCTAAAACGGGCAACTCCTGACAAACAACATCAGGCACATCTTCTTCGAACAAAGACCCCAACATATCTGGCTCAAGACAGACTATCCAATCCTCAACAGTTTTTTCAACACAATATACCGGCGGTTCTGTTTCTGGGAGAGCAAGGCCACTGAATATTTCAAAACCCGGTATCATGATCCCTGTTACTGAGTCATACCATGGTTCAGAAAACCCATAGTATGGAGAAGTCTCACCTTCTTTGATAAAGTGACCATTCATTGATAAGGAATATGGAGTCATCGGGAGTATCCTTCCAGTGCGGCGGATTTCTTCCTTCAATTTCAACAATTCTTTCATGGATTCCTCCTCCTCCTCAGTAGGTATATACCCAAGACCGAAAGCTCCAGAGTTTGCTTTGATTGGGCGCCAGTGAGACGCTTTGCTTGGATCACGGCCTAAATTCATACCCGGAAAGTAGTTCATTTTTCTCATCATCTTGGCAACCACAGGACTGATGGCAAAAGGCAAATACAACTCCTCCCGAGAGGCATCTTCATAGGAAATAGCAGTAACATCGAATGCGAAACCATTCAAGTTGTAATCATCTGCTTTTGTAACTGGAAGAATCCGAGTTTCTCCTGTTATCTGCCCTATTTCTGGCTCTTCGTCGCCTCTGACAGTGATCAATTTTCCTTCTTTAATGAACTTCAGTTTTTGATGAAGGGTTGAGGCAACAACACCTTCCTTATGCAACCAGGGTCGTCCCAGAAGTATATTGAACGAGGCCTTGATATCAATAACTTGAAATTCCACCTCAAATTCTTGACCGCCTATAACGATCCTGGTGGTAAGGACTCCGACCACATTTCTGCGGGTATTGTCATATGCGAGGATACCAAGGGTTGATTCGGCAAAATCAGTGGGACCGAAACCCAAGGTAATGGCAGTTCTTAATGGACATACATTCAACGCGGATCCATTATCTACCAGCACAGACGGTACTTTCTTGCCTTCGCAAACAACAGTGACATGAAGAGCTCTAGCATGATTCCGACCTTGAGGAGGCAGCTCCTGGTCTGAGAAACTAATGGCCCTGGTGGCGTGTGTCAGAGCGACAACTTCAGCTAGTTGCTCTGGAGATATTTCTGAGGACACCTGTGTGGTATTCAGTTCTTTCAACACAGCCTCTCTGTGTTTCTTCGATGCTATCAACAACCCCCAAACAGATATGACAGCCTGAGTTTTCTTCAACTGCTGAACAACTTCATCATCTGGGTCCTTCACGTATTACGGCTCCTCTCCTCGAGCCAATGCCCCTGGATTTTCGACTCTTAATTCAGCAGGTTTGAAAATTCTTCCACCCCTTGTCACATGTCTGACTTCATCCAATTCTGGCTCACCATAGGTGATAATTTGAGGGACTTGTGGCTCATAGGTGATTACCAAGGGAGGTACAGACTCCCTCAGGTATGATTCATCACAGAAGATGATTTCGGGTTCAGAAATGGGTTCTAAAGCACATATGAGGGTGAGAGGGTCAAACTCAGGATCTCCTATGGTTATGGCATTAACGGCAGCGGGAGGATTAGCATGACCAGGTAGCGGGTTTTGGGTAACATTGGGTCTTGGTTGGAATGCAATGACTTTCTCATCAATAAGTTTCTGGATTCTGAATTTCAAGGCGATGCAATTGTCTGTAAGATGACCAGGACCCCTGTGATACTCACAGTGTAGGTCGGCTCGCCAATTGGCAGGTAAAGGATTGGGGGGAGGCCGGGTGGCAGGTAGGGTTATGCGACCTGAAGCCAGACACTGCTTAAGCACCTCCGAAGATGGAATGGGAAGAGGAGTAAATTCTACCCGGGCTTGTTGCCGAGGTGCGGTCGCAGGTTGAGCATAGTCCATTACTAGAGGTTCCTGGGATTTAGAGGATTGAGCATTGGAATGGGAGATACTACTGACTTGGGCTGGTGGGGATTTTTTGAAATCTCTAGGATTTGGGTTGCTACGGTTGAATACACCTTGAGCCATAGCCTCCTCTATCTGGGTGCCAGCCACAATGAAGTGTTTGAAGTCTGGATAGTATTGCAATGACATGTGATACTGGAGCTGGGGGGAAATATTTTTCATGATTATCTGGACTTGCTCCTCCTCAGACGGGCGCTCCATCATCTGAGCTGCTATTCTCCTCCATCTTTTCACAAAAATCAGAAAGGATTCTCTCGAGTCTTGTTTTGTTCTCTCTAAATCCTTTCTGGTGATTTCTGTCCCATCATCATATTTGAACTGCCTGATGAATTGCTCGCCGATATCCTTCCATGTCCTGTAACGAGTCTTGTCCAAGACCATGAACCATCTCCTAGCAACCTTGGTTAGGGAAACTGGGAACAATTGAGCCATTTGCTCAGGAGATAAGCCTTGAGGCTGACACATGATGGTGAACATTTGTAAATGTGTGATTGGACAACCCACACCATCATATTTGTCGAAATCGGGCATTTGAAAATTAGCAGGAAGGCGGATTTCGGGAAATAGAGTAAGATCACTGGGATTGAAACTACCCTGGTCTTGAAACTGAATGTCTTGAACTTTTCTGGTAAGAGTCTCTAATTTCTCCATAACAGACTTATCAACCATGGACTGAGAAGGTCTACTGCGATTCTCGCTATACTTCTCTTTTTCCAAATCTTCTTCGGTTTTATCATGGATATTGATGAACACTGGCTGGACAGGTGCTGCTGAAGTAGCTGCTTGGTGCACAGGCCCTTTATCCTTGGACAACGATTGTCCGAACTTCTCAGAAAGTTGAGCCTTGATAACTTGGTTCTCTTCCTTGAGTTCTTGAAGCTGCCGGAGAATCAAGGTAAGAGTATCGGTGATAGCAGCGAGTGGAGGACTGTCCTGGTTTTCTGCCATTGGTGAGGATGAGGACGGGAAAGAATGAGATGCTGGGGTTCTCAGAGAAGGTGGCGGGGATACAGATTTCCTCTGTAATCGAGAAGAGACCCGAACCCAAGGAGTATTAGGGTTAGCTATGGTGTCTACGGCCCTGTAATATTTGAAAGACATATTTAAAATCAGAAAGAAGTAGACACTGATGTATGCATAGACGAAGATACTGAAAGAAAAAGGTGAACTTTTATTGATAGATCATTAAAGCTTGAGTACATGGTTCGATCTTTCAAAGATAGACTGATAAGAGAAAACATGACATTAAGCACTCTTTCTAGACTTCTTCTTTGGACGACTATCTTCCTCAACTGACTCCTTGAAAGATTTGATGACTCGAACATCCCAAGCAGATGAAACGGCTTTGACAATCTTGGGCTTGAGATCCTCAGGCGGATAGAAATGACGAAGGGGAGGCACAATGGATTGCTCCCTTCCATACTGACGCTGAATCCTGGCAGGAATATAAAAGGAAGTCTTTTTGAGGCCAAGAAGGCGAACGTAGTTAGCTTCTCCAGTATTGAAGACAGCTTCTTGGATTCCAGGGATTTGCCAATAAATCTGATCTTCATGGCGAGAACTCAACCACTCAGCCCAATCGCCTTTATGATTGAAAGAAACATCATGACGCCATTCACTGAAGGTGTATAACGTATGATCAAAATGCACAGGAGCTGCAATTTTTAGCTTGTGGCATAACCACACGTGAAGTAATGCAGGACATCCTGAGAAGGACCCAACAAAAGATCGAACATAAGAGCCTGGACCTGAGCTGGCACGAAGACGAGCCATCTCATCCAATCCATTGAAGGTTTCTGCAAGCATAGTAGGAATTGGATTGGCGCCACGATCCATCTGATCAACGAGGTCCAAGAGAACAGCTGACGCACAGCGAGAAGGCTGGACAGTGAGGAACCTAGCAAAGGAGCAGAATCTCAGAGCGCGACCTCGGGCTTTTTGAATATCAACAGCACCAATATGCCCAACAGGAGGGTAAATGTCAATCAGTTGTTGCATGGACACTTCCTGGTCTTTGATGAAAGAGTTCATGGATTCATCTGGATTATTCATCAAGCGAAGGAACAAAGGACGATAATCCGACACGTAAGATGGCTTCACCAGAGGGCCATCTACAGGATATTCCAATAAGGCACACCATTCTTCAAAGGTGGGACACATTTCTTGGTTGCCAAAACGGAAGACATGATGATCGGGATCCCAACACTCTGATGCAGCATAGAGTAATCCCCAATCGAGCTTGATGGTGGCCACGTAACCGAAGAGATTTTTCTCTTGCTCACTTATGGCATAGATATGGGATTCTCTTAATGTACCACGGATCCAATCAAGAATTGTACGAGTAGACATGGTGTCTGTAAGCCAGGAGAAAGGATACAGGGATAATCAGGATTACATGAACATGAGATTAGGATGAGTTCCTACCAATATAAAGGAAGTATGGATACTCGATCGAATCAGATAATATAAGATTAAAAATCGTACGATCGAGATGAGATGAGATAGCATAAGATTGCTTTCAACGGATGGATCATGAATGACTAATCCTATGAGATCTTTGGAAATGAATGGGATTTAAATCCTAACCCCAAAGGGAAAGTTTTTTAATCTTTGCACATTTTATCAGTGTTACCTGAAGGCATCAACCCTAATCCTAATCTAGCGGAGTGGAGAGAGGATCTCGACTCATGACTTTGTTTGTGTACCTAGGACCGATCGTAGCCATTAGAAGATGGTCTACGGCCTAATCTAGACACAAATAGGTAGGATATCCTAAACTAGGCTCACACACGTGATGCACATGTGTTCGTATACTACATGCATGTGTGGGTTAATCTAGGGGTAAGGCCAAGAGTTCCCTTAGCGCGAATCCCTGTTCGATATACTGTACCAGTGTCCGGCGTATCAGTACGTGAACAAGAGATCCGTTTACGTACCATAAAGGTACTAGGCTAAGGGTGGAATGCTTCTCTAGCACAGAGGCACCAGGTGATGAAATCCCAGTCAACCATGCTAGATAACACTCCGGGTTCCTAAAATAGGACGTGTGTGCATGTGAGATGCAGGGGTTTAGATGAAAGTGATGTAAGTGTGTGCAATAAGTTCGCGCAATATATGATGCCTTCAGGTTTTGTTAGATTAAGTTTGAGTATATGTGATGAGAAAATAAAGCATACAAACTAATCTAACAAGCATAAAAGAGATAGAGTTTTCATGAGCCAGTTAAAATAGATTCAAATGAGTTATCCTTTGGAATTGTAATGAAGTTAGGTGGTCCCCAGCAGAGTCGCCAGACTGTGGGACATGATCCCGCGAGAGGGGTGGGGCGCGGGCCGCCACGCGCTCTCTTGGTCTCTAGTACCCACGCGATTGGCGTGTGCTTCTTAGTGTTGATTTAGATTCGTCTTTTATATGAACTTGGGATCACTAAGACAATCCGAATTCCACATAAAAGAGACTGACAGAGTCGCCACCTAGATGTGGGATCTAGGACCCGTAATTAACCAGAAATCTAGACTCGCTACCTGGTTACAAGAATGGAAGGTATGGGGATTTATCCACCACATGCACCATTCCTGCCCGATAATTGGTCTTCGATTCCAAAAGCTAACTCTTTTAAATTTATTTTAAATGGCTCATTCAACTCTATGTTAATATGTTATCTACGGGACATGCATCCTAAAATCTAATTTCAATGTGAATCCTAGATGTGTATCTTGATTTATTAATTTGTCTGGATTCATTCTAAGTGAAAGTTCTCCTAGAATTCTAATTTCATGGAAAGTCTTAAGTGATTTGATTAAGTATTTACAAGAAAATTAATATACAAAACACCACAATTTGTTGTGGTGCCGACTCGCGGGTGGTATGCCATCAGACATCCAAGCTGCCTACGTACCCAAGCCTCACTGGGATCAGAGTCGACGTAGTTCGGTGCACCTAAGCTAAGCTACATATGCCTAACTCAACTAGGACACCGACTTAGACGGATTTGACTGTTTCAACAGTTTTAAGAGGAATTATTTAATTCAAGTTGAGGATTTTATTATCTTAGGATTTCATCTAAGATGCTATATGATTCTTATCTGAATGCAAGTTGTCCCTTAGACTAATGCAGGTTTTGCCTACATCCTAGTTTACTAGGCTTGTCCTAGGGAAAGATCGGGTGACTAGTGTAACTAGACCTATGGTACGGTTGCTATTCATAGCAAGCGTCCGTGATGAGGCTGGACTCCTAACTCTAGGACTCCCTAAAACCTAGGACACGGCACGACACCAGTGTTCCTAAATTGGGCTCTAATGGTTCTTAGATTGGAAACCATAATCCAATGGTTCCGAAAGACACAAGATAAATCGATTTAAGTTCTCGAGGTTAATGAGTTTCAGATTTCGAAGATTTTCAGTTTCTAGACATTTAAGGATTACCAATGGTTCTAGGGTTCACCAATTTCGGCCTTGAATGGCATCCAAAGGAGGGAATCGTGCGCTCTTTCCTTGTGCAATTTAATACTTAGGTTATAGCATCTTATTGCCTGGCAGAATCTCAGGATTTCCGTGGACACTAACCTCGGAGCCAACAACATGCTATAACTTAAATATTCAAATTGTCAAAGATCAAGTTGCAATTGGGATACGATTATGGATGCACTGGCCATTTTTCCAGGAAAATCTAAAGATCCTAAAATTTCTGTTTCAATGGATTAAGGAGTGAACATGTGACAGAATTTTAAAGTTCTTTAGGAATTTTTATATGATTTTCAATTAATTTCGAATTTTCCATGGATTTTATCAATTTTAAGCATATGAGCGGTTTTACAAGTGAAATTGTTGCAAATAAATTCGAAATGATTTGAAATTTCTACAGCAGCAAGATGAAAATGTATGTAGCTTACAGGATGAGTTTTGCATATTTTTACATTAAATTCACATTTAATCTTGATTAAACCATTAAATGTCCAGATTGCACAATTAACACATAAACTAGTAGAAATATAACTCTAAATTCTATGAAATTTCTACAGAAATACTATATGAATCAAAATAGCATGCAGTGAGATTTTCATGAATTTTAGAAATTATTTACTACCAATTTCGGATTTTACAAGTTCCAGACCAGATTATAAATTAACACTACATCCCATATTAAAACAGATCCAAATCACACGAAAATTTTACAGTAACAAGTAATATGGAAGATAAGACTACTGTAAAAATTTTATGAATTTTAATGATGATCTGATGTTAGTAAAAATTCTCCTAAAATCTGATAAGTTTCAAAGAAAATATTAAATAATATACCAAATAAACTCCAAAAATCTTTACAAATTCATGGTAAACTGAATCAGTAACATATTATTTTCCCACGAAATTTCATTAATTTTAGAATCTGTTTGGTATATAATTTAATTTTTCTTCGTCAAAAGATGTTTTTTGAAGAGTTTTCCATTTTTAAAACACAATTTGCGGAAAAAATCAGAAAAATTCGGAAAAATACAGAAATATTTTGAGAACAATGCACCTACCTGTGGTGAAGATCTCCGCCCAATCCAAAAAAATATAAAAAATCCTGCCGCCGCCGATCCGCTCCGCCGTCTTTCGCTTTCTCTGGAGTGTTTAGAGGGAGTGATTGAGGGAGTGAAGAGATAATGGAAGAAGAATATTAGGGAGAGGGATGGAAGAATATATTGAGGAAAGGGATTGGAGGGAGTGATTAGAAGAGATAATGGAAGAGAAAGAGATAATGGAAGATAAATTTCTTTTTTTTTTTTTTCCCTCTTATGGATGGGAAGGGAGATATATATAGGGAGAGAAAGAGAGAGAGAGAGATATGTTGGTGGAGAGCTCATCATGTTGTCCCTCTTAGTGGAGAATCCATCATTATTGTTCTTAGTGGAGGGCCCATCATGTTTCTTAGTGGAGAGTCCATCATTATTGCTCTTAGTGGAGGGCCCATCATGTTTCTTAGTGGAGAGTCCATCATTATTGCTCTTAGTGGAGGGCCCATCATGTTTCTTAGTGGAGAGTCCATCATTATTGCTCTTAGTGGAGGGCCCATCATGTTTCTTAGTGGAGAGCTACCATCATTGCTCTTCATAAGAGGCCTCACAAGAGGCCCCACTGAGGCCCCACAACGCGGGCCCCACAATGTGGGCCCTCGGTTGATTCGATTTTAAACAAATGTTCAATGCGGGCCCACCAAACGAGTCCAAATTTAATCAAAATGCATCATGCGGCCCCACCAAATGGGTCCAACTTTCTCGATCCAAATTTAATCGAAGCACCCAATGCGGGCCCACCAAACGGGTCCCAATTCTCTCTGGTTTAGATTTTTCTGAATAATCCTTCTCAACATTTAGCGGGAAAATACGAAACACGACGGAAACGACCAAAAATATTTAGAAATGTAACAAACGGATGCGGGAAAGAAAGACATTGGAAAACCGACGGAAAACAAACCCTAATTTCTTTATCGATTAAGGTAGAGCAAAATGGGGTGTCTACACCCATCCACCATTAAAACCAACCTCCACCGAACCACCGCACCAGCCGCCATCCTCAATCCCCAAAACCCAAACCCATTTTCTCCACTCCATCCACCTTCTTCCACCTCCAACCACCACCACCCTCGAACCACCTTTTTTTGAGCTCCAAACCCCATCCCCATCGATTCCGGCGACTTTGCCGGAATCCAACCCATCGGCCTTCCTCTCCTCCCTCATCTCCATTGACCACCGCCACCACCGGTCACCCTCTGCCATTTTTCCGAACCTATTTCAAAAACCCAAATCATTTTTTTAACCTCCCCCACAGCCGCCGGCTATCCACCCTTTTCCGGGAACCCCCATCTTCCACCACCTCCACCTTGCCCTCTCTTCCACCCAACCTCCATTAAACCACCACCACCTCTACCCCCCTTTTCCCAAAAAAAAAAAAGAAAAAACCATCTTGAAAACCCACATCTGCCGTTCGCCCATCAATTTCACCGACCATCTCCGGCGAGCTTGCCGGAATCCGGCAAGCCTCTCCACAACCCATCAAGCCTCTCCACTCCCACCCCATCTCTGCTCCAACCCATCTCTGTTTTTAAAAAAAAAAAAAAACCCATTTTCGTTTAATAAGTTCGAGCAGAGAGAGAGAGAGAGAGAGAGAGAGAGGAGAGAGAGAAAGAGAGGGAGCTCGACCCTCAACTCCGTCTCCTCCAGTCGGCCTCTGCCCATCCACCAATCACACCCATTTCCACCGATCATACCCTTCTGGCATCCCGCCATCAGAACTGAGTTTGTAGCGATCTTCAGGTACATCCCTTTCTCTATTTTAAGATCCTATTTCAAAGAAAATAGTGCCTTCAAGAGATAGTTGCTAATTTAAACTTTGCTAGAGTCAGCCTCAGTTTTCCTTCATATATATTTTATATTTACATTTGTTTAGTATGTCACATGCTTTAGGTAACGATAACCGATCCTTCTACATTTGGATTTTTGTTTTGGTCATTGTTTGAGCGGTATCTGATCTAAGTACATGCATGTTAATTTCCGAATAATGGGGCATCTGATGTTGTGGAAAAGGTATAGAGGGCTGGTGGTGTAAGTTCATTTAGTTATTTCAGCCTCATGTTTCGGCACAGATTCGGCCTCGTTGCTGCCCCTGTTTCAGCACTATACTAGTCCGTTGCTGCCCCCTGTTTCAGCACAGGCTCAGCCCGTGCCGTTTGTGACTCAGCCCCTGTTCATTTCTGTTTATGCTGATCTTATAATTTTAGTTCTGGGGAGCGCGGGTTCGGTCGCATTGATTTATGGTATATATTCTTTAAGAAATATATATGAATATGTTGGTCATTTTCATTAGTCTCGGGCCCAGAAATGTAGAACCTGTATTGAATCCTATCTTGCTCAAGGTCGTCCGAAGCGGATATTGTGTCAAAGTGCCCTGTGCTTGTACTTTTATCTCCCCTTTTTCTCACCAAAAAATGAGGTCAATGACATCCCCTTCCACTTCAAGAGTTGTCCCATATGCCGGATTCGTCTGCTATTGAGCGCCATTATCTTTCGCTTTCCTTCCCTTTCGAGGCTTCTCTTAGTTTTAGAATTTTTCCCTAGATCTCAAGGTTCCCATTTTGTCCATCGATTTCAGAATTTTTCTGTCGGGTCTGGGCTATGACGGAATGTATCTTGAGCCAACCCCTTCCCTTCCTGCCTTAGAGTTTTCGCAGGTTAAGGGATTTCTTCCTCTTTAGAGTCAGTCCTAGAGGGTTTAGGAGTCTGTCCTTCCGTCTTTCAGAGTCAGTCTTCAGCATAGGATTCAGTCCTTCAGTCTTTTAGGAGTCTGTCCTATCATCATAGGGGTTAGGATTCTGCCGAACCCCTCATCAAGTCATGTGATTTTATCCGCTCCTGCAAGGTATAGGATGCTGTCCAACCCTTGCGGAGCTGTAATTCTGTTCATTCCCCCCCCGCAAAGCATAGGATGCTGTCCAACCTTTGCGGGATATCGGGAGTCTGTCGTACCCTTATGATGATAGGGTCCTGTCTTCTCGTGTCAAAAATTCCAAAAAAAAAAGGCATTTCAAAAACACTCAAAAACTCAAAAACATCTAAAAATCAAAAACCTCAAAATCTCGAGTCATTAGGAGTAGTCAAGTCCGAACTACGGATGGCTTGATCCCTAGCTGAGGGGTACGTAGGCAGCTCAGGCGTGCTGCTGGCATCCTGAGTGCAGTCACCATTTTGCAAATATTTCCCACAACTTCATAACTTTCACAACTTCAAAACCTTCCAAAACTATAAAAATTCTTCAAAATAACTTTACCAACAATTTTCAAAAGATCTTCCCATAGAGTTAGGAGTCAGTCCTAGACTTTTGGGGTGTCTTAGAGTTAGGAGTCTGTCATGATTTGTTGCTTTGTCATGTCCGGTCGTGTGAGTGTCCCTAGAGTTAGGAGGCCTCAGGTCGTGGTCGGTTAGACACTTAGTCGAGCCGATGGCTAGACTAGAACGCGCTTAGATAGCCCACGGTTTTCCTTAGGACACACAGCCTAGTCACACCTAGGGTGTAGGGTTCACTGGCATTAGTTAGGGCATACAGGGAGCCCTAAAAATCACCATTCACTTGAACTTAAGTAATGTCGCAAGAAGCTTTAAAAACTAGTCGGGTCTAGTTAATCGAGTCTAGGATAGCGGTTCTAGAGGGTTAGGCATTGTAGTTTAGCATAGGTCGCCGAACTACGTTGGCTCTGATTCTTCCCGAGGCCAGGATACGTAGTGCAGCTAAGATGGATGGCCATCTTGGTCCGAGTCAATTATCACCTTAGAGTTTAGGGTGTGTCGTGTCGAGTCATTGGTTGTGCTGTATGTTTTGCTGTATTTTCTTACTTTCATGTACAGATCCTATACCTTTAGATGTAGCATGCGTGTGTGTGCCCACCAGAACTTAGACACCAATTAGGCATGGCACTCATAATCTAGCTATTCTTAGGTGACATCTTTCATTTCTTTTTTGTGCTTCTTATTCATCTCCGAGACATGCATGATTAGATAGACGTTATCTCGGAGATCTTCGTTCCCATTTCGCGTGATTTTCGCCCAAAATTCTTCAAAATTAATAATAAATGGCATAAGAGACCAGGTGCTCGCACTTGGGCGAATTGGGGGCGCCTAACCCCTTCCCCATTCGTCATCAGGCACGGACTTTTTATATATCTCTGGTTATCTGTTGCGACAGAGCACAGCATGGGATCCAGGACCTACTTCCTTGGATGGCGACTCTTTCTTCGTTTAAGGTGCGTCTCGAATCCGGGCTAGTCCCCGAATCGAGAGGTATCTCACTTCACATCGCCGCTCATGCTGTGAGGGGCACTCTTTCGAGAGTTCCTTGGCGGAGCTCTCCTTCACGTGGATGATCCTGAGACTCGCGTGGGGGCACGTCCCCCCGCCCCGTCTCGGATCCGGGTCCACAGTGGGCCCTGGGCTTATACATGCACGTAAGCTCTTTTGTCTTCTTCTCCTCGTAGATAATGTTTTGAGAAAAGTACGGAATGGGGGCCGATGTTTAGTGAAAATACGGATTGGGGGCACCTTTTGAAACAAGAACAAAAAATGGGCTAATCTTCAAAATCGGGTTGGAAAAAGACCTAGATACCCTTCTAACATCAACAGAAACGTCATTCAGCCTCCTTTTTCATTACTGGCGTGTTTCGCGAGGTTCTTTTGGTTCGTCTGGTATTTGAACCAACAGAAGTCACAGAACCTTGGATTCGTTTCTATCTTGGCCGTCGGAAATACCTAGAGACGGATGGATGCCTCACACGTGTAGAAAAACTTTTTGGAATGCTAGCGGCTCTATACATAGTCGGTTTGGTTTGGATTGAAATCTTTCTGTGAACCCAGAGTCCTTGGGTTCCTTCAAATCTTGGTCGTCGCCAATATGAATAGACGGTCGGATCCACGACACGTGGACATCAATATGAAACGGTGACGTCTTATGATAATACCTCTCTGTAACCATTATTCCCTTCTCTGTAACCATTATTTCCGCCGGCGTACCCATTATTCTCCTCTCTATAACCATTATTTCCATCTGCGTACTATTCCTATTCCCCTTTGTGTAACCATTATTTCCATCGGCGTACCCATTATTTCCGCCAGTGTACCCACCGGCGTACCCAATATTCCCCTCTCTGTAAACATTATTTCCATCGGCGTACCCATTATTTCAGCCGGCGGGTACCTATTATTCCCCTCTCTGTAACCATTATTTCCATCGGCGTACCCATTATTTCCCTCTGTAACCATTATTTCCATCGGCGTACACATTATTTCCGCCGGCGTACCCACTATTTCCCTCTCTGTAACCATAATTTCCATCGGCGTACACATTATTTCCGCCAGCGTACCCATTATTTCCCTCTCTGTAACCATTATTTCCATCAGCGTACCCATTGTTTTCTGCCGGCGTGCCCATTATTTCTATCTTGGCCGTCGGAAATACCTAGAGACGGATGGATGCCTGACATGTGTTGAAAAGAAATGTCTACCGTTCTATGCCAAAAGATAAGTGAGAAAAGATAACGTCAGTGTTCCAAAAAGTACAATAACGCCGGGGTTCCAAAAAGTTTTCCAACACGTGTCAAGATCCATCCGTCTCTAGTTATTTCGAACGGCCAAGATAGAAACGAACCCAAGGTTCTCTCGGTTCAAATACACATTTAAATGAACCACAAGAAGCCTCGTGAATCAGGCCAATTTAAGAGGCAGTATTAAAAAAGAAGACTCTGTCGATGTCAGAAGGGTATCAGGGTCTTTTGACCACCCAATTTTGAAGTTTAGCCCTTTTCTTGTTCTTGTTTCAAAAGGTGCCCGCAATCCGTATTTTCACTAAACATCGGTCCGCATCCGTAATTTTCTCTAATGTTTTACTCAGTAAGCCACATGTTTTAAGGTACACCTGTCAAACGGTGGGTCGGGCCGGGTCAACCCGCGGGTGATGGGGTGTGGGTCCACGGGTCGGGTGAGGAAATGACCTTTTATGGTAAAAGCTCAACAAGAATTCCCCCAAATTGAAAGGATCGAGTTGCACCCCTATTAAAAATTGTTCTCGGAGAGATTATCCATAAAATGGTTTTAGGCTGTAATTAGCTTATAATAAAAAATACTTAGCTGTAATTTAGACTTGGGTGGTTTCCCAGTGTAGTGGCCCAAAAGACTAGTTCATGATTTCCTGGTTGGTGTGGCAACCATTTCAAATCTTTGTTCATTCTTGTACGACAGATATATAGTGTATTAGAATAGCTGTGAATTGTCCACTTCATGAATGTTAAAGTTCAAAAAATCTATGTTAGTTGTACGGAAAATTCATGCACAGAGGAACGAGTCTATTTACTGCTTCTTCACACGGTTTGGTTTACAGAGTAAAACATCACCTTCATTTCTTAGGGGGCTTATAAATACTCTTATAACAGATCATGAGCTACACATCTCTACCTCATACTAAAGCTGTCTTCTTCCTTACTAGCCTCTCTCTCTCTCTCTCTCTCTCTCTCTCTCTCTCTCTCTCTCTCTCTCTCTCTCTCTCTCTCTCTCATACTAAAGCTATCTTCTTCCATATTAGTCCCTCTCTATCTATCTCTCCTTCCTGCCTCTAAGAGGATGAGGAGTTGGAGGACTCAAATGCCTGAGTTGGGCTATTTTATAGTCTTTTATCTTGTCATTTTTGCCATGGCGCCCGTCTCCTTAGCCTCTCTAAAAGTGGGTTTCTACCAATCAACATGCCCTGTGGCGGAGGCAATTGTGAGACAAGTTGTGAACAAAGCCGTATCGAGAAATCCGGGATTCGCGGCAGGTCTCATTAGGATGCATTTCCATGACTGCTTTGTTAGGGTGAGCATTTCTTCTCTAGCTTTGCTCCATTAATTTGATCTTGTAGAGGCCTGCTTTGGAAGAAAAAGGGGGGAAAATAGAAATTACAGAGACTAAGGACCTATTTGGATATATATGCATATAATCTTACATCCAGATAATTGGTTATAATAGTTTTATTTGCAATCAATGGATATAATAATTTTAGGAATGAAAAATACTGAGGTTGGCACTACCTCGTTCAGATAATTGCACTAACTCATATTGTCTTTTATTATCTAAACAGCTGTTATTACAGTTCCCAATAATTGCACTAATCCAGAAATGGACTTGGTTAAAATTACGTACCAAGTTCACTTAAATCGATCACTCCTCCATTGAAAATTTCTATGTAACAAAGTCCAAAGACTTTTCCTGGTAAAACTGATGCAGGCAAAAACTACCAAGAACATGATGTTTGTCATTGACTAAGAGATGTTGTGTGTTATTCTATATAATTTTACTAACAATGCCTATATTGTATGTGTTGTAGGGTTGCGACGGTTCCGTGCTACTTGATTCAACACCGGGAAACCCTTCTGAGAAAGAGAGTCCTCCGAACAACCCAAGTCTACGCGGGTTTGAGGTGATCGATGAGGCAAAGGCAATGATCGAACGCCATTGCCCACAGACTGTTTCTTGCTCCGACATACTCGCCTTTGCCGCTCGGGATAGTGCCTCGAAGGTCGGTGGCATTAACTATGACGTTCAAGCAGGACGCCGGGATGGAAGAATCTCCATGGAATCCGATGTTATTCCAAATATCCCCTCTCCTTTAGAAAATGCCCAACAACTCAAGGACAATTTTGCTAGAAAGGGATTGTCACTTGATGAAATGGTGACACTCTCTGGGGCACACTCAATTGGAGTTTCACACTGTTCTTCCTTCTTAAAGCGCCTTTACTCCTTTAATTCTACCCATACACAAGATCCTACAATGGATCCGACCTTTGCCAACTATTTGAAAACTAAGTGTCCCCCTACATCAAGCAGAGATGGCCAAGATCCAACGGTGAATCTCGACATCTCAACTCCGAATCGGCTTGATAACAAGTACTACAAGAATTTGAAGAAACACGAAGGAGTACTTACTTCAGATCAAACCCTTTTTAGTAGTCCCTCAACAAACAGGATGGTGAAAAAGAATGCAAATCATCCTTCTGCTTGGGAAGGCAAATTTGCAGCGGCTATGGTGCGCATGGGTTCTATTGATGTACTCACTGGAAACCAGGGGGAGATTAGAAAGAACTGCAGGGTTGTGAACAACTATTGGGTCTGACCAACATGGTCAGGTAACAATATAATTTTTTATTCTTTCATTGAAACCTTACAATTGTGAATTGTTGTAGAGAACCCAATTGTTGATCGGTTTGTTCTTTGTACTACTCAATCTGAATAAAAAATGAAATCTCTGAACTCTTTTTCTTTCATGTGGTGATTTTCCTTAACAAAATTAGTTTGTTGTTGGTATGTTGACTGTGTACTTGCATGGGTATTAAATAAGGGAAGTGATATATTTGCCCCCTTTTTCTTCCTTGGGCCAGCCCTCTTTGGTGTATTTATGACTACACTTTTACACTACAAGCGGGTGGCCCAAGTTCGAAAACAGGTAAATATATCATTTCCCTTAAATAATCTGCTCATGCCTTGTGACCCACATCTAATCTTGTCGAAGAAGAGACCTCATTGATTCACCAGGGTCTTGGTCTCAAGGCCCATTTGTTTTGGATTTTGAGAACCGATTGCAAGTCCAAATGGATTGTTTGACTCTAATTTATGTTTAATTTTGAGTACAATAAACAGTTCTGGCCCTATACGTTTCAGATTGTGACAACCAATTGCAGGGCCCCAAACTGATTATTGGACTCAAATTAAACATAATTTTAAGTCCAATAATCGGTTTGAGGCCCACAATTCGTTGTCACAATCTAAAACGAACATGCCTAAGTCCAACCTTCTAATGCATGATAGAAAACGATATTCAGCGATAACTAGTGAATTTGTTGGCCCAAATATCCCTATTGCAGTAATAATATATACATCAATAGAGTTACTCATCAACTAAATCCTACCTCAGTAAAATATCTATCCGCCTAAAATTTGAGTTTTCACATCAGCCATATCGGAGCAAAATCTATCAGTGTAAATCTGAGTTTTTTTAGGGTGAGGATAAATTCGCACCCCCTATAGGATAATTCACACCACTTTAAACTGAATTGCCGTCAAAGAGCATTGAAGTCTGCCACATACCCTCCTTTAAAGAGGTGCGAATTGATCATCGCTCATTTTTTTTATCCCTCTCAAAGTAAAATATCTAAAGGCATAAATAAAATTCATATAAGAGACCGTTTTGATAAGGGAAATGAAATCCTCCCCCTCCGGCCTAACTGTTTTTGTGAGAATGATTCACTGCTTAAGGATAAATTGGCTCCTTCGACATTTTCCTTTAGGTTTAAAACTTAACGAATAACGTTAGAGGGGGGATTTTATCCTTCAGAGGGAATATCATTCCCTTTGATAATTGCACTGACTCATCTTTATCTTTTATTATTTGAACAGCTATCAAAAGTAATAACTGTTCGTAAGAAGCTAAAAAAGAAAAGACAAACTGAGTTTGTGCAGTTATTGAAACATGGCAGTGCCAATATGAAAAATCCTTAAAATATGGTTAGAATCATGCTAAATCATATAAAAATAAATGATTTTTAATAATTGAACGGATCCTGGCCACATGTCGGATGTGTCTATGAATCCTATCTTCAGATTTGAATAGGAGGGTCCTAATTGAATCCTAAAACATAGATCCCCAGAATCTGCTTGATATGAATTTGGTGTTGGAATAGGATTATCGAATCATCTTAGCCCTTGATCAATAATGTATTTTTTAGAGTTTCGCCGAGTAAAATTAGGCCATTGATTTTTGTAGCCGTATTATCAAATGATCTTAGGCCTTGATCACCTGTGGTTATTGGGCTCGAAATGAGAAATATAGTGAAAAGAGAAGGATATTTTGGTAATTATATTAAGATCATACGAAACCCTTGAAATCTCACCCTATATAACCACGCTCCTCATACCAAAACCCTACCCCCAAACTTTAGAAGAAAAAAAAAAAAAAAAAAAAGGCCCCCTCTGCGAAGATGCAGATCTTCGTGAAAACCCTAACGGGGAAGACTATCACCCTCGAGGTAGAATCCTCAGACACAATCGACAATGTAAAAGCAAAGATCCAAGACAAGGAAGGGATTCCACCAGATCAACAACGTCTGATCTTCGCAGGAAAACAACTCGAGGATGGACGAACCCTAGCTGATTATAACATTCAGAAGGAATCGACTCTCCATCTTGTTCTTCGTCTTCGTGGCGGAGCGAAGAAGAGGAAGAAGAAGACATATACGAAGCCTAAGAAAATTAAGCACAAGAAGAAGAAGGTGAAGCTCGCTGTGCTTCAATTTTATAAGGTTGATGATTCTGGAAAGGTTCAGAGGCTCAGGAAAGAGTGCCCTAATGCGGAGTGTGGGGCCGGGACTTTCATGGCCAATCATTTTGATCGTCACTACTGCGGGAAATGTGGGCTTACTTATGTTTATCAGAAGGCTGGAGGCGACTGACTTCTGATGCTGCTTTTCATTTCTAGGTGATTAAGATCTGTTGCTTTTCATTTCTGGATTTTAGGATTTGGATTAGTGTATGACTATTATGTTTTGTTTTTGGTAATATTTTAGAACTGATTAGAATTTATGTTTCTCGTACTATCTCTGCTGCTACTAAAGTAGAGATTTTTTATATTTCTTTGAGTTGATGGATCAATCTTTATGTCTTTGCACTTTTTTTTGGGGGAGTTATTGTGCTTTGGAATGCATTATTTAGGGTGTATGGTCATTTAAATGATTGGTGATTAAGGTTTGTGAATGTTTGGGAAAAGGGTTTCTTTTTATTTTGATGGAGGCTTCTGGTTGTTAGGGTATAACTATTCTGTTTTGTTTTCTGTTGAATAACATGTTGTAGGGTAGTTTAGTCATTACCTCTAGTATAGAGGGTATTGTAGTCTTTGTACTCACTTGCCCTATTTGGGCCTATATATACATCATATTCATGAGGAGCTCCCGAGTGGAGACTCTCCATCCTTCACTCCTCTTCTTCTTCCTCTCTTCTAACCCTAATCTCATTTCTAACATGTTATCAGAGCCAATGGGCTGATCCTTCAAGAAGGAAAGAAGAAGAGTCTATCTCCCTCCATGCCATCATCCCTTTCTCTCGTATCTCGTTTTCCTCTCTTTATCTCTCTATAGTTTCTCCCTGAAATATCAAATCCCTCAAATATCTCTCTCGTAGTGTCTCTCTTTCCTTGTCTTTAAAACCTTTTTTTTTTTTTTTGAAGAAAATCTCTCTCGCGCTCGTGTCCTTCCCTTCTCCTCCTCCTCCCACTGCCCCTCTTCCCTTTCCCCTAACCCCTCTTCCCTTTCCCCTAACCCCTCCATTCCCTGCTATAGTAACCCGCTACAATACCCAACCAAAAAAAAAAACGATTTCTTTCCCCTAGAAATCTCACTCTTTCTCTTTCATTTCGTCAAACCCATTTCGTTTTTAACCCATTTTCCCTCTATCGTATATCTCAAAACAAAACAAAAATCATGTTTGTATTACTTGTGTAAACCCATTTTGGGTTCTCCTCCACTCCAAAGTTCTCTTTATTTTCTCTTCTCTATAGCTTTTTTGGTCTATGGCCTTTGTCTTTCTCATCTCATCGTCAAGGTGCACCCCAAGTGTTTGATGAAATGTCTCAAAGGAGTTTTGTGCCTTGAAAGTGTTATTTTTGTTCAAGTTGAGGGAGAGTTGTCTTGTATTGTTTCTTGTTGTTCTCTTGTGTTTGTCTTGTTATCGTCTTCTTATCATCTCTTTCTTTCTATTACCTTCTATGTCTTTTATGTAGTTCTTCAAGGCGCGCACCAAGTATTTGATAAAATATCCAAGAGATGTGTGGTGCCTTGTTTGTCATCTTTCCTTTTTCTTCTTCTCTACGGCGCACACCAAGTGTTTGATCAAATGTCTGAAAGCGGTGTAGTGCCTTGTTTGTCTTCTTTTCGTTGCAAGTAGAAGGTATTTGACCTTGAACTTGAGGGGAAGTGTTTTCATGTAGTTCTATGTGTCTTTTCTTAGAAGTGTTGTCCACTTTGTTGTCTTTGCTTGAGGGGGAGTGTTGTTAGTGTTGTCTTTGTCTTCTTGAGGGAGTGTTGTCTTGTTTTCATGTATTATTTTTCATGTCTCTTCGTGTTGTCCGGCTTTATGCCTTATCTTCACCGGGCGATGGTTTCCCCGTCGTTGGTCGGTTATCTTCTTCCCTGTCTTCTTCTTATCTCGAGGAAACTGTTTCTCCGTCGACCTCTCATTAGGCGACGATGTTCATGCCGTCGACCTTCTTTCCAGACGATGGTTTCCCTATCGTTGTTCGGTTATCTTCTTCCTTTTATCTTGTTATCTTGAGGCGGCAGTTTCCCGTCGACCTCTCATTAGGCGACGATGTTCATGCCGTCGACATTCTTTCTAGACGATGGTTTCCCCATCGTTGGTTGGTTATCTTCTCCCTCCTTTTCCGGGCGATGGCTTCCAAAGCCATCGTTGGTCGGCTCTCTTACAAGCGACGATCTTTTCCCGTCGACCTATCTTTTCCGGACAATGGTTTCCCCATCGTTGGTCGGCTCTTTTCAGGCGACGATGTTCATGCCGTCGACCTTGTCTCCAGGCGATGGTATCCCCATCGTTGGTTGGTTATCTTCCTCTTCTTATCATCAGGCGACGATTTTCATGCCGTCGACCTTGTCACCAGACGATGGTTTCCCCATCGTTGTTTGGTTGTCTTCTCTATCTCTTCTTCTCTCCAAGCGACGGTTTCCCCCGTCGACCTTGTCTTCGATGGTTTCCCCATCGGTAGTTATCTTCTTCTTTTGGCATTGACTACTTAGCTGATGTTCTCGCTCGTGGTGCTTCGTCATTGTTTGTGTGCGCACCTTTGGTGTGACCCCTTTTTGCTCAATGGATCATTGTTATTCCCTTACCGAGGTGCCTCAGTTCGATCCTTCGTGGTTCCAGACTTATTGTTGAGTTCTCATTCAGGGGGAGACCCGGTTGCGACCGCTCTCGCCGTAGTGCTACTTTAGGAGGAGTTGTTACTTTTTGGTGGCCGCTGATCTCAACGACCGTACTCTCATGGTGGTCGTTATCTCTTGTTATGCTTTCCTTATGTATTCACCATACCAGCTTGAGGAGTGTTATACCAAGCTGGATGTGTGTATGAGCGTATTGTATTTTTTGTTATTTTTAGTTGTTTTTTGTAATCTCCTTTGTACCAAGCTGGAGTTCCCTAGTATATACACTCCAGCTTGAGAGGGAGTGTTGAATAACATGTTGTAGCGTAGTTTAGTCATTACCTCTAGTATAGAGGGTATTGTAGTCTTTGTACCCACTTGCCCTATTTGGGCCTATATATACATCATATTCATGAGGAGCTCCCGAGTGGAGACTCTCCATCCTTCACTCCTCTTCTTCTTCCTCTCTTCTAACCCTAATCTCATTTCTAACATTTTTAATGATGTTTTGAAATTTGATTAGGATCTATGTTTGTTATGCATGTCTTATTCTATGCTTCTGTGTTTATTGTTCGTGGTGCGTGAGACTTGTTTGAAATCTGAATTTTCTTCTAGTAGGATTGTGTTGGTTGTGAATCGGATTGTTTTTTAAATCTAAGGGTTGTGTTGTTGCTTGGGCCATTTGATGGCATATTTGAGAAATTAATACCCAATTTTGTTTTGTTGAGGTATTGACTGCTAGTGAAGGGAAGTAATTTGATAATTTTAATCTGGTGTCGATGTTTGAGGGTAAGATACAGGATATGATAAATCCTTATTGCCATGTTTATTTTCTCTTGTGTATCTTTCTACGTGGATTTCTTTACATTAAATCATGTTGTTATTGTTGTTCAAAGTTGAACATTGTATGGGGAGTTTGGTTCTCTTTTGAAGACGGATTCTGCCTTATGACCCAGTAGGCTTTTATCTCGATTTTTTGACTTCCTTGAGTTCCTGATCAGTATCAAGTCATTGATGAGAAGAGTTTAATGTAGTTCCCAATGCCTAGATGGGGAATTGCTAGCAAAATCCTTGATGTTGGACTAGGTACGCAAATGCTTACAAAAAATCCAATTAGAAATGTTCAGATATGTGGAAAATTGGTTTTCGCTGCTATGTTTGTTGTCAAAATGTAAAAGCAGTTATGTTTGATTTTGAACATAGCGTTATTTTGTATGATCCAGTGGGATATACTTTTATTGTTTGATTTTTGTAAATACTGTGCAGTAACAATTAATTGATGAGCCATTTAAAAAAAAAAACAATTAATTGATGAGCAAGTTTGGTGTAGATACCAACCTTCTGTAATAGGAAAATACTTTTCATAATGCTTCTGTTGAATCAGGTGCCTAAAATTATTAGGAAAATTTTAATTCTTGGCCTTCCAAAAGAAAGCATCGAAAAATTTCAATTAATTGATGAACAAGTCTAAAATTAATTACGTAATGCTTTATGTAATAGATTGATGCATCTTGTTGCGCAAGAGTTGATCGGCAAATTGAACCACATTGTTGGAAACCTATCTTTTTGCAAGTATGCCATCACTAGCTCCCCTTCAAATTATCTTCCTTTTCGATGAATGTCTTCTGCTTTTTAGACTTATTATGACTTTCTTCAAGTTTGTCATGAATTTCTTGATGTATTTATTTGATTATGTTGGCCATTGCTTCTGCGTCATCGCTTGATGGTCAATGGCTAGCTTTGCATCATAAATGTTTTCCGTAATGCTTTCTTTTGGATTATGTGCCTAAAATGACAAGCAAAGTTCCAAGTAAACATGTCTTGATATGTTTATATATCATATTTTAAAAATGGTGCTTAGGGAAAATGTTAAACTAAGAGTCTTTGATTTGCCAAAAAATTGTGAAATATTTTTCCCCAAACTCTTGCCCATTTCCTGGCATTTGATAGCTCTAGGGAAAGAAAGTTTTGCTATATATATGTTTTTTTGGCTAGAAGAAAGAGCCATTTTCTGGCTGACACTGTGTTGGCGCGTGAGCGACATTTTGATTGTGCGTGCTGGTGGATTCCTTGCCATTTAGCAACTAACCAACTTTTCATGACCCATTCAATTAAAAAACGCAAGAAATAAAGAGCCATTTTTTGGCCAAAGATTTTCACCCAGAAATTTGTTGGACTAAAACCCTTGCCTCCTTCCATTGTTGCATCTCTCTCAACTCACTTTTTCTTCCCTCAAAGGCTCAAACTGCAAGCACCATACCGCCTTGAATGCCTCCACCTTCCACTTTTTTGCCTCTGCCTCGTTGAAAGTTGAAACCAGCTCTGATTACTTCTTCATTTTGCCTTTTCTGGTCGCCCAAGGTCAGATAAATAGTTCAAGTCAATTTTAAAATAAAGAAATAGGGGAAGAAGATGAGAATGCAACGAGGAAAACTTTCCCTCAAAACAAACTTAACCTCTGTAACAAAAGTTATTGTTACTTGCTCCTATGCTAGAACAAATCATTGGCTGCCATTATTTGATAAATCAACAAAGTAGCTTTTAGTCTGTTGAATCCTCCAACATACTTCCCATTTTCCCCATCTTCTTCACAAAGAAGTTGCACAAATTGTCTCCAGTTCCTCTTCCTCTCAAAGTAGGCATGATGAAGTCCCCCCCCCCCCCCCCCCCTTGCGTATCCTTTAGAGCATCTTTAGATATGGTACACCTCTCTTCCATAGTCTCAAGTCACTAGTTCGAAGTTCAAACTCCACGATCCTATGCTTTTTTCCATTTAAGTTTCATGGCTCGAGTTGCACAACACCTAGCTTATGAGGATAGCCATTTAATAAGCTTGCTCTTATTTCATGCCAAACAATAAGTGCGAAAGTGGGACTAGTGATTTGCACTGCATTCTCAGTGGTTTATTTTCATTCTACTGGTGATTTAGATCCCTTGATTACTATGCATCTTAAATACTTGGGGTCATTCGACAACGATTCTAATGCCCTCCCTCCCTCTTTGAGCGGACGAAACTGGTGAAAATGGGAGTTATGTGGATGCCCGAAGTGACTCCACATGGCTTCAAAACCACAGCCAGAAATCTCACTCTCCCTTGTCCCATATGTGGGAAACGCATCACTAGTCAGGTTTGCCATGCGTTATTTTTCCTGATTTTTTTAATTTTCTCATTACCCACTCAAAATGGGAGAAGCCCCTTAGGAGAATGGTTGCCAAACAACCTTAGGCAATGGAAATTTGGGCAGTAGAAAATGAATTATGAAATGTTTAGGAGACGACCATACCAGCACAAATCCAAACAAAACCATTTAGAAAATGAATTATGGAATGATGCGAGCATAGTGATGCGAGCATAGTACCAGCACAAATGCTTCGGATTCCATCACCATTAAAAAAATGCTTTTTTTTTTCAACTGTTCGTTTCGCATCAAATAGTCAAAATTGTTTATCTAAGATCGTGCCCTCCGATGTTAAATTTTTTTGGTAACAAGTTGGAAAGATTATGTACAAGAATGTATATTCTTGAGAAGAACTCTTCTGCAAAGCTTCTTTCTAGTCTTGGGCCTTTCTTCTCGTGCATTGATAGAGGGAGATCTAAGAGTGTTCGATGTATCCAACAACAATTTTTCTCTATTGTTGTCCGGTGGGCGACAACTCTTCCCATCTTTTGTGAATATTCGGTGATTTCTTTCCATATCTTGGGAGGAGATTTGTTTGAGCTGTTTTAGAGTGGAGAATCCTCAGCTTAGATGGTCTCCTCTTTCAGGCAGCTTCTCGAATTTCAACTTTGACAGTTCGAGTTTAAGAAATCTGGGCCCAATGGGAGTTGGGGTCTCTTGAGGAATGTTGAGTGGGATTATTGTCAAAGTTGCCTTTATTCCAACCTTGTTTGGGAGCTTTACCCTTTAGCTGAATCCATCTCTTAGCATAATCTTTGTGGAAATTATCAGGTTGACATCCACTTTGTTGTTTATAAATTTAAAAGTTTTCTGTAGCATAACAGAATTGACTTTGGGTGACTTGCCAAACTATTACAAAGCAAGATCCTACTGTCGAACAGTCTACATTGAGTTCAATTTCCACATTCAGCTTACAACTCAACTCAACTCAACTAAGCCTTTGTCCCAAACTAGTTGGGGTCGGCTAATGAATCCTTTAGAAAATTTTCATGAAGAAGGTGGAAGGATCTACCCGGTTCAAATTGACTAAGTCTAATCCTGACACTAGTTGGGTTCGTCTGCATGGATCATTTTCTTCCATTCTATCCTATCCAAGGTCATGTTCTCTGTTATGTTCCTAGAACTCAAGTCTTTCCTCACTGTTTCTACAAATGTTGTTTTCGGTTTGCCCTACCTCTTTTTAGTACATCAACTTGGCACGAGTCACTTCTAACTGGAGCATCCAAAGGCCTACATTGGATATGCCCAATGCTCTCTCATCTTCTCCTCAATTGGTGCCACCCCAACATTTGTATGGATGTCTTCATTTTTAATTCGATCTAACCTTGTGTGGCCGCGCATCCATCTAAGCATTCGCATCTTGAGTAGAAAATTTCCACATTCAGCTTCTAGCTTTTAAAAAATCAGTCAGTCACACTTCCATCATAAGGTGTCCCTTTCACCTACATCAAAGGGGTATTAAAAAAAATCTCCCCTGCATCACTGTAGCAACACTTCTGCAGCTTCCCCCTACGTCAAAATGATATCGGGGCAGTAGAAACAAAATTGAAACCAAGAGTTGAAGGAGGTTACTTGATCTATAATTGTCCATAAAACTCTAGGGAAATTCTCCAAGGATTTTCTAGCTCTATGTGTTAGCAAGTCTTGTAGAGATATGAGAATTGCCCCTTTTTGTGCAAGAAAGAGCTTGGCTCAAAAGTAAGAAATTGTTTAACAATGCCATGGAAATTGAAGGAGTTTTACAACAAAAACAAGAATTCCAGAAATTCCCAATCGAGGAGACGAAGGAGAGAGCCTGAATACCGATTGGATATTGATCTTGCTTACACCGAGAAAAGTATATGAATCAGTGACAGTGATAAGATCTGACCTATTCTGATTTCTCAGAGGAAACTCTGCTGCTGCCTGCAAGTGAACTCCAGAAATTTCAAGAGAACCTGAATTCCCATACTAGCAACATCCAGAAAACTCTAACCGAGAGCCATTTGATTCTGAGGGTAAGGGGAGTTGTAGCAGGAAACGAAGCTCTCAAGGAATTTGTGACCAGTCTTCTAATAGGGTTCTTTTCACCTGATTTTACCTATCTAATCCTCTAAAATGAATTCCAGTTTTTGTGATCTGAGGTTGTCGATCATCGAATTCTAACATTCACAGATCTGAGTTTTCTTGCTACAACAGATTGAGTCCGAAAACTTCATCTCGGATATGAAATTTCAAATCTAGAAACATCTCGTGTATCCAGAAACTGCAAAAAATGTAGGAGTTCTTGCAAATTGGCTTTAATACCAATTTGACACTGAGTGCGATTGGTGGAAGCAATTTCTGAATTTTTTTGAAATTTGACATATTTCATTAATATTAAGATAGCAATCGGGACGAGTAGTCCCATCCTGCATTACAAAATATTAAGGTGGACTGGGGCTACATGCCAGCACCAGTCCAAGAAAAAGATAACATTGACATTGGATTATATACATCCCTGTACTGCACCAAAAACTGTGATCTTTACAGTATCGTTCAACCTCAAAATATGTACCAACTAATCAAAATTAGGTCACCCGACAAGCACACACTGCTTGGCCAGACCTTGGAACCTAAAAACTTCATCTTACGAGAGTGGGAATTAGATGATATTACCCCGTTGACCTCTGCATTGCGAGACTCCTTCATCCCCCAAGCAGGACTCAAATAAAATGAACAGACAGAACGAAGCGAAAGAATGAATCTCTCAAGCTACTACATTTAAGAGAATTCTAGCTATTTATCAACCAGCGAGTAGTCCACAAATCCTGGGGGAAGCGTACTTCAGATTCTTAAACCGGAATATCGATTGGCTCACATGGTTAACCCAGAGACTCTTAAAACCAACTTAAACTATCTTAAAATCAAACTCCTTATCTCTCAGAACTAAAACATATTACTCCTATTGTCTTTTCCTAATCCTTTTATCCTTTTCTTACTTTCCTTTCCGCATTCCATTTTTCTACTCCTTTACTCTAATCCTTCCTTTATTTCACTGATTTTTTCCCTCTCTTTTCTTCTTTTGTTTGCTTCGTCGGGGCCGGAAGACTTATCATTCAGGGTTAATACCCTCGACCCTTTCAATCACCTTCCCCTACCAGCTTCTCTGTGCTCCTTCAAGGCCCTAATAGCCATATTACGGAACATATTTTTTGTTGCTTCCAAATTGTCATCAAAATCAAATTCAAGAACATCTCCTACAGCCAAGAGCTCTTCCATTTCTTCACGAGGGACAATTTCGTCCTCTTCGGATTTCAGGAAGTCTAATGGGCTAGAATCCATCTCCTGTCTATCCACATCCTCATCCATCCGCTTGCGAATCTCAGAGCTAACTTCCCTGTCAAGAGTGTCTCGAGACTCCAGCGAGACTTCATTGGAGGAGCCTATTAACTTCTCCAGCCTTTCAACCTCAGCCACCTTGTTCTCTTCCCAACGTTGACAGCGCGTTAGACGCTCTTTTTCAAGGGCCTTCTGGAAATAATCCATCTTGTAGATTTGAACAAAGGCTTCTTTAGGATCGAACATGCCTGAAAGCTGGGAGAAGCATTCTTTGTTAGCCATAGCTTCCCGCTTGAAGTGCTTCCACTGGTTCTTCAAGATAGACATAGATTTCCTTGGGCGTAGGGCATTCTTTGGATGCCAGAACCTCATCATACTGCAATTCTCGGAGGAACTGATCATCACTTACCTCAAACAAGATTGCCTCCTGAGAGATAGAAAGAGAGGGAGCGGGAGAGTCCAAAGGAGGGGCAAGAGGACGAAAAGGCTTGTCAAAGTCTTTAAGGAGAGATTTGAACTTGGACGCTAGACAAAGATTTTTTTGTGCTTCTCTCATACAAGAACCCAAAAGATTTCTTTTGAAGAGAGACAACCCGCTCTTAGTTGCCAATAAATATTTTTTCTCGATATTCGTCCCGCGCCCCTGCAACCCTTTTTGGGGCTTATCGCATTTTATGATGGCACTGCTTCTGACCGATCGACTATCAGTATTCTTTGCTGAATTCTTTTGGATAATTTTATTTTTCTTCCTTCTGAAAAAACGATTTTTTGATCTTTACCGACCTCTCAACTGACACAGAGTGAACTTTGCTGTCAAATACATCCTTTCTTACGCCTCTCCCCGTTGGAATTTGAGATTTGGTTTTTGAGTACCTCTAACCCGATATTTTCTTGGGATTGACCCGATGGGACGGGGCTAATCGCTTCAACTTTCTGAGCAACTATTCCCGAGGAGAAAAATTCAAATTCTGGGGTAGGTAGTCCAAACGGATCTTTCCCAGTGGAATTGACAAGAATACCCCCAGAGGCAACCGGTAGTAACCCAACCGGAACCGGAACTTCCACTGGAGATGAATCTACCGGATCGTCTTCTCCGAACCCGCCGGTTGCCTTTCTCTCGGAGGATCATTAATGGGCTTTGAAAGCTCTTCCACCAACCTACTCCAACTGGGAAAGTCATAGAGTCTACCATAATATTAATGAAGGATGGCAAACAATTCCATAAGGGAGTTAATACCTTAACGGTGGCAAATTCCATACCTGAACTTTGAATCAGATTAGATCTGTAAATTTTCTGAATTTTGAAGATAGGGATGTTGATCTTATTTCGGGCGTGGGGAGTGGGGACACACATGATTACTTGAGATCAAGTGCGATGATGGTGCCTTGCATGCAACGAGTAAAAGGTGGAAGAAAAGGTAGGGAACCTTGATTCACTAGCTTGCTATTCCAATTTCACAAGTAAATGATGAAGATGCTAGAGAAAACCAGTGCTCTCAAAAAGAGAAAAAACACTCAAATTTCAAATCATTGAGAACTAAGGCAAATGAAAGATCATGGAGCTTTATATGGACTGGCCCATTACAATATGAAATGACTAAATTATCCCTAGTAAGCAAAATGACCATGAAGAAATGACATGAAACTACAAAATGGCTAAAATAGGCATGCAACTAATGAGAAAAAGACAACTATAGTAAGGAGCCATGTAGGGGTTGATGTGAATCAAGGGGATGCTCGTGCATCAATTATTTTGGTTTTTTTTGCTCTGCTGTGAGAAGGATTCCATTGAGGCCGAGGTTCCGGCTTTGCGGAGAAAAATTCATCTAGTTGACGAGGCTCAGTTGGGAGATCCCACGTGATTCACTGGCTAAGAGATGGCATTATTCATCTTTGGAGATTTTCCGATGCTGTTGAGGATGTTATTGATACAGTTGAGGACCATTCCGTGGGTTTTTTTATTAGTAATAAGATTAATTAAGGCCAAAAAGAACAACATGACTGAGGAGATCTATGGAAAGCTAAGGAAAGAAAACAACATAGAACAAGAGCGAATCCCCCGTGATTCGTAGGCTGAGAGATGGCATTATTCATCTTTGGAGATTTGCTGATGCTGTTGAGGATGTTATTGATACAGTTGAGGACCATTCCGTGGGTTTTTTTATTAGTAATAAGATTAATTAAGGCCAAAAAGAACAACATGATTGAGGAGATCTATGGAAAGCTAAGGAAAGAAAACAACATAGAACAAGAGCCGAAAAGCGCCAAAAAGAACATCCTCAGGGAAGTGGATTCTCTTTCTTGCTTAGGTGTTGATTGTAGGGAGTTTGAGTTTTTTTATAACATCTCCACCCTCCGAGGCTTCTTGTTTTGTTTCTTGTATATTGTTCTTTCCTGCTTCTTTTTCCTTGTTTCTCCTGTTCCTTGTTTGTATGATGATCAACTCTGTCTCAGTTTTTTTGGTCCTCTTAATAAAAATTTCACAATTTATAAGAGAAAGCTCTTCTGGAGAGATCTCTCCATTGTTACATCTCCATTTCGAGCAAAAAAATTCCATTCATTTGATTTTGAGAAGGGAGGGTGTGACCTCTGCTGATCCCGTATCACTGCATGTTCTGTGAAGGATGAAGAGAAAGATCTCTCTTCCTCTTCAGTCCCCTTTTCTCCCATTCATTCCTTCTGCTACATCTTACCTTAAAGAGCATGGAACTTCTGTCGAGAAATGGAAGATAACAAAGTAAAGAACCGAAAGAAACTTATCCCTCTCTTACTGCCTTATTCTGACATATCATTGTCTGTGTGTGTGCGCGAGAGAGAGAGAGAGAGAGAGAGAGAGAGAGAGAGAGAGAGAGAGAGAGAGAGAGAGAGAGAGAGACATAAGGGCTGACATGGAGAATGACTGCGGTGAGATGGGCAACGATGATGCTGGCTGGGATCAGGCAATGTTAGCTGATATTGTTGGAGTGGATGAGAGTTCGTCATTCCGCATAACTCACAGTGATAGGGATCATCAGATGCCATCTCTTTCATCTTTTTCTCTCTTTTCTTGTTACTGAAAAAAATTGTGTATGAAAGCCCCCCTTGATGAACAAATCTGATTGTCTAATGCCAAACAGAGCCTTGATTTCAGCTGTCTATTTTCCTATGCCAAAATCTCCTTTGCCAATTGGTTTAGATGATTGGAGATTATGATATATAATTTCACTAGTCCATTTTCCTCTACCTAAAACTCCTTTCCCAACTAGTTAAGATGATTGGAGATTATGTTATATGATTCCAATAGTCCATTTTCCTCTTCCCAAAACTCATTTTCATTTTATGCTTGGTTAATGAAACAAGTCGTTCTCTATTTTGCTTTATAATGTAATTTTTTGTAAGGGATTTGTGCTTCAGACTACATGTTTTTAAGGTTTAGGATTTCATTTTGCTAGTTAGTTTGTTCTAAGAAAGATTTCGGATGATTGTGGTTACTATATGTGAAGGAAATATGATTTTTACGAGTCTTATTCCACATGGGTTTATTATGTGTTTGGAACTTGTTTGAAATCTGCTTTTCTGTGGCAACAATTTGGAAACTGGAAGTGAATCAGATTTTTGGATCCTTTCCATCTAGAGATTGAGTAATGGTTTGAAGCATTTGTTGAATATTTTTTAAATAAATGCCTGTTTTGTTTTGCTGAGAGTCTTTTGTTGAGGCCTTGACGGCTTGACCACTGGTAAAAGGAGAATAACTTGACAATTGTGATCTGTTGATGTTTGTGGATAGAAAATGTTATTTGGTAAATCCTCCCTGAAATATTCATTTGCCCTCACAGTTTATTTCTTTTCACAGGTTTCTGTAGGTGAAATGAGTTCCCTTGTAGGTTTTTTTATCTTGATTTGTTGATTTCCGTGAGTTTCTGAACAGTAACAAGTCATGGAAGAGATGAAAATCTCAATCTCTGACATGGGAGATGCTGAGAGAAACACTTGAAATTTCCGTTTACAAAACATATGTTGTGGTGTAGGGGTTCCATTTTCGCCTTTAAAAGTTAACAATGTTGAAGGATTTTTGGTTTTCTTTTGGTCTGTATTGTCCAAGGTTCCAGTGTTACCACATTTTTTAAACCCATGTAAGCCTTCTTTACTTGGATAGTTTTTCTAACCTTACCCGGCCTTCAGTTTTCTTCGTAGTCGATGGAAGGGGGAAGTCTTCCTACCGAAGGTCTTCTTTTATCTTAAAATGAGTGGGGATCATATCAAGTGCGTTTGAATTTAGATGTCATTCCTATTCTGATTCATCATGTAAACGGAATCTAATTCCAACCCTTATGTTTTGGTTCACATCAATGGGGATGGACATGGAATGAGGGGTTATGTTTCCTTGCCGAAGGTGTCTTCCTATTCTCATTCACTCTGTTAAATCTAATTCCAACTCTTATGTTTCCGTTTGTGCTGAAATCAAACACCAGCGTCAAGATCCAATATTCCGTCTGGTGGGCCCACTATCCCAGCATTGCTGAACATGATATCGAGGCGACCGTATTTGTTTAAGACATAGGCCACGGTCTCTTGGACTTGTTTCTCGTCCCTTACATCGCAATGGAGGTAAGAAGATCTGTGAGGGCCTATCGAGGCCACCACTTGATGACCCAATTCGTCTTGGATGTCGGCAATGACAACCAGGGCTCCGTTCTTGGCAAACAACCTCGCCGCAGCTTCACCTATCCTGCTGGCTGCCCCTGTGATGATAGCCACCTTGCCTTCCAACCTTCTCAAAAAATACAAACAACGGCGTAGGTTTCTCATATTCTAGGAAAGGGGTGGAACCAAACAGTAGAATTTAAAATTCCAAAAAATAGACGGTTGTGAATCATAATATAGGAAAAGAGTAATGCTAGGGAAACAGAGAGCAGGACCTAAAAGGGGACCGAACAAATAAATTTCATGGCACAACATCACAAGTGACGTGAGCCAGCCCTTAATTTAAGGGAAATTATCAAAAAGTAGGTTTTTTTTTTTTTTTTGAACATATGGCAGGTCTCCTACTAGGTGGTACTCTCGATTTCCATGAAAAGTTTATAAGAAACTATTATTTTCTAGAATTTTCTTTTCCTATATACAAACATGCTCTTAGACAAATATACAGTTGCAGGAGGAAGAAGAATTTTACCTTGGCTTAGACATTGTGATGATGATTCCTTGGAAGGTTGTGATGAAGAAAATAGAGGACTGCCCATTTTCTTGCCAGGCCTCTCTTGCTTATATAAACCTTAGAAAAGAAGCTAAGATTTTTAGACAGAAAATCTTCAGCAGAGATAGCTTTTGTAGGTGTTGGCATTGTGACATCGTCACTGCTTTGCTTTGCATTGCATTGCATTGCATTGCATGTACATCTCTGAAAGGGTATTGTTTTAAGAGCCGAGTTGCGTCACTGCTTTGCTCAGCATGTACATCTCTAAAAGGCTATTGTTTTAAGAGCCGAGTTGCGTCACTGCTTTGCTTATGGGGAGCGGACCCAATTCATATCTATGGTTTGTGAGCTCCTACTATTGTTCTACGCAAATTAAAATTGAGAAGTGATATATTCATCCCTTTTCTTCCCCACAACACCCCCTCCTGTATATTTATTACACCACAAGAGGGTGGTGGCCTATGGAAGGAAATGGGGCGAATATTTGATTTCCCTTTTAGGCAAATTTAGGGTCTGAGTTCAGTCAGTGAGAGAGTTTGTAATATGATAAAATGGGATTTGCCAGGCAATTTTGCCGAAAAGCCAGTTCGAGGCTCACTTTAGCAGGAGAGGAAGGCCACACGTGCTCACTTTTTAGCAGATTTTTGTCTTCTTTATTTAATGCATGCAAGTTGACTGTTCTCTCTTGGCTTTCCGCGAAATTTCCTAGCAAACCATTGCAGAAGGCATTTCGTGGGTTTTTTCGAAGTTTCTTAATTTTCTATTGTTTGGTTAAAAATGAATAGTTGTTCAAGTTTTAGTCTAGACCTTCAATTTATATACAAATGGATAGGCATTGTAAGAAGGTGATTTAATCAAAATCTCCTCTTTTAAAGTAGTAGCTATGTAAAGGCCTTTGCTTTTGTGGCTAGGGCAATCCTGTGTAAAAAAAAATTCAGGGTCGACCTTTGGAAGAGAAGCCCATTTTCCCTCTAACAGAAAAAAGAGGGGACAATTAATAAGAATCTCCCTTTGACCAAAACAAAAAGCGTTTAGTGAGTAATTCATGACATTAGCTACAGAAAATTTTCTAGAAGAAACAGGTTCAATGTATTTTATTCATGAGGGTTACAAAATAAAAAGAAGCACATCTCTCTCTCTCTCTCACACACACACAGCCCCTCAAGTGCATACAAAGAACAAATATTTGTCTACTAGCATCACTGATAGAACCCTAACCTAGGATTAAAAACAGTAAATCCTCCATCCACATTGAGGTTTAGTCCACTGACAAAGGCTGATTCATCCGAAGCGAGAAACAGAGCGGCCTCAGCGAGATGGTTTGGCTTCAAAACTATACCTTTCAAGTTGGACGAAGCAGAACAATAAGCCTCCACTTCACTAGGACTCAAATTCTTCAAAGCACAAGCCAAGGGCGTGGCAACTCCAAAAGGAGAAATGCAATTAACCCTAATCCCATGCTTCCCAAGCTCTCCCGCGGCCGATCTAACTAACCCCACAAGAGCATGCTTAGACGCGGTGTAGGCATGTGGGCCCCCGCCCCCAATAGACCCCGCCACACTTGAAGTGCAAATGATAGACCCATGAATTTTCCTCTCCACCATGGCCCGGGCCGCGTATTTTAGTGTGATGGCAGGCCCACGTACATTAACGGCCATGGTGTTATCAAATCCTCCCATGTCTAGATCCAAAATTCCATCCTGAGGGCCCACTATACCGGCATTACTGAACAAGATATCGAGGCGTTCGTACTTCTCTAAGACATAGGCCATGGTTTCTTGGACTTGTTTTTCATCCCTTACGTCGCAATGTTGGTAAGAAGATTTGTGAGGGCCTATGGAGGCCACCACTTGATGACCCAATTCGTCTTGAATGTCGGCAATGACGACCAGGGCTCCGTTCTCGGCAAACAACCTCGCCGCAGCTTCGCCTATCCCACTGGCCGCCCCTGTGATTATGGCCACCTTGCCTTCCAACCTACAATCCATATATTGTTCCTAGATGTTAGACAACTCCATGGTATGTCCTAATATATTGTAGGACTCAATAAAAGGGGGGAAAAAAGATCCATCTACTCTGTTTGGTTGGCTATTTTTAAGGAGATTGAGGGCAGAAGATCTTCTTGAGATCTTCTTGGGATTGTTTGGTTGCCTTTTAAGGTCTTTGACCACTAGCACTGTCGGGCGACGGTCGGGTGATGTGGCGCGCTCGAGATCTTCTCTCCAAATTTCTTCAAATCAAATAAATTTGTGGAGAAGATCTTGGGGAGATCTTTTTGCCCTTATCCCAAACCCCCCCAATATTTGCAAGACAAACCAAACAATGTTTCTTTCTTCCACCCTTAATCTCCCCGCTGACTGATCTGCTTTAGATCTCCCCTTTAATCTCCCCTTTGACTGCTGGGATATAGATCTCCCAATGAATTAATGGCATCCAAACAGAGCATGGGGTTTCTCTGATTCGAAAGGGGCGGAACCGAACAGTAGAATTTTAAATTCCAAACAAATAGTGGATGTCATGTAAACCAAGCTATAGAAAAAATTCAAAAAAAAAAACCCTTAAAAAGTTTCTAGGAAACTATTATTTTCTATAATTTTATTTTACCTAGATCAAAGCATGTCTTTAGATAAAAATATATGACTAAATAAAACAGATCCAAAGAAAGTGGAGGTTTCTAGGATTCAATGAAAGAGGGGGGACCAAACACTAGAAGTTAAAATCCCAAAAAAAAAATAGTGGATGTAAACCAAACTATAGAAAAAATTTAGAAGAAAAAACTCAAAATGTTTCCATGAAACTATTGCTTTCAATAATTTTTTTCACTGTATCCAAACATGCTCTTAGGCATAATATCGGTCTAAAAAACCAAATCAAAAGAACAATGGAGGTTTCTCAGATTCAACAAATGGGGTGGAACCAAACAATAGAATTTAAAATTCCAAAAAATTGATGGATGTGAACCAAACCATAGAAAAAAATCAGAAAAAAAACCCATAAAATGTTTCTAGGAAGAGAAAAGTGTTCCTGAGCTGAGCTGCGGAGGGAGTTACCTGCGCATTAGTGGCTTAAAAAGCCACAGATTGAATCGGTCAATCGGTGGCTTTTTAAGCCACTAATGCGCATGTAGTTACCCTGCATTGCGCAGGAACACTTTTCCCTAGATCCAAACATGGTCTTTAGACAGATATAAAGTTGCAGGAGGAAGAAGACTTTACCTTGGCTTAGACATTGTGATGATGATTCCTTTGAAGGCTGTGATGTAGAAAATAGAGGACTGCCCATTTTCTTACCTGGGCTCGCTTGCTTATATAAACTTAGAACAGAAGATAGTCGTCTTTCGTAATTGTAATTAAGGGGTAATAAGTAGGGTGCTATTTTTAGACTGAAAATCTTCTACAGAAATATCTTTCGTAATTGTAATTAAGGGGTAATAAGTAGGGTGCTATTTTTAGACTGAAAATCTTCTGCAGAAATAACGCGTGGGTAAGCTTGGATTTGAAATACAAGGGTAGGTAGCGAGAGCAAAAATAACAACGAAAATATATATTTGGGAAGTGTTATCAGCACTACTGTATTTTGATGAGGGCACTCCTCACTTTATTAAAAGTACGGTATGACCCGCACCGTAGGATGATCCAAACCGTCCATTAGATGGGCCACATCATAAATAGGATGTACTCCAAAAATCATTTTCATAGGTTGATCCTGACCCTCCTATCTGGATGTTATAGGGTTCATCCTAACCCTCTATAGATCGACGGGTTAGGATCAACCTATGGAAATAAAGGGGGTAATGGATCGTGATCTAGACATGTGTGGATCATATACGAATTGGTCCCGTTGACAGGCCTAGAGACTACTTTGAGCTTCCTTGAGCCTACCCTTATTATTGAATGGAGTTTATTGTCAATATCTTCAATATCAGGACATGTGTGGATCATATACGAATTGGGCCCGTTAACAGGCCTAGAGACTACTATGAGCTTCCTTGACCCTACCCAATATCAGGGACAATTTAATAACTTTATATAACATGGCAAGTTATTCATCCCACTTAGGCCCCTGTCTGTCTTGGTTTTTAAGAACCGATTGGGAGCCCAAAACTGATTATTAGACTACAAAAGGGAAGTGATAAATTGGCTCCCTTTTCTTCAGTGGGCCAGCCCCCTCTAATGAATTTATGACTTTCTCACAAACAATGGGCTGGATCAAGGAAGAAAAAGAAAGGGGCCAAATATATCATTTTCCACTAGAAATTAAGTCTGAGGCCTTGTTCGTTTGAGATTATGATAACCTATGGTGAGCCCCCAAACCGATTATTGGAGTCAAAATTAATGTAATTTGACTCCAATAATCCGTTTGGGGGCTCAACTTCAGTTGTTATAATCTCAAACGAAAATGGCCTAATTAATAGTAGAATAATCAGTTATAGACTCAAGATCAATTTTCAAAATCTGGTCCTTTTTTTGGATTTCAAGAACTGATTACTATATATAAAGTGGAGGTTTGTTGATTATTCATTTATTTATTTATTTTTGGGGGGAGAATTTCTTTTGGGGAAGTGATGTATCCACTCCTTTGTTTACTTGGGAGTCTTAGACAACCAACAGCAGTGTATCTATGACTTCAAAGGGTCCGATGTACTTCCCGTGGGAAGGATTCAATGGCCCTGATTGCCAAGGACACTGGAACTGGCTGTCCCATGTAAAGAATAGGGGTGAATCTACCATTTCCCCTTTCTATATGATTTTTTTTTTTGAAAATGGAACAAACATAGGACGTTAGAGTTGGGCATTATCCATGAAGACTTGTGATACAATGGGACTCAAATTTAAATGTAAATTTGAGTTTAATAATATAATCAGTTTTCTACTGTTAGGGATAAAATCGGTATATCCGGCACCGAACCTCAAACCCCTTCTCCGTTACTCAACTAGATCGACACAGTCCCCCAGCAACACTCAGTAACGAACCTTAATTGACCTCCTTGATACTTCTCCCTTAAGCGGGACCGAGTTACCAAGGAAATCAAACACAATCGTGGGATCCCGCCCCCAAACGGTAAATCCGGACGGCCGTTACACGTAAGGCGCACAGTTTTTTAATTCAAAACATCCCACCTAATCCACCACCCACGATCGTCGGAAATCGTATCTCCACGTGTTTATTCGCCAACTATCAAAGCTCCACGTGGGCTAAATGTAGGGTCTGATTGATATCTCCACGATCTTATTCTCCAACCATCACGCTCCACGTAGGCGAAATCAAAGGCAAATCGTGGATCTCCACCCCTATAAAAAGGGGACTACGCACTCAAGCAACGGAATCCAACTCTCCCTCTCTTCTTCTGTGGTATGGTAACTTGACTTAGCCCTCTCCCATTCCCCATCCATTGTCTGTGATTACCCGTCTCTGACTTGAGTGTCGAAGTGGCCGTCCGAAGCCACAACTTCGGGCCCGCTGACGCTTTTTCTGTGAGCGCAGGATTACAGGTTCTGCGAAGCTAGTTCGTGCAGTCAGATATTGGGCGTCATCAGATTGGCGCCATCCGTGGGACCTGACTATGCCAAAGTCGAAAGCTACCTCCCAACTCAACGGTGGAATGGTTACGAGAAGCCAAGCAAGCCAACGAGACCACGACCCACTCGAGAAGATGGAAGTCACCTCCGGCGACACTCCGGTGACAATGACCGCCTTCAATCAACTCACACAGCAACTCAAAAGTGTTGCGGTCGCCCTCCAGCAAGTACTCCAACACCTCTGGCGACACTCCGGTGACAATGACTGCCTTTAATCAACTCACACAGAAACTCAGAAGTGTTTCAGTCGCCCTCCAGCAAGTACTCCAAAGGATCCCTCCCCAACCAGCGGTGCCACCTCCGCCCGTAAATACGCCGGGCGGAGGACTTCATCCCGTCGAGATTCCAGAAGAGCAAGGATCCTGAGAAGGGCGAAATCCTCAGAGTCAAAGACCACATAAACGTCAACAAGGGTCTGCTTCCATCACCAGCCCACTACCCGACCATCGTCGTGATGTCCGGCATCGAAGGGGTGACAACTCGATGATGGAACCATCGAACTTTGCCCACCGAAATGAAAATCATATACCTCCGCAAGTAAGAAGCCCAACAAAAAATATCCAAACAGAAGAAAACCCCGCCATCATGGCTGAACTCCAGCGTCAGATGAGAGAACTTCAACAGCAAATGAAGACACCATGTGATCCGGACCTCCTGGCAGAATGGGATAGTGAGGTTGCTTTCCCGTTCATCCCGAGAATTGCCAATGCCATCGTCGCCACTAATTCGAACATGCCTCGGTTGGACCTCTATGATGGGTCATCAGACCCTCTTGAGTTTCTCCGAACCTACCGCCATGCGATGGTAATCAGAAATGCTTCCGACGCGACGATGTGCAAAGCCTTTTCCACCTACCTGAAGAAAGACGCTAGCAATTGGTTCAGCCAATTGAGACCCAACTCCATCGAGTCATTCCATGAACTGGGAAAGGAGTCTGTCGCTTACTTCATCAATAGTCGGCCCCGAAAGAAACCGGCCGATGCTCTCCTGGCCTTGCGGCAAGGAAAGGACGAAACATTGCGGAAGTTTATTGGTCGGTTCCGAGTGGAACTCCACCAATCAACGAGCCAAACTTCAATATGGTTCGCGCTGCACTCTGCCATGCCATCCGAGATAGAGACATGAAAGTCCCCTTGAATGTGAATCCTCCTCGTGATCTCCAAGAACTCATGCCACCGCAGATAGATACATCAATAATGAGGAATCATTTGTCATGGAAAGGGAGTTGGAAACCACCCGGGGAACCGAAAAGCAAAAAGACGACTCTAGGGCGCTACCGAGTCATAAGCAGGCAAAACACAATGACCGACAGAATCGTCGCGCCCCAAATCCTTAGTTTAATAGGGTCAACTACACTCCATTGAACAACACCATCTCAAATATCCTGTATGAAATCCGTGATAGGGAACCCATAAACTGGCCTGAAAGAATGAGAAATTCGGGGAAAGGAAAAAGCTCTAACAAATATTGTCGTTTTCACCAAGGTCATGGGCACACCACCGACAATTGCTATCATCTGAAGAATGAAATTGAAAGGCTCGCGGGACTGGGAAGGATTGACTGTTACCTTCAAAATCCCCCAAGGAACTAGCAGCGACCCCGATCCGAAGTTCACCGACCGGATGAACGTCATCGCTCACCAAACCACCATGCAGAAAGCAGTAGGCAAAGAGCCTCGGATCAGGAAGAAGCACCAAAGATCATCAGAAATATTGACACCATTTATGGAGGCCCGACGTCCGGAGGACCGACTGACAAAGGGCACGCTCTTTATGCAGGGCAAGACAACTCCATAGAAAACCCCTCCAAGAAGTCAAGAACTGACCCAAGTATTAGTGTGCCTATCACCTTCACCGAATCAGATTTTGGAACCATAGATCGACAACATGATGATGCTATAGTAGTTCGACTCACCATCGGCAATTGTAACATGGGGCGAATCTTGATAGACACTGGGAGCTCAGTCAATGTCCTCCATCAAGACGCCTTCTCCAAAATGGACATCAGCAGTGATAGGCTAGAACATGTTGACTGGTCCATCTTCGAATTCTCCGAAGGAGAAGTCAAAGTACGAGGTAAAATCAAACTCCCCATAACATTTGGCGCTCATCCGAGCCAACGCACCATCATGCAAACTTTTGTAATAGTTCGCGTCCCTTCCACTTACAATGGAATCTTCGGAAGGCCAGCGTTGAACGAATTGGGCGTAGTGGTTTCCACTCCCCACCTGAAAATAAAGTTTCCTACAAAATTTGGTGTAGGAGAGGTAATCGGTGATCAAGAGAAAGCTCGCAAATGTTACGCCGCCCTGTTGAAAAAGAAAAAGGCCGCCAAAGAAACCTTCTCCATAGGCGGTACCGATCCTCGAGTCGAGGTAAATCAGGGAGAGCAGGTCGAAGAACCCACGAAAATTCCCCTGTTCCCCGGTGTCGAAGAACGAACCGTCTATATAGGCTCTCTCCTCTCAGGTAAGCTTAAAACTGACCTTGTCAATTCCTTAAGACCTCGGATATCTTCGCCTGGTCCGCCTCCGATATGCAGGGAATCCCCTCCGATGTTGCGGTCCACAAACTGAACGTGGATCCGAACTTCAAGCCCGTGAAACAAAAGAAACACAACTTCGCCGCCGAAAGACAAAAGCACATTAAGGAAGAAGTAGAAAAGCTCCTTGATGCCAAATTCATCAGAGAGATTCACTACCGGAGTGGCTCGCCAACATTGTGATGGTCAAGAAATCCAACGGTAAGTGGCGAATCTGCATCGATTTCACGGATCTCAACAAGGTATGCCCCAAGGATTGTTACCCATTACCGAGGATCGATGACGCCACCGCTGGGCATGAGATGCTAAGCATCATGGACGCCTTCTCCAGGTACAACCAAATTCAGATGTACGGTCCCGACATTCCAAAAACTTTCTTCGTCACCGACCAAGGGTTGTTTTGTTACAAAGTTATGCCTTTCGGCCTCAAAAACGCTGGCACTACGTACCAACGTCTCGTCAATAAGATTTTTGCCGAACAAATTGGAAGGAACATGGAAGTCTATGTCAACGACATGCTCGTTAAAAGCCTCAAAGCGCAGAACCACATCGTCGATCTTGAAGAAGCATTCGCCGTACTCCGGCGGAACCGAATGAAATTGAATCCCACTATCATTGATCTTGAAGAAGTATTCGCCGTACTCCGGCGGAACCGAATGAAATTGAATCCCGCTAAGTGTGCCTTTGGAGTTACTTCCGGAATATTCCTAGGCTTCATGGTTAGCCAGCGAGAAATTGAAGCCAATCCCGAAAAAATAAAAGCACTTTTAGAAATGACAGCACCGAAGGAAGTCAGAGATGTACAAAGACTCACCGGCAGAATAGCGGCCCTCAGTAGGTTTATTTCTAAATCTGCTGAAAGGTGCCTGCCCTTCTTTTAAAATCTCTGAAGCGTGAAAGACTTTCTATGGACAGAGGAATGTTAGACGGCCTTTGACCAACTGAAGGCCTATCTCCAAACACTTCCATGACTCGCCAAACCGGTACCGGGGGAAGACTTGTACCTGTATCTAGCAGTTGAGCCTGCCGCGGTAAATTCTATACTCTTTCGACTTGAAGGAAAGGCGGAACAACCTATCTACTACGTTAGCAGAGTAATCCATGACGCCGAGACTCGATATCAGGATATTGAAAAATTCGTCTTCGCTGTTGTCATATCTGCGAGAAAACTCCATCCATATTTTCAAGCTCATCCTGTAACCGTACTCACCGACCAACCTCTCCGGAAGATACTGAAGAAGCCCGACACCTCAGGGCGTCTGATTAATTGGGCAGTGGAATTGGGTGAATTCGACATCCAAATAAAGCCCCGCCTAGCGATCAAGTCCCAGGTGCTGGCAGATTTCATTGTGGAACGTACGGTACCGATAGAGGAATCCGAAGGTCCAAGCCTCCCAGCCGAAGAATCGACTCTGAGCCAGCAGAGCCAAAATCCGCTATGGATGTTATATGTGGATGGCTCCTCCAATGTAGGGGGCAACGGTGCCGGACTGGTCATAACGGGGCCGGACAACTTTATTGCTGAGTACACCCTACGCTTGGATTTCAAAGCATCTAATAACGAGGCGGAATACGAAGCTTTGATTGCGGGAATAGCTCTTGTCGCCGAATTACGGGTCAGTCGGATCAAAGTCCACAGTGATTCGCAATTGGTGGTCAGCCAAGTAAATGGCTTCAGCGAAGCTAAAGAAGAACGGATGATCAAATACTTGGAAAAGGTAAGAAAGGAAATCTCCATTTTTGAAGAGTTCCAGATAGTGCAAATTCCCCGAACCTTGAATGCCCGCGCTGACGCTCTTTCCAAGATGGCCTCCTCCGGAATGTTCGAACAAGGAAACATCTATACCGAGATCCTCCCTCAGCCTAGTGTTGAGAGAGAAGAAGTCCTACAACTCAGCGAGGAACCTAGCTGGATGTACCCTATAATACAATACTTGAAAGACGGTATCGTACCCTCGGATAAAAAGGAAGCTCTACGCTTGGTTGCCAAGGCCGCCCAATACAATACAGAAGCTGTATAAGCGTTCCTTTTCATTGCCCTTGTTGAAATGCCTCCGACCCTCCGCCGCGGAGCTCGCCATGAGGGAAGTCCACGAAGGAATCTGTGGCGATCACTCGGGAGGAAAGGTATTGGCTCACAAGATCCTCCGTCGAGGTTTTTTCTGGCCAACCCTCCAGCAGGACGCTTCTAATTTTGTCAGAAAATGTGAGCAATGTTAGAAGTTCACTACTGTGCCCCGTCTACCCACAGTTCCCTACAAACCCATCTCCAATCTAATCTCGTTTGCGATGTGGGGAATGGATTTGTTAGGACCTTTTCCTAACTCGACCAAGGGACACCGAATGATGTACGTCGCCATCGACTATTTCACCAAATGGGTCGAAGCCAAGGCAGTAAAGAAGATTACTTCCAAAGAAGCAGAAAACTTCTTCTATCATGATATCATTTGCAGGTTCGGTATTGCACGAGTCCTTGTGACTAACAACATAACCCAATTTGCGAGTCGAAGGTTCAAAGATTTTTGTGGAAAACTCGGTATCGACCAATGGTTCACCTCAGTCAATCATCCACAAGCTAACGGACAAGTGGAAGTAACCAATCGAACTCTCTTACAGGGGTTGAAGAAACACGTAGAGAATGCCTGAGGCTTATGGGCGAGAGAATTACCGAATCTCATTTGGGCCTACGGAACCACATCTATGAGCTACTGGTGGCGTTGTATAAAAACATGACAAGGAAACATAGGAAATAACGAAGATCCTTCTATTCACAAGTAAAAGACCCTTTACAAAAGGTGGGCTTCTGGGCCAGATACAAGAAAAGGAAAATACATTCGGTGCCATACTAAAACTGCGACTAACTACAAAATACAGAAGAAAACTATAAAGAATCGACGCCCGGAGCTTCAGTATCATATGTCTGGTGAACCACCAAGCGCTACCGAACATTGGACCTCAGCATCGCCACGGTACACTTGGCACGATCTTCTTTGCCCCGGAAGGAGGCTTCAAGACCGATCGTGCTAAGGTCACGGCCGAAGGTCCCATCATTCGTCCGGATCTTCTTCAGGGTCCTTCTCCGGCGAATTTGCCTCCAGATGAGGCTCGAGACCGGGTGACTCGGAGCCGGCCCTCGTGCCACCTTCACTTCTTGCAGCATCACCTTCAGGGCCTCGTTCTCCATCTCCAACTTCTCGACTTTGGCCCTCAGCCGGAGAACCTCCAAGCCTTGCTGGAGAAGTTGATCACCCACCCCGTGTCCCCTCTCTATGGTATGCTTCAGGGACCGCTTATAATTGGCGACGAAGTGGGGAACGTCACCAGGAGCAAGGCAATCCCTGGGAGCGGTGGAACCCGAATATTCTTGGGTCTCCACCTTCTGTTTATTCTTACCCTAGGAGCCGCGATCCGCCCCCCCAGCTTCGGCCAATGAAGAAATCACCGCCGCCAGAGTCACCACTTCAGGTGAACCAGAGCAGGCGGCCGACGGATTTCTCGCCCTCTGCGATCCCCTGGTTCTCCGAGACACCGGTTCCCCGGCAGAAATCTGAGGTTCCTCTTCCCTATCTGATGGCGAATTTACTTCCACCACCGAATTTATTGCTCCTGGTTGATTGTCGCCGGCAAACTCTTGAGACATTTTTTCAACAAGGAAAAACTGGGAGAAAATGAAGGAAAAAAGGAAGAAGATATGATGGGTAACCCTTCCCCTCACCCCCTTTCGAAAAAGCATGTGAAAAATAGGCGGGATTTAAATGTTTTCGCCGTTTCCCGATAAAAGCACTTCGACTCCATCATCTCCAGATGATCGGCACTGGCTCACCGCTTGAAAATTTAGCTATTTCATTGATCCTTACAAAGGGACAAGAAAGTAGGGGGCAGTATGTTAGGGATAAAATCGGTATATTCGGCACCGAACCTCAAAACCCTTCTCCTTTACTCAATTAGATCGACACAGTCCCCGCAGCAACACTCGGTAACGAACCTTGATTGACCTCCTTGATACTTCTCCCTTAAGCGGTACCGAGCTACCAAGGAAATCAAACACAATCACGGGGATCACGCCCCTAAACGGTAAATCCGGATGGCCGTTACATGTAAGGCGTGATTTTTGAATTCAAAACATCCCGCCTAATCCACCACCCACGATCGTCGGAAATCGTATCTCCACGTGTTTATTCGCCAACTATCAAAGCTCCACGTGGGCTAAATCTAGGGTCTGATTGATATCTCCACGATCTTATTCTCCAACCATCACGCTCCACGTAGGCGAAATCAAAGGCACGATTGATATCTCCAAGATCGTGGATCTCCACCCCTATAAAAAGGGGACTACGCACTCAAGCAATGGAATCCAACTCTCTTTCTCTTCTTCTGTGGTCTGATAACTTGACTTAGCCCTCTCCCATTCCCTGTCCATTGTCTGTGACTGCCCGTCTCTAACTTGAGTGTTCAAGTAGCTGTCCGGAGCCACAACTCCGGGCCCGCTGACGCTTTTTTTGTGAGCACAGGATTACAGGTTCTACGAAGCTAGTTCGTGTAGTCAGATATTGGGCGTTATCATCTACTCTTCTCAAAATCCAAAGCAAACAAGGCATTAATTTTGAGTCAATAATCAGTTTGGACCAGATCCAAATAGAACAAAGCATTGCTCTTCTTTGACCTTTTCTGTAGTGTCCGAATTGTGAAGGTGACCTTTTCTATTTTGTCGTTACTTCATACAGTAAAAGAAGGGTATTTATGTAATTAGCACACCACTCTATGGGTCACATATTACGACATGAGGATATGAGATCCGGTCTAAAACTGCGAGGTCGGAATTATTGTAAGGAGATTTTGTATGGTTTGTGGAAGCAAGTCCTGTTTTTTTTTAAAGTACAGTGGGGCTCACTTCATAGGATGATTCAAACCGTTCATTTGGAGGGTGAGATCAGCGTATGGAAATGATTTTCCGGGTACAGCCTATTCGTGTTGTGGCCCATCCAATGAACCGTTTGGATCATTCTATGAAGTGGGGCCTACTGTAACTTTTGACAAATGTACTGGCGTTTACGCCCACGCACCTATAAAATCTCCTATATAGTAAAAGGAAACTGATTTAAGGAGATTTGAACGTTGAAAAGGACTAGAAAGCAGAAGTTATCATTGTGAGGGCATTAGAGGGATTTCACATCATCTTCAGAGGCTTTTTAGTCAACAAGGAATTGAATTCTATTTCCATACTTTTTCTTGACCCTTTTTTTTTTCTGCTTTGATAATAGGGATTTGCTATGGACCATCGCAGAAGGCATTTCCCCGGTGGGCTGTTGCATGTGAGAGCAGCCACACAGGCTCACATTTTGTCTTATTCATTATGCATCTGAGGTGGCTGCACTCAAATGCAACAGCCCAGCCGCGAAATGCATTCTGCGATGGTCCATAGCAAACACCATCCTTTGGTAATGGGATCAAGTGATAGGGGCTAAAAATGGTAAACTTATTGAAAAGCCCCTTGCCAAAGTTAGCAACCAAAATTTCTAGAGAAGTTTGGAAAAGAAATTTTTTTTCCAAAATTTCTTGTTTCTAGTATTTGATTAAGCATTAAAAAAATAGCTTAAACTACACCAGTTCAATTTTATTTTTTTTGTATAGAGAATCATTAAAAAAGTAGCATATTAACATCCCTCGATAAAGGCATGACCATATATAATTTCCTTCTAAATTGTGGAAATCAAAAAAATTTCTTAAGAAAAGATTTCTGCAGGATTTGTTTTTTTGTTTTTTTCGGCAATCCAAACTGTGGATTTTAGAGTCTTGGATTTCTTCAAAGTTGTAGATAGGAGAGACAAGAGCTCAGTTTCGCTTCTCTTTATAATCTTGGATTTTAAGTAAGAAATCCAAGTTTTAGAAATCTCTCCCCCCCCCCTAATGCTAAGATTTCTAATACCTGAAAACATGGGATGCTCTCCTACTCTCTTGCTAATGGAAAAAAGGGTGAGATATTAGAAAACGACAGCTGGTCTGCTTACGGAGCTTGAAAAAAAAAATCCGGAGTTCGGGATCAGATTTGGAATCGGAGAATAGGAACCATCAGAGTCTTGTCTCCCATCTAGAAATCCAAGATTCTAAAATCCGCATATCCAAATGGCCCCTTAGCTTTTTGAATCTAGCAGAGGAAATCTAGACTATGACCGAATTGGGACCTCCATAAGGGCCCGTTTGGATACGTCATATTTTGTATTTGGATTTGGAAATGAGTTTTAAATACAAAATGAATAAATCTGCCAGCTCATGTTGAGGGAGAAATAGAGGGAAGGGGGTACCTCGTACTGGAGGGGAGAGGTTGAGGAGCACAGAGGGTGAAGGAAACTGCCAGATAAGTTGATTTCCAATTACTTATTTCCACAATATATTTGGATCCGATTTTTTTCACTGTCAGTCGCTGATTTGGAAATCATAGAATTTGATCCGGATCCAAATTACAACACAAATAGGGCTACAAATGTGAGAAATCCAAATTCAAATCTTCTGGGCATCTAAACGGGCCCTAATTTCTGAACTCTGACGTCTTCCATTTATAAGGAGTCCGTTTGGCTGCACCAAAAATTTGGAAAATGTGCCTTTTCCTAGCTTTGTTGGTGGGGGGGGGGGGAATTTTCCAAATGCAATCCTTTTCTTTTTGTTTTACTTTTTTCTCACCTCAGGAGGAAAAGGAAAGGAAAGTAAAGAAATCATGGTCGCGGTGATAATTTATTGTTAATTCAAAGCACAAGCACAAATTTCCACTCTAATCCCTCCCCCCAAATGCAAGTCACGAGCAAGGCATTTCTAGTAATAGGAGGAGGACATGAGGACATATTGGAGTGTATGAGGAGTCTATGAATGAAAGGAAAAGGGGTATTTAGGTAATTGGAACCCACCAGTTTATTAAGGTGGATACAATAATGAGGCGAGGCCCGGGCTCGGGGCGGGAAAGTGACGTGGTCGAATATTCGGAACGTACGAATATTTAAAAGAGTGGAAATTAAAGGTTAGTTTGAACGGTCAAAAAAGAGAGTGACATCAAATATTAAATAACAAATAATCTCTAAAGCCCTTTCTTTTGACTGTCATCAATACCCAACCCAAGAAAAAGCTCCTCCCTCATCTCTTCAAACAAAGAAAAAAAGAGAGAGAGAGAGAGAGAGAGGGAGAGAGATCTGATGACTGATCAGTCGATTGGTTGATCCAATTTACCGTTTACGCTACCGATTTTATGAACGGACGGTGATGAATCGATGTCTAGTAAATTTGCTTTAGATCGGTATATTTCTCTTCGAATATGTTTTTGTTTGCAACGATCTGTTTGTTCTTGCTTAATTTTTCTTTTGATCGGTATATTTCTCTTCGTAAATGTTTTTATTACAACAATCTGTTGGTTTTTGCCTTATTTTTTGCTGTTTTAGTGGATTGTTTGGGGTTTTATCTTGTTCTAGGGTTTTGGAATCTGATCGGAGGTTCTTCTTTCGTTGAATGTAACTTTTAGTTGATCTGGATCCATATCTCTTGCAGTCTACATATTTCTTTACTTTATTCTTTTATTAAATGTAGAAATGATTCCGTTTAGGGATTTGATCTCGATCGTTGCTTTTTTAATATTTTTTTTTTTTAGATTTTCCTTTGCTTTTTGATCAATTTTTCAACGCCTGATATTTGAAGAATGTTGCATTTCTGTCTTTGAGGTTGATGTTTTGCATATTTTTGTTTATTTGATCAATTACTGAAGACAAAAAAGAGATCTTGTATTCTATATAAGATGTGGATTTTTATTAATTTAAACAGATTCAGCTGTTATTTTTCTCTGATATTTTGTAGACTTTGATCCATATCTTGCTCTTACATACTCTTAGGTTTCGATTCTTTTCTTTATTTTTTCTGCTATGATTCCATGCTCTTTGTTCTCCTTGACATATATTATGTTCTGCCTTTGAGTTTGGTGTTTTGCATATATTTTGTTTATTGATTGTTTACACTGTATATTGCTTTTAAACAATTACTGAAGACAAAAAGGGGATCTTCTATGCTAATTAAGATTTTTTTTTAGTTTAAACTGATTCAGCTATTATTTTTTCCTGATAGCATCTATACTTACATCCATATCTTATTCTTACTCACTCGTAGTTTTGAGCCTTTCTTATTAAATTTTATGCTTAGCAGTTCGTGGGTTTGTGATGGAGGTGTGCTAACAAATTTATTTTGTAACCATTTGAATTCTCAGAGTATGCTATGAATGTGCAGTTAATAGTTTTACTATGCAATTCATATTTTTTTTGACTAGGCAACCATGCATAAGCTCTAAATGAACCATAGCTAAGAGTTTGGATGATCATTAACCTTTTGGAAAAAAGTTTTCTAGTCATTTTCCACTCAGACATGGTTCACATGTAAAGTTTTATATTTACATTTAATGGATTAAACTATTTTTAGACATTCTTTTCATTTTTATCTTTGTTTATGTGTCTTAGTTTCATATGCCATATAAAAGGTTCAATTATATTAGAAGATAAATCAAAATACTCTAAAGATGAAATTCTTTATTTATCATTTTAGAAGATACATTTAGTTTGTACAACTTATCAACTTTTCATCAATTAGGTTGGCCTGTAACTTAATTTGCTGGCGCTCTTTTTTTCCATCTTGAGGTGGCTGGTTCAACCAGCTAATCTAACAAAAAAGAAAAAAAGGAGCCCTTTCTCAAATCGAATGGTAGGTGTATCAGAGACAGATTCCAGTTTGTAAGAAACTGCATTTTTTGTTTGATCTCACTGATGCTGGCAAAGGTAAAGGATATTTTTGCCTCAAAGTATGCAATCCTTCGAAATGACATTACTAAGACATTAGTTTCTTGTCCTTGATCAATGTAACTGTGACAATGCATTTACATTTTGTGGCCTTTGTTTTCTTTTTCTACTTCTCTTGGATGATGATTTGGATGGTTCATGTAAGATGAAGAGTCTGCTAGAGATAGCATTTTTTGTTGCCTTTTTTAATTGCAGAGATAATTCGATCCATTTTATTCTTATCAGGTTAAGGATTGTGTTAAGTGGGGGTTCTGTATAGTATTGGGAGTAGGAACTAGTTCTTCACATACATCAATTTGCACCAAATGGCCTCTGTGAGCATGGTGCCTGCATATGTCGGCGTGGATAGATTGCCTGAGGAAATGAATGATATGAAGATAAGGGATGACAAGGTAGATGCTGTGGTTTGTTGGGATTTTTTGTTGATATTTTGTCAACATTATTATTATTATTATTATTTTGAAATAGTTGTCGATGTTATTTACCATCTGATACATGCAAGCTGCCTCTTTCTTAAAAGTTGAAATGTCATTACAGGAAATGGAAGCAGCTGTTGTTGATGGAAACAGCACGGAGACAGGGCATATAATTGTGACAACTATTGGTGGTAGGAATGGACAGCCAAAGCAGGTAAATTTTGAAGGAGTGGTCTTTTTTTAGCATTAGATTAGTGATAGATATTGCCATTTGGAATTTCATTTTCTACTTTCAGTGATTAAAATTCTGTTTTCCTGCACATGATCTTTTTAGTAATTGCATAAAAGTTACCTGTTTTGGTGGCAGACTATAAGCTACATGGCGGAGCGTATAGTAGGTCAAGGATCATTTGGAATTGTTTTCCAGGTAAGCTTTTCCATCTTTAATCTGGAAAAGACTTGCTGGTGGATGTTGAATTCTTGCATGGGCGTGATTCTATATGGGCATTCATGCAACATCCATATCCTGATGAATGCTATTGTGCTTCCAATTTTGTATATGAGTGCTTTCTTGCACACACACATGCATATGTGTGTGTGTTAGGAAAAGGTTGTTTGTGTTGTGTCTGATGCGTGCGCGCGCGCATGTATTAGGAAAATGTTTTTTGTGTTGTGTCTGATGCTTTCGGATGCCTATGCAGGCTAAGTGTCTAGAGACAGGTGAAACCGTAGCAATAAAAAAGGTACTCCAGGACAAGAGGTACAAGAACAGGGAGCTACAAACCATGCGTCTTCTGGACCACCCAAATGTTGTGTCCCTGAAGCACTGTTTCTTCTCAACGACTGAAAAGGATGAGCTCTATCTTAACTTGGTACTTGAATATGTGCCTGAGACCGCACACCGTGTTGTCAAACACTACAACAAGATGAACCAACGGATGCCATTGATATATGTGAAACTTTATACTTACCAGGTATTGGTGTGATTCACTGATGGAAATTTCACAGTTTTATTGCTGTTAATTGTTACTATTCCATTGATAGCCTGAAATACATTGGATCGGTTCTAATTTCATATTGTAAATAGGAAATATCTAGTACTGATTGTGGACTCCTATTTGAGATTCTGTTGCAATTCATTTATAATTTATTAAGAATTCTGCTGAGATTGCGGGTACACGACCATCTTACCTATTAAAAGAAATTAGAATATCTATCGGGTTTGCCAAGGCTTTCCTTGCTTTATACTTCTTTCCCTCTTTTCTTTATTGTTTGTTCCACTATATGGACATTGTTTAACTCCATTTACTGTGTCTAGGGCTTTTTTGGAAAACAACAATATATTTGGATCATATTATCCTAAAGAATAAAATCATTAGCCGACCCCAACTAGTTTGGGATAAAGGCTTAGTTGAGTTGAGTTGTGTTGTATTATCCTGAAGAATAAAAAGATCTATTTGGACTGGCTCTTAGCTTTCCAGTTCAAGTGACAAATTATTTTTTGGTGTGTTATCGAGCTAGATTGTCTAGGTTAATTTCCCATAGGAAAACATACTAGGATATATTGGTTTGGTTAATAATTAATATTCTGTTTTTGTGGGATATTTACCAGATTTTCAGGGCATTGGCTTACATACATGGTAGTATTGGAGTGTGCCACAGAGACATCAAGCCACAAAATCTACTGGTATGCACACCAAGCATATTTACTCTCTACTCTCCTTGTTTAAAATTCCAAGGTACATTTTGATATAAAACAATTCTAGACAATCTAACAGTGTAAAATGCAACTTATTTATGGAACTTCTTGATAAGTGAGCAAAGAATATGTAACTTATGGAAGTCTGAATTGCTGTAAATGTACGTCTGCTTTGCATGTACTGTAACTAATATTATGAACAGATAGTCTGATGCTTATTTCTCGTGGCCGTTGGCTTAGATCCATTTCCATTTTGTAAAAATAAAAAAACCTCAGGTTATATGTAATTGTATTACGTAGCCAATGTTCTGATAAATCATGCAGTCTTGTTCTCCATGATCTTGTTTTGATACGACGAAATCCACGCAAATTGACATTCTTAAAAGGAAAGGATATAAGGCTTGGACTCACAGTTGGTTCTGAAAATCCAAAAAAATACTGCCTTTTAGATATTTTGGAGTCTCTTGTTCTCGTCCATCATCTTAGAAGCTTAATTGTCAGATTTTTCTATTTGGTATAATTAATTACTTCCCCTTATAGTTTCTTCACGATATTTATCTGAAAGCCTTTCTATGACAGGTCAACCCGCACACACACCAGCTGAAATTATGTGATTTTGGAAGCGCGAAAGTCTTGGTATGTTTCTGAATCTTTGCAGCACTAGTTCTCTGCTATGGTACTTTTTTATGATTTTATCCACCATTGGTTGTTTTAACAGGTAAAAGGGGAGCCAAACATTTCATATATCTGTTCTAGGTATTATAGAGCTCCCGAGCTTATTTTTGGAGCAACTGAGTACACTACAGCTATTGACATCTGGTCCGCGGGTTGTGTCCTAGCCGAGCTCCTCCTCGGACAGGTACCTTCCCCTTTAATAGCCTTCCTCGAATGCATACTTTTTCCTCTTCTCGAAAGCAATCATCAATAATATAGGAGTTTTTATATGGTGTAAGCCTGTATAGTCCAGTATTTTTCTCTTCTCGAACAGCATATTTGAAAAATACTGGACAATACGGGCTTAACCATATAAAAATACTTGACTGTTTAGATCATCCTATGGTGTGGGCTCCGTTGCTCTTTCATAAAATTTCATACCATTAAAAAAATAGTCATTTAAAATTAGTTAATAAAGCTTTTTTTTGTCTGAAAGCCTCTGTTCCCTGGCGAGAGTGGAGTGGACCAGCTTGTTGAAATTATCAAGGTGACAATTTTGCTTTATGTTTTTAGTTCAAAAGCAGGCTATAAATTACTTTTGATATTAGATATGTTTGTCTCTTACCATTTCTTGTATTTGTTTGTTCACATGCTTTATGTTTCTATTGCAGCTTTTAGGTACCCCAACAAGAGAGGAAATCAAATGTATGAATCCCAACTATACAGAATTCAAATTCCCACAAATTAAAGCTCACCCTTGGCACAAAGTACTGATCATTCTTCCATTCATATTTCTTTCCTTTGTTTTTCTTTCTTTTTTCTCTTTTTTTTGTGTTTATGTTATGGCCATGTTTGGCAACCATGAAAAATTATTCCATGGAATAATCGCGGGTCCAAGTGTGTGAGAGAGGCCAAGGAGAAGGGAGCGAGTGAGACTCAAGTTGGTGGGAGTGGGGAGAGCATTAGCAATCACTAAAAAATGGTGAAAAAAATACCTACTTAAAATTGTTTTTTTATTTTCCTGATTTTTAGGATCTTTTCATGCCCCCTTACTCTCCTCTCAACTTTTTCCCTCTATCTCTCTCCCCACTGGTCTCACACATTCCATGGAACATTTTTTTAATGTTGCCAAACATGGCCTATATAACAAGAAGATTATGTTTTTTTAACTTTAGTTTCTCATCAGATTTTTCCCAAGCGCATGGCACCTGAGGCAGTGGATCTCGTTTCAAGACTTCTGCAATACTCTCCAAACCTACGTTCCACTGCTGTGAGTACATACAATTCTAAACTTAATTTTGATCTTGACAAACTAAATGGTCTTTTCTTTTGCTCTTTTCATCATTGGCTTACTTCAAAATCTATTTTTTTGAATGATCACTGTAAAAAACTACTAAAATGCAGTTGGAAGCATTGATTCATCCATTTTTCGATGAGCTCCGGGACCCAAATACCCGTCTACCAAACGGTCGCTATTTGCCTCCACTCTTCAACTTCAAGCCTCATGGTATGGATAATTCTCATACCTACAAATATCTCCGATATTTTCGAAAATGCTGTGAAATTTTTTATTTTTTTATAAAACGACAAAATCGCCAAACTTTCCCGAGAATTCAAAAAATCAATTTATCTTGATAATTTACTTTGTGCTGTGAAAATTTTATGCAAATATCACGATACTATTTGTTGCCCTAATTTTGTTCTTAAATTTTATACTTATATATTGAAATATTTTATTTCCTATTTTTTACCTGGTATAAACCCGAAAAGAAATTAAAAATTTTAAATATCCCGAGATAAGACCTTCCCGAGAAATCACAGAGAGATATTTGGGACCAATAATTCAAAACACTAACTAATTATTTTTTATGGTGATGATCAGAACTGAAGGGAGTGCAGAAGGAGATCTTGGGGAAGTTGATCCCCGAGCACACGAGAAAGCAAATGGCCTTCCTCGGATTGTGAATCGGGTTACATGCTCTGTTATGTAGTAGTAGTACTAGCCCATGTTTTTATCTGCTAAGGAGAATGCTTCTAAGAGTGTAAGACTTACTCCGGCAGGCCGTTTCTGGTGATCCTATGGGCCTTTGTTTCTTCCTTTCAATCCGTTGTTCTTTTGTTGTTCTTCCTTTTTACTTGTTTTTGTATAGCAGATTGAAGGGTCTGTTAATCTCCCAAAAACTCAATATGGGAATGCTAACCCTTGTTTCCACATTACAGGTTGTAACATTATATAGAACAGAAAGTGGTCTTTTATTTGAGCAGTTTATTTAACTTTAGGGACTTGGAATGTGGTTGAAGAAGACATGTTGTTCTTGTTTGATTGCTTTTATGACCTTACCCGGTGACCAAAAATTAAGATATGGTGACCATTCTCAATCCTTTAGGTTCAGGACTCCCTTCAAACAATTAATTGTGACAAAATTAAGCTTTGGTGTGCTTGAGACTGAAAGTCTTTTAAGTCTCTACTTCTGGTGACCATTCTGATTTTTCTGTTCCTAGAACTCCAGAGAATTATTTCTATGTATTTTGCTTCTTTTTTCAGTGTGGTAGGAACGGTCTCCATTTGGTCCAAAATAGTGGGCGCCGAACTGGATTTTTTTATTGATTTTCCAGAGAGGAATTGGTTGCAGGGTGGGATTATTTATTTATTTGGGAATTGGTTGCCCAATGCCTCAGTGGAAATAAAATTTGATTTTTAAGCTTTAGACGCAACACAACAGTGTAAATAAAATTGATTTCTGCACTAAGATTGTTGTATTTTAGATGTCAAATCTGTTAGGCCTAACATAGGAGCAAACACAATGAAAATCTTAACGGCTAAGCATAAGAGATGGAACAGAAGTCGTTGGGCATGATTGCCTATATCCTACATCCATGGAACACAAGTCATTTTCTATTACAAGTAACAAAGCGTAAGAGATGACGCAAGAGATAACAAACCCAATGCTAACAAGCTCAACTCTTACAACCGCGGACATAAAACCAAATCCAAGGGATACCACCAAACGGGCCCTAGTTATTTTCACAGCTAAGAGAATTACGTACTTCCCCTATGCATGCAAAAGCTACACCAATGCCTTCGTGGGAATCCAAAGCTGAAAGATAGGGCGTCTAAATCCAACCAAATGGGAGTTAAATTATGCTCTGAAATTCCCTAAAACACCCTTATGTTTTTGGGATTTGCTTTGGCAATTTCGTGGAAAGCCAGGATAGAACCGCCACATAGAAGCTCCCGCTTTTGCAGATCTTGTTTTAATCATTTAATTCATATGAGATGGCTATTAAATTCCCTAGCAAATCCCTATATTTTATATCTACACACTACATTTGTGATTGCAATTTTTTGTGATTCATTGGACCGTAACTGTATCTAAACTTGTTTGAGGTTCTGATTATTGATCCATAATTTTGAATGTAGATTTGTTAAAAAAATTGTCCACTACTGAATTCAAATTGATGTCCGAATACGTTTTGATCCGATTGGATCTTGAGATCCATAGGATATGTTGACACCCTTAGTGTCAATGGGCCGGACCCACAACCCAGTCAAAACCATAATTTAGTAATGGGCTGGCTGATAGCCTGAGATCCCGACATTTTCTCATCAAGGGATGAAAAATAAAAAGAAGAACTAGTGGTAAAGAATCTTACATAGATTTCGGTCATGACTTTGTACTGAGATGTTTCCATGATTTTACAAGATTTCAGCCGAAATTTCGTACCCAAACCAAAAAGTTTTTGATTTGCTAATGACGATCGAGAATGTGATGATGGTAAAATAGCTATTTTTTACTTGCCTTAGCAGGATATTCTATTCCCCAGACTGTGCGGGCGCGTGATGATTTTATTTTGCTCGGGCAGTACAAATACTTTTTTTAGATGTCTGGGTTACCAAAAGACTTTCTTTTCATGTGGAATACTCTTATAATTTTGATTCAAGGTAGCCGTTGGTCGATCCTTAACTAATAAGGGAAATGCTCTAATATGAAAATTTTTGTACAAGATCGAGAGTTAGTCACAAATTTATTCCTACTGCCACTAGATGGTTGCGTTCTAGTCCTAGGAGCTCTGTGGTGGCATACTTTGGGAGATGCCACTTGAAAGTTTTACGAACTCATTATGCATTTTTCGCTGAATGGAAAAAGTGAGTATTAAAGGCAAAGGTGGAGCAAGCATGACTATGAACAGCACTCATAGTATGTAAAAGCTAGTACAGAAGGAGCAATAATGCCTTCCTAGTGTAGCTGGGAGGACTAAAAAGTTTCAAATTTGCCACAGAAGCTGCTGGCATGGAAATCCATCTCTTAGAATTTGAAAACATATTTGAAGAGCCAAAGGGGCTGTCTCCTAAGCACTCTCATGATCACAACTTACCACTGCTTATGGGCAGTATTCCTGCAAATGTTGACCGTACCGCTACCAATCTATAGAAGACTGAGATCACCCTTTCCTCAGTCATGCCTCTCAAGCCTCTCCCTTTCCCTCCCTCCCCTTCTCTCACCCCTTGGCAAACTAATATTCCATGGTTGCCAAATATGGCCTCGGTGTAAATAGATGTCTTTTTGTATTGCAGAACAAGAAAGTGCATATTTATCCCATCCCAATTAACCTATAGTCTAGAGATTAAGACCTCTTTGGATACCCCTAAAAATCATTTGCATATATTCTTATATGTGTACAGTCTTATTTTTATACTACGTCAATATCTTTGTTAATGACTTCCAAAGTGCCTCATAGGCAACTAAGATTATCTTAAATTAATCTAATTTGCATATAAGGACCGATTTTGGTGGTATATATCTAAAGAGGACCTTAAGTTTTGTATCTAGTGATCTACCCATAGCTTTCTATCTTGAGTTTTGACGTATGATTTTGTTTTTAGTATAATTGAATTCAGGTATGTTCAGAACTACAAGGAGAAATTGGCGCACAGGTACTGAAGCCATACTTGCACCTTAATAAATCTGCTTCAACTGTGATGGAAAGGGTCGCAATTTTACTGCTGTTCCCGGATTTGGAACCATTTTCGGTGTTATTATAAATTGCAGTCTGTTTTGTTATTCATTGCCTTTTTTTCTTCTCTTGAATGATGAAGTATGGACAGATGATTCTTCATTGCACTTTTAATGAACTTGTTGGTGTCTGTTCTTTCTAATCCACGGTTCTTATACTATCTCTATATGGTTTGACATGGGATGGAAAATAGAAGAATACAGGTTCTGATAGATGAATTTATTCTTTGTAGACTTGTCAGCCCCTTAGTTACTGCATAGGATAAGCCGATCTGGCGATCGCTACATTGGCTTCATCGTCATGGATTTCTTGCCTCAATTCTGTACTTGGTTAATGGTCAGTAACTTTGTCATTCCATGGGAACCTGAAAGACTACTTTCTTCACCATTTTCCACTTCTGTTTCTCTTGAAATTAATCATTGTTTTGTTTCATTCTTAATCTCTTATAAGAAAAGATGGTAAGTGGTTTTCCCCACCCAAATGGCCATAAAATCAAAGATTATAAATCACATTTCTGTGTGGAAAATTACGTTTCTGACCTTCTAGTGAGTCGGCTGGTTTATGCAAAACGGATTGGTTACTTATTTTTAGGCCCTGTTCGTTATCGAGAAGAAGAATGCTTACTGAACCTTCTCATTTATTCTTGCGCTTTATTTTATCATCTATTGATTCGTGATCTTTTAGTACTTATTTATTAAGCAGTTCAACTAGCAAATCAGTTATTTTCTTTCATTTAGGATAGCATTTAAATGGATCATCGGGTAGATTTTCATTGCAAACAGATTGGATATTTGCAAGATGTGAATGGACCTGTTGGTTCATGGTACGAGGTAAATGAGCTCAAGGCATATGGAAGAGAGCTGAGGAACATTGGCAAGATGTTGAAGGGTTTTGACATCTTGACATATGGGAGGAATACTTAGGATGAAAAATCATGCTTACATAATAGGACTAGAAGCTGTAATGTTCATGGTGAAGAATAATGTAAATTTCTGGTAGCATTGGTAATGAATATACTTTCATATTGAGAGATGATTTTATGTGGTCATAGAGAGTCAACTCAAGGTGAAGAAGTAGCTTTAAGAGGCAATTGTAAGTTAGAAGGATAAAAGGCTAAAAATCTCAAAGGACAATATTAGAGTTTGCCATGAACAAACCACAAAGTGAAGAATGATACCAAATGCTGTCCAATTTAATACATCGAGGGACAAGGTCGAAGCATGTGACAACATTTTGTGGTGTAACAAGCTAATGTTCACACCTGTTCTCATTGTAAAAGGTCACAAGGGCAATCATAAGAAATAATACGTTTCTGCAGTTTGTATTGAAATGATAAACGGACATTAAATCTTAAGAAAAGCAGGGAACTCAGAGTTAAGGCCACCATAGATAATCCTCTCCATACTAAATTGTCTGGCTTGAACCTTGCCATTTCAGGCTCTCCGGTTCTTGCTATTTTTACAGCTCCTGTTGCACTTTTGAGATTCTATGCTGGAGGGGGTGAATTGTGTTTCAACAGGACAAAGAAGATAAATGCAAGGCTGGAAAAAAGCACACACATCCCTGTCAGGATAGCTATATCTGTGTTGATCATGTTTTCTCTTAGAGTCCTTGTACTTTTCAACCTCTCCCATACGTACGAACCATCTGGCAGACGGGGGCACCTGCAATCTGATCCACATTGCTTTGTCTCGCAGTAGAAACTTATTGATGTCAATGTGTTCATGGCGAACTGAAATGGGTTGCTCCAATACAACCACTTGTAGAACTTTATATCAGAAAACACGACAACCACACCAGAAGCCGACACCCACATTGACGTCACTATTGACACAGCAAATGCTGCCAATGTTGGCACTGGTGCTAGGAATGTGAGCATCATCCCAAAGTATGTGACACACACCGTGAACACGAAGAGCGTAAGCCAATAGGCTAGAAACTTGGAGGTGGTCCCCGTTGCTATACCTGCCATGCCATTCCCTATCCCTACCAATGCGAGAGTAGCAATTAGGAAATATGGGATCTCTCCGACCGCCCATGACACGGGGTAAAAGATTGGCAAGTACATTCTAGCCCTTCTTTCTCGGAAATACACCAACCTGTCTGTGCCAATTTGGGGAATGATGTTGTTTGCCGAGATGACACCGATGAGTATAATTTGCATGTAGATGTACAAAACACGTGATGTCACGCCATATATATCACTATATTCGATCTGAAAATACAGGGAACCCATCAGGAGACCAATCATCACACAACCAGTAAGTCGAGCATATGTATATTGGACATTCCTCCATAAGAATCTCTGTGTCCTCAGTAGTACCAACCACGCTTGTCGTATATATGGAGTTGGGTATGTAGATTGTGTTATCTTCAATTTCCTTTGCTTGCCTAGCTTCTTTATTCTGATGATCTCCTTTTGGTTAGTCTCACATAAGACGCTCTTTCGGTATATTTCTGCAAAGTCCACTACAGGAGTGCCCCTCATTTTGATCCCTAAGCCTAGTGATCCCATGACAAAGAGAATTGGGCTTTGCTTTTGAAAATATTGAGGAGCTTTTGGAATTGAAGTGAAGTAGTCTAGTAATTCCTTGCACTTAATTCCAATTGGCCCAAAATACCCTTGGTGTCCATCTTGTGTTAGGATGAGAGCTTGGTCAAAGAAGGTTAGTACTCGAGCGTTAGGATGTGTGAGGGTGGCCACTACAGTCCTGCTGGAAGCTGACACTTGAGATAGAGTTTTGAGGATATTTAAAGTTCCAGCAGTGTCAAGGCCGGAGATTGATTCTTCGAGAAATAGTAAGCTCGGGTTAGCTGCAAGCTCGACGGCAATAGTGATTTTCTTCGCAATCTCGAAGGTTTTCCCAGTGACATCACGGAGGGAGCCCACTAGTTGGTTGGCGTATGGCAACAAGCCGAGTTGGTCAAGGACTAGCTCAACATGGATGTTGCGACTCATTGAGCTAATTGATCGGTCAAGCCGGAGTTCGGCACTGAATTGGAGAGACTCACGCACGGAGAGATAAGGTTGGTGGGCATCGAGCTTCTCAACATAGCCTGTGATTCTAGAGAAGGCGTTGGAAAGCTTGGAACCATTTGCTTGGAGCTTGCCAGTGAGGTTACCATTTGGTGGGCTTCTGCCAGATAAGCATTTGAGGAGTGTGTTCTTGCTTTCTTTGGAGCCACCCAATAAGGCTAGCATTGTTGCTGGTCTGGCATAGCCATTGACACCATCAAACACTGGGATTCTCTCCTTTGATCTGGGTTCATACCTGATGCATGAAACAAGATGCAAATCTCTTCAGGATATGACAATGAGGATCTAATGATTGTTTTGAGTTTTGACTTCACATTTTTTCAGAGACAATGGGAATGTCACCTGCCCTTGTTGAGGATCACAAGGGCAAACTAGAGCTTTTCTAGAAGGTGAGGATTAAACCCCCATCAACACCTTTCCCCCCTTTTTGGTGGGTACCAACTTAGCCCAAGGTTGAAAGTTATAAATTTTCTTTCTGGCCTTTATTAATGAATTTCTGTAACTAATACTTAAGGTTTTCATGCAGCATAAATGTCTGTGGGCTTAGGCTTGATTGACACCAATATGCTGCTTCCATGTTTTTTTTTAAGTTTTAATGATTGAGTTGTTGATAGTGTGCTTTAGCAAAGAACATATGTGCTACATTCAAGTAAGATGAGGTTAGGATCATGTAACTTTGAAAAGTTATTGTTAAATGATTAAATAACACCAACTTAAGCTTTGGGAGTAATTGGTTGTTTAACATGGTATCAAAGCCATTGCCTCATGGCAGGTCCCGAGTTCAAAACCCAACAACTCCTTGATATTAAAAATCCACATGTACGGCCGACCCAAAAAGAGGGTCCACATGTGCCACGTGTACAACCAACCCAAAAAAAAAAAAAGATGGGCCGCACGCGAGGGGACTGCTAAAGTATAAATTAAAGAACACCAACTCTAATTAATTGCTTGTTTCACATGGTATCAGAGCCATTGCCTCACGGCAGGTCCTGGGTTCGAAACCCAACGATTCCTTGATATTAAAAACCCACATGCACTGCTGACCCAAAAAGAAGGGCCACATGTGCCATGTGTACGGCCACCCCCAAAAAAGAGGGGCCACACGTGAGGGGGAGTGTTAAAAGTATAAATGATTAAAGAACACCAACTCTAATAGCTTAAGCTTTTGGTCTAATTGGTTGTTTCATATTAGCAAATGTCAATATTAAACTAGTTACATACCTAGCGAAGGAAAGATTCAGGAACAGGAGTGTCACTGGCTCAACTGGAATGCCTACCCTGTTCCACTCCATATCAACTCGAAATTCCTTGATCCAGTTCCCAACCCTACCATCATCCTCCTGGTCTCTGGATACCGACAAGGGTGTTTGAGGCCTAGTATACCTGGAAATACCAGAGTTCTCTTCCAGTCCATCATAGCTACTGAGTGACCACAAGCTGTTTTCTGTATCCTCCTTTCCATTCCTCATCACCGGTTTCTTCTTCAACTGTGGCAAGGACTGGCTTGTTCCTGTGAATTCTATCTTCTTCAGAGCCACCAATGCTAACAAGTTGGCGAGTGCTGTCCATGCTAGGAGGATGACATAAGGAAACCATGCCTTGCCAGATTCCTCATCTAGCTCATTGTAGGCTAAGTAGGCTTTTCCGACCGTCATTGTCGGAAATTGGTTGCAGAATGGGAATTGGTTGAGGTAGGCAGTGCATGGTTCAGTATATCCCTTGCTGAATTGGAGGTTGCAGAAGGAAAGATTTGCCCAGTGAATTGGGTTCACATAAACTAACCATTTCCAGTAGGGAGGGATGTTAGTTGGGTAGATCACAAAGCCACTGAAGAGTAGGAAGATGGAGACAATAAGGCCTGCAAAGAATGGTAGATGATAGCAATGATGCATTCAAGTTATTAATAGGAAAAGTGCTTTTGTCTATGATTTAGTCGACACTTTGAATTTACTTCCAAGACACGTATCATTTTCGACACGACATGCGTGTCCACACATGTCGACACTCCTTTCGACACTTTTATAGGTACGGCGAGAAGTGTCAGACTTAATATGCGCAGTCAATATGCTTTTATATCATGTCAAATGTGACATTCAGTTTTAGTATTGATTATTGTGATTACCTCTTTTGTTATTAACTCTTCTTTTACTATAAACTCTTCTTTAACTAATATTTGATATTATATCCCCTCCCCTAAACCTAAAAACCTAAACAAACTCTTATTCCAATATTATATTTTTTGTATCCTATTGGTCTATCTTTCTCGCTGCATACTGAAAACTTAAGAGAATAGATTAAATTGATGAATGCATTGTTATTTGATTATCTCATGTTTGTTTTAGATCATAGTAGATAAATCCTAAGATTTATTAGCTTGTTAAATGAATTCTATTTTTATTTTGTTTCAAATTATGATATTAATCAGTCATTTTATATGTATGTACATGTATGGGTATGCCACCATTTCTAGATTTTTAGGGTTTGCCGTGTCGGATACTTTGTATTCGTGTCGAAATTCAACACATGAATCTGTGTCCACAAATCATGATTATATATACTTTCTATTTTAATTGTGTTCCCGTTTCTAAATTTTGGGGTTTTGCCTTGTCCGACACTCTGTGTCCTTGTCCACAAATCATAGGAATTTGTTTACTTCAGTCCCTTATCTTTTCAATTACTTCTTTTACAACTTGAAATTGATCTGTTCTTTACTCTTGAAATCAAAACCTTTAACTAGGAATCTTGGAAATCTACTGAAGGCTTTCTAGTCTGTCCATAACTCAGTAAAGTTTCTTCAAGTTGACTCATCAGATTTCTTAAATAAATTGGTGTTTGTTTTCAAAAGTAGGCTTATAAACAAGTTGGAATTGATTTGATGACTTTGTACATTTGGGAAGAGAGAATACCTGCCAATGCATTTCCTACTTCTGGAATAGATGATATGGCACTGAGGAAGAAGAAGACAGATGAACCGAAGTATGCAACCAGAAACAACAAAAACAGGTATTCAAAGAAGAGCACACCATTTCCCTTCAAAGTCAATCTCACTGGAAAGTAAACGCACAAAGTATATGCTAGTGCCTGCAATAAATGGTATATTCATTACAATCCGAAAGAGCTATTGTCAAATTTCACATAGCATATATTAGAGGCACCCTATGATTTAGCCGACACTTTGAATTTAATGCTGACACAAGTGTCGTGTCGTGTCCGACATGATACCCGTGTGCACATGTGTCGACACTCCTTTCGACACTTTTAAATGTAGTGCTAGAACTGTTAGTAACTATATATGTATGTACGTGTATGAGTGTACCACTATTTCTAGATTTTTAGGCGTTGCCACGTAAGATACCTCGTATGTGGGTCGAAACTTGGCACATGAATCCTTGTCCACAAATCAGATTATGTGTACTTTCTACTTTAGTCGTGTCCCCGTTTCTAAATTTTAGGAGTTTGCCATCTCCGACACTCCGTGTCTATGTCGGCACACGATACTCGTGCCCATGTTCACAAATTATTGGAGCCACCACAAGTTTGGACCATCCTATTGATGGGTACTAATCCTAAAATTTCACATATGGAACCCATAAGAGGTTTTTTTTTTGGTGAAAGGTTGCATGTGCTGACTGTTCTAACATTGTTTAAGGAACAAATCGGTGTCTCGCTTTTCTACTAAAGTAAAACATTATTCTTCTTTGCTTGTTAGTTTGCTTACTTCTATGAATGTCTGTGGGAGACTGACTGTGCAATGAGCAACAGTGTATGAAGAAGCTCTGAAGAATCTCTGTGATCTATGCTTGTAGAAAACTGGCCTTTGGAGCATATAGAGAGGCAGCTGGACTAAGTTTATGAGCATTATGCTCATGGTGGATACAAAACCAAGGGCCCGAATTGAGTTCATTTTCTGTTGTGAGTATTCATTACCTAGCTTATAGAACAATGTGCCTGCGAATACACCCAAAACAATCGCCTGCAGAAATAACAAAGAAACTTAATAATGGAAAACCAGATAAGGGTTTAAATCTGCATAGGGTGAACTTCAAACTTATGCTAATCTTACTTGGAATAATCTTAGTTTGATCAACATATGTAGCCGTTTAGTGATTTTGAATTGTCTGTGGATGAGAGTTTTAGTAGAATTCCACCATGTTTGGACAAAGGGCCTTTGGAATTGTTCCCATTGAGATTGGTACTCATCCTCCTGATCAAAATCATTACCATTGGAGAAATTATTAGAGTTGTAACTGACTATGTTATCTCTTTCTATTCTCCACATATCTTCTCTGTGCATATATACATGCATGTGTATATTCCCATAACATCTTTTACATACATGCAAAATACATATATCTCCTGATATTCTCATACCTCTTCTTTGTAGCGTTCGACTTGTAGACGGACATGTCCACGGGCATACTTCAGTGCGGAGTATACTTGAGATGCTTGCTCATGCTGGGTTTCCTGTGTTCCAACAGCAAGGTATTGCAAATCTTCATTGTTTATTGATATTCCTGTGACCACATCTCCCACCTGAACTCTTCCTGTGCTTTCAATCCCTCCCGAGTGGCCAACTTTGCTCGAAAGCTTAGCAACTACCAACTCTGCAACTCATTTTCGATAATTTTTTAACGTAGGTTAGAGACAATTATAGTCATGCATTTGTAAATTAATCGAACTTAGGCATACTTAAGAAAAGCCTACCAGCACAGCATATCAGAAACTCAATTGTTATAGGTCATGCATTGCTTATATCTTATGTTTCATCAATATGGGTATGAGTATCGGAATCCGACATGAGTATCAAATGTCAGATTCAACAAACCTCAAAAAGAAAGATTCACGAATTTTCTAAAGTATTTTAATCGATTTTCAAATTTTATTTTTTAACATAACAATATGATTATAGCAAGTAATATATTAAAAAAATTGATCTGATAAGTAAATATAATGCTTAATTTTCATTTTTTTATGACATAGGGTATCCCCACCCCATTTTAGGGCGAGACTAATCCCTATGGATGCACGCAATCACCCGTAACCACGTGCACCGTGTTTACTACTGGAGGATTCAAACTCTCGTCACTGGGGAGCATACCCATGACTTTAAGCCAAAGAGCCATACCCGCCCGGGTTAGTAAAAAAAAACTAATGTTAGGATGGGTAACACTCAAAACATGCGGAAATGGTAAACTTTTGGTAGTAGTATTTAAAAGACAGATAAAAAAGATCTAGAAATGTTGCAGAGAATCCCGAAGTATTCGAATCCGTCACGTGTCCGACACAGGTATGTCGCCCATTCAAAAGAATCTGTGTAACATGGCTTATAACAAACATTACAGTCTTGTCGTAGAGTTCTGAATCTGTGTAACATGGCTTATAACAAACATTAGAGTCTTGTAGAAGAGTTCTGAATCTGTGTAACATGCTTATAACAAACATTACAGTCTTGTCGGGGAGTAAGTGCATACCTGTCTCTTGCCTCGGTTCGAGGCTGACCAAGTGATTATATTTAGAGGGTGTCTTCATGGACAATCCAAGCCCCGGCTCGCTCTCTATCCAGTATGTGTGTGTCACATCGTCTGCTTTAACAATCCTCATAACATCAGCATAGTGATCAGATGCCTTGTAAAATTCCACGAGCTCATCCAGTGTCAAGGGACTTTCACTCGGCGATACATACTGAGATCCCTCTCCGGCAGCAATATCTTCAAGAAACTCGCCTGACTCTATGTGTGATGGCTTCGTGTACCTGCATATTGAAACAGTAAGAATAACTACAGGTTTCTATATGCGATAGTTTGAAAAGGAGAAAATTCCCCCTCACTAGCTGGTGCATGTTATGCAAGAAGAGGGAAGAATCTTTGGATTGTTTTATGGTTTGTTGTCCATTCATGTACAATCTATGGCAGGCAACCATCAAGAGCTTTGGATTGATGTGGGTACTTCGAAAGTTTAATAGGACATGTTACTTAGTGGGAGTGGTGGACCGTTTGGCGAAACACGTCAAGGCTATTCGGAAGATCGTCCATATACAATAATTTGGCACCTTGGAAACAAAGAAACAATTGGATATTCAAAGAAAAATTGAAGAGTTGGGGAAAAATCTTGGTAGATATCGAGATTGATCTTCTCATGTGGGGAGGAAACGAAATGAGTCCACCTAGCTACTACGTGGAAGAGATGCTGAGGTATGCAAGAGGGTAATGGCTGAGAAGAAAATGAAGATAGAAGTCCAACCCAAATGGGTGCCACCTCCGCATGGATGGCTAAAGTTGAACTTTGACGGGAGCATTGTGCAATTCGGATCGGGCCAGAACAAGAGGCATCCTAAGTGATTCAAATAGTAGTCTTTAATGTCTTTCAGGTTCTGCCCGAATCTGTGATTCAAATGAGGCAGACGCAAAAAATTTGCTTTGGGGCTTAAGATCGTACGTGTATACAGACCTTACTAATAGTAGAAGGTGACTCATCCACTGTTATAGCTTGGGCAAGCAACGAAGCAGTGGCCCATGGAAGATGGCTCATATAGTTGCTGAAATTCGGGATCTTGTAGGTAAATGGCCCCCAACTCCAACATAGGAGAAGATTCACAAACGATCAAGCTGATGGATTGGTTAAAGAGGGGGTGGTAAAGGAGGGGATAGAGATCACCACTTCTTTAGAAAATGTAGAAGGAAAAAATACAACAAATAAGAGGGTAGAAGTAGTTGATGGTTGCAGCCCAAAAATTACAGGTTGTGGGTAATCTTCTGAAAAGGATATGCAGCCACACAAGCTTAGATACAATTAGAAGGTTAGATACAATTAGAAATGAAGACATCCGTAACAAGGTGGGGATAGCACCAATTGAGGAGAAGATGAGAGAGCACCGCTTAAGATGGTTTGAGCATATCCAACGTAGGCTTTTGGATGCTCGAGTGAGAAGTGACTCGTACCAAGTTGATGGAGTAAAAAGAGGTAAGGGTAGACCGAAAACAACTTGGATAGAAACAGTGAAGAAAGACTTGATGGCTAGGAACATAACAGACAACATGACCTTGGGTAGGAGAGAATGGAAGAAAATGATCCATATAGTTGAACCCAACTAGTGTCGGGATTAGGCTTAGTCACTTTGAGCCAGGTAGCTAGATTCTTTCACCTTCTTCATGAAAAATTTCTAAAGGATTCATTAGCCGACCGCAACTAGTTTGGGACAAAGGCTTGGTTGAGTTGAGTGAGTTGAGTTGGGTAATCTGCTGAAAATGGAATTGGTGGGGGCAGGTCCAAAATACTCACTGTTTTGATCTGTTAAATCCCTCTCGGCAATTGGAGGCAGCTTGGGTGATTTTTCAAAGCTTTGCTAGTTAAAGAATCCTTACGGCTCTGTTTGGTTGCAAAAAGTAGGGAAGACGGCTGAGCATTTCTAGGAATATGAAATACCACATGTTGTTTGGTTGTCATTTTTTAGCTCAAATCCCATTGGACTTCTAGACATGGAAGAGACATAATTATTAACTTTTTGCTTAGGTGGCGCCTATGTGGCAGGATTGTCCCCTCCCCTACTTTTCCAATGCCAAACTTTGTTTTTGGTAAATTTTAGAGGGGAGAAGAGTAGAATATGAAATGCCATGTGTAATCATTACTTTTTTCTCTCTTTCTCTCTCCTCTTTCTCTCTCTTCTACTATTTATTTTGTTAATGACACCCCTCCATTCTCCCACATGCTTTGACATCTAACCAAACACACTACCAAAATTCCCTCTAATATTCTCTAGACAAGTCTACACATATCCCACCCTTGTCACCTCCTTGTTGACTACTACTTCCACTAAAATCTCATCTAACCAAACAGAGCCGGTTTGTTTACAGTGGGATAATCGCTGCTTTGGGAAGAGTTGATTCTTGGGTGCAAGCAGGAAATCCATGTAATTTTTTTCTTCGCAGTTAGGGGACTTCTTGTCCCCACATGTGACTTGGGTGCACCATTTAATAACTGCCGGTTTCTGATATTTACAGTCCCTCTTGGCCACCATACAGAGCTCATAGGGTATTGCAACAGTGGAATTGTTTGGCTCTCTCACAAATATCGTTCTCAAGAATTTCTTGCCTCTTGGCAGGAGAAAATCTTGGGATACATTAATTTTTGGGATTTGCTGTAAAATTTCGGCTGAAAGTCATTTTGGGGCTGACTATTGCAGGATAGAACATCATGAATTAAATGAAGAAGACAAAATCTACCAAAAAGTCAACCTATGTGGCTGTTAGCACGTCCAAAAGCCAGCTGCGAAATGACTTTTTGTGAAATTGCCTAGCAAATCCCTTTTTTTTTCTTTTTCTTTTTTCGGGTTTATATATGGAAAAATGATAAAATAAAATTGTTTTAAAATATATAAATTAATATAAAAAAAAATAAAAGAAAAAATATCGTGATTCTGTCGTGGTAAGTGAAAATACCACTCTTTTGTTTCAAATTCTCGGGACTATTTCGGGATTTTGTCGTTTTATCAAAATATCACAATAAAATCACTATATTTTGAAATTATCGGAGATACTTAGTGACATAGGTGTTAAGAAGTTGATAGTGCTACTCACCCCAGTTTGGTGAAGTAAGGAACGGCGTCCTGGCGAGGCCCTTGAAACAGTACGTAGCCCTCTTTAAGGAGTATGATCCTATCAAAAAGATCAAACACCTCCTGAGAGAGGTGGATTAGGGACATTACGGCGGAAGATTGCTGGATCCGGCTAAGGGTCCGAACAGTGTCCACTAAATCATAAGTGGCTGTTGGGTCCGACCCGGAAAATGGCTGGTCATAAAGCATTATGGAGTAAGTTCCGAGCGCCAATTCGGCCGTCGTTAGTTTTTGCCGATCCATGTCGGAAATTCCTTCTCCGGCGAGTTTGTTCTCTACCTCTTTTAGGTTTAGAATTTCTAGAACATACTCTAAGAAGGGATCTTGTCCCTCTACTAGAGCATGAGCAAAGAATTTTCTCATCTGGGGTGTGAAGTTCTCAGGACGCAGACCTTGGGTGCAATCTCTTGCAAATTCCAGAGTTTCTCGGACAGATAGGAAAGGTAAATGCCTGTAAATTTATTTCAAAGAAAAAAGAGTGTTAGATATCATACATTACATTACATGAGCTAGGTGGAATGGGAGGAGGAAGAGAGAGATTTGAGAGGGGACGTCTGAGATGAGGGTGAGAAGTAGCTAAAAATCAAGAAAAAAAAAAAACTCTGCCTCGACTTTTCTTGATTTTTAGCCTCTCCTCACCTTCACCTTCACCTGAGTCGTGCCCTCTCAAATCTATCTCCTATTTTTCCCTCGCCTTTCCCCTATTTATCATGAAAAAAAAAATACTGGCTGCAAGACATGGCCTTCATGTTTTGATTTGGTAGAGGCCACTACGCAAGCCCATGCATGTGGATGGGCCCATCATTTTACAACCCATGAGTGGGTCTACCATCCCACCATCTCTAGTATGGGTGGGGCCAACCATTTTACACCGTATCTTTTATACAGTAGGGCCCGCCCACCCTCTCTATCCAAACCTGTGCATTTGATGGGCCCACCGTTATACACCACATGCATAGGGTGGGGCCAACCATTGTACACCATGTTATATCGTGTGGGTTATACCAACTCCACTCAAAATCGTACATCGGATGGGCCCACCATTTTACCTCATGTTTTGATGGGGCGGTCCCACGATCTCCACCCAATCCCATGCATAGTGGGCCCCACTATATTAAACCTTTGTTCTTATTGAGGACCGCCCATTATTTTACACCCATGCATAGCGTGGGCCAAGCATTCTAGTACACATATATACACACATTCACATTCACATTCACATTCACATTCACATACGTACATGTATATATATACACACATATGTAGACACATAGAGATTTTATATGGTGTAAGTCCAGTATTTTTCAAAAAGTATTGTACGGCTTGCACCATTGGATGATCCAAACCGTCGATTTGATGGGCCACAATGTAAATACTTTGTGCTCAAAAAATCATTTCCATAGGATGATCCCAACCCTCCGATCTATAGAGGTTTCCATAATATGCAGTTGCTCAATAGATCGGAGGACTAAGATCATCCTATGGAAATGATTTTTTGGGCATAGGCTATTTACACTGTGGCCCATCATATGGACAGTTTGGATCATCCAATGGTATAAGCCGTACAATACTGTTTTTGAAAAATAATGAACTACAGGGGTTTACTCCTAGGGGTGCAACTTGGGTCGAGTTGAGGCCAACCCGAACCGACCCCAGGAACCCATTTTTCCAACCCGAACTTGACCCAATTTCTAACCGGACGAGGTTCAACCCGACCTGACCCGAGGAGCCATTTTTTCCAACCCGAACCCGACTTGACCCGAGTTCAACCCAACCCCAACCGAACCCGAGTTTTTAAGCTTAAAAAAATAAAAAAAAATTCATAAAAAAATGTCGGGTTTAATTCACTTGGGCCGGGTTGCCAAACCCTCAACCGAACCCGACTCGAAGTCAACCCGACCCGACCTTTTTTCAGGCTCAACCCGTTGGGTTCGGGTTGAACCCGACCCGAGTTGCACCCCTACTTAAACCATAGTATTTTTCCACATACATAAATTGGTTTATAGAGGTATTACTTGTTAAGCTGGCCACTGACATAAGCAATGAGTCTACTAAGACGTATCTCGGAGGCCAACTTATCGTTGTACATCACCACACCTTCCACCACGGAATCCTTCTTTCGGTCGACCCGCCCGGCCAGAATTTCTAGTAGGCTGCTCTTCCCACTACCTGCATGTTTTTATCCATTTATTTCTTAATCAAATAGTTAATTAGAATATAATCACCAATTCAGATTTGGATTAGTTTGTGTTACAACTCCGATCGTGCTTTCTAAAACCCTACCCTACCCAAGAATTATCTCGGGTCAGGTCGAGTCTAATTTTTTACAGGAAAACCCGAGATTTGTAAACCCGACCCTACCCAAAATAGTTTCTCAGGTTGGGTCAAGTCAGGTTGGGGTTTCATTTTTTAGCGTTGGATAGTGACTAATTTTAAAGATTGTAGGAAAAAAACAAATCTTCACACCAAAAATCTCTAAATTTATATTATCAAGTGTATAAATTTAAGGACAATATATTTTCACAAAACAGACATGATCACCTCAATGAAAACAATTGCATCAATATATTAGAAAATAATTTTCCATGTTATTCAAGAGAAATTTAAGTCGCAGTACACCCATATGAGTCGGGTCGGATTTCGGGGGTTTTTTTTTCTTTACACCCGGCCCTACCCAAGACTAGGGTTTTAAATTTCAGTTTCGGAGGTGATTTCGGGGTTAACCGAAACCGAAATTTTAGCCGAAATCTCGAAGTTTCGGCCGAAATTCGGTAAAGCCTTAGGAAATGTCGTTTTTTGGGATCGAAATTTCGGTAATTTCACCTGAAATTTGGTAAAGGAATAAAAGATTAATATTTTAGTAAAAATTTGCCGAAATTTCGGTTTCGGAACGTTTCGGTTTTGGTCCTCACTGAAATCCTAAATTTGGATCTCGGCCAAAATTTAAAACCTTGCCCAAGACCCATGATTTCTAAACCTGACCATGTTATTTTTGGGTCGGGTCGATGCGAAAATAAGTCTCATTCTCCTGACCCGAGTATGTGTGGCAACAAGTCTCGTTCTCCTGCTGGAAGTGCGGTCGAAATGCGCAGGAGAATGAGGATCACCGGAATCGAATTCACATGGCTTCAAAAATGGGCAGAAACTCATTCTCCTACGCCGTTTTGGGGAGATGGGTCTGGTTTAGCAATGGGATCTTCCCATATTTTTCTCATTCTCCACGATACAAAAATGAGAGAATCCATACGCATAATGGTTGACAAACTCGCCCTAATCTGCTGGACCCACGTGTAATTTTACAGGAAAATATAATTCCCTGGAAAGATACACATGGACCCCATGTAAGTGAATAATTCCGTAGTTCAGTATCTTGGAAAGTTGACTCAGTTAGAAAGTTACTTGAGTTGAGTCAACTCTTCCGAGTCACTTGATAAAGGTTGATGGAATGATTTTATTTAAACATGAACTTATAGAATCGTTCCAAAACCATCATTGAATTGTTTGATGATCCGAACCATTTTTTTACCTGAGTTGACTCACTGAGTTTCAAGTGACTACAAGCTTTAGCACTATTAAAATAAATTACGGGCCTGATATGAATGTCTCTACCTGGAGGCCCAAGAATAAGAGTCATGGATCCGGGCATGACATATCCATCAATTCCTTTGAGAATCTGTAGTGATATTGAGTTCTTCCTTTGGAAGACAGTCTTCAAAGGCCCAAAGAAACATCCCAAAAGCTTGTTACCGAATGTTGCATATCCCTCGCCGGAAATCTCGAACTTTCTCGAGTACTTTATGCCAGAAAACCGAATTACCTACAGAAAATTTGCGTGCTAGAGATGTAAAATTCAGGAAAGTTGATAAATTTCAAGAAAATGAGGGCAATTGTAAAAGATTTGGCAATGGGCTTGTTGTTTTGGGCTGTTTATGGATGGGAAATGGACTTCAAGGCCCATACAAGCCTTTTTTAGGCTGAAATTTGGGCCTTAAGTGGCCAATATTGCCCAATCTGGGCTTAGATCTTTGTTTTAAGTGCCTCTATGATCTGGGCCTACTAAGAACTTTGATAAGGCCCAAATGAATGGAGGCTGGATTTAAAATTTAATATAGTTAATAAATTTAAAGAAAATGAAGAAAGGAAATTGTAAAAGATTTGTCAATGGCCTTGTTGTTTTGGGCCCGTTTATGGGAGGGTAATGGGCTTTCAAGGCCCCAAGAGGCCTTTGTTCGGCCTGAAATTTGGGCCTTTAGTGCCCAATATTGCCCAATCTGATAAATCGAAGCCATGAAGCACAATTTTGTGAAATGATCTGAACCATTTATCTCACAGATTCCACAATGATGGGCCACACAGATGATCCTCGTTGTTAGGAGATTGCACTGGTAAGATTATTCCATGACGGGCCCAGAGAGTGAAAGGCTCACAACTAGAGATTATTATGTTTAGGAAATTACGGGAATATAATGATGTGTTGCTAATACTAATACTATTTAAAAACTCCCCAAGTCAATCATAAGTGAGTCGAGTCGTTTTTACCTTGGCCGAGTTTCTTATCTGAGTCCTGAGTTATTCCTATCAAATAAATCATAGTATCTTTGACAAAAGTAGCCTCACTACATGACAAACTTCTAAAAGCAAAAGATGCCCTTTGGGGCCATGCGCGAAGAGGTTTGGGGATAGGGACTTAGGTATCACTTGACAATAAGGAAAATGACCAATAGAAGGATAAAAATGCCCTTTAGTTTGACTCGCTTCATTGCCTTTGGTTAAGGGCAATTTTGGTCATTTCCTACCGTCCAAAAACAAAAGGACTCTTTGAGGGAGACTGAACTAGACTTAGTCCACAAGATGAACGGTCAAGGTCATGCTGGTGCCGTGAGGGAAGGTGCGTCTCCCCAGCAACTTATATAGGTGCGTCTCCCCAGCAACTGATATATGTGCATCTCAAACTATCATTCCCCTTATTTTTAATTAACTACAATTATAGACTTTACTAAGAGAGGTAATATGCCTTAAATAAGCTTACTTAATTATAATTATTGGGTGCAACAATCACAATCAGAATCAAATAGAGACAAAAAGGGAAGCTAGAGCAACAAAGCTAAGACAAAGATCCAGATTCTCAGTTTTTGTGCATTTTCTTGTGTAATATGGGAAATGACGAAACTGCCCACAACTTTATGTCATGGTGTGTGGCCTAAATATTCTCAGTCATAAAAAGACTAATTTACCCCTCTAGTCCCCCGGGCGGGCTCCTATACTAATAAATAAAATATAGACGGATAGCCAATCCTTTTACCCCTTATGTGTCTTTAGAAGTAGTAAATGACAATTTTACCCTTGTAATCAATATCCAAGTGAATTGCACCTATCCTTACTCCTTACTACCAATCCTACAAATCTTTCCTGCATGAATGTTAATCTCCAATCACCTAGTCGTAAACACCTATTTTGCCAATGTGCAAGCTTTCTTTTAAGGCTCTCTTCGGCATAAGATGGGCGTAAAACAAATTTAATGCACATTTTTTAAGAAGAAAAGAGGACATAAAATTGTTTTACGCCCATTTTACGTTGAAACAAAAATAGCCGAAATGAATTGCACCAGTTCTTAATTCTTCCCATAGTTAGCAAAACGTGATGCGGCGAAAAACTGGACATGAAAATTTTGAGCTTAATACGGTATTGGATAAAAAAATGCGTTTAAGATTGCCATTTGCAAAATATAGTGGGGGTAAAGTTGGAAAGTAGGCCAAAAAACCCGTTTAATGCGTTAAAACGTTTTCCTCAACAAATAAAAAATGTTATTTTATCACTATACAAGTTTTAAATGGAGTATTAAACAGCAAACCAATAAAACATGTTTTTTATCTAAAAAAACACCGTTTAAAACAGAGTTTTGCTAACTATGGTTCTTACTAACATCTACAGATTCAAATTTAGCAAAACCTAAGAAGAACAACTTACACCATACCTGTTGAGGAATTGGAGGCGTAATTCGCGCCATATCGCGAAGATAACTAACAAACCCGTCTTTCATTAGAAATTCCATTCCCATAAGCTCCTTCTTCTTATTTCTATCTTCATCCTCCTCCACACGAACTTCTTCTCTAATTTCCCTCCTAAATGCTTCATCCGCCTCTAACCGCAACCCGTGCTTCTTCAAGCTCTCATAGAGCCTCACGGCCACCCGCTTAGTAGTCTCCGGCGAGGCATTTCCGATCTTTGATTGAATTTCTGCCGACGAACTTCCGGCAACACCCGACATCTTTGCGCGGGTTATCGGAGTCTCCGTCCCTTGTGCCGGAATAACTATCACACTTTTGCTTATCCCCAAATAGGAGCTAGCCATAGAAGAAGCCGCCGGAGAGTGTGTGCTTTGAAATATGGGACTGTCTCCGGCCGACCACATGATCTCCGAGGGCGAATTTGGGGCTCGATTAGCCCTCATCTTTCATTAATTAATTGAGGATTAAGGATACCCAAATTCAGATTAATTGGGTAAGGAATTTTAGTTATCTAAGAGATGGGGAGGAAGAGGGAGAGAATAGTTACAAAGTCTTTCATGTGTTTTTGGAGGTGTTTAAAGGTTTAAATTTAGAAGCTTTGTGGTTTTTGTTTTTTTTGTTTTTATATTAAATTTTTGTGTGTCAAAGGGAGGGAGAAAAGTCTATTTCAAACGTGAGAGTCGGCTCCTAAAACGCCACGTGGAGTTTGGAGGTTTAATGAGGACAAGCAGATGCGGATGGAGCAACGACTAGTTTTATATAGATGTAGTTCGTTTTAATGGTTTATTTTTTATAACGGCACTCCTCACTCTGTTATATTCTACTCTGTTAAGATGTTGATAGCTCTTTCGGAACAAACAGGCTCTGACTATAGGTGTCAACGGATTCACTTCGCATTGGATTCTGGGAGTGTTTTTCAGATCTTACTTCCCCTTTCAAATCATATTATCAATCAAACTTACATTGTACACAGTTGAAATTCATAAGGGATTTGCTAGGGACAATCTCAGAAGGCATTTCGCGGGCCTATTGTTGCATAAGAGAGCAGCCACCTCAGATGAATTAAATGAATAAGACTAAATCTGTGCCTACGTGGCTGCCCTCTCATGTAATAGTTTTGTTCGCGAAATGCCTTATGTGATGGTCCCTAGCAAATCCCTTAATAATGACACTCTAGCCTTTACACTTTCAAAATTAATTAGTGGCTGATAGTATTTTGGAAATTGTAAAAACCTTTGAAAGCTGATTAGAAAAGTATAGAGCAAAGGGTGTAGCTCCATTATTGAATCAAGGTGTGAGAATATCATTTCTCATATTATTTAATATAATTTAAGGGCATTTTAATAAGCTTTTTATAACAAATACGTACGTATGAACTCATTGCACAGGTATTAACATACATCATTTAATTTATATAATAATAGTAAAATAAGTTTTTATTTTCTTGTTGGATCTGGACCGTTCAAATCCGAACGGTGTTGGACTCGAACACCACCGAGGAATAAAATTTGAGGACTTCTACCGTACAAACATCCGGCCCCGCGGGTCGACTCTCCAATTAACTGGTAATTAAAAAATGTGTCTGATATTGGCAGCACCATGTTTTGATAATTGCACAAACTCAGTTTGTCTTTAATTATTTAACAAACTGTCAAAGTAATTACAAATCCCAAAAAGCTCTCAGGAGGCAATTAAAGTCAGAAAAGACAAGATAAGTTTATGCGATTATCAAAACATGGTAGTGCCAATATCAGTCGCCTTAAAAAAGTATAAAGTGGAAAGAGGGGTGCCAATATGAAATATGGGTGTGTGAATATCAATTACCTTAGGAAAGTTATATTCGCCCCTTTTTTTTCTTTGGGAAGCCCCCTCTAGCATGTATTTATGACTAACTCTTTTACACTAGAGGAGGGGGCTGTCCCCAGTAAAAAAAAAAGGGGGGCAAAAATATCATTTCCCTAATTTAATTATCTTTTCCTCTTAATTTAGGGCATCACATGTACGATCAAAGGAGCTCATTTTATATATATATGAGATGATCTGGTGTATAATATATGGTAGATACACCGAAAGCTCCTTCCACTTGTAGGCTATGTTTGAGACTATTACAAAGTATCAATTTGGTCCACTACATACTCAAGCATATAGAAATCTACTTGAGCAGGCTCACGCCTATATGGTGGGCCCCACCGGGCATTATCATCTAGCCGGGATTTACTAGGCAATTTCGCATAAAGCCATTTGCCGCTCACTTTTGCGGGAGAGAATAGCCACATCAGATGAATCAAATGAATAAGACAAAATCAGCTAAAAAGTGAGTGCGTGTGGGATATTTTAGAAATATGTTTCCTTTCCAAACTTTTCCACAGAGTTCTTGCAATCCAAACAGGGGCTCAGAGTAACATTTACTTTGTTCGGATACCCGTAAAAGTCTTTGTAAGTGCAGCCAGAAAAAACAGTGGGGCCCACCTTGTTTGGGTGACCCAAACCATTGATTGGTTAGGCCCTGATGTAGATAGGGTGGGCCTGGAAAATCTTCTCCATAGGATGATCCTAACCCTCCAATCTGTCGAAGTTTCTATATTATGCTGTTCATTTTAAACCTCAACAAATCGGAGGGTTAGGATCATCCTATGGAGATGATTTCTTGGGCCCACGCTGTCTATGTCAGAGGCCAACAAATGAATGGTTTGGATCACCCAAGCAAGATGGGGCCCATAAAGAGATCGCTATGTGCTTGTAAACAAGCTCTTTATGCACTTCATTTAGTAAATCACCTAATTGTTCTTCTACTATTTTTGCAAAAGAAGTCCTCTACTTTGCTTTATCTGCAAAAATAAACATCTAGTTTGACAACTTTTCTATACCAAATATAATGTCTTATCACAACTTGTTCATTTCCACTGAAAACTCTCCATTCAGATGCAATGGAGATTGATAGTGGCACTATACAAAAGAAGCTCTACAAGACTCTGACAACACAGATCATTACTTACTAATTTAAGCTGCTCAAAAGCACAGAAATTCAGAGAAAATCTCAATTCTCAAAGTGGGTTGTTCATGGATCCATACAAACAAAATGAAAAGTAGAAGCCTTTAAAGAATGTTTAAAGTCTAATCGCTCAGAACTTTGAAGCCCGGAATATTTAGAATAACTAATGGCTGCTTGAGAATCAGAAGATAAACTATAGCTTTCTTCTATAACCATACTTCATAAGACATGGTTCATAAAACCTTGATACAAAAGTGTGTCTACTTTAACAACAGAAAAAGGGATTAGTAATAATAAATTCACAAAACAGTAATCTATCTATTATATAAAAATAGCACCCTTTCCTTTAAGCACCATCCTGCATGGCACACATCTATTATATGATGTGTCATCCAAATCTTCCATTTGTTGGGCCACAATGTAAATGAAATGTTTATCCCTTCTGCATCTCATGTTTCAGTGGGGTAGGGGGGTCCACCATTTTACAACCATGCACAGCATAGGCCCATAGTAGTAGTATTGATAACAGAAATAGTAATGATTTTGTTATTAATTATCATCTTAGATTGAGATATATTGATGACTAATGTGCTTAAATCTGATGTTTCACCCCTCTTTCAATTGATCATATCAAAATTAAAATTGAAAAAAGGTTACACTAAAATGAGTTTGAATAATATATTAGTGTTGTGAAACAAGAATTCTGAAAGTAGATTTGGGAGCAAGGAAAGTGAAAGGGATGGGAAGAACATGGGGTTGATCTAATACCCATCTGAATTGCTTATTCCCCTCCACTTTATTTTTCCCTCAACAGTATATGCAGACTCCACATTCTCAAAAAGACATGCCTGAATGGAATTGGTCGGTTACATCCAAATAAAAAAAATTCAATGTGCATAAGAACCAAAAGTAGTTTCCACTAGGAACTTTTAGTATAAAATGACTTCAACCCTTCTGACTCTGTACTTGTTTTCCAAGCCAACTGAGTTAATTCTTTGCTTCGAACTGTTCTTGTGGTCACGCATGTTAAGGTGGAAGTTTACATTTTATCGACTTTGCGAAACATAGGCGGATTCTCTTTCATCTATCTAGTTGCTGATAGTGACAATGCCCATCAAAATCTGAGTTGGGTTCATTGAATTTTGGAAGTGTCATCTTTTATATCTAGTTATAAAACCATCTCTGTGGAAGTTTGAGTGTTTATTATTTGCATTCGCCAGAAACTAGTTGTAATTTGTCCTTACTCTCACCTAAGTTACCATGGAATGCACCCAAATGTTCTCTCTGGTTTTCTTCATTTGCTTGTGTTTTTTCTTTCCTTTTACAGAGGGAAGATTTCACAACCATACAAAACAAAAGCATGGTCAAGCACAACCCTCAATTTCTCCACCACCAAGCTCAATTGAAGCACTACCAGGCTCAATTGCACCACCACCTAGCCTTCCACCAGCCCAGGCTAATGTGAGTTCTAACGCCAATTCCTCTAATTCACCACCACCAAGCTCAATTGCACCACCACCTAGCCTTCCACGCTCTAATAAGTCCACCTCTAATTCACCACCACCTAGCTCAATTGCACCACCACCTAGCCTTCCACGCTCTAATAAGTCCACCTCTAATTCACCACCACCTAGTTCAATTGCACCACCACCTAGCCTTCCACGCTCTAATAAGTCCACCTCTAATTCACCACCACCTAGCTCAATTGCACCACCACCTAGCCTTCCATCAGTCCCGGCTAATGCGAGTTCTAACACCAATTCCTCTAATTCACCACCCCCTAGCTCAATTGCACCACCTAGCACCAATTCCTCTAATTCATCACCACCTAGCTCAATTGCACCACTACCTAGCCTTCCACCCACTAATAAGTCCACCTCTAATTCACCATCACCTAGCTCAATTGAACCACCACCAAGCTCAATTGCACCGCCACCTAGCCTTCCACCCTCTAATAAATCCACCTCTAATTCACCATCACCTAGCTCAATTGAACCACCACCAAGCTCAATTGCGCCGCCACCTAGCCTTCCACCCTCTAATAAATCCACCTCTAATTCACCACCACCTAGCACAATTGCACCCACAACTAGCTCAATTGCACCAGAGCCGGCTAATGCGAGTTCTAATGCCAATTCCTCAAATTCACCACTTGTTTTTGACGTGCGATCATTTGGTGCGATAGGGGACTCTGTCACTGATGATACAGAGTCATTCAAGACTGCGTGGGAAACAGCTCGCCAAATTGAATTGGCGATTCTCCTCGTTCCTAAAGGTTACTCTTTCATGATCCATCCAATGATTTTTGCGGGTCCTTGCCAGAATGGCTTCACATTTCAGGTACATCGAGTTACTCTAGCCAAGAGCAAGTTTTGATTTAATACTGAACAGAAAACTAATCAGTTTTGCACTTGGATTTTTTCTCAATTTCGAGAAGGTCGACGGAATTCTCATGCCACCCGATGGCCCTGATTCATGGCCATCAAACAACTCTAGGCGCCAATGGCTGGTTTTTTACAGAGCCAATGGAATGACACTCCGAGGAGGCGGAATTATCGATGGGAAAGGAGAAAAATGGTGGAACCTCCCATGCAAACCTCACAAGGTAGAGCTATATTTAACATACAAGTGAATTTCCGTGACAAAATCTAAAAAAATTTATTCCTTCAAGAGTCATTCTGATAATTTATATTTGTGAAACAGGGGGTAAATGGAACCACACTACCTGGACCATGTGATAGCCCTGTTGTAAGAGTCAACTAATCTTCATAAACTTGACATATATTACATAAACAATGGTAGTATCTAATACAGTACTATTTTCTTATGCAGGCTATACGGTTCTTCGTGAGCTCGAATTTGACGGTTCGAGGACTGAAAATTCGGAACAGTCCTCAGTTCCACATTCGATTCGATAACTGCAGGAACATTCTTATAGACACTATTTCAATAAGTTCCCCTTTAAATAGTCCCAACACTGATGGAATTCACATAGAGAATTCAGACACCGTGGGAATATATAATTCTGTCATCTCAAATGGTAAATCCAAAAGCCTACAAATCTTCTTTTTTACTCCATTTAACAAACCTACATCTAACAATCTGCCATTACAACTGATTTTTCGTTTAGGAGACGACTGTGTATCTATCGGAGCTGGTTCTTCGAATGTAGACATACAAAATGTAACTTGTGGACCCAGCCATGGAATCAGGTATACTGTTTTATCTGATACAGAAAATTTTACATTGAATTCTTGATGTAGGACACTATTTGATACAGAAAATTGTACATTGAATTTTTGACGAAGGACACTATTTGTTGTTTTCTTTAGATTTATTATTATTTGGATTACTTAAAAGAGTTATGGTTATATTAGAAGTCCCACTCTTAGTTGGATTACAGATAGAGTTTATCCTAATACTAGTTGGATTAGAGATAGAGTTGGAGTAGAAGAGTTTGATGTCTATAAATATGGACATGTGAATAAAGAATTGAAAAATCTTTTATTGAGTAAATTTATTTAGTTTGCTTCTTCCCTTGTGGATTTAAGTGTGTTTATCCTAATATGTTTTGTGTGTGTTTTTATCAGCATTGGAAGCTTAGGATACCACAACTCTCGTGCTTGTGTATCGAATATATCGGTTAGTAACTCTATCATAAGACATTCGGATAATGGGGTTCGGATCAAGACATGGCAAGGTGGGTCTGGTTCTGTTTCCATGGTTACCTTCAAAGACATCTACATGGACAAAGTGAGGAACCCGATAATCATCGATCAGTTTTACTGTCTCACAAAGGGGTGTCTCAATCAAACATCTGCAGTTTATGTATCAGACATCTTGTACGGGAACATCAAAGGTACTTATGATATTAGAAGCCCACCAATACATCTTGCTTGTAGTGACTCAATCCCCTGCACCAACATAACACTATCAGAAGTTGAGCTTCTTCCTTCTCAAGGAGACATTGTTTTAGACCCCTTTTGCTGGAATGCTTATGGGGATTTGCAGACGCTTACTATTCCGCCAATATCGTGCTTATTAGTGGGTCTTCCACAATCGATCACAGACAGTGATGTGGACAAATGCTGAGTAATTTGATCTAGAATGTGTGTAAAAAAGCAAGCTATAGATGTATCAAATAAAAGGTCTAATGTGAGAGGACAAAAAGTCTGGTAATGTATATTCCATTACACAGTTTCTAACAGTAAACTCAGCAACAGAATACTTGTTTTATTACTGAATAATTAGAAGAAAAGGGGAATATCTTTTTGAATCTTTCAGTTGAGCATTTAAATTAACATGGGTTAGTCTTGCCAATTGACTTGTAATCATGTCCCAAGAAGCCTTTTGCTTCTTTGGGTGCCACCAAAATTGAATCTTATTAGCAAATGCGATTATTTTAGTTTAATTTTATTTACAAATGTGAGATTAACCATATTTAAATTTAAAGTCATTTGCATAAAAGATCAAATGCGAAGAATTTTTAAGAGGTATCCAAAGAACGGAAGTTCCCTCGACTCTACGGTCGGACTAAACTAATCCACTCCCCCGAGGGGAAGAGAAAAGTTTGTAGGTGGGTCGCTTTGTGAAAGACATTGCTTAGGACCAACGGGTCACACGACAGGTGCATGAGCAACTTTGCACGCTTCGTTCTTCGGCCTTTTGCCTATTGGTTTAATATAAAAATGAAACTTTTGGCATATTTGAATCTCAGAGTGCTGATGCATTTAGAAAGTCATCTAGGCTACCATTCTATAGGAAAGAAGACTTTTTGTAGTTTGTATAACTAAGAAAGCTGCAAAAAGCATATTCGATCCTGAAAATGTTCTATAAAGGAGGCAGACCACAACATATACCTATATAAGTATATGTGCAAACATATACATATATAAATACGTTGTAAATACCTAACAGATGATTGCCCGTAGAGCCAACAAAGCTGCTAAAAAGATATCCAACCTTGTAAAAGAACTATGGAACATCACAAACATGTATATATGCATATAATGTAAAGGCTTAATTACATACATAAATACATGATGAAAATGCTTTGAAAATTTTGTTAATTTGCAGTTATAAGTATGTTTCCGCCAAAAGATGATAGTTTTTTTGGAGCAGCCAAACTTCTAATCCATCGTAAAAAAAATTACCATGTAGTAAGCATAGTTTTAAAACTCCTCCGCGTCATCATGGACTCCCGGAGTTGACTCCCTTTTACCTTGGCCGTATTCTGCATTTTTGCCAACAGAGTCAATAAAACTCGTTTACTCTCCCGAGTACTCAGTGCGTCAACCGCATTCTTCTTGGCCAAAATCCGACATTGATTAGAAAAAAGCCACGAAAGCTAGTAAAATATTACAGAGGGGAGGTGAAGAGAAGAAAAGAAGGGTGGTTGAATAAAGGAACGAGTAATGAAATAGCAAATAATTCAAGAGAGTGAGTGATGAAGAGGAGAAGTTTTAACAAACCGACATTGATTTGAAAATGGTGAAAGTGGGCTGAGTCGGTTGATGCGTTCCCCACATTCTCTCTCACGCGCACATTCTCTCTCACGCGCGTGTAGAGATAGATACTAATAATCATAGCTCGGGCGTAGGCTTACGTGCTTTGGAAAAAGTTATGGGTCGGCGCACTAGCTAAATTCCAAAAGCGAGCCACCAAGCTTGCCTCTTTACTCTCTCTCTCTCATATTGTACTTCTGAAAATCATTCTTTTGTGCAGAATCTCCATAAAAGGATTCCAAAAGTGGGTATCTATTTACCGACAGTATCCTCTTTCTCTTTCTTGTGTACTAGTAAAAATGCACCTGCGATGCAAGTGCTATCCATTTAAAATTGTACATACCACATCATAAGTTGATCTAAACCATCCATGTGATGGAACACAACATCAATAGGTCATGCCCGTAAAATCATTTCCATAGGCTGATCCTAGCCCTCCAATCTATAGAAATTTCCATGATTGTTGTTCCTCTTGAGGTGCCCAGAATTCGTCAATATTTTTACAGGTGTCATGCATTCGTAATATCAACATTTATATAATTTGACACACACATAGTAAATAAAGAAAAGTAGTTTTTTCATCATCGTTAGGGGTGCAACTTGAGTGTCAACCCGTCCCAATTCGAGTTGGGTAGGGTCGGGCTGACCCGATTTGATATGGTACCAATTGTTGGCCACCTCAACTCAAGCCGGATTGTTTTGGATTTTGAGAACCAATAGTGAGTCACCAATAATCTGTTTTTAACTCACAATCGGTTCTCAAAATCCAAACCAAACAGGGACTAAAATTAACAAAGGGAAATATTATCCGCACTACTATATTTTGATGATCACACTCCTCACTTTGTTCAAGTACGGTATGGCCTGCACCATAGGATTATCCAAACCGTCCATTGTGGACTGTGGAGACTATTTCAATGTTAAAAAAGAAAAACACAAATATACATAACTTCTTCAGATGGAAACCAAATCAGGTCAGGTCGGGTTGCCCGACAGCCCAACCAGACCGAACCCGATTTCCAATTGGGGTTGATTTTTTGCAACCCAACCGAACCTGATTTGTGAAAAAGCTTAACCCGACCCAACCCAAATTCGGGTTGAACCCGATCTGCGTGGGAACATCCAAGTAACAACGACGGTTTGAAATTATATATACTGCTAATGTCCTCACTCCCATATTTTATAATGGCACTACTCACCGTATTTTGATTATCGCACTCCTCACTCTATTAAAAGGTACGGTATGGCCCGTACCCTGTCGGTACTTTTCCTATGTAGATTACGATTTTACCCTGAAATAATTTCTCATAGAGATAGATGTTAGATATCAGCAAAGGGGTTAATGGTAAAAGAGTAATGCTGACATGTAAATCCCAGATAAAAAGAAAAGGAATTTCTTTTGGATGGGCCACTTCCTACATAGGTTGTGCCATAAAAATAATTTTCATAGGTTGATCCGAACCCTCCGATCTATAGAGGGTTATAGGTTGATCTAAACCGTCCATGTGATGGAACAATATATCAATCGGTTCTGCCCGTAAAACCATTTCCATAGGTTGATCCTAGCCCTCCAATTGATATAAGTTGATCGTAGCCCTCCAATCGATAGGGGTTTCCATAATTGTTGTTCATCTTTAGGTGCCCGGAATCCATCAATATTTTGCAAGTGTCCTGCATGAGTAATATAAATTAGTTCTTTCGTCATTGTCATATGTTTTTGCCTCTTCTTAGTAGTTTTTTGCCGTAATTGTCATAGACACGTACCCCGTGTCGGTACTTTTCGTATGTAGATTACGATTTTACCCTCAAATAATTTCTCATAGACGCATATGTTAGATATCAGCAAAGGGCTTAATGGTAAAAGAGCAATGCTTACGTGTGTATCAAAAGGTGGGACACAAGCGGAAATAACGACAAATGACACAAATGCCCTTACATGTGAGATACAATTGGAATTATGGCAGTGGGACACAAGCGGAAATAACGGCAAAGGGTGGAACACATTAACCCATCGTTTTGCCTTTATATATAGTAGTTTTCTCATAGAGGCAGATGTTAGATATCAACAAAGGGCTTAATTGTAAAAGAGTAATGCTGACGTGTGCATCAAAAGGTGGGACATAAGCGGAAATAACGGCAAATGACACAAATGCCCTTACATGTGGGATACAATTGGAATTATGGCAGTGGGACACAAGCAGAAATAACGGCAAAGGGTGGAACACATTAACCCATCAGTTTGCCTTTATATATAGTAGTTTTCACATAGAGGCAGATGTTAGATATCAACAAAGGGCTTAATGGTAAAAGAGTAATGCTGACGTGTGCATCAAAAGGTGGGATACAAGCGGAAATAACGGCAAATGACACAAATGCCCTTACATGTGGAATAAAATTGGAATTATGGCAGTGGGACACAAGCGGAAATAACCGCAAAGGGTGGAACACATTAACCCATCATTTTGCCTTTACATATAGTAGTTATTATTATTATTATTATGATTTGATTAGATTAGATTAGATTGGATTGGAATTTTGGAAATTACTCTTGTATCTCTTGTATTGAAAGTACGAGAACTACCATTAGGGGTAGAGTCAAAATAATAAAATGGTTATCTCTATCGTGTATTGAAAGTTTGAAAACTACTGAAGTGTAACAGAGTGTGAAAGTGGGTGTTTGCAGACTGTTACCCTCTCTTTGGTCATTTGATGTGTAACATAGGAAGCGGATCGGGCCCAGTCGCACACTATGTCTGCGTGATCAAGTGGGTCCATTCGTGAACATGACATTTCCTGAAGAAAAAAGTACGGAATGTGGGCTCATGTTTCGAGAAATTACAGATTTCGGGCACCTTTTAAAATAAGAATGAAACACGGGCTAATCTTCAAAATCGGGTGGTCAAAAGATCCTGATACCCTTCTGACATGGACACAGTCTTCCTTTTTCATTACCACCTCTTAAATTGGAGCGCTTCACAAGGCTTATTTTGGTTCGTTTGAATGTGTATTTGAACAGACAGAACACTGGGTTCGTTTCTATCTTGGCCGTCGGAAATAACTAGAGACGGATGGATGCTTGACACGTGTTGGAAAACTTTTTGGAACGCCGACAATCCAAAGTCAATCATTTTCTTTTCTCACTTCTCTTTTGGCTTAGAACGGTAACGTTATTGAATGCGTCTCTTTTGGCTTAGAATCTTTTCACTTCTTTTTTGGTCCTTACTTCTCTTTTGGCTTATAACAATTACTTTATTGAATACGTCTCTTTTGACTTAGAACGACGACGTTATTGAATATTTTATTATTTATCATGTCTCTTTTGGCTGAGAACGCCGTCGGAATATGAAGGGGTACGCCGGCGAAAATAAGGTGGAAGCTGAATAGGGTGTACGCCGGCGTAAATAAAGGTGTACGCCGGTGGAAATAGGGTGCAAGCAGAAATAGGGTGTACGCCGGCGGAATTCATGGGTACGCCAGCGGAAATAGGGTATACGCCGGCGTAAATAATGGGGTAGGCCGGTGTAAATAATGAGGACCAAAAGAGAAAGGAAAATATTCTAAGCCAAAAGAGACGTATTCAACAACGTTACCGTTCTAAGCCAAAAGATAACTGAGAAAAGATAACGTCAGCGTTCCAAAAAGTATTCGATAACATCAGCGTTCCAAAAAGTATTCGATAACGTCAGCGTTCCAAAAAGTTTTCCAACACGTGTCAAGCATCCATCCGTCTCTAGTTATTTCCGACGGCCAAGATAGAAACGAACCCAAGGTTCTGTCTGTTCAAATACACATTCAAATGAACCAAAAGAAGCCTCGTGAAGCGTGCTAATTTAATAGGCAATAATGAAAAAGGAGGACTATGTCGATATCAGAAGGGTATCAGGGTCTTTTGACCACCCGATTTTAAAGATTAGCCCGTGTTTCATTCTTGTTTCAAAAGGTGCCCAAAATCTATAATTTCTCAAAACATGAGCCCCCATTCCGTACTTTTCTCTTTCTCCAAAGTCATGCCAACAAATATCAGAATCTTGGAGTGCAAAGCCTTTGTTCTTAGAAATGTTCAAATGGAGTCATTGTTACTTTATATCTTCTATACAAATCGAGGCCACGAGATGAATGTCCAGATCACATGTGTGGGTCCAGGTTAACCTTTTTCTTAGTGTCATCTTCTTTGAGGCAAAAATTAAAGGCGGTCGTGATAAGTGATACCCCTCCACGATCGCCCTCTTGTACCGACTTCTGTGTATAAAATACTTCGGAAATATTGCCAATGGGAGACACCAAAATACGAGAATGGCCCAATTTTGAAAAATTGTTAAAGAGGGTTGATAACTCCCTTATGAGAGTTTGATAACCCCATTTAGAGGGTTGATAACCCCATTTTAGAGACTTGATAACCCCATTTCATCCCTCTCTAATAATTTTTCAAAAGAGTGTCCCCCGCTGGCAATTCTCGTATTTTGGTATCCACCATTAGCAATTTTTCGAACAACTTTTAATCCCACTGAGAAGCGGCGTGCATGCTACAAACAAAGTGGCGGGTGGATTTATCAATTTCTTGAAAACAAATATTTGTTGGAGATCGGTGTAATGATGGAAGGCCACGTGACACTTTCTATACACATGTATTGGATCAGGGCTGTTCATCCAATGGACACATCGTTGGATAATCCTAACCTTCCTATCAGAAAGAACTGAGCAATGCTAGACAAGTTATTTTTAGGTCTACAGAAGTAGTAGAGTTTAGGGTATATGACATCTCCACAAATCACAATGGGGCCTCAGATTGATCAATTTGGGTATGAAAGGTGGGCCCAATTGAAACAAAGACGTTGAAATTAAAGCATTCCTAATAAATTTAATCGGCTTGAAATTGGCACTACCATGTTTTGATAATTGCATAAACTCAGCTTGTCTTTTCTTTTTTGAATCCGCTCGCTAGAGCTTTTTGGGAATTGTAATAGCCTTTGAGAGCTGTTTAAATAATAAAAGAACAGATGAGTTATTGCAATTATCAAAACATGAGGGTGCCAAATATTAGTTACCATAAATTTAGCCATTTGTAACAGTATTCCACATTAGCAAATGATATGTTTTGATAACAGGCAGTAAATAAACTTGTCCTATATGCATTGACCCGATTAAACTTGTCCTATATGCTTTTTTTGAAAAGTAACTGATGGTTAAAGCATATATGACAAGGTGAATTAGTGAATATCAAAACATGGTTGTGCTGATATCATTTGATTCCACATTTAATTGGCACTAAATAAAGTTGCCTATATCATATGCATCGCCCTTTGTTTCTATCGTCAATCCCCGTTTTCTTTTTATTTTTCTGAGAACGGGATCCCATTTTGCTAGCAGTGCTCTAACATCCAGTAATGTGTATAGAGAGCCCTGCTAGGAAAACGGGATTCCGTTTTAGGAAAAAAAAAGGGGCTTCAACCATGAGAGCCACGTCCAATAGACATAGTAGGCACAAAGTGGACGGTTTAGATCAATACAATATGGGACCCACTATGCCATAGTAGGCACACTCGTTGAATTATGGAAATTAGAGAATAAACAATCCTAATCCTTCCATTTGTGCCCGCTAAATGGAAATTAGAGAATAAAAAGCATTAATACTCCACATTCATCAAGAAAATTTAGATAAAAAATAGAGGGTTAGATTAATCCAACGGTATAGATTCACTATAAATCTAGAAGAGGTATGCTCATCATCTAGAAACCATAACTCTTCTCTGCTTTATGCCCTTTAACCCTAGGTCTATTTCCTTCATTTTATAAAGTTCCTAATCATAAATCTATTTCTAATTTTAGTCCTCATCATGTGTCCTATATATGTTTGATTCTTTGTCTCCATAAATTTGAGTACTAAACTCTATTTGTGAACCCTAATTTTTAATAAAATATTAAATTATGATTTTTGAAAACCCACCCTAATCCACTCTGATTTCATCATCTTCTCCTTGTTATGGATTGATATTTCTCCTCGTATGGATTGATATTTCTTTCTCAATTCTTTTTGTGGGATTGTTATTCTTTTAAGGTTTATTGCTCTTTCATTTGAGGAATATTGTGCTTTCTTTGTGGGCTGTTGTGCCATGTACGAACGACACATCTTGTGAACTATTGTTACGTTATGTGAATTGTTATTATCATTGGATGGATTATGCACTGTAGTACTCATAGAGTTTGTTGTTGGTATGAATCCAGCTAGATGGAAGGAGGAGATGAGATTCAAGAGAAGAAACTTATTCTCTTGATGCCAAACACAAAGAACAATGCCCGAGTTGTTGTAATACACAAGAGATTGTAACTAAATTTCACTAAATGGCTTGTAAAAGACGAAGGTATGAGGCCCAAATTATATGCTACAATTCAAATTCGAGATTAACACTTTTTAACTCTATAGCATTCCTAACCAACCATTTACACACTATCAAATGTAAAACATAGATGTGACATCTCATAATGTAGTGTTAGTTTCTTTAAAACGATTTTCACATAAGTTGGATCAATCTTAACCGTTAAAAATTCTTTAACTGGTCATCTGTAAAAAAAATTAACCCAAATTCAAGCAAATTTTTGGCCTAAAAGTCAATCTCAACCATTCAAAATCAACCCAAACCTCCTCAAGCTAGTCTACGCACGCTTGTACTCTTAAATTCATCCTTAAACTCCAATCCTTTAGAACCTGGACTCTATAAAGGGGTGACAAAGTCCTATTCAAGAGAACAACTAGAATTTCTACATATACAATAATTTTCTAGAGATTCACTCTTAAACTCTAATTCAATCATGGCCCTAGGCCTTGTTTGGATTGTGATAATTTTCTGAAAAGGTTTGGAAAAGAAAAACTATTCCTGAAATTCTTCCTTTGTCACTTGTTTTTTTCTTTTCTTTTTTTTGGATGGCAATTTCTTCCTTTATCAATGTTTGGTTACACATGAAAAATAATTTAAACCACTTAAATAAATTTTTATCTAGAGAGACATTGAATTTATAATTGCATCCCTCTAAATAAGCCACATCCATATCATTTTTTAGGGAAGTGATAAAAATACCCCCTTATCTTTCTTGGGCCACCCCTTGTAGTACATTTAGAGCATTCATATATCTACACTGAAGTGAAGGGGTTTGGCCCAGAAAGAAAATGGGGCAAATAAATCATTCATCTTCAGTCTATTCATTCGTGTGGGCCCGCTGGAGGATCACGGAACAATTTCCCACGTGTCAAGTTCGACAGGTAAAAGGGCCCACACAAGCACGTGGTACGGCACGTGAGACTTTCCAATCTATAAAAGCGGTGGAATTGTGGGACGCATATATAAAAAAAGCAGAGCTCCCTCAAGATCTCTCAAGAAAAGAAAAGAAAATTCTCATCTTCTCCCTCCGCTTTCCATCTTCCAAACGAAATTTCAAACGCTCACTCTTCGAGGTGATTTTCCCTTTCTCTCCAATTTCCCCTCTTTTTTCTCCTTCTAAACGTCTCTTAAATTCTAGGGTTTCGATTTCTGCAAAGACGTTAATTCAGTCCAAAATAAGCTTGCATTACTCTGGTTTTACCAAGTTGATAATATACTTTAAGGCAATTTCATTTCCATTGGAATTTTCTCTATTTTTTTCCTTTGTTTCCTTTGGTTGTTTTTCTCGACTACTCGAGAGTTCTAGGGTTTGATAGAGGAGAATGCAAATTCGAGACAGAAGGTTCTCAGGTTTAAGAAATTATCTTCGTCCACAGGCTAGACCTTTCTTCTCCATATCTCCAAAGCCACTTCCCAAGCAGAGGTTTATTAACTTCTCTTAATCTTCGAATCCCAATCCCACTTGCATTAATTGGCTCGCATACTTCCTCCCAACTGATCAGATGCAGCTTCTTTTCATCGGACCATCCCCATAAGAAGTTTCTTTGAATATGCTCCATTCTCTCTATCCCTAATAAATAGGAATATTGGCCAGGGCTGCTTTAATGACGGCGATCCTCCCTCCCAAGGATAGTAGATTCCTCTTCCATGCAGAGTCTCCTTTCCACCATTTCCATAGTCGGATCCCATGCCTTCTTTTTAGGTCGACCTCTTCCAAGGGGAAGACCCAGGTAGGTAATTGGAAATGTTGGAAACTCATCGGTCGCACACCCCATAAGGACAACCATTCTACTTTTCTCTTCTTCGTCGAGATGGATGCCATACATTTTTCATTTACTGAAATTTGTTCTTTCGCCAGCCACCACTTCATAGCATCGCAAAAAATACTTAAGATTAATAATCTTCTTCTCGTGTCAGCCTTGCTAAATGTTAAAGTATAGCGAAACTTCCAAATCCTTATCACCCACCTTGAAACCTTCAATTAAACCAAAACTTATCCCCTTATCTAAGAGACTCCGAAACAACCGTACACAAAAAGGGAGAGAGAGGGTCTCCTTGCTTCTATCCCTGAGAAGACTTAAAAAAGCCTTTAGAGGATCCATTGATCAAAATGGAAAACCATGCAGAGCTGATACATCTCATAATCCAAGCCCGCAACCATTTACCCACTCCACTTCGTCATATGCCCTTTCCATGTCTAACTTGCACACTACCCCTATTCTTCCGGTGTTAGCGAACAGGTCAACCACCTCATTCGCTATCAAGAATTTGGGGACCAAGGACAAAGGCCGATTCTTGTTTTTCTCGACAAAGGCTGATTCTTTGTTTTGTTTTGTCTTTTTTCTGGACTTTTGGAGAGTTCTAGGGTTACATAGATGGGAATGCAAATTCGACAGAAGGTTCTAAGTTTTTAAAAAAGGGCGACCAGTGCACGAGTCTCCTGCCATTGCAGGGTCTGGGAGGGCTAGATGTATGCAGCCGTACCCTGCTTTGCAGAGAGGCTGTTTCCGTGACTCGAACTCGTGACCACCAGGTCACAATGGAGCAACCTTACTGTTGCGCCAAGTCTCACCCTCTAAGGTTCTGAGTTTAAAGAAATTGAAAATATAAAAAGCAATTTCAGTTCCATTGGAATTTTCTCTATTTTATTTTTCTTTGTTTCGTTTTGTTGTTTTTCTCATCTTCGCAAGAGTTCTAGGGTTACATTGATGGGAATGTTAAATTTTTTTTTGAAAATTAACAGTAAATTTTATTAGAATCAAAATGGGGACAAGATGTCCCACCTCAAGAGTACAAGAGATAATTCAAAAGCCATAAGCCTATTGAGATGGTAGAGATTCTATACAAGTTACATAGATGGGAATGTTAATTAGATAGAAGGTTCTGAGTTTTAGGCAATTGGCAGATCGAATGAAGTGATGGCGACATTTGAGCTTTACCGGCGGTCAACAATTGGCATGTGTTTGATGGAAACCTTGGACGAGATGGTACCGAAGACTTTGAGTCCGGAGCTGGCGATCCAAGTTCTCGTGCAATTCGACAAGGTGAGATTGTGGTTGGTTTTCATAGGGGAGATTTTTTTTTTTTTTTTTTTTTTGGGGGTTTTATTTTATTATCTGATTTCTTTCTGTTTCTTGGTGGATTGAAGTCTATGATGGAAGCACTGGAGACTCAAGTGAAGAGCAAGGTTTCCATTAAGGTAAGTGTTTGGGGAGGCTCCTTGGAATTGTGTTTTGAGCTTCTGATTATGTCTATTTTTCTTTCTATTGTTGGGAATTTTATTATTATTGTTATTATGTATTGTTGTTGTTGTTGTTGGTAATTTTATATATTGATTTCCTATGAATTAGCCTCCATTCATAGGTTCTTGTAATCACAAAGACATCTTGTAGTGCTAGCCTAGCTGTAATAAATTGAATTGGACACTATTAATAATATGAGTAGTACAATGGTGCTTCACGTGCTTGTACCATGTTTCGTGAGGAGACATCTTCCTTGATAATGCGTGTGATGATAGCCACCTTTTGTACAAAAAGAGTTCTTCTGCTATGTTTTCGGTGTTCCATGGAGTTCTATATGCCATCCCAACAATCTCCCTTTTGTAAGATGTCAAGGGGGGGAAGCATAAAAAATGTTTGACCTTGAGAAGGATTGAGGTGCTCTATAAGAACGGAGCTCCTAGGTGCAACAAGAGTCTATGCCAGAAGTAAGGGTGTAACTCGGGTCAATTTTTGGGACTTCAGGTTGAGCTTTTACCTTAAAATTGGGTCAGGTTAGGGTTGATTCCAATTTATTTTTTAGCAAAAGCTCAACCTGATCTGATCCAAGTTGCACCCCTACCTCGAAGTCGTGGAGAAGTCTATATTTTCGTAAGACTTAGGGTTTACCATGGTTTTAAATTTTTTATCGAAATTGACACGAAGCGACTGAAATGTTTTCATTTTCATCCCCACCAAAACGCATACCGAAACCAAAACACATACCGAAAGTAAAATCGTAAGTGTATGAGTAGTATACTATATCATTGTACGTTCCTTTCTTTGTATTGCCCTTTTAGTTGTATACTTGTATTGACCATCTCCGTCTCCTCTTTAATGAATCGATTTGCTATTAAAAAATATCATTATATATTACATAATTATAAGCACCATGAATGACATTTGAAATGTGGTGTATGTATTATGTATAAATATTTATATGAATTACATGTGAGATGTGGTATGTACTAAATTATGAGACATGCGTGACAACGTACGACACTAGGTATTCGATGTTTTAAAACCATCATGGATGATTGTCTTGCTACTGTTTTTTTTTTATGTACATATTTTAGCAATTTCTGAACTTTAATGTTAAAATTTCCAATTGAAACCGAAACATTCCATTTTTATGGTGTCTGAAACTGAAATTTAAAATCTTGGGGTTTACTAGTATGATGCTAATATAGTTGACATGTTTGTTTCAAGTATTTAGATTCTCGTTTCTCTTTCAATTTGTGTTCTCCAATCATATGTCATGTTCTTTCTCTCCATAATTCTTCCAATCTCCTTCCAGTCATTCAAATTCCTCTGTCTTCCAACCTGTCATTCATCTAGATTATTAGGTATTTGTCTCCATATTTCAACTTTTTTCGCTTGGTAGATACTCTATATCTATTAAATGTGAACCTAGTTCCTATCTGTTCCATTGCATCAACCTATTTTTACCTTAAACCTAATCATAAGAAGATTGGGATTTCATTTCTAGTTTCCTTTCCCCTTTGGTTCTGCATCATTTTTGGTCTCAGAGCTTTGGTTAGGATGTTGACTCAAGGCAACACGATCTCCATGGGAAGGTTAACTGTTAATCAAAGATACGAGTTGTTGTTAAGGATTGCTGAAATTTTAGAGAGCGTGGCAACCCAAGTGGGAGACTTGAGAAGACAAAGAACAGTTCGCAACAGTGAAGGAAGAGGAAAGCAAGTTATCGGCTACTAGGACCATTCCTAGGACTACACATGTCAGACAAAAATCATAGCAAACTAGTCCGTTAGGTTACCGAACAAGAAAGATTGGAACCCTTGAACCCCAGAGGAGATATCTCCAAGAAGATTTGCAAGATTAACAGGTGAACATTCCTTGCTAGAGTATAGGACAAGTGTCCTCAGTCACACGTTCATAAGTGGGACAGATCAAGCAAAAAGGCTTAAACTGTAGAGGTTGGTCAGAATTGTATAGATCAAGATGTCCTTAGCGGTAATGCCCTCCAATCAACTAAATGCTTTACTGTTTTCTCATCAAAAGATGCCCTAAATTATATAGTTCCAATGTAATCCACGAGGTGTCTTGATCAAGCTAGAGCAATAACAAGCTGTTTAAATGGTACAGGTTCCTAATACCTGTAATACTACAGAATGACATATTCATGTCTATGCCAGCCAAGGTTTTAAATTTCAGTTTCAGTTTCAGTTTCAGTTTCGATTTCGGTTACAACTTACAACACACTGGTCAACAGTCAACACAGGCATTTCAGCTGACTGATAGTGATTTTCCTAAACGTTGGACCTTTTACATATGTGGTTCATTTAGTTGTTTCTTATATTTTGCTAACAATTTCTGATTTTTTTGGATTTTTTCATATTTTTAACTATTGGAAAAAAAATTCCCTCGTCGTAGCGGAACGAAAAGTTTCGACCGAAATCAGAACGAAATGACCGAAACGTACCATTCCAGTGACCAAAAAACGAAATGCTTACTGAAACGAAATTGACAATTAAGCTTGGGATTGACTATTTACCTCTTTTTATTTTTGTTGCATGTTTTAATTTGATTCTCTTCATTTCACCCTAGTTTGAAAAAACTCGACCCTATCGAAGGAATAGAATTGCAGTGATCATAAAGATTAGGATTTTTTTTTTTCAAAATGAGAGATTAGGATTAATACCTTTTAATTCTTCGACGTTGATCCCAATACGAACAAATAATGGTTGTCCTTTCCATCGAACAAGATATTTCTGATACTTGCCTCTAGTTGACATAACCTGCTCATCTAGCACCTCTTCATCTTTTCATCTCCAGGGAAAAAATAAAGCCATTCTAAAAAACTCCGTAGCCACGCATGAATCCTTGTAGACTTGCCCACATTCAGCAACATCGGCAAGCAACTAGTCCCTTGCGAACTTTGAACATGCCTTATTTGATAAATGAGTAGTCATTGTACCCTGATCGCATCCTTATGGGATTGATGATCGGCAATGGCTGGCATCATGGTTTTAAATTCCCACCGAAACTGACTCGAAATGACCGAAATGTTTCCATTTCCATCCTCACAGCAACCAAAACCAAAACGACCAAAATGCATAAACAAAAATTACAAGTGTAATAGTTGTATACTGTATTAGTATGTATTATATACTTATATTTATACGAAGTGCATGCAGAATGTGGTGCATGCATTATTTATGAATATTTATATGAATTACATGTGAAATTTGGTAGGTACTAAATTTTTTGACATTCACGACAGGGCATGCCACTTGGTGTTTGATGTTTTTAAACCATTATGGATGGTTGTCTTGCTTATATGATGATTTCCAAGTGTGTATTTGTGCTTATTCCAGTGTGTTGACATGTGCCTCACAAGATGACAAAAATTTAGAAACCAAATTATGAGATTTTTTTACTGGACGAACAAAAACAACTAAATGGACAAATTTCGGACAAAATCCCGAATTTTGAGAATTTCGGACGAAATCTTGGATTTTGGTGGTTTTCGTCCTGAATTTCGAATTCGAACGAAATGAAATTATGGCCGTTTCGTTCCGGTTTTCGAACGAAACCGAAAAGTTTTGGCCATTTCAGCCGAAATGAAACAAAATTGACAACTAAGATCCCAAGCATTCGTTTGGAAGTTCGACACTGGGTGGGGCTTACGTGGTTGTTAGATTTTTGTCAATGTTAGTATTAGTAACACAAGTCTGTGACTGTTTTTTTTTCTATTTTTATTTTCGTGAGTTTTTAAGGGAGAACATGCTAAATATGATACCATTCAAAAAAAAAAAAAAACATGCTAAATGCTATATATGCCCCATCCTCTAGGTGTGAGTCCTTGATCCCAGTGTGATGCCTAGAGTTTACTAGTGTGATGTTGGTATAGTTGTCGACTTTATTTGAGGTTTAGATCTATTCTTTCTCTTTAACTATCACAGATCTATTCTTTCTATCTATTATTCTTCTAATCTCTTTTTTTAATGTCATTCATCTAATCTCTTTTTCATTCAGATTCCTCTCTTTTCCAACCTTTCATTTATCTAAGTTATTAGGTATTTGTCTCCAACCCCCTCGATCAATAGATATGAACTGTTCATCTGTCCTATTGCATTCGTATCATGCAAGTAACATTGTTTCAACTTGTTCTGCATATTTGATACTCTATATCTATAGAATTTCAACCTTGTTCCCACCTATTCTATTACTTCAACCTGTTTCTACCTTAAACCTAATTGTAGGAAGATCTGAGTTTTCCTTACTAGTTTTGTTTCCAATGTGGTTCCGGTCAATGGGTGAAACGCTGTTTGTACTCTGTATAGTTGCCGGAAACTCCTTGGGCAGGTGGGAAACTCGATTCCACTAAAACGTGTTTCTTGCAGGTGGGAAACTAGTTTCCCCTAAAACGAGGGAAACACGTTTCGGAAACGTTTCTGATATATGATAAAAAAAAAAATGGAGAAATTTTTTTAAATGCATGGGAAACATATGAGAAACTTATGTAAATCATGTGCGGAATGCGTGATAAACGTATGCAGTACTCATAGAAATGCATGTGAAATGTGTAGGACACATGTGTAGAACTTACGAAAATCATTTTGGAAAAACACAAAAAATTGAGGCATAGATATTAAAAAAGGAAACAATAGCATTTGTTGTAATAAAAATAAAAATAAGAAAAAATCCAAAAAAAAATAATAAGAAAAAATCAAATAGAAATTTGAAATTAACAACTAGTTTGGGAGAAAGGCTTTGTTTGAGAGAGAGAGTTGAGAGAAATTTGAAATCAACACAATTTAAATCTACAAAACCACATATTTCGTGTTTTCCTTGTGTTTGATGTGTGTTTTTTCTATTGTTTCTGAAATGCTTCTAATGCGTTCCCTAAGATGTTTCTCATACAATTTCTATCGTTTTCTCGTTTCCCCTATTATTTTTTTCATTCGTTTCCTGTTTCCATTTCACGTTTCGCTTCCCAAATTCATTTCCCACCCTGGTAACTATGCTCTACATTGACTTCCTATCACTTGGATCCCCTGCATAGTTTGCATAAGAATAATATGGGCATGCGTTTCCTGATCTTGGGGTTCCGGTCAATGGGTCAAAGTTTGGTCAGGCGAGTTTAGAGACCTTAGGTTGACTTCTTGAGTTTAGAGATCTAATGTATTTTGTTCTTATTTGTGGTAATATTCTTGATCACATATTTATCTTATTTCTTTAATCAATGAATGCATAATTTCTTGAGGTCACATTTTTTAAAAAAAAGTTTCTTGAGGTCTGACTGGTCCTACAAGTTTCCTCAGATGATCTGAATTGATAATGCTGGGAGCTTCATATCTATCACCTTCATGTCTTTCAATTGACGGTTGCAATTCTCATTAGCTCGTTGTGCTGTACTTTCCGTGTATAGTTTCCTTATCTTAGATGGAATTAGTTGCTTTTATAATGACTTTGATGTGCTGTAATCATACTTTTCTTGTTCTATAAATGGTCTTCTCATGTGCTGTACTTTCCGTGTATAGTTTCCTTATCGTAGATGGAATTAGTTGCTTTTATAATTTTGATGTGTTGTAATCATACTTTTCTTGTTCTATAAATGGTATTCTCATGATTGGTCATTCTTTACCCATGAAAATTTTGTTCAATTTGACCCAAATCTGCATTTAGAACTTCCCATGTTATCATAGTGAATGCTTGGGTCTCATCTTGGGCTGGTCTTCTACACCCCAATCTCGCAAAGGGTTTTCTACTCAAATCTCATTAATCGTACGGCATTTTCTTCAATTAGAAAAGTTTCTTTCTCCATCTTTTTTCAGACCTTTGTCCTTCCAAATCTAAATCTCAAATATTGTTTCCTCATCTTTCTCACAAGATGGAGGAGGTTATTTTCATTGTCTTCTTCCTTTTCGACCCTGCTGTGGTGATACCTGTTCTGTTGATCTCAGACCTTGAAGTTTACATTTAAATCCTAAATCATGCCAGAAACATTAGATTTGTCCCCATCAACTTAGAAAGGAGTTGTGGGTTTAAGACATTGTTTCATGTTTGTGTGGGCAAACAATTTCAGAATTGGTATAGGAAGTATGTCTTCTTTGCTTTGTCTGTATCAACCACAAAGCATCATTATTGGTGGAACTGGGATTGAACTGAAAAAATTATTCAATTATCTAGATCTTTGATAATGTTTTTCTTTTGAATAATATTGTTTATTAAAGAGAGGGGAGGGGGGTGGGGAGGGCAGGGAAAGAGAACAAATTAGGAAAAGACACCAAAAACACAATCTTCAAAAATGATTTTCCAATTAAATGGAATTTTGTAGGTCATAGAAATGTCCAAGAACTCTTCTATACTTCTATTTCCCCATACTCCCTCTTTTTTAATAATGGCATTCCTCACTTTTTTAGTCACTTTTCTGATTGGTTGTTTCAGCTATTGAGGTTTTGTAAGTTGTAACATCCTTAATAGCTAACTAGGACAGTGTAGAGAGAGGGGTACCATTATTAAAACAAAGGAGTCCGGATATCATTTTAGTATCTCAAAGGATTCTTTCCTTTTTCTTTTTTCTTTTCAGTTTACAGTTGCTGTTGAAAAATGCAAGTAGAGAGTAACCTCAAATCATCTAGGGGACCCACACACATACTAATTGGGACCTATGGTAAGAGTATTGAGTCCCGCATGTGCTATGTGGATCCAAGATTGGAGTATTTGGTCCCACATAAAACATTAGTTATAAAAGTATGCATTTTTGGCATGAATGACAGTTGTACACGTATTCACTTTCTTGTAAAATTATATGCAAATATTTCTTAATATATATATATGAGGAAAAGGATTGTACGCTTGAGCGTACCAAGCTTATGGTACGCTCGAGTGCCCAATCACATGTGGGCCCACTTTGTTAGGATGATCCAAAGCATTCATTTGAAAGGCCCTTACATAGATGCGGTGTGTACCAAAAATCAGCTCCATAGGATCATCCTAACCCATCCATTTGTGGAGGTCAAAATGTACACACTGTTTGTCCACAAATCTGCCCATTTTTGCCCTCCACTTTTGGAGGGGTTTGGATGATTCAATGGAGCTGATTTTTGGTACACACCCTATCTATGATAGGGCCTTGCAAATGAATGCTTTGGGATCACCATAAAAAATGTGGGACCCATGTGATTGGGCACTCAAGCGTACCATAAGCTTGGGACGCTCGAGCGTACAATCCTTTTCCTCTCTCTCTCTCTCTCTCTCTCTCTCTATATATATATATATATATATATATATATATATATATATATATATATATAGAGAGAGAGAGAGAGAGAGAGAGAGAGAAGTGTTGTGCGCACCATTTTTTTGGTGCGCTTAAGTGGTTATAACGCCTCCCATTGGTTCGCTTAAGCGGGACCCAAACATTTAAACGAATGGCAGGTGTTATAACCACTTAAGCGCACCAAAAAAATGGTGCGCGTAACATTTTCCTCAACGGGTCCCGATAAAGCGCACCAATGGCAGGCGTTATAACAACTTAAGCGCACCAACACTTTTCTATATATATATATATATATATATATATATATATAGAGAGAGAGAGAGAGAGAGAGAGAGAGAGGAAAATGATTGTACGCTCGAGCGTACCAAGCTTATGGTACGCTCGAGTGCCCAATCACATGGGTCCCACATTTTTTGTGGTGATCCAAAGCATTCATTTGCAAGGCCTTATCATAGATAGGGTGTGTACCAAAAATCAGCTCCATTGAATCATCCTAACCCCTCCAAAAGTGGAGGGAAAAAATGGGCAGATTTATGGACAAACAGTGTCTGTCCATTTTGACCTCCACAAATGGATGGGTTAGGATGATCCTATGTAGCTGATTTTTGGTACACACCCATCTATGTAAGGGCCTTTCAAATGAATGCTTTGGATCATCCTAACAAAATGGGCCCACATGTGATTGGGCACTCGAGCGTACAAACCTTTTCCTCATATATATATATATATATATATATATATATATATATATATATATATATATATATATATATATATAGAGAGAGAGAGAGAGAGAGAGAGAGAGAGAGAGAGAAGTGTTGAGCGCACCATTTTTTGGGGCGCTTAAGTTGTTATAATGCCTTCCATTGGTGCACTTTAGCGGGACCCAAACATTTAAACGAATGGAAGGCGTTATAATAACTTAAGCCCACCAAAAAAATGGTGCGCTTAAGCGCACCAACAGTTTTCTCATATATATATATGCAAATAAGTTTTAGAGGTATCTAAAGAGGTCCAAAGGCTTTATAAAAGGGTATCTTTTGTGATTCACCGTGATTTCTCCATCAACTAATTATTGCATTTGTCAACGAATAACATGGTGGTAGTTGCTGACTGTCACTTTTCTATGTAATAATATGTTCTTTGCTTGTTGATGTGTGAGCATTTGGACCGTAAACTCCGATGCTTGATTTGTTACAGGGAAATGACCGCTATGTTTGGTTGCACAAATGCTCGGCATTCATTGGAATTTCAAATGCCAATGAATGTCTATTCCTTGTTTGATTGCCAAAATTGCAATGAAATTTCACTTGACTCCCCAACATGTTTGAAACATCATTATTGTTTTTTCCCCATGTGGCACTAATGTCCCCCTACTCATCTTCCAACCAAATTCTACCAAAATGGTAAAATTTTGGTAGAAGAATAGTGGAAAAGGTTTTGCCTTTTCTCTCATTCTCTCTTCCATATCTCTATCTTCACTCTCTATATTAGTAATGATACACCTATTTTTTCCATCACTCTCCGAGAGGATTGCCACAGAACCAAACACTACTTACAACTATTCCACTATTCTCCGAGTGGTAATTCTCATAATCTTCTATGCTTGTCTCCTCTCTTTTGACTTCTCGTTCCAGTGCTCTCCGAGCCACCCCTGCACAACCAAACATAGCCATGTAATTATCTGTTCTTTGCTTGTTGATGTGTGGGTACTTGGATTCTAAACTCTGTTGTTAGCTTTGTTACAGGGACATTTACACACCTACAGGTTCTGTGACAATGTATGGACCTTCATATTACAGGATGCAGTGTTCAAGAACGAGGAAACTCAGGAAAACGTCGGGAGAGTGAAAATAGTTGCTTGTGACTCGAAGCTGCTTACGCAATGAATTTCAAACAAGCTCGTGTAGGGCGGAATTCAAGAACGAGGAAACTCAGGAAAATGTCGGGAGAGTGAAAATAGTTGCTTGTGACTCGAAGCTGCTTACGCAATGAATTTCAAACAAGCTCGTGTAGGGCGGAATTCGGTAAACATCTCGTTGCTTTAAATATCACAATTAGGACTAATCCAAAAAGGATATTCTGAGAGCATAATGCCTCATATGATTTTGGGTCATTTTCTATTCACGTGCATTGTTACTACATGTTCAAACATCCGTTTCAGTTGCAGTGTAAGAAAGGTTTCATTGCCATGTTTGAACCCATTTCGGAGCAATTCAAAAATATAAGCAGTGATTAAAAGGGGGAAAGCAGAATATGAAATTGCAGGGAATAAGTTTATTCAACAGGGATTTGGTAAGTGTGTTTGCTTTACCAAACCCATTTCAGAGCAATTCAAAAATATAAGCAGAGATTAGAGGGAAAGCAGAACATGAAATTGCAGGCAATAGGATGATTCAGCAGAGATTTGGTAAGAGTGGAAGCTTTACTGAACCCATTTAGAGCAATTCAGAAATATGTGTAGAGATTAGAGGGGAAAAGGGAACATGAAATTGGAGGCAATAAGGTGATTCAACAGGGATTTGGTAATAGAGTAAGCTTTACAACTCTGCATGCTTTTATTTCTAGGTTATTTTCCAGGAGATTTTATATAGTGCGTGGGAAGTCTAGTATTTTTCAAAATGAAGTGTGGCCCACTTCGTAGGATGATCCAAACCGTTCATTTGTTAGGCCACAACATAAATAGGTTGTGCCCCCCAAATTATTTCCATAGGATGATTCTAACCCTCCGATCTAAATAGAGGGACTGCACATCATGGAAACCACTATTTAAGAAAAGTGAACACAACAGCAGTTGAAAATCTTAGCTTTTTGGTTGGTTTTGCTAAAAGATCAATGTATTTTAAGCTTTAGAGCATTTTAGTAGCATTCAAAATGATTTTGTCCAACATTACAAAGGTCTCTCAAATCAGTGAAAGTTTGAAGGCCAAAGACCAAATCACTATGATTTTGTCTATTGTTGTGATGACCTCAACCTCTAGCTATGTGGTGGGCCCTCTATGGATGATAGCTAGAATCCTAGAACCTTTAAAGGGTTCCACTCACCAATTCGCATTGCTCTCTCTTATGCTTCTCCAATGGATCTTGTGGTTTTTAACTATGCCATGTGGCGATGGGATGGCTTCTCAATCTATCGATTTTTAACTGAGTTAACGTGGACCTTCAAGTTTAGACTCAACAAGGACCCACCCTTGGATCATGAATCATTATGGATGTTACATAATTTGGCTTCCAATTTTATGACAATAATCGTGATGGAGAAAACACTAAGTCAAATCGAATAGATGAAAAATGATGTTCCTGCCGGATAGGGATTATAAATTCTCCCAGTTTCATCCATTAAAGAAAAGAAAGTCTTATGGCGGAGATGGTCTAATGGAACTTATCCTCCGCTTTCGCTTTAAAAAAACACCAATTTGCTATAGTTAATCTTTTGAGTTTAATTATGACAAGTGTCAATTGACAGCATTTCCAAGTATTTTATATTACATGTTGATTAAGCTAATGCGGGCTTTCATTTAGATGTTTCAAGGATCCAACCGTAGATAGGGTGCAACTTGGGTTGAAACTAGGGCTGCAACTTGGGTCGGGTTTTACCCTACCCGAATCGACCCAACCCGAAAATAACATGGGTCAGGTTTAGAAATCATAGGTCTTGGGTAGGGTCGGATTTTAAATTGGAAAACCTGACTCAATCTTGGGTAGGGCGGGTTTAAAGAAAAAAAAAACCAGAAACTCGAAAGCCAACCCGACTCATATGGGTGCACTATGACTTTCTTAAATATCTCTTGAATAACATAGAAAATTATTTTCCGATACAATTGTTTTCATTGAGGTGATCATGTCTGTTATGTGAAAATATAGTGTCCTTCTTAAAGTTATACACTTGATGACATGAATTTAGAATATTTTTTGGTGTGAAGATTTGTTTTTTTCTTTTCAGTCTTTAAAATTAGTCGCTACCCTATGCTAAAAAATGAAAACCCGACCCAACCCCAACCCTACCATATCCATTAGGTGATCCTAACCCTTGGATCTATAGAGGTTTCCATAATGTGCAGTCCCTCTATAGATCAGAGGGTTAGGATCACATTATGGAAATGATTTTTGGGGCACATCCTATTTACGTGGGCTGTGTACAATTTTAAAAAAAAAATACTGGACTACACAGCCACACACCATATAAAAACTCTAGTACAGTATCTGCATTCCTCATCTTAGATCAAATAAGAGTAATATTTGGTTTTTGTTGCTCTGTCTTTCCAATCCTGGATAGTGAGGGAGAGTTTTGTAATCCAATGTCTCTATGTCCATCTGTGGCGCTCCTCCCTGTTAAAGCAACCCAATAGCAGAAGCGCTTTTTGAAGCATTTTTCAATTCCAACTCCAATGTGGTATCTTGTCTTCCACAGTCTGCACTCTGCACCACAGTAACAAAAAGGGGAACTGGATTTAAATGCACCAGGCAAGTGTTCCTACAAAATCAAGCAAACCAATCAACAGAAACTGCCTCAATTTTTATAATCTAACAGGATTGTAAAATCCCGGTTTAAGATAATAATCCAGATTTTAACTCGGACTATTAAGCTTGTAAAATCCAGGATTATAAAATACATTTATCCAAATGGCCCCATAAACTGTAAGTAGTGCTGCCACAACAGTGAGTGAAGAAGAGAAATGATATCTCTACTACAACAAAGGGTTTTAGTCGTCAGGGTGAGATTATCGGTTGCCATAATCTGAAACGAACAGGGGCTAAGACGGACTTGGCAGATTAATAAACTTAACCTGAGAATTGGAACTGCCGACGAAACAGCTGTTCTACTTCTACAGAAATTCCCTTCACTCAGAAGGGCAATAAGAAAAAAACCCTCAAGCTAAGAGATGAAAAGGGTTGGAGTTACGAGGGATAATATGTTGAAAAAAATGAAGTAATGCTCTTAGATGCCTAAGCATTTGTGCATTGAACGCACAAGTGTCTAAGAACACGAAATATATACAGTTGAATCATCTGTTTCTTCCCATTGTACCCCTCACACTTTGCAACACGCGTACAAATTCGTAAAATTGACTCAAGTCTAGCCCCACTGGGTTTTCCCCATCTGCATGGGTACATGGGCTTCCGCCAATAACAACGTCGAACCCGCCCAACTCTTTAATCAAACTTTCAATCTTGTAACTTGTTAGCTTCTGGATATCACTGATCAGCCTCAATTCCCCAGCCTGTCTAGTATCAGACCACCACTTCTTTAGAATTTCTCGATTTGTTTTGGATGTTTCAACTGCAACAACACATTTGAGACTAAGGCCAAGCCTGTGTAAGGCTACTTCTGCCCCTCCAATTCCACTGAACATGGATAGCACTGTCAGTCCATCTGGAAAAATCCCCTTCAAGGCGGAGAGGTAATACCCCAATGTGTCTGTTTGGAAGCTGTTTTTGAGTAACCTGAGTCTCTCTGCTGGATGATGATCCCCAATCCGGGTGTGGTGCAATGGGTAGCCTAATATGTGTTCCACTTGATCAGGCTCAATGGGACGCAGTCTGTAGTGGCCTACCCATACTAGATTCAATGTCTTGCACTGATGAAAGATGTCCATCTGTTGTTCCTTCGAAAGCATGCCTTGAGACTCCATCAAAATCTTCCCCAGTCTCTCACATATTCGGTCGAGTCCCATAGTTTCAGACCTGATATAGCTTAACTGTTTCCTAGTGTCCCATGAAGGCCACCATTTCTTCGTATGGGGTATTGCATCTTCAATTGTCATTGGCGGCCGTGGAAGGATGTGAGACCTATTATCAGTGGGAAGATTGTGTATATATCCTTCCTTCCTAATAAAGGCCGAGAAGAACTGAGAATTCACAAATTCTGGCTGGCCTCCATATAAAAACTGAGAAATTTTGCTCCATGTCTCATGTGAGATGTCCACAACATTTCCATAGAAGAAATAAGGTGGTGTAGTTCCAACCTGACGAACATTCCTACAGACGTTGGGCATGGGTTGATTGGGTATTTCTGATACATTCTGTCCCACTTCAGATGATTCGGGGCCCACTCTATACGGATAGATCATGGGATGGCCTGTGGCTTGCTCTTCGAACATTTCTGCTTCCAGCTTGGGAGAGCCAAAGGAAGCAAACTTGTCATCTATAGGCATATATTTTGCACTTTTCCCTGTTTTCATTTTTTTGGAGTCTATATCAACCGTTCTTGCTTCTGGCCGTGGAGTTTCAAAGGACGCAAATTTCTGATCTGAAGGCATATATTTTGCCTTTTTTCCTTTTTCCATTTTTTTGAAGTCTTTATCCTTTACGCGAGGAAAGTTTGAACCTGATGCCTCAGTTTCCTCTGCGTGAGTTACAGAAAAACAGCGTTTCATGCGTTCTTCTGAGGCACTATGTAGACTCTTTGAATTGTTTTGTTTCCAGGAGCGGTGACTTTTAAAATTTGATGGATCCTGCACAAAACCAGAAAGAAGGAGCACTAGAATGAGCAAGTACCTATTAATAATGAGTAAAGGATAAGAACTGAGCATATAATATCTGTGCATTTTTTTTTTTGACATAAAATATTGCCACTTTTATAATATAATATCTATGCATAGAGCTTAGGTTTCAACTATTTGAGACTCCAGACCTATATTGAAACGATCACAGATAATACTTGAACATTACAGCCTCGAAAGAGAAGCAGGGTCCCAGAGAAACATCCACAATCTAAAATATCATTTAGGAAACACGTGTGCAGTCACTCAAATCCATTTACTTTTTCTACATTTTCTATGCAAAACTGGGCCCCATCTGGCCATTGGGTCTAACGTCCAGCACAATTAAGAAGAAAAAGAAAAACCAGCAATAATCTCGTGCTCAAATCAATAGAGGAGCCTCTTGCATTCTGTTTGAGCCCAGGAATCCTAACCGTTTTTATTTTAGCATAACTTTGCCTTGTTATTGTTTGATTCTTGGGTCGAAATCCAACAGATCTGTTTACAAAAGTTTTCTCCTCGTATTCTAGAATGATTTCTGCGCAACCAGTTGTCCTGATAATTGAATTAGATTAGAAACAAGAGTCCCAAGATTGAAATGATGTGAATCACAAAGACCCTGAAAACCCCTTCTACAACCGTGCAACATGTGAGAAACTAGTAGAGTTACGCATATAGCTCGAAATTCTAAATCCATGGAGTGTGGTGAAGAAGATTTCATACATGGTAATCGCAGTAGGCGGGATTTTTAACATTCAATTCCAAAGAGAGGAATTCCAACATGCATATCACTGTATCATGACACAGACAAATTTCGAGCAGAAAACAACAAAATTTACTAAATAATAAGTTTCTTAGTGGATGTATGTAAAAGGATACAACATTCCTAGCAAAGGACAGTATGCACCAGACTATTTCCACAATTCTTAGGTTATGGTCTTTATGTTTGTGGGTTGTAGGTTGTAATGAGCTCAATGAAATTCAAAAGGGCTTACGTTTGCTAATTTGGTGCCCTAATATTGGCTATGATTTTATTTTCAAAAAAAAAAAAATATATATATATATATATATATATATATATATATATATAGAGGAAAGTGTTTCTACTCGGCCGAGTAGAAAAGCTTATCTACTCCTCCCTTTAAAAAGTACAGTGGGCCCACACATTGTGGATGATCCAAAGCATTCATTTGATAGGTCTTATCATAGATAGGGTGTGCCCAAAAAATCAGCACCAAAGGGTCATCCTAGCCCTTCGTTTTGTTGGGCCTTGTAGAAACAAAATGGACGCACTGTGTAAGATGCGTAAGATGCGTCCATTCTGTTTCTACAAGGCCCAACAAAACGAAGGGCTAGGATGACCCTTTGGTGCTGATTTTTTGGGCACACCCTATCTATGATAAGACCTATCAAATGAATGCTTTGGATCATCCACAATGTGTGGGCCCACTGTACTTTTTAAAGGGAGGAGTAGATAAGCTTTTCTACTCGGCCGAGTAGAAACACTTTCCTCATATGTATATATATATATATATATATATATATATATATATATATATATTGGCTGTGATTTGGGGTGGCATGAATATGTTAACTATTCACTTTACCAAAACTAGTACATGACACATATTTGATTTGGGGTGGCATGACACATATTTGACATAAGCATGTATAAAAACTGCATTCCCAATTTTGTTGAAGAGTATGTAAGGGTAGTTTAGGTATTATGTGAAAGTTTAGGTATTATGTAAGAGTATGTCTTTGTGCCCTCCTTTTATTCCCTACGTCTTCCTCCTTTGTGAACCCAAACCCTTTTTCCATCCCCAAAACCCTAGATATCCATCTAAAACCCTAACCCCTTCTTGTGAGTCTCTAAACGCAAACCCCTCTTTTAAATACCATTTGTAGATCCATCCATCTTACAAAACTCAAGGAAAAAAAACAAGAAAACCCAAAAAGATCCATCTTTTCTCTCTCTCTCTTTTCTTTTTTTTTGAAAATTGACAATTTCATTGATGCTACGAAGATTACAACTTGCATTACATAGAATCAATTAAGGGTGGCCAGGCGCGTACTCCTTGGCCAATAAAACCAAACAAAATCTTTTGTGTCAACCACTGTAGATAGATAAATACTTCCATGCACTCCCACCATGCCAAATCACTATATCACTTCCCTTTCGAAATCTTCATCTACTACCGCATCCAAAAAAACCTTCACCAAACTCCATCCTTTCCTTTACATTACCCAATGGTCTGGGGCATCCATCAAAACAGGCTTGCCATCACCATCTAGATAGTCATGCAATTTGTATCTTTGGATGACAAGCCTAAAATGCGCACTCCCCTTCGAAATAATCATGAAGGATCAAGAAACCCAGCATGATTATGAGGAATTCCTCCAAAGTCCCGATCAATAAGCCGAATGTTTCTGTTAATAATACTTTCTTCCACCAACCGGATACCCACCACCCTAAAGCCCCACAGAGGCTAAGCCATGTGAGATTCCTAGCTCAAGACTCAAAGATGAAATCTTTCCATTGCTGCCGAAGGCGTTCTCCCAACAATGACATCTGTTCATCAACAGTCATCTGTCTCAACTACTACATGACATTCACTAGCACCAAAAAACCCCCACGGGTAAGCCAAAACTTCTATCACTCCAAGGCTTCATGACTAAAGAACAAAAAGGAGGCCCCCCTGACCCAAAGGCTACTAACTTCTAACTGGAAAAACTAGTAATAATAATTCAACCCGAAGCAAAACCTACCCTGGGCGACCGGGAAAAAACTTAGAGGAGTTTTGAGAGTCTACTATTTTTCTTTCTTGACCCTACCAAAGATGCATCCAAAAGATTCTCAACAATACGAGCGAGGAGGTTATTTCCTGATCTTGCCACCCTAGCATTAAGATTTAGGCGATGATTAAAGCCGTCAGAGGCTCAAGAAACGAAGGTGTTCCTTACTTTTGGAGGAAGGGCACCTTTATTTCTATCCTTATTGGGAAGGTCTGACCAAGCAACTTTCCTTCTAGGGGCAACAGAGTCAAACAGCTTACTCTTCTCGTGTCCCACCAGGGGCAGACAAGACTGACCAACGCTCCTAACTGCAGGCCCCTTCACACCTTTCTCGAGCTCTTTCTCAACGCCATCCTTGGATTTGAAATTTGAATTACACAGGGGAACCAACGGCTCATCAGGAGACCGATCCTCAATCGGCAGGGAACCCCCAATCCGCAGTATAATCTTTTCTCTCTTTTCACCATCCAAATCTTTTCTTTTCTTTTTCTTTTTTGTTCTTCTCCATAAATCTTGTTCCTTTTTGCTCTTAGTCCCTTGTTGGGTTTTTTTTAGTTTCCTATCCCCTTCTCTTTATGGTTTAAATCCTTTTTTCTTCCTTCTTTTTAAGTCTCATCGCTTTTTCAACCGGTCACATGAATTGATGCAACGATATGTTACCGTCAAGGCAAAAGCAGCAATGCGAGGCAGTATAAAAGATTTCCATATCCGAGCCTGACGGGTTGGGGAGGATGTGCCATCATCCATCCACTAGAAAAAAGAACGCATGGAGTGCCCTCCGTATCAAGACACCATATCCACTGATCCGGCACAGAGGAAGATAGATAGATGGAGGATAAAAGTCTCAAAAGAGATGTGAAGTTCGCAATTTCGTTTTCCTTAAGGTTCCTTATCAATCTGATATCCCAAGATAGATTCCCATGGCCCGTGCCTCTAATCAGATAATCAGCTACAGTTGATGACTGATTACTGGCCAATCGGAATATCTCCGGAAATGAGTATCTTAGCGGCACCGTCCCCCCACCCAAAGGCCTTCCCAAAAGCGTGTGTAGGGGTTAATGGAGAGATAATGAGCCTATAAAAGATTGTGAAGAGGTCAGGAACAAATCCTCTTCTAAACGTATCTTAGGCTTCCCTTGGGTATTAGTCTTCCAAGGAAGAATTCAAAATTCAGTTTCAGAACTTTGGTCCCCACAAAAATGGAACTACTTCATGGAAGTCTATGGAAGTCTTGTTCAATTTTATGGAAGTTGATGGAAATGATAGAAATTTAAGATGAAAGTTTGGGAAATGCCAAAATAATCACAAGGCATCACATAAACAAGATTACCATCCATAATGGTTTAAGATGATCAAACACTTTAGTGACATGCATTGTCGCTCATGTGTGGGAGGTTTATTCTAAACATGGATACGTCGCATGTTTTGAAAGCTGATGATTGTGTCATTTCGTTTAATTTTCAACTTACTCAACTTATTAAAGACGTGTATATTATTTCCTGGATATAATGGATACGGACTTCGACACACAGAAGTCTACACATGTCGGCCTAATCAACACATGTCGGTGGAAGTTTAAAACCTTGCTTCCAAGGTCGTGTGAAGTCCGATACTGGGAGAATTAAAAGAATATGGCCTAATGGAAGAAGGTTATCCATCTTTTGATGGGAGAATAACTCATGTCAAAGCAACTCTAGCTAACCTCCAATTTACTTCATGTCCACGTTCAAGATTCCCAGTGAAATCGCAAAAGGATGTAAAGACCCCTAAGCAAATTCTTTGGGAAGGAAAGGAAGAAGGGAAGTAGTAAAGATGTCTCATGAATTGGGAGGATGTTTGTAAGACAGAAGAGAATGGAGGTCAAAGCATCAAAAAACTTGAAGTTGAGAAACAAGGTTCTTGGAGAAGTGGCGTTGAGTATTTAGTGAAGAAAGCGAGGGCTTTGGTTCAACATAATTTATCATAAGAATGGGTTAGAGTAGGAGAATGGAAATTAGGGTTCTGTGTAGAATATCTCGGGGGCAATTTATGGTTAGGTGACGTCCTTTTCCTTTTCCATCCAATGGAGATAATATGTATTTGTCATCTATTGCGTTCTTTCAACAAAATAATTTTGGGGTATTTTTAGGGAAACATCTTCTAGAACTGGAAAGACACCATGATGACCCAGTGTCATTTGGAGTTGTTGGTGGCTAGATGATTTAGAAAGACGTTACTATTAGTCAAAGGCACCTGAAACATTTGCTGCCCCAATAAACAGTGTATTTTTGTTCTATCAGAGTATTACATAATTTTTTTTGAATGGTAGTCAGAGTATTATATAATCCAATTTACAATATGAAATTGGAGAATATTTTAAGGCAAGTGAACTTGTTCCACCATTTCAAATAATTATTGCCAATCCTGCGTACATTCTACATCTCCATTAGCAGAGATAACCTTTAGCACAGCGAAATGAGTATGCAAAGAAATAGCATTAAAAAACTAATAGTACGTAGAGTAGAATAATTAGAACAAAAAAGTTACGCCAACTGACTCCAGAGAAGGGAGAAAACCTTGTCTTCCTGTACATGTGTATTGGCAATTTGGTTAGCAAAAATTGAGTCAGCGAGCTCCAAGACAGGGACTTCTGCACCTGAAAATCAGCATACGCTTCACAATGTCAAAGGTCAAATGAAAATGAACAAACATAATGTATTCCATTGAATGATATTTCAAAATTATTCAAAACAAATGGTGGATTTCACAACTTATGCGAGACAAAAGCTTGTAGCTTATGAAAACTATGCCTAAAAGGCAAAGATAAACTCTGTTAAAAGAAACCATCAGAGAAAGCTTGATAAGCTTGTCAACAAAAAAATGACTAAACCCAAGTACCATTTTTATTCCAGTTTGCTTAATATGATTACAATCCACAAGACAGTTACAGAAAATTTACCACTCATGTTAATGGATGTAACTAGTGTCAGAACTACGGATGGCACGTCTAGTGAGTTTTCAATTACAATAGGACTGCACCAAGGATCAGCTCTAAGCCCTTATGTTTTTACGCTAGTTATGGATGAACTTACGGAGGGTATCTAGGATGAGGTGCCGTGGTATATGTTATTTGCAGATGACATAGTATTAATTGATGAAACCAAAGCAGGAGTTAATGCTAAGTTAGAGTTATGGAGAACTACTTTGGAATCCAAAGGTTTTAAACTGAGTAGGACTAAGACAGAGTATATGGAGTTCAACTTTAGTAATGTAAGGAGGCGGGGCGAGGATGTAGTAAATATGACTGGACAGGAGGTACCTAAGAGGGATATCCTTCGCTATCTTGGTTTAATCCTACATAAAGAAGGAAAGATTGAAGAGGATGTTAACCACAGAATAAGAGTAGGTTGGTTGAAGTGGAAGCATGCTTCAAGAGTTCTATGCAACCGTAAAATACCTACCAAGTTGAAGGGAAAGTTTTATAAGACAGCTGTGAGGCCAGCCATGTTGTACGGCTCAGAATGTTGGGCCACCAAGAAGCAGCAAGTGCATAAGATGAGTGTAGCAGAGATGTGAATGCTTAGATGTATGTGCGGCCACACAAGGTTAGATAGAATTAAAAATGAAGGCATCTGTAAAAAGGTGGGGTGGCACCAATTGAGGAGAAGATGAGAGAGCACGTGCCAAGTTGATGGTTTGGGCATATCCAACGTAGGCCTTTGGATGCTTCAGGAAGAAGAAGTGATGCCAAGTTGATGGAGTAAAAAGAGGAGGGGCAGACCGAAAACAACTTGCGTAGAAACAGTGAGGAAAGACTTGATAGCTATGAACATAACAAAGAATATGACCTTGGATAGGAGAGAGTGGAAGAAAATGATCCATGCAGACGAACCCAGCTAGTGTCAGGATTAGACTTAGTCAATTTGAGCCGGGTAGACTCTTTCTTCATGAAAATTTTCTAAAGGATTCATTAGCCGACCCCAACTAGTTTGTTTGGGACAAAGGCTTAGTTGAGTTGAGTTGAGTTGAGTTAATGGATGTGACATAATTTTTGAAGCTGCTGAAATCAAGAAGAGTGCTTAGAAGCTGTGAAGTCAACAGGACCCAAGAAGGCTCTCTGACTTTCACCTTTTATCATCTCTAAAAAACTACATATTCCAGCCAGTCCCGACTTTCCAAAAGAACACCCATCAAGCTCCAATTTAATGGTGAGAGCAGGCGGAGACCACTTCGGTAATTTGGACTGATGCATACATAATTAAGCAGACATAAAGTAATAACATAATAAATGTTCCCAAATAGATTACAAAGAATGCAGCTAGAACACATACATAAACAAACTCAAACATACAAGGAAATCCAAAAATTTTACAAGGGAATTTGATGGAGAAATTCGTAAGTAAAAAGCATGGGATCCAGAGGGAAACCATAACTCATGATAGGAGTTATATATTCATTTGATTCACTACTGCACACAAAAACACCTATAATAGAAAAGGGAAAACAGATCCCTAACATGCAAAAAGAAAATAAATGAGCAAAAAAGAGAGGAAATGAAAAGGAAACGCACAAGGGTAGCTTTGGAGTTATATAAAAAGGACAAAAGTCATAATTTCTAGCTTTAGAAAGATTTTGCTATAATTTAAGAGGCTAATATGGATATCCTTAGAAAAAACCCCTTGTCTCATGGTGAATGATGTTGCTTTCTTGGAGTAGCAAGAAACAAAGGACTATAGGAAGGTCAAGTGCACAAGCAGGGTACAGGGTCATGGTTTCCATTATTGCAAAGCTTAAATGGATCCATCATCTACATCAAGAACTCTATCTTAGGACCAATGCGCACACTCTTTACTCTGGCAAGCAGAATGCCATTAAGATGTGCGCATTGGTCCTAAGATAGAGTTCTTGATGTAGATGATGGATCCATTTAAGCTTTGCAATAATGGAAACCATGACCCTGTAATCTGCTTGTGCACTTGTATATACTTCATTGGTAGAAAAGGGTGAGATTAGTCAAGTGCGGGTCTCTATGGAGACAAGGTAGTAGATGTATTCACCAAAGGATTGAGTGTAGAGCATCGTGTATATTATACTTCATTGGCAAGATGAAAGAACATTTCAGCTTGAAGGGGAGTGTTAAAAAGTTAGTAGCATAATTATAATCCGTGTGGCTAGTCAGTGGCATACTTATAATTTCCATTAGTTAGCTTTTCAATATGTACCATCGTAAAATGCTTTTCATATTATGAAGTAATGAAGGTACACTTTTTGGGTTCCTCGTCCTCTTGTCTTCTCCATATTGTTGCAGAACTTACATTGTGCTTTCATGCATGGTTTTACCAAAATTTTAAAATTTCGGATTTCGGTTGGGACAGAAACCGAAATTTCCCGATTTCCCAAATTTCGGAAATTTCAGCCGAAATTTCGATAAATTGATTTTTATTTAAAATATATAGTATTTTTCCGAAATTTCGGATAAATTACTTTTTTATTACCGGATTTCGACCAAAATTCCATGCTTTCATGTCAAATCCAGCCTAGTTAAAAGGAGGAGCACACACTTAGTGGAATCTCCTATAATCATGAGCTCAAAGATTCAAACCCTGAGATTGGAGTAACAGGAAATTTGATGACTTATAAGTCATTTTTACAATACAAATAGGCTAAATATTTAACCTATTTGATTAGTACGGTAGGCATATAAAATCAGGGAGCAAGAATATTTCACTCTCATTTCAGATCAGTCCATGCAGGTTATCAAGTCTCATATTCATATTGGCATTTGCTTCGATTAGTGTGATTTGCATACAAGTCTAGGAGGGGCAAATCTTCATATTAAGTCATCAGTTAAATAAAAACCTTAGTTGCAAATTCTATTTTGCTAAACTAATTGAACTTTTAGGCCAGAATTTCAAAAATACTGATATGTTCCGATCGGATTCCAATGTTCCAGAATTTTTTGGTCGGAAGACCCCATTCTGGCCTGATTAATTAAAAATTACTGGTGCAAAACCAGTTATTGACTTGTTCTAGTTTTTCCCATTTTGCTCCTGAAATATGAATGTTTTAATTCCATTGAAAGGCTTTTAGTGTCATTTACCCTTCTCAAGCGAATTGCATGGTTAAAATCCATAAAAAACCTGTTTTGGTTGTATCTTTTATCTCCCAAAACCCTAAACCAGGGTTGAATAAGACCATTTTTGTCATCTTTCGTGCGTGATTTGTATCTTTGCTTCTACAACACTATTTTTTTATCTAAATATTTCCCATTTTCATTTTATTTTTTCAGTTTTAATTTTTCTCTCTAAATATTGTAATGTCTTTTTTCGGAACAGATGGTACACTAAAATGTTCCGATCTAAGAGAAAAAAGAATGACCACTGGAACAGCATTGACAACTAAGGTATGGATCAAAAATTACTTGAAATATACAAAATTTTGATATTTTCGGATTGTTAGATACTTTTTATAAGAAACTAATTCAATAATGCATGAAGCTCTACAGGCTCAACTACAAATCAACAATCCTTTGAAATACAAGGAACTCAAAATCTTGGTCACGATCATTGTTAATTGTTCTTGTGAATGATTTTTTGGATAATAGATAAAGCCCTAGAGGCTTAAACACACACTACTAAACAGAGTAACCAGAACTTAGTACAAAAACAAATGCACTAATACATTATATGCTACCAAAATGTTTTGATCCACATGCTATTAAAAGAGGAAAATATAATCTTCAGGAAAAAAAGCACTAATACATTGTGAAATAAACTGCGCACCAAATTTATCCATAGCGAAAGCAATGTCATCTTCAGAAAACCCCATTTCAAGCAGGCGAAGTGTCTTGTCCATCGTGCTGAACAAAGTTTCAGTAGTAATTACCTAGAAATTAGAACACAAACTAATATTAGGAAAGATCTCTGAATTCCTAGACACTATCCAACAAATCCTGACAGAAAAGAAGCCAAGAACAATGGCATACACAGAGCCCAAAACACAAGGCCACCGAAACCAAGAATAATGGTATACACAGAGCCCAGAACACAAGGCCACCAAACTTGACTCTCAAGCATCGTAACACAGATACACTCAATGTTCAAAGGCCACCAAACCTTTAAAATAAGAGTAGATACGTAATTGGACTGAACAGGTTATAGTTTTCGCTCTAGTTTAATCAATGCTTTAGTATATGAAAATTGCATCCGGTTGGGTTTTTACATTATATTAGTTGCTGAAATTTCATTATTTTAAAGTGAACTCTTGCTACCATTCCCAAAAAAAAAAGAGTGGACTTTGCTGAATTTTCATGTTACTGTTTGAGTAAGGAAAATCAGTAAAAAAGGAATTTGATGTGGTGGTGAAATTATGTTGCTGGAATATAACTTTCTTCAGCATTACAAACTCTAACATGGAGAAAGCATTCCATGCATGAGACAAAAATACCTTAACCTTCGCATCATAATCATGAACTGGATCATCTGCATTCTTTTCTCCAGAGCTCCCAGCTGTTTGAGCAGCAATTATGAAGTCTACAAGTTCATTAACAGGAGCATTTTCACCTGAAATGCAATTTAAAAACAAATTAATCAAATGGTGAAATCCTTCTAATTATCTTACAAAAATAACCAAAAGAATTACTAATATTAGAACTACAGTCCAAGAAACTAAGTTCGATAAACCATAATCTTGAATAAGAGAGCAAAAATATTTTACTTTTACACAGAAACCAATGCATTACGGATTAGATTCGGTATATATTCTTTAAGCAGTTCCTAACTATTCACACACACATCCACCCCATGGAAGGGCGCATCAGTAAATAGTTTAAAAGCAATGCTTTTCACACTATGTCATATTATTTTGCAGTCAATACCATTTATTCTTTTGTTTGTAGCAATAAAAAAGTGTCAATAGAAGTGTTTCACAATTTGCCAAGCGTAACCAGTTGCCAGTTGGCTTAGCCAATAGAATTTTTGAACAAAAGCATATGAGTTGAATGTATAATTAGAAAATAGTTCTGTACGTAACTAATTTATAAATAAATATTGCAAAGAAACCTGGCTTTCAATTTGCCAAAATGTCATATGTCCCCAGTGAAAATATCCAAATTAATACTCCCTCAGTCGGATGTTTCTAGTTTATAGATAAATGGCTCGATCGGAGAAAAGTCACACTGAAATGACATTCAAAATTACGGGGAACATGCTACACTCTGCATCCATTATCAACTATTTGGTATTTCTAGGGCACAAATAGGTATATAACCATAAGACATTATAGTGACATCAATAATACGTATAGATGGTACAAAGTTATTGGATCCTACCACAAAAATGAAGAAGAAGAAGAAGAAGAAGAATATTAAAGCCTAATTGATTGATCAGACAGACAAAATCAGTTTTTTAGAAAGATAACAAGAAAATTGCTAAAGAAGAAAAACATATAAAAGGGAAAGAGGATTAGATGACCCGAAGAGAAAAGAAAACAAAAAAAAATCCTGACATAATGAACAGAAACCGCTAAGAAAGTTAGGGGTGGCCAACCGGTTCGGTTCTCGGTTCTCGGTTCATTTTTTTTCGGTTCTCGGTTCTCGGTTCCATGAACCGTAAGAACCGAACCGAACCGTAGTACACAGTAGGACCGAACCGAACCGGACCGAAAATAATCGGTTCGGTCCGGTTCGGTTCTTCGGTTCTAATGGCTAATTATTAATTATTAATTATAATTTATAAAAACTTTTAATTAAAGTTATAATATAAGTTACTTTCTTATTATAAGAATAGTATTAACTATTACTTATTAATATTATAAGTAGTTTATATTATTAAGTATATATATAATAGAATATAAAAATATTATATATATATATATATATTCAAAGTTCGGTTCTTCGGTTCCGGAACCGAACCGAGAACATTAGACCCGGAACCGAACCGAAATTTTTCGGTTCTTCATCAGTGGAACCGAACCGGACCAAAAATATTTTTTTACAGTTCGGTTCCGGTTCGGTTCTTCGGTTCCGGTTCGGTTCTTCGGTTCTGGTTCGGTTCTGGCCACCCCTAAAGAAAGTGTAACTCAATCTCAATATATAGAAAAAGTCCTATCTACTCCTTCCCTAGATAGCAGCAAGGTTTTCAATTTCGGCCGAAATTTCGGATTTCGGTCAAGACCGAAACCGCAACATCCGAAATTGGCTACATGTACCAAATTTCAGTCGAAATTTCGGTAATTTCGCCGAAATTTCGGATAAATTATGAATATTTTAATCCTTTACCAAATTTCAGCCGAAATTTCGGTAATTTTGGCCGAAATTTCGGTTTCGGTGAGGACTGAAATTAACCCCGAAACCGAAATTTAAAACCTTGGATAGCGGGTCTGCCATATTAGACAAAACTTGATTTTGATAACAAAAACGAGACTCACTATAAGAAACAGAATGCCCATATGATAGTGATGCGATCCAAAACATTTATGCATGAAATAAATAACATCTACTTCTTAAGCATTATAATGTAAGAGACGGAGCAACACTTTGGGTTACCTCGAACGTGCATCAATCAAATTCAAAAGATATCAAACAGTTATAAACCTCTGTTAAAATATTTGAAATGGCGTTCATAGTTGTCAAACTCTTACGGGTCGTACGAGTCAACTCCTGAGTCGAATCCTTGGGCATTCGAGGCGAGTCACAGGGGTGACTTGCCTCTGTTGAAGACTCATCCAAGTTGTGTGGTGACTCGAACAAGTCGTTGAGAGTCGACTCGAAAAAATAAGACACTTACTAGTCAAGTGAGACGTTGGGTCCGGGCTTTCTTGTTTTGATGGTTGAAAACTTGGAAGTTCGAACTAGAACTTAATTATTTTTGCTCATGCAAATTACAAGCATATAGTTATTTATATTTTTGGCCTAGTGCTTTATCTATGTGCTATTGGGTTATATTTTTTTACATCCTTCATCTTTTCATATGAAATTATATTTTTTCAACTAAATTTCTGTTCTTGTAAACTCTTACAAGTCACGAGTCATAAAATTATGAAATCGAGCCGCGAGTCGAGTCATGGGTTGACAACTATGAATGGGAGTGTCACTATTTCTAGATTTTTAGAGGTGGTCATATCAAACACCTCGTATCCGTTTCAAAACTCGACAAACGAATCCATCTCTACAAATCATGATTATATGTATACTCTGATTTAGCCATGTCCCCGTTACTAAATTTTGGGGGTTTGTCGACACAAATCATAGAGTAAAACTGAAAGCATGGCTTTATTGTAAACAAAGAAAGCTACATATGTCCAAATAAATCCTTCTCATAGCAGAACATAGGCTTTCTTTCAGAATTTCTGTTTTCCACCCTCACATTAGTAATTGGTACCATAGTTGCCAAAGTCGGAAGCAAATACTAAAAGCGACGTGGAAAACAGAAGCAAGAACTGAGGGGTCCAAAAGAGAGAAAAGGCGGGAAGCAAAAAGTCCAAAATAGTGGAAACATGTGGGAACTTGGGATGCTTATCATCTTAACGTTCTTTTACATGATACCCCGACCCATAGATGGTTCCCCTCTCTTCCCTCCCCATGATTCCTTTACAGTAGGCTTCAATGGCTCTAGCCGCGATGGGTCCAGCTACGATTGGTGCTATTATCAAAGATCATCTTGCCATTGCAATCATGTTTTTAAATTTCCACCGACATGAAATGACCGAAATGTTTTTGTTTCCACCCCAACGAAGCGGATGAGCTAACTCATGACCAGATCCTAGGGAATCCTTATCTAAACATCGGGTAACAACTCAACATCATTTAACTTGACTAACACATCTTAAACCCCCCAACTGAACAAAGCCATTTGAACCGTTATATGTTTGGATACTTTCATAATTTATGAAATTCATGTTGAAATACATTGACATAATTTTCCTAGCCATATTTGGGAGGACTCCAATCGATCACCTTAAAGTTTCCACTAGAGGTGCGTGTTCAACTTCTAGGAGTAAAAGGGAGAATCTTTCAAATACTAAGAACAGAACAATTGTGCTTGCAATGCTCCACTAATTAAAGACTTCTGAATACAAGGAACAGAGCAGTTGTGGTTGCATAGTACAGTTGTGGTTGTATAGGACACAAATTAAAGACTAACAGTAACGTAAATGATACAAATATGTAAATTTACTCTTTTTATCAAGCATATGGATTGCCTGCATGGGATTAAATTTTAGTCCTTGGTAAAATATGGACAAAAATATCAAGCCAACCCAATAAAGAGAGAAAATAAACTTGGAAATGCAAAACACGCGTCACCAACTCAAGCAATTATGGTTTCACACTATATTGCCAAAAATATGCACTTTCTAACAAGGAGTTAAGAATTCCAAAGGTTGCCTCAACGAACCTAGAAGTTTGTTCATAAATTTAAAATGAAGTACCAAGGAAAATTTAAATAATTAGTGGAATAAAGCTTTACATACCAAGCTTCTCAATTGCCAAATCAACTTCTTCCTCGGAAAAATTCATCATTAATAAAGAATCTTTTTTGTTTATATTAGCATGAGATACATCAAGTTCCTGCCAAATATATTAAAGAAATCATAAGCCAAGTCCACAAGCTAAATAAAAATGAGATTGGATAAAAGTGATTTTTGAATGAGTCCCAATAAAAAATGCATTGCTCAAGGAAACATAGAATTAGTGACGATCATCCCCCCACCACTCAGTTACCATCTACGTAGCACTATTAACTGAATTTGGCCATGAATGATGAAATATTAGTTAGTTCCATCATACACATTGAAGTAATAGAGATAGCAGCAAGCATTGAAGACAAATATGTTAAAAAAAAGCGACCCAGGGATAGAAAGTTTCACATCCTCTATCATATACATACCTTCATAGTTGCAGATTTCACAGATCTACATTGCCACCACGTTCATTGTATTTATGTGCTATGGTGAATCTAGCTAGAGAAGCAACACAAATAATTCATCAACAAACAACAAAGAAATGAGGGAAGATGTGGAACATCGATGTTATTAATAGAGGTGGAGGCATAGATGTTAGGCGAACTGTAAGCTAAAGAGTTTATAGGAGTTAGGTATAGGTGATTGTAGATGATAGGGTTAGGTTTTGGGATTTTCTGCCAGGGTAGAGGAAGTTTTGATGCACCTATCCAAACATTTATGGGATAGATTGGGGAAGGAAGGCTGTTATTGAGTATTGTTATGACAGAAATGCTAACAATATAGTTTGGATTTTGGAACCTAGGGGCCATGGTGGAATGGTCTTCAGAGGAATGGCATTACATCTCCCTAGTCTTCTGTCATTTTCTTGGGGTATCATTAAGCTGATCCTAAGCAATAATTGGCTGCAAAGTATCCACCATTTCCAAATTAAGAAATGTTTTCGCCTTTTCGAGGACTCACAAATCTCTGCTCCGTGCCCCTCTTCGTAGCCGGGCTACCCAGTCTGCTCCTCTTCTAGTGAGCTATCATCAGCCTACTCCTCAATAACCTAACCTTCTTTCTCAGTCGGCATGATATTTATTCACTCTTCCTCAATCCGAATAAGCATCAACCTGTTCAAATCAGAGTGACGCCTGGTGTTCCAAGCATAGCCTACGTCCTCATCAGGAGAGTTTATGAGAGCATCAACCAAAGCACGGTGTTAAACGCACTCTCTTGTTTCTTCCAGAGTCCGAGCTTTAAGGTCGTGAGGTATCCGTTCATTTTGTGGGATCAACGTGGCAGATCATTCATATCCCTATCATGAGGACCTATAAATGGCAAAAAACTAAGTTATTATCATTTATATTTTTGATAAATAGTTAATATCATTTTTTGAAATGGATGCTACGTTACTATCATTCATGAATTTTTTCTAAAGGATTCATTTAGCCGACCCCAACTAGTTTGGGACAAAGGCTTTGTTGAGTTGAGTTGAGTTGAGTTGCTAAGTTACTATCATTCAAAAAAAGTCGTGTTCAATGGGATAAGGGGCTGGAGGAAAACAATCCCTCTCAATCATTTTCATAGATACATAGTTGGGCCTTATTTCTGGCTACCAGGTTGAGGAAATCATATTCAACCTCCTCCAAAGGACAATTACCTACCAACCAGTGTTTCAAAATGCGGATGTGGGCCAAAACGCAGCCAAACCAAATCCTAATCGACACGGCGTGATGCGATCAGGTACTCGGTTGACGCAGTCGAGTACTCAATTGACATTGTCATAAATCGAGATAGTCAAAGGAGTTTTGATTGACTATGTACGGAAAATGCGGACTCAAAAGGGAAGTCGACTCGGGCAAATTGACGATGACACAGGGGAGTTTTGAAACTATGCTTCAAACTATGTTGCCCTGGCCTCACGATATGATTGACCAAGGCCTTCCTGGCTGCCCCTCGCAACTGATTGCATCTGCCTCGTTGAAGGTTGTTCACTCAATTTCTCCTTTCGAGAGATATCTCTAAGAACCATCATAGAAGCAAAGGATGGATCGACCTCATCATCAGTCTCTTCATACACTAAGAGGATAGAGAGATGATCATGTCTTTTGGTATTCTTCTTTCAATATCTTGTTTCCAAGGAAGGGATATCCTATCCCTATGCTCACCCTATCATGTTCGCAGAATTGTACTATTCGGTTCTTTGTATTGAGAAAAATGCACAACATTTCGATCTCAATAGCACTTGGAGTTATGGGTCAGCCAGGTATAAATTGTGATCATTTAGTGGTCCATGGTAGAAAAACTTCACACTAGTATGGCTGCCAAGTAGAATGTTCTATAGGCCATCCACGAAGCAAATGGTGTCTATTTACCTATTACGCTGGAAAATTGGCCTTGGAATGACCTAATCCAACTCAAACTGACGAGCCATCTAGGATGGGTTGTACAACTCATAATATAGTAGATGTCAAGTCTCCATGATGAGTACCCCTCTTTTTACAAGACTAGATAGTCAAATTGATGTGAAGAGCATCTTGGTTCATGACATCACGATGATTATATCCACCTCGCACAGAAAGGGTGTCCAGATGAACATCTCTCTATGAAAATGGTTGCAGGCTCTCCTAACATCGAAAATCGCAAACCTTGTTACACTCCTCAAGCAGATGAGTAGCATAATCTCCGTCATTTTTGTAATGTCGTGAAACGTTTGTGTAAATGGGCACCAAAATTCCAAAATGGATTTTACAAGTTTAGCATCCCTTGGATTCATTGCAATTGTAGCTTGGTTGGCCCCATGAGCCTTAAGTAGGATTTTGCAGAATCACCTCACTATGATTTTTATTTTTTTTTGGAACAGGGAATCACCTCACTATGATATTGGTCCACAACTCCCATTCAAGCAAGTCCAATCACACGCCTCTCAGTCTTAATTTCTTATCCCAAAATATTTGGTCATCAATAATTCCATGAGCCAACATTCTATGTGACCATTCTGGCAGATCTGAAATAGACCAAATCTAATGCAAAGCGTGCCTTTGACCAAGGTTTAAAATTTTGGTTTTGATTTCAGTTTCGGACATAGCCGAAACAAAATTTTCAGAATAAAAAAATTCAGTAATGTGCCGAAATTTCGACCGAAATTTTGGAAAAAAAAAAGTAAATTTCAGAAAAAAAATTAAAAAATTACATTTTCCAGGAATTTCAGCTGAAACTTCAAATATAAGTGATTTCAGTGTCGGTCCCAACCGAAATGTCAACCAGAATTTCGGTATTTCAGCCGAAATTTAAAACCATGCCTTTGACTATCTCGGACGGTGAACCAGAACACACCAGATCTTGCATATCTTTACGGATCTGCAGATCCAATCCAAACCGCAGATTTAGACCAACAGGTTGGATTGTATTCATGTGTTTTCTGAACGGTTCGAAACCCAGTTTAAACTTTATTGAGATTACCACAGACCAGATTTGCATGAGCAGAATTCAGCAAAGGAATGTATCAAATTCAAAACTTCACTTATATCAAATCTCTGTTTGGCTCAGGAACTTAAAGAGTCACCATTCAACAGAAATCTGTGTTTGTACTTGAGCAGGTAGTCTAAATTTGCGATCTACAGATATGGTTCACAAATCACAATTGTGTCTTGGTGTACTAAACAAGTCAGTGATGTGTTGAGAGTGTTGAGCAAAGAAGAAACTTTGATCTGAAGAAATATTCAAGAGTTTAAGAGCTAAGGAACACAATGGAAGGAGTTCTATGAAGGACAAGTTTGCTAGAACGGTTGTCTTCTAACTGTAATTCTCAGTTACTGGATCAATGACCGAGAGTTGCAGATCGGGTGAAGTATTACAGCACCTAAACTATGGAGAAAAGAACTTCGTAAATAAGAGATAGGTTTCAACGTATAACAGTCTGAGCAGTGATAACTCTCGGTTCTTCCCATTGAACTGAACTTTCATGTGATCAGACCTAATGAAAGACCTAGATCTAAATTAAAATTTCAGATCTAATCTGAGCTTAAGCTCTTGGTTTCAACGTGGATAAAAACTGTGGAAAACTAGGCTCTAATCTGAATGGAAGAAGGTAGCTAGGATTGATACCAACAGAGAAGGAAAAAAACCATCTTATTAGCAGACAGATATACTGGTGTTCGGTGAACTGACACAAGCAGAAATTGAATCTTGCTTGTGATCTATTCCAGCATTCACAGAAATGTGATTAATAATAGATGAGAGGCTTCCGGTGGCTTGATTTTTGTGAATTCCACAAAGTCAAAACAGGATTTTAAGGAGAAAATCTTGATGGATTTTACAAGGACTTAGGATGTGTTCGGCAAGGCTCCTCATTCTCACCTAATTAAACGGGGGAGAAACAGATCGATGAGAATTGGAAACGACTATTAGTCGCTCCAAAAATCCTATATTTTAGTCTAAAAAGAAGGCAAAACTTAGAAACGGACTTTAGCGGGGTCCGTTGGCCGAACAAGATTTTGTTAGATATTGTTGCTTTTCTCATTCTCTGCACCTAAAAAAGGGGAGAATCCTGTAACAAAATGGCTTCCGAACATACCCATAATAGCATAAACACGTTTGAATTCATATGAACTAAAAAGAGTGAAGCTCTTGAAAAGAAATTTACGATAGAACTGAAACAGTTATCTGGAATTGAATTTCAGTAGCAAGGATGATTACACCAGGTAAACACATGATAGAAGAAGGGAAAAAAGGGGGACTTACTATCATAGTTTTAAATTTCGGATGTTGGGTTTTGGTTTGGACCGAAACTGAAATTACATTGAGTCAGATTTTTACATGATTTCCCCGAAATTTCAGGGAACCGAAATTTCGTTTTTCACCCCCATTTACAAAATTCCTACCGAAATGTAAAAGATTTCCACCAAAATGTAAAGATTTCCACGGAAATTACTGAAATTTCCACCAAAATGGCAGAAATTTCCATCGGAATTTTGTACTTTTCGCTGGAAATTTTAAGAAAACCAAAATTTTTGTCAATTTTTTACATGATTTCGGCCAAAATTTCCACCGAAACCGACATTTAAAACCTTGCTTACTATGAAGATCCTCTCCCACTACTTCCATGGAGGGAGAAATCTCTCCTCGAGCCCAAGGCTCTCTACAGTCTACATAAAACCTCATAAAACCTCCAAACACTCAAAAGTTTTCAAAATCTGGACTAAACTGAATTTCAGCACCAATAGCCTATTTATAGGCCGCATGGGAAGCTTATAGCATGTGGCCAGTTGGTGCTAGCTGTTGGGCAGCTGTAAGTGCCAGCGGTAGAAGCTGACTTCACAAGGAATGACAGCAAGGAGCTAGTTGTCTAAGGCTGATGTGGCATGCTCCACTTATCACCTCCAAGGCTGTTGTAGAAGACACGTTCTCATGGACTGCTTTTACAATTCCATATGCCCTAGTCTTGCACCCCCTTCAACTTATGAGACACATAACACAAGCACCTATAATGTGTCCTTGTAACTCCTGCCCAAATTCCCTTCCCTTCATATTTCTTTGAACCCTTGAGAGTATAGCCCCCCCCCCCCCACCCCCCCCACCCGCCTTCATTCTATGAAAAGAAATATGACAACTACTTACCACCCTACTACCTACATGATGCCCCAAGCTTCCAAGGGTGTGGTCCATGTCCGCATCAGAAATTTACGAGCCACAAGAAAATGGGAAGAGAATACATTAATGAAAAAATACCCCTATATATTTGATAAAATGGCAAACACACATGTCAAAATATTAGAAGGGCCATTTGGATCAACCCTAACACAAGAACGTCGTCTTATCGTTTTCAAGATGAGAATGTGACAATCACAGAAAAATAGCCCAACTAGTTATTCATCTAGAAAGTGGATAATGTTTCCATTTCTTACTATCCACTTTCCCATTTCTTACAATACTACAAAATTCATGGCAAGCCCTTTCTAACATGCACCATTCTCGTAGACAATAACCAAAGCTCAATAATACACATTAGATCTCCACTTGAGATGATTCCATGAGAAGCTCAATAGTACATTAGATCTCCACTTGAGATGATCCCATGAGGTAATTGTCAATGCAAAATGTATAAGGCGGCCCTTTTCTAAATGCAACATTCTAGTAGACAGTAGACAATAACCAAAGCTCAATAATACATTTGATCTCCACTTGAGTCCTCTTCAAAAAAAATAATACATTTGATCTCCACTTGAGATGATTCCATGAGATAATTGTCGTTGCAAAATGTATAAGGGCATATAGAGGATTTGGCTCCAAAGCACAACGTTCTCTATTTTATTTTATGTACGCAGGGGTAAGGCTGCGTACATCTAGCCCTCCCCAGACCCCACAATGGATGGGAACCTCGTGCACTGGGCCGCCCTTTTCTTTTAGTTTCTTCAAACCTATATTCAAACAAAAATCCTTGGCACCGAAGCTGCCGTGGGGCATTTAACATGCATTCATCGGGACTCTGGAATCATCCTTTTCCATTCTTCGGTTATATATGGAAAGATAGAAAGAAAATGACAAAAAATTTGTATATTCACTTCATCTTGTTACCACAACCATCTTTATTTACAAAAATCTCTATTTTATTTTCATTTCCTTAGTTTCTCCAAACCTCTCACTAATAACCCACTATAACAAATGAAGAGAGTTCAAACAAAATTACTTAGCACTGTGGTTGCCATTTTTCTAAAGAAATTAACATATGATAGATGACGTATTTCAAATGGAATATATGAAAGAATACAAATGGTGAATATATATATACCGGCCTCACCTTCCTCCTCAGGTCAATTTTGTATTTAAAAAAATTCGGAAAAAACCTAAAACTGCCTCTTGATGCCGATATATTCTTTTGGGATTTTCACACAATCTCGCCTCCCTCTCCTCCCTTTATTATAGCTGGCGAGATTTTCAGTCCCACGATATTTTTGACATTTGAGATATCTTCTTAGCCACGTTTCACGTCTCACTCTTTCTCTCCCTCTCTTTTTACGATTCTTCCTGGAATTTTACTCATTCCTGCATGTTTACCTCTCAGGAAATTCAAAGAGAAACGAAATAACTTTTCACCCCTCCATCCTCCCTCGAAATTAGGGGCTGTTACAATTTCCCATATTCCCGATTTATCTTATTTCTTCATCGAGGGTTTAAAGTGGTTTATTCTCATGCTTTTCCCGAAGGGGTTTATTCTCTTCTTTCGCCACTTTTGTCTCATACTTTTCAAGCCCGATTAAAGGAGTGAAGCAACCCAAATTTCAAGCATTCTGAAGAAAAAAACCCATTTTGAAGAACACAGAGTCTATACACAGCATGAGAAGATTAAAACCCATTTTGAAGAATACAGAGTCTATGCACAGCATGCGAAGATTTGGTACACTGCAAGATTCAGTTACAAAACAAATTTTTTGATTGGATTTTTTATTACTCATTTGATTTCTATATTGTCTGCTTTGGTGAGAGAATTTTATGTATGTTCTTTTATCTTTTTTTTTCAAAGGATTTGTTGATTTTTGAAAATCTATTAAAAATGGGAAATTCCATTTTTTCTTTAACTGATCATTGGTGTGGGTCCTTATCGGTACATAGCACGACTGTTGATGTCGGTCTCTATTGTCTGCTCATTTTTTATCTTTTCTTCTATTCTCCTATTTTGAGAGTTGGTATTGCTACATCTATTTCTATTTCAAATCTAAAGTTTTAGTTGCATTGTGTTTGTTAGTCTGATGCAGGTTCTCAAATGTTTCTCCATAGATACCCCCAATTTACAAAAAAAATCTTGCTGCTGCTGTTGTGGTAAAGGCCATTTTACCTTTTTCTAATTTATTTTTTTTAAACTACCAATAAGATTTATTTTATTTTAAAAAAAAACCACCAGCTAAGGAAATGAACCGTTTAAGCTTCGAGGGGTCCAGACTGGATCCATTATAAGATGTGAAGAATCATTTAAAACGATTCAACTCTTCATCAATTTTGTGTTCCCTGGTCACATTGTTTAGGTGGATTTGTTAACCTTGGCAGGGGCAGAGCAAGGAATTTACACTTGGAGGGGCCGGACTAATTTACACTGGCCTCCATTGGTCACTGGGAGGCCATGGCCATTAAACTAACCAAGCATGCACGTACATGCCATGAAGCATAAAAGGGATTTTGCAAGACATCGGGGGGCCATGGCCCCCCTCATGCTATATGTGCCTCCGCCCCTGAACCTTGGGTTAGGTGTTTTAACTGATTTGGGAATTGGGTATTTTTTAGTTAATTTATATTTGTCCATGTTTTCTTTGTCATTAGCTGCACCCCATATATGCTTTCTTCTATTTCTATGGATTTGCAGACTTTCTGAATTTTAGTTAGATGAGGAGATTGGGTTCTCCTTTTCATCTATCACCTTTTTATTTTTTAATTGGGTTATTTCTTTTTCTTTCTCCTCACGCCGTTGGAGTGATTTCAAGTATTTGGGGACTGTTTTCCATTGTTCTCTCTGCGTACCTATTTTCTTTTGGTGGATTTGTTAACTTTGGGTTGGGTGTTTTAATTGAATTGGGAGTTGGGTCTTTGTTTTGTTAGTTAATTTATTTTTTTTGAACCAACTCAAAATGAATTACAGTTTGATATATAGGATACTAGAACTACTAAAATACAGTGATATTTTACTTCTATTTTGAGGTACAAACAAAACATATTGGTAAGGAAGATAAAAGGAGATTACCTCAATTTCTTGACTACTGCATGAAGAAAAATCAACAGATGAGCTACTTTCAGCCTTGGGAGTAACTACACCATCTACACAATCTGGAGATTCTGAACTTGATTTCTGAAGAGCCTAATTCATTCCAAAACATAACAATCTTGAATCATATGGCAACCCATTTCATGATTAATTTATTAATATGAAATCTATCTCAGCATGTTTTGAAAAATACAATAGGGCAAACATTAAGTCATACTACTTACTAGCACCGATTGAATCATAAAAGAAAATAAAGGGTAGATTGAAGAAACATAAAAGTTTATGAAGCATTTATAGTTCACATACTAACAGAAAAACTGTCAAATTAATATTCGTCAAAATGAAAACTAGAGCATGTGCACCACTTATATGGGAATTTAGGAGATTGAGGCCATGCAAAATGGTTGTTAGTAGTTAAGAATCAATTTTCATCTTATGGATTGAAAGACATACTTCTCTCGCATGTCGATGGGTTTAGATGCTCTATATAGTTCACAACTGTATAGGAATAGCAATGTTAATGTAGAAAACCGAGAAATACTGAAATTCCAAGGGTGGTCCCGAGTATGGCAACTAATGAGGAGGTAAAATTAGGTTGCTAACAAGTTTTAACCTTTTGAAAACTTCTAACCCAATTTTGAAGATTAAGAGATCAAAGAAGAAAATTAAGCACAACAAGTTAAATCCTAAGTGCAATGCAAATGTAGAGCAAGAGACAAGAGAGAGTGCACCCGAGATTTAAAGTGGTTCGGTCCTCAAAACGCGAGGCCTACTCCACTCCACCAACCAAACCCGTTGATGGCTTCACTATTTGATCTTCTTAACTTCGGCGAAGATCGGTGCCGATTACAATTCCAACCGCCTTTAACCTTGGTGGCGATCCTCACCACGGAGAGTGGGCTCCGCTTCTCCGAACACTCGCCCGAATACATTTTTCTTGATAAAGAAAGAACAAAAAAATCCCTCACAAGGGTTTACAAACTTTGTAGAAGATGTACAAATTTGACCCTAATGATCCAAATCCTAATCTTAGAGGATGAGAGGCATAAACAAGCTTGAATCACTCTTACGATGTTCAAATAGAGTTTTTGAGTGTTAGGATTAATAATTGGGAAGTTTAGAATGCCCATATATATAGAAAAATCAAATATGACCGTTTGAGGGGCATAGTGGTAAATCTGGCAAACTTTCAAACGGCTATATTTCTTCCCGTTATAGTGGTCTCGGAGTTCCGAGAAATTTTCTCGAAGTTCCGAGAATTTCTCTCGGAGTTCCGGGAAAACAAACAGAAGTTGGAAAAAAGCTACTGGACCAAATCTCGGAGCTCCAAGGATTTTCTCGGAGTACCGAGCTCGGAGCTCCGAGAATTCTCTCGGAGTTCCGAGAAGCCTATATGCAGCAGATTTTCAATTTGGGATTGTTATGAGGGTTTCAAAGTGTTGGAACACCACAAGGACAATCACTTAAACATTTAGGGTGTGTGTTTATTTACTTCATTTATGCCTCTTAAACTTAAGCTAAGATTTGATCAATACAAACTAAAAAAGACTTAAAATGGTCTTCACTTGCAATGCTTCAAGTCTTCTAGAGTCTTAGATTTCCGACGACTTTGGCCTTCCGAATGTGGTCAAATGAGTGCTTCTTGGCCTCAATCTAAGCAATCTTGTCTTTACACATTCATGATCTACAACTTAGACAAACAAACACATTAGTGATATAAATCACTTGTGTATTGGAATCATCAAAATAAGATGGGAATGCCAAGGTGGGAAACATTGGGCTTACAAATACCTTCCCAAATATGGATCAAACATGATGTACAGCAAAAATGTCAAGAAAATATCTAAAGAAACACAATCACAAAAGCAAGAACATGAGATTTGTGTGGTCCGACAGTGTGCCTGCGTCCATAGGAGAAGAGTTTCACTATTTCGGTTAAGGGTTACAAACTCTTCTTCTCGGCCAAGAAAACTCAAAGAAAACCTCACTACTAGTAAGCATAATATGCGGCTTACATATCAATGTCACTACATCAAAAAATATTATCAAAATACTCTTTAGGGTAAAATCAAAAATTAAATTTTCCTTCCGGAGCGCGCTGCCCCCTGCACCGCTAGCGAGCTGGGATTCCAACTGCACAATCAAGATGATTTGCAACCTTCTCATTGTCCATGCTTTCAACCGCATCAAGATTTGAGACGGCAGCAAGAAGGGACTATGGCAATTATTGCCTCAAACCACTGCAGCATGCAGGCGGTTGGTAGGAATTTCACCTTGTAAGCAAGAAGGGATTTCATTTGATATGTCGAGCGACTTTGCGAATGGATTGGTGAGAGCTGGCGGAGGCATCATCGCTCAGATCATCACATATCTCCTCCAGACGGTATTTACCCATCCATCCGTCCCTGCTATATCCTGTCCTCGGCCCTCACATAACCACACTCGCATGTGCATCCTTTCATGTGAATACTCGCCAGCAAACAGTAAGAGTTGCAAATAGGCGGCAAGCTCGTCGTCTCAGATGCTTAGGCCTGGACTGCCCGGGGAAATCTACTGCAAATCCTTCAGGTCAACCACTTTTTTTATCTTCTTTCTCCTCATTTCCTTCTGCTCTTGGCCTCTTGGTCAACGTCCACTAGGTTAGGTCTCTCTCCCCGCCCCTCCCTGCACTCCAAATCCAACTTTACATGTTTTAGGTTGTTGGCTTTACGTGTTTTTAGGTCGTTCTGCCACTTGCGCACCAAAAACTCCGACTTTCCCTCACATAATTACTCTATAGATGAGGGCATGCGACTTCCCTTATTTAGGGTAAACAATGGGTAGGGCAAAGCGACTTACAGCCTTAAGAAGGATAAGTTTCCAGACTTACGATCATCGGAACACCCATCACTTTTGCACAAGGGATAAACAAATATTTAACCTAGGAAGCACGGGTACTCTCCCGAGGCTCCCGTACCCGACACGTATTGGGTGTGGGTACATTCGGGTACGCCCCAGGTACGTCTTGGGTACGTACCCCAATTTTGGTTGCTAGGTGCGTATCGGGTGCGTACCCGACACCTCCTGCTTCTCCTGTCTGGTGTAAATCCTTCCTATGCTTCTTCTCTCTCCTCTCCTGTACTCAGTATTTACATGTAAACCGTTTAAGTAAATGTCCATTTACTTAAGATTTACATGTAAATAACGGAATACCCCCATTTGGATTTATTAAAAATAGTTTCAAGACCCAAATCTAAAAGGAAAAAAGTCAACTCTCCTATTCTAGTACAAAATCCGAAGAAAAAGGATCGGGTCAAAATTTTAACTTTCTTAACTTCCAAACGGTTGGGTATTTTTCAAATTTTAAAAATTTATAAAATCAATCATGTCCAAACATTATTAAATCCCAAAAGTCCGGTATAAAAATCTCATAATTTGGTCTCTAAAAATTATTCATCTTTTCAGGCACTGGTCATCACACTGGTCAACACACTAGCGAAAGACTTTTTTTCTAATGAAAGACTTTTTTTCTAATGAATGATGTATTGATGCCTCATGTTATGAAATATGGAACTTAATCACTTAGGAAATTAAGAGTAATATTAGAATTTTCCATTTTGGTGATGTTACTGTTATTTGATTGCTCGCCAATAATTATTTTTTAATTTTTATAAATATATAATAAAATATTAAAATATATTATTATATTCGGCGTACCCGAACGTACCCGCACCCGGTTTTTTTGCAAAATCACATACCCGTGTAGTGTCGTACCCGCACCCCGTACCCGTACTCGTGCTTCATAGTATTTAACCCATTATTTACCCTCACTGGAAGAGACCCTAGGTAATAGAAGGATGAAAGGAAAAAAATTACACTATGATACAGTTTGATGAAGCCTTCTTGTGCTTCTTCAATCCAATTTTATCTTCAAACATCAACTTACAACCAGGGTCTTTCATGTTCATTACTTACAACTATAACTTCTCATAAGTTTATCAGCTTAAAAAAGGTGTAGGGAGTATCTAGGGAAATTATGATTTCGGGGATGAACATTTAAGGTTAGATTGAGGAACTGCAAGACATAAATTTCCATGAAAAAATTGTTGGGGATTCTTTAATCTCTCTTTACATATTAGGCTAATAACCAAAATAAATGCTAGCGTAGGCATGGAATAATCACTTACGGAATATGTAAATAGAGTCTCCAATAACAAGTCAACATCCTGTTCATCTGTATGTAAAAAATTACCATTTAATAATCAATATCCTGGAATACAAAATATAATGTTGTATGAGGGTATAATCAGGCATGAACTTGAAAAGCTACAAATGATCTATTTAAATTGGTACATTCACGCATGAGCATCTGCAAGTGTATGATACCCTACCATTTTCCTCGATCACTTTCTGAACAAGAGTTGGAGTGAAACCCATCCCTACAAAATATGATTTTAAATGACTCGACGAGGATCCTGCAAGACTCCCCTAGAATCAAATAATAAGTGATAAGCAAATAAGTAACTTTCCAAGAGTCGATGATTTGACATTTCAATCCATTAAACTAACTCTATAGAAAACGACTACTGGAAGGCAAGGGGAAACGCTAAAATTTTGTAGGAGACCACAAAACAAATTAAAGGCAACAATGATGTTAAAATGCATAACAGTAAATAATCCATAGATTCAAACAATCATAGGTGTGAATCAAAGTAGAAAGCGATAATTTGAGGAACACACAAACCCATTCAAAGGAAACTAATAAATTACAATAAGATACACATCTCGCAACTCTTCTTCTTTGTCTTGGGATAGATATCTCTTCAATATTACAATTTGTGCTGTTGTTCAAAACTCCATGAAACTCAATTCCAAGTTGGGAGCACTAAAACAGGGAGGGGCGACAGGTCAATGAGAAAGGATGATGGTGTATCTTCTCTCTACTTGTTCTAAAGCTTCCCAATTTCAAGTTTGGAGATGAATTTTAGTTTTTAATAGACGAATCCCAAAGCAAGTTTTTTTATGTAACTTTGAAAACCATCATTGTAGAAATGTACAAAACATGTAGGTTGGGGCGAGAGGTTTTCACATTAAAAAAAATTAGTTCTACAGAATGCATGGTGTGGATTGCTAAAAAGGGTAACCTAGTTGCTCTAGTTTATGCAAGCGAATTTAGTGAGACCAAACCAGCTCATGGTGGCGAATTTTATATCAATTTTTGCTAGCTCTGGACAATTGGATCTTAGAAGAGAAATTAGTATCTTGTGTGATGTCCCAGTCGTCATATGGGTGGCAATAAATTTTCCAAAGAAGTGGGTTGGGATGTTAGGTTTCTCTGATGAAGAGTTGGAGCACTAAAACAGGGAGGGGTGGGAGGTCAAGGATGACTGTGGACCCCATAATCCTATGGTAAAGTTGTAACTAAACACCATTGGTGGTCTCAGGCAGGACCCTGCTCAAGGATGGCTTTAGTAAACCAAAGTCTTTGTCTTTTAAAAACAAAAAAATGGTACGAGGGTATATTTGTCTATCGGAAAAATGGTCTTCTCAAGTCATAAACAACAAAAAAAGGGGTGAATGGCTAAAACAGGGGACATAAATAACATTTTCCTTTTAAAAATTCAACCTCTTCCGCATTCCAAAAAAAAAAATCAACCTCTTCCAGAAAATTTTAAACTCATGATTTAATTAGCAACTAGTGGTAAAGGTATCCAACGGTTAAAACAAAAAAGCAAAAAAAACGAAATTCAAATCTTATGATTGTAAAAGCTTCTGCAAAATTGTGATGTATGGTGGTAACTAAACATGACCTTATACGATAGAGATGTACCTCAGTGGGCTTTGCACAACCTGGATCAGAAGAGAACTCCAAACCCATGCCTAGATCGGGCATGGTTCCGGTAGAACCTTCCGGGTCTGAAGAATCGTTCCTGGTGGCGCAATCAACTATCTTGCCCTATAGAACAGAAGTAAGGCATTACAATATAAGATATAGAGATAAGGTATGTCATAAACAACCTTCCATACAAGAAAGATACGAAAATACCATTTTGCAATGCAGAAGCTCTGGTGAATAAAGGCAAATAGTTCTTGGAACGGGATTGAGCGTCTAGCTCAACAGTCAAAGGCTTTGTTCTCCAACCTGGAGGTCGGAGGTTCAATCCCAGCTTACCTACCAAAAAAAGTTCTTGGATCATCAGAGACTAATTCAGTTCGGCCTTCTTAGATTCTCTGCAACATGATTATATTAACGATGACTGCATGGAGCAAATTGTAATTGCAATACTCATAAATTCATGAACTTAAGGCAATACTGGCATTATAGTGTAGCATAACTTCTGGCTAACAATGCAACGACTAAGACAGACATTGTTAGACAAGTTTATACATAATATAATTGAATTGGTATAATTGCTAAAACAAGAGTAAGTGCACGAAAAGGCAGTGGCACTAACAAGCTTTGGAAAGGCATGATCATAACCAACTTTAACTGCATTCATTCTCATAGTTCTATCATCAGGAAAAGCTTACAATTGTGATCTTTCTATTACAACATAGTGAAGTAACCCATCATTTATATATTTAATTGTAAGAACTTGTCAAGGTTTTTTTTCCCTTTAATCAAGAAAGATTCCAAAAATCCTCAACCTGGGATATCTTATCCACGACCTCCTCAAGAGCCCCCTCAACATGTTTTGCTTACAGTACCATCCGTTGGATATGCTCCTAAATCCTAATGCAAACCCTAGGCTCCGATATCAAATTGGTGCAACCTTGGGGTTCGCAGGGTGACTTCCGGGAATTTAATAGGAATAAAACAATTTTAATTCAATAGAAGACACCAATGTTCATTCCTGAAATTAGATTAAACATCCCATGAGATTCAATTACAGCCAGTGGAAATATAACAGATCTCAAATAATTTACGATAAAAATCCAATGTATGAAATAATCTAATCTATGGCCCAAGTAATATCTACGGGTGGCTAGGGTGTGGTAATCGGCAATGGAGTCAAGGCAAGATGATGGGAAAACTAATAAGATCAAGGAAAAGTTAGGTAAGGAATTTAAAACGGGATGGGAAAGAAAAGAATAGGTAATCAAGATCAAGATCAAGAAAGATCATGATTAGGAAGAAGAACAAGATCAGGAAAAGAATAGAAGATCAAGGTGAAGAAAAGACAAGGGGATAAGGAGAAACGGTTTATAAACCAACCAGAAAGGGTGAAAAGGGAGGACTGAGGGAACACAACCGAGGAGGGTGAAAAGGGAGGAAAGAGAAACAGTTTATAAACCCAACCGGGAAGGGTGAATGAAAAGGGAAGATTATGAATAAGTGAGAGGGAGAAAAGGAAGATGGAACAGGGGAGAGAAGAGAAAAGGACTGGATATCATATTGTCAATCAAGTCTGTCAGCATTTACAAACCCCAGTGAGGGGCATTTGTAGGCAACAAAGAGAATCTTAAGGGACATTAGAGGGAGAATGAGTTATGGACTGTTTTATGAAAAGTGGATACATGGAAGGGTTATAGCTGCATGGTACTAAGATGTTGATTGGGCAGGAAACCCTGATAAGAGAATATCTGTGATAGGATTTCGTGTAATACTAAATGGATATCTTGTTTCATGAATTAGCAAGAAAAAAAGAACTGAGGCTAGAACCAATGCAAAAAAAAGGCTGAGCACATGGCAATGGCGTGCATGATAGGTGAGCCAATGTGTGTTATTATAGGAGTTACACATCATTTCCTATACACAAACATTGTTTTGTGACAACCAATCTGCCATTAAAATGTCACAGAATCGTATATTTCACACCAAGCCCAGACTAATTAGATAGATTTTCACTTTGTTCGTGAGAAGGTAGGAAGTCAAGAGAGGATACCAGAGCAAATATTGAGCAAAGACCAATTGGCTGATATCATCACAAAGGAGCTGACAGCAGACAACATCATCTACATCTACTTTACAAGTTGCAAATGTTCAAAGTAAATGTTCAGAGTAACATTTCAGCTTGAGGAAGAACATTAGAGAAGTCATTACTGGTCATTAAGGGAATATGGTTAATTTTCTACATTTTTTTTTTGGAATAGTATGGGTAATTTTCTACATTATTAATAAAAAGGGTTGTAATGCGTTTTACTACACATTGTGTGGTTTCTCTCCCAATCTCCTCTTCCCACCCATCATCATCTTCGAATTATTTACAGGTCAACAAAAATAAAGTCCAACACCTATTATTTACAATGTGGGCCCCCTATGTTAGTGAGGTCTAGCTCATATGAGCTTCTATGAGCTCTAGCTCACAAACATTTTACCCTTTTAGAATACTCCAAAATAAAATAAATATTACATGTTGCTGTCCAAGAAAACCTAGTAAATAAAACTTCTAAAATTGGACTTTTACTCGCTAAACTCAATCAAGCATTAAACATTAAAGTTCAGCCCTTAAAATGATTTGGCCAATGTTCACCAACCTTGGATTAATATAGCTTCATTACTGAATGTCAGAAAAGAATGTTTGCACTCCAATAGTACTTGCAGAAAATGCCTCCATGCTTCGATACCGTAGTACCATACTACCCAGTCAAAAACCTATATTACCCAAATAAGAGAACAACAAAAACTATCATAAAAATATCGGGAAAAAAAAATACAACAATAACACAAATAAGAAAACCCCCACAATGGAAGCAAATAAAACATCAAACCAACATATATGCTAGGGCATGTTCGATATAGACCTGTCATACAAAAGCCCAGAGTCCCAATCACTGAAACTGTTATTCTCAAAAATCTACTTTCAACCCACTTTGTGTTACAACCAGTTTTCCTTCTTTAGATTATTTATATTGTAGTAGGTTTCCTTATTTTCCTTTTCTGCTGATTTCTATTTCCTATTTTGCTCTCCCTAATTTCTATAACATGTAGATGTCATATGATGTCGTATGGGTATTCAGCAAGTAAATAATCACATAGGGCACGTTTGGCTACCATGAATATGATGTCGTGACGCCTCCAAGTGGTGAGAGGGTTAAGTGGCTAAAAATCAGGAAACAAAAAAACTCTACTCAAAATCAGATCGACTATTTCCTATTTTTTGCCACTTCTCATCATAGAAAGAAACTATGAGCAGAAAATAAAGCATTTCTTCCAAACAAAAATATCAGAGAAAAAAAAAACAAACAAAACCCTAAATAACAGACATGCAGAATTAAAAAAATTGTTTCACAGCAGAATCTAAAAGATGTCTGCACGAAATTGAAAATAAGGAAGAAATACAAGGAGATTAAAACAGCAAAAATATGAGCGGAAAATCCAGCATTTCGTCCAAACAACAATATCAGAGAAAAAATAACAAACAAAACCCTAGGTAACAGACATGGAGAGTTACAAAATTATTGGACAGAAAAATCAAAAATTTGTCCGCACAGAATTGAAATTAAAAACAAAATGCAGAGATTAAATCAGCAAAAGGTTAAAATTGAATAATGCGGTGAACAAAGACACGGACAAAGATTTACATGGTAGTAGAGAAAAGGAGAAATTTAAAAAACGAAAATTCTCAGACCTGAAAATCCGAGCTTTGGGATTTTGGAAGGAGAATCTAGTGAAATAAGAAATGCCAGTAAAACGAGATTATGTAACGCGCCCAACAAACGTGGTTTCAGAAATTACAATTATACCCCTTGCTTGTACGCGAAATAACAAGGAAAACACCTTTTAAAAGGAAAAATGATAAATGCGCCACTTTTTTATTACTTGGAACACCCAGCAACAGTGTATCGATGACTGCAGAGGGCTGATGTGCTTCACGTCAGAAGGATTCAACGGATTTGATTGCTACGTACACTCCAGTTGGGTGTACGATGTGATGAAATTTGAGTTCGTAATATAAACTGTTTTTGCATTACTCGAGATACGCACTCCCTCTTTTTGTTTTAGGCGCACGTGTAACGATAAAGAATCCCATGCTCTAACAAAAAATATGCCTCAAGAAATGACGTGGCGGGGATTTTTTTGTTAGAGGATTATTATAAGCCTGGGGATTTTTTGTTAATTTGTTAAACAGAGAGGGTGTTTTGGTAATCTGATTTTTCACTCTTTTGGAAAGCCAGCTGTAATGCAATCATTTTATCTGAGCACTACAAGGAAAACGGGATTCCGTTTTGGAAAAAAAAAAGGTTCAACCATTTGAGCCACTTCCACTAAAAGACAAATGAAGGAGCTCAAATCCCCATAAAAACAATAAATACACATTTAAAGGGTCAAATCAAGAGTAAAAAGCACTACCTTGATATTTGATCCAACAGCAGCACAGTTTTTAAGAGACAGATGATAAGGGAGAAAAAGAGAAAAATCATCCTTCGGAACATATGATGAAGAGAGAGAAAAAGAAAAAGCATCCTTCCAAAACAAAAAAAATTCAATGCTATATTAATAGGGATATGATGCCAGCACAATATAAAAGGTTCTTACAATTTCCCAAAATCTCTCGGGAGCCCATTAAAGAAGGATAGACAGCTGGGTTTGTTGTGCAAATATCAAAATATGATTGTGCTGATAACATTTCCTGTTATCAACAAAAGAGAGTTTTGTCGATGTGGCACACAAAAGCCAAGCAAAACCCCGAGGCCATCCCAGCTTTTGTGCAACCAAATACTCAACTCTACTCAACAAAGCCTTCTGTGCCAAACTAGTTGGGGTTTGTGCAACTAAATACTCCTAACATAATTTTTTGAAAAATTGAAGGCAAATAAAAGATCTGACGCTCTGTGTGCTTGTTTTCATGAGAAATTACATAGTGGCCGACCGTGAAGCACCGTCAAGGTGGCACGTCAAATGTACCATCCTTGATATTTAATCCAACAGCAGCATCTTAAAAAGTGTGCTGCTCTTGGATCAAATATCAAGGATGGTACCGTTTTGACAGTCAAACACCTATAAAAACTCAGTTTTCATATAAAGGAAAAGTAAAGTGGAATTAAGTATGGATTTTGTTAGGGCACTAGTTAAGGTGCATTAGGAAAGGAATTTTCCAATCATTTTTTACATCGTTTGAGAATTTTACAAATATTCTGAGTCATTTTTATCAAAACTCGTGTAAAATTCCTTTCCCAATTCCTTTCCCAATGCACCTTAACGAAGGGGACTAGTTAACAAAACCCATTAACTACTAGTGGAGTGAGAGTGTAATGTGGAGAATGAAGAGTGTGCTTAGCTGTGTGAAAGGCTCCACCCTTGATATTTAATAAAACATCAGCACAGTTTTTAAGAGACATGTTGAAGAGAGAACGAGTGAGACAAATGTTGAAGAGAGAGAAAGAAAAAGCATCATTCCCAAAAATATTCAATACTATATTATTAGGGAAATAATACCACCACAACTGTATTTTGATATTTTGACCGAAAGGTTATTACATTTCCCAAAATAACCAATTAAAGAAGAAAATCAAAATATGGTTGTGTTGATAACTTGATAACCTTTCCTTATTATGAACTCAAAGGGAGTTTTGTTGATGTGGCACCCAAATGCCAAGCAAAACCCCCACTGCATCTGGCTTTTGTGCAACCAAACACACCTAACATAATTTTTTGAAAAACTAAAGACAAATAAAAGATTTGAGGCTTTGTATGCTTGTTTTCATATACAGGAAAAGTAAAGAGGAATTAACTATTAGTGGAGTGAGAGTAATGTGGAGAGTGAAGAGTATGCTTAGCTGTGGAGAGAAAAAATGAATCGGCTAAAAATGGGTGGCAATATCAATCATGGTAAATTTTTTCCTTGGCAATATCAATGTCGACCATGGTTCAGTCGTGCCAAAATGGGTTGGTCGTGATGATTTCTTGTGGTGTTTCTATAGAATTAAAGATGTAAGGGGGTTGAGCCTCTAGCTCAATTGGTAAAAACTATGTTCTTATACCTGAGGTTAGAGGTTCAATGCCGGCTTACCTAAAAAGAATTAGCAATGTATCTGGAGCCAGACTATCTGATGGATCCAAAATATCCAAATATTAAAACCTCTCTCTCTCTCTCTTCTGATTCAAAATGGATTGTGACCTTTCCCTATTTGAGATTATGCCAACCGATTGTGGTCGAAAACCATTTTCCTGATAAATTCTAGAGATTTCACTAAACTTGGATGCATTTACAAGAGGATCAATGTGTGCTTATATAGAGCACTTAAATGATAAACATGGAATGGAATCGAGATAATTCTAGAAGAAAATAATCCTAATCAAATCTACTTTCCTAATCTCTATTGCTTGCCTCTTCTAATCCACTTGCCTAATTATCTAGTTGCCTCTTTTACCCAACTTACCTAATCTACCTCCAAGATGATCAAACGGTGAGATCTTAACCCAATCTAACCGTTGGATCCCACATATTCTAACATGCCCCCTCAAACGTATATGGATTGAAAATCGATATACGCTTGACAGCAATTAAAAAAAAATTCCCAATACAATAGAATTCCCCAAATTACAAATGTAATAAAAATCAACCGATTTGATGCACACTTCCAAAAGTCTATGATGAAGATCCTCTGATGAAGACTGATGTTGTTGCCAATGATCATTGATGATGGTTGCCGAAGAAGATTCCGCTTGTTGATGTGTCACGAAGAGGGTTTAAAAGCCAATAGATCATAGCCTCAATGGGGCTAGATGATACTCAAGCCTCGATGGGCGAGTAGAAATTGGTCATTATGGACCAATGCCGGAATAGGCAAGAAATGGGTCACAATGGACCAATGCCTCCATGGGCAAGAATGAGCCTCGATGGGCAAGATAGCATGGGTCGGCTTTGAATACCGATCCTCATGGAACTAAAAATTCTCCTTCAGGCACGCACTTCAAAATGAACGAAGCACCTCAACTGAAATGAGTCAATATTTCAGGCACGCACCTAAAGAAAGGTACCTCAACTGAAATAGGAGAAGAATTGAGAGATAAGGGTTTGAAAGAAAAAGAAAATAAGATGAGCGACAACGAACGATAGATGATGGCAGCAAAAATTAGTAGCATTCTAGCAAGCCTGAGAATGTTACGAATTTAGAAAGTGCGGGTGTAAGCATCAAATCTGGGGGTCTTAGATAAGGCGAGGTGGTGGTTTCCAAGAGAATAATGGGGTGAAAATATCAAATATGGGAGTGTTTTTTAGGCATGAATGAAAAGGTGTGCCGTTATCAAATTTGAGGCATAAGAAAAGACACAGATAAAGGCAAAGAATCTGCTTTTCTATTCTCAACAACAATTCACCGAAGAAGACCTTTGCATTAAAGAGGCAATGAATATGACTAAAATCTCTCATTGGATGTGATGATAACTGGAAGAAAAAGGGATAAAAAGAAGGGCATAGACAAGCGTGGTGAATAGCAAATAGTGATAGACCATCCATCAGTACAGACGGATTTGGCCGGATTCATAGGTAGGCTTGCCGTGGTAATCGTGACGGGGAGTGATGGCCACCGGCGGACGGTTAGAACACCCGCCCACCGGAGGACGGAGACTCACGTATGTTGTGCTCAGGCCATAATAGGATCTAATGCTCTGATACCATGATAAATTCTAGAGATTTCACTAAACTTGGATGCATTTACAAGAGGATCAATGTGTGCTTATATAGAGCACTTAAATGATAAACATGGAATGGAATCAAGATAATTCTAGAAGAAAATAATCCTAATCAAGTCTACTTTCCTAATCTCTATTGCTTGCCTCTTCTAATCCACTTGCCTAATTTATCTAGTTGCCTCGTTTACCCAACTTACCTAATCTACCTCCAAGATGATCCAATGGTGAGATCTTAACCCAATCTAACCGTTGGATCCCACATATTCTAACATTTCCAACCAAGTGAAAAATGTGCCATTTAAGTCTACTTTTCATTTAATCAAAATTCTAAGGAGGAAAAAAAGAAACAAAAAGCCATTTAGAAGTATAGATACTTGTCACCAAATGAAAGACTTCAGATAAACGTGCCCTGTGCAATGACTTAAGTGCGATAGTTAAATCATATTTTCATCCACTGCAGGGTGACCAGGAAGATCTGGTCATTTGTTCTAGTTCTATCCGTGGTGCATTGTGTCTTCACAGAACACACCGTCGATCCTTTTGAGGGGTGGTTCTTCAGGCCGTATAGCATGAGGGGTTACACAATCCCTCTTGGCGGTGATTTGGGTGTGAAGGAAATAGAGAAACAACCATATATTTGAAGGTATATTCAAGAAAACTCATTCCTTCCAGCATCATATCTTTTCTCTAATTGTTCAGTGCGTCAAGGTCCCCCATGAATTCAGAGGGGTCTCTGGACCCACTATGCAAATATCTTGGGTGGAGATTAGAAAGAGCTTTGTGCACAATAGCAAGACCATGCCCAGATGGAATCTCCTCCCCCAGGCCCGATCAAACTTCACTTGATGGACCTAGCTCTGGTCAGGATTGGGAGATCTCCAGACAATATTAAAAAAGAAAATGTTTTAGGTAGTGGATATTATAGGGCTAGAGCTCTTGAATGTTATTCCCTTGTAATCTTTTTTGTTTTTCTATTGTTAGGCCTGTAGCTGACCATCTTGCTCCTTTTCTTTCTTCTGATAAATTGCTGCCATTAAAAAAAAAAAGGTACAGATAAAACAATAAGAAGGATGCTATTAAATTCTAGATGTGCAGTCAATTAAGCATAAATAACAGAGAACTGATCATCAGCATTCTCCCTTCCAAGAATCAAGCCAAAACCTTAGAAGAAGAAAAGGAATAAATACTCTAACTTGAAAAAAGAAAAGAAAAAAGAAAGCTTCAAAATAATATGAAGCACATCAATCAAACATCAGTGCTTCTACCCATTGCATAACTATCCATCCAATGAGCCTATCTTGCATCCCTTTTAACCTTCTATAACTGTAGAAAAAAGTCCATGGTAGTTCCCATCTCCACCCCAGCCTAAGGCCCTGTTCGTTTTGGATGTTGAGAATCGATTTTCAGTCCAAAACTGATTACTGGCCTCAATTAAACGTAATTTTGAGTCCAATAATCAGTTTTGGACTCAAAACTAATTCTCAAAATCCAATACAAACAAACGCCAAAGTTGCTGGTTCTGGCTATCATTTTAGATTTCTCCAGATGTACTTTCAGACAAAAATATGGTATCGAACCAACACCCGTCTCTATTATGAATGCAAAAAAGAAAAGCAAAGAATATAACTGACTTAAATCTGTAAAACACGAACTGTAACTCGTTAAATTGGACCCTCCATACTATCCATGTGAAATATTTCACTGAGAACCTATATAGAGTGCTATTCCATATTGTGATTGGGTTGTTCTTTTATTCACTTTGTTTAAAATCACGTATCTAAGCTCCTTACTCAAAAGTAGACTACTGAATTCACTGAGAACCACTTTTTTGTAAACTTATTATTAGCATTATCAGGGTCAGGTTAGGGTAGCAGTTAATACAACAGGTATGCACTATGAAAAACAAAAAATATAACTCACATAAAGCTAAAACACACCTACAGTAACTCCTTTAATTTGGAGTCTCCATCTAATCCAACTTTTGGGTTGGGTTCAAATTCAGATGGGTTTAATTCTCCTTTGAAGTTTGATTTTTCAAGGTTTCTGGTTTGTGGAGGGTGAAATAGTTTTTTGCCCAACACACAAATAAACATATCTGCATCTATCTTGATCTTTGAAGTTGGAAGAGGTTGCCCTGGAGGAAGGGTGGATACATATCCTCTCATACAAGAGAATTCCATGTAATAAGTTTTTTTAGTACATATCTTCATCCATTTTATATTTAAAGTTAATGGATTTGGAATGATGTATGGAAAGAACAGTTCAAATCAATATCAGTACAAAACCCCAAAAAATAAGATAGAGATAAAATTGAAATACTGACAATCGTAGTCACAAATTTTAAGTATCCAATCCACACATACATTTTATTACATAATTTAATGTTGTTTACCTAAGGGTCCACTGGCAAATTGTGAGTCTACAACAATACATGGTAATGAACCACGTATAGCCCATTTTGTAGCACCAAGGCAATCCTATAAATTTCGATGAGTACACAAATTTCCAATGACAGATGTAGACAGCAAAAGAGGCAAGAATGTTTCTTTTTTTATTTGAGTGATGACAGCAAATATTATATTAATCATAAAAAATACAGCTTAAAGTGCATACATCTACACGCTAAAACAGGAAGAGCTGTCCCAATTAGTTCAAAAGAGCAGCATTCTACACTATTTGTTAGTCAAAATGATGGGACTGCATTATCAACAAGTTCCGGTCTTCTCCCGTCCTCTTATGCAAGCAGCCAAGCATCATACTTATCATTACCCGACCTTGGCGTGTACTTGAATAATGGTGCAATCTCCCTACATATGTCCCGAACTTTCAAAAAAGCCCACCACTCTCCATGGCCTCGGCCACTGCTTTGACGTGCACAAAATCACATTTCTTGAATCGCCTTCTACCAAAAGGATACCCCACAAAACTCTGATTATTCTCGAACATGTAAGAAGTGTTCGCGCTTCCGCTCAATTGAATCAGAAACTCCAATTGGTCCAGAAAAATGTTTTGATGTCCATAAATAACCTACCGTTTGACTTACTCTGCCCTTCTTTCTTCTTTTTTTGAAAATTGACTTTTATTAATGATATCGAAAGAAACAGCAGGGGACAAGAAGTCGCCAGATTAAAAAGATAAAACCCACTGATAGTACATTAGGACCAATACAGAATTAGAAAGATTAAATCTGCCCATTGCGGTCCTCTTTATGAGCGGGTACGTAAATCAATCGATTCCAAAAGAACTCCTTCCTTGGGCCAGAAGATCAGCTAATTCATTTGCCGACCTACTCCGTTGCTGTGGTTGAGGATTAATCATACGGACCAAGTCATATATTTCCGCAATATATTTGTTAAGCTTCTGCAGTCCCGGAGAGTTATCCCGTGCCCATGTGATCGCACTTATAGAGCCCTCACTTCCGCATAATTCGCGTCAAATGCCGACTGGACCTGAGAATGACATTACAATGGTCCCATCAGCATCCTGAATAGCTCCTCCAATACCTGATTTTCCTGGATTACCAAGCGAACTTCTGTTAAAGTTCAATTTCATCCAACCTGCTGGTGGTGCAACCCATTTAGGAGTAATCTTTGTCTTCAGCTTTCTTTCCAAGGTCACAGCCCTCCAATTCCGCAGCATCTCCCCAATTCCATAGTTCAAACCTCTTTTTTGTTTGACCCATGTTATGAGCTCAACTTTCGATATAAGACGCACATGTTCAACATTTTGAGCTTATCTTCAAAAAATGTGATTATTACGCTCCTTCCAGATGTTCCAAACGATTTCATAAGGTAGGAATTTCCATAATGTTTGCCCAGTTTCTCCGAAAGGTCCACCGCTCCAGTTTAAAAGTATACTAGTGATCTTCTCTGCCCTAAAAAAATCTTAATCTTTCTTCCCAAAGTGCCAAATAATGGCGTATGATGTATCCTTCCAAGGCTTCCTTCCACAATCACCAAACTGACCAGTATTCCAATTCATAAATGTGAGACCAACCAACTTTTGGAGGCACCCAATCTCCCCCAAAGCAAGCTAAGGGTGCTTCCAAAATCTTGTGTAAGGACGGACAATGTTAAAGCAACTGGTCTGATTATTCTTCTTCCTTTTTGCATAGACAGTTTAATTCTTTTGTTTTTGAGTCTTTCACATGTATTTAATTTACCTGCCACTGCCAAACCAAAAAAAGAAAGCCCTCCACCCTAGGTGGGGGTCTGGGAAATTCCAAATCCTAGCCAAATGAGATACCTTGTTCTCTTCAAGTGCGATGAAGTTAAAAGAGGATTTTACTGAGGGAACTCCTCGGGGATCTGAGATTCTGAAGAGCAATTCTCTCGTTGAAAATCAAATGAGAAGAATAATGAGGGCAGCAGCTGAAATGAAACGACCAAGGGAGTCACAAAGAACAGGTATAATTATGAGTGTGGTATTTGAACCTCAAAGATAAGCATTTTGAAATAAGTCCATACTTTGTGGTATCTAAGCCAATGATAAGAAATGCTTCCTCCTCACCAATAACAGATGTCACGTCCAAGTTCCTTTAACAGAACAGGATATTCAGTGACCCAACATAATGCCAACAGCAACGACTTTTTCGAGCTACTGATATATGATGTTCTCTCCTTGCAGTGAAAAACTTCCTCACCAGACCTGTTACCAGTGTCTAAAACCTTTGGGTTCACACTTGGAACTGTGAAAACTTCAAAGTGCAAACTTGGGCTGGTGCTGAGTTTGTATTCTCAAAAATAATGAAACTCTGTAATCTGTACTAAATCAATGAGAGGGGATGTGACCTCACCAATAGTCCTTGCAAGAGCACAAACCACCCTTAAAATGATGGAATCTATGGGCATCTCTCAATATAATCTCTCGACCAGTAATCTTCGCTATCAACTTAATTGCAGAATGGCAATCCCCGCATACCCGAAGGTTCTTCATGACACGAATTGGCACCCCATTTGGCACCCTAAGAATTCCAAATGCCACTGCAAGCTTCTCACTATGGTAGCCCAAGCTATGTATCTTCTGCTCCTCATCAACATCATGAAGCACGAAACTAGCATCGGGACAATATCCCGCCTCTCTTAGCATCCCACCCAATCTCTCCAACATACCAATTATCATCTTATGATCAGGATGCCCTAATCCATCTCCCCCAGTAAACATATGTACCTTCTTCTCAACCTCAATCCAGCTACACCCCGGAGACTTGCTCACATTCCTCACCCTCATAACTTTTCTCAGCTCGGCAACATCGTCCCATTTCCTTTTCGATGCATAGATATTCGATAGCAAAATATAAGACCCGGCATTTTTAGGCTCAAGCACAAGAAGCTTCTGTGCTGCAATCTCAGCTAACTCTAAGTTTGTGTGGGTCCTACACGCACCTAACAAAGCGCCCCAAACAACAGCGTCAGCTTCCATTGGCATATTCTCGATCAAATCCATTGCCTTTTGGATATGCCCCGCTCGGCCAAGCATATCAACCATACAAGTATAATGCTCAGCCTTTGGCTCAATCTTATAATCTAAGATCATCGATTTGAAAAGTTTTCTTCCTTCTGTAATCCTCCCCGTATAGCTACAAGCAGAGAGAACCCCGACAAATGTAACATCATCGGGTACCATGCCTAATGAAACCATGTCATGAAAAACTTGTAAAGCTTCCTCTCCTAAGCCATGTTGGGCATAACCAGTGATCATCGAGTTCCACATAACTACATCCTTTAAAGTGAACCGGTCGAACACCCGCTTAGCCCTAACAAGATCACCGCACTTAACATACATTGTAATCAAAACCGAAGTAACAAACACATCCGAATCAAATTGCAATTTCACCACCTCAGCATGAATCTGCCTACCATGATCAAGGATTGCCAGGCTAGCACAAACATTCAAAATACTAATAAAGGCCGGATAATTCACCCGAACCCCAGCTTTTTGCATTAAAACAAACATATCAAGAGCTTCCAATTCAAACGCATTCTGTTCGTATCCTTTAATCATTGCACTCCACGACCCATCATCCTTTTTCTCCAACGCATCAAACACCCTCCTCGCTTCGTTTACCTTCCCATTCTGACCCAACCCGAGAATCATTACATTACAAGCAATCACCGATCTCTCGGGCATTTCCTCAAACAGCTCCAATGCTTCTTTTATTCGCCCACATTGCGCGTAACCTGTCAGCATTGCCGTCCAAGACACCTCATTCCTCTCCGGCATTACCTCAAATAGCTTGCGCGCAACATCAACACGTAAATTCTGCGTATAACCGGAAATCATCGCTGTCCAAGTGATTACATTTCTACGAGGCATTTCATCAAACAGCTCACGGGCATCGGTCAAACGGCCTAACTGACAATACCCAGATATCATATTAGTCCTCGCAACCACATCCTTCACTGGCATTTCATCAAACAGCCCACGTGCATCGTCTATCCGACCGTCTTGAATCAATCCACCTAACATAACTGTCCAAGAAACAACATTCTTTTCGGGCATTAAGCGAAAAAGATTTTCAGCCTCCAAAATATTACCTTCTTGGATGTAACCTCTAACCATGGCAGTCCAAGAAACAACATTTCGTTCAGGCATTATATTGAAAATCCTTCTTGCATCTTTAATCATTCTGTTTTTGACAAACCCAGAAACCATTCCATTCCAAGAGGACGTGTTTCTCTGAGGCATTTTGTCAAAAAGATGGCGTGCTTCATCGGGTTGGCCGTTTTGGAAATACCCTGAAATTATTGAATTCCATGAAACGATACTTTTTTGGGGCATTTCCTCGAACAGCCTTCGGGCTTTTCTGATTTCACCCACACGGGCATATCTATATATCCGAGAATTGTCGGATAACATGGCATCATTACAGTAAAATTGGCAGCGGATCAGTGAAGCTCGCATTGATAGGACAAACAAAAAATCCACTTTGCTCGGATTAGCTAATAAACCATTTGCTTTTCGGTTTCAACCATAGATATCATCTTTCTTCTAGTATGGTCCTAACTCCTAACCAATCAATATAACTGGGTGTCAGACGGACGGCTAAGAAAATTTTAAAAACAACTGCATAGAAAACTCTACAAATTGGAGGGTTAGGGATTATGACCATTCATCCCATGTATAAGATTTCTGGGGCGGCGAATGACCCACAAATGAATGGTTTAGATGATCCAAATAGGTGGACCCACAATACATTTTTCAATGCCCAAATATAAAAAATAAATTTAGATCATCAAAATATAAAAAGATGGCCTTAACAAGAATACTACAACTTAATTAAAATTACCAAAATGGTGGTCATTGCCAACCAAACACCACGATATTGTATTTTCTTTTTAATTGGCTTCCTAATGCGTTTTGGGAAATGTAACAACTTTTTTTGGGTAAGTAAGTTAGGATTGAACCTCCGACCTCCTGGTTGGTTGGTTGAAGAAGATCAATGAGCTAGAGGCTCAATCCCAAATGTAATAACCTTTGACAACTCTTTAAATAATAAAAGACCGGCCGAATTAGTGCAAATATCAAAACACGGTGGTGCCAATATCAGAAGCCTTTTTTAAAATCTCAGAAAATTTTGGAAATATCATCCAATCAAAATATCACAATATTTTCAAATAGGTTATTGATATTGGCACTGCCATGTTTTAATAATTGCACTAACTCACTTTGTCTTTTTATTATTTAACCAGCCAACAAAGGTTATTACAATTACAAAAGGGAAATGATACATTAATATTTATCTAACCAGTCACCCCCTTTAAGTATAAAAAGGGTAGTCATAAATACACTAGATGGGGTTGACATTGGGAAGAAAAGGGGGTAAAATATATCACTTATCTTCCCAAAAAACTCATAAAAGCCAATTAAAAAAGAAAAGCCAAGGTGAGTTTGTGCAGTTATCAAAAACATGAGAGCGCCAAAAACGGTAGCTTTTCAGAAAAAAAATGTTGGACATAGTCGGGATAATGATCGCGGCGACAATAATGGCATCACTGTTGTTTTGACAACCCAAGTAATAAAAATGACAGACCCCATAAGAATAATATGATGAAAAATTCCCGTTGATTCTGTGTTGTTGATTGATGACGATGGCTCTTTTGCCTGATAAAATATAGAATGATGCCCAGGAATATTTAATCACCTGCAGATTAAGTCTTTTGATTCACACCAAAACCAAGAATTGGATGACCAATCACCATCACAGACACGAAAAATAAAAAAACATTCCGTCTGCTATCTGTGACCAGAAACAGCAATGGGGGCCAGCCCAAATTCATTTTCTTCTAAACAAAGCTGTCATACATGACTTCATCCTTCAATCATGAACGTATAACTAAATTGGGTTCCAACTTTTATAGACAGCCAAAATCTTCTACGATCAAAATATTTCCGTTTGCATCCCCACCAAAATCCGAACTAGTTTGGGACAGAGGCTTAGTTGAGTTGCATCACCACCAAAACCGAAGCCGAAACAAAATCTCAATGAATTCCTTCCATTTCATTATTTCTAACCAAAATTCCTCAAATTCGACAGAAATGGTCCGGAAAGATGTCAACGTCATAGAGTTGAGGTCTTGCAGGAGACGCGAATCATTGTACTTTCTTATACTTCATTACATTATATTGTCTTATGGGATTTGCTAGGGACCATCGCAAAAGGCATTTCACGCCTTGACGGTTGCATGTGAGAGCAGCCACCTCGGATGAATTAATTGAATAAGACAAAATCTGAGCATGTTTGGCTGCTCTCACATGCAACAGCCGAGGCGTGACATGCCTTATGCAATGGTCCCTAGCAGACTCCTTGTTTTATTGACTTTACTGTTCCAGACGTGCAATAACGCATGCCACTAGGTGTTCAATGTAATCAAGCCATTATGGATGACTTTCCTGCTTATATGACGGTTTATAAGTATGTATTTGTGCTTATTCTAGCATTTCCCAAAGTGTAGTTTTAAAATTTCATCATTTGCATATGTTTCCATTATTTCACAAGATTTCCGTCGAAATTTCCACCGAAATGATTCCGTTTTATGCTGGCCGAAACCGAAATTTAAAACCTTTAAATCAAACACAAGTCTGCAACAAACGGGAGAATCCCCACCTAGCATTAAACAAAAAACATGGGAGCAAAAGGGAAGCAATTTTCAATTAACGAAGAAAAAATTCTATCTGTATTTCAATCTATTGATGAAACAAAAGGACAAAAAAAAACTTACAACTGTGAATTTCCATGTAAATCTCATATCCAACATGTAGAATCCCCACAATTCTAGACCATCCCTACTGACTAGGATGAAATGAGCGAGGCTGAAGAAAGTAAAACAAATATTCCCCATAGATTGACAGTTTCAGCCGCAACAGAAATAAATAACACAAAAAAGAAAGACATGTAAAACTAAGGGGCATTGCAACTGATTTTAACACTATAATTTGGTAACATAAGCATGGTACAGTTAGGAAAAAGGATTGAAGGACCCAAACCAACCCTATTGAATATAGCACTGACCCGCTCGAATCCACACCAAACCCATTTAATATAAGCACTGATACATGCAAACTTGAGCAACCAGAATTCTGAATAATGTAGTACCTTATCTCTACGGGAGCAGAGTTTTATTAAGAGCCTGTGCTTTCGGATTAATGGGAATGGTCCCTATAGTTAGAATTCCAGAGAAAGATTCGCCGAAGCCATTAACATTGACAGGCATCGAACCCACTGTGACAACATTAGAAGGCGTATCAGTGACTGTCACAGTTCCTGAGTTGTTAGTGTTGCCTTCTTCTTTTGAATCAATAGAGAGAGAACCTATCTTCATGATAGGTGTAACATCATTCAAATCTTTACCCACATTGTGCTTAGTGTCCTGTTTACTAGACGAATCTGTAGTATCAAGTTTCAAGGTAACCTGCTCTTCATTTAGGATTGTCTTGCCATAGCTGTTCAAATCATTAGGTTTGCTGGGTTTCTCATCTGCTTTCAGGGGTTGGTTGATATTGCCATTTGCTTTGCCGGAGGGAACAAACGAGGGTAAAAAGAACGAAGTTTCATAACTTTCAGTAAGTAGCCTGGATTTCTCAGCCTGTATAATCTTTTGCCGATCTTCGTAGTACATAAAATCATCCAGTATAGATGTCTTCAATGCATAACTTTTAAAGATATTCAGCACCTCCATGCCTTGCATATACATTATCTGCACAATGCACATCAAGACATTATGTTAAGGACCACCTGGATTTAACAGCCAAAACTAGTCATAAATAGTGCTAGTGACAATAACCAGATAGAAATCGGAAATGCATCAAGTCATGAACAACCCAATAACTGAGCTGCACATTGTTCAAGTTTAGTATCTCCCATACAAAGTTGGACTGACACTAGAACACTGAGTCATATATATCAAAGCAAGGTTTTGGAACTCAAAACTAGATCAAGTCAAATTGAATCTCCATCAAGTTCTTAAAATAAAAATAAATAAAAAAACCTCAAGCTGCAGTCCGATATTTTAAATTCTTTTTTAAGATTTTAAAGCATTCACTAACCTTTACTATATTAGAACATCATGCTATTTGGGATGCAAGAAGTAAAAACCACTAAAATCCCTGCTAGGACAAAAATTTGTGATGAATAACAATTCCACAAGTTCTTTCAGAACGGAAAGTATCCTATTAAAACATCAGCGTGCTCTTTGGGTTCCTAAGTGCGAAAGGGAGAAGAAAACAAGAGAAAACTTAACCCCTAGAATAAATATTCCGGACATGAAAAATAAGTTTTTATACCATATTTAAGAAGAAGAAAGTTGTTAAAAGCCCTCGAGCGATAGCGGTGAGGTCAGGTATTTAAACTTAATCCTTCCCTATCAAAAGAGTTGCTAAGAACCAACCTTTTAAAAAAAATGTGCTACTAAATTCTAAATGATTTTCCTGAAAGGGAGCATATAATTCCAGATATACAAAAGTTCCCATTGCAGAGTAAAAGTTTTGTTTCATGTAACACACTGCAGATTCTCTATGAGATTTATGTTTTTTTGTTACTTATCTATATGGCATATTATGTACGCACTGTCAATAGCAAATCAATACATATAACCATGCAACAATGAGAAAATAAATCAACGGAGCAAGCGCAAAGAGCATTGACTTACCTCTTGCGTGTCTCTGCTATTAGTCACTGGCTTATTTTCATTGTTTTCTAATATGATATGCCGAAAATTAGTGTTCGGTACATCTTTTATTATGTGCCATTTCAAAGGGAAGCTACCACTCCATTTATCTTGTTGCCAAAAATCCATATCCTTGTGGAAATCAACTGGGCCAATCATCTCTGCAACACCGCAAAACTGCCCACTAGCATTAACCTGCACATAAACAAATATTTTGATCAAAGAGAGGAAAAAGGGGCTGAAAAACAAAATCCCAATATAGAGGGCAAGCCACTCACTGAGAAGAAAAGAAAGATAGGGCAGGTTCCAGGCTTTCCACCAGATATCCTCTGCGCATCCTCATATGCACTGTCTAGCCTCTTGTTCCCATTCGGCGTGCTTGACCACACATTATATTTAATGCTCTTATGGACATCATCTTCACTATATGACTTGACTACAAAGAACTTCGCATTTGGATAGTTAATAGGGAAGTCTTCTTTGTTATACTGATCAGCATAAATAATAATGTTTCCCTGTGCATTACTGGAGCCCGCCTTTGTTGTGTAGGCTTTGACAGATATGGGTGACGTCCATTGATTTTTTAACCTGTTAGTTCTAGGACCACGATTTTGCTCACCAAGCACGTCGGGGCTTTCAATAGCACTGCTCAAGGCTCCACCAAATTGCAACCTTGGCCTATATTTATCTGTCCAGCCATGGGTGTTTGATCCAAAATCCACCAAGCCATTAGTACCTGGTAGAGCAACTTTTAATTGGTTCCGAATAGAGGAAGCCCTTCCAAGTGCAAAGTGATCTGCAACTTGAACTGAACCAGAAGAAACTTTACCCTGAAATCACATCATTCAAATAGGGATATGTATTCAGTTACATCTTTTTGGAGCAATAATAAGTCAAATATATAGATGAGAAAGTTTTTCTGAGAGAATTGACAGAAAACACCCTGAATTTCAGAAGTTGGAGAAATTAATGGGGAGTATTTTAGAATTTTTATTTGTTTTATGTTGTCAACTAATGGCTTCTTACTTATTTATTTATTATTTATGTGTACATGTGTGTGCGTGCCAGTGAATGAATGGGGCTTGTTTGAGTTAAGCTAAGAATTTGTATAGCAGGGCATCAGACCAAGCATTTCATATATAAGAAAAAAAAAGAGAGAAAAGGGATTTGCTTTGCTATTTTTTTTTCTTTTCTATTGAAGCCTACATTTACCTAATTTCCCTTTCTATTCAACTTAAGCTTCTTTCTAGAACTATCATTTTTCTCTACAATTCTTCTTTTCCTATACTATTTTCCATTAATTAGAAAGGTATAATTAGGAAAAGTCATCATTTACAAGGATATTTTGCTCACTAGAAATTTAGTCTTGTCTCAATCAATATGCTTACAAATAGAAAGGATGTGGCACATCAATCGATGCAATGAAGAAAGAGTCCATACCAATGTAGCATGTGAAGAAGTTGATTGGGGGACACTACTGAAGGAAACAGTTCCATGTGATGCGGGCTGCTTACTTAGTGATGCATTAGCTGAGGACTGGACCAGGTGTGAAGCACTCTGAGGAGGCTCAGTTCTCACATTCCGTGGGGTAGCCCTTGGTTGAGGAAGGGCTATACCAGCAGATGTTGGTGGAGGGATATGTTTCCAACCTGCACCATCAGGTCTAGAACTTGACGCACCCGAATTCAACAAAGTAGCGTCATGCGAAACATTTGGGAGAGTATTACTATCTGGGCTGGGCTGAACAATAACTGGGAAATAAGGAGAAGAAACTGGGTGCTGATAAGTAGGGCCAGTGTAATATTGTTGAGGTCCTACAAACTGGCCATCAACTCCTATGACGGCACCAGGTATGTAAGGATTGTAAGGGTTGTAAGGAGACTGTGCATATCCATAGCTAGGTGTGTAATATACATAAGGAAAACTTTCAGTTTGTAGACCCTGCAACAAAATCATGGGAGTTGGAGAGAATAAGATCTGATCAGTACCAATGAATCAGCATTTTTAATTGAAAAAAAAAAAAAAAAAAAACAGAAATTCAAGACTTACCGTGTAATGGAGATCTTGACCATCTAACCCAAAAAACCTATGGTGGTCATCCCATTCACCGGGTGATTCAAATCCTATGCATAGTAACCAAAAGGCAAAAGTGATCCACAAATGAGAGTTTTTTTATCTAGCAGAAAATGAGATGAATACAAGTGTAGATTGATCAGGTAAAACTTTGAAAAGATACCTGTACAATAATAACCATAATAGTTGGTAGCAGTAGGATAATACGGGCCCTGGTCAACAATGAACTCAGGTGCCCCTTCATTATCCACGACATCTATTTCTTCCTGTGGTGGAGTCGCTGTCCAATGTGGGTTTGAATTGGCACCTTGCATCTAAAAGCAAAATAATGATGGAAATACTTACTAATACAATCACGTGTTGTTAGCATCATAATATATGTGATTCAAACATTAAGGTTCTAACTGGAAAACTGGTTATTTGACAGAAATCACAAGTCAATCCGCTCAAAACTGAAAAAGGCAAAGCGTTTCAACATCCTCGACTATCAAATCTTTCAAGATTAGTTTTAAAGAAACATACTAATATATAATTGCTCAGATTAAATGTCCAATTGGGATAGACATTTTTTTCAGTTGACGATTCACAAATGCATTGAAAGTTAAAGATCTTTAGAATTAGAATTAACCTAGTGATTTTAATATCTGATTATTCCATTTTTAAGTTCTATTAAACAGAAAGTTAAAGATCTTAAGATTCACAATGTGATCCGGCCGTCCTATGAATGATCATATCTGATTTTATGAAATTAATGAAAATGATGAAATGTAAAAGAAAATAAAAAAAATTACCATAATTGTTTCTGTAGTTCTTCGTTCAGAACCATTGTACCTTTCCATACTGGCACTTCCACCCCTGTAGTGAAAGCTGAATAGAAATATGAGACAAATAACATCAGGATATAAGTGAGATTTTCATGAAAAAATCCTACATTACATCCGTATTTTAAAATTTATTCATTATAAAACCGGCTCAAATATCTCTAAAGAGAACCCATAGTTTTGGCTTATATTCCTAATAGTGTGATTTCCATTACAGATGGACAAATATTCTTATCTGGCTAAAGATACTTTATGAAATTTCTTGCAACATGCCTCAAAATCTAGTTTTGAAAGCATAAATCTCACAGAAGCTAGTAGAAGTGAAAGATGTTCTTTCGGATCGCAACCATGTCCATACCAACTTCATTGAAATTCAATATAGTGAAGCTTAAAATTACGATGAGGAGACCCCAAATTCAATTCAAAACCTAAAAAACAAAAGTGAACTATGCAAAATGTGAAAAAGTTTATATCGATTAATTCGCCATTCTCCGGTTCCAGTCTACAATTAATTATCAACAATTACATAACAGATAATCAATTGTGACATATCAAAACTGTAAATTCAAAATCTTCATCTAAATTCTCCTTGGGGTAAAAAAGAAAAATAAACAAAGAAGCAAAAAGGTCATGAAGTTCAACCACCTGTCATGCTAAAAAGACCTACAGATTTCCCAAACAGCTACTCTAAGTAATAGTCCACAAGTTCAAATCTCAAATTAAGCAATAATCAAAAACTTAGTTACATGAAAGACAAATCAAAATGAATATTCATAAAAAAGGAGAAGAAGAAAAATAAAAGAATGACAAAGCACCTCTTACCAAACATCCTCCAATGGAATAAAACAAAATAAAAATAGAATCCCGAATGAACTCCCACTGAAAAAACAGTCAAATCGTGAATTTCCTGTAATCCTGAATTCATCAACCAACTGTTTAATTCTGAACTTAGTGATTTTTCAACAAATAATGCTCTGATAGAAATTCTCACATTATGCCAAAAAAATAAAACGAATATAACTCAACAAAACTAGACAAACAACGTGACTCGGAAGAATCCTACTGACGACATATACAACTACAAACAAATTCCCGCAGATAATAACAATCAGATAAAAAAAGTTCAACGACCAACACAACGCTGCATAAATCAGGAGAGTCAAAGGAGTTTTGATTGTCTTTTTTTTAAATGAAATAAGAATTTTGATTGACTTTAGACGGCAAAACGCTGACTCGGACAAGAACATGGCCAATGCAAAAGAGAGCTGACTCGGGGGAGTCAATGGTGAGGCGGGGGGGGTTTTGAAACTATGGTCAGAAGAGCTCAACAAAGAAACTCTCATGCGAAATGAATTGAGGAAACCCCAGAACCGAATTCAACAGAAATAGTAAAAACAGATAAATAACTTGATCACATGAAACAGAAAACCAAGAACAGAATCCTACCAAATAAAACAATCTAATCAAAATAAGTCCCAGTGAAGATACCTACATTCACACCCATATTAGCACCAGGAAAAGCAATCACACCATGAACTTCAACAAACAATACCAACCAAAAAAAAAAATCATCAAACAGCAATTCAATTCACAAAAGAATTCAGGCATGAAACAGAAAACCCAGAAAAGGAACAAAACATAAAACAATTCAGGAATTAAGACATGAAACAGAAATCCCAGAAAAGAATTCAACAAAATTTGGTACAAAACATAAAACAAATCAGGAATTCAGACATGAAACAAAAAACCCAGAAAAGAATTCAACAAAATATGGTACAAAACACAAAACAATTCAGGAATTCAGACATGAAACAGAAAACCCAGAAAAGAATTCAACAAAATATGGTACAAAACATAAAACAAATCAGGAATTCAGACATGAAACAGAAAACCCAGAAAAGAATCCAACAAAATATGGTACAAAACATCATATTTATCAGAAAAATACAATATCTGTAACGCAGAATAATATGAGGAGTGGAAAGAGGAACTTACCACAAAAAACCCTAAGTCAAGCCATAGAGGAAATAGAGACCTTTATGAGAAAAATAAAGGATTCCCTCAGAGAAGAGGCAGCTTTCTGCAACATTCTGAAGCAGAAAAGCCTCAAAAACCCTAACCCTAGAAAGAAAAAGAAGGGGGTGACTTGAAAAAGGCGATTTGGTAGAGAGAGAGATTCCAAAGAAGAAGAAAAATTGGAATTGAAAACGTTAGAAGAGGGGAGGGGAAATTTGTAGTTTCCCAAAATACCCATTCTACCCTTCCGCCCTCTTCAAACTTCGATAATGCCCTCGGTCGCTTTCCAAAAATACCCATCACGGATTCACATCTAAATTTTCCGGATTTACAAAAATACCCCTTTACGCCCTGTTTGGATTGGTAGAAAAACATTTCTGATGGAAAATATTTTCTTAGTAATTTTCTTTCTTTCTGTGATTCAGAGGAAAATGATAAAAATTATGATTAATCTAGAGAGACATTATCATGAGTTGAAAGTCCCTCCAAGTAAAAATTGAACCACATAGGCCAGATTTTGTCTTATTCATTTAATTCATCTGAGGTGGATGTTCTCTCAGGCAACAGACGGTCCACGAAATGCCTCTTGCAGTAGTCCCTAGCAATTTCCAAAAATTGAATTGGAATGGTTGAAGTTAGCTTTCTTGGTGCGTAAAAAAGGTAGAAAATTTTTGAAATATTTTTTCTTTCTAAACTTTTACAAAAAAAATTCTTGCAGTCCAGACAGAGATAGGTTGCTTGCAAAAAGGATTTGTTTTTTTGCCCGTGCGTTTTTCTCAGTGGCCATTGTGCATTTCAATTCAACAAGGTAAGTAAGGAAATTTAATTACCAAAATAACCCTATTTGGATTACAGGGAAAATATTTCTGGCAGAAATTTTTTTTCTAGGAAATTTACTATTTCAACTTAGTTTTCTGTGTGTCTAACCAAACAATGGGAAAACAGGAAATTCTGAACCTTTCCAAGCTTTTTTAACGGCCTACCATTAATTAGGACTTGCACACGGTTCTCCATGGGGATATATATATATATATACTTGGATAAGCTATTCCTGGGATTGGCTACTCTTTGGATAATTTTTATCTTAAATAAACCCCAGAAGCTGCCTAGCAGTTACCATACTTGTAGATGCATCCTATCCATTGAGGCTATTCACGACATGAACAGGGGATAACAAGCTTATCCAAGGAAAAAACAAATGCCAACTTGTTTTTACAATGGAGAGTTGTTGGCTCCTTGGGGTCTTCGGTGGGAGGTGCGTGTGTGGGTGTGCGGGCCTGTATGTATGCGAGCGTGCCAGCCTCCCTTGAGGTAAGAAACCGGAAACTCAATTCAATGGGGGTAGAAGACTGAAACCTTTCCATCCCCTGGGATTGGATTTCAGGCGATTGAGAAGAAGAGGGGAACGACACTTCTTCCTCCGGCTCATCTGCCTCTGCACAGATGGAAACGATTTTTTAGGTGTAGAGCATGGCGCTAAGGGCAAGGGGATGTCGAGACGCGTGGGGCATCAGCAACACTCAAGGTCAATAGACCATCCGACTCAACCTACACAACACAAACCAGACACCAGTGCGAAAGTTAAACGAATTAAAGAGACGGACTCACCTGAGAAGATGAATTCATTGCTTCCTTAGTCCGGATACAAGCTACAACTACGGAAAGTAAAGGAGTAAAAGTGCTGGAAAAATAAAGATAAAATGCTGAGAAATGCTAAACTCACCGGAGCCCTTACAAAAAAAGGGAGAAAATGGATCCCTGATTGGTCAAATTCCATTTAAGATGACACAGAAAATCAAGATCATAACTATCTTAAATGGAATTTTACCAATAGGGGAGTCCTTCTCCCTTTTTTGGCAAGGGCTACTGTGAGTATAGCATTCCTCTAAAATGCCAATACATGTTTGGATTTTTGGTTCTGGGACCTCTTCCATGGAGATAGGCGCCTCCTTATATAGCTTTATTCGGGTAATCTGCAATTTCGACCGAATTTCGGATTTCGGTGGAGACCGACACCGAAATCGCTATTATCCAAAACGGTACTTTATTTCGGCCGAAATTTAGGAATTTCAGTCGAAATTTTGTTTTTCCCTGAAATTTCACCCAAAAAACCTGTTTTTTTTTTTTTTTAATATTTTATCGAAATTACGACTGAAATTTTATATTGAATAAAATACTCTTTTCTTTGTTGTAACGGATTTCGACCGAAATTTCAAAATTTCAGGGGTCCGAAACTAGTACTGAAACTGAAATTTTAAACCATGACCGTAGGATCATGCCATGTGTCCCATGATTCTCCATCATTACCATTTATCCTTTATCAGCACGCATAATTTACCCGTAGATTACGCTAATGGGCCCTTGTGGTAACCTCCACATGTCCTAATTGCCAGATCTTGAACTCTCCTTCAAATGATCAAAAGAATCCACGTGACACATGAGTATCGGAAGATTGCATGCAACTGATATATAAGGAAACATGCAAAAGAAGCAAAGGTAGGCGGAAAAGATAGAAAACTTTTTCCTATCTCTCTGGCACAAAAGAAAACCAGAAGGAGGATTGCGCCATTAAAGAACAACTTGAATTACCCAACAAGCTTGGTCCTACTACTGGAAAGGAAGAGGAAAGGTGTTTGATACCTACATTCTCCTTCCCCCGGGCATTACACTCCTCCTCAATCACTCAATACCTATAAAGAACCCGTAGTTGAGCTTGGTAACTTAGTTATCCTCGTCATTATCTTGTTGTTTTATTTATTTGGTTGAGTTAGAATATGACTTCAGTGTCGAAGGGGTTGTCCGAGACCAAGCCCGGACCCCTGACCCCTTTCATCTATGGTTGTAGATTTCCAACGGAGATTATCTACCAGCCACACGGTCACGGATTCAGATTTTAGCATCATCAACTAGATATCACAAATGATCCAAAAAACCTTTATGATTCCTCAAGTTCTTCAATGGACAACCTAAGGTTATCCAAAGTTTGCAAAACCCCCATACATTAAAATGAAAACAATACTATGAAACAATTAAGGAAATATATATTAAATAAGTTGAGCATGATCATGGTTTTAAATTTCGACCGAAATCCGAAAGGGTACATACCCGAAACGTGGCTTTATTTCATACGGAATTTCGTTATTTTTGAAATTTAGTGCAAAATTTTAGGGATTTTGACCAAATTTTTTGATTTTTTAATTATTTTATAGTTATGCGGAAATTTCTACCGAAATTACCGAAATTTCAAGGATTTCGAAAACCAATAAAATATTCTTTTTATTAGTCCGTTGGATTTCGAGCGAAATTTCGGTTTCCCAGCGTGCGAAATGTATATCGAAATCGAAATTTAAAACCTTGGGCATGATACATCCCATGTAATGGACCTCTAAACTATAGGAGAAATTATCTCTGTAGTTTGCCAACATTATAATCAAAACTCTAACGGGGCCTCTTATATCTAGGAAAATAAAGAATATGGAAAAATTATTTTTCGTGGAAAAAAAAATCTGGAGTCTTGTAGGGTTGAAAATTCGTAGAAAATAAAAACAAATGATTTGGAAAATATTTTTCGAAGAAACATTTCCCTTGCATCCAAACAGCGCCTAAATATGTTGTATGGTCCGCTATAGCTTTAGCTTTTCTTCCACACCACATATGGGAAACCTATTAACATTATTTGGCTAGACATATAATACTTAGCAAATTGAATCTTATTATGTATCTTTAGCCAAGAATATTAACACTACGGACCGTTTGGATACGCGGATTTTAGAATCCAGGTTTTTAGCTTGAAAACAGGTATGAATCAAGCTGCTGGATGCTGTTTGGCAGCGTTTCTTGGATTTTAAGCAAGAAAATCAGGTTTTAAAAATCTCTCATGCATCCTATGATTTCTAAAACCTAGAAATATGGGAGGATCTGCTACTCTCTTACTGATGGAAAGAAGGGAGAGAAGTAAAAAACGACAGCCGGTCCTCTTCTTCTCCTCTCTAACCCTCTTTTACACTGTTTTCAAACTAAAAACTTGGATTCTAAAATCCGCATATCCAAACGGCCCCTAATTAACAATTAAATCCAATACAAAGCCCTTTAACTCACATCATTTTTCGAAGTCACCGCTGAACTTAATGTGCTTCTTCTAAGGTTACTTGTTTCATGCCCTAAAACAAGCTAGGTAAAAATTGGAGTTTTTATATGGTGCCGGACCGTCAAGTCCCTTGTGGGCGGTACCACCCTTGATGTTTGATCCCACAGAAGCCCACTTTTAAAGATGCTGCTGTTTGATCAAACATCAAGGGTGGTACTTTTACCGTACCACCCACAAGGCACTTACACGGTCGGGCACCATATACTTAACAAGGCTTTGTTTCTTTCGGTGTAGAACAGATTCTACCCTCATTTTTAAGTGGAACACATGGGCGTAAAAATAAAATTTTGCATAAAAAGTTTTCCCTAGATCAAAACACCCCATAAATAAAATCTGGAAAGGACAGCACCAATTTAGCAGGAAAAAAAAATCAACAAATCTAAGAGCATGTTCGGATATAGGAAAAATAAATTTAAGGAAAATAATAATTTTCATGAAAAATATTTCATAGAAATAAAATTCCAAGGTCTAGTAGGTTTGTAGTCTTCCTCGAGAAGGAAGGAAATTTTTTCATTTTTTTGGCTCTGTTTCTTTGACGTAAAAATGGACTAAAATTTGTTATATGTTCATTTTCAATGGGAAAAAACAGAATTTATATGGTAACATTTTAGTCCAAAATAAGCCTCCAACTCAACTTATATAGAGGGCACATTTTATCCTCCGTACAAAAGGCAACAGAACCAAAAAAATCCTCTTGGCCTAAAGAAGAGAGTATAGAATACAATCAAAAGACAACTCTCTTCGACAAAGAGCAATGGGAGAAACAATCTAAGTAAAAACCAACAATAAATTCTGAATAACAATGACATGAAGCTCACCTCACAGACCGGCCACTGGCAGTTGGATAGGCTCCTCCCCCGGCCCGGCGGCCTGTGGGGCAGGTGACATTGGTGACATACGTGATGCTGGGGGAACCCCATATCCAGCCACTGCCGGAATATCAAATCCGGTCGCCGGAGGACCCCGTCTGTGGAAACTCCGGCTCCGGCTGCGGCTTTGACTCCGGCTGCGGCTCCAGCTCCGGCTGCGGCTGCGGCTGCGGCTCCGGCTTCCACTTCTGCTTCTGTCATAATCCCATGTCCGGACCCTATCCGGACTTGGACTGTAACTCCGGCCTCTACTCCTCTCTCCGAAACCTCTTCTATTCTCATTCCGGCCTGGCCCATCCATTCCATTATACCGGTCATGTGGGCCCCGTCCATTCCGGCCAAAACCACTGGGCCCACCAAACCCACGTCCCCGGTTTCCACGCCCACCGGAGAGGTCATTCCTACCACCACCACGACCACCATAGCCACGGCCTCCGGAATCGAGATCATTCCTACCACGACCACGACCACCATAGCCACGGCCTCCAGAATCGAACCGCCCGCCACCAGAATCAAAACGGCTGATTCCACCACCTCCAGAATCGAACCGCCCCCCACCAGAATCCCAACGGCTGATTCCACCACGCCCTTTGTTGAAAGTGGGCCCACCGCGTGTGGCAATTTCCCGCAATTGAGGGGGTACTTGTTGGTTTGCTCCTTCCAAGACTTTTAGTAGATCAGCCGCGTGTTTCCAATCCTGATCAGAGAAGAAGGTGATTGCTATGCCAGTTGCGCCCGCCCTCCCAGTTCTTCCAATTCTGTGGACATAATCCTCAATTCCCGTTGGAAAGTCATAGTTGATCACCACCCTGGAACAAAATAATAATCTCAAATGATCACTGGTACCAGCAAAGAACAAATGAAAATGGAACAAAATAATCTCAAATGATTACTGGTACCAACAAAGAACAAATGAAAATTAACTTCAGAAGTAGAAGTGACTTCATCAAGGGCAGTCATCCACATCTGACCCTGAATGTCAGTTAAAGAAACTAGCAAATAACGCTTAATATAATTTCTATGTTACTATGAATAATGGATGCATAAAGGCAAATTTTGATTAAGCTGGAAAATGTGTCATTTCTGGAAAGAACTACAGCCTAACTTACTTTTATCAATTAAGAAGGGGATGCATTTAAACAGAGCAAACACAAGAAGAAAACTGATGCGAACGTGGCAGATAATTGGCAGATATTGCATGAAAAGGCCTTTGGAAGAGAGACTGAAATAATCCCACGTCCGGGGGATAGCCTCAAGAACAATAGAAGAAAAATAAGGGAGAAAGATGATTTCTCCATTCCATATTTTGAAAATAAAAATTACATGCTAATAAAAGATCTCTCTTATGCCACCTTCTAAACAGAAAAAGAGTCCTAACAAAGTCAAATAAGACAATAAGATTTTAAGAGTTTTACTTATATCTAAATATTAGATATTTATTAAGTAATAACTAACAGATATTATCAGATAATATCTGCCAATTATCTGCCATGTTCGCATAAACACAGAAAATTCCAACCAGATCTAAGGTCACTCCCCATACTGCAATGAGCTGCAGAGTACCTTCGCAAACTTGCCTCTAACTGCCTCTATGCATAGGAAACTTGGTTACATAATACCCACGAAGAATAGGAAAATTATAGAAAAATCTAACAGATATTCTTGGGGAGATATTACTGCAGTTCCAAAAGGTGGGGTAGTTTAGTCTTTAGAACCAAACAGGAATGTTTTTCCTCTTCATAAAAAGAAAAAGAAAAAAACAAAACAAAAATAGAGACGGTATAAGCTACAAAGCACAATGTGTTAAATCCCAAAGAAAGCACATGAATTCATTGAATTCCCCATTTTTCTTAAAGCATGTAAAAGAAATGAAATGCTGAGACAAACAATCCCTCGTCTTAATCAATTTCCCCTTTCTCAAGATTCAATCTGTTCTAAATATCATGAATATAGGATACCAAACCAAAGAGAAAACCGACCTTATATCTTTGATGTCAAGTCCTCGAGCAGCAACATCAGTGGCAACTAAAATAGGGGACTTACCACTGCGGAACTGGTTCAAAACCCAATCCCTCTCACCCTGATTCTTGTCACCATGAATGGCAGCCGCACCAAAATTGCGCCCAATACTCCGCGCAAGCTGATCACATAATCTCTTAGTCGAACAAAAGATAATGACCTTGGATCCACGCTCTTGAGATCTGAGTATCTGTTCTAAACGTCTTTGCTTTTCCATTGGTGCAACCACCTCAACATGCTGCACGTTAAAAGTAACAACTGACCAAATGGAGATGGAAGAATAGGATAAAATATAGCATCTAAGAAATAGACAAAGCATGACCAATTTTCAGAAATGTCACAAATATCTCAGATACTTTCAAAATATCGCATTTTTATCCCGACATTTTGATAAAATAACAAAATCCCTAAATAATCCCGAGATGTTAAGTTAAAAATATAGCGATATTTTCATTTTTATCATAAAATATTGTGATAATATCACAATATTATCTCGATATCGTCTGATATATTTATTTTATATTTTCTTCTTAAATTTTATTTTTTTATATTTTTTAATTGATTTTATTTGGGAAAATTGTTAAAAAAAAGCAAACATTTGATGAAATTGTGAATCAAGGGTAGAGTCTGAGAAATTGTAAAAGAGGGGTTGTCAGTTATGTCAGAGCATGAAAGAGGACTAAAATACCCTTCCTCCCTTTAGACCACTCGTTCTACCATTCTCACCCTTTTTTTACCTTTTTAACATCGTTTTTGGGTTTTCTCCCTTCCATTCTCTCTCCCATAAATATGCAGCCAAATGTGTATTTTTTCAACTTCTCACAACACTTCACCCAATCTAAAGGCCAAATCCAAATGGGTCCTACCTATAGTGATTGAATCTCAAGACGACTTTATCCCTTCTTTGAAGGGAATTTGTTTTTTCTCCAAAACAAAGGTGGGGCTCCACTTAGAAATAAAATTCAAGGCTCAATGATGATCCAAACCGTCCAATTCATGGGCCACAGTGAAATTCGATGTGCCCCCTGCATCATTTCAGTGGGATGAACCAAATCGTCCTGTCCATTTAATGGGCCATGGCGTGATTTGGTTGCACCTCCAAAAATCGATTCCCTGGGATGATCCAAATCGTCCAAAGGATGGGCTGAAATGTAAATTGGTCGTGGCCCCAATCATTTTCATGGGATGATCTTATTTTTCCAATTGGTGGGCCACAACACAAATTGGCCGCACCCCGCAAACATTTCTATAGGATGATTTGAACTGTCCATTTGTATATGAGCCCCAATAATTATCTTCAAAGGATGATCCTAACCCTCCTCTGATAGAAGTTGGGCCCCAATAATTCCACGATTGGAATCCAGATTTCAACCAGCCTACTGGACTCCAATCGGAAGTCTGAAGGTACCGTCAGACTTCCGAGTTGGACTTCTAATGGTAACCTTCAGACTTCCGATTGGAATCCATATTTCAACCACTCTACTGGACTCCAATCAGAAGTCCGAAGGTACCTTCGGACTTCTGATGGTACCTTCGGACTTCCGACTCCAATCGGAAGTCCGAAGGTACCTTCGAACTTCCGATTCGGACTCCCAAAATACTATTAATGCACTTATGATCACTTTTGGAACCACTGAAATACCATTACAATGTATGAACCCCTATTTACACTCTTGGAACCATAATTCACACTCTTGGAACCACTATTTAATCAATCGAAACCCCTAAATTGTGGTTCCGAGATCTACGTAATGGTTCTGATTGTATACATACTGATTATGAGTACCTAAGCCACTATTAATACACTCATGATTACTTTTACAATGTATGAACCCCTATTTACACTCTTGGAACCACTATTTAACCAATCGAAACCACTAAATTGTGGTTTCGAGGCCTACATAATGGTTCCAAGTGTATACATACACCAATTATACACTCTTACAACCAATTCCAATTTTTAATCACTACTTGCACTCTTGGAACCATAATTTACACTCTTGGAACCACTATTTAACCAATCGAAACCACTAAATTGTGGTTCTGAGGCCTACATAATGGTTCCAAGTGTATACATACACCAATTATACACTCTTACAACCAATGCAATACTATTACAATGTATCAACCACTACTTGCACTCTTGGAACCATAATTTACACTCTTGGAACCAGTATTTAACCAATCGAAACCACTAAATTGTGGTTCTGAGACCTACATAATGGTTCCAAGTGTATAAATACAAGTTCTCACTGTTTACATAGTGCCTCATATTGATTAGATAAGGTCATGAGTGTATGTACACACTCAGAACAACTATGTCTACTCTAGGAACCACTATTGATTGGTTTGGAAGTGGTTCCGGGGTATAAAAGGTGGTTCCGAGGTTTAAAAATTGATTCAAGCATGTAACCAAACATGATTGTATAGATAGGAATTTCATTCGGGCTTCCCTCTCTTCAGAGAGAGAGAGAGAGAGAGAGAGAGAGAGAGAGAGGTGAAGACAAACATGGTAACCAAACAAAGAGGCCACTATAAAGAGGATGAAAAAAAACCGAAGTACAAAAAATAGGAAAACATGAAAAGAAGAAGTAAAACCTAAGCAAGTGGAGGAGAATGGACCTACCGGAGCATATGTTTATCACCCAAATATAAATTTGTGAATAGCAATGGAATTTTTTTTCAAATGACAATGGCAATGGCAATGGTGTTTCTCACGTTTGGAAAGCTTGGGGAAGAAGAAGGTATAAGGTGACATGGGTAGGTGAAAAGTACATAGGGATGTCAGCCAAAAAGGTGGAGGGAAAAGCAAGGGGGGTATTCTTGTCCTAAAAGCAATATTTCTGAAACTGACAGCCTCTCTTTTACAATTTTTAAGACTCTACCCTTGATTGACAATTTCAACAAATGTTTGCATTTTTTTTAAACAATTTTTCCATTTTATTTTTATCATTTTCCCAGATATAAACCTGAAAAAATAAAATAAAAATTAACATATCCGAAGATTTTTCCTCGCCGAGAAATCCCCGAGATCGATATTTGAGACATGGGGCAGGAATGCCCCTTTTACACGTGGGGAAAAACCAATCAAATAGTATATGTAAGTAAATTGAATGCCCACGTTCCTGCATTATAAATCATTCGATATTGTGAATGATTGGACTAGATAAGAAAATTATGGCAGAATCAAAAGTAGCACCAGTCCACAGTCAGATGAACCGCCGGGAGTTCGCATGAAAGTTGATTTAGCTGAACTTCATGATTGAAATGTCTACTGCAATTCCATAAGGTACTTAAAGAATCTACATACCTACTGGAAGAAACATTTTTCTGATTATTAAAAAACGAAGCATAACTTGGTTTGCGGCAAAAAATATCGTACTATCCCATGAGGACAAAGATTAAGAGTTGGTAAATAAAATATAAAGATGATCAAACCAAAGGGTAGAACTGAGAATTTTGTATTCACAAAGGAAATCATAAGAATAGAATGATTCAAATTTCCAAAGCACCGGCTTAAATACTTAAAAGAACCCTGGAACCTGCTTCAATCCTAGCCTTCATCTAAAATTAATCTTGCTGAACAAGACCCAAATGCACATCCTAAAGTCCTAAAGATTTCAGAAACCTAAAATAGAACCGAAACAAGTCATACTACCTTTCCATCTAGGGATCACTCTCAAAACCAATTCAAACCACTCTTATAAATTGGCATAAGAGTCATCTAAGTCTGAAGAGGAAAATGACAAGGTTTCATGTATATTTTAATAAAATTGAATTGTTGAGAGCCCCACATTCTGGCATCATCTTGCCATCATGGTATAGTAAAAAGCTCGTTTTCAAGATTTTATTTCTTGTTGTTGTTGTTTTTCTCGGAAGGGAACCCATCGTCGGATATGACCCGTGATGAGCATCAAGTTGAATCTAGTTATATGTGCAGTTGGGTGATTATATATAGTACATAAAATCAAGAAATCGCCCATGTTACCTTGAAATGGACATAGAGATTGAGCACAACACAGAACGCATCCAGGATAACAAACATACACAGCATGTGTAGGTGTGACAGACAAATATTCATTTAAAAAATAAAAACTATGCAGTAAACGTCAGCATGTAGCTATAAAACCTGCAAAAATTCCAACTTCAGAAACTTAGATAAGAACAAAACAGATATGAATAATATGCCATATCCTATGTCACAAAACGCATCACTTAATTGGAAGCATTCCAGATAAACAGTGACAGATCACAAACAAATACTTTAAAAATTCTGGAAATAACCATGATACGACATTATACACGGCACATATGATTAGTTGTCACAGTAGATAGAAATTTGAAATTCAACAGAAATTAAAACAGTCTAGACTTGGAAAATCTTTTACCAGCAGGCAACAGCAACATCAAGGGAGAAACATGGGGAAAAAAATTTAATTCAAAGTAGACGATCCTTTCATAACAACACACCCATGGTGCACCACTATCTGTGGATTTTTAGAAGAAAAAAAAAAAGGACAGCTCCCCTTCAGTCATTGCATTTCTAAAGCTTTTACCAGCAGGGGTGAGATGAGATAATGGGAATAAAAAATAAGGGAAATGATATCTGCGCCAAGGTGTTTCGGTAAACAAGCGCTCCACTTGTTTGTCGTGTAGTATTTAAAGGGATTTCAGTGGATATTACGGTTCTTAAAAAGCTCTTTAAACCCTTTAAATACTACATGACAAACGCATGTTTATGGAAACACTTGGCGCAGATATCATTTCCCAAAAATAATCATACTTCTCAATTGGAAAAGTTATAACAAAAAGGCTCGTCTGCCCTGGCAGCATAATCTAACCCAAGAAACTTTGAACATTCAAACAAAGCCTTCCAGCCAAAATTAACACGTGGACTCAGGGTGTTATAGAAACAAATTTACAAACAACAAGCAGATTTTTTTTCACAGTAAAATATCAGAATTATAGCCACATCATCGCAGAAGAACGAGATTAAGATGGAGAAGTGGTCTTTCTACCATTCAAAAAAAAGAAGAAAAAAAGTAGCCTTTCTAGTGGTTACCTGCGTAATGGACTTATTTGCAGCAAGCTCATCAACACTTCCAATGTTGACCTGGACAGGATTAACCAATAAATCCCCAGCTATTTTCCTCACCTCCTTGGGCCAGGTTGCAGTGTACATGAGAGTTTGCCTGCGAGGAGGGATCTCGTTCACAATCTTACGGATCTGAGGTTCAAAGCCCATATCAAGCATACGATCTGCTTCATCAAGCACAAGGAAAGAAACTTGGCGAAAGTTGATTTTCTTCATTTCAAGTATGTCATTGAGCCGACCAGGAGTCGCCACAACAATATCTACTCCTCGTTCTATCTCTCTCAGCTGAGGGCCTTTTGGAGCTCCTCCATACAAACACTGAACAAAGAAATTCAGCCATGAAAACACCGCAGAATCAATAATTGATCAGAGAATAAGAAAAAAAAAGTGCATACAAAAATAAAAGGCAGCATTGAAAATAGAGATGCATGTGTGAACAAGAAACGAATAATAAGCAAGAGTACCTGTGATTCACGACTGAATAACTGATTAAAATTAGGTTTTCTAAAACAGTTTAAACAACTAGTGGCACTTCAGAGAATATGCCACAAAAGTCTAAATATTAAAAACAGAAAACTGTGTTTTCGAGGCTATTGTTTATGAGAACTTTCATAAACAATAGCCATGTCTTATTAAAACAAATAAATTTCATTATTTCAATAAACAGAGGTTTTAAGAAGAGCAACATTCCGACCATGTTATGACATCCTACTTCAGGGGATTTTCCAGGTGCAGAAAATGAAATATGTGGAGGCTTTGTGTGTTGCGATTTGACAGGAGAATGACGGCTTGGTGTTTGGGCGAGAATGATCACAGTAAGACAAGTCAGTATGAGAGTAAGGGGCTCTACAAAGGGTACAAAGACAAACAACTATTCCTAAAATGCTATTGCAGTGACAAGGAGAATAGAATTCCTTGAAGCTCGACAAGCAAAACACCATTTTCTTTCTTTCTTTTCCCTCAATGGTAGTAATTTTATTAGAAGCAAAACAGAAAACTAAAACATTAAAAGACTGAGCTGGTTACAAAAGAGAAAAGGTGAAAAAAAAAAAAAAAAACTAGGCCTAAAGTATCAAAATCAGGAACACGATGGAAGACATCATCTCGAAGCACTTGAGAGAGAAAGGTGGCACCTCTGATTGGTGCGAAAATAAAGGTGCACGATGAGTATTTTGGTATTTGATTAATATTTCAGCAACAGGCATACTCTTACAGATTTTCATGAACTATATAAGAAGAAAAAAAATACATTTTCCCAACTAAGGAACAGAACAGTTATCTTCTGAAAATTAGAAAGGTGGAAAGCAATGTTTAAAAACGCAGATGTGACGCGGAACGCGGCCAAGAAAAATCTTTGTCTACTCGGCGCGGACATGGCCAAGAAAGCGGTTGACGCGGTCATAACTCAGGAGAGTCAAAGGAGTTTATTGACTCTATAGGGCAAAATGCGGAATGCGGATGTGGTGCAATGCGGAACGCGACCAAGGCAAAAAGGAGTCGATTCGGGCGAGTTTCTTGTCGAGTCAATGAGTATTTAAACACTGGTGGAAAGCATTATGCAGTAGTGATATTCCATCCTTTGACGGGAACTCGTAACTGATAAATTCAATCTACCAGGGAAAGGTCAATTTTGAATAACTGGAGATTCTTATATTAATTTTCCTGACTGTTATCTTTAAAAACAATTTTTGATCACCAAGATTCCAAACGAAGAGTTTCTATGTATGAGATTCCACAAGACAAAAGCGGGGCTCATGATCAGTGTAACAGATAGAACTTACTGCACAAGAAACCCTTGAAGATTGACCAAATTTGACAACTTCATCTTGTATTTGTGTGGCAAGCTCCCGGGTTGGGGCCAAAACCAACACTGTCGGGCCATTTTGTGTATTATTCCTACCGCGCCTGAGATGAATAAAGGCAGGAATAAGGTAGCCCAAGGTCTTCCCTGAACCTGTTTTGGCAATGGCCACTATGTCCCTACTTTGTAGAGCAATCGGCCATGTTTGTGCCTGTATTGGCGTTGGAGAAGAGAAACCAGCTAAATGCATCTGCAAAGTGTTAAGTACAGAAAATGATTACCCCAGAAGAAAGAAAGAAAGAACTTTTTAACCAGATTTACAAATTATACACAAAATATGAACAAGGATAACATCTAATAGCCAACCTTAAAAGAAAAAAAAAAAACAGTTAATGACAGTCAATAAAATTACCTCCGTAAGAATCTCCAGAGGGAAACCAGTGGCTTCGAAGGTCATGAATGGCGCTGGTACATTGTCACCCTAAAAAATTTCGTTTTCAGGAGTCAATTTCACAAGATGCCCCAAATATAATTGAAAAGGGAAATCAGAAACCACAATAATGAATTTGCTCCAATTGATGTTACCAAAATCAACCATAATAGAGGACATCAGTTCATAAGCTAAAATTAATGCTCCATTACACTGCAAACTCAAATCTTTTAATAAAATAACAGGCATACAAGGCATCAACCATAAAAAGGTTTCTATAAACATGTAAAACATTCAATCTGTCTATCAGTCATCATTAGCCTTGCGAATAAGCATAGATTTCCAGTATAGCAGCTTTTATTTAATATTGCCTAGATTTTTTTTTCTATTCTTTTTTTTTCAAAGGGCTCAACAACATGCAAAAGAAATAAGAAACCATGCTTAATAAATTAAGCAGAATTAATAATTTTTTAAAGACAAGAGTAGTCTACTTCTTGACAGTTTGACAACACCGATATGGTTACCACATGACAGTTTTCACCGCAATCATTGGAAAGCAGTGGCCAAAAGTTCACGAGTGACAATACCATGGTCATGCTGGAATAATGGGCGATCCAATAGAAGATCCTATAGAGACCATTTCCCACTGAACAGAATGTTGTAATTGGAAAAGAACCTCCACTACAGGGAGGGTCCTGGTTGTTGCATATCATAAGTTATGCATGTCTTACAAAATCCCCTAATTTGAAAATCCATTTCAGTGAAACTCTTCGCTAAAGCAAACACAACAAAAAACAAACCTTATTTTAATGGAATCGTTAAACCCCACTCAAATGTTACCAACAAACTTCAGGATGACTCGTCGAGCTTAATTTGTTTCTTTTATCTTTAAGTCATGGCTTCGAACACAAGTATAATGGAAGACCCATCGAATCAAGTTCTCATAATAGAGTTTCATGCTTTCACAAGCTGTCCACTGATAAACTCAGAAGTTTTGGTTATGATCTTTTAAAAATAAAACATCTGCCGCTAGCCAAAAAAAAAGTGTAGAATGGTCAAAACGGTGAAAGTTCAACAGTTATACCTTCATCAATAATCATGCAAAAAGTATGATATTCTTCGTCTCTGATATTCTTCGCCTCGAGTACTCAATGGTTTTTTTTAAGTAACGAAATTTTATTGATGCTGTTGCTGTAAGACCAAATACATCCATGGGGGATGAGTTGTCCCACCATCAAAGCCTGCTAGAGCAGTTCCCTATATTTTGAGATGTCGTTAAGAACCCCCTAACGATCTCTAACAGCCCTTCCCTAGTTTATGCAGCTCTCGACTGGGGGTAGCTTCTAATATGTGAAAGCCTCTCATCTGTAGCTTCCAGCTGAAATACATGAGCGCCCTCTCTGTCCACACCGTCTTTGGCCTTGGGTACTCAATGTTGCTATGTAGAGGGAAAGTAGCTCGTGGAACCAACAAAGAACACCTTCCATCATCTACATATTCATCTTACATTTTTTGATCGCCATCGGAACCTTAATCTGTTGTATGTTCTCCAATATGTTCATCATTTTTTATTTTTTTTGAATGGCAATGATTTATTGAAAACAGGGTTAAGACCAATGACCAAGATGGTGAGAAACAAGCCAAATAAAAAGAGAAACAAACAAACAAAAAGGTTACATCGAAGAGGGAGATGATCAAAGGTCTCAAATGCTAGTCTACTCTATTCATGCCGAACGGGCCAAATGATCGGCGTCTCTATTACTCGAGTGACAAACATGCTGAACTGAAACGGAGTGCCCCTCAACCCTAGCTATCCAACACTTCCTCAATTGCATTGGAAAAGTTCCAAGGGTTGGTGTCCCCATTTTCATCATCATATATGTAATTGGAATCATCTTCTAGCAGATATTCATCACTTTCTTGTCCTTCAGTCTGCAAATCTTCTTTCTAATAATATAGGCATTGAAAATTTGCTAAACACTAATCAAGGACTCAAAAAAAGAGAACACAATTTTGAAAAAAGAAATTGAAATAAAGAAAGAGGAATTCTTCTTCCTATGGCTCTTCACACAAAGCTTGATTTGGAAGTATATTTTTAGTTTGTTTTAGCTTTCAACAACCAAATTCTTTTTTTTTTTTTAATGGTAAGAGAATTCATTCAAGAAACAGACCGAGGTGGTCAAGTACAAAGAGAATAGAGAAGAAATAAAAAGAAAAATACAACAAAAGATGCAGAGAAGCAAGCCGAAACGGAAATCTTCGTAGATCTTGGAAACCACGCTTGGTATCACAATGAAATTGAAGAAACACTTCTCTCCTTACAAATTCATGCTGGTTTGATCCTTAAACACTCCTCGGCATATCATTTCAATTGGAACCAAAACATTTTTATTTCAAAGGCAAAGAAATTTTACTAATAAAAGATAAACACACAAGAGAAGAAAAAAAAGCCCAATTGAGATGATCAGCCCAATCTAAGTAAGCCAGAAACACCATCACCATAGTATAGCTACTACATACAGCAAACTACGGATAATGAGAATCAGGCAAAAATCTCTAATTATAAGACTTTCACTAAAAACAACCTCATTTGCAAGCATATCAATCTCCACATTGGCTTCCCTCTTGACGTCTCAAGAATTAATGTGGTATCCTTCAAGTCTCTCAAGCAACTCTTCAGAAGCGTCCGCAAGTTTTCAAGGAAAGCCCGCCCTTCTAGTCCATCCGATAACATTAAGCGAGTCTCCTTCGATATAATATTCGTTACTCAAAAATGGCATGAGGAACCAAACTTCTAGCATAAGCAGCAATGCTTCCGCAACAGTAGAATTTTAACTCTTATCGGACCAGTAAAGGTGAGGCGAACTACACCATTTCCATCACTCAGGACACCTCTTATACCTGCTCATCCCAGGTTCCCCCAACTTGAACAACAGCTCTTATATCTCTTATTCAGAAGAAGCATGAGCCTTCTTCCGAATGGGTTTTAAGTATGTCAATATCCTGAATAAAAACAACTTCTGAGGGATCAAACAGATTTCAACTCTACATGTAAGATTTAAGAATCTTATGACGGTCATAATCTATTTTTTCTAGTTGTTCAAAAAGAGGATGCAGGCAAAAATGCAGCCAAAGCAAATCCTAGTCGACTTGGTGCAGCATGATCGAGTACTCAGATGAAGCGGCCCAACACACGTTGGATGCGATCATATCCAAGAGAGTCAAAGGAGTTTTGATTGACTTTATAGGGGAAAATGCAAACCCGGACAAGAACTCGGCAAAGGTAAAAGGGAGTCCACTCGGACATTGAAACTATGATTTTTTTTTTCATGAGATTTTAACTGGTCTTATGTTAAAAAATAAAAAGGCACAGCCTGCATCAACGACATTTCCCAGACCTGAACTTCCGTTCCTCTTCATTTTGTTTCCCCTCGGTTGGGTAGAGTCTGCAATTCTTTGAGGTACCTTTCGAATCGAGATGAGAGTCCAGCCCCATTGCAGTGCCAAAATACATATATATATATTTGAAACAGGTTGTCATCCTTGCTTCTTTTCAAAAAGTAAACAATTCCATACTTAAATGAGAGGACTGAGGATATTTCTTATCTCAAAATGAGAACTTAGAACCGCTGGGAGATGTTAAAAGGAAAAAGGACCAGCTCATGGTGCAATCCGCTTTCCACTGATGCCAACAATTCATCACTACAAGAAGGAACCACCTCACATGCCCAACAATATTAACAAGCAGCATGCCAAACATTCGAATGCTCACCATTTTATTTGATATCATTCACTCAAGGCATGGATAACCTCAATGGTGAGAGTCCTTGATAACATCCATAACACCTACACGCACTACCTACCTCTCAGTGCGAGATATGTCCAGGGTGGGTGGAGAATAGATATAAACATAAAAAGAATTATGACTCTTCCTCTGAATGGTTGTTGAATATTTCAATATCCTGGATAAGAAACAACTCTAGATGTATCAAACAGTTTTCTACCCTATGGAGAGATTTAAGAATCCATATGAAGATATAATTTACTTTCTTCTTTTTTAATTATCGTGATTTGCTTTTAGATGAGGTTTTAACCAATTTTAGTTTTAAAAAGGAATGGCTACATTTCCCAGATACTAATCATTTTGTTTCCACTCAGATGTCTCTTAACTAACTTTTCATCACATATTCTCCATTGGAAGTTACGATAATCATGTAAATAATCATCATAGCAGGCATAAAAACCTACAAGTCACCACTAATCCTTTATCATATGAAAAGATAAGTAAATCCAAAAGCGGCCCAATGTCATGTTATTTAATGCATAAATAAGTAGCTTGTTACAAAGCCAACTTTGTTCAAGTCGAATGATGCAGCCATAATGATAATAGTTGTGCAAAGCCAACTTTGTTCATGTTGAATGATGCAGCCATAAGGATAATAGTTGTAGAACAAAATCAAATCAAAGTGCACTACACAAACCGTTGCATTGACTTCATGCTGTCTACAGTAGGCGTCGGTAGCTGAGAGATTTGAAAGGTCTGATGACCCAACAATTCTTGGAGGCAACCTCACAGGCGCATTATTAGAAAATGTTTGACTGCCAGCTGGATGATTGTACATGTTGGACATGGCATTCCCTGGTGCAATATTTAATCCACTCGGAAGACCAGATGGAATAGTTTGAGGATGGCTAGCAGGAATCCTCATTTCCTGATGCACAGTAGAAATAATGGCGTGAATCACCAATTACATTTAAATAAAACATAGTGGCATAATCATGTGTTAAAAAGCAGCCATGTCCATGATTTTGTTTTTTTATTTTTTGTTGAACGGTGACATCCCTGACAATTTCCTGATGCAGAATAGACAATGCAATCAATTTGCATTCCATGTCATTCACCAAGATAGGTTTTTAAATAATTTATTATCTATAATACCCATTCACCAAGATAGTCGTTGGTGAGGCAAGGCATACAGTGGAGCAGTTAGGTACCAAGCATACTTGAAACAAATAAACTACAGATCATTATAACCAAAGTTTTTTTCTTCGAATGATCAGTTATAACCAAAGTTCAAAATGCATCACATAATTGCAAAGTGAAAACCACTTTGATTCACATGATGCTAAGAAACACAAAACATGTCAAAATGCCTAAAGTTCAATCGGTTTAGCTTATGGCATTACTCTAATACTCCATACCAATCAGCCGAATATTTTTAGGCTAACAGCTTAAATCTCCATGGAGTTGATTAGAAAAAAGTTATTAACTACAAAAGGTTTAATGCCATCAACAAAATGAAAACAATGACTATTCAGGAAAAAAATTGTTTAGGAACTAACTTGTCGATAGAGAGATATTAACAACAGTTATAAAAAAACAATTATAAAGCTGGCATAGCGCTGTTTTATTTTATTTTCAATGGCAGTGGCAGAGTGCTGTTTAGGAGCTAGCTGGGGGGGGGGGGGGGGGTGCGTGGAGCAATTGCAGAAAACAATCATTAGGAGTATCAATGGATCCACTTTGGATTGGATCCACCAATGTCTTGGTCACAAACTCACAATTCATTCAAATCCCTTATTGTTATTGGTCGGATCGGATTCGAAGTATTATCCGGATTCTACCTCCCATGTCTCCATTTCAAATTGGAGAATCCATCGGAGTGTCCTGGTAGGTGCGACCTGCCTTATACACAGTTAAAATTCTCAGAATGGGCGAGGGTGAGAGGCAGTTGCGAGGGCGAGCCACACCGGCGTCGGTTCATTGGGTTAGGGACTTATGGTCAACAGTTAGAGAAGGAAGAATAGAGGGTGATTCAAGACTTGATAGAGATGAATGACAAAAAAATAAAAATAGGAATTGTTCAAAAAATACATATGGTGTATTTTTACTAAAATACCCTGAAAAAATACTTGAAGTTATAAAATTGAGGGTATTTTCATAAAATAGTATAATAAAATCGGATTTAGGATCGTCCTAGAGATTTTTCTTAGTTGTCTGGATCAAATCGGATATAATTTCAGATCGTATGATAAGGATCCAAAATGTGTTCATGAATCCTAGTAATGTGTCAAGATGATGTCCCGATTTGGTGGGCCCATTGACACCCCTACCAATCATTAAGTCAGATGAATGCAGCTTTGACTTACTTTTTTTTTTTTTTTTTGAAATGGCTATTTCCTTTTTCAACCAAGTGCATCTTTGACCTTAATGGGACAAGATATCATGGGGATCCTAAAGTCTCGATCATCTCGTAATGTATTATATGATGAACATGCCGAGCCATTAAAAAAAAATAACTTTACCAATGATGAATCTTTAAATTCTGCATGTGGTTCTTCCGAAAGGCTATGCCTTCAAACCAGTGTTTAAAAATGCGGATTTGACGCGGAACACGGCCAAGAAAAATCCTTGTCGACTCAGCGCGGACGCAGCCAAGAACGTGGTTGACAGGGTCATAACCCGGGAGAGTCAAAGGAGTTTATTGACTCTATAGGGCAAATCGCGGAACGCAGGTGTGGTGCAATGCGGAACGCAGCTGAGGTAAAAAGGAGTCGACTCGGCCGAGTTCCTTGCCGAGTCAAGGAGTTTTTAAGCACTGCTTCAAACACTGAAGATCATGCATCTACTCAATGAAAAAGTAACTGAAACACGAATTAAGGAATGGAAAGTTTGAGCAGTAAAGTGTCACAGTGATGCAAGAGAAAAACAATGGATAAATCATGAGATAAGTTAGTTTGAGGAAACTTTTTGTTTTGTTAGTTTCTTTCCCATAACTTAGACAATTAATGTCAGTATGTTGGCTGATTTGGCAGGTGACCGTACAAATAACTAATTTCGGAGTTGATCTTTCCCAGCATCGAGTCCACCATGTGCCGCCAACCTTCTAGTTGTTTATTTTCCTTCCTATAAACATGTATAGGGGTGCCTTATGGAACTGATGCATGACATTTTTAGAGCTGCATAAAATACCATTTAGGGAAAATACATGGAATGAAAGAAGGAAGAGTTTGGTTCATACCTGTTGATTGTGTGCTAGGGGAATTGATGCAAGCTTTGGTTGCTGTGGAGTCATCATTGCCCCTTCCTTGCTACTATTAAAATATAAGTCATTTCCAGTTCTTCCTCGGTGATTTTCGTCGTATCTCATTTTCAATCCCATGGGAGGCTCGGCAGCTTGCTGATTACGACCCATTGCCAGCCCCACCTGATTCTGAACCATGGAGCCAGCTATTGGTTGTAAACTAACAGAAGAGATACCAGTTTGTTGTGTATGAGCTGAATGAACAATCATTTGCGGAATCTGTACAGGATGGGTTCCAGATGTTAAGTTATGAATGGATGAGTACCCAGTTTGTTGGACCTGAGGTGAAGAAATTCCAATTTGATTTCCTTGTTGAAACCCAATTTCCTCCTTTGGCGAAAACCCAGTTTGCTTCCCCTGATGAAGTGTAATTTGCTGGCCTGAAGGATATTGGATTTGCGGGCCCTGTGGATGCGGGATTGGTTGATATGGCAGTTGTTGCAGCTGTGGATGTAGAAATTTCTGCCCGAGCTGGTGCGGGACCTGCTGCCCCTGCTGTTGTGGCATTTGATGTCCCTGCTGTTGTGGCATTTGCTGTCCTTGATGTTGTGGCATTTGTTGAGCCTGTTGTAGTGGAATTTGGTGTCCCTGTTGTTGAGGGATAGGCTGCCCTTGTTGCTGCCACATTTGATGGCCCTGTTGTTGTGGCACTTGCTGCCCTAGATGATTTGGCACTTGCTGCCCTTGATTGTGTGGCACTTGCTGCCCCTGCTGCTGTGGAATTGGTTGTCCCTGCTGTTGTGATACTTGCGGGCCCTGCTGAGCCAGAATGCCATTCGGTTGAAGTGTGCGGGCCAATGGTATCGGTGCCAACTTTGGTGTAGAAACCGTGGGAGGAGGACCAGGTGGTAGTGGAGGGGGTAAAGTAGCTGGCCTCTCATACTGAGTGACATTCGATTCAGGATTCCAGTAGTACGGAAGGCCAGTGCTTCCATCAATCAGACCTTTCCATGGACTTGGAAGCGTTGGATCCTCGGGTGCATAGCGTGGCCCCAACGAAGCCGTAGTCGACTCCGTGGTTGCCATGTTTGCAGATACTGTAGAAAGCCCCACAACCCGGTACTTGTGATCGCACACCCTACAGGGATGAATCCATATCCTTAAATTAAATACCCTGAGAATTTAAAAAATTCAAGATGGGTAAACATCTAAAACCAATACAGACACTAAGGCTCTGTTTCTTTCGACATAAAAATGGACATAAAATTTGCTTCTGGCACGTTTGGCTGCAAGGACTTGTTTTTCATGATAAATTGGGCGTCTCCAAGTGGAGATGAGGAGGAAGTCGGCTAAAAAACCGGAAAGGAAATCCGGGAACTAGTGTCTCCGGCAACGAGAAGTTGCTAAAAATCGGGAAACTGAAACTCTACTCAAAACCGGATCAACCTTTTCCGGTTTTTTAGCAACTTCTCCGCTAGTTCCAGGATTTTGATTCCAGATTTTTAGCCGACTTCACCCTCATCTCTACTTGGAGACGCCCAATTAATTGTGAAAAACAATTCATGGCAGCCAAACGTGCCCTTTATGTTAATTTTTACAAAGATAAAACAAATTTTACGTCCATTTTTATGTCGAAATAAACGGAGCCTAAGGGCATGTTTTGCAACCATGAAAAATATTCCATGGAATACTGGTGGGGCTAGCTGTGAGAGATGGGTGGAGAGGGAGAAACATGAGAGGGTGAGAGTGAGTGGAGCATAAAAAGCCTCTGAAAACAGGGAAAACAATTTGAAATAGCAAATTTTTCCACTTTTTTTTAGAGATTTCTCATGCGCTCTCCACTCTTTCCCTCTCAAGCGTCTCCCCCTCACTATTTCTCAGCTCCTATCTCACAATTGGGCCAACATATATTTCATGGAATAATTTTTCATGGTTCCCGAACATGCCCTGATGCTCTGTTTGTTTTGGACTATAACTCCACAAAAAAAAAAAAAAAGGGCCTAAAAGTGCCCAAAAAAAAAAAATCATACTCCGATGCCAAAGACCCATGTAACTCGAAAATGGGATTATAATCTCTACAAATCGCCGGCCTAATATGCTTTCTGATCTTAGAACTTCAATGGATAAACAAAACATAAAACTATGTATAAATGCAATACAGAGACAGAAATTCATGACTTGGGAAATCCACAAACACTATAAAACATCAAACCCAACACATTACTGATCTCTAAACCCTAGACAACCGAATAGAAAATGTAATTTCAAGAAACAGCGAAGCATTAGAATAACAAAATAGCTCTATTTTCACTACTCTCCCAACTAATGCTCCTTAAACCCTAAGAAGAAGAATTCAAACAAAAGTTTCGAATCTGAATACCCTACATGAATAAAAAGAAAAAAAAACTTAGAAGAAAAAAAAAAGGCTTTAAAAGTTCAGAAGTAGAGAGAATGAGATGAAGAAAATCACGAACCTTAGGTTGAGGAATGGGGATTTAGGGCAAAGGGGAGTACGTTGACGGATGGAGAAGTTGTCTCCTTTTAGACTGAGAAGATTCGAGCAGAAATGCAGAGACAGAAATCGCAAACCCTAGAAGCCCTCCTTCGGTTTTAGCCTCTGGTATTTCAAGGCGGGGCGAGGTGAGAAGAGAGGCGAGGAGAAGAGAAATCGATTTTACGGGATTTGAACCCTAGGCCTTTAGTTTTGGAGCTACAGGTTTTGCTCGCTCCCTCTCTCTCTCTCTCGTTTAGTTTTAGAGGAAGAGTCTTTCCACGGTCCACGTATGAGAGATAGGAAACTTTTCTTTTCCATTACTTTCCAAGAAAACGTTGATTATCAGGGGCACTGGAATTGGCATCCTATTCCGATTCCGGCGTTTTGGTTCAAAAATGGATGAAAAAGGGGCTACAACACACCAGGGCAGAATTAAGAGAAAATGATGTCGGACCCCGTTTCCTGGCAGAGGTAAGTTGTATTCCGATTCTGCCCAATCGGAATGAAATTTTTATTAATTTTTAATTAAATATTTTATTTATTTTTTCTATTCCATTAAAAATATGAATTTGATTTCAATTCATTTGCGATTGTTTGGTTGCCACATGCTTGGCATTTTCAGGGATGTCCCGAGCCGAAAAAAAATGCTTTTTTTTTATAACTTTATAGTGTTTTGTTGCTAATTTAGCATTACAATCCCTAAGGACCACAAGACAATATTCAGAGGTAATTATTGCTTATTTTGTGACGCAACCCCCTTCTTCCCTACCTAAACCTTCCATGTCAAATTTCTCCAAAAATGAGGACTTTGGCAATTATAATTTTGCTTACCCTCTATCCTATATTGATAATGGCACTCCCTCCCTCCCACCACTCTGAGAGGTTGGCATCCAAACACTACTCATGGGGCAAAATATCCATAGAATGATGTGGCTCTCAAATGACTAATACATTGAAAGATTTTGGGTTTTAGTCGTGCAGGTTTTAAGGTTGCTAATAGGAGGGCTCAAACGTGTGACAGATGGGATGAAATTCAAGAGATCATATTGGGTGGGTGTTTATGCTAAATCAAGGGCTGATTTGGGCTGAGGTTTTGGGAAAAGAATATTTCTTGAAATCCCAGAGAAGGAAAGATGACTAGGAAAGGCCGATGCGTACCTTTATTTCTATGGCGAAGATGAAGACAAGTGCCTTGATTGGAACGAAGCGATCAAAGAGTACGTTGAAGAGGAAAATCTGAATAAAATAGAGATAATCAAGTGCATCACAAATACCATCAGAGGGTATGCCGAACATTAGTGGAAACATATTTAACACTCTCGAGACCTTTTTAGCGAAGTGCAATGGTTGAAGGGTCATGACCAATTGTTGAAAGCTTTTGAACCAAAAACTTTCCAAAGCCTCCAAGTTATACCGCTACGTAAAGAGAAGGTTCGCCGGACACACTCTCTTGTTAAGCCCCACAGATGGATCAAAGCGTCAAACCATAAGATTGGATGTAGTTGTTATTGGAGCTCAACAGCAAAACGAAAGATAATGAAAGCACAAGCTCCAACAGTAATGAAAGATCTGCAGATTCCAGTAGAACATCTCCTTGAGGATACTTTCGAGGGAGAAGATGAAATTGATGATGACGGAATGCCGGTGGGCTGTTGCATGTGAGAGCATCCGCCTCAAATGAATTAAATGAATAAGACAAAATCTACGCAACAGTGTGCCCAGCTGGGCCCATCTCATAAGTCATTTGCGGCTGGCCTGCTGCATTTGAGAGCAGTCACCTCGTATGAATAAATGAATAAGACAAAATCTGTTAAAAAAGTGAGCATATATGGCTGCTCTCGCAAGCAACAGCCCAACCGCGAAACGCCATGTGCCACGGTCCCTAGCAAATCCCCATTGTACTTTAGGAGTTAGGACTATACCAATCCTAGTTGCGCAGAGTCAAAAGGCCCATCCGTGCTCCAAATATTGCGTTGTTATTAAGCCTTCCTAAACACATCCATATCATCTCCCAAAAATCCAGTAGCAATCTGCCTAGAGCATGGCTTCCTCAACAGCACCAGCCATGGCGAAATCAAGTTCCGCTAATCCATTTTCTTCACGTTTCAAGGAGCCCCATCTCGTTGATACGAGGCTACTCGGCCTTAAATCAAATTCCCAAATTTTGCAGCTCAGTGGAAAATTAAGACTAGCAAGAAATGCGTCATTTCTTCCTGTTGTCAGAGCACAAAACTCTAACGATGTGGCTTCTCGAGCAGGTTTATTTACGTTAACTGTGAAATCTCTTTATGGGTTTTGATTTTACTGATGAGAGATGAAATGGGTATCTAAAATTTTGCTGATTCTCAATTGGGTTGCTGATAGATTATGCGCCAGAGGCGAATTTTTACAAAATTGAAGCGATATTAAGGTGGGTTGATTTGGTCTTTTGTTGTTCTTGTTCGGTGATGTATGATTTTGAATTATGATTATCTACATGGACAGTTTATTACAATGGTTTTATTTTTCTTGTTCTGGGGGTGAATTTGGAACAATCAAGGCCGTGGCGCGTCCCACACGTTTCTTCGGTCAGTGCATAAAAACCCTCTTTTCATTGTTGATACAATTGCAAGATGTGTCTGATTTCATGGTCTGAATGTATATTTCTATATATCATAAGTGTAGAAAACTGAGAAGTGTCTTGTCAGTAAGGATCAAAGTATCAAACACGATTTTCAGCAAGCAACAAGAAGAAGATGCGAGAAATAATAATCACACAAAGAAGACGGGATTTATGTGCTTCAGAGGTGTGCTTAACTCCACAGGAGAAGAGCTTCACCATTTTGGTTTTAGGGTTACAAAACTATCCTGATTGGCCAAGAACACAAAGAAAACCTTAACCACTCGTAACCCTAAAATGTGGCTTATATATCAATGGCACTACATCGAAAAAATTACCGAAATACCCTTTAGCAGAAAAATGGAAATTAAATTTTCCTTCCCAATGCCCTGGAAACCCCAACAAAGGTCTGCTGCCTCCTGCATCCCCATCTCGACCCACGCGTGCGTCGTGCATATTAGTCCGTCAGGGTCCCGTATAATGCCATAATACAATCTGCACAACAATAAGAATCCTCTTTTCACGGAAAATTCAATTGCACAGTGCGTATCTGATTTTATTGTCTATATCATAAGAATCCTCAACTGAACGATGTGTAAACGATTCAATGGCCTGAATGTATATTTGTATATATCATAAGAATCCTCAACTGCACAACGTGTATCTGATTTCATGAAATAGGGCAGATACATGGGTGATGTATCTGAGGGATACGTCAGTTAGGTTATCTGAGCTAGCCCTTGCAAATAGGGCATCAACCATATTGTTTGACTCATCCAACCCAATCATTCCGTAGGACCTACCATGGATAGAGTGTTCCCACAAAATCATATCCACAGGATCATCCTAACCATTCACTTTGTAGAGGCACAAAATGCACCCATTTTACAGCCATCCATTTTCAACCTCTACAAATCAAGGGCTAGCATGATCCTGACATGATTTCTTAGGAACACCCTATCTATGTTAGGTCCTATGGACTCAACATCTAACATCACCCAAACAACATAGGCACCTACACTATTTCTATAGGCTAGCTCAGATAAGCTATTTGCGCGATTGCTTAGATAAATTTATCTAATATATACATCGGGTTGTTTTGTGTCAAATGCAGGGTCTGCTGAATATGGGTATTCGTGGTGTGACGGTTTCCGATGTTCGAGGCTTCGGTGCTCAGGGCGGGTCGAAAGAAAGGCAGGCTGGTAATGTCTATTGCTGTCAAATTGCTTGATAACTTGATTTTGTTAAGCAACCGTGAGATTTTCACTTGTACTAACCTTTCAATTTGTGTTTTTCACTTTTACTAACCTATCAATTTGTTTGTGACAAGGCTCCGAATTTTCTGAAGACATGTTTGTGGCTAAAGTGAAAATGGAGATTGTGGTGAGCAAGGAACAGGTATGTATAGAGCCCAAACGGATCCCTTGTAGTGTTATATTAGAAAATAAAACGATTGAAAATTCGATCAGCTGTTTTACGACTGTTTTCTTTACACCGAATGGTTGATTAGACATTAGAAAATTTGGTTATCCTCATCCTATGTATATCAGCGCTTTTTGTGGCACATGTAAGTATTCATTTCCCCCCCATAATCCATCTAGCCAGGTAGGGATGAAAATTACACTGAAGAAGACAACTTAACATTTTATATGTGTGAGTACATCACAGGTTTGGCGAAGGCGGTTATGAATTATGATAGCCAAACATAAGTTATAAATGCATTTTTTACATCGCCATAGCATTACATAAGTTGAATCTTAGCATGCTATTTGTAGAGGAGATTGGCTAGCAAGATGGTACCTTCTTGATTAAAGAATATGGTCATCACAAACTGTACACATGACATGCATGTTTGGTGATTGGGACATTGTAGTGCCTCATCCCTGTATAAATGATGTCTAGAATCCAATATCTAGAAAAAAGACACGAGAAACATAACATGGCGAGAGGGGGTATGGACTCTTGACCAGTTGATATGTAAAACCATCCCCCGATCTCTATTAAGTCATAATTTGATACTTAATCTCTTCTATTTTCCTTTTCCTTTTCTGGAATTAAGAAGTTTTATGGCATGTACTTGACCATAGAATGCCTCAAAGGATTTCAATTTTGAACCTTGAAAATGTGATTCTTCAGAACTTATCGTCTGTGGAAAGATCTTTTGTCTTTTGGTAGCCTGCTCCAATCTCCTTATTTAACTTTTATTGGTCGTCAGTCATCAGACAACTTACACAATTCCTTAATGTGATACTCTTTTAGGTTGAAGCAGTTATCAATAAAATAATTGAGGAGGCCAGGACTGGAGAAATTGGTGATGGGAAGATTTTTTGTAAGAATTTAGAATAAACTCCTTCTGTTAATTATTTAAAATTTTTAATAACAAACTTCAGCAAGACATCTCTACGTGTACTAGTTGGCATTAGAAGCTTGAGTTAATAGACCTAGCTCACTCAATGTTTAAAAATTCTAACTCGGAGTAGAACTCGGCCAAGGTAAAAAGGAGTCGATCTGGGCAAGTCAATCATTGGGAAAGTTGAAGGAGTTTTGATTGACTATGTAGGAAAAAACTCGGACTCGGATGAGAACTTGGCCAAGGTAAGACTGAGTTGACTCTGGCGAGTTGATGATTGACACGGAGAGTTTTTAAACAGTGAGCTCAATATGCATTCAAAGAACCAGCGAAATGATGGATTTATTGCAGATCCTTAATAGATCTGTCTTGAAAACCTGCACAAGCATGTGCATTCTTATAAGAATCTAATTTAAGAGGACGGTCTTTCCTTTTAAGAGTAAGATATATTCAGTTAGAAGTTCTAACAGTTTTTGTTGTTTCTCCAGTGATGCCAGTTTCAGATGTAATAAGAGTCCGCACAGGTGAGCTTGCTGTTGCGTTTCTCTTTATGGAGTGGCCTGAGTTTTTTTTTTCCGGAATGGTTGTAAAACTTCATTCACTAGAGAGAAAACACATGAGCATATTTGCAATATCAGCAATACCTGCTTTTCTAAAGGTGGCCAAAATGCTATTGATCTTTGGCCGTAATCAAAGCAGTTGCCTTGTAGTTCATATTGCATAAATTCCAAATGGTACTTATTTAGAAAATTCGTTATGAAGAAAAAAAAAGAACTTGTTATAAAATATGATTTTTAGTCCTGTTAATTACAAAACTACTTTGCAATGTTGGCGGAAAGTATGGGTTGCATTATGGTGGGAATTCTACTGATGCCATGTGAACAATAAAAAAAATGCCTAGATGTGTGATACTCTTTCTTTTTTCATGGAAGATGTATGATACTCTTGTTCTTCTAATGTAAAAAATTATCCAAAAATTGAAGTCTTAATGTTTCCTCCATTTACTAAAAAGATAAATTTCATTTCCATTACCATGTTGGTATTATGTGAAAGATCAGCTTCTTCTTATTTGTTTTACTGAATTAATGGTAATGTGATACACAATCTTCAGGCGAGCGTGGGGAGAAGGCTGAGAGGATGATGGGTGGACGTTCAGATATATTCTCTTCTGTAACATATTTATGAGCTCTATGCATGGGAAGTGGAAGACTAACTCCCTTTCTTTTTTCTCCTCGGAATCATTCTCTCTTTTGATGCATTGAAATGGTATTCTGTATTGACGTAGAACCTTTTATTTATTTTTTTATAGAGAGGTGGTAGAGGAGGAGAAATAAATAAAGTCTCTTGATTAGCAGTTAGCTTGATATATTTGCCTTTGTGTGAGAAGTGAAAGACTATCTCTCTTTCTTTCTTTTTTTACTCGGAATCATTCTCCCTTTTGATGCATTGAAATGGTATTCTTTATTGACATAGAACCGTTTATCTGCCTCGTCGGGATCATTCTCTCTTGATCAGCAGTTAGCTTAGTACATTTGCCTCTGTTTTTTAGTAACTAGATTACTCACGTGTTTTTTCCACTCTTAACACATTTGCTTAATATATCTTCATAACCATTAACCAATGACCTGGAAAGTGGCAAATACAATTTTCTTCATCCTCTCACTTTTTTTTAATGGGTAAAAAGAATAAAACATTCTTGATTGTATGTAATCACTAGTTTGTGTTGAGGAATGGGTGTTGTGGAGATGGGTTTATAACCCCCATTGTGTTCAAATAGACATGGGCTATTCACAGAAGACAGAGATAGTGAGACTCATCAGAGCTCAGTGAAGATTACAGCATGGAGCGTTAGTGCCCTACTATTGGATAGGGAGAAGAAAGTTATGTAAAAGGATTAACTAAAGGAAAGTTGATGTTATGATGGTAACAGAGTAAGAAAACAGAACCGGTGGACCCTTCATCTGCAACCTACTTCCATTGTAAAATTCAGAATTTTACACTACTTTCAAAGAAAACCTGGATTCTGAGGTCCACGTATCCCCGTATCCAAACATTTTTCTTTTTGCGGGGGTGGGGGGTGGTTAAAATTTTCAGATTTTATTCAAGGTAATGCACTCATTGTTTTACGACTACTAGTACAGTGATATGCCTACAATTTACAACATTAAATAATCAAATGGAATCAGTGATACGCGGATTGGATCAGTTTATTATATTAAAAGAATTGATGGAACGTTATCTGGTTTGATATCACCTTCCATTACTAGTTGAATCGAAGAGCTCGATTCCACTGTTTAAAAACTCCCAGAGTCATTCATTGACCCACCCTAGTCAATTCACTTTTACCTTGGCCAAGTTCTCTTTGAAGTCTGAGTTTTGTCTTACCAATTTGTTCAAAACTCCTTCGACTCACCAAAGTTAATGAAAACCCCATCTTTTTATCTAATCGACTGAGTCAATTCCCTTTTACCTTAGCTAAATTCTTGTATGAGTCTGAGTTTTGAAACACTGCTCAATTCCATACCACATTCCATTTTTACTCGAATCAAAGAGCTGGGTTTGAAGCACAATTGCATTTAGATTTGGTACTACATAGTTGGAGATGCCATGGTTCAGGGAGGTTGCCGAAGAATGACGGAAAATTTCGAATTTTGAAGGGTGAAAAGGATTGCAGTTTTCTTTTCAACTTCATATTAAAATCAGTTTTTACAGAGGTGATTCTTGAGATTCTCTTTCAAGTTCTGCAAACAAATCAATTTCTTTTCCTTGTGTTCGGTCTCTGAAAACTTCCAATTCCTAACTCATTTTGGGACTCCAGTGCTACATATTTGCAGCTTTTTGGATGAAGTCAGTAGTAAACTCTTAGTAAAATGGCAAACACATTAGCGATGGAACACATGAAATTCTCAACTCTAAAGCTTTGTCATTACACTTGTAATTAAGGCTCTCAAGAAATTTTATATTTCTGAGAGATGGGTTTATCTGATTTCTCAATTTATATCTACTCTAAAAGTTTTCTCAAATTTATATCTACTCACTTATGGTTCTTTTTTCGATATGAAGTTTCTTGAAGCTTGCGATTGCCTCCATCTCCTTTTCGATTATACTTCCAGCATAACAAAGACATCAATCACGACTGAAGAGCACTCCGTTCGTTGTCTTCACAGAAGCGAATTATGAGTTCCCTGTTATTTCTTTATCAGAATATGAAAATTTGAGTAAATTTGGACCCTTCCTTTCCTAATTTTTTCTTGCTTAAAGGAAGTTGGCACTTCTAATCTGCTTTAGGTCGGGTATGTCTGTTGTAGTAGCAATTGTTCGATGACTCCCTTTGCTGGACAAGCAAGAACTGCATTGCATCTTCCATGAAATTGTACTTTTATATTGTTGGTTACCTGTTATGCACTTCAATTGTTCTAAGGATAGCTCATTCTACCTAAAATAAAGGTACAATTTATAAAGCTCCAAACACTTGTGCCTTTGTCTCCTCTTATCTAGTGGGAAGAATTTCGTCAGGCACAACATGAAGTTGGGTTGTTTTACCTCTCTTAACTTCTCTGCAACTATGAATTGGTGTTTGGAGCTCTTTTTGGAAGTAATCTTTCAACAGAATGTTGTTGTGGTTTTACCCTAAACCTGTCTCCATGATAAACTCCCTCATGTCCATTGCATCTTCCAATTGTCTAAGACTTTGTAGAAAATAATACAAATCTCTCTTTGTCGAGTGAAAATAGTCACATTGGATTGATTGTTTGACCATTTGTTGAGGCAATTGCATCAAATCCCAAAATATTATGGGCTGCTTTAGATCAAATTGCACACAAACAGATCTAACTAAAACTGTTCCGAACAAAGAGAAATGTCCTTTCACATCTTCTTAACCTGAGATATGGATGAGAGGAAATGTTCCTTAGGGTACTCACTCCTCGCAGGAATAGCTAGTATGAATCGGCACACAAGAAGACCACAACCGGCCCAAAAGGGAAGGACCTTTCCTTTACCTATGGGGGTAGGAAAATCATTCGAGGGCCATTTGATTCTAGGATAGCTCGTCCTTGATTAGGTATATTCCAAGATAAAGGCTATCCATAGTTTGTTTCGCAAATGCCCATGCTAAAAGGTGGAATTGTATTCAACCTTGTTTTTTGAAGATAAATTATATTTTTTTAGAGATAAAAGCGTATGGGTAGAACTTATCAAGAACAATCTATCCTGGAATATAAGGCAGCCCAAGATAAGGTCTTGTACATGAAAGACATATCCTACAATCAAAGAGGCGGAATAGGTGCGAAAAAAATGTTGGAATTTATTTGTTGGAGTGTTTTTTTCTGATACCATTTACAAGGGAATCAGAATGAAAACGCTATTCAAACAAAACGAAAAGTGTTTTGACTGTTACATCCATATTGGGTCAAGTACTGTGTATTGCTTCACATTGAATGTTAAACGTTGATTATATGAAGTTTTCTGACCGTCCAAGTTCAACAACAAAAATAACATATTAGGGTTGGGATTATTGTTCTGATTTTTGGGTCATTGGAGATCCAAAGCGCATACCCTGCCAAGTGGGTTGTTTGGATCAATCAAATGGGAGACTCACAATGTTGATTGGGTGATCTAAACCACTAATTTGTTGCGTCCCGATGTAGATAGGATGTGCCACAAAATTCTTCTTCTCCATAGGATGATCCTACCCTCCAATTTGTTGAGGTCTAAAATGGACGGAACAGAATGGAAACCTCAACAGATTGGAAGGCTGGGATCATTCTACTGTGAAGATTTCAGGACAGAACCAGTCTAATTTGAGGCCGATAAAGGAATGGTTTGGATCATCAAACATTGCAGGCCATAATGTACTTTTTTAATTTTTTTATGCACATCCTTGCAGCATATGAATGACAACCTTATATATGTACTTCTATACCGTCAGATATTGATCTGTAATGAGATCCCCAATATTAGAAGATAGTGAGGGAGGGGGCCCAGATTTGGAGGGATCAGTGAATCACATAAAAATTACAGTAGAAGGGCTAGAAAAGGATAGGAGGAGCGGAGGCACCCTCCCAAACGGGTGTTGAAGGGGAAACAAAGGAGATAGAAAAACAACAAACAAACCCAAGGTAAAGCACGACATAAGGTCGCAAATAAAAATTGCCTAAGAAGCTCCCAAACATCCCAATACTCTCCCATCAAGCTAGGCGATTATGTAACTTAAGAGGGCTGCGCAGTTTGAACTCTTAAGTAAGTTTTTAGATCTCCCTCTCACATGTGTTCCAAGGTAGATCGGGGATGGTGACTTGTACCATGAATGTATCATCTGTTCTCTCTGGGACTTTATCTAATAACCAAGTAGCTTACCTTAAAAAAGAAAAAAAGAAGGTTGGAATTTAGTGAAAATGAGCCTTTTGCGTTAAAAATTTGGTTAAAACCCCCCTTGACCCGGACGTAATCTATTTTACTTTTATTTTCCTTTTCCCCGAAAATGTAAAAAGTTTTGGAAAATTGCAGGTTTTCCTGTAGGAAGACATTATTAGCTTAGAAGTTCAGGATCTGGAACATATGATCCAAGAATCAATTCCTTTTTACGGAAAATCAACGCCATTAGGTTAGAAAAAGAAAAAGGGTTTCCGACTAGTAGGTTGATGGGATCATAATGCCACGGGCTAGAACCACTTTTCTACAACTGTTTTCTATCACCACATCAGCAAGTAATGAGAATGAGAATGAGAATGAGGTTGGAGAGATTTGTGTGAATGGGATTTGCATGCAAACGACAGAGGTGGAAGCAAAGCTCGATGAGGGGAATATTCTAGAAGCAGAGTCTTCATTGCGCCAGGGCTTATCGCTAAATTCCGAGGTCAATTTCTCTTCAATTTCCCCTTTCCTATTTGTTATTTCAATTGTGATTTCGTTGGATTAAAGAATGAAATCGATTGTTTATCTCTCTGCCCTTTTGAATTTTATCTGTTGCAGTATGAACTGAGATAAATTCATTACTTTTACCAACAAACACCTACTCGGTTGTATATGTCTATTCAGTTTTTTTGTATTGCATGTACCATGATAGAAAAGTGGTTCTATCATCGTCAATCATTTTCATATTCACTGTTTACTTAAATAGAGGAATTAGGATTCTGTTTAGTTTTGTGCCAACTATTTGGTTGTAAATGTGTTGTTTGTGCAAACAATTGCAGGAAGCAAGAGCCCTTCTTGGAAGGCTAGAGTATCAAAGGGGCAATGTAGAAGCTGCTGTTCGAGTATTTGATGGAATAGACCTTCAAGCTGCTGTACATCGGTTGCAACCTTCTTTTCTTGAGAAAACGCCATCTAGGAGTAGCCAGTCTCGCAGTGAATCACTGCATTCTGTTTCCCAACATGCTGCAACCCTGGTGCTTGAAGCCATATTCTTGAAATCCATGTCTCTTCATAAGCTTGGGAGAGTAACTGGTACATATTGTTCTAGGAACAAAACTAGTCACCACTATATACTATTGTGGGGACTGTACAAGTTATAAGTCCTATTTTGAAACACTTGAGGCCCGTTTAGATACCCACAAGATTTGAATTTGGATTTCTCATATTTGACAGACCTTTTTTGCTTCGGGATTTGGATCTAGATCAAATCCTAAGACTTCCAAATCATATGCAACATTGAAAAAAATATAATTTTCAAATATGTTGTGCAAAACAGTATTTGGAAATCCATATATGCGACAATTTCCTTCACCCTCTCTAATCCTCGACCTCTCCCCTAGTGCCTCAAGTATGCGACAATTTCCTTCACCCTCTCTCTCTCTCTCTCTCTCTCTCTCTCTCACACACACACACACACACACACACACACACACACACACACACACAACATGAGCATAGGGATGATCAATTTATTTTGTATCCAAAACTCAAATCCAAATACAATACAAAAAATGAGGTATCCAAAGGGGCTTTATTTCTTTTTCATCATTTCTATGTTGACCTCCATAGTGTAATACCTATGCACATCTTTGATTCTTTCTATTGAAAAATGTCTATCTATTGAAGCATCATATTTGGTGTTGCAGAGGCTGCTCAGGAATGTAAAATTGTCCTTGATGCTGTTGAACAGATGTTCCCGCAGGGCATTCCAGAAATGTTGGTGGATAATAAGTTTCAAGAAATTGTTAGTAAGGCAGTGGAGGTCCTTCCAGAACTTTGGAAGAAAGCTGGCTGCTATCAAGAAGCTATGGTTGCATACAGGCGTGCTCTCCTTAGCCAGTGGAATCTTGATAATGATTGCTGTGCAAGGATTCAGAAAGGGTTTGCTGTGTTTTTGTTGTATGGAGGTGTAGAGTCCAGTGCACCCAGTTTAGCTTCTCAGATCGAGGGCTCATTCATCCCAAAAAATAATTTAGAAGAGGCAATTCTACTTTTGATGATACTCTTAAGGAAGTGTTACCTTGGCAAGACAGAATGGGATCCTTCAGTGATGGAGCATTTTACATTTGCACTATCCCTGTGTGGTCAGACTTCTATATTGGCCATACAACTTGAAGAGGTCCTACCTGGAGTATATCCGCGTTGTGACCGATGGAATCGGTTGGCCCTTTGCTATAGTGGAGCAGGACAGAATAAAGCTGCTTTGAATTTGTTGAGGAAGTCCTTAAACAAGCATGAACAACCAGATGATCCTCTGGCACTGTTATTAGCTGCCAAAGTCTGCAGTGATGATTGTTTTCTTGCTTCTGAAGGGGTGGCATATGCCCGGAAGGCTATTGCTAATGCCCAAGGGCCGGATGAACATCTAAAGGGGATGGGGCTTCGTTTGTTAGGTATTTGTTTGGGGAAACAAGCTAAAATTGCTTCCTCGGATCTAGAAAGGTCTCTTCTGCAGTCTGAAGCTTTGAAATCTTTGGAAGAAGCGATTGCTTTCGAGTCCCACAACCCAGATTTGATTTTTGAGTTGGGTGCTCAATATGCAGAACACCGGAATGGGAATGCTGCGCTGCGCTGTGCAAAGGAATTCATTGATGCAACAGGTGGATCAATATTAAAAGGATGGAGATTGCTTGCTTCGGTTTTGTCTGCCCAACAACGATATGTGGAGGCTGAAGTGGTCATAGATGCCGCTTTGGATGAGACCTCAAAGTGGCAGCAAGGACCTTTGCTCAGAGTGAAAGCAAAGCTAAAAACTGCTCAGTCTTTGCCCATGGATGCAGTGGAAACATATCGATTCCTCCTTGCTCTGGTTCAAGCCCAACAAAAATCTTTTGGAACCTTCAGAAGCATTTATCAGGTTAGCTTTACTCATTTAAATTCAATTATCTGCTTTTCGAAAAATATATTCCTCTGTGTAGACATATTGCTTCCTTTTCTACTGTGTACCCATGCCCTTTGACAGTCATCACAAAAAAATCTCACGGGATCTAAATTAATTTGAATTGTAAAATCTGATTGTGGATCAAAGGAATATTTCAATGAAGCTGTTACGATTGCATAATGATCTTGAAAATATAAATGAATGACAGATGGCTAACTCAACTTGTACCCTTTATTACAAACATGCTTGGACTTGAGATTGTTAACAAGAAAAGATCCAATTCATCAGCCATTTACTCAAAAATTTGGAGAATAAAATGAATCGTATTAATGTTCAAGCTGTATACCCGGGATCTACAAGATTTAGACCTAAGAAATAGATTGCTATAATTTTTTTTAATGGCAATGAACTCTTCCTTGATAATAAGAGAAAACATAAACAAGGCTCGATCGAGATGATCATCCCATACAAGAAAAAAAAGCGGCAGCATATAGCTAGCTACTTTAAAAAAACCCACTAAGGTCCATGTAATTCAGCTATAAAGTCTCTAATTACATGTTTTCCACTAGAGACACCCTCATTTGCAAGTCTATCAGCCTCCACAGTGGCTTCCTTGTTGACATGACAGAAATGAATAGGGTGTCCTTCGAGTCTATTAAGCACTTCTAATTTGTTTGTAAGGTTCCAAGGAAAGCCTGCCCCTTCTCTAACCCATCTGATCATGTTTAGAATCTCTTTTGATATACAATTTATCACTCAAAAATGGCACAAGGAGTCCAACTCCTTACGCTTTCGTTTTAGTGGAGTTTTTCTCTCCCACCAGACCAGCAAAAGTGAGATGAACTTCTCCATTTCCATCCCCGAAAATACTTCCTAAACCTCCTTGTCCTGGGTTCCCCTAACTCGATCCATCAAAATTCATTTTTTTGTAATTCCCATTGTGGGTTTCCACCTAGGAACAATCTTTCTGCTTGGGACAGCATAGTGCAAAAAAATCTCCATTTCCTTCTAATTTCCAACCCTTGCACACCAGTCTATCATCTTGCAATAAATTATAGCAATAAACTAGAGAATCATAACCCACAACCTGTCTATTGTAACACCAGCCATTGATGCAGTGACTGTCATTAGACCCAATCTTCTTTACTCATTATTGTATGTTCTCATGGTCGCTTTTACGGTCATGCCAAGCTTTCAAATAAGTGTGAAAATGGTGAAAATTCATCTGCACAATTGCTTTGTTACGAGTTTGTTAGGGTCCTCTAGTATTTTGCATAAATTCCATTTGTAGTAAATAAAGGGCATGGTGATCTTGTCAGAAAAAGTTGGGTTTACTAGGGACTACTCACGCTTAGATTTCATATTGTCTTAATCGTTAATTACTAAGGGCCCTTCAACCTGAACCCTCTGCAACACCTAAACTTAAACTGGGTGTTTATTTTTGTTAACCTTTTAGCATCTCACTCTAATACAATTCTTGGAGAAGAAGAAGAAACAAGAAGAGAGAATGAAAAGGAATTTAAAAATGAGAAAGGAAGAATTTAGTGGGTGTTGAAATCCAGCCCAAAATTCTATTCTTTATATATATATATTCAAGGTTTAAGAAATTACAATTTATGCCACTAGGGCCATCTATGATGGGCCCTATCCTAATAACATGAAATAAATTAATAGACATAACTTAAGGAGATTACATTTAAACTATGACATAAATTTAACTTAAAACTGTATGTAATTTTCAGTCCTCCCCCACAAGCTGGAATGTAGATATCATCTATGCCTAACTTGGAACAAATACTTCCAAACTAATTGCGTACAAGTGCCTTTGTAAATATTTCTTCTAGTCATCAGTTTTCTAGTGACCTTTTCATAAAAAAATGATAATCTACTTAAATGTGAACATTGGATTGCTAGCAATGTAGTTGTTCTTCAGCCGTCAGTATCAAACCGGCTTTTAACAGACAAAGGATGCACACTCATCCAGATTTTGAAGAAAAAGCATCTCTCAAACAAGAATTTGATTACGACACGAGCTTACAAGAGCTGTTGGCTCTTAAAGGAGCCTACCCCGGATACGAACAAAAGGACGAATGTTTCGCCTAGAACAGGAGTGGGTCTCTGAATAGGAGTAGGAAAACTCAGTTCAAAGTTGTTGAAGACCATATGCCCCAACTCCATAACAATCATATGTCACAACATAGCTAGAAAGAAAAAGTGACATTGACCGAAAGCAAGGACTCGATGGAATCACCAAACCCAAAAGAGATGTACCAAAGCTCTCAAGCAGTAGAGCCTATGCGGAGAGGGTTACAACGGGCAATCGTTAAGATGCCTTGGGGAAATTCATGCACCTTGCCGAGAAGGATATTCCCCTATAAAAGCCCCCTATTTATGGGCCTTCATGCAGATCATTCAAAGTGAGAAGGAAGGGGCTCCCTATTGGCGGTCAAAGTCAAAAGAGGGCTCAATCCGGTGCAAAAGGTTGAGAATGTATTTCATATGGTTCTCAGGCTCAGAGGTAGTGGTGTACGCAACACCTCCACAGTTCGTGCTACCCCTTGTTAGTCGAGCATCATTCCCTTTTCGTCTTGTATATGGGTTTCGTGCTACATACATACATTAACCATTCCTACGATTAAAAAAACGTAAATTAACCATTACTAGACAGAACTACACACATGTGAGACTCTTAGGCCGTTCCGTTCCTGCTTCTAGTGACTTTACGTGAGTTAAGACTCTAATCTAAGAGAAAGAGTGTCCCAAAAGGCTGCCTTTTCTCTTAGATTAGAGCAAGCCGGGCCGATGAGGAGGCAAAGCCGAGTGAAAATGTTATACTATTTCACTAGGGATTCCTTTGAGAATTCTCTCTATTTCTTTCTTAGTTGACCTGGGGAACCTTCTTTTTTGTATTTTCACTTTTGCTTCCCAGCCACCTCGCTTTTGTGGTTGTGGTTAAGGTATCTGGGTCTAAGAAGACCCCTTTTCATCGTGCGTTGTGGGAGTTGTTTGCAGTTGCCCTATGGGCCACACCAACCCTTGTTTATACTTGGTGCTAGTGGAAGTAACCCACCTAAAGAGGCTAGATTATGGCCATATTAATCTACTTAAATGTGAACATTGAATTGCCAGCAATGTAGGTAACTGACTTGATATTACATAACATCTTCATTGGCTTGTAAACTACGAATCCCAACTCTTCCTTAAGTGTCTTTAACCAGGTCAATTCACATGTTGTGTGAGTCATTGCATGATACTCATCCTTCGCACCAGATCGTACCACTACACTGTGCTTTTTGTTGTCCAGGTTACTAGATTATCTCCAAAAAAGATACAATAGCCTGTTGTCAATTGTGTATTAAAGCCTGATCAACCCAATCAACATCTAAAGAAACAAGTCAAACAAATGGTGGAAGAAACCACAAAGCAAAAGGAAAGGAAAAAACTACATCATGGAGAAACATGATCAAAGGTATCAAGTGCAAGCCTAGCCATCACGGAAAAAACTTACCATTGTTAGTTTGAAGCACCATTTGTACAAATAAGATTCCCCTTACATGATTTCTTCTTCATATAGATTGATATAGGATCTATGGGGCAATTACTTAGAAGTTAAGTGATGGAAAAAACTTACCATCTTTAAATGATTGTTTTTCTTGAAAATAATCCTCTACCTAATGCCCTCTTTGAATATCTCCGAATATGTCGAACTGCTTTCCAATTATAAACTATCAAACTATGCATAAACTTTCTTACAACAGTTACAACAAAAGCAATGTCATGACGTGTAATTGTCTGGTAAATCAGCCTTCCAGCAAGGTGACAATATCTACCAGGGTCCTCAAACAAATCCCCTTTATCCTTTAGTAACTTTACATTAGAATCTATAGTAGTAGTGGAAAATAGTTTGCTACCTAATCTATAAAAAAGGATCTATGGTAGTATCAATAGACTTGGACCTAACGTACTCGTCTTTAACAAAAGATCAGTGATATATTTTCTTTGTGATGAACTGATCCCAAGTTTCAATCGCACGACTTTATTACCAAGGAAGTAACGTAATTGTCTCAGATATTTTGTCTGCACGTGTCCTTGCAAGTACCTTTTCACTAGATCAGTCTCTCTCTTGATCATTCCCAATAACAACAATGTCGTCCACATAGAAAACTAGTATGAAAATGTTACTCATCAGTCTTCATACAAACATTGGGTGCTTTATATTTATATAATCACGATGAAAACCATACTTGGTAACAATATGGCTAGACTTATCAAGCAAGCACGGGGAGACTATTTCCAACCATATTTTGCCTTCGGCCACTTACAAACCTTACTTACCTCTCCATGAGCAACATACCCTAGAGGTTGCTCCATATAAACTTCCTCGCGTAAGTCGCCATGAAGTGTTACATTCTTTACATCTAGCTTTCACAGTGACCAATCATGATTAGTTTCAATAGAGATGATTACTCTAATCAAATTTAGCTTGGCCGCCAGTGCAAATCATTCTAAGTAATCAATGCCACACGGTGGAAGGTTAGAACAGTGAAAAGTTTTCCATAAAATAGACTTTACATCAGTGGAAGGTTAGAACAAAAGTTTTCCATAAAATAGACTTTACATCAGTGGAAGGTTAGAACAAAAGTTTTCCATAAAATAGACTTTATGATTTTTGGGTGACATATTGTAGTTTATTAGGATGCAATTTTACGTTGTTTGGAAAACATATTTATTTTCTTGGAAATTTTATTTATGTTGTTTGTCTGAGAAGCATACCTTGTCCGGTGATTTAGAGAGACAAAACAGAGATGACACAAGAGCGGAGAGGGGGAGACGACATTGCGTGAGTCAGTTGTAAAGCAAAAGGACAACGATAATGGTGTAGAGAGGCTAATTAAGGGGTAGAAACATCATTTCCCACTAGAAAATGTGTATTTTGACGGAGCTCTGAATTCCCAATGAGACAGGGATAGTATAGTCTTCATATCCCTAGATGGAGTAAAGGATCCTGGAATTTAGGTTTACGTTCCCTGCTACCGACAACATAGCAGAGTATGAAGCTAAGCAGGCCAGATTATCCAATTTGATTTGGAGATTCAGAGTTGGTAATTAAGCAAATCTTAGATGAATTAAGGGGTAGAAATATCGTTTCCCACTAGAAAAATGTAAATAGTAGAACTATTTCTCATTTTTATTTTTTTCTTATGTTTATTTTGGATAATGATATTGGCACTACCATGTTTTAAAAATTGCACAAACTCATCTTGTCTTTTCTTTTTCAATTGGTTTATGAGAGCTTTTTGGGAACTGTAATAACTTTTGACAGCTGTTTAAATAAGAAAAGACGATGAGTTTGTGCAATTATCATAACATGTTCCGAGGAAAATATGCTGCCCAAACTATGTAAAATAAGTATTTCATGGAATAGTCTTTCACTGAAAAAAAAAAAAAAAATGTTGCATCCAAATGCTGTTTTCGCGGCCAACCTTGCTTTCAATATTTAATTGGTGCCATCATTAAATATTAACAATATACGCGCATCTACGATCTACACCCAACTGCATGTTTCCCTGCAGGTAGTTCATTCAGATAAATCCAACATAGGATTTTGTATAAGTGCACTCATTTCATCATCTAATTGCCTTACTCCATCCATCATGAGAAGGTATCTCTTGGCACGTACGAGGTGTAATAGTAGAGGAAAAAGACATCAAGACTTTTATACGAAAGGGATGGAGAATCAGGTGCAAAAAAATTAGATAATGGGTGTTGGAGTACAAGACCTTTTACCTTTATGAACAATTATAGGGACGCTTGAAGGAATATAATTGACCTTTGGATCTTCAGACACAAGCAATTCAATGGTCGAGAGAACAATCTCTTATATCCATCGAGAGACTATCTTGCAGGCCGATAACTTCCATATTTTGGCGTCAAATGTCTTATAGAATGTGACATTGGATCCTGGATTTGTAAAATTTCTGTGCTGATTGTGATCTTTGACTCAACACAATTCATTGGCTGAGAAAACAATCTCTTTTACCCATTGAGAGACTATCTTGCGGGCAGATAAATTGCAGATTTTGGCGCCAAATGTCTTCTAGAATGTGACATTGGATACTGGATTCGTAAATTTTCTGTGCTAATTGTGATCTTTGACTCAACACAATTCATCGGCTGAGAAAACAATCTCTTTATCCATTGAGAGACTATCTTGCAGGCAGATAAATTGCATATTTTTACGTCACATGTCTTCTAGAATGCCATTGGACCCTGAATATGTTACTTCACTGTGCTAATTGCGTTCTTTGATTTCGTCCTGATTTAACAAAATAAATAACACTTCAATTATTAAAATTGCTACTAATCTCTCTTTGCTTCTGAATTCACTTTTGTTATTTTTTCTCCTCTGTTAGGCTGAGGATGATTGTGTCAGTGAATTTGAAGTTTGGCAAGGTCTTGCAAGTTTATACTCCAGCCTTTCTCATTGGAAAGATGCCGAAATATGCTTGGAGAAGGCCAGAGTCCTGAAGCAGTATTCTGCTACTACATTGCACACTGAAGGCAAGGATCAAAATCTTTTAGCTATGTAGATCTGATTTGGGATTTTTGAAACTTCACTGAAGTGCTGGTCTGAAAACTAGAAAACTTAGTTCTTAGCTTCTCAGAATTTTATGGAATGCCTTCGCAGGTTCTAAATATAACCAGGTCTCCCTAGACTGTTGTGATCATAGTTTTAAAACTCCCCCGCGTCATCGTGTACTCTCCATAGTCGGCCCCCTTTTACCTTGGCCGCGTTCTGCATTTTCCCCTACAGAGTCAATAAAAACTCCTTTGACCCTCCCTAATTATGACTGCGTCAACCGGGTACTCAGCTGTGTCAACAGAGTACTTGACCGCATCGTGCCAAGTCAACTAGGATTTTCTTCGGCCGCGTTCCGCGTCACATGTGCGTTTTGAAACACTAGTTATGATTCAGTTGCATACCACAGATACCATGACCGATAGAATTTGGAGAAGTGGAGACATGAAGCCCCTGGTGTTAAAATCTTCCAATTAATTGTAATCGGGAAACAGCGACAACGGATCATTTCAGCATCAGGGGTGACTTTTTTGTAAAATTTGGGAAATTGTTTTCTCAAGACAAGCATTCTGTGATCCTTTCTCTGTTACTATAAAAGTTAGCTCTCACACAATAGTTTCTTTGGTCAGCCTTTTAAGAAACTTCATTTTCCAAGTCGCCACTTCTCTTTGCCTATTATAGTTGTACCAAAGTTGGGACTGATATCCTTCCCTCTCAATCTGATAAACTCTGTATAGTCTCAAAATCTTAGGATATGCAAGAAACTAAACTATGAATGTGGAGGAAGAAAGAAAGTGGATATCCTCATTTGCCATTCGCTTATTTAGAAACTGAAGGGTAATATGAATATCTTCTATGGATATTGCTTATTTGCCATCAAAGAAGTTTTAGATTGGACCGTGGAACAGTCAATCTCTTGCCAAGTTGATATCCTCATTTGCCATTTGTTTAATTTGAAACCGAAGGCTAATCTACCTATTTACTAGGGATATTGCATGTTTGACATCGAAGAAGTTTTAGACTGCACTGTGGAACATTTAATCCCTTTCCAGCATATTCATCGCTTGGCTAACTCTGAGTTCATGATCTCGCTCGCATGGAATTAGCGTAATCATTGTTAGAGATTTCTTTTCTTTTTGAGACTTCTTTACGCCCTCTGTGCTGTTCCGTTGCTGGGGATCAACTCGGCAATATTTTTTTTCAACTCGGTCATAGCGGGCATGATGTGATCCGACCTCGTCTTCCGACCACCTTTAGAGACTTTTCACCTCCTTAGTCTTTAGAGACTTTTCACCTCCTTAGTCTATATTTTTCATTTAGGACTTTTATCTCTTTATATTGTCACTTTTATGTTTTTTCCCCATAATTTGACAATTTTTAACTTTGATTACCAGGGCAGCTGTATATCTTTCGTTGCTTAATAGTATTTCTCTCTCATTCAAAATAAAAAAGTTCTTTGCTTATGTTTAGTTATGTTTTCATTGTAGCCATGATTTCCAAATGATTTTGTCAGGGGTTATATGTGAAACATGTGGGCAAATTCAAGAAGCACTGGCGGCTTACAGCAATGCTCTTTTGACGGACTTGGATCATGTTGATTGCAAGATTTCGATCGGCGCTTTGCTATGGAAGATGGGTTTGAAATCATTGCCCGTGGCACGAAGCTTCCTCTCAGATGCATTGAGGCTCGAACCTAGCAACCGTTTGGCTTGGTACTACTTGGGAATGATTCATAGAGACGATGGACGGATAGCCGATGCATCGGACTGCTTCCAAGCCGCATCCATGCTTGAAGAGTATGATCCAATAGAAAGCTTCAGTTCAATCCTGTGAGTACTCTTCCAAAGGATCCAAGCAATTTTTCCCAATATTTGAGATGTAGGTCTTTACATGATTAACACTGAGCAGAAAGTTATTGAATGCCATGTACATGATTTACACTGAGCAGAAAATTATTGAATGCCTAATATTAATTTTCTTCTCTATTTTTAGTTTTTAGAATTTGTGACATTGATGCTAGCATGAAAAATGTCTACATCTTTTCTTAATTGTCAATGTTTTGGGTTATCTTTGATCTCATCTCAATGCTTTTAGAATCGGAAAAGGTACAGGAAAAACGCAAAATTTTCTTAAGAGCATCAGTACTTTGAATAATCTACCTTGATAGTTTATTGGGAAGAAAAATGTGTTTCTATATGAATACCCGCATCCCTCTTTACCCATCGCGAGAAAGGAGCACACGAAAGAATGAGATGAGCAGGAAAACAGGGAAAAAGAAAATTTTATTCTAAACAGGGACTATTTTTTCCTTGTTTTTCACCTCATCTCTGCTCTCCACCGTCCTCTCAAATCTCTCTCTTGTCGGCGTAGTCTTTCATCTCTCACCAAGACACCAACCCCCTCAACGTTTCTGCTGTGTAAAAGATTTGATAAATAGGGATTCCATGAAATTTTTGATAGTTGTCAAACATGCCAACCATGAATTCCTCCCCCCCAATGGAATATTAGTTTATCAAGGGTGAGAAAGGGGTACGGAGTGTGGGAGATGAAGAACTGATATCATGAATGAGAAGAAGGTAAGAAGAAAAATTGATTTACACGTTGAAATAACAGAGCCTAAGAAAAATTTACCTATCCACAATTCGAAGGAAATGCTATGGTTATACTTATAGCATGTTAGAAGTGGGATGTCGTCATAAGTTTGAAGGCCATGTTGAATAAAAATTGCACTGTGTTTATACACTTTTCTGATTGGATGTTGATAACATTTTGAGAATTTGAGTATATAACATCCTTGAAAAGCTAATTAAGAAAGTGTAAAACAAAGTGAGTAGTGCCATTATCAAAATATGTTAGCGTGGTAGTGTGGATATAAGTCACGCAAAAACATTTGGGCCCACCAAATGAACGGTTTGGATCATCCTATGAAGTGGGCTGGCTGTACAGTACTTCTTGAGAAATACCGGACCGGTGAGTTTTGCATAGTCCAGTATTTTTTTCAAAAGTACTGTACGGGCTCCACCATAGGCTGATCCAAACCTTCCTTTTGATGGGCCACTAATGGACGGTTGTGGTACTTTGGAAACAATACTGGACTATGCGGGCTTACACCATATAAGATCTCCAATGGCAAGTCCAGTACTTTTTTAAAAAGTACTGTACGGACCACACCATAGGATGATCCAAACCGCCCATTTGATGGGCCACAATGTAAATAGGTTGTGGCCCAAAATTATTTCCATAGGATGATCCCAACCCTCCGATCTATTGAGTTTCCATAATATGCAGTTCCTCTATAGATCTGACGACTAGGATCATCCTATGGAAATTTTCTTTTGGACACAACCTATTTATGTTGTGGTCCATCAAATGGACGGTTTGGATCATCATCATATGGTGAGGTCCATAAAGTATTTTTTGAAAAATTTCAATGGGCTGCTCAGCGTTATTGGGCTACCATAGGCCCATTTATAAGATTTGTATACTATTATACCCTCATTTTGATGTTTTAATGACCACCTCTAGATATATGGGGAAAATCAGTCAGTAATCATTCAGGGGCAATCAACCTTCCTTTGTTCGGAAGATCTTTGTAATTTGAGTTGAATCTCTCTCTCTGAAAAATCTTTTTGCGCATTTTTACTTTGAAAAAAACCAATAGACAATCTCAAATCCGACGATCTGTGAGAACAGCTGAAAACTCCTCTCTTCTCTCGCGTTCTCTACGAATTATCATCCAAAAATTAGGGTTTCTTCATATCTGACTTATATTAATTTTCTTATCTGCTTCGAAATTTTCTTCAGATCTATTTTCCATCAACAGAATGGCTGCGATTTACAGTCTTTTCATCATTAACAAATCCGGTGGATTGATCTTCTACAAGGTAATTGAAATTTTAACTTGTTTTTAATTTGCATATAGATCTTAGTTAATTTTTCTTTTCTTTTTTCATTTTTCAATTAGAACTTATTTTTTTATTTTCTATTCTTTACTAGTTAATTTTCCCTTTTCATTTTTCAATTAGAACTTTTTTAAATTTGCTATTTTTTTTGTATAAATCTTAATTGATTTCCCTTTTTTTTTTTCAATTGGAACTTGTTTTTAATTTTCAATTATTATTTTTGTATAGATCTTAGTTAATTTTTCTCTTTTTGTCATTTTTCAATTTGAACTTGTTTTTAATTTGCAATTTTTTTGTATGGATGGTTAGTAAGTTTTTCTTTTTCATATTTTAGGATTATGGATCGTCGGGACGGATGGATACGAACGACAGCTTACGGTTGGCGAGTTTATGGCATTCGATGCATGCAATCTCTCAACAGCTTTCTCCCATAGTCGGTTGTACCGGCATCGAACTCCTCGAGGCTGATACTTTTGATCTCCATTGTTTTCAGTCATTGACAGGTATATTTCTGATAGAATCAACCCAAAAATGCATCTTTAGGCCTTGCTTGTTTTGAATTTTGAGAACTGGTTGTGAGTCCATAACTGATATTTGGACTCAAATTTACGTTTAATTTTGAGTCCGATAATTAGTTTTCGATTCACAATTGGTTCTCAAAATCATGCTATAATATTTGTTTAGTTTATTTTCATTTACATTATGTCGATTGTGTATTTTATGATATTCGCATTGCACAAAATCATGCTATAATGTTCGTTTAGTTTATTTTCATTTACATCATGTCGATGGTGTATGTTTTGATATTCGCATTGCATAAAATGTACGAAGTATGTGAGAATTGGGTAAGTTTGTGAGTATGAAGACCTCTTGATTATGGGATTTGTAACCAAGTATCTGTCATGGCATCCGTATCTGTTTCTGTTCTTCCTTGGGGAATTGTTTTAAAGATAAAAAGGTAGTTGTAGTCATAGTTGCCAGACCGGGAAGTGAGTGCGAGAAGCAATGTGGGAAACAAGGATTTTAGAAAAGAGAAAATGCAAGAAAAGAAAAGTTATAAAGAAAGTAAAGAGCAAATGTGTGGGAAGTGTCATTGAAAGTAAACATGAATCATGTAATAAACCTCATTGATAGCGAACGAGAAATACATATAAAGAGTACAATCATACTAGGTTAGGGAGGAAGGTTTAATATAGGTAAGGCTTACAAGTAGAAAAGAAGCCTTTGCGACTAATTAGAATTTAGAATTACAAGTTTTAGGAATTTATAGTTTCATACGTTTTATTGATGTACATTAATGTCGAAGTTTTTTGGAAAAAGATCCACATAATTTTCATTTGAAAATTAGAATTAGTTTTCAAGCTTTAAATGTACTCTCTATTTTTTTTTAAAAATACGCTCCTTAAGCTTTATCGAAAGGAGAAAATATTCTTTTAGAAAGATACAATCACTTAAATAGGAAATGTACTCTTGATTAAGAGAAAACGTGTAAGAAACATCTCAGAAGCGAGCTTCCCCTAAATTTGTGGAGCAACAAAAACTTAGCTTAACCATCATAGACATAACCTTTGCAGTTTCAATCTCATTACTTTTATACTAGCATCTTGCCTTTTTGATGCACACGCTGAAAAATTGTTTAGAGGACTAATCATGTTCATGAAAGACTACTTTTCAAAAGGAGTGCATATATCATCTTTTATCATTAAATATCTCTATTATTGTGGTAGAGGAGAAGAAGAGGAAGTGAGGGAGAAGATGGAGTCTCCACTAGGGAACTCCCATGTAATATTATATATATGTATATATATGAGCCCAAAGTAGGGTTACATGTACAAAGAGTATAATACCCTTCAACTCCAGCTTGTTACAACACTCCTCCTCAAGCTGGTTTGGTAAACACATCGGCTAACCGATATTTAGACCGAGTGAAAATTATAACAAAAGGCAACGTAGTGGCCATTCTGGCCACAGAGAGTACAATGGCGAGAGCCACGGCCACCGGAACAATTACCTCCCCCTGAATCAGGACTACCGTCATAGCGATCACCATAGAAGATATGAACTCGTCCAGACTGAGCAGGAACACCCGTAGAATTCGAACGCGATGAGAGAGCTATAACGGTTGCGCCTTAGCAGGGAAACAAGAATGAACCACCAGTAAATAAGCACGCCAAAGGGGCGTACAACCAACGATGACGAAGTACCGTGAGGAGAAATCAGCCGAACGGCTTGTCTCCTATAAAACAATAACAACCAACCAATGGGGCAATATAAAACTAGCCCACCACAACAACGATCAACCCACCACCACATGAACATGAGAGATAGTTCCAGCAATGACCAATCGATAACCACAACAGGATTAGTACATATAGCCAACAACAACAAGACAGACAACCACAGTACCACACATCATCACACGGTTCCGATAAAACAAGAAGAGGTAGCCATGACAATGAGTATAGCATGCCACAAACAACAAGGCGTATAGCAACGCAAACTACCACAACCACAACGAATGCATAAATCAACGCAAAGCAATTACACACATCGCGCGGCTCCGAAGCACCAACAAACACCAAGCGTAGAACCAACCAACCAACAAAGAGGGCGTTCAGCTGGAGCTACCAACAACATAGAGAGAGAGAGAGAGAGAGAGAGAGAGAGAGAGAGAGAGAGGAATTCAAGCCATAAAGAAAGGGTTTAGGGATTTAGGGATTATTGATTAGGATTTTGGATTGTGGATTAGGGTTAATGGATTTACCGAAGAGGATATGGAAATTTGGGGATCGCGGCAAGGGATTTGGAGGATTGGGGAATGGGAATGGGAATGGATTTCTGTTAGAAATGGGAGGGTGGATGGATTTACAAAAGGGCATATGGAAGTGTAGGGATTTGGGGTACGGGTAAGGTTGTGGGTTTTGGGATTAGGGTGTAGGATTTGGGTGGAGGGATAATCCAAAATGGAGTGATGGAGGAAAGGAGGAGGGGATGCGAGGGTGTTACGGCGTAGGGTAGAGGGGTAGAGGTTTACGGTAGTGGTAAGGGGATGGGATAGAGTGTGTATGGTAGTGGGATGAAGAGGCGGATGGTTTTCGGAGGGGTATTGGTGGATACGAAGGGGGTGGTGGATTTATGGAGGGGTACTGTGGATACAGAGGGAGTGGGCGTGGGTACTGGTGTCGCGTGGGATGGGATGGAAAGGGTTTGCTTCCCTTTTTTTTTTTGTGCAATAGCGCAGTAGGCAAGGGGGTTACACGAGTGGGGTCGCACGAGGGAGAGGCGTATGGGCTTGAGGCGCTGTAGGGTGTGAGGTGCTTTAGCTTCAGTCCAGAGCATGCTTGATGTTCTTCTCTAGTACCGGGAGGAGCAATACATAAACCCATTCAAATGCTTCTTGGTACCTATTCACCAAAAACTTCCATTTTCCACCTGAAACAGTCACTGGTATAATATACTACTATGTGTGATTTCTCTTGTTGCCGAATCTTTCAAACCACACTTCAGACACTAAATAACTTTGAAGTGTTGTCCCTGACTTTGCTTTTGGTTGCAGTTACTTTTTTGTATCTAAGATTCGGATCCTAAGATGTCTAAAAACAACCTTCAGCGAAGACAGAAAATTTTCCTCCCATTCTGCCTAGATGAAACTGAACGAGGGAAAAAGAAACAAAATATGGCAGTAAACTTAGTCCAGCCTCAAGTAATATTTTTCCAAAGTTTCCAAGTTCTTTATTTAACTCAAAAACATGTAATACATTATAACAATGTTTTATCTGTGTTTTAAATGAAGTTAACCATGACTATCCATATTATGGAGTAAGCAAAACATGAAGTCTGTTCCCTTCTGCTGTTATTACTGTTAATGATCATTTGTTTAATTTTAATTCATTTTTTATTAGTAGTTTATAAGAAACTTTTCCTTAATGCCTTTTAAAATATGCTATGTTGTTCTCGTTATTGTGGTGACATGTTCGTACATTCTTCACAGGAACAAAGTTCTTCGTCATCTGCGAACCCGGAACTCAGAACATGGAAGGCCTTCTGAAACTCGTCTATGAATTGTACACTGATTATGTCTTGAAAAATCCTTTCTATGAAATGGAAATGCCAATCCGATGTGAACTTTTTGACCTGAATCTTTCACAAGCAATACAAAAGGATCGCGTCATGTTGATGGGCCGATGAACCAGATCGAACCACTATCAAATGCAGATTAACATCTAAATAGATCTTTCCCTTGCTCATTTACAGAGTTAAGTTCAATTTACTGCTTTTCTTATTAGCCATCTTGATGAATGATGGTGCACATTGCTAATCCATAGTTAGAAATTTATAATTGTAGAGGCAGGGGTTGTTCGATAATTGACTTGTATTGGCAAGACTGTTGCTTTTCCATGCTTTAGTTTCAGATTCAATGTGGGGCATTCCAGTGGAAGAGATCTTTCGGAGCATGGCGCATCAGCCAGGGTGTACCAAATGAACAATTTTTTCATCAAACACAGTCCCACTCGTATAAATGCTAGCCCTACTTGTATCGATTGTTTTCACTTCCTTTGGCATACTTGTACTTTGTTTAGGGTCCACATGTAAGCTTTGCTTGGACTCTCATGTGGGCCTACAGGTAAGTCCATCTCAGCTTGTACTTTTGTGTTAATACATTTAGGCATTGCTTACACACATGTAGGGCTTGTTCTCTCATTTAGTGTCATAAGCAGGCTCTTCTTCTATATTCATGTGACCCCATGGAGTGTCGTAAATGTCTTTTCATGTGACCCCCCCAAGCCAATCGGCATGCATTACATTCCATGAATGTGCCATACCAAAATATGGGCCCACCATTTATTTCATTCCACGGATTTTTACAATTATGTTATATTTTTTATTTTCTCCGAATATATATATATATATATATATGGGCCCACCATTTATTTCATTCCACGGATTTTTACAATTATGTTATATTTTTTATTCTCTCCGAATATATATATATATATATATATATATATATATATATATATGAGGAAAGTGTTTCTACTCGGTCCCCTAGATAAGCTTATCTACTCCTCCCTTTAAAAAAATACAGTGGGCCCACGATGTTTGGATGATCCAAAGCATTCATTTGATAGGTCTTAACATAGATAGGGTGTGCCCAAAAAATCAGCACCAAAGGGTCATCCTAGCCCTTCGTTTTGTTGGGCACACCGTGTCCAAAATGGACGCATATAAACGTGGACGTTTATATGTGTCCATTCTGGGCACCACAAGGCACTACAAAACGAAGGGCTAGGATGACCCTTTGGTGCTGATTTTTTGGGCACACCCTATCTATGTTAAGACCTATCAAATGAATGCTTTGGATCATCCAAACAGCGTGGGCCCACTGTATTTTTTTAAAGGGAGGAGTAGATAAGCTTATCTAGGGGACCGAGTAGAAACACTTTCCTCTATATATATATATATATATATATATATATATATATATATATATATATATATATATATATATATATAATTATAATATAAGTTATAGTACATCTTTCCAATTTTTACAAATTTTAAACTAATTTTTTTGGTTTTTTCAAACATTGGCCGGTACTTTGTTGTATCAGTAGCCGATATATCGGCCAATACAGATGAATATCTAGCGAATGAATCCCATTTCCAAAATTTTCACCTTGGATTGAAAGGCTTTCAAACACTTTCGTTGTGGGAAACAGAAGAGTATGCAAATTACCTTTTCATTCATTGCAAGGTGGTTGCCAAGGTGTAGTCCTTCGTCTACGAGCATCTTAGGTTTGGTCTTTTCGGTTATATGGGAAAAGGCAAAAATGTGGATGCCTGTAAATAATATTTGCTTGCAACCTTACGTGCACTTATGAGTTTGAAGTTAAACACCACAATTTACAAATAATGATTCGGGATTTGCTAAGCCTATCGCAGGAGAGAACAGCCACCTCAGATCAATTAAAGAATTAAATGAACAAGGCAGTGGTAACATTGACCAACTCTAAATTTTCACACTAAGTTAAATACTTTGGTGGGTTATGTGCAATCACTTTTGCAGGGCTTACTCAAATGATCTCAGTAGTTTGATACTTTGATCACAGTGACAAATCAATCACATGTATTTTCATCCCCACGTCATGATTCGAAAGAAAAATATATCAGCTCAATTACGTCTACTTTCCTGCAACTCAATTACATTTTGGGTGCACTTTGTGCATAAAATTGCAAATTGAAGTCAAAGCCATTCCTATAAGGCAGGCCCAGCTTCTTTCTACGTAAAATGGATGTAAAATAACTTTTATGGCCATTTTTAAGTGGAAAAATGGGTGTAAATTTGTTTAACGCCCGTTGTAAAACTAAAGGGAACGTCCTGTATCACAGAGCAAGCATAGGAGACAGTTCTAATCAATAATGTTCATGTGCCTTACGCTGCGGGTTTCTTAGTGGTTAAGCCGGGTGAAGATGTGGGAGCCTAACAGAACATGAGAACCCTCCAGCAAGACCCAATAACTACTTAGTACATAGAAGATCATATCCGATGCTGTGAAAAGGAAGTAGAGTGTAGGAAGTACAAGTAGTTAACTAAGAGTCTCCCAGTCTTTGCTCCTTTCGTTTCCCTTATCTCAGCAATAAACGACACGCCAATGCCCCAGAGGAGAAGTAGCAGAAAATTGGAAACGAGGGTCATCCAATGTCTTGTGCTTCCTTAATGGAATCATATTATTTTTTGGTAGATACGCTCGTTGAACCCGCTTGGATCACATCAGGGTGATGAGCAATGACACAATATGTCGTGAAAAAATCTGGGTACATATATATTTCCTGACAACAAAAGAAGTTCCCCAATCAGTTCAGAGGGCATTCCAGGAAGGGGAGGGGTTCTGAAAGAGGAACCCCCTAGCATGCCTCCTGGGATCCCAACCAATAAATCAAGGCATGCCTCATCTAACTGTTCCATGTTTCCCAATCGACTGGAGAGCAAATCTTCATCAAGAAAAAGCTCTCCTTCACCAGCAAGATTACTATGGAACTCGTCTAACTGTACTCCATAACAACCTATGACTGGCATAAAATTAACATAGGGTTTGCAGAGGCAAACCACCTTTGAATTTTGGACTACCTTCTATCATGTGACCATCGAAACTATCTATCATCTTTGAGTTGCTCAAGATCTGGAACGCAAATAGTGAGAACCTGCGGCAACCAAGATTCATCAATAGCAAGATGGATTATGTAAAAGCAACCTAGGTTGAGATGATTTGAACAGGTCCCAACTGTGATAAAAAAGCCTGAGCACATTGCGTATGTTTAACTCAAGGAGTGAACGCCATTTTCTTTTCCATTTTTTGAGCGGCAAGGAGTGAAACGTCTTCGTTTATACCCTTGGAATCTGTTGAAGATACCGTTTCGTGACAAAACCTATACTTAATTCCCTTCCTATAGTCAGTTTATTTCCATCAGAAGGTCAAGGATTACATAAAACGCAAATAAAAGATACCCAAACTCACTTCACCTGGAGATTCTCAACTATAAGAGAGTAATTATATTGTGGATCCTTGTAAAGTATCAAATAAAATTTCAACATGAGGTTACAAAAGCATGCCTGTGGATTTATTTCTATAAATCAGGATTAATCGCTTTTTATCTCAGTTCTGACTTCTGAAATAAAAAAACTCTTTACCAGCCAAGCTAAGCACAATTACCAGCACTAGAATAAGAACACACCTTCATAACAAAAGCTTTGTCTTCTTGCATTAAACATTCCACAGATTGTACCTTCTCTAAGGGGACCATAAAACTTTAAAAGTAGTTCACAATTGAGAATGTTACCCTAAAATGATGAATGGCTGAATGATCCTTCTAATGATATTTTAGACATGGCCAAGGAAACCGACTATCTTTACTTCAATGCTGTCGCCACAAGGAAACAAGAAAGAGATCCCTTCAAGTAAAAAGTGATTCCAACAAAACGGAGGAGAAGGCAATGCTGCAAGGGATCCATCTGGTTGACTTCAGAGTCTTCAAGGGTACTATTGTTGAAGAAGACTCATTCAACGTTATCAGATGGATGAATAACAAAGCCTCCTATCCTGGAGGTTCAATGATGCCATCGAAGAAATTTACGAATGCAACGAGGGTCATAGGGTGAATTTCCGCCACGTATGGAGGATCACTAAAAGTATAGCTGACAGACTTGCTCGGGATGGAGTTGAGAGGTAGCATTTGGAGCTCTTTGATTTTCTACCCCCCTTGTGTCTCATAGTGTCTCCCTCTCCTATCCCCCGACTGTGGTGTTTGTGTTTTGTCTCTTTTTCCGTTTCTGTTGTGTACTTTTGACAGCCCCCCTCTAATAAAGTTTCTTTGCCATCCAAAAAACCAAATAATGCTCAGGCCATTCATATAGGGTTTTCCAAACTGTAATGCATTTAAAACAATCCGATTCAACAAGATTGCAGAAAAGAAGATGATGTCTCTGGCAGTTCATCTACTTCTTCATTCAGTTGGATTAAATGCCCAAAAATTGCCATCTTCTCTGAGAGAACTTTAAGACCCTCGTGCCGATTTGCCAGTTCCATGAGAACCTTGATCCTCCTAAAAGAAACATTGCTTGGCTTCTGCCCCTTCTCAATCATCTGCAAAAAACACTTCTCTGCCTCACCCAATTTCCCCATATCACAAAGCAAATCAAACAACACATCCGACACCAAAATATATGACCCGAAACCCTTCTCCACCATATCACCCCACAGCTCAAGCGCCATTTCCACTTTCTCCTGCCTACGAAACAATCTAATGAGAAACATACATGATTGAGTGTTTGGTAAACACCCACAATCCATCATCCTCTGATACAAACTCCAAGCACTTCCTAAATCATTCGACCAATAAAAACACCTAAAGAACAAATTATAAGTTGTCGGATTCGGATCCAAACCCTTACCCACCATCTCATCCATCAGCCCATACGCATCTCCAAGCCTCTTTGCAATACAGAAATTCCTTATAGCAGCATTGTAAGCCGCAGCATCAGGATAGCACCCACATTCCTTCATCTCCTTAAGAACATCTTTAGCCTTATCGGGCTGACCGATCAAACCCAACCCACCAATAATACTAGTATAAGTGAACACATCAGGATAAATCTCCTCCATTCTCATCTTCTCCACAACCTTAAATGCCTTATCCATCTCTCTACTCTTACAATATACATCAACCAAACAATTATACGAAACCAAATCAGGCTTGACTCCCAATTCCATCATCTCATCAAAAAAACCCTCGGCTTCTACCGATGATTTCCAACCTGCCAACAGTATATTAAACGTATATAGATTCGGCCTAAAGTCATATTTCAATTTATGATATACATTCCTTGCATCGCTCATGCTTTTCTCTTGACAAAGAGTTCTCAACAGTGCATTGAAACAATTAGTATCAAACCCTAAAACAAGCTTTCGAAACTTTCGAAAGCTTTCCACAGTCTGCCTAACAGAGCATACTTTGGCAATTCTACCTAGAACTATCTGAAGGGTACGCGTAGTTATCAAAGACTGATCTTTTCGACGCATTTCGAACAAAATTTTCCATACTTGATTGAATTTTCTACTTCTTCCTAGAATGTAAAGCATGGTATCATAGGAGAATTGCGTGTGGAAAAACCCTTTTCTGTCTCCTACCAAAGAAAAGAATTCCAATGTTTGTAAGGGATTTCCATGGCTGAATCTCACCCTTTTCAAAACCCTATCTATCAAATCATTTGATAAAAAGATTCCACTTTTTCTCAAAGATTCTTTCATGTGGAGACTGGATGAAGAGGAGTTGATTACATGAAAGATGGTTCCAACTTCGTCATTGTTGGGATTTTGGGATGAAAAGAATCTGAAGAGAAGGGAATTTAGGGTTTGGGAATTGAAACTGAGAGAGGAAAGGGGATTGGTGTGGCTTTTTGGAGATTGGAATGGATAGAGTTTTGAGAGCATTTTTGTTTGTTTGTTTGTTGGGATCTTTCTATTGAAAATTTGGGGGATTTAATCAGTTTTTTTCTTCACTTTGGCGATGGATTTAGATAGAAATCAGAGAAAGCCAGATTAGATGATAGGGGCCCAGAAAGGGATTCGGAGAAAAATGAAATACTGAGAGAGAGAGGATCGAAGGAAGCATGCCATGGATGCAAAAAGAAGGTATTATATTTATTTGAAAAAAACGAAAAATTTACCAGCTAGGGTTTCGCTAACTTGCGCTTGAGAGATGAGGATAATTTATTTATTCGTCCTGAGTTCTGTACTCATGATTTTCTAGGGCATCAAATATTTGGACGTTATTAATTGTAAAATTGGAATTACTGTGAAGTCTGTGATGAAGGGGCCTTACCTAATGGACGGTGAAGATCTCAATGATACGCAATAGGGCAGATGGCATGGAATAGGCGTCTAACACCCGTCTCATATTAAGACTTCTCCTAGTATTATTTACGCTAATAATAATAAAAAAACACACGGATGGCCACTATATAATCTGATTAGGGTTTCTAGGGTTTGTACCCATTTGTATCGTTTCAACTTTCAAGGGTCTCTAAGTCATTTCTAGGGTTTCTGTGCCGAGAGAGAGGGAGAGAGAGGGAGGGAGTGAAACATTATCATCAATGGTGCCGAGTGAGAAGAAAGCTAGGGTTACGAGCAGGAACCCGGATCTGATAAGAGGGATTGGGAAGTTCTCAAAATCAAAGATGTATCACAAGAGAGGCATTTGGGCTATCAAGGCCAAGAACGGGGGTGTTTTCCCAAAGCACGATCCGAAACCCTCGCCTCCAAAACCCTCCGAAAAGCCTCCCAAATTTTATCCGGCCGATGATGTTAAGAAGCCCTTGGCGAATCCCCGCAAGCCCAAGCCCACCAAGCTCAGGTTTCATTTCTCTTAACTTAGCGAACTCAGCTTGTCTTTTCCTTTTTTATTGGCACTACTGATATTGGCTTCTCAGAGCTTTCTTGGGAGCTGTAATAAGCTCTTACAACTGGTTAAATAATAAAAGACAACATGAGTTAGTGCAATTATCAAAACATGTTAGTGCCTCAGGTTTCATCTGCATATTCTTTCAGGTCAGATCCATCCTCTAGTTTTTAAGGCTACTGATGATAATGGCACATATATTTTGATAATTGCACGAACCAGCTCGCTCTTTCCCTTTTAAATTGGCTTCTGAGAGCTTTTTGGGAACTGGTAAAATAATAAGAGACAAGATGAGTTTGTGCAATTACCATGTTTTGATAATTGCACAAACTCAGGTTGTCTTTTCTTTTTCTTTTTTAAATTGGCTTCTGAGAGCTTCTTGGGAACTGTAATAACCTCTTACAATTGTTTAGATGATAAAACGACAAGATGAGTTACTGCAGTTATCAAAACACGGCATTGCCAATATAAGTGTTTAATTGTGTTTTTAGTTTCTGTTTGTTTCCTTTGAATATTAGGGCAAGCATCACACCATATTGGCACTGCCATGTTTTGATAATTGCACAGACTCAGCTTGCCTTTTCCTTTTTGATTGGCTTCTGAGAGTGTTTTGGGAACTGTAATAACTTCTTACAACTGGTAAAATAATAAAGACAAGATGAGTTAGTGCAATTATCAAAACATGGTAGTGCCAATATCAGCAGCATTTTAAAATTTTGTTCTTAATTTCACTTTATTTCCCTTTGAATATTAGGGCAAGCATCACACCAGGAACGGTTTTGATACTCCTCACTGGGAGATTCATGGGGAAAAGGGTTGTTTTTCTGAAACAGCTTCCGTCTGGATTGCTTCTTGTTACTGGTGAGTTCATAATTTCATATACATTACGAAACTAGGCTTTTCTTTCTATGCTATTTGTATGTTAGTTTTTTGTTCATAAATATATTGCTGAATTAGTTTTTTCATTCTATGCTATTCATATTTTAGTTTTTTTAGGTTTCTTATATATTTGTTTACGATCGAATGCGGTAGAGTTTGTGTTAAAAGATCAGAGTCTTTCTACATCTTTCTTGCTTCCTCTTCCCCTCCCTCACAATTTTCAAAGTGTTGAAGTATAAAATATAAATGATTAAATAACGCCAACTCCACCAGCTTAAGCTTTTGGAGTAATTGGTTGTTTCACATGGTACGACAGGTCCCGGGTTCAAAACCCAACAAGTCCTTGATATTCGAAATCTACATGTGCCACCAACCCAAAAGAGGGGACCACATGTGCACCACATGTACGGCTGACCCAAAAAGAGGGGTCATATGTGAGGGGGAGTGTTGAAGTATAAATGAGTAAAATGCTTTACAGACATGTGATGAAGCTAAAAAACAGTTCAAATATGGAACAGGCAAGATCGGGAGAAATATAAATGTTCCATATTTGAACTGCTTTTTTAGCTTATAAGTATTCCATATTTGAACTGCTTTTTTAGCTTCATTACATGTCTTTAAACTTGGATGATATGTGGTTTTGGTTTGACACTTAATGTAGAATTTTTTAAGTAATGAATGCAATTTTGAAGTCACATTTTTTATCCGATGGACCCACCAAGAGATGGAATAATATGTAGGAATTAGCAGCATATGCGGTGGATTTCCAAGCTAGCAGTTCCACGTTTTTAAGGCAATGTACACATGGATCTATAAATGTTGATTTATTGTAGTCCAAGACAAAGTGACTAAAAATATACTTTAGAATAGCCATGTACATTGCCTTGCCCTATCAGACATTTCTATGATTTTCTACTATTTTATGCAATCTACATCTACTATGCATTTTTAAAAGTTCCTACGCAGGCTCAATGAAGTAGGTGGTTGCTTTCTTGGATCTCGGTAAGGTGATTAGTGTGATAGATGGGCGCCTAGACATGTTGAGCCTATTATCCTAAGTAACTCACTAACTCCTCTTGAGTGATTCAATACAAAGTCCAATTTGAATTGGATCAGATATCGTAACATGTGCATGCGTGCGGAGTTTTTACTATTTTTATTTCACATTTCAGATTGTGAAGTCCTTATATATCAAGGAAAGGGTTATTGATGCATAAAGGGCTGGGATTGGTTGATAATGAAGAATTGTGATTAAAAATAAGTCTAGGGTGGTTCATATATTATATTTGTGGGAGTTTTTAGCTTCCCATTGTTATGTATAAGGTTTTTTAGCTTTCCCGGCAAACACAAATTGATCTACTTTTAATCCATGGGGTGGTGGTGCAGTTGGCTAGCGTGCAGGCCTCAAAGCTTTAGAGTAATGCTGAGATCGAGAGTTCGAGCCTCTCTCACCCCAACAATTTTTTCTGTAGTCCCGCCTGGTTAGGATACCTGGCTTTCACCCAGGTTCAAATCCCGGCAATGGAATATGTTTATAAACCCCCAGGGCTGGTCTACTTGCTAGCAATGATTAATGTCAACCAAGCTACCAGAGTTCAAATCTTGGGTGGGGATGTTTATTTAAAATGTATAAGAATTGAGGTGCTAGATGGTTCCTTATTTGCGATAAGTGAAGCTTAGAAGGAAGACATGCAAAATCTCTTAGGCAAAATCCAATGGATGAGTTGTGGGTTGTAGCATAAAAGACTTTAGAGCATGGACATAGAAGAAGAATCTTGATCTCAAATTATATTGTTTTCTATTTTATCTGTTTAGTCTTTCCAACTTGGCCACTGAATTGTTACATTATTTGGGATTAGAACACGTTCTAACCTTTGAAGGTTCTTTGTGTGTGGCCTCCATGGCTGCCCAAAGTGAAAGATGCTTTTCAAGTGAAGTTGCAAATATTGAAGCTTATAGGGAAGAAATGCAAATCTCTCATGCCAAATTCAATGGATCAACTGTGGGTTGGAGCGTAGAAGACTTTAGAGCACAATAGGTCGCCTAATAAGGACCATAAACCCTTTTCTATATCCATGCTTTTTAGACCAAGTTTTGGTCTATTTATTGGACTGAAACTGACTTCCCCAAGTCAATAATTGACACAATTGAGTTTTTAAACATCATGTTATATTTTAACTTGGATGCAATGTTCTAAATTGAGGATGATGTTCGGTATCATGACATTTTAGTTTGGTAGGTTCTCAAACGTTCCTCTCTTCTCGTACCGAAACCGAAATGTTTTCGTTTCGCTGATGTTCGAAACAGAAATTTAAAACCTTGCTCTCAAGTGCCTAAATTGGTTGCCATAAGAAGTGAATCTGAAGCTCAGAAGGATCTTCACCCATGATATGGTTAGAGAGATGAACAAATATAGGTCGTTCTTTTTAACAGGCTATAGAAAACCCGTTCGTTTCTTTCCTTCCAAATAACACATATAACAGCCAGCAATGCAATGTGCCTTAGAATCCTCCCTTTCCTCGGCCAAGGGCTGAAGGACCAACTCTCCAAGAAGTCATACATCCGCTTAGGAAAACCACAAGCGACACCGAATTTGTGAAGGATTCGACCCCAAACATCACGTGCTAATCTGCAATGAAGGAAAATATGATCGGCAGCCTTCCCTTCCTCCATGCAAAGGTTACAATGATCAATGATCAGCATCTTATGATGACACAAATGGTTGACTGTTGGGATCTTATCTTGAAAGGCAAATCACCCAAATGCGCAGACTCTAGGGGGAGTAGGAATGCACCACACTCAGTCCAGCTGCAAAGAAGAAGGGAAAGAAACAATATGGTGATAGAAGATTTAACAGTGAAGACTCCCGACGAGGACCATATCCAAACTCTTTTAGCCTTACCAGTCTTCCTAACATAGCAGGACTCCAAAATAGCTCAAGAAAAGTAGCCACCTGACCAATCTCTCGATTAAAAAAGTTCCGCCTAAAATTGACTTTCCACAATAACCTATCTTCCCTTCACTCAAAACAATCGGCGATCATAACCTCCTTATAAGAGACAACCGCAAAGAGATGCGGGTATCAATCTTCCCTTCACTCAGAACAATCGGCGACGAAAACCTCCTTATCAGAGACAACCACAGAGATTGGGGTATGCCTCCACCATGGCCATCCCGTGACACCACTTACCATACCAAGAATTTGATCCGGTCCCCTTTGTATGCTATGAATCTAATCCCTTCACTATACTTGTATTTCTGCTTCAAGATGCCCATCCACACTGTCCACGAGCCCTGCTATAGGGTTTCTGGACTAATTGCTGGGGATCGAAAATCCGACATGTTCAAATTGATTCTATATAGTGGTTTGGAGGTAAAGCTATCGCTTGAAATCATTTTTTCTACTTAAGTATATCTCTTGTTAGATATGTTCACCATTATTTGAGTTAACATTTCCCCACTATTGGGTTTATTGAAGTTTCACCCATGAGGAAGTAAATGTATCACCTGAAGTCATTATTTATTGCTTTGAATGCAGTAGATGTATGAAATCCACTATTGTAGTTCCCCGCTTCATACTAAATTTGAAGCTATATGCGAGTAAACAATTATATGCATTGAATGGATTGTCGGCAAGATTGGTGTTGTCCTTGATCCCTATATACATTTTCCAATTGATCGCTAATTAGTATATGCTTGTCATCTTATTTTATCTTATCTATTGATTACAATTTTAGAGGACCCAGCCCTCGTTGAGTGAGTCTTACCCAATGCTTGACAGATGAGATAAGATGTGGACCATTCCTGCCGCTTGGCCTACGTAGTGTAAATTAAAGCCCAATTTCCCGTTTATTATGTTATCATTTTGATATCTAGTTTTAGTGTTGCCATTGATCATTTTATCATATGATGATGATTTATTTCCTTTGGTATCAAGGCTTTAAATTTCGACCGAAATCCGAAATTTCGGGTTTTGGTCAAGAGCGAAACCAAAATTACCTATAGTCGAAACGTTACAAAATTTCGACCGAATCCCTAAAATTTAGGTCGAAATTTAAGGAATATTTCGAAAAAATCAAGATTTGATTTAATATTTAATATTATCCCGAAATTTCAGCCGAAATCTCTGATTTTGGCCAAAATTTCAGGGATTTCGTCGAAATTGTCGAAATTTGGTACGGGATAAAATATTATTTGATTTGATTTCGATTGATTTCGTCCGAAATTTCGGTTTCGGTGAGGACCGAAACGCATTCCGAAACCGAAATTTAAAACCTTGTTTGGTATATCCCTGAAATTAGTCCGGGCAGGCTGAAAATTGATGGTCATTCAAGTAGTACAAGCTGTCATGGGTATAAATGCCTTAGTTTATGGGTGGCAATAACATCCTAATTTACTAAACACACTCACTTAGTCGGGGCAGACTGAAAATTGTCAGGCATTCGATCCTTTTGAACTATCATGAGTGGGTTTTTTATTAGCGTTCGATCCTTTTAAACTATTATGAGTCGTTTTTTGTGATGGTTTGTAGCACTTCATGAACTTTCATCTTAAATGTCCATTGTTTGGATATGTTTCCATATGCCTCCATGATTTTACTGTATCTCCACCAAAATTTTCATCAGAAACCGGCATGTTTCCATTTCTGTCACGTTCTAAATACAAACCAAAACCAAAACCTGAAACCTTGATATGTGCTTGAACAAGCATTTGAGCTTTGCTTGCACACCCAACACATGCATGTAATATGTGTGACTCACTTGGGGTCTTTGGCAACTCTGTTTTCAAGTAGCCATTTATTTTAACAATTTTATCTACAAATGTGATTTTCTAATATATTATTTTTAACATATTTTGATGTGGCAGTGTTTTATGCTTGGGGTATGTACCAAGTCCAATTCACAATTTATAAACTTCAATATATTATCCAGGTTCCTGTATATATCTTTTTTTAGGGAAATGATTTCAGCGCTCCAATGTTTTGATAAACTGCGCTCCACATGTTTGTCGTGTAGTATTTAAGGGCTTTAAGAGCTTTTTGAGAACCATAATATTCCTCTGACAGCCCTTTAATTGCTACACGACAAAAGTTGAAGCGCATGTTTATCAAAACATTGGAGCGCAGAAATCATTTCCCTTTTTTTATGTTTTACAAGCTGGTTTGTGTGTACCAATTCCAACATGCACGTGCAGATCCTAGGTTGCACGACTTGGGTTTTGTCGGTTTCGTAAGTTTTGCATTCAGTTTTGAATATTTTCCATTGTTTTGTTTTCTTAATAATCTATTCGTCATGTGTCGGATTTCTGTGTTCGGGCAGATGCAAACCTTATTTATTTCTTGCAATAGTATGTGTATCTGTCAATGTTTATGCTGCTTAAAACAGTTGAAGTTATTTTGGTCAGCAAAATATCGCATGCATCTTCTTTTCCTTTTAGTTTCCTTGTTCTTTTTGGTTCAGTCATTGTTGTTTCTTTATTGCTTTTCACCTGCCTTTGCTGCAGGGCCATTCAAGATTAATGGGGTTCCTCTGCGACGTGTAAATCAATCTTATGTGATTGCAACTTCTACCAAGGTTGACAATTCTGGGGTTGACGTTGAAAAGTTCAACGACAAGTATTTTTCAAAGGAAAAAAAGATGAAGAAGAAGAAGGTAGAAGGCGAGTTTTTTGAGGCAGAGAAAGAGGTATGCCCTTCCCCTTATACATGGCACTAAGTTATTGTTTATTTAGATCATGGCCTTATATCATTGTCCTTTAAATACAGGAAAACAAGACCCTCCCACAGGAGAAGAAGGATGATCAGAAAGCCGTGGATACCAATTTGATAAAATCTATTGAGGCAGTTCCTGACTTGAAGACTTACTTGGCTGCTAGATTTTCTCTTAGGTCAGGCATGAAACCTCATGAGCTTACGTTCTAGAAGAAGAAACCCTACAAAGTGCCCGAGCTCCATCAATTTCTCGGATTCTGTTTAATTTTAGTCATAGGCTGCTGTACTCTTTTAGTTTTGACTGGCAGGAGACACCTGCATTTTATTTTGTTTGAAATTTGGTTTAAGCAAGAAGTTTTCTTTTTTCCAATTACATTTTGGGGAGTAAGCAGTATGGAGACCATTAGTTATTTACATCATATATGAAGGTCGTTTGCATCGTATTGTAGCTTTAGCTGTGTGAGTTTAATTTAGTCATTCTGTGGGTGTTGTCTAGGGGGTTGGATGTGATATGATCAAATCATCAGCATTTCCATATAAATTTCAATGTAGCTTCGGCATTTTTTGTTCTAGCGTGTCTGTCTAGTTGGTTGGATGTGTTTGTGCTGGCCTTGATGTGGCTAAATATGTAAGTGTGGGTAAGGAACTTCCTCGTACTTCAAATGGATAGGATGCAACACTCTTGGATATTCCAATGCGTCTGTGTTCTTTTGTGGCCATGCTCAGGCATTTAGTCTACCCTCTAGGCCTAATTCCTCAATCCTCAATCCTCCATTTGAAATTCTTTTCCAGTGGAAATTTGTTGTGCATGTTTTTTTTTTTTTTTTTAACTTCTGGAAGGATTAAAATTACCACTTTGAATATTTTTAGAACCTGTATGTACTTGTACGGTTATACCTTCCTGAATTTTGGTTTCTGCTGAGCCATATTGGTGTTAAATCTCTTGTGTTACTACATAGTTGTGGTTGTCCATGATTACATTGCTGGATAAGAATAGATTTGTTCCTAAGGCAGTAATTGTTATGTTGCCTATAGAGACTTCATCTGCGAGCGTATAACAAGTCCTGAACCTAAAGAATCCATAGGAACTAAAATGGGAAAATAAATGCTTTATTATGTCTCTTGTATCACTTGTCTAAGGTCTTTATATTGGCAGTCAAATTTCTCTGAAGTGAGATTCAAGTGATTGTCTCATCCTTCTTTCTTTAGTTCTTCCTTTTAGTAGCTATATAGCATTAGGCTTTATATCCTTTACCAGTGCCTTTTAGTAGCTATATATCATTAGGTTGTTGACAGACATTTCATAGTGATCCATTGGAGTTGGTATATTGTTATTGATGTGCCCATTTACTGGGTTCTTACATTTTATTCTTTTCTCTTTCATATGAGAAATTGGAAGATGCCTATCAAAAATTAAAGCAAAAAAAGAAAAAGAAAAAACTAAATTAGAAGAAAAAACACACAATATTACAACAGTGAGAAACACATTATTGCACCCATGCAAACACTGAAGTTTGAAGGAATAACCAACAGAAAAACTTACAAACTGACTTAGGAACACATTATTACACCCTTGCAAACATTGTTAGGTATTGAAACTAGAAGCTGGGTCATATTGATTTGTAGCATAATAACAGTGAGACCTTTAACTCCATTCAAACCAGAGACACCGTAATGGCAGGATGAAAGTGTTACTCTTCTCTCCTCAAAGCATGCTGTCAATGCGGGCCGGTAATCTCTTAAAAAAATTGCTGGGAACAGAAGGCAACTTGCTTCGAAATCTAGGGTGACGGAGCATGTATAGGCCCACAAGAAGGGCCACCACTCTGAAGGGAGTCACATACAACACAACAGCTGCACACAGGCAGAAGACTATGAATAGGCTAGTGGCTCTTGGGTCTCTCCAGCTGAGCAAAGACTGAAATCTCTCACCCTGTGTCGCCATATCTCCCACCACAGTCTGTATCCTCCCTGCTACACTTCTAAGCCTATCATACCTCATTCGAACTACATCGTGTTGCTTAGTTGTTGGAAAAGTGTCAAACTCCTCATCTAGTTCATCTGGGTGGACTGCCTCTGCCCACGAGAGTCTGGTATCCATATGTGGTGGGTTCCTTGGCCGGAACCTGTAGTTCCATATCCCTATAAGGAACATGTACAAGAAAATTGTTGGGAGTATGAGTTCTGGATACCAGATCAAGATCAAGAACAAAACATGAACTAGAACAGTTGTGATTGGGTTCTTCCACTGACTAACATCGTTGAACCATTTTCCGATCGCGATCATCCCCGAAAACAGTGACATGATCCGAAAAAAGTTAGCTTTGCTTCTTCGCATACTCCACATGTGAGAATCCACATCCAGCATATACTCCACAACCTCTTTCCTCAGTGGTGGTTCGGCACGCCCAAGCCTCACTGCCACTATGTTCATGGCCTGATATCTTAGACTGTCTAATTGGTTCACTGTGAATGGATGGAGATAATGCATCTTTGGAAGTGGTGGATGACCATATAAGTGTATCATGTTAACCATTGACAGGCAAGTGAAACGAACTGCCAATTGAAGCTCTCCCATCTTCTTCACCCCAGATGGGTGTAGAACAAGAAGTGGGTAAGAATGCGTGTACATGCGATCTGTGTGTAGGGTTGATAGTCGAATTCTTACCTTTCCGATCCTCGAATCTCTAGCTGGGCCACCGTTAGTGGGTTTCTCATTGCCTCCCAAGTGACAATTATCAAAAACTCCTAGTGTGATCACAGTGCAAGGGTCATAAACCTCCCATGTATATTGCTCATTCCATTTGGGACTGAAACTGTCAATTATGGTTCTCGTCCGCACCCATTTCTGCCCATACTTGGCAACACAGTAAGCATCACTTGCTCCTCGTCCATCCTTCATTTTCATCGGTAAAAGCCCTTGCGCGCCCAAGATACCTACTTCCAGTATCCCAATTGGCTGCTTCCAAAGCTGCCGTGCAGTAGGACGTTGATCGCTTATATACATAGTTGACTCATCAAGTACATGGTAAGCACCCTCAAGGCATACTCTCAGGTGAATCCTGCTTGAAAATTTGAGTTCCTTTCTCTTGTCACCCTCCAGGACACCAAACCCAAATTTCTCGAGGTTGAACCAACGAGAATGAACTGGCCTGTAATCCAGTCGCTTCTCGAAATTGTTCAGTGGCATGCTAATCTTCCCAAGCACGTCGTCTTTTGTCTGATGCACTCGATCCTCAACTGTAAGAACCAACTGTTCTTCGAAAGGCTCGGCTGCAACAAAGACCAAATCCTCATTCCAGAGTGGATTGGTGGTTCGAGTAGGGCAGAGCTTGGTCCTGAGCACCTGGCTTCCAACTTGAGCTTTCACGAAAACCTCCGGTATTCGGCCTCTGTCATGTGGCTGTACATCCTGTGCTTCGATCACGTTAACCCGGAGGTACCAGAGCTTGGGCGAGACGTAAACCTTTGATCGGATATTGAACACACCCTCCCCATGGACAAAGGCAGCATCAGAGTGCCAAGCCTCTGGGAAGGCTTCATCGGCCTGTGTTCCCATCCAAACTGCAAGCATTATTTCACCTCTCACCTTCCCCTCTCCTCGCCTGTCCTCCAATCTATACCACTGAGGTGCCAAGGGGCTGTCAGGGGGCACCCTAGTTGGCACCTCATTCATGTCAAACACCACCTTGCCGAGATAGTCGTCTCTTCCCACCATCTCTCTGTCCTTCACAAAGACCTCAACCATTGAAGACTGAATCCTCTCTTTGGAGAAAGCAAACACCTGGTTCCATTCAGGATTGATCTTCTTCTCAAAGTGCTTTGTTGTCCCTTTATAGTTCCCAAGTTTCACCTCTACGTACGGGTCGCAACTTGCAGTAATGGAGTTCGTGGGGAGCTCTTTTGCTTTAACCACCCGCACGTAAAGATAGAACATCTGTTCGACAAGGTCGTAGGTGCTAGTGTATCTGTCCCCCATCCACCCTCTGTTGCCACGACTCCCTCCCATTGGCCATTGCTCGCCAAGGGGGGGGCTTGTGTCCTTCAATTTGTAGTCCTCTTGGCGGTTAGGCTGAGCTTGTGGGTTCATCTGATGCATGGTTAATTGAATGCCTTCTGGCCGTCTCTCCTCGACTGTTTTTCCTAGTTGCTTGGAAACTTGCACCTTGTTAATGTATTGGGTTGTCTCCACAAGTTTCACTTCCACTGGCTCCTTGATCTCCTCTTCTTCTTTTTGAGGACCTTCAGTGGTAGTATTATCAGGCACCACAGCAGTAGTGTTAGCAGTATCAGCAACAATAGCAGTGGCGGTCAGCTTATCTGTAGTAGTAGTTGTGGCAATAGCTTTATCAGAAACAGTAGGTGGATGTGGAGGTGGTGGAGGTGGAGTAGGAGGTATGGGTTCTTCTGAAATATGAGTTTGTGGTGGTGGTGGTGGTGGTGGTGGAGTAGGAGGTTTGAGTTCTTCTGAAATATGAGTTTGTGGTGGTGGTGGTAGAGTAGGAGGTTTGGGTTCTTCTGAGATATAAATTTTCAGAGAAATCTCACCTTTAATGTATGAGAAAAACCACTTTTTCTCTAATGGAATTCTCTGCAGAGCTTCTTCCCCTTGTCGAACTATATTCGAACCGTGAAGTCTTACCTTCCCAAGAAAATTTCGCCCAGGGAATGACCTCCGCTCGTTGTAGACGCAGACCTCGATAGTGTGATTGTGGAGGTTTTTGGGGTCATCAAGGTTGAAGGTTAGTTTCTGGTTCCAAACTGGGTTGAGATTTTTGTGAACTGTTCTGGTTCTGCTAAGTTGGTTTTCAATGTCAACTTCTACAAATGGGCTGGATGAACCTTCACCATCTTTGGGCATAAGATCGTGGGCGTCCACCACTTCTACTATTAGCTTCATCCTATTTTCATCCTTTTTACTTCCCTGCTGTGTGAAGCTGCACGGAAGCGGCCCCTCACAAGTAATCTGTAGCTCTATTCTGAAGCAAAGTTGTTTTGATTATGATTTTTGTAAAGCAAAAGGGAAAAGGAAAGGAATAGTTACGGTTTGGGATCTCCTTCTTTTCTTAGACTGCAGACTTTGTCTTTGATGGGAAGAAAAAGGGTGATTTTATGGTGAAGCTGCTTGTAGGTTGGGTTTTCGAAATTCGGGGTTAAGGTAAGGTATCCAAAGTTAAGGATGAAAGTCATAAGCTTTGTTTACAAGGAAAAAAAGCAAGGAATCAAAGGGTACTGTGGTGGAAGCCATTTCATTAATCTGTAAGTCATGAGTACTTCATTCATTCACACTAGCCAGTTCATTCTCACTCCTTTGAATGGAATGAAAATGTGTTAATTGATTTCTTTTGGTTGAGATGATTGAACCCACTTGTGTTGGCAAAGCCAGTTCTTTTTAATTAGAATTGGGTTTTTAATGCTCTTTCCTCTCTTAAAATTTCAAGTCTTTTTTATAGCTCTAGCAAGATCAGAACAGTTCTCACTCTGAATGGAATGAAAATGAGTTAATTGCCTATTTTGGTTGAGATGATTGAACCCACTTCAATTGTCAAAGCCAGCTTTTTTATTTAGAATGTGGTTTTTAATGCTCTTTCCTTTCTTCAATTTTCCAGGTTTTTTTTATAGCTTTAGCATGATCAGATTGCTTTCATACTGCTCAGTGCTCAATATGAAGTACCAAAAGCAGCCCTTGAATTTGAACTACCGTTTAAAGTCGTTGTGGGGTCATATAGAGGGTATTTTGGTCATCACCTGAACTGGAGTCTTTGGATTTCTTTTATTAGGGGATGTTTATTGACATGCTTTTCTTCTTTCGGCAGCAGGAATGCCTATCTGGGAAGCAAAAAACCGATAGAAGATAAAGAGAAAAGCAGTGTGCTTGGAAAAGCAAAAGCAGAAACAAAAGCTTGGGTTTTTGTGATAGAACCAAAGATGCTTTATTCTCTTTTGCATGAATTTATTAACCCCAACACTCCCCTTTTCTGAATCTAAAGTGGGTGTTCCCAAAACATCCCTTTTTCTCACATCAATGTCTCTGGGATTTTAAAGTCATCAAATTAATCTTCATCTTATGTTTTTTCTATTACAAATGGTGAATTCTCACTGTATGTTCTTTCAAGTTTTTCTTGTTCTAAAGAGTAGAAACTAATGAATCAACTTGGGTTGAACTGTGATGCCATTATAAAGTATTTTTAAACTTAATACAAACAAAAATTAAGTAGAATTTTAAGGAAAAACAGATTCTATTATAAAGTAATTTTGAAATTAAAGAAACGAAAAATTAAATAAATAAATTTGTAAGGGAAAAAAGGCGAAAAAAAGAAGAAGGAAACTTCTACTGATAATTGATAAGCCCAAGTGAGAGGTAGAGAGCCATGGATGATAGTGATTGATTCTGTACTCTTTTCCGACTTAATGACCTGGGCCCTGCTCATTTTCGATTTTGAGTTCAAAACTGATTATTAGACTCAAAATTAAATTCAAATAAATCTGATCTTGCTCAGACCAATCAATAGAGCTGAAGCAACTAGTATAAAATCAAAATAACTAGTTAGAATAATTTGAACTCCAATGGGTAGTTTTGAACTCAAATTTAATTCTCAAATTCCAAAACGAATGTGCCTTAATATATAAATGATCTGCATGGTTTGGCTTGCCGGTTTTCTAATTGAAAAAAAAAAAAAAAAAAAAACACTCCACGATTCATTCCAGTTTTAAATTACTATACTATCTTGATCAAACTGGAATGAAAATATGGCCAATTCCGATCGAACTGGGTTGGGTCATTCCGGTTTTAAATTAATATACTATCTTGATCAAACCGGCATGGAAATAGGGTCGATTCTGGTCGAACTGGGTTAAGTCATTCGGGTTTTAAATAACTATACTGTCTTGATCAGACCGGAATGAAAATATGGCTGATTACGATCAAACTGGGTTGGGCCATTCAGGTTTCTAATGACTATACTAGCTTGATCAAACCGGACTGAAACTTTGACCTGTTCGATCTGAACCGGGTTGGGCTAGCTGGCCAGGTCCGGTTTTTAAAAGTAAAACATTGGGTAATAAAGCTCTTGCAAAGAGGGAAAAAGTGTTTTATTGGCAGTGGTGAAAACCAGTGTCTAGAGCTCTTTATCTGGGCCATGTACCATCTGAATTCACTGCTTTTGGCCAGTGTGTTTTCTTGGTTTTTTTTGACTTGGACTTTGCTGGAAAAAGTCGTGGGGAGATTAGACTTTTTCTTCAGTGTCTTTAAATTTTGGGCGCACGGTTCGAAGTAAGCAGCAGATATGATATGTGTTGCACCATTGTCTTTGTTTCCCTATTGCTCTGTTTGGTTGCTTGTAGATGAGTAGGAGATTAGGAGAAGAAGAAGTCAACGGGGAGATCACAAGAAGATCAGTCAATGGGGAGATTAGTGGTGGATGAAGGGAATGTTGTTTGGTTGCTTTGAAGATTTGTGGGAGATCTCTGGAAGAAGTCCATTTTATCCATTTGGTTGCAAGTAGATCAGCAGGAGAATAGCAGGGAATTACCTACAAATGCATTTGGTTGCAAGTAGATTGATAGGGGTTTTGTGCAAACAGCAACTGTTTTTGTACCAACATCTACCCAAAAAAAATAGCCGGTCACAATATGAGCCCTTTAGACGGTTCAAAATTCATCTTGTCCGGGACCCGCAATCATATGGATGGTTGAATGTTTGGTCACCCCCAGTGTTTTAGAACATTGGCACATCTGAAAGGGAAGTGGCATGGAGGGTTTTTTTTTTAATTTTTTAAATTTTTTTACCCTTGGAATGCCAAGTATCTGTTGCTTATATATGCAATCTGACCGTTGGATCAACAATACGAATCAGATTTTGTATATAATGATGTTCCTTGAATACTGTTACCCACTCAGATCAATTAAATAGAAGAGACAAAATCTGCCAAACGTGAGCCTCTGTGGCTGTTTTCTCTTGCAAATCTGATCCGCGAAATGGCTTTCTGCTAAATTCCCTAGCAAGTGAACTACAACGTTTCACAAAGAAATTGAGTGGTACATTACAATTTATATGGTGCGTGGGGCATGAAGTCCATGCTTTTTCTTGCTCGACTTCTCTATCAAGCTAAAACCATTGTTGATTAGTCAGCATTCATACTTGGCAAAACCAAGTAATGTTGATTTTCCTCTTGAATCATTCAGCACAAGCATGTAACCCTGAAAAATTGTAATGAAATCCCAAATCCCGTTTTTCCCAATTTGAAGTTGAATTGTGAAACAAATACAACTTCACTATAATGATTTATGGAAATCACAATCTAGACACTTTTTGTAACCAATTTTTCATGTCTATCTTCTTGAATGCAAAAGGCCAAATCCATCATCCAAAACCAGTCTTCCAAGAAACAGAAATTGAGTGTCCTACATTACAATTTATATGGTGCGTGGGGCATGAAGTCCATGTTTTTCAGACAAGTATAGTTGGGCCTCATGCCATAGGATGATCCAAACCATTCATTTGTTGGGCCAATAAGCTCTGACATTGGTAACTCGAGTTTTTACAAGTCCATCTCCATCCCCATTTGTTGGGCCAATATATATATCCATGCAATTGTTGGACAACTTCCAATTAACCTGCAATACTATAGAAAAGAGAATAACGAACATAACGATCACAAGTTCTATTCCCTTCAGTAATTTGAATGTCGAGGACGGCATTGATAAATGCGACGTCCTTCCATCCACCCATAACTCTATTCCCTTCAGTAATTTGAATTGACATGCTGCTTAATAAAGTCTTATCCCTATCTATGTTCCACATACTACAAGAATGTACAAATTGAAGGATTTAGAAAGATGATAGATTTATATCATCAAGAAGCAATAACATTAAGAATTAAAAGAAGCCCCAAACACGACATGGAATGGGGCTTTTAACATATAAGAAATATTAACAAAATGAATTAAAAGAAGCCCCAAAGAAAAGGTCAATCCCACTAAGGTCAACACCCATAAAAGAAAAGGTCAACACCCATAAAAGAAGCATTTAATATAACAAGCTTATCCACTAAATCAGCAGTCAATCCCACTAAAGTTAAGATATCATCTAAACAATTAGATTCTACATAGAAGTAATAAGCAGTACAGTCCACTGCCCGCCATTCAAACAAAATAAAGATCCAAGTTTGTCTTCAAAGTGAAGAAGCAGGGCATAGATGGAGTCCAACATAAGATAAGCAGTGCATAGACAGAGTCTAACATAAGTTAAGTTTCACCCTCACAGGTGAAAGCCATAAAACAACAACGGAAAATACTAATATATATGAGACGATGGTGATGGAGCCCAACATAAGTTAAGTTCACCCTCACAGGCCGTAGTCTGAAGAGTGGGGCGCAGTAGACCTGCGGTAAAGGAACTTCGAAACATACGACATGCGCATTTCCTTTGGCCGATTTAAAAAGGCTCGCCCCTCTTTTTCGTTGACGGCCAAATAATCATATATATCACAGACGATGGAGTCTGTAAGGCCATCAATGTCCTGCAATGCCTCCATGATTTTGCGGCATTGAATATCCCCTCTCTCATTTCTAGCCAAAATGGCCTCATTTCTAGATCTAAGGGCAGACCCGATCTCTGACAGGGTCTTGGTGAATTCTACAAGATGTTCCTTCATTTCAGGCGTAGCTCGCTTCCGGCGTTTCGTTGGAGCAACAGATGGACTATCCTCTGCCCCCACACTGGTTTGCATAGGTGTTGTACTGCGGAGAGGTCGCGACCTCTCACCCTCCCCAAGCGGCGAACTAGTAGGTGGAGACGGAACATATGGTAGATTCGGGCCATCAGTGGACATGTCGTACTGGGAACCTGTTTCTGGAAAGGCATCGTACTCGTCATTACCCATGTGGGGGGTGTACGTCTCTTTGTCAACAAGCTCTGACACATTCCTATTTGTTTTCTTGAATGTACCATGGGCGTACTCATCTCCAAATATTTGCACCATCTCGTCATAAAATTCATGACGTTGAACGAAGAACCTCTTCCGATTGGGGTAGGACTAGATATTAAAAAAACAGATATCAATGACACAACCCATCATCATTGATATAACAAGATTTTGATAAATGAAATTTCTGAGGAGTTGGTACCTTCAAGTAATCTTTCTGTACCTCAATTGAAACTGAAATTTTCTTCTTCACATCATCCCAACCAAAACCGCTTGTACAAAGCATTTCAGCCAAGATCTTGTAATTTGCTTTCATAGTTTTGACACGGTTTTTAACTTGATTAACCGTCAATTGTGTCTGGCATACCCTATTCACTTCACCCTGTGCAAACTTATACGCAGGTTCCTTGAAGCCAGTGGGAATTTTAGTCCCCTCAATGGATTCTTTCAATAAGGACTGCACCAATACAGTGTCCATGTCAGTCGACCACCACATGTGTTTCAATTTCTCCCCATCGCCTGATTCTTCCATTCCCTGTTTCGTGCTTGATTCTTCCATTCCCTGTTTCGTATTACAATTTAACGTAATGCATAGCTACCCAACAAAGAAATGTCAACAATATGGTATAAGTATGGTACACAGTAATATGGAAAGTACCCAATTCTTAACGAGGGTAACTGCATAGGCATAGTTTACTCTTTCAGATGTTCTGAAAAACTAACTGTAATTGAGAATCAACAACCAATAGACCTTACGAAACATATGCATATCAGTTACAACAACAATAAGTGCCACAGAAAATAACATGAGAAAGTGTCCAACAAAGTGGGACATGTCCAACAAACAGAGCCTACTGACAAATCCTAAATAAGCATAGAAAATGTCCAACAAAGTGACACATGTCAACATTATGACCCATAGTCATTCCACATATCGACAGCAATCTGTGTTCGAATTCTTTTTCCTTCTCTCCCATCTTCACTTCTAGTCAAACGTGCCTCTCTCGGCGTCCTTCTAGAGGCAACACCCACTTGCGCATGTTGAATGTCATGAGCTGCCGTAACAGTTCTTTCTATATCGGTATCGACCTCCGCAACATACACATCTTGGGGCATTACGCCTCTTATGAAGTTATGAATGCAACAACATGCTATAACAATATCCACTTGCTTCTCGAAAGAGTACATCTGTTCGTTGGTAAGGATGGGGAAACGCTTCTTCAAGACACCAAACGCACGCTCAATTACATTTCGAGCTGATGAATGCCTGTGGTTAAATAGCTCTTTAGCAGTTTGTGGTGCACGTCCTCTAGTTTCGCTTAGATGGTACATAGTCTTTCGGTACGGAGTGATAAAGTTACCCAGTAATGGGAATCCGGCATCAGCGAGGTAGTATGTCCCAGGATGGCAAATAATTCCGCTATCATTTGCTACGGAATCACCTAACATTCTAGAGTCGGACGCCGATCCCTCCCATCCAGCTACGACAAAGGTGAATTTCAAGTCAAAATCACATGCAGCGAGTACATTCTGGGTAGGAGATCCCTTACGACCTATAAAACGAAGTTTAATTCCAGCCGGTACTTTGGCAGGGATGTGTGTCCCATCTATCGCACCAATACAATCCTAAAGATTGAAAAGTGAAAGTATTAGTGCAATAAAAATGGCTAAGTATGACCAAAACTTAACGAGGGTAGCATGATACCTTAAAGTATGGGTACCATCTAGCATTCTCCCGAATTTGCCTCGGTGTGTCTGTTGAGGGGGGTTTTATAAAGAGGTCGACCATTCTCAGTATGGCACGAAGAACCTTATTGAAGTACCTAGAAATGGTCTCCCCTGATCGTTTACAGTATACTGTCATGCAACGATTCCGCTGATTGTGGGAAATTGTGTGCAGGAAGATCGCCATCTGCTCCTCAACAGTGCAATGGATTGTATCACTAAGTAGTCCGTTATTTTTAAAAATATCAACAAACCTTCTAAAGCATTCGGGGTTCATCCGAAGGAGATTATGGCAATGCACATCACTGTTCACCACAAAGTTGACAAATGTTCGATAAGTTCGGTAATTGTTCTCATAAAGCGCCCTTTCTATGAAAAGCCCTTGTTCCTCCATCTCCGTGGTAAAAAATAAAGTTGTTCCAACTACAGCCAAGGCTGCCACTTCTGTAATCATGTCATCATCATCTTCATTCTCACTAGCATCAGTTCCATCAATATAGTCATCATCATATATGTCATCATCATGGTTGTCCATCACGACTTCTGTTTGTACGGGTTCAAGCCTAACGACAGGTAGGACTTACCGTTAAGAATAGAACAATCGCCCTCGACCAATAAACATTTGACAAACAGAGATCTCCAATAAATTTACTCCATCTAATTAACTAGCAAATTCTACTGACTAATTCCGAATAAAAAACACTTCTAATACCCTCACAACACAAAATACGTTCGAGGTTTCTAGTTGTCCTTCCATCATTGAGCCTACTTACAAAGATTATGTTGTTTATCAGTAAACATATATTCACAAATTTCAAGTAAAGAACAGAGTAAAAAAAATTAACTTATATTTACATGTCAACGTAGTTGAAAAATAGTCCCAACATTTTCGGTCGATGTTTTGATGTGCTAAAATACAAAACCCATCCCGTAATCACACACAATCATCTATTTTGCCCTACAAGCTCCTACTTTCAACATACTGAAATTATTTTTGAAGAACCAACACTCAGTAATTTATTATGAAAAACTTTTTTTCTGGAGTACAAAAAAGCCCACATTAGAAATCCATTTCGTAGATCAATAAAAACCCTCCTGAAAAATCCATCCAGAAACCCTATTTTTTTGTAAAGAACATCATAAATCCAAGATCAAATAAAAAAAAATTAAGTCCTACACAAATGTGGAGACCATCCTAGTAAAAGTTCTTCTGAAAAAACCTTCCTGCAATCCCATTTGTAGAACATCTGGGGACTGAGACAGAAAACCCTCTACTCTCAAATGGAATAAAAAAAACCAAACCCACACACCACAAACCCAGATCGAATAATAAAAAAAATCACAAAGCCCTACTAGTTGAAAAATTCACAAAAATCACAAAGCCCTAGAATGAAAGGTATCAAATGTTCACAAAGGAAAAAAAATCACAAAAATCACAAAGCCATAGCTAGTATGAAATGTGATGGAGAAAAAAATCACACCACAATACCACAACAGAAACCCACATCAAATCAAAAGAAAACACATTTCTACTTCCCATCAGAAAATCACAGCAGAAATACTAATTTTTGCAACACCAGAAATGAAAACCCATCACAATAAAGCAAATTTCTTCAACACCAGAACTCTACTTCCCATCACAATGCCACAGCAGAACCCACATCAATTAAAAATAAAAATAGATACGAAGAAGGGTGAAAGTTTACCTCAACTCGCTTCCTCTTCCTGGCGATTTTTGGGTTTGGGGAGGGAACGGATGAGGAGCTCGCTGATTCCACAAGTTCTGGGCTTCTTGCCATAAAACAAGGGTAAAAAATGAAGACGGGATTTGACGAAGGAGAAAAGACCTGTGGATCTCCCTCAGATCTCCCAGACGTCTTCTCAACTCTGAAATATTCGATCTTCTCAAGATTTTCTCCTCAAATTTCTTGAATTTTGTTAAATTTGGCGAGAAGATCTAGAGGGTACCACGTCACCGACCGGCTCTCGACAACCCCCGTGGTCAAAGAAGTAGAAATGGCTAAAAATACAACCAAACAACCTTGGGTAGATTAAGAGAAGATCATTCCCCCTTATTCTCCTCAGAAATCTGCAACCAAACAGAGCATATGGGATGATGTGAGGAAGAGTGTATGTATTGTTACTTTGTAATGATATCACCACAACAACGTTTTGTTGTTGTGCGGTTTTAGCTTGTCTTTTCTGTTTTAAGTGGCTTGTGAGAGCTTTTTGGGACCTATATATAGATCAGAGGGCTAGGATCATCCTATGGAAATGAGTTTTGGGTCACAACCTATTTACGTTGTGGCCCATCAAATGGACGGTTCGGATCATCCTATGGTATGAGCCGTACAGTTAAAAAAGGGTGGCCTAGTGCATGAGGCTCCCACCATTGCGGGGTCTGGGGGAGGGCTAGATGTACGCAGCCTTACCCCTGCTTTGCAGATAGACTGTTTTTGTGACTCGAACCTGTGACCACCAGGTCACAATGGGGCGTACAGTTCTTTTTGAAAAATATTGGACCATGGTACCACGGTCCTGGCTTACACCATCTAAAAAACTTTATATGGCATTAGTTTTCAAAAACTATAGGACACACTTCATAAGATGACCCAAACCGTTCATTTGTTGGCCATAACGTAAATAGGCCGTGCCCCGAAAATCATTTTCGTACGATGACCCTAACAAATCATTTTCATAACGTGTACTCTCTTTCACGCACACTCCTTATAAAATCTCCTTGAAAGTGATACTCTTATCCAATGTAGTTTCTTAAATGATGATGAAATATATTTAAAGCAGGGCTGGGCAAGCAAGAGCATACAATAGGAGAAAAGAAGAAAACAAAAACTACAGCGGAGCGGGTAGACATGTTGGAAACGTGAAACAATCTTCAAAGATAACAAGATCCCATCTATTTAGATCTCTAAATTTCAAGAAAACTTATCTTCATGATAAATTGAGAGTAGCATATTTGTAGTCAATGACCATAAATTTGTCCAAAGCAGGCAGGATTTGATTTGCAAACTCAGCATGGGCTGGGTGCTGATGATACTCCCTTACATCTTCTATACTTTCAAATGTGGACTCGAACACGTGAGTGAAGCCTTGATGCAGGTTCCCAATGCTCACATTTGGTCCCCTGGATTATGCAATGCCCGAAAGAGAGTTACATCATAATTAACAGAACTGTGATTTGCAACTTCCCTCAAAGGGATTTGCTAGGCAATTTCGCGGAAACCCATTTTGCGGGTTTCACTTTTGCAACAGACAGAACAGCCACAAGGGCTCTTTTTTATTTTAGCATTTTGTCTTATTTATTTTATATGAGGTGGATATTCTCTCATGCAAATGTGAGCCGCAAAATGGCTTTCCAAGGAATTGCCAACCATATCCCTTCACCAAATATTTCAAATATGTTGATGACAAAGATGTTTGTTTCAGAACATATATGCTGCCCAAAAACTGACGAAAGACGAGAAACAAATTGAAAGATGTTCCGATTTACACCGCATAAAGTTATTTTTTCTCAAAAAAAAAAAAAAAATCTTGCCAAAAGTTGTTGTAATTTTTTTTTTAAAAAAAAAAACTTCATATCAAAGAAACTCATCTTTTCTTGCTTTTCCATTAACTTTTTTCTGGAAAATCCTAAAAATTTGAGAATTTATTCTGGAAAGTCTTGTTTTAGAAAATCTTAAAAAAATTGAAATTTTTTCCTTAAAACATGGTTCTTTGATTTATTTTTACTAAGGCCTTGTTTTTCAATTTGGAACTTTCTCGGTTTTTACTAAGGCCTTGTTTTTCAATTTGGAACTTTCTCGGTTTTTACTAAGGCCATGTTTTTTCAACATTTGATTTGTTGTATCTATAGATAAATTTCATTAAGATGTAAATTGTACAAATAGTGGTGTCAATACCAAATGTAAGGGTAGAAAAATATTTAAGATTTTTTTTAATCTTTATTAGCATGCTTTGTGAGCCGAGTCCAGTTGAATTGAAGGCGAGCTTACTATTCATTTCATATGTGAAAAGTCAAGAGAATTTCAAACTTCAAAACCTAATCATCATACAAATGACCTTCACTAAGTACATATATGAGAGATGTGGGCAACACATGTTATTATGTGGTCGATGTATTAAGTCATTATGAATAACTTTTGTGCTCATGTGATACTCTCTAAGTATGCATTGGTGCTTAAAATTTCATCATTTATATTTGTTGTTAACTTGAGGGCTAGGAATATGAGACAAAACATGACCTTGGATAGGATAGAATGGAAGAAATTGATCCATGTAGACGAACCCAACTAGTGTCAGGATTAGACTTAGTCAATTTGAGCCGGGCAGATCCTTTCACCTTCTTCATGAAAATCTTCTAAAGCATTCATTAGACAGCCCCAACTAGTTTGGGACAAAGCCTTAGTTGAGTTGAGTTGAGTTTATATTTGTTGTTAACTTTTCTTTTGCATGTTTTAAAAGAAGACTCTATGTAATTCCAAATCACAAAGAGTGGTCTTTTGGCATTATGTGGGCGTTGTCTTCTAGTGGCACACTTGTGCTCTTTTTAACTCTATGAAATTCACCCTAACGTTTTTCTTTGCCTTTAAAACTTTCGTTAAAAGGGGGGAATTTTATCCGTGGGAGGGAGGTATCATTCCCCTTTTTCAGCCCAAATTTGAATCTCCCTCCAATTCTTGTTAAGTAATGTAGAGATATTTAGTCTTACATTTGAAGAATAAGAGAAGAATGGGTATATATATCTTTCAACTTCTATTGCCTTGTGACTGAGAAGAGGAAAGGGGGGGTCCTACGCGGATGAGCTACCAAGTGGACCCGGTGGGCTTTTGGCTATACCATACATGCACCCCGCCCGGCCTGGCATGGCTCGGCCGGCTGAGCGTGGCCCAAAGTTTTTTTCCTTTCTTTTATTTCTTTTTCTATTATATCATTCATAACTTCACCTTTTTATATTTTTTCCTCTCTTAACGTTGCCATTTTAAATGTCGATGGTAAGGGGTGTTTACGCTAAAGCGGAGATGATATTAACATCGCCGTTATTGTGTTTATCTCTTGTTACCGTTTGAGATATGGTTTCCACAGGATTCAGTTTTTGTGTGATTAAGGCATGACGTTTCGTACCTTAAGTGTCATTTAACTTTCTATAAAACGGTTTTACGAAGGTAACAGAGAAGCATCAGAAAGGAATAAGGCTCTCTGCTATCATCATCATCTTCTTGTTCTTTGGTTCTGTTTGTATGATTTTCTTCTCTTATAATATTTTATCAAGGCAATCGGCAAAGATAAGTGAGTTCGAAAGACTTTCGTCAAAGTGGGGGTGAGATTTGCCTAAAGGACAATGAATACAGATTCATGCCCCAAGTTGATTATTGACTTCTTCTCTGTTTATGTTTTGATTACAGTTCTATTCATGCGAAATTATTGCATCTGTTGATTGTGATTTCATCATCTGCGGCTCTATTACATTACGGAATATTTCTAATCCCAAAAGTACAGTTTACCTACATCAATTCCACCATTTGTTTCCATACATTTGAGTGATTGCACTATTTCCACCGAAGTTTCCAACAGAAACAGAAACGAAAATTTAAAATCTTAACTCGGGGAGAGTCAAAGGAGTTTTGCTCGACTTTATAGGAAAAAAAATGCAAACTAAAGACAAGAAAGAGGCCAAGGTAAAAGGGAGTCAACTTGGGTCAGTGGCCGATGATGTGGGGGAGTTTTGAAACTAAGAGTAGGGTGTCAAAGGGTTGGATCCGATGTCAACCATAGCCACTCTACAAAAATTTAAGTTTCAAGCCTGAGAAGCTGACAATCCTACTGATTTATAAACATACTAATGAAGATCTGGTTGAGATTGGGCTTTACAAGAATCGGACTTAATGATCTCAAGTTCTCAACATATGTAGTGTTGTCTGAATCTCAAGAACCTTGTGAGAAAAAACCCGGCAAAAAGATTTCAGTCCACCAGAAAATATTTCTTCATTGATATTTTGAAGTCATCTACATTAAGAATAAGGGGAAATCCAATTGTCCTCACGATTTCAAAAGATAAACTCAGCATAAGTATAGTTGATAAGAAACAAAGCTCCCAACAAGATGAAATGAAATACCGGGATCCCAATATATAGTGAAAAAGATGAAAATAAATTAATTCAAGATGTCCACAGAAAGAACGACATACAGAAAAATGATAGAAAGCAGAGGGTATAGTGAAATGGGTTGGTAGTTAAAAGTTACCAATGGAAAGTCTTGAGTGGTTCGATGAGGAGGACGAGATTGGCGAATCCTTCGATGAGTTCTTCTATTCTTTCTGGTGGGATTTCTTCCTTGAACTTTGCTATCACAAGATGCTTCACCACCTCTTTTGGCCCTTCCATTCTCTCTCTCTCTCTGAAGCCTAAACATGACATAACGAGGCACAGTTATAATTAGGACTTGGGAGATACCTTGTGAAAGGTTAGGAAAGATTCCTAGTGGCGGCGGTCTGTCAGCTAGTATAGATGGGCCCATTCTAATCTAGAAGGATGTCTAGTACTGGGTTGTAGGCTCCACCTTTGGTTGATCTGAAACCGTTCATCTTATATGCGTCATGTTTGGTAGTCCCAATACCTAATAAATCATATTTTACTATTTTAGTCTAGTGAGAAGAGTACATGTGGGGACCACATGTTCACTCCAAACGTTTATTTGTTGGACCCATTATGCCTCCAGAATCTCAACCGTGAACAATTTTACACTCCCATTTGTTAGAAAGTTTTCTTGCTGACTGTGAACCATTGCCTCTTTGTTTTCTCTATCCAAAGAAGGGTCATTTGGGATAGGGTCCATCAGTTTCTGGGACCCACAAATGAATGGCTTAGATCATCTATTAGGTGGGTCCCCCACACTTTAGTACTAAAGCTTTAGACAAAATAATACAACGAGTTTAGGAGCTTGCGGGCCATGAGTCCGCGATCTCTTTCTCAGTCCAAATCCACCATGAGGAGGCCAGAGGGTAGCTGCCGGCGGGCGGGCGTGTAATTCTTCTTCTTTTCATCTATATCATAAACAGAAAGCGGATACATTTGGTGTAGTCAAATTGCAATCGGGTTCAATATTGTGACTCAGATCACACAATGTTCTTGCATATCTTATAATTGTTTCTTCTGTACACTATTTGAATTTGCTTGAGTCTGTTTCTGAATCTTGAGTCTTTACAGTTGGACTTCTTGAAATGGAACACTTAGGAGGAAAAACAAATATTCCCAAACGTTGCAAGGGAAAAAAGCTAACCAAGGTTTGAAACTCCTAACATATTTGAAGAAGACTACTACCTTGTCCTTTATTATTTAACCAGCAGCCAAATGATATTAGAATTCCTGTTAGGGAAATGATATATTCACCCCTATTTACTTGGGTCGACATTCCCCTCTAGTGTAAAAGATTAGTCATAAATAGACTAGAAGGGGTTGTTCCAAGTAAAAAAAGGACCAATATATCATTTCCCCTCTCAGCAGCCAATTAGAAAAGATAAGGTGAGTTTTTCTCCTTATGAAGACATGGCACTGCAAATATCAGTAACCTATAAAAATAAAAAATATTTAAATTCATGATTCTGATGCATCATGAGTCAAGATCACTGAAAATTCGCTTCTTTGTCTTTGATTTTTAATCCTCTGTACATTTGTTGACCTCCTCGGTATAGAGGCTCAGCCAGCCCCTCCTTTTTAATAATATACTTTTGCAACCCTTCAAAAAAAGTCAATAGGCAAAATGTGTAATGTGCCTTCCTGCAACACCTAAATGATGCACTTAAATCCATATAAGAGTTTTCAGATGAATTGTTAGAGACAAATCCTTCTTTTCAGTCTCAGTTCAGTTGTAGGAGAGTTCAATGTTAAAGGTGGATAGAATCTGTAGGCAAGTGAGTATTACGTTTGTAAATGGTGTCAAGAGAGTCTGTGCCTGACCATTTTTCGGATGATCTCTGACTTCCAGCCCCTGGCCTGAGCTCCAGCATACCTCTAGTGGGCTGATGCACATGCCAACAACTAGCGAAGAGAAGGGAGTTCGAGTATCTTCTCAAATAGTCAAATATAATTGACCCTACCTCACATTTTTTTATATGTTAGTGTCAGCTTTTAAGGAATTTTAAGTAATCAGCCGTATAGGTTCTATCTACTTATGTTGAACACAATTAGGGTTTAGGGTTAGAAAAAAGAGACCCACAAATCGCCATCGATTTTGAGATGCAAAATAAAATATTATTTGCGATTTTGAGAAAGTATTTTGAATGTTACTAAGATAGCCCTCTTAGATGGACATAAGTGAATGAAAAAATATGAAAGATCTTTTTGTACATGACAACCTCCTTTCGGATCTTGGCCTCTCCATCAGATCTTTTAGCTACGTCTAGGTTACCATGTCACGATCCGAAATAATTTCGATTCATAGGATATGGATCCTATGGAGGCAATCAGATCGTGGTACTGATCCAAAATCCTGTCCATCAACGCTCTATTAGGATATGTGAGATCCGACTATTGGATTGGGTGTAGATCTCATCGTTAGATGAGTTGGTGGATGAGGAAGGTAGGCTAGAGTAGGGAACGAGCTAAATTTAGGATTATCTTCCTAAATCTTGTTGTTTATCTCTAATTAAGTGTTTTATATGAGCATTGATTACGTTCAGATCATTTGGATTTGTGGGCTTCGGGCTGATTGACAACCATATTCCTCGTCTTATAAATGTATTTAGGCTATTGATATCTGCACGACCATGGTTCGGTAATTGGACGACTTCTTTGTTTTTCATTTCCCACTTTGGCCATTGAGAGGTTTTTTCTGGAATTATAGTCTTTGACAGCTGGTTGATATTTTCACTTCTGTTGGTCTTTTCCTAAAAACGAATTCGTATTTATTTCCTTTTGTCTTTTCTGAAAATGACATTATTTTCAGTAAAAAAAAAAGTACAAATGGGTTTGGCAATATCATTCCCTTTGGACAGGATACGATACTTTATCCTTTCAAATTTAGCATGATGAAAGGAAACTGACATCCCACACAATCACATACCATATATTTGACAATCAAAATACGGTGCCTATTTAAGACATGATAAATGCTAATTAAGACATAAAGGTTGTGACTACTTAGGACATGATACCATTTGTTAGGCCAAAAATCGGTAACAGGTACGGCAGTGACGTAAGAGCTGAGCTGGATGACCAGAGGAACTGAGTCCTAAAGGACCGGAGTGAAGAGACTGAATCCTGCTGAGAGAGCTGAGTCCTGCACAAAGGCAAGCGAGGTCAGAAGACCAACCCGGGTGTTACTCTGGACAGGCCCTTCGATACTCAAGTCAGCATAAGCAGGAGTGCAGAGCTAGTTTAAGAGTTTTAGGTGGAGAGGAGGTTTTTCATTACCCTTGGTTTGAGCTTTGAACTCCCTTTTATAGAGGGAGAGTTGGTGACGTGGGGATTACCTGCTCTAGGACAGGTGGCAGCCTGCTATAGGCTGGAGTTCACCTACTCCAGGACAGGTGGTGGTCTGTGATAGGCTTGAGCTCGCCTACTCCAGGACAGGTGGCAGCCTGCTATAGACTGGAGTCCACCTACTCCAGGACAGGTGGTGGCCTGTGATAGGCTTGATTTCACCTACTCCAAGACAGGTGACAGCCTGCTATAGGCTGGAGTTTACCTACTCCAGGACAGGTGGTGGCCTGTGATAGGCTTGAGTTTTTACACCCCATCACCATCTTTTGAATTCTGATACACACAATCATTGAGTTTTTATATGATGCCTGACTGTGAAAAATTACAAGGGCAGGGTTTTGAAACCATGCAAACCCTGCCCTTGATTTTTAACCTTGTCAAATCACCTTTTTTAACTACCCACTTGGATCAAAAATCAAAGGAGCAAGGTTTTGACACCCTTTCACAGTCAGCCGCCATATAAATTCTCTCAAGAAGTAAATGATTTATCCTATTATCAGAACATGGTTGTGCCTATTTAAGACATAATGAATGCTATTGAATATAGGCACGCACTACCATATTTTGCGTCGATATATTTCTTGGGAAATGGCATCAAGAAAGACAGCTGGATTTGTTCAAATACCAAAATATGGTTGTGCTGATAACATTTCCCTATTTTTGAGCTCTTCTATTTTTATCATATAAAAATTTAGAGAAAGTCTAGACTCATTTGAGCCCTTGCGGAATAAAGTGGAAAGGAGACCTCATTATGCTATACTCCCTTGCGGAATAAAGTGGAAAGGGGACCCCATTAAGCTCTACTTTGCATAAAAATACTTGTACATATGGATCAAAGGATTTGTTAGGGACCATCACAGAAGGCATTTTGGGGGCCAGCTGTTGCATGAGAGAGCAGCCACATAGGCTCACTTTTTCAAAAAAATATGTGTCTTATTTGATTTATTTTATTTCATAATAATCTTTTTCTTATAATACTATAATGCTATTTGCAAATATTCCACAAAAACCCATACAAGAAACAAAGGAAAAGAAAGAAAAGGGTACACTATCATTTATATATCAATCCTTTTTCCACAAACAAACCATATGTACCCTGACCCAACTTTCAAATACTCTATTATTTACTGTTAGAAATAGACGCGCGCGTGAGATTTAGCAGAGTCCTCAAGCAGCAGACGGGGCCGTTATGTAGTTAACGACTCCACCTTCGGTCATGGCGGCTAGGAACGCAGGCAAATCTCCACCGTTGGCTGGTTTATAATCCAACGACTCATCGTTGTACACGTCCCACCACTTTTTCACCAACACCTTTATATCTTCTCTCTGCATGTTCTCTTCCTTCCCCGTGTACCTCCATGGCTTCGAGCCCTACACACAATGGTAATCTCGTAATTATCAGCACCATTTGATAAAATGACCATTTTAACCCTGAAATTTAATGGGATTTTTATTAGCTCTTAGGTGGCCTTCTCTTTCTATTTTTTTATTCTTTTTCCCCTTAAAATGGGGTTTTACTAGAAGATATTTTTCAGCATCAGACAAGATAACGACGACCTTATTACCTCACATCGTTTATTTGGGTTATTTCCACCCATAATTTTGGAAGAAGTGGCTTTCTCATTCTCATTTATCCCTAAATTAATGGGCTTTCCTTTTCATAAAGATATTTATGAGAGATTAATTAATTAACAAACTCACCGCAGCACAGTAGTGCACGACTTTGACCTTGTCGAGCTCTACGTTCTCAGGGTGACGCCATAACATTGCTAGAACCAGGTTGAAGATGAGAGGGATAGGCTTGTAAATATCTTTAAAGAACATGTTCAAAAAGTCCTGCAAAACGAAAATTAAAAATACCCATATCATTTTCTTTTCATTCTAAACAAAACCCTATAGCTTAACTTTTATGCTTACCCTTATCTTTTACTCGACAAGATTTTACCCTCTGTTGAGGAGATTATACCTGCTCGGCAAAAGGCGTGGGTGGAGTGATCTGGAGAGTGTGAAGGAGGGCATTGCAGGTCTTTTCGCTAGGCTCAAAGACGAACATTCCTGCGTTGAAGTAGAGGGAGGGAGGTGGGCCCATCTCGGTAGGCCACGTCACCTTATCAGGGCACTGCTGGCAGTAGCCAATCTGATACTGACGCGTGTGGCTCCACGTCTTCTCGCAAAAGCAATCCATCACGGCATAAAAATGGCCGTCCGGATAATCAAAGAGGTAGTCAATGTTATCATACACTTGGATGTCTGCGTCTAAATATATCATTTTTGAGTATTCTTCAAACTGCATTAAAAATAAGACTCGTCTGTCAGAAGCTGTCAAATGACTAAAATGCCCTCTAATTACTAAAAAAAATATGCTTCAATCCTCAGACTGCATGAAAAGTAAGGGCTCGTTTATCAGAAGCTATCAAATGACTAAAAAGCCCTCTAATTACTAAAAAGACCCAATTCACATATTCCTCAGACTGCATGAAAAGTTAAAAAAAGACTAGTCTATCAGAAACTTCTCGATCAAAGGCTGTAAATGACTAAAATGCCCTCCAATGACTAGAATATGGAGACAGAGATTCATCAAACTGCATGAAAAAAAGGAGATCTCATATGACGTGTGCGCGTTAAGTGCAGTAGTTTTCAGAATAAAGTGGGGCCCACTTCTTAGGATGATCTAAACCGTTCATTTGATGGGCCAAAACTATTTATCCCATAAATCATCTCTATAGGATGATCCCAGCCCACCAATACTTAGAGGTTTCTATAAGGTACAGTCCCATTACAGATCTGAGGGGGTTAAGATCATTCATTCTATATAGATGATTTACATGATACAGTTTTGATCAACTATCAAATGAACGGTTCTCATATGATCCTACGAAGTAGATCAAATGAACGGTACTCATACAGGTTTCTACGTACATCCTGAAAAAATCCCTACTTCAAACGCCCACATAATATAGAATCTCTAAAAAAAGATTCATCATTCAGAAACTTCTACGCCAAAGATTGTGATATTGTATAGAACTAAAGGCCCTGGAATTACTAACAAAATAAAAGGACTTGTAACACTGCATGCATATAGATTTTGATACGTACAGCCCATATCCTAAGCTTAGAGTAGTTGATGACGTAATAGGCCATGGCAAACTGAGTGTGGTTTTCCGGCGGGTAGACGGGCTCTATCTCTCTGACAATACAGCCCTGAGATTTCAAAATCCGGCGGTGTTCCTCCGGCACGTCAGGCAAAACCGCCACCACTAACGGATAAGCGGTTTTGACTTTCCTCAGCCCTTTTGCAAGCCCCACCGCTCCTTTTATATAGTCACCATTACCAGCCAAGAAAGTCACGTAAGCCTTTCTCGGGAAACCGCTTACCGGTTTTTCCAGAAGGTCGGTTTTGCTGCTCAAGATTTCTAAAGCCATTTGAGTTGTAAAAGTAAGAAGGGATTTCGAATGAGGAGAAAAATGAAGCAATGGAATTCTTTGGAAATGTAGTGAATTGGAAGGATGGAGGGTTCGTGGCCTTAAATAAGCGCCAAATGACAGTGAAATGAAGCTAAATGACGGGGATGTGAATTTGGAGGGGATTGATCTCTGGTATTTTGACGACGCGTGGATTTTAGTGGTGATCGAACGGTTATTACTTATTAGGAGGGTGTTTGGGAAAGTTCTGGCCGGACAGCGAGTCATACAGAAGATGGTAGAAGGACTTGGGATCGGCGAGTAATTCAATTCATCGCCTACTCGTGAATCTTTTGAAAGAAAAAAAAAAGACGATTATTGGTACTTCTTTCCTTACCATCACGTTTGGGGCCCATATGAATCGTCTGAGCTCTGATCTGATAACCACACGACCTTAATATATTATTCAATGTTAGAGAATTTATATGGTTTGATTTTTCTAAGCTTTTTTAGTAGTATTGATCTCAACGGTGATGATGATAAGGCTATATGAGTGTAGTCGTGGTGGGCTAATCTCAGCCGCACCCAGAGAGAGAAGAATATAAAAAAGGCAAAAGGTAACTCGACAAAAGGAGAACATGAATTTCACAAACTAGTCGCTGTCCCTTCCATAATAGAAAAAGGAAAGATTTTATACGGTGTGGTCATAAAAGGAAAGATCTCCTGAAATATTTTTTCAGAGAGTACAGTTGCGGCAGGGCCTCACGGATGATCCAAACCGTTCATTTGTCGGGCTAGAACGAACTAGACGGATCGTACATTGTGTAAACTTCTATAGATCAGGGGATTATGATCATTTCCTCTTTAAAATTCCTTCTTTCATAAAGCCTTTTATTTCTAGAGAGAGAAAGAGAGAAAAAAAAAAAAAAAAAAGGAGATTCCTACGGATATAGTGGAAGGGTTAATGAAGGTAGAGATTTGAGGGATTTGCTTAATATAATTAAGGGTGAAATAGGTAGTGAAAACAAGTTAAAAGCTACTTAAGGCACGTGATGATTTTATTGGTAGTTTAAAAAAAAAATTTGGGGGATTCATGTTCTAATTTAGGGGGTTTTTAGTAGTTTTCCCTAACATAAATTCGGAGATAAAAATAGAAAGTTACATTGATAAGTATGGATAGAGAATATCGTAATCGAACATAGTTGTGTAATCCATCCATCTTGGTTACCTAGTCTAACCTACTTGCCTCATCTACCACCCAAAAAATTCAACAGTAAGTTATTACCAAATGTTATATAAATAAAAGATGAATGATAGATGCAAGGGAGCCCTTGCATAAAGAGCTAAAATAGGGTTCTTGATTGGTTCCACATCATTGAGTGTAACCGTTTAAAATCAGTTGAAAAAGTAAATTCGGTTACACGACGTGGAACCAATCACGGGCCCTTTTCTTTTACGGCTCTTTATGCAAGGGCTCCCTTGCATCTATCATTGCTCTAAATAAAATGACAAAAAATAATGTAAAACTTTGTAAAGAGAATTCTTGCCTGATAGACCGTGACCATTATTAGGGAACTAGCTGAGTTGACCCGGTTGGCTCGAGAAAAAGCCAGTGGGTGAAATCCAACCTGATTTTCAGAATTAGCCAAGTAGATGATGACTGAGGTTGAGTTAAATTAGTCAATTTTGTTAGATTAGGATTGTCTCTCTTTAAGTTTTATTTTTCATCCATTTTCTTGTTTGTTCTTGTAAGAGGTTTGTATAAGCACTATTTAGGCCCTCTTTGTTTTAGATTGTGGAGTCCCCAACCAATTAATTGCACTAAATTTGAGTCCAATAATCAGCTGAGGACTCCACAATCGGTTGTCATAATCTAAAACAAACAGGCCCTAAGGTTCAGTGTTAGTAATCCGAGATTAGCAAAAGTCTTTTCATATAAGATGGTATCCGTCAAGGTTAATCGGACCATGCCATGGACCCTGGTCACAAATATTAGTGAGCCGGTCCGACGGCAGAGATCCAGCTAAGTTTTAAATGAGGAGAATTAAGAAGAATACATTATAAGATAAAGAGAAGATCTCGAGTGTATTTCTGTCTACTCACTGTAAGAGGGTGGCCATTGGAAGAAAAGGGAGCGAATATCTCATTTCCCAATTCATTTACTTTTTTTGTGAAATGGTAAAATTTCCTTTGATGGCCTCTCCGGTTTACTTATCGTACGTCCATTTAAAAGGCCATTGATTAGATGATTTCTGGGTCCTGAATGATGAATAGTAATACTGACTTTTACACTCCTTCCTTAAAGGCATATGTTGGGCCCCACTTCTCCCTTCGTTTGTGCACTCAAATAGGTTGACTCGAATGGATGATGTTGAGAACACCTGATGAGGTGATCCTAGCCGCTTGATCCATCAAGACTCATCTAAGGATCTTCCAGTCCAAGATAAACCGTTGATTTTTCATATCCCTTTATCTATGCATGGGATATCCATTCATGTAGGGGCAAAGACCATGTGAGTCATCTCGTGATGTTCTACAAGATCAACGGTCTTGATCTCTCATACACCTCCACAATCCCTTATGTTCCCTTGTGGTATCTAAAAATTGCCTTTTACCATTGTAAGAACTCTAAACTGAAGGGCGCCCTCTCAAAATTCCAGCTATAAGGCGCTCGATTGGACCATCTCATCAAATCACATTTATCTATTTTCTGTGCTTTAGTGAGATGATTAATGGGGGCGTTCTTGTAGGTGCTTTTTTGCAAAGGCGTCCTTCATTTTAGCATTTCACATACTATGATTGCAAAAGTGACTTTCTGCGTGAATCCCGTAAGATTCAAATATGCCCAAAATTTACTTTTGGAGTAATGCTAGGGAGACCCAGAGTCGGACCGAACAAATTATTTCACGCCACAACATCACTAGTGACGTGAGCAATCCCTTAACTTTAGGAAAATAATAAAAAAGTAAAATTTTCTTTTAACACATGGCATATTTTCATTGCAGGTCCCGTTTTAGGTCCTACTCTAGGTCTCCACCTCATTTTCCTTACTTTTTTCAAGCTATTGTATTTCCTTAAAAAATATAAGCTTGCCAAAAAAAGAACGACAGGTTGGGAAGAATGACAGGATATGGAAATATCAATTAAGAGTAGTGCAAATATCATAACAAGGGAATGCGAATATCAATTTCGTTGAACATATTTCATATTTGTGCTGAAAACGAGGTGGATAAGCCTTTGAACATCCGACATGTGTCCCATCATCTTATCTTTTAGAGGCTATCCCATTGCCACGTGGCATTTCAACATTTTCCTCGAAGCACCTCGGGGAACACTTTTTTCCTTTCTTCCACTCTCTCTTCTACACTTGTCAAACGGAGGCAAAAGAAGGCAAAATACAACAACATATTTTCGGCCCATTTTCTTCCATTGGCCAACCCATTTTAGTGCATTTATGACCACTTTTTTACAATAGAAGGGGGTGGCTCGGCTAAGAAAAGAGAGCCCCTATTTTGTCTTTATTATTACCGTGGGACCATCTTCGTGGCCATAGTTTGAGTCACGAAACGTTCTTTCCAAAAATTTCCAATTTCCTATAGCAATCCACCGTCAAAAAATAATAATTAACAATTAGGCCGACTAAAGTCTGAGAAAGATCTACAAGTGGCAAATATTTAATTAGAGAAACGTGAAGGTGCACATATTTTTTAAAAATACAACGGGCCCCACATTTTTCTAAGATCTAAACCATTCAGCTGTTGGGCCCAGACGTAAACAGGTCGTACCTTGCAAATCATCTACAGATTGGATGGTCGGGATCATCTTATTGAGATTATATTTGGAGACCAATCTATTTACATAGAGGCCCGACAAATGAATGGTTAGGATGTTTGAACAAGCTGGGCCCCACTTCTTTTTCGAAAAATATTCGCTCCTGAATGAACCCAATCACTAGATCGACACTTTACTCGTAAAAGAGTGGGCCCTATTGAAGATAGAGATTGATGCAGGTGATAATTTTGGTTGCAGTCGCAAGTGACCTTAGCTTTTCCATAGAAGATACGTCGGTAGTTAGTTGTTACCGACCTAGCTGTGTGGAAAGATAATCTTTTTTAATGTACTCGTATCTTCGTACATCTTTTCTTTTCAACTGTTTCATCATTCTACTATAGAAGATAATCCTTTTTAATGTAGTCAAATGAATCTTCCCCAGTCTTCTTTTCTTTCCATTTTCTCTTTTTGGAAGTTTCTAAGCAATTCCCCAAAACATTTTAGCAGGAGAAGAAGTGCCACCTCACATGAATTCAATTAATAAGACAAATTAAGATATGAGGTGGCTCTTTTGCTTGAAAAAGAGCAGTTTCAACTTGAGTAATGCTAGGGAAACCAAGAGTAGGGGACTTGATTCACGCCACACTAGGGGTGTCAATTTTGGCTCGGGCTCGGAAGCTCGCTCGAGCTCGGCTCGAAAAAAGCTCGGCTCGAGCTCGGCTCGAATTCTTAACGAGCCGAGCCGAGCCGGCTTGCCAGGCTCGTTAAGCTTAACGAGCCGAGCCCGATTTAGGCCAGGCTCGGCTCGGCTCGGCTCGGCTCGTTAAGGCTCGTATAAAAATATATAGTAATTTTTTTCCGTAATAAATATAATACAGTAGTAGTAAACAGTAGTAGGAAACAGTAGGAAACATCTGTGACAGCGCATAATCATGACTTTTGTCTACTTTTTTAGTAATTGTAATAACTTGCAAACTTTTGTTCGTATTTTTTTCCTAATTGTCATAACTTGCCAACTTTTATTCGTAATTTTTCATTTAAAACTTTAGCTATTTTACTTTTTCAGTAATGATTACTTTTTTTCTTTTTCGTTTTGCTAGCGAACTTTTCCGGAGACACCTTTTTCTTTTTAAAATAACCCAACCACTTTTTTCTTTTTGCTAGCGGCCTTTGCGAGACATCTTTTTCTTTTTAAAATAGCCAACCAGCCAAGCTCGATAAGGCTAGCGAGCGGCTCGCGAGCCTAGCCGAGCCTGGCCGAGCCGAGCCGAGCCGAGCCTGGTTCGAGCCCGAGCCCAAGCCGAGCCTAACATTTTAGCTTAACGAGCCAGGCTCGGCTCGGCTCGGCTCGGCTCGTTTACACCCCTACGCCACACCATCATAAGTGACGTGAGATTTCCCTTAAGTTTAGGAAAATCAATACATTTTTTTTTAACCCATGGCATCTTCTTCTAACTGCGGGTCGGTGCTAGGTGGTACTATAGTAGGTCTCATATCATTTTCCTTTCAAATTTGATTTTGTTCCGAGTTGGTTTGGCACTTCATTTTTTTAATCTTCGAAAGTATTCCCTTTTCTTCTTCCCTCCTCCCCAATTCCCATTACCAAATTTGCTTTTGAACTTCCCATTTCTTTTTCTTTTTTTGTCCCTATTTCTTTCCGTATCTAACTCCTGAATATTTTTTACACGTGTCCGATGAGTCATGACAATACAATAGGGCCCACCACAAAGAACTCTAACAACTAACATCATGTGTTGTGGGCTCCATTTGTACAACACTAATTATAATTCATTTCGGGGTGATGATTTTTTCACCCCCTTTAGGATTATGCGCCCCTTTGTAAAGTGAACTGTGGAAAACTTTAACGTTTTTTTATGCCAAATCAGGTTACAAAGGAGGTGCATAATACTACGCCGGGGGTTAAAAAATCATCTTTGTACATTTCATTTATCAAATTTATTTAATGGATTATGCCCAGCTGAAATGATATTGGCACTCCCCCAGAGGAGGGGTATTTACGTCATTTTATTAGAAGCCAGATTCCGTGACTGTTTGAACCATTTTATTTGTCGTGTTATGCACGTGTCATAGTTTTGAGCGTTTGTCTCTTTAAGAAATGGGTCCTGTCTTCCAAGTCTGATGCCACGTGGCACGCCCCACACTTTCCTCGAAGGAACAGTGGGATAGACCTCGATCCTGTTTGAGATTTGCGGTGGGACCCACCCGTATGGATATGAAAAAGGGCCGGCCACCATCCCTTTTCTTGAACAGTCATCTTCTTCTTTCATTTGCCAACTCTATGACATTTATTCCAACCCAATCCTGAAATTTTGCCTCTCCACCGACTAAATTAAATTACTACATTGCCTTGACCGTCTATGAAGACTACAAGTAGTAGATGTGAATATTTCTTTAATTACTTAAAGATGAAGTTGACCCACCCTAATTTTCACGGAACACGTTCCTACCTTATATTGGGACCTCTAGCGAATACTTCTTATTCATTTGATCTGGGGCTCATAAGCCATAGTTTTCATTTCGGCAAATATCTCAATTTTGGCCTTTGTAGATACCTAATTTAGGGAAATGATATATCCGCCCCTTTTGATCACCAGGAATGTCACGCCCCAAACCGAGTTTTCGGTCTAGGCACACAACAGCGCCACATATTCATTAACTACGAATATGCAATGCATTCATACTAGAACCATGAAATAAACAGAGCTACTAAAATTAACTAATTAATTATCTGTCAGAGTAGTCAATGCGGAAACTAAATATCTTTGTCCGACGGACTACATCAATTTAAACCAAATTAAATAACTAATTGTTCATTCCAACTAAAGCTACTGTTTCAATAACTGAAAATAATAAATCCTAAACTGTCGCCCTTGCTCACCACCAAGCCCACGAAATCAAGCATCTACTGTTCTCCACATGTAACATACAATGCGTGGAAATAGCTAATGCCCAGTGAAATAAACATGTCTACACTAATAACATAATACTAATTAATAAAAACAGAGTAATTGGCAATGTATGTAATTCTGTAATTGGTATAACAATCTAGCTAGCAAAACTGTATAGCTGGCATAACCATGCATAACTGTATCTGTAACTGTATCTTTTAACTGTGCCTGACGCCTAGTGTAGTGAGACTGGTACTGCTAGATTACGTAGTCAATGGAACCTGCCTACTAACTTGTAGAAAGCCGAATTCCAACGATTTCGTACAGGATTTCACCCTTGAAAATACTGCGAAAGGTAATACTGCGGCTTGATCCGTGACTTTCCTTCGACGGCCTAGAAAAAGTCTCATGCACTAGTAATCATGCAAACAACTTCGTCTCAATAGACGTTAACTGTTGCATCCTCACTTGGACTACACAATATCCCGATGCAAAAACTGTGACTATAAAATCCAACTGGCACATACGTGCATATGGTAGATCTGAATTAGGAGTCAATACCACACTATAAATATTGACTCTCGTGTACACTAACACAGTCAGTATCAATCAGAAACATGCATAAACTTGCATAAATAATCATATTCAACATATATAATAACTGTGGTAGAACAAGTCTACTCACATGTGGTACTCGTGTGAATCGTTTTCCATGAACAAGATCTTTAAATCAGTGGGTAGTATCACCTACAATTCACATTAATCCTTAATTAACACTTTGGATTAATATCAAGGTCTCACGGAACAAATCTGTGTCATCCAAAACTTATTGGAAAACATTCCAAAAATCGACCCAAAAATAGTGTGTTTGGGCGTCCAAGACTCGCGATTTAGGTTTTCCCAATTCGCGTAAGAACACTAGTTTCCTTTGATTTTCTACGTAAAAACCCTTTTTTCTCCTTTCTTTAAGCATATTAAAATATCTTAATAAATTCCTTTTTGATTTCCTCAATCGATTAGGGCATGAAACGCGGAAAGTCGCGAAGATCTTCTGGAAAAACCAATTTTCCTCAATCCTAATCAATGATTATTTACTCGAGGAACACAGAATTTTCACCTCGAATCTATGGTTGTTATTTTCAAATCCAACAACCCTAGATTAAACTTTTAATCTTCTCTTCAAGAGATCTTGAATCTCGGTGGAGAATAGAATTAATTATAAAATTAAGTTTTGCATACCTTTGTTGGTGATTTCCTCAAGAATTCGTTACGCTCTTCTTCCTCCAAGAGTCCCACACGTTCTCTTTCTCTCTTTAGGGTTAAAATTCTGAAATCTATGGCGTAAGTCTGTTTTTTTTTTTTTAATAGATTCTTGTTTTTTTAAGAGCACTAAGGTTGTCTTTTAGAAACCCTAACCTATTCTAATTAGGAAACTAGTTTATCCCTCTTTAAAAAAAAAACTAATTAAAGTTTAATTATAATTTTTGGGACAAAAATACCCCCTCCAAACGTTACATTTTGGGGTATTTCAAGGAACACCCCCTGTCAGTGTATAATGACTAAAGAGGGGCTATTGTACTTATGTCAGAAAAATTCAATGCCCCTGATTGCCACAAACACTGATATGGGGTGTTCCCGGTGATCAAAATGGGCGGATATATCACTTCCCATAATTTATACTCTTCTATTTCTAATACTTAATACAAAAGTGGTGATATAAGATATAAGAGAGTACCTTAGGAACTGACGTAAGTACATGTGATATGTAAGTACATACTTTATGTTCGTACACATGAAACGTTCATCAATCTCGTTGTTGGAATCTACATTAGTGATCATGATATTCATGAACTCTAGCATGACAGGGACAGTGGCATCTATGGCTGATACATGCAGGGACAGTGGCAATAACAATGAGAGGTCACCGAGTTTTCCTATTGACAGACATATATGTATGAAACATGGTGCACAAGAAACGTGAGTAAATTAAGGAGAAGAGTTGACGAAGTCCAGCATGGCTAGGGACAACGGATAGGAGTGATCGATGAGACCTATCTGATGATTAATAGTCTCCAAGAACTGAAATAAAATGCGGTCACTAGTAATATTAATTATTATAGCATCGACTGTATTTATATTGACTATTACAGATCAAATGACCCAATAGATCAGTCGATAAATATTTGTTTGATAGGTTACAACAAAATGATTTGCTGTGCAGAAAATTCATGCAAAAAGTACATGCCCTGTGACTAAATTTTTATAGAGACAAATCCTTTAATTTAAGGTATTTAAAGCTGTAAAGAAATTTACACTTGTAAATTATTTAAATGGTAAAAAAGGAATTTACATGTAATGAACATTTAACAATTATAAAGAATTTTACATTTATAAGGTATATAATAGTTAAAAGGAAATTTATATTTCCCAAAGTTTCCTATTGCTATAAATTAATCGGTATTTATAAGGTATTTAATAGCTTATGGAATTTGCATTTTGGAATTGTAGTTGGGTCGACTGGAAATTAAGAGTTGTTGGTGAACGCACATGTTAAATGTACACCATTTTCCATTCTGCTATGTAGTAATAGATAGATCTATGTTAACAAAAAATATTTATTCTTTCAAAGTCTACATTTTATTTTTTGGAACTTTGTTTTCTTGGGTTTTCAAAAAATAAAATAAAATAAAATCAAGTGGACCGGTGTCCCTCCCTTCAAAATTTATTTTCTCCTTCTCTCTACTTATTTTTCTTTTTTGTTTCTCATTAATCTTTCCATTAGGTTCATTTTCTTTGTCAAATTCTAATTAAATCTTGGAAACTAAGTGCTTTTAAACTCATCTTCAGGTATTCTGTAAAGTCTAATGTGTACTGAACCTACATAATCTGAATTAGTATCTACTCATATATAATCTAATTCATTATTTACGATTGATTCACAACTTTTATGGTGTTAATTTCTGTTTTTTTTTTGAAAAAGACGCTTGGAGGTGGTCTCTTTTGACTTTGGTGTAGGGAATAGTCTGGTTATCTTCATGGAGAAGATTAAAAGTGAAATAAACAAGATGGAAAAACAAGAAGGGAAGTCTCAGTGCAAATCCTACCCAACTACAGGCCAACACCTGTCTAAAGGCACAGGGAAGAGACAAAGTTTAACCCAATCAGAGGCTGGCACCTGTCCACAGGGGTAAAACGGTAAACCCATACCCAAGCCTCCATTACTATTCATAGTATTTACATCAGCATTACATCATCTGTTGCAGTCACTGACTTAAGCATCGGTGGGCCTTCCCAGAGAAACCACTCGGAGTTGGCCATCTGACCGTCAGTTACTTTGTGCAGAGTACAGCACATCATAGCTACCTTGCCTCCACATCAGCTCTTCTGAAGCGACATTAGCAGATCACCAATTTTGACCGCAACAGTCATCATTATCATTACATGCATATTCCTAGTTACATCTTTATGATCACTCAAAGCTGAAAATAACAAATAGTTGTCTCCATCCCTGCCCTGAATAGATGTTTTAGCTAAGTTTAAGGTGAAGCGGAGCACTACGGAGATTATGTAAACCTAGATCTATTAAAATTATATTAATCTAACCATGCAAACACTAGAATACAAAAGGGATTAAAAACTCAACTCAATCAGCCATGACTGTTGATCGATCTGGGCTAGATCTTGTACCTCCTCTCTCAGATGACCTGATCTATGATGGAAAAGATCTCCTTATGGTCAGTCAGATAACAGCAGAGATCAACCCCTCATAGCAAAACATATCAAATGAATCAAAAGCAGAACCCACTATACCTTAGTGGACATTCCTCATTCTAGTGCTATATCATGACACCATTCCTCCGTAGTGAGTTGTGAGATATGACTAGCAAGAGTTGCATCTTGATGAACCAACGGCCGTGATCCAAATGTCTATTTGATCTAATGGTGAGTATTTCCCATCTACTTTGATCTTATTGGACCATGGTCTACAGTGGGAGTGAGGTAGATGAATGGTCTGGATATCACAATTCTTGCATCCACTACGCACCCTCTCAAACCTTATCTCACCCAAAATTAGTAAAAAAGAAAATCCACCAAATGAACAAAACAGAGGCTTGTATCCACCTCTCCCTCTCTCGGAGAGTCTTGTTTGGATAAGTTTTTTATCTCTGAAAATGGGGACTTTAGCACATCAGTTCGCAGGCCTAAAATGCCCACCTCTATCATCTTATTCACCTCTCTCAAAGCCCACCTCTGCTAAGCCCCAAAAGGTGTCCTTCTCTCCCATAATCTCTGCACTGGCAATCTCCAATGCCCAAACGAGAGAGCGTCAAAAGCTCAAGGAAATCTTCGAAGAAGCCTACGAGCGATGCAGAACGGCCCCCATGGAAGGAATTTCTTTCACCGTTGAAGATTTCCACGCCGCCCTCGATAAGTACGACTTCGATTCCGAAATTGGCACCAAGGTTACACCTTTCCCTTCTATTTTCAATTTCTACAACTCAAAATTCATTTTCCTATTAAACTTCTCAACCTTAAATCCGACGACTTACCATTTTTTCAAACTTTGCCTCTCTCAAGCAATTTCACAAACACATTGTGTTCGGAACTCGGATGTTCTGATACTACTTGTTGCTGCAAGAACCTACAGCTAGAAATCTTTTTACCGGCAACTACTTAAAGCAAAAACAACAAATAGCCACTGGTAACCCACGGAAAAGGGCCAAACAAGTTTGTGCAACACTTTCTTATCCTTGACTTGGAGCTTTTGTTATGGATATCTTTTCTCCCAATGATGAAAAAATAACAAAATTGTGACCAATCCAAAAAAACAAAAACAGCAAAATTGTATAAATTGGTTCTTGTGTTTGAGCTGGGTTGAGTATTTGTTGTTGAATTGGACTGATTTGTCGACTCATATGCCTGAATTTTTCTTCTTCAATTGAGAGAAATAAGGAGAAGGATATAGATCGTTATGGCTATATGTTTCAGTGAGAAATTGTTGCTGAATTGAGTCAATTCATTTACCCATTTCCAAACTTTTAGTTATTGTTTTCAAATTTTGATCTAGAAGCAAAGAAAATGTGTCACGAATTGAAATCGGTTCTCAATGTGATTGATCTTCTTAGAGGGAAGATCAGCCTCTTGACCCACTTCGAGGGAAGGCTCAGTCCTCCTTTATGTGTAAAGACATAACTATCGGGATAAATTTTGTTCATTCATTTGAAAAAAGACTACTTACATGTTATTTATACCAAATAAAAAACCCACTTGGCATCCACTTGTAGACCACTTTATCTAAAGTTCCTGCCCAACCCAATCTAGATGCTGTAATCCTTATCTCTGAGACTCCTACTCATACCAAACACTATAGCGCAAACTCCACATGATACAAAAATTTAAACTAATTTATTCCACCCTGAGGACCCATCTAGGCACGTAACATTCCACCCCCTTTGTGGCTCTTTGGCTTAAAGTCATGAGTATGATCCCCAGTGACGAGAGTTCAAATCCCCCTATAGTAAAACCGATGCGCGTTGTTTACGACCCCCCCCCCCCCCCCCCCCCCAAAAAAAAAAAAAAAAAAAAAAAAAATAGAGAAAAAGAAAAAGAAAATAAAAATGGGGTGGGGATACCCTATGTCATAAAAAAAACATTCCATCCCCTTTGAAATCAACCACGTCCACAAGGTTGGAGATTAAGCTTTGTCCAATTGTTAAGGAGTTCATAGAGTCTTTATCTTGGTTAAGATATTTCTCAATGTCACAATGGACACCCCAATTCATATGCCCCCAAGCAGTGATCCCAAAATCCTTTTGACTCCAACTTGAGGTGATGTTCTTGTGCAAAACTTTCCAAAATTCTTCCCTCTTCCGTCTTTTCTTTTTCTTTTTCCCTCCGACTTCATTTCTTTTTCCCTCTCACTTCATTTATTTTTTATCACTTAGTCGCCATTATCCTTTTCTTACAATTAGTCGCCATTTCGCATGCCGTCATCAAGGGTTGAGGCAGCTCCATTTTCAAGCTGATGTCATTTTGTTGTTCATCAATTCATCAAAGCTGCTTTGCTATGCTTTATTTGGAATGATTGAGATTTAGACAAGCAGACGGTTGTGGGTGAGGATCTTCTTGATCACGTTGGACAATTTGAGATGAATAACAGATTTTCTAGAGACAACCTTGTCAAAATTGAGAAAGCTTAAAACCGTCAATTCCTATATTTTCTGTTTTCTTTTCTTTTCTTCTATTTGCTTTCTCTCTCTCTTCTTTTCTCCACTTTTTCTATTTCGTCTTTTCTTTTTCGTTGTGCAAGCCTTCTTGATGGTGCTCTCGCCGAACTCTCCACTTCACTTCTTCATAAATGGAGGTTCTTCTAACTTTGTTCTAAGCGACAATGCTATCTTGTTGAACTTGGCATTCATATAAGCTAGATACCTTTTGATCTCTCTCGTTGGCTTCTCCCAATGATCCCGATTTGCTTCTATCCGAGATTGTGCTGCTCTGATACCTAGGGGTGTTCATTCTGTTATAACTGAACCGAATAGACCGAAATTTGATAACCGAAATAATTTCGGTTATCAAATTTCGATCTCCGAAACCGAACCGAAATTTTTAAAAACCGAACCGATTAAAAATTTGGTTATTCGGTTATAACCGAATAGTGGGAGAAAAAGAGGGAAAAAAGCAGAATCTTGGTTTGGATTGGAGGGCTAGGATTATCCTATCGAAATGATTTGTTGAGCACAACCTAATTAAGTTGTGATCAATCAAATTGACGGTTTTGATCATCCTACAGAGTGCCCATATAGCACTTTTTTTTTGGAAAAATAATGGTTTTTATCCATAATTTCGGTTATTTGGTGAGCCGATTTTTTTTGGAGATAACTGAACCCGAACTGAAATAACCGAATTTCCAAAAAAAAAAACCGAAACCGAACCGAAAAGGGAAAAAATCAAACCAATTCGGTTCGGTTCGGTTATTCGGTTATAACTGAATAATGAACACCCCTACTACCAATTGTTACGAACCCAAAACAGTTCATAACGTGATTGATCTTCTTATAGGAAAGATTAGCCTTTTGACCCAATTCGAGGAAAGGTTCGTTCCTCCTTTGTGTGCAAAGATACAATAACAGATAAATTTCTTCATTCATTTGAAAAAAGGCTACTTACATGTTATTTATGCCAAATGAGAAACCCACTTGGCAGCCACTTGATAACTTCATCAAAAACTACTACCCAAGCCAAATCTAGGCACCGTAACACTTATCTCTGAGACTCCTACTCATACCAAACACTACAGAGCAAACTCCACAAGATACAAAACTCTAAACTAATTTATCCCACCTTGAGTGGGACCCATCTAGGCATGTAATAAAATGATACAAACCAGGGAGTTGAATGACTAATTCTCACTATATTGGGCTGATTCATCAATCCAAATTCCTCGCTTCTGTTCTTTAGATGAGAAAGCAACTATCTAAACTGGTGGTGGATTTGCTTGCCGATCATTGTTTGGTGTTGGTCTTTGATTTGCTGTGTCCCTTAACAACTTAATTAGGTGTTTAGACTTGAGAGGATGGTTTACTTGTTTTGTCATTTCAATTGAAATCTGGTGTGATTTATCTTGGTTCTTCCTTTCTGTTCTTTTCTTTTTTTCCTATGGTCAGAGTATTTAAAAAATGGTTATGTTTATCAGTTCATGTCAGCCATTGTTTGCATGGATTAGTCTAGGATTTCCTTACAAACTTGTCGTGCATAGTGGACTTGGAATTGATAACTCAAGTATTTCCTGTTGGCCACGAAGTCTTTATAGAGGAAGCAATTTGTTAAGGTCTTGGTAAGCTTTGTGTCATTTACTGGTTAACTATGAGGCATTTCCTTGAAGTGTCCCGCTATCATTGTCACACTCCATATGCTGCTGTATCCCTAAGTACCCTAACAGGGTTTCATTTTGAAACCTTTGTGTTTCAATGCCCAACTCACCAGTTGTTTTTTTTTATTATTGCTAATTTTTTTTTGTTGACTAAGCATTTCCATGTTTAATGCAAAATCTGCATGCATACCTTCCCTGGCATAGGAGTTGCTTGTTAGCTATTCTGTCTCTTCAGTCACCCTTTTAAAATCTTTTCCTTTTAGTAGGTGGAGATTGGTAGGCTGAGAAAAAGAAGGATCTCATGTACAGTAAAACCACAAAATTTTAATTCAAAACTCTTTTTTCTGGTGATTGCATGTTCTGTGGTGTAATTGAGTTTGCATGCCAGCCACACAACATTTGCAGTTGTTCTAATTCAATGGCCAACATATAGAGTACTGTTCTTACCAGAATAAGCTGTGGCATGAGAATAATTTATTAATTTTAACCATTGTTAATTTTAAGCGATGTAAGTCACATGCTTTTGTTTTTCTTGAATCGAGAATAATTTATTAAAAAGAGCATGTACTGAGATGGATGTAGATCACATGCCTTACCTCCACACAATTCACAGCTGCAATTTCCATGACGTAATTGATGCTGCCACACGCTTTTCTCCCCACGGACCATATGAATCTGTATATTTTTCCTTGGATGTCTTGTATAATTTCTGGGTAGAGTGGTTTAATATATAATTTTGGTTCAGGTCAAAGGAACAGTTTTCTGCATAGAAAACAATGGAGCACTTATTGATATTACGGCAAAATCATCAGCATACTTACCTGTCCAAGAAGCATGTATCCACAGAATTAAGAATGTAAAAGAGGCAGGCATATTTCCAGGTTTACAAGAAGAGTTTGTAGTTATTGGTGAGAATGATTATGATGATAGCTTGATTTTGAGCCTACGGTCAATTCAATATGACCTTGCGTGGGAGAGGTGTAGACAGCTTCAGGGGGAGGATGTAGTCGTCAAGGGTAAGGTAGGTTATCACACATTAATCCTGCTAGTTTTGGTTTCTTGGCTCCTTGTTAAACATTGAATCATTTATTGATTTGTATTGTTCTCCCTCAGCATTTCTTGCTACCAAATTTGGGTATCATCCATTGCAAAATGCCTGTTTGTTTGCTAGTTGGGTGATTGATTTATTTACCTCCCCACACTGATCACATTCTTGTAGTTTTTCAATTCCAATTACAGAAATAATGCTTAACAACTTACATGTAGCCGTCAAATTTCAAAAGTACCTGTTTGAGCCTTACCTGCTTACGATTGATATTAGCCTATTATCTAAATGACATTTTCACGAGTCACTATCACTTGAGCATTTGGACATGACTACATAATATACCTTAGTGTTTTCATCAGCATTGCATTGAGCAGGGATGTAATGTTTATGATTGGCAAAATGTGAGAAGTTTGAGACTAATTCCTTCTTTAGTTGACTAAATTTGATTAATCTGTTCGCAAAATGTGAGAGGTTTGAGACTAATTCCTTCCTTAATTGGCTAAATTTGATTAATCTGTTCACAGGTTCAAGTAGCATGTGTCTCAGTTAACACGCTCTGGCTATGGAATCTGAGGGTTTTAAATTATAAATCTTGGCACTTTGTCTTACATAATTTCATTTATATTTGGCTTAACTGACATTTGTTTACTATGCATGTCCTGCAGACCATATGTGATTCCAACTCGTGTTGATCTCTTATTCTACCCATCTCTTTAATATCTTAATTTTTATATCCGATTCATTTGTGTTGATATGACTGATTCTAGTTCCCTTTATCTTATCAGATTTTATCTGGTTTAAGTCGTCTCCTTTTTTTTTCTCTTATGTTCGAGTAGATAAGCTTGCAATCAAACTGCAACCTCAAGGTTCTTACTTAGAATAAAGTCCAATTGGCTGGTCATCATCAAGATCTTTTTGGGTTTGGCAGTCAATATTTTATATAGTAATTCTATTTTCTTTGTCAGGATTCATTTTGTACTCAAAATAAGATTAGCCAAACAGTTTGTCTCAGAATAATACAAAACATTTGTAAATCAATGTGGCTAGATCCAAGGATATAACTGAATCTATCATGGAAACTGGGAAGTTACACATTGAGGTTTCTCAATTTATATAAGCTGCTTATGTCCTGATTGTAAATACCTTACTTTATTTTAAATAATGCTATAGAGAAAATTCAAAAGAAACAGCCTTTATTTCAAGTATTATAGTGCATACAAGTTGGTAGTTCGTATTAGTTAGTACTACTCAGTAGTAGGAGTCGAAGTAGTAGCAGACTTCTCTTCTGTACATGTATAAAACACCATCATTCAATATGTAGCACGAACACTTGGGGAAAACCAAACCATTATTAGAGACTTTAGACATGCGTGACTTTGAAAAGCAATTTTTATAGATTATGCTGGACATTTGTACCAACTATGGTTTTAACTTTCGGTCTGAAATTTTGGATTTCAGTTGGGACCTGAAATTTCCGATTTCTCCGAAATCTGAAAATTTTGAATTTCGGTTTGGATTTCGGCCGAGATTTGGTCATTTTGACCGTAATTGTAAAAATTTCGGCTTAAATGACCGAAATATGAAAAATAAATAAATTCGGTTTCGGCGAAACCGAAATTTAAATCCATGGTACCAAGATGCATGTTAATAGTGTTTCCTGGACAATGAGAGCCATGTTTTGATCTGTAAGGCAGGATCTGGAATCCAAACACATTGACATATTTGTAGCAAAACTTGAAAGAAAGTTATTGAAGTGTTCAAGCAGAATTTTAACAAAAAATAGAAAAAGTTTTTTTTTATGGTGACAAAAAAAAAAAGAAGTGAAAATTAAATGTATTAAACTAGAACAAATTCACGAAAACTAAAAGTTCTCTATAGATCCTGAAAGGGCCACTTCATAAGTGTTAAAACCTCGCCATGTTTCAGTTGTCCTCATTTGCTGACACATTAAGGACCCTACTTTTAAACTGTCCATCTTACACAGCGTACACGACACTTTGTAACATTGACATGAGCGACAACCGACAATCTACTCTCTGTGTGTTATCTTCCACTACTAATTTTTGTTTCTAGTGCAATAACATTTCTGTATTTGTTGTACTATACATAGTATATATGTTCTAAATTCTAAACACCGTATCTGGTGATCTTACATTTCTCGCCGCACTTCTTATTTATCACACGATGAAATTCTTCAATATTCTAAAAAGTTTGAGCAAATGTACAGATTGTTGGGGCGAACAAAGGAGGAGTGGTGGCTGTTGTGGAGGGCCTTCGTGGATTTATTCCATTTTCACAGATATCAACAGTTGGTTCCTCAACTTGGCTTTTGCATGTCTTGTTTCTATTATGGGTGTTATAAACACGTCAAATTAATGTACTGCATAAAATTGCCTGGCAAATCCCATAAAAGGCAATTTAATCAACACCTAAATATAATTTATTTGTTCAGTGATAACTGGATTTCTCTATATGCCTACCAGAAATCAGCTGCGGAAGACCTCCTTGATAAGGAGCTACCACTGAAATTTGTTGAGGTCGATGAAGACCAGTCCAGGCTTATTCTCAGTAACCGGAAGGCCGTGGCTGACAGTCAGGCTCAGCTTGGAATTGGGTCGGTCGTCACTGGAACCGTTCAGAGTCTGAAACCATATGGTGCCTTTATTGACATTGGTGGAATTAACGGCCTTCTCCATGTTAGTCAGATCAGTCATGACCGTGTTTCGGACATAGGGACTGTCCTACAGCCTGGTGACATTCTCAAGGTATAAGTTTCAATTGTTTTACCCGTAAAAAATTCAGGACATTCATTTCTGATATCTAATAAATGGAGCCTTCTCATTGAAAAGGTGATGATACTGAGCCATGACCGTGAGAGAGGACGAGTGAGTCTCTCCACGAAAAAGCTAGAGCCAACACCTGGTGATATGATTCGCAATCCAAAGCTTGTTTTTGAGAAGGTAATTCTTGTAGCGGAGTCTGTTCTCCCCCATTGGGATTTGCCAAACCAGAAATCTAAATATATTATTTCCTGATCGTGTTATTACAGGCGGATGAGATGGCACAGACATTCAGGCAGAGAATAGCTCAAGCAGAAGCAATGGCCCGTGCTGACATGCTGAGGTTTCAGCCCGAGGTATTTATTCATTATTAAGCTTATAGTTATGCCTTTCCATTGAAGAAGCCCATGGATTTTTTCTCTTTTTTCTGTTTACGCCAAGTTAAAAAATCAGCACTCCTTAAGCAAACAAAAAAAAGAAGCCCATGGATGCTCTGTCTGTTCTTGTGCAGTCAGCACTCTTTAGGCAAACAGAGAATTCATGCATTTTTTTTTTCTTTTTTCTTTCTGTTAAGGCCATAATCACGCATTTTGCACAAACTAGTATTAGCTAGAAGCATTGACATGCCTTTGGATCATTTATTTATTAAATGAATTTAATCATCAAAGATATTCATGGAAACATCAATATTGTTTGCTTATATACAGGTAAATGATATCCACACTTAATTGTTTTTATAATGTCATTCCTCACTTCATAATAAAAACTTCTTTGATTCGCTGTTGGTAGCCTTTTGGGATTTGCAACTGCCTCTGACAGCTGACCATTAAAATGTAAAAAAAGAGAGGGTTGCCTTCATAAAATATGGTGTGTGGATGCCATTTTCCTACATATATACCCATGTTAATATCAACTGTCTAATCTTAAGCAAGTCAATTTAGCAGCATGTTGCTTGCATTTAGTGTCATCTTTAGAAATATCTTAGAATTTTTAATCTGAATATTGAAGCTTTGAGTTGCTTGAGTTCTTATAGCTGTTTAGCATTAATGTTTTATATCTTGGGTCTGATCTTATTTTGGGTCTGAGCTTATTGTACCGATCTTAACTTGGATGCCATTTTTAGGCTGTTAGCCTCATTTTCATTTTTTTTGTGTTCCACAGAGTGGATTAACTCTCAGCTCTGAGGGGATCTTAGGGCCTCTTACGCCAGACTTACCTGTTGATGGACTAGATTTAGGAGACATCCCTCCAGCTGAAGAGATATAAATGTGGAGTGCTATCCAGGTAAATTAGATTGCTTCCTCTATGTAATCTTGCACGCAATGGTGCTTAATCATTTCTGAAATGATGAGATTATTTTTCTCTTCGCCATTGGATTGTGTTTTAATTGAAATATGTTCATAAGAAATTTCATATGGCGATAATTTTGTCAATCAGTAACAATAACCAACTACCATATCGAAAAAGGAAAAACCAACACAGCATGTATTTGACATAGCTCAAGACTCAAGAGTGATGAAATGCTCAACCACTGGCGGACTTGTATATTTGACAGGGTAAACATGGGTGAGACAATGATCTTAATCTTCTCAGACTGAGAGCTTTTGAAGCCAGAAATGTGGGTCATCAAACTCAACGGATTCAGCTTGTCAAAACACTGGAACAGGGTTGCTCTTGATATAGCGAATATATAGATTGCAATAGCTTCAGTTACATATACAAACAGTATCATTCCAATTCGCAATGTTCTTCATAAACTAAATCTATAGAATTATCAATGCATCAGTGTTGGAGGAAGATGCAAAGGAGCTGGAAAAAGATTTTATGGGATCTCTCACCAAGGGCCATTACTCAGTGGAACTGTTGGGAGGAGCATGCAAAACTAGTAGAAAATGCCTGTGTCCTGATGCAACCATGGGAAGTTAAAAGAAGATCCAAAATCCTCCATCCTGCAAAAAGGCTTAGACCCATTTCTACAGAATTGTGGATCTAAACTAATTATTCTTTATAAGGAATCATGCAAGATCAAATGGTAATGGTGAATTTGGATATACAACATAAATTGCAATTTGGGTCTACATCCAAATGCACTCTAAGACTGCCTAGCAAGCAGGTCATCTACTCCTACGTCCTAAGTTCCATGGTTTTCAATTTCGTTCGGACCGAAAGCGAAATTGCTAATACTCAAAACGTTACTTTATTTCAACCTGTTTTTCCCCCCAAGCTTGATGCCATTTAAAGATACATCTGTGATTCTGATAAGGGGGTCAATTGTTTCTTGTCATGGGAGATGAGGTTGAGTGGTAGTTTTAAGATCGGCTGTATGATTTGTTCCTCAAATCCAGGCCACTTAAGCAGTATAATTAGAATTGAAATAACTAAACTAACAATTACCACCATCCAACTAGTTGGTGGGTGAATGGCATGCGAGTCAAATGCTGGAGGTGGCTTCTTATTCCAATTCCATCCAATTTTGGCATTTGGTTTTGATAAATGAATGGAGAAGGTTTCTCTTTATCTAATAAACCGGTAGGGGTCACCCTTTTCTCTTGACCCTATGTCCCTACGCCCTCTCTGCGTTGTTGCTGTTGAAATAGACCGTGACGGAGATGTAGGAAGGATCCGATGAATGTTAGATAAGAACTTTGAATGGAACGTGACCAAGAAAGAGCATAGGTAGGAGGTGTATCCATCCATACATCCATCCATCCGAAGGATACTATGATGACCCCTTGACATCCCATAGTAAAGGGGTTTTGGCAGAGCTGACCACCTCACTAAAACAAAAATATATGAAATAAAGAGTGCGGATATCATTTCCTAACTCTCAAATAATGAAACAGCCCCGTATATTATGGGCGCTGATATTCCCCTGCCCCCCGCTTGACGTTAAACGTGAGGATTTAACGTATATGTCACTTCCCACCATTTGACCTCTCTCTCTCTCTCTTCACACACACAACAGGAACAGTTGGTGGGCCCAACAAAACCGTTGGTGGAATGGTGGGCCCATCTTTGAACAAAGTAGGCCCCGCCCCATACCACACCATAGGATAATCCAAACCGTCCATTTGATGGGCCATAAACGTAAATAGGTTGCGTCCCAAAATATCATTTCCATAAGATCATCCTAGCCCTCCGATCTAAAAAGAAACTCCATCTTATGCAACCTCTATAGATTGTAGGGTTGTGATCATCCTATGGAAATGATTTTTGGGGCACAACCTATTTACATTATGGCCCATCAAATGAATGGTTTGGATCATTCTATGGAGTTGGTCGTAAAGTAACATTAAGGCCCGTCCACAACATAGGACGATCCAAGCCGTCCATGGTTTGGATAATCCTATGGAGTTGGTCGTGCAGTAACATTAAGGCCCAATCGTAGGCCCCACAGATATTTTCTCAAATTGAAGCGTACTGTTCACAACATAGGATGATCCAAGCCGTCCATGGTTTGGATCATCCTACGGTGTGGTTCGTACAGTAACATTAAGGCCCAATTTAGGCCCCACCTATATTTTTGAAAATGAAGTGTACCGTCCAGACCATAGGATGATCCGAGCCGTCCATTTGATGGGCCACAATGTAAATAGGTTGTGCCCCAAAAATCATTTCCATAGGATGATCACAACCCTACAATCTATAGAGGTTGCATAAGATGTAGTTTCTATTTAGATCGGAGGGCTAAGATCAGCCTATGAAAATAATATTTTGGGAAGCAACCTATTTACGTTTATGGCCCATCAAATGGACGGTTTGGATTATCCTATGGTGTGGTATGGGCGGGGCCTACGTTGTTCAAAGATGGGCCCACCATTCCACCAACGGTTTCTGTTGGCCCCACCAACTGTTCCTGTTGTGTGTGTGTGGAGAGAGACAAATGGTGGGAAAACGTTAGCCAGCCGGCCTTAGGGGGGCGGGGTGGGGAGAGGGGAATATCAGCGCCCTATATTATATATTGACGGGTAGGAATTGTTGTGATGAAAGAAAGTGGTAGGTCCCTGAGAGATGAAAGTGAGTTTGAGAATCCGATCCAGATAGAGCCAAGATCTTCTTCGTCTCCAAATGGATCTAAACTCGGTAATCTCTCTCTCTCCTTTTCATCTGTTACTTCGTTTGAATTTCGATTCCATCTTCGTCAGATCTAGTTTCTTCGGGTTAGGGAAAAATGTCGTTCATTCTTCTTCAATTCGGCGATTAATGGTAATTTTTTCCTCCAGATTTCTATCTTTACTCTCGTATCCGATCTGGATTTTATCTTTTAGGGAATTTCACGGCAAATCTCACTCCAATTGATTAGTTATCTATTATTTCCCTCAAATTTCGATTCCACCTTCGTTAGATTTAGTTTCTTAGGGTTAGGGAAAGATGTCATTGATTTTACTTCGATTCGAAGATTACTGGTAATTTTTTTGTACAGATTTCTATCTTTGCTTTCCTATCCGATCTGGATTTTATCTGTTTGGGGATTTCACGGCAAATCTCGCTCCAATTGGTTTTTGATTACTGAATTATATTTTGAAAATTTAGAATTTTACGATATTTTCTTACTATGGAAATTTCTCTGTTAATAGATCCAAATGATGTTCTTTTTTTCCTTTTTTTTTTTATATATATATTTTGTACACGGCAAATATCGCTTCAATTGATTTATGATTATCCTGAATTATATTTTGGAATTTCACGATATGCTCTTACTATGAAAATTTCTCTGTTAATAGATCCAAATGATCTTTATTTTTGCAATTTTGTTTTTGTACATTTCGTATTTTTAAAATTAATTTAGGTGTGATTGTGTTGAATTTTGATCTTATTTATTGGTAGGTTCGATTTTTTTTTCTTTTTAATTAACATAATTTGGTGAGAAAATTCAAATCAAGCATTTGATCTCGATAGTCTGTTAGAATTTAAGACAACTATGCATTAGGTTTGCATTATTGTGGATGGATGATGCTCTCTTAATTTTAAATTTAATGAAATTCATTTTACTATGTATTTGGATGCTGTTTTGTATAAAGCTTATGTATAACATTTACTATTCTAAATTTAAATATTGTCTACAAGAAAGAACACGCTTATCTATTTCGGAAAAAAAATTGAATATTTTTCGGTAAAAAACTGATCTGGTTCTTTCTCTGCCTCCTGAATTCCTTCTTCTGAGCTAAATATTTAATAACTGCTTGCAGACAACAGTGGAAAATTACGCCAACCCAAAGACATGTTTTTTTCATGTTCTCTTCAAGGTCTAGTATTTTGCTATCCCGTGTATTTCCTATTTTGCCTAGTTACACCTGTTTGAGTATATCACTTTCTTTCTTTTGGCCTTTTCAGGCTGCAGCTTTGGCGTTCTATATTCTTTCGGCCCTTTTTGTTAATAGCTTTGTTATCATCTTCGTGGTTACTGTTCTTCTGGCTGCTCTTGATTTTTGGGTGGTCAAAAATGTCAGTGGACGGATTTTGGTTGGCTTAAGGTGGTGGAATGAAATAGATGAGCAAGGGGAGAGTGTCTGGAAATTTGAATGCCTTGATCAAGAGGTTCCTTTGTTTTTATAATATGCACTCATCCTTTTCAAGCTGTTAACTTTGCTTTGGAAGCCCTACTAGACAGCGTATCTAATTTTAATGTTTGCAGTTTATTTTATTGATTATTCATATGCATTTGACCCGAGGATTTCATTGCATCTCATGTTTTTTTTTTTTTTTTGGTTTCTTTTCTCTGTAGTCCCTTGCCAGGATGAACAAGAAGGATTCATGGCTCTTCTGGTGGACCCTTTACCTTACAGTAAGTCCATTGATTAACATACACTAAGATTTAGCTTAATAAGGCAGATAAATCATGATAGCCATGACACAATTGTGCCTAGTAATATCCATGTCCTCTTTGTTCTTAGTCTTACTGATAATATTCACTACAGTCAATGGTGACCTACACCGAACAATTATATTTTATTTTATTTTATTCTGAAGTAATAAATCTCACATTGTTTTTAATTGTTATGCTTTAGTTTGATTCACATGCTTGTCTTGTAAATTCGTCTTGTAAATTCGTCTTGTCATGATTGAAATGAACATTATAATATATGAGTGTGTGCACAAATCAAATGATAGATGTATGTATTTGTACAGAGGTTCACATATAGAATGCACTAATCACTGTAATACACATGTACACATGTATATATTTGTTTATCCATGTAGATGTGTCAATGTGTCCAGCCAAACAAAGAAGGATCATAGTGTAGTCAGGTTTAATTCACTAAGGGCCATACCTCATACATATGCAGGAAATGACCGCAGTGTATATCAGTTATACATTCTAAGACAGCATGCTTCTCACTGTGCAGGCAGTCGCATGGATATTCCTTGGAATATTTTCTCTCTTAAGATTTCAAGCTGATTTTCTCCTCGTGATCGGAGTTTGTTTGAGTCTAAGCATTGCGAACATTGTTGGTTTCACTAAATGCCGCAAAGGTATGCAACCATTTCGTTCTAACCCTTTTAGAAGTAATGAGGCTTGTAATTTTCACAAAGTAATAACAGGATTCTTCTAACAATGCATGTTTGTTTTATTGTTGCTAATTTGTTTTGATTTTTTTTAAAAAATGTCTCAATAGCTTTTCTTTTTCAGCGAATAACACATTAATTTCATTACATGCTGCTGGGCATGGATGTGTCATCTTTGTATTGGCAGTGTTTGAGCTTGCTAGGAGATATAGTGCTGTAGGATGATTTGTGAGTTTTTTTTTTGGGGGGGACTGGAAAATTGCAGAATCTGAACTTAGGAAAATAACTGGTTGTAGGCAATCATTTGGTAAAAAGCTAGGTTCATTTTTTTATAGGACTTAGGATATGGTATAATGACTGATAAAACTTATTAAGATATATTCTAGAAGCTTGAAAGTACCCTAGAATGGTCGAACAGATCTAGCAGTCCAGATCTGATTCAGAACAACACAAGGACTTATGTAGGGATTAACAAGAAGAAATAACAGAAAATTCAGGGTTTGGATTGTTTGTAACTTTTGAAGCTGATCTGCAACAATTTGTGAGGTTGGAAAAGAATAAAGAACAGCAGTTCAAGATGATCTGAAAAGAGGAAACTGAAAATCTATTGGAGAAATAAGGATGGGAAACCTTATCCTCTTTCCAGCTCGACTGTAAACTTGGCCCTTGCTAGAAAATTTTCTCTAATACGACAAATTGACCACCATGCACTTGAGTCTTCTCCTACCTTACTCTCTCCCATTACCAACCCTCCGAACGTTTCCCATTCTTTCCTAAAATGATCTTCCTCCATAAGACTTCTTTTTCTTCACCAAATTTCCATAGCCATGCCTACTTCAACACCAATTGTGAAGGTAGGCTGCAAATCTCTTTACGATTGCAAACTTCCTCTCACTTCACAATGTGTCTGACCCTTTTCTCATTTCCATGAATGGTCTCTTAGAATGTTATGGATTTTTTTTTTTTTTTTTGTGAAATGTGAGTTGCTCAATCTTCTCGGCTACCTTCAGTGCGGTTGTTCTCCACGAAGATAGAAATCCTTAGATAAGTTGCTTCTGGGATTGGGTACCATGCTTGGATAATTTCATCTTTAATAAATCTATGCGATTCACTACCCCATGGGTTTAACTTTCGGCCGAAATGTTTTAACTTTCGGCCGAAATATTTCGTTTCAGCCCAAATATTTTGATTTTTGCTGCTACCAAAATGAAATCCACTTAGATTTGGAAAAATATCAGATTTTACTCGAAATTTCAGGATTTTGTTAATGTTTCGGTCGAAATATGAGAAACATGCAACTTTTTAGATTAAAAAACAAAGTTTCGACGGAAACATTGACAAAAATAAACTTCACTTGCAAAAAAGAGAACCATGATCGTACCGAAATGTTTGGTGATTTTACAAGATTTTGGCCGAAGTTTAGTATCGAAACCGAAATGTTCCTGTTTCACTGATTACCGAAATCGAAATTGATAACCTTGAGTTACCCTGCTTGTATGGGTTACCCTCCCCACTGGGCCTGGATGTGAACAACCATTGGGATTTTGAAAAGAGGTATAAGTATGAGGGTTATCTCTTTTCCAAAAGAAAGGTAGCTTTTCTTCTAATGCACCGATTTCTCTCTACATTCCACCATGGGACTCCATGATGCCTTTGAAGAAGTGCCCAAACCAAGAGGGAGCTGAAGGTATAAGTTATTGGTAAGCTTTCCACTTTGCAACAAAAGATAACTGCTAATTTAGCTAACCTCTCTTTTTTTTACCTCATCTCCTGCTAAGGTGTTTGTTCTCATCAGTTCAAAAAAGAGGTGTTTGTTCTCATATTTATCTTCAACCGGAACACCAGTTCAATTCATCGAATAATATTCGTCAGATTCTTTATTTGAGCCTGACAATTCTCACAAAACTCCAAATGTTAGAAAATTGGAGACGAGTTTAGGTCAGAGTCAGGGGCGACGGCACTTGTAAGGGAAGGGGGGCAATTGCCCCCTTAATTTTTTGGGAAAGAACAAATATACCTTTATTGGTGAATGTCACCGAATGCAGAAAACAGATGAAAGGGCGCCCCATTGGTGAATGTCACCGAATCCATTTATTGTTCTTTGACTTATACAAGTTATAAATGCACATTGGTCCCGTTCCACCAGTGGGGTTTGCAAGAGAATTTAACATTCTACTTTTTGACGAATGATAGACTGAAGGGCGCCCTTGCAAAAACAAGCTCCAAGGGCGTCCCCATTGGTCCAATCTTAAGAAAGTGATCCACTTTCTCACTTTCTTAAGATTGGACCAATGGGGGCGCCCTTGTAGCTGGTTTTTGTATGCCGCACTTCATTCTATCATTCCTCACTTGAATATGTTTTGTTCTCCGGAACAAGATTGAAATATATAGCCAAGGGCATTTTAGCCGAAGTGATGTTTACGCCGTTGGTGATGGAATATATAGAGGGTTTTTTTTGGAAACTATAATATTACTTTCATTTGTTTGGAGAAAAAAAATTACTATAATTTTGCCCCCCTTGTGCAAAATTTCTGGCATCGCCTCTGGTCAGAGTGATTTGCTTGGTTGAAACCTTCTAATTGACCCTCTCTCCTCTGCCCCTTCATCATCTTATGCCTCTTGACTGCACTCTCATTTTCAAGGATAAAAAACACAGAGAAGATGTACAACCCATTTTGCAATTGCTTCTTTGATCACTATAGCCCATTTTGCCCATTATGTAGTTCACACATTTTTGAAAATGTATGCAGTTCACACATTACAATCCAAAAATGACCTCTCCCAACCATAGTTTTATATTTCCACCGAAACTGACACAAAATGACCAAAATGATTTTGTTTTCATCCCCACCAAAAGATATACCGAAACCGAAATGCATAACAAAACCAAACCCTTAGGGTGCATTTCGATTGTCGGAATTAGGAATCAGAATAGACATTGCATTCCATTCATATTCCAATTCCTCTTGTAAACAAAATCTCCATTCACATTCTAATGTTTGGATAAGCGTTAGGGTTCATCAAAGGAATTAGTTAAGATGTGACGGTTCCTCAAGGTTTCTCAAAGGCGGAGAGTGGAGGAAGAGGATGATGATGCCGGCAAAGATTAAGGACCAGAAGGTGAGCTATGCGAAGGACGAATGCCAACGGAGGCTGTGGATGTAGGATGATTTCTCCAGCTTAAATTTTCCGGGTGTTGGGGAAATGCTATCCAGATGAGAAACCGGCTGGGATTGGGGATTTTCCAAGAGTATCATTCGCTGAGAGAGAGAGAGAGAGAGAGAGAGAGAGAGAGAGAGAGAGAGAATCTCTAGAGAGATTTTCTCCGCTAGAGATTTTTTGCATCTGAATCACATAATACCGCTTACCGGGTGGTAATATAATCTGCCCAAAATTTTGCTATTAATTCTGCTTGTGTCTTTCATTCCACTAAGTTATTTGAACAAATGCTAGAATTCGGAGTGACATATCTGATTCTTGATTCTGGCAATCCAAATGCAACCTTAGTGTATTGGTGGTATACTATGTCAATATGTGTTACATAATTATATTTATATGTATTGCATATGAAATGTGGTGTATGTAATATGTATAAATATTACATGAATTACATGTGAAATGTGGTAAAATTTAGACATGCACAATAGGTGTTCGATGTTGTTAAAATATTATGGGTGGTTTTTGCGTATCTGATTAATTTTTACTATGTTTTTCTACTTATTCTAGCACTTTATCAGTTGAAAAAAAAAACCCCTTTATTCTAGCACTTCATGAAGTTTCATCTTAAATGCCCATCAATGGCATATATTTTCATACGCTTCTGTAGTCTTTTCATTGAAATTTTCATCCCACATTTTTGTTTTGAACGGGCGAAGAAAAGAATTATATTCCGTTCCCTCGGTTTTTTATTTGCTCATACTGTATCTCTTCTCGCTCAAAAAGAATGTTAATACTTCGTACCGAAATCGCATACCGAATCCGAAGCCTGAAACCTTGGTCTTTAGTCCTAACCCCTTAGGCCCTCTTTGTTTAAGATTATGAGAGCCGATTGTGAGTGCCAAAAATTGGAGTCAAAATTACGTTTAAATTTGAGTCCAATAATCGGTTTGGCACTCACAATCGGCTGTCATATTTTTAAAGGAACAAGGCCTTAATCTTCTCACAATAGATTTTGTAGAGGTGGCTCCTCATAAGAGATCATTGACTTCTATGCTCCTTGGGGATGAGGGTAATGAAAGTAGTATTTGCCTCTTCTTTAATAATATGGAAGATCTGGAAGGAAAGAAATTTTCGAATATTTGATGAATCTTCTAAAACTGTGGATTGGATCGCGCTGGAGATTAAAATTGAGCTAATTAAATGGGTCAAGAAGAGACGCGGGACCAATTATGGAATTACCGAGACATTGCGAAACTAGAATGCGATATTATGGGAGAGGAAGATGGTGGAAAAGATAACACCAAAATGGAAGGCCTCACCGAGGGGTTGGCTTAAGTTAAACTTTGATGGCAGCGACGCAAACGAAGCTGAAGTTAGAGCATTACTCTGTGGCATCAAATGGTATATGGCAAACCGTTGTCAACCGCTAATCGTTGAAGGTGATTCTTCCGATACAATAGCGTGGGCAACTAGCCTAGCCAAAGTACAGTGGAGACTTTGCAACTATAAAGCGGAAATCAAAGATTTAGTGCACTCGACCTGCCCAGTGATCGAACATCAGTGGAGATCGGCAAATGAAATGGCGGATCAACTCGCAAAGGCAGGGGTGCTACAGGAATCAATGATAATCTCAACTGATGTTGATGGCGAGGGGACTGGATTTGCAATGCACTAGTTATACTTTGTATGTTGTATTTGAATTTTAATTAATGTAGCCCATGTGGCGGGATGATGCACTCTCTGGGGACATCTTGTCCCCTATTGTATTTCTCTTTTGGTAATAATAGTCATCTTTCAAAAAAAATAAAAATAAATAAGAGGCCTCTTTCATTGAACTCTATAATCCTCATAATCTCAGACTTAAAACTTCACTTTTTATATTGGCTACTTCTGCAACATTTTCCATGTATTTTTACCATGGGTTGATATCTGTTATCTTTCTCGAAAAAAAAAAAAAAACCTTCACTGTTTATATTGGCTACTTCAACCAACTACATTTTCCATGTATTTTTACCATGTACTGATCTCTGTTTCTGAGTCTTGGAAGTTCACTGACTCTGTTTTGCCTCGTGGAACGATGGAAAGAACAGGATTTGGTCATAGATGCATCTTTTATACGATGGATCACATACCTCATTCTCCTGTCCAAGTACATGAATTTCACCTATTGATATTTTGAGTTTGCTTGCAACTATCTGGTATGGGCTTGCTGGGTAGCTGTTTTCAGATTTCTGTTGCAAGAAGTGGGTAGTTGGAGTGTATTTTCTCGGAGTGTATTTTCTCCATCACAACACAAACTTTAGCCAGATACTGACCCCAAAGATATTAATCCCTAAAGTCAGCATTAGGTTCCAATGCTTTTCTTATACTAGTCTGGCATGCCCTTACATAGAATATGATATGCACAAAAAACTAATATTCGATGTTGTTTGACCATTTCTAGACATTATTCTGATCGTAGCATTTGCAATATGAAAGTAGTATTGAATATGCATTCTCATTTATAGCTCATTGTTCTTGTTCTTTAAAGGGTTACCTTCACCAAGCTTTTCCTGACTCATTTATCCAAATTGTACTGCTTCCCATTTTATACAAGAAGTTAAATGTCTTATTACTTAATTTCACAGTCATACCCTCTTCTTTTGTATTACAGATGCCAAGAAACAGATTCAGCAATTTGCTTCACAGACTATTGCTTCTCGTGTTTCATCGACAATACAGTCGGCTTTCAGTGTCGTCTGAGTCTGTAATACCAAAACAATGGACACATCAAATGCATGCTACATATGCTCCGTACCAAGGGGATATCTGATTTTGGTCTCTCTGGATTATTGGGCTCTGGTTGATTCTGGACTTTTTTTTTTTTTTTTTCTCGAGAATTTGATTCTGGACTTTGTCAGCCAATTTTTGTAGAGTATAACTAAATGTTGAATGTAGACCGGTTGGAAACAAGTAGGAAATCTTTGTTTAGAAATTTCTTCTCAAAATGAATGAATTGTTCCTTATTTTACAGTGTTGAACATATTGTAGGATGGAGTTGTTGAAACTCTTCCCACACTGGTTCAGGGTTGTCCAAATGTTCTTCATTTGACTAGATTCCATCTAGTTCATATTGAGTCATTGGATTGGATTTCATCTACTTTACTAGTGGCTGAAGATTGTTGGGATAGTAGTTAAAGCTGTATAATTAGTGGTTGAAAAGGTATCAATAGTGATTGTAACAATGTCAATAGTGGTTAGTGTGCATCAGGAGTTGTTCAAACTCTTCCCACACTGGTTCATGGTTGTCCAAATGTTCTTCATTGGATTGGATTTCATCTACTTTACTAGTGGTTGATGATTGTTGGAATAATAGTTAAAGCTTAGTGGTTGAAAGGGTATCAATAGTGGTTGCAACACTGTCAATAGTGGTTAAATCTGTGTATTTAGTGGTTTTTTTGAGGAAAAAATGAACAGTAGCTGACTCCCATTCGCTTCTTTATTAGAGAAGAAAACGAAGAAAACCTACTGTTTAACTTAGAGTCGACTCCGGAGTCGACCTTCAACCTATTGTTTACATTAGAGTCGACTCCGGAGTCTACTTTGACTCTACTGTGTTTTTACAAAAAAAATACACTTTAAATTCTGTCCGGATTACATTATACAAAGTGATTCGTTTGCAAGGTCAGTTACATTTCCTAATTATGATGCATTTGATATGCGTGAGAAGAAAAAAATTGAACTTTACATTAAAAAACGTAGATAAGTAGTTTAATTACATCAAACAATGAACCATAGGTTCAAAAAATAACAAATAGCCCAAGGTTGGCAAAGTCTTATACATTGACACGCCCATACACACCCTCCAAGAATTCATCGAGAAGAGTTCTTCTCATGGCAATAATATCAGCCTGTCAGAAGTCCAAAGCTAAAACAGATTTCAGCCACTATTTCAGCCATTTCAACCAATTTCAACCACTAAAACAGATTTCAAACGATATGTCAACAATTTCAACAACTAAAACAAATTTCAACTACTATTTCAATCAATTTCGAACGAGTAAAACATATTTCAACCACTATGTCAACAATTTCAACAACTAAAACAGATGCCAACCACTATTTCAACCAGTTTTAACCTAAATTTACAGATTTAAACCACTAATTCATTACTAGAACAGTGTGATTTGCAAAACTAACTAAAAGACACTTTCACTAACTAAGAAGACACTTTGAACAACTAAAACAGATTTCAACCAAATTCAACCAAAATTTCAAGCCAATTTCAAACAATAAGTACAGAGTACAGATTTCAACTACTATTTCAACCACTAAAATAGATTTCAACCACTATTTCAACCAATTTCAATCATTAAAATAAATTTCAACCACTATTTCAACAACTAGAACAGTTTTCAACCACTAATTCAACCAATTGCAACCACTAAAAAAGATTTCAACTACTATTTCGACCAATTTCAACCAGTTAAACAGAATTCAATCACTATTTCAACACATCTCAACCACTACAACAGATTTCAAACACTAATTCCTCATTACAAACCACTAATTGAACTCAATCTTCACAGAGAAATTTTTTAACAAAGCTTTTGCAAAACCCTATCAAAACCATAAAGGAATAGTACTCGAAATTGTATTTCAAAAACCCTAAGTACTCAAAACTGATTTTGGAAAACCCTAACAAAACCCTAAAATAATGATGAAAATTAGTTTAGCAAAACCCTAACAGAATAGTGGTTGAAATGAGTTTAGCAAAATCCTAAATAGTGGTTGAAATTGGTTTAACAAAACCCTATGAAAAAAGATTTGCAAAAACAATGAAAGATGAGAAAAGAAATGGAGCAATGTGTTTTCAATCTCTCACATCTGAAAAACCTATTGCTTCAATGGGTTTTGCATATGTTAAATATCTTAAAAAAAAATGAGAATACAACCTACTTCAAGTTCCTTCAACTACGACAGCTGATCTCTAACGGGATTCACCGGCATGCAAAAGCAGTTCAACTGCGTGAATAAAGCTTTTGCGGAGTGAAGGATTCACCGGCGTGCAAATAACGGGGGATTCACCGACGTGGTGAAGATGTTTTCTTCTTCGTCGAAGGGGATTCACCGGCTTTAGACCTGTCAAGAAGTAACCCGGACCCGCGGGTCGACCCGGCCCGCTCGTATTTTCCGGGGTCCGGAGTGACCCATTTGAAAATGACCCTCAGGTCCACCCGGCTCCTGATGGGCCGATCCGGGTGGACCCGCAGGTGCCCGTAGATAAGCGAAACAGGTTTTCTTTTGGCATGTTTTCCGCAATTGTCATACTTTTTTGCATTTTCTTTGTAGTTTTTTTCGTAATTGTCATATTTTGGTATTCTTTTGGAAAAAAAATACCGTAGTTTTTCTACTTTGTTCCCCTTTTCCCGTAAATCTCTCAGAAAGTCAACATAAATGGCTAACATGATCACATGCAATTGCAAAGATGTGACGTAACTTTCAAAAGTAAAAAAAAAATATTTGTTTATTCGAATGGGGTGAAGGGCAATTCGGTCATGAAAAATGGGTGAACAGTGAAAAGCACTCTTTTTTGTTCATTTTCAACTTCCCACTGCTTTTTCAATAATAGTAAAAAGACAGTTTTTTTTTGGTCATTTTCCCTCACCATGAAATTTGATCTCACACGCAAAACAAAAGCTACTGTATATGTTTAAAATAATGCATGGAATGTGGTATTGTTTGCTCCACGTAGGCTATGCTGCCGTTTTTATCTATCCAATCTCCAAAGAGCAATTTTCAACTTCTTTCAAACATAGGATCAACTTCTTTCAAACATTCCTACGGTAAGTGATGATACCGCGTGCTGCTTAACTTGGTACAATCAATGGGTCTAGTGCGCCATAAGAAATTCTCCTCATAATTGAAAATTCTCTAATTTTTTGTGTGCATTTTGAATTTAAAAGAAAATTCTAAATAATTAAAATTTCTTACATTTTTCAAATTAAATTGAAAATTTGTTAATTAAAAAGAATTTAATGAATAATTTGTCAATTTCTCTTATATGGGATTTGCTAGGGTTCATCGCAAAAAACCATTTCGTGGCTGGTCTGTCGCATGTCAGACCAACCACCTTGTGAATGGTCTAACATGCGACAGACCAGCCGCGAAATGCCTATTGCGATGGATGTTAGCAATTCCCTATATGTAAATCTCATTAGAAATTCAAAAATCATTGTCAAAGGCATTGTAGTAAAAAAAGGGATCACAACCTACAACCGAATCTAATAGAAGGATGTACTTATATAATCACCCTGGTTGGGTTGGTAAACAAAGAAAAGAAATTCCGTGTTTAAAATAGGATTTCTGTTTTCCAGATTTTCCAACCCCATCCAATGTTCTCCTCACTCACCATCCCCCTCAAATCCATCTCGCTCTCTCACCTCCTCACTCCCCTCTTACATTAAACAAATATTACAAGAAATACTTTTTCATGGTTACCAAACATTCCCTCAGGCTCTGTTCACTTATTTTCTAGCTGCAAGAAAAGAATCTGACGTGGAAAATTGGAAAAGAAAGGAAAGAAACTGTGAGAAAATTCCGTTGTTCAGTCGGCCGAGAAAGGAAAAGAAAGTACGCAGGTAAAGTGGTTTTCTCAGGAAAGTGATTTTCTCATCCTTTTGGTGAGAAATTTAGAGGGGAGTGCAAGAAAGTTGGTTTTCCACGTCTGTGTAATTCTGCTTTTCCGAGAAAACGAGTAAACGGCAGAAAATGTCAAATCATGTCCAATCACGAGAAAATTTAGCTTACTTTCTTCTCCTCTGTGTGCCATTAGTTGTTTGGATATTATCTTCATGTAAAAGTGGACAAGGCATCCACTGTCAAGCTCCATCTCACAAAGTGCAGACCAAACATGTCATACGTCACCAACTAGTCTCTAAAACGTGGCAATTTCGTCATGCCGCATTGTATCAAATCGACTCGTATATTGCGTATAAAGTTGTGTTTCTTTCAACGTAAAATAAACCCATTTTTTAACTTAGAAATGGATATGTAAATTTTATTATTTTAAATGACTCTAAAACAGGAGATTTTGTATGCCTAGAGTCCCACGAAACTATGTACACCATTGTGCCTCGTGGTCTATTGAGTGCGTAAGCTAGACGCCACGCCACTACATTTACTATTTTAAACTTGGCTTTAGTAGTTAAACCCTTGATTTTTGACGACCTTAAATAGAAAATTCTTAAGGAGGTAGACCCTTTTTAAAAAGTGAAGTTGAAGCATTGTAAATGGCAATGTATCTAGACAACCCCATCTCATTTTTCTATAATATATTCCTCTCTTAATTCTTATCTTCCATTCCTTTCTCTTTTGATTTGTATGCATACATCACTATCTATTGTCTTTTCACTTTCACTATACTTCCTCATAACCATTGCTATCATCATCTTCATCATGTGCATCATCTCCGTTACCATCATAAAATTACTAATAATAGTAATAAAAATCTACTAAGCATATATTGATTATTAAGGGCTTGTTTGGATGACATCAAATTTGATCTTTATTTCTGTAATTATTATAAATATTACTTCCAAACAGTCATATTCAACTCCGAAACCTTTTGTACGTATATAAGATTATATTCAAACAAGTTTTATAGATTTCCAAAGAGGCCCTAAATGCATACACCTAAGGGTGCATTTGGATTACTGGAATCAAGAATCAGAATCAAAATCCAATTACAATTCCACCCTTTGGTTTAAAAAATGAACGGAATCAGGACGGCAGAAATGACATTGGTTTAGAATTGAAGGGAGGAAATGTCGGAATTTGTTTTCTGTCCCAAGAGATGGTATTCTGATTACGCCTGTTAGAATGATTTTTTTTTTTTTTTTTCGATTTTTAAAATTTTTATTTTTCCATTCTACTTACAAGGGAATCGGAATAGATTGTTGAGTTTAATTCCTTATTCCTTATTTTCACCTCGGTCACGACTATATATGTGCATCACCCAGAAATCAGCCTTTTCACTTTTTTGTGAAAGGGATGAGATTAAAAAACATGTGTTTTAGTGAGATTAATCTTACAGAAAGTGAAAGGCTAATTCCTGGGTGACGAAAGTGACGCACTTCGTCACGAAGAAAGTGTAACAGTCTCCAAAATAACACCCTGATAGCTATGTTGGGAAGTCACCAACATGAAAACGTAATCTTGGAGATCTGAAGATTCAAGAGACCCCCCTACACTTTTGTGATCTTCTACCTCTTCCTCGATCTTCTTCCCTCTTTTCTTCGGACTTTTGACACATGTTTTCCTAACACAATGCGAATCAAAGGCCACACAAACAATTGCAGTTGGACCCTAGATCGGTGAATTGCCATCCGATAAGAGAATGAGTCATTAACCAAATAAGCTATTCCAACGACTCAAAAAAGTCACAGATTAGACCCTTCATAGATCACTAACTCAATTGGATCGCTCTCTGGGTACGTATCTTTCCATTACAAGTGTCAACGTCACCACTTATCAGGCTGAGATGTGTTGCCCTGCCACGCAAGCGAACCTGCCACGTGGCTCCACATCGGGGGCACACATCTTCCTCCCCTTGTACAAGGGAGATGAACTAGAAAAGGTACACAGAACAAAACAGAAGGAATGTGATAGATGTGAGCAATCCCCATCCATACAAGCATCAAATAATTAAACAAGCTGGGTAAGCTTATCATGAAACTTGCCTAGTGCTGGCAAAACATGCGCAAATAAAATAACATATACCGAAGTTTTATGTATATAATATAACATACGACCAACACAATCACGTTTACATTACTACTTGCGAGGACGAAAAGAGACAAAGATTACATATTTTAAAACCAAAATATCGAAGTGCAAGAACATTGCACTGGAGCTCAGTGTTTAAACTAAGGAAAATGCCATGCCGACTTCCAAGAGTTTCGGCTCTGGATCGGTTTCGGGACTACCCATGTGGTAAATGTGAGCCATTGATTTGGTGGGCAACAGTCTATTTCTGGAAAAATTAGACCGTCGGTTTTTGGATGGTTTTGAGTACATTTAGGTACGATTTGGAGCGTATAATCCATGGTTCATTTTACAAAATACAATAAATTATTCAGAAATTGAATCTCGACCATCTAAATTGTGCACATGGCAATCAATCTTGGTGGGTCATAGCTGAATTGGATTTTTAATCTTTTTTTCCCCAGGTAATTTTGAAAGGGTGGAAATATTAAAAGAAAGGGAATGAGAGAGATTTGGGCAGTCCCCATCCGTAGAAGCATCATATAATTAAAAAAAGGTAAATAAGGTTATCATGATTCATGAAACTTGCGGAGTGGTGGCACAACATGCACATATAAAATAACATATATCGCAGAGTTAGAGAGCAGCATAATCATAATGAGGTGAGACAAAGAGACAAAGATTACATATGTTTAAACAAAGAGTTCAAACTGTATTAAAAATGCACTTGATTTCATTGCTTAGACTGTGTCAAATGCTATGCCGACTGCCAGGGAGTTTCGGCTTTGGATCTTATTCTGGACCGCCCACGTGGCAAATCTGAGCCACCGTCTATTTATCTAAAAAGTTTTGACTCTGGTTTTTTCATGCTTTCGTGTACATTTGGAAACTCAATTTAGACCATCTAGTCTCATAATTTTCTTTACTGCATGCTTTCGTCATTTGATCCATGTTTATGTTCTTTGTTTTGAAATAATCAAATCCAGACTAATTTTTGGCAACGATCCATGGATTGCACGGTCTACATCTTTTGATTTTAGGTTAATTGTTACAGAAGAATCCATTGATCATGCGCACCACCCCCTCCCAATACAAATTTTGGGTCATATCCTGAGCCAAAACCCAACCAATCAATTGGGCTGCCGGGATTAATACCCACATCCATCATACATCAAATTTGGATGTATATCATGAGTTTTTATATGGTGCCCCACCAAAACGGTACCGCCCTTGATATTTGATCCAACAGCAGCCCACCTTTTCAGATGCTGCTCTCGGCTCAAATATCAAGGGTGGCACTGTTGAAGTACCACCTTCATGTGACTTGACGGTCGGGCATCATATAATTTCTCGTATATCATCGTAGCCTCATTTTCTTTCAAAATTAAAGAGTGTGGATTGAATTCGAGAGTAGCCACCAACGGCATTGATGAGCTTATTATACACCAAATCTCTTCTATTAGCCTACTACCATGGGAGCTCTCTCTGTTTTACACATTGGAAAACATGGATTGAATTTGGTTGTTTGTTGAAACGCGTGCTTCTAATGGCTAATGCATCCTTTGGCGACTGTTTGCATATTAGAATACTCCTTTTGAAGCTTCTTTCACGATAAGGACGATTGGAAATTGAATAGTTTTATACGGCAGAGAAATGAGAACCTCAGAGAGGAATAAAATAGCACAAGAGCAAGCAAATAAAATTAAGGGGAAGATATATATTTGCCCCTTTTCTTACCTGAGCCAGCCCCCTATAGTAGTGTATTTATGACCACGTTTTTTACACTAGAATAGAAGGGAGTGGCCCTGCAGGTAATAAAAGGAGCCAATAAATCAATTCCCCCTACAAAAAACTAAAAAAACTGAGTTTGAGTCAAAGACGCTACGGGGAGTAGGGATAGAGATGTTTTTCTTCTCAGCACCATCCTTGGAAATGAAGGTAGAAAGCAAGGCCCTCAAAACCTGAATCTGCTTTTGACCAAGAAAACCGACCGCCATTTCACTTAGCTTTTGAATAAGTGGCATGGATTTAATTTGCAAAATGTCCAGCTCGCCTCAATCCTAACCCACCTCCAGGAAATGCCAACCCAACTTTCGATCCCGTCTTATTAGGACTCTACCAAATCCCTATATCATTTTATCTCAAAACAAGCACTAGAAATTGAGAAAAGGGATGGAAATGTTGAGAAAAAAGGTTGGAAATATGAGGGGTAGGGCCTCTAGTTCAATCGTACGTTGAGGCTTTGTTTCTTAACATTACATTGAGGTCGCAGCTTCCATCTCAGCTTACCAACCAAAAACAGGGTTGGAAATATCATTTTCAAAGAAAAAACATGGCTAGGTTTAGTATGGAGAAATTCAACAATCATTTTATCTGCAAAAATATCTCATCTTGAGAAATGAAAGCGAGCATGAGTGAGTAAACATGTGGCATATGTGCTGATAAGTCATCACATTCACAAGATTGAGGCGTACAAAAATTAATGACTTAAAAACATGTTACACGACATCCTTTTCATTCTACTGTTTTTTTTTTTGTTTTTCCACTCCATCATGAGTTAACCGGTCTGCCTCTCCGAACACGCTCATATCCAAAATCTCATTCCTTTTCATTATACTTGATCAAAGGTTTAGAATCATCCAATTATGAAGGTGAGAGACCTAACACAGTAGGCCGGATCTGTGATTGACAACAATTTTCATAGACCATTCACCCTACATTTGGCAGTGGATCCAATATGGCCACGTTTGGATACCCACAAGATTTAGATTTGGATTTCTCACATTTGCAATCGAGATTTGCTCAATCAGGACCGCACATGCCAATTAGGTACACACTGCATGTGCGGTCCTGATTGAGCTGAGGATTATGCATACTGCTGACTATTCAATAAGGGGATAGCAATCCTGGGTCAAGTTGCTATTGTGACTGGCTATCCTGCTGGGCGAAAGAAAAGATTCCTGATTGAGCTGAGGATTATGCATACTGCTGACTATTCAATAAGGGGATAGCAATCCTGGGTCAAGTTGCTATTGTGACTGGCTATCCTGCTGGGCGAAAGCAAAGATCCCACATCGGGAAAGTGAAAGAGATGTGGATGGGCTCGTTAAGGGCTTGGGGCACCTTCCACATTACGAGTGGCTTTTAAGGGTGACTTCTACTTGGGTCCTAACAATATGTAACACATTTTTGTTCTAATAATATTTTAATCCAAGGATATAGGTCTATGTAAACAGAGGATAGGAAGAAGTCTACGAAAAGATGAAATAAACACCAACTTGCTATCACCATGGTGAACAGAAAATAGGAATTGATCCAATAACTTGCGTCACATAATGGAATATTCGGTGTATACTCTACCATTGGTTGGGCCAACAGAAAAACCACCATTTCAAGCATAGGACAGATCCTAGCCATAAGAATCATGTGATCTATATCAACAATGGCAAATTGTGCTAGACAGAAATTCTTGGATATGCTCTTCTCGGGGTTGGTTATCCGTCTGGAAAGAGTTTTATCTTTGGAATTTTCTAGTCCACAGTTCATCAATTTTGTTCTAGTAATACGTTTACCAAGATAGTAATACTTTTACCAAGATACTATATATACTACATGAACATCAACATAGGTTAGCAAGTCTGTTTTGCGGCACTGCTAGAATTCCAATCACCGCTAACCACTCAAAGCAAACAATAACAAATGGCCATCGGTAACCCACAGAATTAGCCCAGACGAGTGTGTGCAAAAAATCAATTGTGTAGTAAAATAAAGAAAGAAAACAATGAAGCAAGATATACAAGAGATTTACGCAGTTCGGCACTTTACTTACCCCATTAGCAATCCGAGAAGTAGAAATTCACTAACAATGATGGGAAATTACAACAAGAATGAAAAACCTTAGCTCTCAAACAATGGTGAAAACCCTACCAACACCATTCTTCTTGTAATCCAAGCAACAAACTCAACTCTTTTGGCAATGTCTTCACAAGCCAGAAAATACCAAAAACACCTAATAACCTTGGATCAAAGCTCTTGCAAGAGAAGGAGAATAAAACCCTTGGAGAGAAAAAAAACCCTCTTTTCTTGAATAGAAAAGCCCTAAATGCCTGCTTTGAGAATAAAGCCACCACTAAAGATAAAACCCTCTTTAATCACTTATAATAAGCACATTCTAAGAATACCCTTCATAGAGGAAAATAATTCCAAGTATTTTATATCACTAATCCAACAGTCCGTCCAATGAAAAATAAACACGGGCTTGCTATACACAAAATGAACAGCCCCAGTAGAAAATCAGAATAGAATTTAGACCTATAGACCCATATTCAGTGTGTTGGCCACAAAAAGAGAAGGATATACGTGCTCCGCCACAATGGTAAAATCCACCGATAAAACCATTCTCTCCAACCTTTTATGTAGCCATAATATAACCTCCAAAGTCTCTACACCAAGTATATGGAAAAACCCTCACATCCCACTTAAACGGGCCAAGTGAAATAGAATCACAATCTCCCCTCCACCAACCTGGACAGTCTCACCCCTCAAGCTAGCCACTAGAGGGAGGGTGCTCATTCCCTAATAACCCATGCCCATCCATTCCACTTATCCGATGTGCTTTTGGGTGGAACCCCAACGTAGTGTCTGCAAATTTGTTAAAGAAAGCAGAAAAGGAGAAAAAAAATGAAAAAGGAACGGCTTTGAGGGAAAGAGAGGGTAGAAAGTCAAACTTCAAACTCTCTTACGCTGCTTATAATGACACGTTTTAACTAATATAATCTTCTTTGCGGCGTGTTCTCTCACATGCTTTTTTTCTCTTCATTAACATCCCTCTATAAATACCTCACCTCTCTCTTCCCTATAATAATTCAAATCTATCTCCCTTTCTCCTCGATCTATATCTGTCTATCTATCTAATTTCTCTATCAATCTCTATTTTTTAAGCAATGGAGAATAATGAGAGAGGTTGTAACTTTGCAACTCAAAGTGAAGAAGAGATGGATTTGAGAAGAGGACCATGGACCATTGAAGAAGATCTCATCCTTGTCAATTACATTGCAACTCACGGCGAGGGGCGATGGAACTCGCTCGCTCGATGCGCAGGTATGAAGATCATCCAAACTCTTTCTCATGATGCTAGATTTCAAACCCAAACCTAATTCCAACTTGAACCAATTAGCCTACTACTAGAATTTTTAAAATTAAGAGTGAAAGTTTGGGGTTGTCTAAGAGATTTGCATAGTTAGGAAGTGGGTTGCTTCTTGAAATGATTATTTGAATGAAAATCATTTCTATTGGGTTTTTCTTTAATGAACTTTGATGAAAAAAGCAAAGCTTTTGTAGGAAATAATCATATAAAGTGAGTTTCAGAGGATTTTATTGAAGTTAAAGTTTTGGTTTTTTCTGCAAATGGATATTAATTAACATGTCAAAAACAAGAAAAGCAGAAGAAATACATAACAGAATCTACCTAAACTCCTCAATAAAGAGATTTATCCAAAATTTTACTGAAATCATCAAGATGGGTTTTCTTCCTATAGAATTCTTCTTTCACAATAAGAGATTTTAACCAGAAATTTCTCAAAAACAGGTCTCAAACGAACCGGAAAGAGCTGCAGGCTAAGATGGCTAAATTACTTACGCCCTGACGTCAGGCGAGGAAATATCACCCCAGAAGAACAACTCTTGATCCTTGAACTCCATTCTCGTTGGGGAAACCGGTAAAAATCAAAACTCTCTCTCTCTCTCTGTTTGGATCTGTTTGGATTGCAAGAAAAACATTTCTTAGAGAAAAAAATTTCTTGGATTATTTTTCCCTTCCATAATATGATTATAGTTATTTTAAAGTGATATTATCATTCATTGAAGGTCTCTCTAAGTAAAAATTGATTAGGAATGGTTCATGTCATCTTTTTTAGTAAGTAAAAATATGTAAGAAATCCTAGGGGTCGTTTGGATATGTGGATTTTCGAATCCTCAATTTCTTCAAAATTATAGATGGGAGATGAGAGAAGAAAGAGACCGGCCATCGTTTTCTGATTTTTCGCCCTTCTTTCCGACAGCAGGAGAGCAGCAGATCGTCCCATGTTTCCAGGTTTTAGGAATCTCAGAATGTGGGAGAGATTTCTAAACCCTGGATTTCTTACTTAAAATCCAAGAAACGCTGTCACGACAGCATACAACAGCTTGATCATGAACCCTCTTTTACACTGTTTTTAAACTAAAACCTTGATTCTAAAATCCGCGTATCCAAACGCCCCTTAGAAATATTTTCCATTCCAAACTTTTCCATATTCCTACAATCCAAATAGGGTCTCTTTTTTTCATCTAACTCTTCTTCTCTGATAAAATTTCGTCTATTTAATTGTTGTCAGATGGTCGAAAATCGCTCAACATCTACCAGGAAGAACAGATAATGAAATTAAAAATTACTGGCGAACGAGGGTTCAAAAACACGCAAAACAATTACACTGTGATGTGAACAGCAAGATGTTCAAAGACTCTATGCGTTATGTCTGGATGCCGAGACTGGCCGAAAAAATCCAGGCGGCAGCAACCGGTTCGGGCAACACCAGCAACAATAGCAACAGCCATCCTAACTTGACCGCCGATCAGAAGGCCCCACTGGAATACTATACCCATCTTCACCATGCATCTCACTCTCTCAATAAGTATGACTTCGATGGGGATTCGCAGAATAAGAAGAATTTCACACCAGAGAATTCTAGTACCACCACCACAACGCAAGTCGTCTCCCCTGTATCCGACCTGACGGATTACACTTTTCCGGCCAATAGTAGCGACTTCCAATCGGCCCCATTTCAATTTGAGGAATCCCTAATCAGTCCCTTGGGTTACTTTAACCATGGTTTGGTAGAGGAGAAGGGGTGGTTAGATGGGGACATATCAGAGAATACATGGATCATGGAGGATATTTGGTGTTTTCAGCAGCAGTTCTGCAACAGTATTTAGAAATGCAGATACGAGGAAAAAGGCTATGTAGAAAGGGAAGTGATACATAGGCCCCCTTTTCTTCCCTCGCCCACTCCTCTCTAGTGTATTTATGAGCTATGCCTACATTTTTTTTATACTACAAGGGGTTGGCCAGAGGAAGAATAAGGGACGAAGATCTGATTTTCCATGTAGAAATGTGAAAATAGATGCAGTGAAAAAAAAAAAACAAAAAAACAAAGAAGGGACAAAGAGAAAATGGGACAGAAACAGGTAGAAATTTGTAAAGAAAAAGGAAGAAAGATAAGCTAATTCTTCTTTTCTTATATTTATTTTTTCTTTTTTCTTTTTTTGAAGATTGTGACTTGGGATTATTTTTAGTGACCCCTTTTTTTTACTTGACATGTACCTATTTCACCTTGAATGTTGGTTTTTTATTTATTGCAATTGTGAATTATTGGCTCCATCTCGAATTATGTGTTTCTTATTTACTTATGTATTGTAGGTAAATATGTTTTTATCCCTTTAATGGTCATGGGAATTTGAAAATGTGGGGGGAGAGAGAGAGAGAGAGAGGTAGAAATTTGCGTAGAAAAGAAAAGAAAAAGGTAAGCCAATTGGGCTTTTCTTATTTTTACCTTTCCTTCTTTGTAGTTCATCTCTTTTTCTCATCATGTGCTTTTGAAAGCAGTCAGTAATTGAAACCAAGACCTACGACTCTTGTTTTCCTCACTAATTTCAAGCTTTCAGCCGCAACCTTAGATTAAATAAATAGTATTAAATTACAGGAATTTGAGAAGGAATCGATGCTGACACGTGGCCTGTGATTATTGGCCGAGGTGTGGTCTAATCACCTTATATGATGGCTTTCAAAAGCTAGTTTGATCCTTATCAGCTATGAGTTGCGCCTGTCATTGCTTACGTATGAACGTCGACAAGGGTGTGCGTAATGTTCCACCGTGATTCTTCATTCTATGTGGATTGAAGTATGATAAATGATATCTGCAATCCCTTACTTTATGTTCACTTTATTTACCCGTCCCGACTTTAAAAAAACATGGGACGGGTTTAGAAATCATGGGTCTTGGGTAGGATTAGAATTTAAATTAGAAAACTCGGCACAATCTTAAGTAAGTAAGGCGGGGTTTAAAAAAAATCGAAACCCAAAAACCGACCCGACTCATATGGGTGTACTGTGACTTTCTTAAATATCTCTTAAATAACATACCAAATTATTTTTCAATATATTTATACAGTTGTTTTCATTGAGGTGATAATGTCTGTTATTTGAAAATATTGTCCTTAAATTTATACATGTTGACATAAATTTAGAGTTTTTTGGTGTGAAGATATGTTTTTCTTTTCTACAGTCTATAAAAGTAGTCACTATCCTATGCTTAGGACTGTCAATCGGGCCGAGCTTGGGCTGGCCTGAGGTGCTCAAGCTCAGCCCATGTCTACACAACGGGCTTCGGGCCTGACTAAATTAGAAATTTGCTTGCCCAAACTCAGCCCAAACTCCACAACGGGCTTTGGGCCGAGTTCGGGCTTGCCCATCACCTCTAATTTTCTACACGAGAAAAGACTAAGCCAAGTATAGAAAAGCCAATTTCATAGAAAGCCATTAAACTTGTTGGCTTTGGGATGTGAGAAAAGCCACACCGATTGATTTTTTTGCCAGATTTTGTCTTATTTATTTAATAAATCTGAGGTCGAACTATAGCCTATAGGATATGATGATCCAAACCGTTCATATGGAGTGGGTTGTGGGCTGTTTAATGTCGAACTATAGCCTATAGGATATTAATGTTTAAGTAACCTATTAAATTAATATCTACTGATTTTTAAGGGCATAAAAAGTCTTTAAAAATTATATAGTAAATATATTATCGGGCCCGGGCCTATAACGGGCTGGACGACCCTTGATCAAGCTCAGCCCAAATTAGAGTTCGAGCTTCAACTTTTGACCAAGCTTGGTTTGGCTTGTTCTCATTTTAATTATGGGCGGGCTTTTAGCGGGCCGAACGGGCGGGCTTCGAGCTTGTCCATCCCGATTGACAGTCCTACCTACGCTTAAGAAATGAAAACCTAACCAACCCGAAAAACTATCTTGGGTAGGGTCGGGTTTTCGAATCTTGGGTTTTCCTATAAAGAATTAGACCCAACATGACCCGAAATAATTCTCGAGTAGGGTACGATTTTGGGAAACCCAACCCGCCCAACCCGAGTTGCAAACCTACATTTTGTCGGCAGTTAATATAATTTTGAGAATTATAATAGTTTTTTTTTTTTTGTAGCAAAATAGAAAAGTGTAAATTAAAAAGTGGAGCCTTTATTAGCACGGGGGAGTCCGGATTTCATTTCCCTAAAACAAGCCCATTAAATTTACTAAAAATTAGTCTAAGATAGAGATATTTTATGGTGTGTGGAAGTGTGAAGTCTAATATTTTTTTCAAAAAGCTCATTGGGGCCCATTTTACGTGCCTAATTGGCTGTAAGAGAAATAAACAAAACAGAAAGATAGAAAAGAGATTGATTTGAGGCAACTAGACCTCCTAACGCATCAATTCGAGAGGAGGCATAACGTACTCTCCAAAAGAAAGCTTGTTCTGTTGCTGTAATATTTTTTTTCTCTTACTTCATCGAATTACTACTACATAAATAAAAGCAAGAGGGAGTGACACACCACAAATAACTAACTCCACAACCCTAAACTATGTACCGATAACTACATTCATAGGATGATTCCAACAAAAAATCATTTACATATGACGATCCTAACTCTCTGATTAGATCGGTGGGTTAGGATGATCCTACGGAGATGATTATCCAAAGAAGCATGCCCAATGTATTTTTTGAAAATTACTATGATATGAAAGAAGTCCCATTGCTTTCAAAAAGCCATTTCATTGGTGTGATTGGCGCATTGCAAAAGGCAGTGCATTTAGTCATTTACGCACCTTTTCAAAAAAATGAGAGCGGAAATGTAGTTGAGAAAAAAAGAGGAGGACAAAGGGAAGGGCGGCTGCCACGTACGAATAGAGGACAAAAAGAATCGGAACATGTGAGTGAGGAATTTTAATAGTGACGTCAAGTGCGACGTGTCAATTTGGGAAGCTCAGTAAGTGGTCCCGTAAAAGACCCGTTTACTTTGTGCCACGTGTCCCTTTAAAAAAAGGATTATGGTATGGTTAGGCTCCCTGGACTGAAGCATCCGTCTAGCCACTGAAAGACGCCGCGTGGAAGGAATTAGCTGGCTATCACTAAACCCATGATTGGCACGTGACCATGACCGATTGACCATCCATCATCTGCGTTCCCAAATTCGTCATACTTACTAACCATAATGCATGAGAGCAGGTGATGATTAATTTAGAAGAAAGGTTATAAGTTTATAATTCTCACGCCACTGTTTTGATAAGTAACACACACCCCCATCTCTGCTTTTAATAAGAAATGCTGTAGAAAAAGTTTTTTAAAAAAAGTCTCTTCTAGATTCTAATAAGAAATGCTAGCTGTAACTTGGAAGTTTGAACAATTCTTTATCCTTTTCAAATAGTTAAAACCACCACCGACCTTATTCAATTTTTATGATCATCTCTCTAAATTAAACATAATCATATCATTTCCACCTAAATTTCCTCAGAAAAGCTTTCTTCTTGCAACCCAAACAGAATCATATCATTGTACAGATCTATTCATTGCCCTTGCTCCACTCTGTTCTTCATCAACTCATTGCTTTTTACCTTCATCAATCTTGTAAATTAGATATCAACATCGATTCTAGGATAGTTCGGACACCCTACCTGATCAACGTTAGCTCAGTCATGCTCATTTTTGTTCATCTTGCTAGTAGAATAATAATAATAAAATGAGAGAAGTGCTAGATTCACAGGCGCCCTTGCAAAAAAGGGTGTGTTAGACCGAAAATCGGTAACAGGTACAGCAGTGGCGTAAGAACTGAGAGCGAGTGACGAGGGAGGATGAGTATGAGTCCTGTGGTGAGTGCTTAGTCCTGCACAAGGCAAACGAGGTCAGAAGACCAGACCGGATTTTACTCCGGACAGGTCCTTCGACACTCAAGTCAGTATGAGCAAGAGTGAAGGGAAGTCAGAGTTTTTAGGGAGAAGAGGGTTTTTAGCATTACCCATGAGTCTGAGCTTTAGTCCCCTATTTATAGGGAAGATCTGTTGAGGTGTCCTGGACAGGTGTCCAGGACAGGTGGCGGCTTGTGAGAGGCTGGATCTCACCTACTCTGAACAGGTGGCAGCCTGTGAGAGGCTGAGTCTCACCTACTCTGGGACAGGTGGCAGCCTGTGAGAGGCTGAGTCTCACCTACTTTGGGACAGGTGGCAGCCTGTGAGAGGCTGGATCTCACCTGCTCTGGGACAGGTGGCAGCCTGTGAGAGGCTGAGTCTCACCTACTTTGGGACAGGTGGCAGCCTGTGAGAGGCTGGATCTCACCTGCTCTGGGACAGGTGGCAGCCTGTGAGAGGCTGGGTCTCACCTACTCTGGGACAGGTGGCAGCCTGTGAGAGGCTGGTGTTTTCACACCCTATCAGTTGCCCCCCAGTTTTCCAAGTCATTGAAGGACTTGGGAAAGTGTGATCACTCGTTTTTCTGGATGGGGAGACGTTGTTCGGGGGTGAATCGAAGAATTTAGCACGGAGTCCGGAGTTCGCAGTCCGGATTTAGGAGTTCGGAGTTCGCAGTCCGGCGTCCGGAGTACGACTTCAACCGGACTGGCTCCTGGCGCAACACAGAGTCAAATACCCAGTCCGGAGTTCGCAGTCCGGAGTCCGGAGTTGGGAGTTCGCAGTCCGGAGTACGGCTTCAACCGGACTGGCTCCTGGCGCAACACAGAGTCAAATACCCAGTCCGGAGTTCGCAGTCCGGAGTCCGGAGTTGGGAGTTCGCAGTCCGGAGTACCGCTTCAACCGGACTGGCTCCTGGCGCAACACAGAGTCAAATACCCAGTCCGGAGTTCGCAGTCCGGAGTCCGGAGTTGGGAGTTCGCAGTCCGGAGTACGGCTTCAACCGGACTGGCTCCTGGCGCAACACAGAGTCAAATATCCAGTCCGGAGTTCGCAGTCCGGAGTCCGGAGTTGGGAGTTCGCAGTCCGGAGTACGGCTTCAACCGGACTGGTTTTTGTCGTCTTGTGAGAACGCGTTATATCCAGTACGGTTTTTTCCGGACTGAATTTTGTCTTCTAGCGGCCAGTTCGGTGCGGACCGGACTGATTTTTGTCGTCTTGTGAGAACGCGTTATATCCAGTACGGTTTTTTCCGGACTGAATGCGGAGTTCGGAGTGCGGAGTGCGGAGTGCGGAGTGCGGAGTGCGGAGTGCGGAGTGCGGAGTGCGGAGTGCGGAGTGCGGAGATCCATCTTTGGGACGTGAATGTTTACGCGCGTGCTTGATCGTATTGATGGTGGGAGAATGTGTCCGTCATAAATAGGGGACACGTGGCGCAACCCGGATGGCCTCGAGATGCGTGCATCGCATTTATTACCCCACCGCCTCTGAAAAAACTATATAAGGAGGTTTACCCCCCTTCACTTTTTACTTTTTACCCTTCATCTTTTTCCTCTTCTTGCTCTGGGAGTTTCAACTTCTCAGTTCGCAGCTCGCAGTTCGTAGATTGCAGATCGCAGTTCGCAGTTCGCAGTTCGCAGTCGCGTCCCAAGATCAGTTTAAGGGCTCCACTCACCGGTATTCCTCTCAGCCCTTCCTTTTACTATGTCTGGTAGTACTTCCACTTCCGAGTCCGGTACGGGGTCCTCCACTAGCAGTATTTCGGATTTTAGGATGCCTCAGGAGCCTTTTTTGGCTAGTCCGTCTGATAGGATAGACCTTGTAGATAGTGACGATGGAGGGGATAGGGATGAAGTGATCTTAGACCTGAATGCCACTCCTCCCTTGACTGGCAGTCTCCCGCAAGCAGGAGGGAGTGTTGAGAGCGACGTTAATGAAGCGTCCACAACATTCCGTCCTGGCCGGGCGGTGGAGGTGATCGCTAGAGCGCGGATGGATGCCGATCCAAAATACAACTTGCGAGCTCTAGTCGAGGAGAACTACCTCACCAGGTCTATGCTGGGAGATATCAGGGATAAATACTGCGTGCCCCCGAGATTTGAACTGAGGGCAGCTATAGAGGGAGACAGAGCCTGCAACGAGAGCCAGGATCTCTGTATTTATGAGGAGTCACTGAGGGCAGGACTCCGATTTCCGTTGCACCCCTTTTTCTCAGCGGTGCTACGTTACTACGGACTAGCCCCGGCCCAGGTAGCTCCGAACTCATGGAGATTATTAGTTGGGTTTTTATACCTCGTCCACGGTCGGTTAGAGAGGAGTGTGACTTTGTCACTGTTCCGTGCTTGTGCACACCTGAAGAAGCATAAAGAAGGGGGCTGGATCTACATTAGCCAGCGCCCTGAACGGAAGATAATCACTGGCATTCCTTCGTCGATTCACTCGTGGAAGAATAGATTCTTCTATGTTGTGGATCAGGAGGCCAGTGAGCCCTGGTCCGTCCCTCTAGTGTGGGACACTCCAGATACCTCAAAACTGAGTCGAAAGCCGCTCCTCGAAGGTGAGGACAGGATAACATTCGCCTTGATGCGGAAGGAGATCGAGCAATCGGGCCTCATCCGTTGTAAGGAGTTTTCCGAAGAGGCGATTCTGGTCGGGCTAGGCGTGAGTGCCGCGACTCCAGGACGTATGTAGCTAGACTTGTCTATGCAATCTGTTTTTATTTTTTATATACTTGCTTCTGACCGTTGGCTGCTCATTTGTCATGCAGAGATGAAGAAACAATCAACCGTCGAGAAAATCAGGCAGGGAGCTCAGCCGCGGGCACAAGAAGGTGCTCAACAGGCGCAGCAGGAGCGCCAGAAGAGAAAAGCGACTGTGCTGGGGAGTCCGGCCCCGTCGCAGGGCATTCCTCCCCCATCCCAGAAGCCCAAGACTAAGGTGAAGCTAATAGGCCCCTTTGCTCAGGGCGGTGGCTCTTCTAAGTCCGGTGGTGCTTCTACCGGAGCCGGTTCTGGGGCTCGCCCTCCTGCGGGGATTAGTGAGCAAGTCTTTCGACCCAATTGGGCCGTTCTGAAGGATGACACTGCCTTAGGCGAGAGCCGGGTAGCAGCAGAGCTTATGAGCAAGTGTTTGCTGCAGAAGGACAAGCAACAGGTCCTTTACGAGCCGCCAGCTACAGGAGAGGAGGCCGTGTTGTCCTCCGCTTACCAGGTAAGGAAGTAGTGCTTCGATTTGCTAACTTTCTGCTCATTTCTTTCTTTCACCATACTGATGCCTGTTTCTTTCTGTTCTTTCTTCAGATCTTGCTATACTATAATGACCTCAAGGAGAAGAGTAAGAGCTTCTCCCAAGCCATTACTTCATCTGAAGAGGTGAACGGAAAGTTGGCCGTTGAGGTGCAGGAGCTTCAAACGAGCATCGGGCGAATAGAGGAGGAGAGGAAGTTGTTAAAAGAAGATCTGGCCGCAGAGAAGAGGAAACTGGCCAAGGCTGCTGAAGCCATGGAGGCTCAAAGAGGAAGGGCCACTGACAGACAGGAGAAGGCAGTAAAAGAGGCCACAGAGGCAAAGGAGGCTGAACTTTTCAGCCTGTCGAGCGAGGCTTACAGTCTTGGATACTACGACTGCCTCCAGGAGCTCCAGGCCTGCAATCCAAATCTGTTGATGCAGAACATGACTCTCCCTGCCAGGCCGAAGATTACTGATGAGGAGCCAGATACTCCTGCTGATACTCCTGCTGACATCCCCTCTCTTCCAGATGCTTAGATTTTATTTTTCTTTTTTTGTTTTGTTGTGACCTCTTTTTGTAATGGTCCTTGAGACCCTACAGCTCTTACCAGCATGTTTAAAGTGAATTTTGTAATGGCCCTCGAGGCCCCACATATCCTGATCAATGAAATTTGTCTGTCTCTGATACTTCTCAGCTGAGTAATTTGCTTGACTTTGTCTTTTATTTTGATAACCTGTGAGTGAAGCCGTTGATGGTCGAATTGCGACAAACTGGTCTTTTAACAAGTACCCAAGTTTTGTGAACTGGGTTTCCAGTGCGTACCCAAGTTTAAGAACTGGGTTTCCAGTGCGTACCCGAGTTTGAGAACTGGGTTTCCAGTGCGTACCCGAGTTTGAGAACTGGGTTTCCAGTGCGTACCCGAGTTTGAGAACTGGGTTTCCAGTGCGTACCCGAGTTTGAGAACTGGGTTTCCAGTGCGTACCCGAGTTTGAGAACTGGGTTTCCAGTGCGTACCCGAGTTTAAGAACTGGGTTTCCAGTGCGTACCCAAGTTTAAGAACTGGGTTTCCAGTGTGTACCCAAGTTTTAGAACTGGGTTTCCAGTGCGTACCCAAGTTTTGTGAACTGGGTTTCCAGTGCGTACCCAAGTTTTGTGAACTGGGTTTCCAGTGCGTACCCAAGTTTTGTGAACTGGGTTTCCAGTGCGTACCCAAGTTTAAGAACTGGGTTTCCAGTGCGTACCCGAGTTTGAGAACTGGGTTTCCAGTGCGTACCCGAGTTTAAGAACTGGGTTTCCAGTGCGTACCCGAGTTTGAGAACTGGGTTTCCAGTGCGTACCCGAGTTTAAGAACTGGGTTTCCAGTGCGTACCCGAGTTTGAGAACTGGGTTTCCAGTGCGTACCCGAGTTTAAGAACTGGGTTTCCGGATATAAAAATGACACTGAATTTGCAAGAAGATTATTTATTCATAACAACAAATATACAAATATACAACTTTACAAGATCACCTTTTCATGCCGGATAGTTCGACTACTGATAATATTTCCTGAGGTTTTTGGAGTTCCATGCATGAGGTAATAGGTGCTCCTCCAGTGTCTCTAGCCTGTAGCTTCCTGGCCGGATAACTTCCTTCACTCGGTAGGGTCCCTCCCAAGTTGGGGAAAGTTTCCCTACTTTCGTCGGCTGGGAGACGGCTGCCTTTCTTAGGACCAGATCCCCTGTCCTGAATTCTCTGGGGCGGATTTTGGAGTCGTGATAATTCGACACCTTCTGCTTATAAGCGGCGACCCGGATTCGAGATTCCTCCCGGATTTCTTCTAGTAAGTCGAGGTTGGCGCGGAGTCCGTCGCTGTTCAGTTGCTCATGGAAACTGATGACTCTGGGAGATGGGGTGCCTATATCAACAGGTATCACAGCTTCAGTTCCAAAAGAGAGGTTGAATGGTGATTCACCAGTCGTCGTGCGAGGAGTGGTGCGGTAAGCCCACAGAACATGGTAGAGCTCATCTGCCCACCGGCCAGCCTTTTCATCCAGCCTTTTCTTTATCCCTTGAAGCAAGATCCTATTGGTTACTTCCGTTTGCCCATTGGTCTGGGGGTGAGCTACCGAAGTGAATCTCTGTTCAATCTTTAGGTCAGAGCAGAACTTCCGAAAGTTCCGGCAGTCGAACTGTTTGCCGTTATCTGTGATTAAGGCACGGGGAATCCCAAATCTGCAGACCACTGCCTTCCAGAAGAAATTCTGTATATTCTGCTCAGTGATCTGGGCTAGAGGTTCTGCCTCCACCCACTTGGTGAAGTAGTCGATTGCCACTACTACGAATATGCGCTTTCCGGAAGCCGGTGGAAAAGGACCCAGAATGTCCATCCCCCATACTGCAAAAGGGAGTGGACTGATAATCGGAGCCATCGCCACAGCAGGCTGGTGGATGGTGGGGGAGAATTTCTGGCACCTCTCGCACTTTTTAACCAGATTCAGCGCGTCTTGTCGTATGGTGGGCCAATACAATCCTCTGAGGAGTACCTTGATTGCCAGGGCTTTGCCCCCCAGATGTTCTCCACAGATTCCTTCATGAGTCTCTTGCAATGCGTACGCAGCGTCGCTTGGTCCCAGACACTTAAGGTACGGGAGAGTGTAGGACCTTTTATACAAAATGTCACTGCTGAGGGAGAATCGGGCCGCTCTCTGTATCACCTTACGGGCTTCCTTCTTATCTTCGGGAAGCTTTTCGTCCCGTAAGTAGTGAATGATCTCGTCCATCCAGCACGGCTCGTTCTCCACCTGCATTATTTCTGCGGCTTCTCTTTCGATGCTAGATCTTTGTAGGAATTCCATACATATTCTTCCAAGAGTGGTGTACCCAGAGGCAGCCAGCTTCGACAGTACATCTGCTTTGGCATTTTCCGTTCGTGGTACCCTGATGACCTCGAAACTGGCAAACCGACTGGAGAGCTGATGAACCTTGGCAAGATACTTAACCATACGCTCATCTCGTGCTTCGTAGACCCCTTGGATCTGATTTGCTACCAGCTGTGAGTCGCAGTATGCTTTTAATTTCCGGGCGCCTGTCTGAATTGCTAGGTTCATTCCGGCAAGGAGGGCTTCATATTCTGCCTCATTGTTAGACGCGCGGAATCCGAATCTCAGAGCATAATCCGCAGTGAACCCCTCAGGCCCAGTGAGGATGAGGCCTGCTCCACAGCCGTTTTTATTTGAAGAACCGTCGACATATACTTCCCAAGTTGGTGTGCTGGTCATGGAGTCCTGCTCTGCCAGCGGTTGCAAGATTTCTGTCTGAGTTTCTGCTATGCATTCGTCAGGAACCGCTTTCTCTGCAACTGGGAGTTGTACCGTTTCAGGGTCGGCGACTTGCTGGGGGACGGTGCACTCTGCTACGAAATCTGCCAGAACTTGCGCCTTGATGGCTGGCCTTGGAGCGTACTGGATGTCGAACTCGCTCAGCTCTACGGCCCATTTCACAAGTCGTCCGGAGATATCTGGTCGATGGAGTACTTGCCGGAGCGGCTGGTCAGTCAAGACCTTTACAGTATGAGCTTGAAAGTACGGTCTTAATTTTCTTGCAGCCATTACCAGCGCGTAAGCCAATTTCTCGACCCGCTGGTACCTTGTTTCTGCGTCGTGAAGAACCTTGCTGACATAATAGATTGGTTTTTGTTGGCGGTGCTCCTCGCGGACGAGGACAGCTGCCAGTGCCGTGGTGCTAACGGAGAGATATAGAAATAACTCCTCACCTGGCTCCGGCTTTGTTAATAGAGGCGGGGAGGACAGATACCTCTTCAGCTCGTCGAAGGCAATCTGGCATTCTTCCGTCCAGGGCGCAGTTTTGAGGCCCTTAACCGCACTGAAAAAAGGCAGGCATCTCTCCGCCGATTTGGAGATGAAGCGACCCAGCGCCGCTATCATTCCTGTGAGCCGCTGAACTTCTCTGATGGTTCTTGGGGCGGTAAGCTCTATCACAGCTCTGATCTTCTCGGGATTTGCTTCTATCCCTCGCTGACTCACCATGAATCCCAAGAACTTCCCCGAACTGACACCAAAGGTGCACTTGGTGGGGTTGAGTTTCATGTTGTGCTTCTTGAGGACCTGAAATGTTTCTCTGAGATCAGACACGTGGTCCTGTGCGCTTCGACTTTTGACCAGCATATCATCCACATACACTTCCATATTTCGGCCGATCTGGTTCTGAAAAAGTCTGTTCACCAGCCTTTGGTAAGTAGCTCCGGTGTTTTTGAGGCCGAAGGGCATGACTCGGTAGCAATAAGTCCCTTGATCTGTGACGAATGAGGTCTTTGGTATATCCGATTCGTACATCCTGATCTGGTTATATCCGGAGAAGGCGTCCATGAAGCTCAACAGTTCATGACCCGCTGTGGCGTCGATGAGCTGATCGATCTTCGGGAGCGGATAACTGTCCTTGGGACAAGCCTTATTCAGATCAGTAAAATCGACGCAGGTTCTCCACTTTCCATTAGTCTTTTTGACTAGGACTACATTTGCTAGCCAGTCCGGATATCGAATCTCGCGAATGAAGTCAGCCTTCAGAAGCCTCTCCACTTCTTCTTTTATTGCCTGTCGCCTTTCAAAAGCAAAGTGTCTCCTTTTCTGTTTCACCGGTCTGCAGGTTGAATCGACACCAAGCCTATGAGTGCTGATCTCTGGATCGATGCCGGGCATATTGGCAGGAACCCATGCAAAGACATCTGCATTGCCCTGGAGAAACTCGGTGAGTTGATGTTGAAGGCTACTACTAAGGGAGGAACCGATCAGAGCGACTTTCTCACCGTCCTCCGGGCACAGTGGGATGGAGAGTAGGTCCTCAGCGGGTTGAGTACCCCTGAGTTCGTCCCTTACATCAAGCAGTTCGATTGGCAGTGATTCCACTGCGTTTTTTCCTTTCAGTGCCATTGCATAGCACTCCCTTGATTGAGGCTGATCTCCGCGGACTTCCCCCACACCATTAGGGGTTATGAATTTCATTTTTTGGTGGTAGGCTGAGGCGACTGCTCGGATCAGATTCTGGCCAGGCCGTCCCAAGATAGCATTATAGACCGAGGTGGCCTTCACTACCAGGAAGTTAACCATGGCGAACGCTTGACATGGTGAATCTCCGACAAGAACAGGGAGCTCGATCTGCCCTACCACTTTTACGACCTCTCCGGAGAAGCCGAACAAGTCTGAGTTCGCCGGCCTTAGACGGTCGTCGCCTATCATCATTTTCTCGAAGGCATGGTAGTATAGAATATCCGCTGAGCTCCCGTTGTCCACAAGAATCTTCTTTACCTCCCAGTTGGCAACGAGCATGGTTAACACCAATGCATCGTCGTGGGGCAAAATAAGGCTGTCCAGATCTGCGTCTGAGAAGGAGATCTCATTCTCCGTTCTTGACTTTTTGCTGGTTGAGTGAACGGCGTTAACTTGCCGTGCATATGCTTTTCGAGCAGCAGAGGAGGTGCCCCCGGCGGCTGGTCCGCCCATGATTGTATTGATAACCCCCCTTGGTTGAGATCGGGGTGCCTCAGGCTGCGCGTTGGTGACCTGAGAAGTCTTATCCTGAGGAGGCGGCTGCGGTGATCTTCGAGGGCTACGGCCCTGCGGACTCTTTCCTTTGCGCCCTTGGGTGCGGCCGTCATTCTGGATGTATTTTTTCAAATAACCCCGGCTGATCAGCTGCTCAATTTCTCCCTTGAGCTGCCAGCAATCCTCTGTGTCATGGCCGTGGTCCTTGTGGAACCGACAGTACTTTGATGGATCTCTTCTGTTTCCTTTGGAGATCATTCTAGGCGGCCACTTCACAAACTCCTCCTCACTGATCGCTGCCAGTATGTGCTTTCTAGAGGTATTGAGAGGTGTGAAGTTCTCTTCTCTTCTCTGAGGGGGTGGAGACTTCTCTTTCCTGGGAGGTTTATCCTCCCTACGCTGTTTAGGCAGATTCTTCTCTTCAGAGGTTATCCTCCGGTTTGAATTAAGAGCTGCCAGTGTTTCTTCCACTGTTATGTACTCTTCTGCCCCGGCCATGAGATCCGCCAGTGAGTGCGGATTTTGCCGAGCCACCGCTCGACGGAAATCATCAGATCTTGCACCGGTGAGGAGTGCGTTCATAGCCGCTGAGGGATCTAAATTGGGCACCTGTAGTGCCTCCCTGTTGAAGCGGCGGACGAACACCTTCAGGGGCTCATTGTCTTCCTGTCGCAAGGCCATCAGGGAAGCTGTTGTTTTCTTTGGCCTGCGGCTGCTCATGAAGTGGCGGACGAGGTCCTCTCCAAAATCGTCGAAATTGTTGATGGAGTTTGGTTTGATCCTGGAGTACCAGTCTCTTGCCGCGCCAGTGAGCGTCGTTGGGAAGGCTCTGCAGATGAAGCCGTCGGAGGCGCCGTGGAGGAGCATCATTGTTCTAAATGTCTCCAGATGATCCACGGGATCGGTAGTGCCGTCGTACTGAGGGACGGCAGGCATCTTAAATCCTCTGGGTGCTGGGGCACTCAGGACATCCTTAGTGAACGGCGTTCTGCTTGAGAACGCTCTAGAGGCGGGCCGGCTCTGATCCTTCGCCAATTCCTCTATCCGGTGGTTCATCTCCTCCATTCTCTGTAGCAGCGGATCCGTTCTGCGGTCTGGGGACCTGATTCTTCCCACAAATGGGCTTGCCGCAGAACCGGACTGACTTTCCGGACTCCTACGACGAGGTCGAGATTTTGCCGGTGGCAAACGATCTTCGTGAGGCCGGCGCCTCTGCGTGGAGCGAGACCGCGATCTTTCGCGGTGATGAGGTTCTGTCTGGGCGTGCCTCACTATGGGGCGATAAACTTGTCTAGCGGAGTGATGAGTTCTGCCCTCCCCATGACGTGATGACTCTCCCCTGTGGATTCCTTGGGCAGATCGCGGGGCCTCTGGAGGAGGTAGAGGGGGTGCTTGAAGTAGTTGTTGGTACTGACCAACAAGGGCCGTCATCTGCTGGAAGAGGGCTTGGACTTGCTCCGAGGTGGGCACGGGATTGTGATGCTCCGAGCGAGAAAGGCTTTGGTCGGCAGAAGCTGCCACTACCATCGAGGCGATTCGACCGCTCCGGGTCCTGCGAGGTAGCGCGGCTTGGTCGTTCTGCGCAGAAGCTAATCGCGCACTCTTGCGCCCTGCCATTTTGTAAGTGAGATGTAAGAACAGCTTTTAGTTCTTGGTCCCACGGATGGCGCCAATCTGTTAGACCGAAAATCGGTAACAGGTACAGCAGTGGCGTAAGAACTGAGAGCGAGAGACGAGGGAGGATGAGTATGAGTCCTGTGGTGAGTGCTTAGTCCTGCACAAGGCAAACGAGGTCAGAAGACCAGACCGGATTTTACTCCGGACAGGTCCTTCGACACTCAAGTCAGTATGAGCAAGAGTGAAGGGAAGTCAGAGTTTTTAGGGAGAAGAGGGTTTTTAGCATTACCCATGAGTCTGAGCTTTAGTCCCCTATTTATAGGGAAGATCTGTTGAGGTGTCCTGGACAGGTGTCCAGGACAGGTGGCGGCTTGTGAGAGGCTGGATCTCACCTACTCTGAACAGGTGGCAGCCTGTGAGAGGCTGAGTCTCACCTACTCTGGGACAGGTGGCAGCCTGTGAGAGGCTGAGTCTCACCTACTTTGGGACAGGTGGCAGCCTGTGAGAGGCTGGATCTCACCTGCTCTGGGACAGGTGGCAGCCTGTGAGAGGCTGAGTCTCACCTACTTTGGGACAGGTGGCAGCCTGTGAGAGGCTGGATCTCACCTGCTCTGGGACAGGTGGCAGCCTGTGAGAGGCTGGGTCTCACCTACTCTGGGACAGGTGGCAGCCTGTGAGAGGCTGGTGTTTTCACACCCTATCAGGGTGCAAAGGGATCGCCCCCCATTGCTCAGCTTCCAATGATGATGATGATGATGACGATGATACGTGGGATGCTAAAGTGAAGGGTGCCCCAATCGGACCATCTAAAACAAGTGCATTTAAGTCATGCTCGTTTTTCCGTGAAGTCGACATCCTCTTGCTAGTCGAATAGTAGTAGTTGTAATAATAATAATAATAATATAAATTAATTAATAAGAGGAATGATAGAAGCAAGGGCGCCATTGCATAAAGAGACAAAAAGGGCCCTTGATTAGATCCACATCATCAGGGGCGGAGGCACATATAGCATATGGGGGCCATGGCCCCCCAATGACCTGCAAAATCCCTTTAAAGGTGCATGTGTACAGCCAAGTGTAAATTCCTGGCTCCGCCCCTGCACGTCATTGGGTTCAACCGAATTTACTTTCTCAATTGATTTTCACAGGTTATCGAAAATGATATGGATCCAATCAAGAGCCCTTTTCCTGCTCTTTATGCAAGGGCACCCTTGCATCTATCATTCCTCTAATAATGACGAGGATGATGATGATGATGACGACAACAATAATAGGGATTTGCTAGTGTCCATCTCAGAAGGCATTTTGCGGACGTTCTGCTGCATCTGACAGCAGCCACACAGGCACCCTTTTCAGCAGATTTTGTCTTCTTTCACGAGGTGGCTGCTGTCAGATGCAACAGACCATCCGCGAAATGCCTTCTATGATGGATGCTAGCAAATCCCATACTACTACTACTACTAATAATAATAATAAAAATAATAAGATGAATGCTAATCTAAAAGGTGCCTTTGAAAAAACAAGCTAAAAGGGCACCCCCATTGGACCATCTCAAAAAGTGCATTTATTATTCCATCAGATTTATATTTTTCTATGCAATAATAAATGCATTTTTCTGATTTTGCTGCTAGTATTTATCTAATAATAATAGAATATTCCAATGATCTATGCAGATTCCCTTTATTCCCTTCGATCTTGATCGTCGATAAGCAAGCTTTCGTACATCCATTGCTTGAAATTGGAATTGCTCGCGTTTCCCTAGCCATTTCATAAACAATTTGGTTTTGTAGGATTAATAGAAGTTATTAGCACTTAGGCTGCATTTTGGATTGCTGGAATCAGAAATTGTAATCGACATCATATTCTGATTCCTTCTCATATTTTCTCCCACAAGGAATGAGAGAAAATTAAATATAAACTTCAATTGAAATAAATTCTAATAAAAACTCAACCTCCTTAATTCTGTTTTTTAACCAAACGCCGGAATCGCGTGGAATAGGAATCAGATACTGATTCCTGTGCCTGATTCCTACAATCGAAACACTCTCTCGAAACACTCTCTTTTATAGTTTCACAAAACAATCTATGGACTTCATAGTTGTGTCATTTGAGTTAGGAAAACACTTGCAAAATGGGATTTCGTTTGGAAAATAAAGACAAAAGTGAAATTGCCGAATGATTTGGTCATTTTCACATTGTTTTTTTATTTATTTTTTTCTATTTTGTGGGGATTCAAGCTCACATCCGTGTCTTCTTAGGCACGTGTCGTAACATGTTTCGTCTTTATTTTCCAAACGAAATCCTGTTTTGCTAGCAGCCCTCTTTGAGTCATACGTCATATGATTTGGATTAAACATCATTCGAATTTTAACTCGTAGTAATCCATCTCTTAATAACCTTTTCTTTTTTTGACGACGAAGGGTGTCCTCACCCCCTTCGGGGTAGGACTATTCCCTACGGATGCGCGCAGGCAGCCATAAACCACGCACATCGGGTAAGCCCGGGTGGGATTCGAACACTCGTCTCCATGGAGCAAACTCGTGACTTTAGCCAAAGAGCCACACCCGTCCGGGCTTAGTAACCTTTTCTTGATGGAATAAGATGCTCACATCAGTGTTTCCAAACTACTGGCTGGGATGAAAACTCAGTGGCGACAGTCGACTCTGGCAAGTCAATGTGGTCAATTTTAGGGCTGAAACAGGGTCGGGTTTTACAAAACCCTAGCCCAACCCCGGATCCCATTATCTCGGCACTGACCTGCCCTGACCCTGAGTCAGGGCCAAAAAACCTCAACCCATTGCCCGCCTTACAGGGCTCAGCGCGGCCTTGGTCCACCCTGGTTGGCCCTGATTGACCCTAGTGCAAATACTTGTTAAGAGTGCCAAAAATAAAGCAACCACATATCATATAGAACAAAATGATGAATAAACAGAGAAATGGAACAAAATAAGGAAATATGAATTCAACAACATGACGGGCAGCAGAGACAATTAATAAAAATAATCTAAAGAAACATCAATCTAAAACATTAGCAAAAGAAACATGCACAGATGGTTCAATTCTATAATAGAAAACTTAGGGTCGGGCCGGGTCAGGGTGACCCGAGGCATTAACCCAGAACCCGACCCAACCCTGAGCCAGGGCCTAAAAAATGAACCCTGATCCGTCCTCAGGTTGGAAAATCCAACCCAGACCCTGTTCGGGGTCAGGGCGGGTCAGGGCTGACAGGGCCAAACTTGCACCCCTAGCAATTTTTTCATTGACTCGGGCGAGTCAAAGTCTTTTTGATTGATTTAGCTGATAAAACTCAGATTTAGCCGAGAACTCGGCCAAGGTTACTGGAGTCAACCCCCACAAAGAGTTTATTAAAATAGAAACACTATGATTGGGTGCTGTCGGCCAGATAGTTCGGATTGTATTACTGGTGCAGAGTTTCGAGTGTAGACGATAGGTACTACACCAAGTTCCAGAGTAATTTTTTAAAACATGATCATTCATTTTTAATATCCATATTACCACTAAGTTAGTATATTTATTTGTTTAGCTTTCGACGCATGCCTTTCAAAAGTAATGTTCCATAGATAAATATTTATCCTCACATGGTCATTAATTAAGCTAATCCATCTTTTCCTATTAGGCCAAGAGTATCAAACCTTTGGTGTCCAACCCCTTTTCCACAAGAAAGCCAAGGTTTTAAGTTGAGAGATAAAAACATATAAGCAAAAATTATGAGCCGACTTACCTCAACCATTGAATTTTATGGGTCGATATGACCAATGCAAAGATATAAGCCAAAATTACAAACCGATTTATCAGTATTTTTTTTTTCCCATTTATATCCATAGATAAAAATAATCTCATTTTATTTATACCTATTGATATAGACATGTCATTATACAACTAATCATATTTTAGGCAAGGCTTATATTTTTATTATAACAGTTTTAATTTAAATGTTTGTTGATAAGTAAATGGGTTTATGTGTTTTTTTTTTTAAATATTTTTGAACCCGGAATTTATCTTGGAACCCGTTGTGGCATCTTAAATTTTATTAATAAGAAAAAATTGTACCTAGAATTTTATATGGCCAATAAAAATAAATATATAAACCAAAATAATGAGCCTTTTTATCGTTATTTTCCCTTTTATACCGGTTGATATAAATATTGTCAATATAAAAAGTGAGAAAATTATATGATGAATGGGCGTACAAACTCTTATTTGTGGGACGATTACTTGGTCCAACAGCAGAATCTTAAAAAGTGTGATACGAGTTGGATCAAATATCAAGATATCAAGGGTGGGATGTAAACTTTTATTTGTGTGACGATTATTTGATCCAACAGCAGAATCTTAAAAAGTGTGTTACAGTTGGATCAAATATCAAGATATCAAGGGTGGGATGATGAGTATGAGTTTGTACGCCCATTCATCATATAATTTCTCATAAAAAGTAATCACATTTCTGGTAAGCCCGATAATGGTGGCACTTCTTCGGTGGCCCCGCGGCCACATTTTGGTGCTCAGGCTTACCTTTCACCTAAAAACACCATCAAATTAAGCAGAGATATTTTAAGGCGAAATGATACTTTTATCTTTCAATGTTCCAAAAATGGGTTATTATCCTCGTTTTCTTTTCATCCCTTGCGTGAAAGCCTAACCTCAAATAACCACATTTAAGTGGTCCTTTGCCTTAAACCCTCCCTCCCACTTGCCCTTCTTATAATGCCTTCATTCAACTTTGGTGTAATCTTTTCGACCTTTGAGGTATAGCTCTTTTAGTGCTCACTACACGTTATCCACCCGTAACAAATTCATATAATCCAAACCCTAAAATGCTACTGTAGGTAAGAACATGTGTTGTAATGGGAATAGTCCTTATCCGTGCTTGGGTAGCTTGAAGTTAGGGTTTTTCCAATAATTGCTTATTGGTTGTAGCCCTTTTTGTGATGTCTTTCATCAACTTCCATTAACAAGTAGTGATGGATATGAAAAGCACTAGAAAGAGATTAGACACATAAAAACATGTGGGTGTTAGGGTTTCTTCTCCATGCCTAACATGGAGAGTCAATTGTTCACTCATGAAGATTGAAGGGTTTGAGATACTTTGAATCTATGCTTTTTTCCTCGAATTGAGGAAGCAGAATTAAAGGGGTTTCACTCTATTTTTTGGAATTGGTGTAATATAGTTGAATGATTCATGTGAAAGAGGTTCATACACGTACGTGGCACAAGGCTTTGTATGGATTAGGATCATGAAAGCATGATGTGCATGTGCAAGTCACTACCTATTTGCACAAACGAGTGCGCGGCATGTGTTGTCTCGGTGCACGTGCGCAAAAAGCACGTGAAAAGGACGAACAAACGCACACTAGTAAAATTGCACATGTGAAGGAGTTGATTGGGCCAAGAGCATCCCAAAATATCTAAATTTATAGTATGTGTTGAAAATTTGTTAGGGAACCCCTAGTTAAAAACGTATCTTCCGTAATCCCCCCAAAATTTTATTAATTACCAATAGTATATTGATAGCTTTTAATTTTTCCTTTTACCCATTTTACCTGTAGTTGTAGATAAAATGGAAATCCCTAGAATCCCTCACTTTATCACTGAATCGACTAAAAATCACTCTTCTAAAGGCAACTTCTCTTGTGAGATTTTATACTGTGCATGCCGGTGTAGTCCATTATTTTCCTAAAATTAGCGTGATCCAAACCATCAATTTGAAGGGCACACTGTAGGATGATCCAAACCGTCAATTTGATGGGCACATTGTAGGATGAACCAAACCATCCGTTTGATGGGCACCTCGCAGGATGATCTAAACTGTCCATTTGATAGGCATACCATAGGATGATACGAGCTGTCCATTTGATGGGCCACAACTTTACAGGCCACACCATATGATGATCCAAACCGTCCATTGATGGGCCACAATGTAAATATATTGTGGCCCAAAAACCATTTCCATAGGATAATCCCAACCCTTTGATGTATAGATCGAGGAACTGCATATTATGGAAACTTCTATAGATCGAAGTGTGTTGGGATCATCCTATGGAAATGGTTTTGGGCCACAATATATTTACGTTGTGGCCCATCGAATGGACGGTTTGGATCATCATATGGGGTGGCTTGTAAAGTTCTTTTACGTTGTAGCCATCAAATGGACAGTTTGGATCCTCCTAAGGTGTGGTCTGTACATGTACTTCTTGAAAAATAATGGACTATACGAACTCACCAGATAAAATCTTCTTAGAGAGCGATGTTGCCTTTATTTGAGAGAGTGAAAGATTTCCAAAGATTTAATGTGGTCTTTGGTGATGGAGAGATTTTAGGGATCTGTAAGCGTAATAAAATGAAAGGTAGAATAGGTAAAGGAAAAAACTAAAATCAATTTAAGGCATAAAACAGTATCATTGGTAATTATGAAAATTTTGGGGGAATCTTGTAGATATGTTTTGATATAGGGGGGTTTCTAGTAGTTTTCCCAATTTGTTATGTAATGAATTAGGGGATCTTGGGGATGCAATGAAATATGGTTGCAAAATATCTAAATTTATAGTATGTGTAGAAGGTACAAATATGGTACAAATACTCTCTGATACCTTATATAAAATGCGCCAATATTTTATTATTATTAATTATTAGAAATCAATTATAAAATGCGGCCACCAGCAATATATTTTTATTATATTCCCTCCTTGATCTTTGTTTTGTATTTTCTTTTTCTTTTTCTTCAGTTGTTTGTCTTGCTTACTGTATTGACCATATCGGTCCACTTTTTCTTGGAATAAAATTGGCTACCATTCAAACTAAAAAAAAAACCCAACTATATATATATATATATATATATATATATATGAGAAAAGTATAGATCATTCTCTATTCTACCGACCAAAAACACATGGGTCCCACATTTTTTGTGGTGATCTAAGGCATTCATTTGATAGGCCTCATCATAGAAAAGGTGTCCACAAAAAATCACCTTCATATGATCATCTTAACCCTTCGATTTGTTGAGCTAAAAAATGGACAGATTTGTGGCGGTTTATAGCCGTCCATTTTAAGCTCCACAAATCATAGGGTTGGGATGATCCTATGGAGCTAATTTTTTGTGGACACCGTCTCTATGTTAGGGCTCATCAAATGAATGCTTTGCATCACCCAAATAAGGTGGGACCCATGTGTTTTTGGTCGGCGGACTAGAGAATGATCTCTAGTCGGCCGACTGGAAACACTTTTCTTGGTTTCGGCAATAAGATATTAAATATTTAAAATAGAGAGTAAATTATCAACATAGGATCAACGCTGGTTCTTTGTTTCAGCAATAAGATTAAGAGATTATAAATTTACAGAACCCTAGTTATTAGATCCCCAACTATATATATATATATGAGGAATGTTTTTCTAGTCGGCCGACTAGAGAACCTTCTCTAGTCCGCCGACCAAAAACACAGTGGGCCCATGTTGTTTGGATGATCCAAAGCATTCATTTGTTAGGCCCTGGCGTAGATAGGGTGTGCCCAAAAAATCAGCTCCATAGGATCATCCTAGCCCTTCGATTTGTGGAGGTTAAAAATGGACAGTGGAGGTTAAAAACACAGTGAGCCCACGTTGTTTTGATGATCCAAAGCATTCATTTGATGGGCCTTGACATAGATAGGATGTGCCTAAAAAATTATCTCCATAGGATCATCCAAACCCTTCGATTTATGGAGGTTAAAATGGACGCTTATAAACTCCACAAATCTGTCCATTTTTAACCTCCACAATTAAAAGGTTAGGATGATCCTATGCAGCTGATTTTTTGGACACGTCTTATCTATGCGAGGGCCTATCAAATGAATGTTTGGGATTATCCAAATAATGTGGGACCACTGTGTTTTTTGATCGGCGGACTAGAGAAGGTTCTCTAGTCGGCCGACTAGAAAAACTTTCCTCATATGTATATATATATGTGATAACACACTACTATATTTGGATCACGGCACTACACACTTAGGCCTAGTCTGTTTTGGATTTTGTGAACTGATTGAGAGCCCAAAACTGGTTATTGGACTCAAATTTATGTTTAATTTTCAGTCCAATAATCAATTTTGCTGTTTCTTGGTTTCGGCAATATGATTAAGAGATTATAAATTTATGGAACACTAGTTATTAGATCCCCAACTATATATGTGATAACGCACTACTATATTTGGATCACAGCACTACACACTTGGGCCTTGTTTGTTTTGGATTTTGTGAACTGACCGTGAGTCCAAAACTCGTTATTGGACTCAAATTTATGTTTAATTTTGAGTCCAATAATCAGCTTTGGCTCACAATCTATTCTCAAAATCCAAAACAAACAGGGCCTTCGTTTTACACTTTTTTAATTAGCTTTTACTGTTGTGTTCTTTTTGAAATGATGGAATATGTTAAATAGGAGAAAAACCATGGCCAAGATAATCATGGGGAAAAACAATACAGAACGTAGAATACAAAAGAAGAAAATAAAGAACAGAGCAAGTGGGGAAGATAATCAAGACACTCACACGGCTTTTACAGTTTTACTACACTGAAGATGCTATCAACACTCACATGCATGGAACTATGGATGTTGGATTGGATCATTCCTCTAGTGTAATCAGTCACTAAAAATTATAAGCTCTATCTATTTTTTTCTCATTATTTTTTGCTCGTGTACTTTGGGTAGATCTGAGGGCAGTGGCCCTCCACATCTCCGGCAGCAAAACTACTTTCCACAACTGCAGTTTCTAAGTTACTCAAGACACTCTGATCACAATGGCCTTCACTATTTCAGCAGCATCCAAGGCTCTGTGAACATTAACCATTCGGGTTCGGGTTCATAGACACACCATTGCAATCATGTCGAGTTAGGCCTTCACTTCATTTAACTTTCCATTTAATCTCTATCTCCCATTTAATCTCTCTCTCAACTTTTTTTTTGAAATGACATATATTATAAAAGAAACAGAAGGGACACCCGAAAGGGAATACCCAAAGATACAGAACAAAAAATAAAAAATAAAAACTAATTACAAAATGACTAGGCCATCAAATAGGAAATTGATCAGACCAATTCATCGAGATGCATACCACCCCTCTTCTAGCCAAAGCGTCTGCCTTCTCGTTAGCAGACCTTCTAACATTAATCAACTCAATATCTGATTCCGCCAATATATCTTCCATTTCGTCAAAAAGATCCAAAAACCTCTAAGGTGGAGCCATCCAACCCCTCAGCCACCGGATAACATTAAACGAATCTCCCTTCAACAATTACACTCTTTGGACGGTCCCTACTCACCTTTTTTATGCCATTGAAAGCCGCTTGGACTTCCGCCTCCGTAGCGTCAGTCACACCTAAAGGGCCCCAAAAAGACCAAAGAACCTTACCGGCGTCATCACGACATAAACCTCCCACCCCGGCTGGACCAGGATTCCCAAAGCAAGCACCATCGAAGTTTATTTTTAACACTCCTTGAGGCGGTGGTTCCCATCTCTGCACAACTTTATTAGCCCACTCACTACTCAAGCACACCACCCCCCATCCTTCCCAAAGAACAAACGCTGAGACAAACCGGAAAGATGGATGGCATCTCGTCCAATTAATATAACCAAAGCAATTATCCGCATATAAAAATAATGAGGAGCTTGGACATTCCCTCAAACACCCACGCATTTCTCTCCTTCCATACCACCCACCAAGTGGCAAGCAAGCATACTTCCCACAAAATTTTCCCTTTCGTCTTCCAATGCACATGCAACAACAATTCAATAGATCTAGGAAAAATCCAGCTGATCCCAAATCTCAGAAATATGCGACCCCATATATACCGGGTGAACGAACAATGCATAAATAGATGATCCGTAGATTCCCCATCCGCAAGACATAGGGGGCAATGATCAACAAGCCGCATACCTCGGTTTCTCAGAAAGTTAATGGTTTGAATCCTGTTGCGACATGCGGCCCAACCGAAGATACTAACCCGCGGTGGACAATGAAATTTTCACACCTTTGCTGAAAAAGAGGGAGTCGGGCAGGGCATCAGGCTCGTATAGGAAGATCTGACAGAAAAAAAACCAGAAGAATCTGCAGTCCATATTCTCTTATCCATCCCTTTCTTTTAATGTAGCCATTATCCAAAAGCCTCCTAAGTCTAGCCGCAGAATCTAACTCCCAAGCAAAGAATCCAAAAAATTTCTAGGAACAACAACCTGAGCGGGCTATCACCACACCATAAATCACTCCAAAACTTAACTCTATCCCCTCCATAAACCCTAAATCTAATATTCAGGTGGGATATTAACTCTATCCCCTCCATCACTCCAAAACTTAACTCTATCCCCTCCATAAACCCTAAATCTAATCACTCCAAAACTTAATCTCTATCTCAATTTTGTTTTGGCATTACATGTGGGATTGTTCTTTGAACTCCATAGCAAAGGTTTCATATCTTTGACGAATTTCGGGTGTTTTCAGATTGCCGTTTACATACAATGCAATCTAAAATGGCCCAAATCACCCTGTTTAAGTGAACATCCCAATTCCATCTTAGAATCGTCAATTTCTTCTTTGGGATTCAAATTCCATCTTAAAATGAGATAGGGAGGGAGGGCCGTAAATGCCTATATTGCTTGATGGGCTCTTTGGGACCCAATTGATATTGGGCATTGTGGGCTTCACAGGATGAGTCTGGGCCAGGCTTTGATACCTTTCCAAATCCACTAATATTGCCTGAGACAAGCCCATTCACCGCTATTAAAATGTTTTTGGTGTTAGACGTCCATCGAAACTGATGTTTCTGTGTTTTTGAGTTACTAAACATGGTGTGGCATTGCATTTAGGCTACCTTTCCGTGAATAGGCTAATCTATTAAGTTTGGAAACATCTTGGAATGGAAATTAGCACTTATAGCACTTTCTAATCTTGTGCCAATAGTAGAGCCAAATGAATTTTGCTTGATTTAGGAGTATTACGGGAGATTCTTAACCCATAAATATAGACTCTTGGTCCCTCTTCTTCTCACCACAATTCCTACTCTTTCTTGAGAGTGTTCATGTTCAAAGGAGAGGTTTCCCATATGCCTAGTGGTGAGGAGAATAAGAACAAGGGGTGTTCCCGAGTTATTCGGGAAAGAACAATGGCTTCGTGGGATTACAATCTTCAAAGGTGCTGCCATGGTGAAAGTTACTTCTAACCCATCTTGTTAGAATTAGAATTTTTCTTTGATTGAATGCCCATTATCCGAAGGGATCGATTTGGTCAATGCTTAAATAACATTTGGGGGTTTGCTGTGTCGGCTCACGGGTGAGATCTTCTTTGATCTCTCACTCCTATCATAAAACACTGTTGGGGCTGTTCATTTGGTGGGTCATAGACCAATTGTGTAAACAATACAACTCGAACGTTGAACTGAGATCCAGTCCACTCGATCATAGGTGGGAAGTATCAATGGTTCAATTTTGGGTGGGAAAACCTCGAAAAATCCTCATTTGGTCAAGGAGCTAGGATCATGTGTTATGATCTTGAGTGGGGCCTGCCTAGCTACTAGACTAAAGGGACTCAGCGAGGTATGGGACAGGTTTAAAAGGCCTACCCGAGTGCGTTCTGTCGGCTCTGAAGCTTGTAGTGTATTGATTATGGACCTAACTTTATGTTTGCTGAGGGACATAAATTTTCCTTTGGTGCCAGGTCAATGGCCAAATGTGCGGGGGGTAGGCTAAGCAATTAATAAATTCAAAAGGACAGTGATACTAGCAAAAGTTTTTGTCTTTTATACTAAACAATGTCATATAAAAATTACTTTCTAAATATAGATGGAATTACGTTTTCTTGTTCATAAAATAGCCTTCGTTTCTCTTTTTGACATTTTATTTCCTCTATTTTATCATGTTCCTCAGTGAAGTGTTCTCTTGTAAGCCATGTGCCCATGATAGCGGAAGAATTAATCAGGCCCAAATGCCAAAACCCATTCATAAATCTTAAAAGGTCAGCAAGCCAAGCAAAGCCAAATTATCAAATCAAGCCTATCAGGGATTTGCACGGACCTTTATGTTGTAATTGGTGTTGGGAAAGTTGCCTTGTTCCCCATTACTATTTACTAGGGTTACCTAGTTGTGGTGGAAAGCCAAAATAGGAAAGTGGAACTTTTAGGGTTTTGTTAACTTATGGTATATAGGTGTGAGGAGAAAAAGAAAGAACAGTGAAGCAATAGAGAAGTAATTTTTTTTTCTCTTGGTTGATCTTGTGTATGGTCTTGATTGAGAAGAGAATGTTCAAATATAAATGATTAAATAACTCCTTCTCCAACCAATTAAGCTTTTGGAGTAATTGGTTGTTTCACATGGTATCAGAACAAAAGGTCTTGAGTTCAAAACTCCTCGATATTGAAAATCAACATGTGATGGTCAACCCAAAAGAGGGGCCACACGTGAGGGAGAGTGTTAACGCATAAAAGATTAAAGAATGTATGCCTTCTCCTACAGCTTAAGCTTTTGGAGTATTTCATCAAAAGAAAAAAGGTTTTGATTTGCGGGTTTTGGATTAATCCCATTTTAACCCTTTTATGTTGTTTTCTCATAAAGAAATATTATGTTCTCGCTTGTGAATCGTAGGCATCTTGGCCGAACCACATAAAATCTCGGTGTGTGCTTCCTAAAACTTGTTTATTTCTACTATTTTGTTTCTTTGTGCACGATTGCATCGGATTTTGTCCAGCAGATCTCTTAACAATTAGTTGAACCCATCTTGTGGGCACCCATAAGAGGAGAAACAAAATCATGTACCTTTTTATCCATAAGGGGCTATTCTCCACTAGGATTGAAATCTTTGTTTAGAAAATTTCAAGGAGCCGAAACCAATACAAACACAAAACAAAGCCATGTCTGCGGGGCAGAAATCAAATTTCCACTATACGAGAAAAATAAGATACAAAGGAATTTTAACCAATGCCACAACTCACCTCTTTCTTCTCACCCTAGAAATCCCTTGGGCTCTGTATGGTTGCCCAATCTCAGGGTATTACGGATTTTTCAAGCAAGTTGGGGGTGCCATGTCAACCCAATTCATATACTGGTTGTCATTGAGGTTCAAAATGTTAGAATATTTCTATTTATTGTGGCCTGGGAGTGAGTCTTTTCTTTTGGAAAGTAGTGGCATGTGCCAGTTTAGAGTTTGTAGCATTCTTTATTTGTTTTTTTTTTTGGTGAAGAGGCAACATGTCTTAACGGTTTTGGAAAGCTTGGATTCTTGCCAAGCTTAGTGGCTAAATATGGATGCAAAGATTGATGGAAACTTTGCATAAAGGAATTATAAGTACAGCCCTAAGGTCCATCTTTCTACACTTTCTGCAGGTTCACGTTGAGAGTGAGAAGCTGTTGAATCCCTTGATTTTTGGGATTTCTTTAATTGGATATTGCTGGTAGCTACGTTAGATTAGGGATGTCAATAACCAACGATTAGATTGGCTAGTTAGTTTTAGCTATCTTTTATATTTATCTTTTAGTTTTCTTTTATTTATCCTTTATTCAGATTGGTTGTAGAGTCCTAGTGTGTTGAAACTTGAGATCATTGTAGACGTGTATATTTTCTTATCTCTTAATGGAAAAGGTAGAGAAGAATTCAACTTAATTTCGTGCTATTGTACGAGGGAGTGGTTTCTCAAACGAACCATTATTTTACCTTCTTCTTGTCTACTTTTGGGGACCTATCATTTTGGTATCAAAGCTGGTTGATCTTGGCATAACAAAAAGGAGTCAACTCAAGAACAATTCAGCCATGAAAGAGAGAGTGGAGAAGTTGGAAGAGACCGTTAATAATCTGGCAGAGATGTTTCACAAATTTATGGAAAGTCAAACACTGAAATCTGTCGAGGATGAGGCTTCCCATGGCAAGGTTACCTATTCCAACGTGGAATTAGGAGGAAACGACGCATCAGGGTCTGGAACAAAAGGAGGATTTATCCAAGCGAAGTACACTCGGTTGGATTTCCCTAAATACGATAGATCAGAAGAACCGAAGGGATGGATATATCGTGCAGAACAATTTTTTTGCTTCCATCAGACTGCAGAAGGTATGAAGGTACCTCTTTCATCGTTCCATCTAGAGAGTGAAGCGCTACAATGGTTTCAATGGTACGAGAAAGTTCAAAAAAATATGGAGTGGAAGGACTTGAAGTTAGCCTTGTGTGTCAGATTTGGCCCTACGGACTTCCATGACTTTGATTCGGCACTCAACAAACTTCAGCAAACAGTTTCGGTATGGGAATATCAAAAACAATTCGAGAGGCAGTCTAACATGGTTGAAGGATCAACTGAGAAGGCCTTGGTCGGGACTTTTGTGGGAGGCCTCAAGGATGAGTTAGCAGGAGAAGTTCAAGTCTTTGGTCCGAAGACATTGAATGAGGCTATTGGGTTGGCGCGGATGATGGAAGAAAAAATCCAGCATGGTCAGATACTTCTAAAGGGTACAATGATTGAGCATGAGTACTCAACATTAGATCCACCAGGTCCTCAAAGTCGAAGGCTTACAATGAGCGAGATGAAGGAGAGACTTTCTAAAGGGTTGTGCTACAACTGTGACGAGCGATTTGTTCCTAGTCACAAGTGCAAGTTTCCTCAATTTCAGTTGATTCAAATTCTTGACAGTCACAAGGAAGAAGAAGATGAATAAGAGCATTTGCCTTGAGGACAAGGCAATTTTCAAGAGGAAGGGAATGTTGACTCTCTTGATTTTTGGGATTTCTGTAATCGGATATTGCTGGTAGCTATGTTAGATTAGCGATGTCAATAACCAACGATTACGTTGGCTAGTTAGTTTTAGCTATCTTTTATATTTATCTTTTAGTTTTCTTTTATTTATCCTTTATTCTGATTGGTTGTAGAGTCCTAGTGTGTTGAAACTTGAGATCATTTTAGACGTTTATATTTTCTTATCTCTTAATGGAAAAGGTAGAAAAGAATTCAACTTAATTTCGTGCTATTGTACGAGGGACTGGTTTCCCAAACGAACAATTATTTCACCTTCTTCTTGTCTACTTTTGGGTACCTATCAGAAGCCATCCATCGTCGTTGTGTTTGTGGAGGAAAGAGAAGACCTTGTGCGGTTTTCTTAGTTACATGAAACCATTGGAGAATATCACAGGAACATTTTTGGACTTTCATCTTGTTCGCTAGTCTGTTTTGTTGCCGAGTTTTCTTTTTCCCTGGGATTTATGTGGGAGAAAAAAATCCAAGGAGATTGGTGGGGAAAAAAGTCCTAGAAGTATCCCGGTAAAATAAAAATCCCATGTTTGGTTGACCGGACTAAGGTGGGGAAAAAAAGGTCCTAGAAGTATCCCAGTAAAATAAAAATCCCATGTTTGGTTGACCAGATTATGGTGGGAAAAAACAGAACAAGAAGAAGAGAATAAATAGAAACACACAACCCTCTCTGTTTCTCTTTGATTTACCGTTTTACCCTTACCACAACACTAAAATAACGGTCAAAACGGCATTGACCGGACTGTTCGTTCTCCTTTCTCAACTATAAATCCCTCTCTCCCCTCTCTGCACGCCTTCTAAACTTTTTGATTTTTCGTTGTTTTTCTGTTTTGTTTTCATCATATTGTTAAGAAGTGGTTAATTTCTTGTTTTATTGAAACTAACTACGGTTATTTTCTCTTTCTCTGGTTAAACAAAAGAACAAAACAAACTCAGGTAGAAAGAAACAAAGTACGGTTATTTTCTCAAGGGAATGGATTCGCGCCTCGCTTCCACGGAATCGGTTACATTAACTCGTGCCTCACTCTTATTACTATAATGGCACTCTGTAGTCTATTCTCTTTTTAGATGGGTGCCTCTTTTTAGACGGGGCATGTTATTCGAGAGAGACGAGTGGATAGGGTTTTTCAGCTTATTTTTTTCTCATTTTCGGGGCTAGGTTTTCGATCCTAATTTTTATTGGGTTTTTCGTGCGTGGGATTATTTTGACAGTTGTGTGAGGGAAAATTTTGGTGCATGGGATAAATTTTGGTTCCACTAAAAATCCGCCAACCAAATGTGGGTTTCCTGTGGAAACTCCACAAAAGTCCCAGGAAAAAAAAAAACCCGGCAACCAAACAGAGCCTGAGAGAATCTCGGGATTTCACTAGTGCAGGAAATGACCATGGGTCAAGGTACTACAAGCGCATCTCGTTTTTCATTTGAAGTTTTCTTTGTTTTTCATTGCCGAAGATCCGAAGGATCATAAAGTAATGTTTTAGAATAACACATAATCCTCAGGAGCCTTGTCGGGGGCCTTTCCCTAGCCTGTCAGCTGAAGTGGCATCCCAGCCTATTCCTTGTATAGTGCTTCAAATTCTATAGAAGTTTACCCTTCCATTTCTCTCCACTCAGATCAAAAGAACTTACTCTTGAGAGCCCCCATTTGTGAGACCTCTTCTTATCCTCTTGAAGTACAAGTGAGGCGTACTTGTTCAATGATCAACTATTTATTTGTTAGGCCTTGCTAATTGCTATGGATGGCCAATGCATCAAAATCCACTCTCATTGGACGGTTCTGACCCTTTAATTAATTTGGGGCGGTGAACGCAGACCATTGCTTCTTTGTTTTTAATCAGGACTCTCTAGTCCTATGGACAAAGCGTACCAATCTTAACAATAGATCTACCAAAATGAGCAGAGTCACATCACAAAGATTCAAAGGCAATCTTCTCAAATTAAAGAAATGGTTTCCATCTAGTATAGATTAAAATCCAAGATGAGAACTTGGGGTTGCCATTATAGAAACCTCCAAAAGTTTTGAAGGTTGGGGTCGTACTGTGGAAATGATTTTCAGAATACAGCTTATTTACGTTGCGCCCAACATATGCACGGTTTGGATCATCCTCTGTAGTAAGCTCCATTGTACTTTTTGAAAAAAATTATTGGATTTGGCCCACACACACATCATATAAAATATCATTCAACATGAATCCTAACCCTTACTTTTCTTTTCTTTTTTGGTAGGGAAATGACATATTTGCCCCTTTTTATTCCTTGTAGTGTAAAGACTAAAGAAAGTAGTCGTAAATACACCAGAGAGGGTGGCCAAGGAAGAAAAGGTCATGAATATCTATGACTTCCCTTTTTCTCCCAAGTTTCTTTTGGGAGTAAATGCTAAAGGCAGTTTGAAAACTTGGTAGTAGGTTGCTTCTTTTATGTCATGGATAGAAAGTAGGTTGCAACTCGGGTCGGGTTTTGAAGAACCCTATCCTACCCGAGAAATATCTCGGGTCGGATTTTTTTTCGGGAAAACCCATGATTCCCAAACCCGCCCCTACCCATGATAATTCTCGGGTCGGGTTTTTGCACGTTGACGCATTGTGGAAAAAACAAAAACAAATGTCCACACTAAAAATCTCTAAATTTATGTAATCAAGTATATAAATTCAAGAAGGAAACTATATTTCCAGATCACAAACATGATCACCTCAGTGAAAACAACTATATCAATATATTGAAAGATAATTTGCTATGTTATTCAAGAGATAATTAAAAATGTCATAGTGCACCTACATAAGTCGGGTAGGTATTCGGGTTGTTTTTCTTTAAACTCGACCCCACCCAAGATTGAGCCGGGTTTCTAAACTAAAACCCGGCCCTACTCAAGACCCATGATTTCCAAACGAGACCCATCCTATTTTCGGGTCGGGTCGATGCGGGTCCAAGTTGCTCCCAAGTTGCTCCCCTAATAGAAAGTTCACGTTAAAAAGCAATGGCACGTCATCAACACTTATCCCCTTCTCTTTCGTGCCTGTTTTGTATTGCTTGCACACCAACTGAGAATCCGCCGTGTTCAAAATATGTGGCCGCAAATTCCATCCTTTAAATCATGTTTCGTGAGATCATCTCATAGGGTGAGAAGTTGCTAATATTCGTAAGAATTCGAAAAGGGAAATGATTTCAGTGCTCCAATGTCTTGATAAACATGCCCTCACTTATTTGTCTTGTAGTATTTGAAGGGTTTTAAGAGCTTTTTGAGAAGTAATATCCTCTTACATCCTTTTAAATACTATACGACAAACAAGTGATGCGCATGTTTATTAAAACATAGAGCGCAAAAATCATTTTGCTTCGAAAAATGATGCCCTATTTTTTGGGTCAACTGATATTGCTACTAGTAGATTTTAATAATTGCATGAACTCATCTTGTCTTTTATTTTTTATTTTGCTTATGACCATGGTTTTAAATTTCGACATCGAAACCACCAAAAACCGAAACGGTCATTTATTTAGGGCAAAATTTCAGAATTTCGGTAGAATTTTTGGTTTTTCCGAAATTTGACCCAAAAAATCTTTTTTTTAAAATTAATTTAATATTTCACCGAAATTTTGAAATTTCAGGATTCGAAATCGGTACGCAAACCGAAATTTTAAACCTTGCTTATGAGAGCTTTTTGGGAACTATAATAACCTCTTCTTAACCTTTTACATCTATTTAAATAACAAAAGACAAAATGGCACATTACAATTAAACATGGTAGTGCCCATATTCGTTCCGCCTCGAGAGGCAACTTGAGAGAACGGGCATATTTGGTTGTGTGGCATAGACCCAGAGAGAGAGAGAGAGAGAGAGAGAGAGAGAGTTGTGGAATAAGTAAGCAACAGGGGATACAAGTGCTGGATTTGCTTTGAAACTTACCTTGGAGAACAGTGAAAGGTAGTGTCAGTAGTGATAGGGGGTGTCAATACCAATATTGAGAGAGAGAGAGAGAGAGGAGGGAAAAAAAGTAGGAGAGAAAAAAGCATCACTGCCAAAAAATCCAAGCAAAACTTCTCCTTTTTTTGTGTAAATTTTGGTTTGGATATCACAAGGAGGAGACACGGGTGACACATCACCTGACATGCAATTATTAGCCAAGAGACAAACGTCGGAGTCTTCTCAGATATCAATGCTATATTGGAAACCAATTTTGCTAAAGTGGCACCCAAATGCCAAGCAAAACCCCTCAGCCATAACGGATTTGTGCAACCAGACATACATGGGAAAATGGTGCGTAATTCTCAAATTCTAGAGAATCATATTTTGTGGTTTTCTAGGTATAGTGGGTCCTAAGGTCCCACTTTTTAATGATATGACTCATCCCTTCGCCAGGCTTGCTCTGCATCTTCTGCGAATGAAGAATCCTACAGGTCGCCCGGATTAGGATTATCCGGATTAGCATCTTCTGCGAATGACTCATCCCTTCGCCAGGATTAGGATTATCCGATCAAGGCGTTCTTTACAGCGTTCGGCGAGATATATGGTCTCCGGTCCAATCAACGGATCCGATCGTGTAGACAAGTGAGTGTGGGTCCCAGAAAGTGTCTGTTAGGAGCGAGCCTAACAGCAAAAGTCATTTTATCAATTTTTTAATTTCTCCGGAGACGAGTCCAAGAACGAGAAATGTCACGTTTAAAAAACGGGAGGCTAGAACATTTGGAAGCCACTCATTAGCTGCCACGTGTTCCATCGGAAGAGCAGACGTATATAAACTGTGCGATGAATCTTGCCTACATATCTTTTTCTCATTTTCCATGTGTGTCACAAAAAAAATAGCAAAAATGACTAAAATATGAATATTTTGTTTCTTTCACAACCGACATTTTCATCTTTTCAACCCTATCTATCTTAATATAATTTTTACGGACATAACTGCCCCCACGCTACCTCTAAAATCACGTCAGAGCCCTTCGAGAAAGAAAATGCTGGGATCGGAGGAATACTGTGGAAAAGTTTAGAAAGGACAATATTTCTAATATTTCCTACTTATTATTTTACACACGACAAAAATATTACTTGAGCCAACCTTATCCTATTTTTATTACTCACTACGATATTCCTCAAAATTAACAACAAGGAATTTGCTAAGGATCATCGCACAAAAGGTATTTCATTGCAGTTGCATGTGAGAGCAGCAGATTTTGTCTTTTACATTGAATTCATCTGAGGTGGCTCCTCTCACATGCAACAGCCAGCTACAAATTGCCTTTTTGTGATGGCCCTAGCAAATCCGTAACCACAATTATATCATTTCCCTCCTAATTAGAGAAAGTCTTGCAATCCAAACAAGGCACCTATCAAGCTGAATGACGATAGAGGGTGCAAGCATGGCTTGCAATAATCAAAGCATCGGAATCAGCAGCATCTGATTCTTATCCTGCTAGATTCCAACATTTGATTAAAAAAGAAGAGAATCAAGGAGGCAGAATTGAGGGGAGAATCTGTTTTCATCCCATTAAGATTCTACATTGGTCGGAATGAAATTTTATTTTAGTTTTTTGTTGTTGCATTTGAGAGATAGAAATTGGAATACAGTGCTGATACAAATTCTCGATTCCGGGAATCCAAATGCAAGCATAGTTGAATGGCAGGCTCTACCCCTATAACACCCAGCAAGGATTTATATTCATCAGGAAAGTCTCTGCACATCGGAGGATTATGGATTTTGCTCCATGGCCCATCCAAAGGAAATAAATGAAATGGATCCCATCATATAAGTGAGTTTTTTTTTTTTTTTTTATATGGTGTATCCATGTGCATATAAGTAATTAAAAAACATACAAGGGGCCCTACATCCCAACCATTCATTTTTTGGGCCCCAACTAAAGCAGATCTTGCCCTTCAAAATTATCTGGATAGAATAATCCTAACCCTCTGATCTGTAGAGGTTTCTATAATGTGTTGTCTATCACAAATCAGAGGATTAGGATGATCCAACGGTGATCATTTCCAGGGCAACAACCATTTAAGTAGGGGCCCAAAAAATGAATGGTTTGGATGTTAGTAAAATGAGCAACATTAATACTTACATGCGTGTAGGAATTAACTCTGAAAGGCTAATTTAGTCATTCCGAATTGTGAAGTTCCCGTCAAGACACCCTCTCTCGGGCGGAAGTTTCCATTTTCCCACCTCTATAAACTTGTCCCGACTTCTTCTTCCTCTCTTTCTCAAAAACACCCATCAAATCTCCTTCATTCTTATCTGCTGCTTCAATTTTTATTAATTCATCTTCATTTCTCTTTCAATCTCTGTTTTTTATTTTTTCCCCAAAACAAACAGAGCTGTATATAATTTTTTCCTACAGATCTATCTCTTTTTCTCTCTACCTTTGATTTCTCCCTTGTCTTTTGATATTTGTGTTATGAATACGAGCAGTTCCATGGGAATTTCCACCATGAAACCTTGCTGTAGAATTTTAATCCGAAACTCGTCCTTCTTCGGATTCCATTCCCTCGTCAACCATCTCTCCAATCGCGGATCCAAATTAGTCCGAGATCGGCGATTCCGTTTCCATTCTTCTGGAATTTTAGGGTTTCAACGTGCAATCGCTTCGAATCGCACATCTTTTCTCCTTCCTGATTCGAATTTGGGCCGATCTAGGGTTTCAGTAGGCCATTCTGTAATTTCAAATGTGGCGTCTGAAATTCGGCATCTATCTGTGGAGCCGCAGATCGGAGAGAATACTTTTGAGAGGATTTACATTCAAAATGGCATGAATGTGAAGCCTCTAGTTGCAGAGAGGATTCAGAGTGGTGTTTTACAACAACAAGAAGAAGAAGCTAAGGTTAATGGGAGTAGGTTTGGTGTAGATACAGAGAATTTAGGGGAGTTGGAGGAGGAGAATGTGGGGAGCCATAAGAGGGAGATAACAGAGAGCGAGAAAGAGGCGTGGGACCTTTTGCGAAAGGCTATGGTGAATTATTGTGGGAATCCGGTAGGGACTGTTGCCGCAAATGATCCGGCCGATAAGTTTCCTCTCAATTATGATCAGGTGTTTATTCGTGATTTTGTCCCGTCGGCCCTTGCTTTTTTGCTCAAACGAGAGGGAGAGATCGTAAGGAATTTTCTTCTTCACACAATGCAATTGCAGGTGATCTTTGGATGCTCTCAATTCACTCATTATTTTGATTTTGATTGTTGTAATTTCCCAGTCTTGCAAAATTTACATTTTAATTGTGTCACTGTCATATCTGATTTCCGTTACCATACCCTTTCTATGGATGCGGTCTTTCTCGTGTTTAATTTTTTGAATCGTATGCTTACGATTCAAGCGCATTGGCTCTGTTACCGCTTGTAAAACTTTTTTGCGTGATCAAACATAAGCATAAGAAACTGAACAAGTTGAATTCAAGAAAAGATCGGGCATAAATACCTCTGTTGGATGCTTCTGTGATTGAAAATGCTCAATCCTGCTGTGATTCCAAAAGTCTACAAAACAAATAACCATCTGGGGTGGTCTTCTACTCTCTGCACTCTTCCTTCTTGTATTCCAATGGGAATAAATAACAACCTTATGTGTGAAAGCAGAGACCGATCCTATACTTATAATAAATCAAAGGGAAACCCTAGAGTCCACCCATTATGGACTCTTGTTTCTCAAATATGCTCACCAACCTTGTTGGGCTTACATCAAGCCTGCACATACACTGTTAACCCATTACCATACCCTTTCTAAGCGGCTAAGGTGTTCCCGGCTCAAAACATTATTGATCACTAACCGTCTATGACCCGATTTGGATTACTCTTTACTATAATAAATGTTCTCCAAAATCCTGTCTTTGCAAAAGCCAAAGCAAGTGCTATGCAAGTCCATTAAAAGTCGTACAACCAATTGTTGTTTCCTCTATAAATAACGTTTATAACTACTCGTCTTTGAGTACATTGCTTGTGCCTTGCTTGATTTGAATTTTTAATGCCCTTATTATATACTGTTAGCTTGTGTTATAGTCATGAATAGTGGTACAATGTTCTATAACCCAGACTGGATTCGGAAACTACAGACCAATTTCTAATTTCGGCTCAACTGAGTTATTCAAAAACTCGCCAGTTTGTAAAAAACAATTTAGCAAGGCCAAGTTGGTGATCAATTTGGACAAATTGTTTTCGACGAAAGGGCCCGTACAAACTGAAAAAACTCACCCATTTTTCAAATTGATCAGTGAATTTACAGGGTTGTCTGTTGATCTGAACTTTGCCTAAATCGCCATTAGTTTGGATATTTAGAATTTTAGACGTTGTTCAGTTAATCTTACAAAGAACAAACATATGATGTGGGATCAGACACATGATATGGCTTATCTATGATCTTTGACATGATTTAAAATTTCAAAAAATCTATCTCCTATTTGATGCCCAGAGCTGGGAGAAAACTGTGAATTGCTCCCAATGCAGGGGTTGTTGCCATTGAGTTTTAAAGTTCTTTATAATTTTAAAATGCTATCCGCTTTTTGTCACCCAGAGCTGGGAGAAAACCGTTGATTGCTACAGCCCAGGGCAAGGATTGATGCCAGCTAGTTTTAAAGTGAGAACAGTTCCTCTTGATGGAAACAATGAAGCATTTGAAGAAGTTCTGGATCCGGACTTTGGCGAGTCGGCCATTGGTCGTGTTGCACCTGTTGATTCTGGTAAGTGTACTCTAATTTTATGGGCATCAGTAATGAGCAATTGCTTAGAAGTTAAGAATGTTATACGGTCTATTTTCTGATGTTATACAGTTATTCCATTGCAGATTTTCATCTTGTCCTTGATGAAAACTCCGTAGGATGTCAAATAATGAGATTAACTCATTTTTCTTGATTCTATGGTATGATTATTCACTCATATGTCAAACTTAGAAGAAAGTTGACTCGTACCTTCCTTTGCCAGGGTTGTGGTGGATAATCTTGTTGAGAGCTTATGGAAAGATAACTGGTGATTATGCTTTGCAAGAAAGGGTGGATGTCCAAACCGGCATAAAACTTGTCTTGCACTTATGTTTATCAGATGGTTTTGACATGTTTCCATCTCTGTTGGTCACCGATGGATCTTGCATGATAGACAGACGGATGGGCATTCATGGACACCCTCTTGAGATCCAAGTAAGTTAAGTTTTGATGGTATTCAATGCCTTTTTGCATGTCAACTACCCTATTATCAGAAGTAATCTTCTTTATTTTTGAATGATAAAACAGAACTAAGCTTCAAGTTGTTATTTATTTATCGTTGCACAAGTAGATAGATTGTTTTGTATTGTTTCTTAAACCTAACTGTCTTTATTTGTAAACCTTATTTAGGTTATGCTTAGTTCCAAATATCTTCAGTTCCCTGTTTCCAATATTTATGGATGTACAATCTTTCTACATGGATAGCCCTCAAGTTGCACATGTTTTTAGCATGTATTCCCACACGTGTCAAGGGAAGAGAGCTCATGTTTGCTACTACAGCTCCAGGAATATGCTCTGCCGTCCTGGGCCTACTTTACAATTTCTGACGTAGAGCAGTTGATGAGATAGTTCAGTGCATACTATTGACAGCCATACTTCCTGAAAAAATTAAGTGGTTTTGATTGTTGGAACACCAGTTGTCATAATACAAGAAGCATTATTTCTTGAATATTCTTTAAGTTTGTTCTACGAGGGTTTTTCCATCATGGAAACTCTAATAATTTGGTCATTGTTCATGTTGTTGTTCCCAAACTACTCTTCTAGTTTGTGCGCCCAATGAATACACACTTTCTCCTCATTACATTCATGAAACATAGGCACTTCAACATTTTTTTTTTCAATGGTCAAAGATTTCATTAAGAGGACCGAGATGGTAAAAGATACAAAGAGAAAAAAAGGAAACTATGTACAATCCAACGAATAGAGCAAAACAACAAGTTAGGGAGGAAGGCAATCATAAAGCTCCAAGGGCTCCAGATGAACCCCACTGCTAGCTATCTTATCCGCTACTCCATTGGTCGATCTCTGAATATGGCGGAAGGAGACACAAGAATTGCCCGCCAAGTCATTTATTTTGTTGAAAATGGTGAAAACGTCCGCAAAACGCCAAGGAAAAATATGAGAGCCTGATAACCAACGAATCACACTGAAAGAATCTCCTTCCACTGCCACTTGGTTAAGGTCTTCTTCCGCTAATAATTTAATTCCTTGATAAACCACCCGAACCTCTGCTTCACCAGAGTCGGCCACCCCTCCCGCATAGGCATTTCCATGTTTGTGGCATATCTTTTGCGATTTATAAATCATGTTCGTATCAATTGTCGTTCCATTCTTTCCACCTTGTCGGCTATATTTAAGAAGAACTCTATCACTCTAGGCCGGGGTTCCCTGGCTGATAAGTCCTACCACTCCGGGTTGTCACGGGGGAACCTTGGCTCTGATACCAAATTTATGTACCATGTAGCTTTGATACCAAACTGGTGTAGAACCAACTAGACACCTATGTATTGTAGCTCTGATATTAAACTGAAGTAAGACAGCCATAACCGATCTCAATAACAATCTAAAGTTCACTTGCTCCCTACTATTCTCCTTAAAGATCAATAAATACCACAGCTTGTAAATAGAAATTGAAAGAAACCCCCCACTAATGTTGACACCTTCTAGAAATCCACATTCTGGCTGACTGACTGGTTTAGAGACTTAGGGCCTCCCACACTATCACGAATAAAAATGGAGATAATGGGTTACCTAGCTTATCCCCCTTGTTATTTCAAAAGAGACTGACCAGGCTACCATGTAAAAGAATGGAAAACAATGCGATTGAGATGCATTCTCTGATCCATTTCCTCAAAAAGCCGGCCTCATCATCATGTAAGCAAGGTTCCACTCCACAATCATAAATCAACTTTGGAAAGTATGCTTGGGATTCCTTCTCTACTTTTTTAATCCAGTACTTCACTAGCAATGATAAGTACTTTGATAATTTGTTTTCCTTTGGTGAGCACACCTTGGAAAGAAGATTGCATTGAATTAGTTGTGGAAAGGAAACCAATAGAAGGATTGAGGGAAAGTTCTAAATCTGGAGGGACTTAGGTTCTTTGGATCTGATTTCTCACTCCGAATGTCGAAACAATAAAAAAGGCGGCCCAGTGCATGAGGCTTCCGCCATTGCAGGGTCTGGGGAGGGCTAGATGTACGCAGCCTTACCCCTGCTTTGCAGTTGGCTGTTTCCGTGACTCGAACCCGTGACCACCAGGTCTGAATGTCGAAACAATAAAAACCAAAGTTATGGAAATTTAAGATATTTTGGATAAAGATACAAAGGAACTGCCATAGCTTTATGGAAGATTTAATACTATTTGGCACGAGGTATGAAGCTCGATCCATTAATCTCACGTGCCCAACCTGCAAACTTGTGAAAACAGTTACCTAATCTTAAATATGCAAATAGCTGATACGGTGTCGATTCACTTGTGCTGACTATAATAGTAAGTTAGGCAATGGAGAAATGGGAAATGTGCTCCTATCACTTCAGGGTAAAATCATTTATGAAAAATGTAGCCCATATAAAAAAAATGACGTTCTTTTTGTTCTTTCCTGGTGCTTCCTTCTCCTGACACTATGCGCTTTACTCCATGGTCTATTTCGGACTAAATTTTACCTCACTTGCTGATTTGCTCACATTATTTAAGTGAGTGGTCAATATATTGCTATCCATGGTTGGTTTTTTTTATTTTTCAGGACTCTCTGTTTTGTTATGGATATATAAGCATACATTATGGAAGTGTCAACACAAAGAAAACAATTTTTTTTTTTTACTTGTGAATATTATCTCCTAGGCATTTGCCTAACTTCCTCATTTATACACCAGCTAACTTCCTCATTTATACACCAGCTATATTCATCTGTTAATATTCGCCATTTGGCCTCTACATTTGCTCCTGTTATTGTGTTTACTTTGATTTATCATATGCTGCTTGCATGTTTCATTTGATCTTCAATTCTTCACACAAGTACACATGTTAGTGCTTGGTTATAATTACTTGACCTGACTGTACAACCCATCATGATATTGAAGATATAGCAACACAATACTGACAAGATTGTAGAATAGCTTATTAATCTTGTTGTCATTTCTTGGTTCATCATGCTAGTTTTTATCTTATATTATCTTTTCTTTTTTCCTTACTGGCATGGTTGTTTATCATTCCTGACGACCTATGTTCTACAGGCATTATTCTACTCAGCTCTGCGATGCTCCCGTGAAATGATCACTGTCAATGATGGATCCAAGAATCTGGTGCGTGCTATTAATAACAGACTCAGCGCATTGTCATTCCACATCAGACAGTATTATTGGGTGGATATGAAGAAGATCAATGAGATATACCGCTACAAGACAGAAGAATATTCTACAGATGCTATTAACAAGTTCAATATTTACCCTGATCAGATCCCTGCTTGGCTAGTAGATTGGATTCCTGAAAAAGGTGGTTATCTCATTGGCAATCTACAGCCTGCACATATGGACTTTAGGTTCTTCTCTCTGGGAAATCTTTGGTCTGTGGTTTCTTCCTTGACTACTCCAAGACAAGCTGAGGACATTTTAAATCTCATTGAAGACAAATGGGATGACCTTGTGGGGAACATGCCATTCAAAATATGTTACCCTGCTCTGGAATATGAGGAGTGGCGTATAATTACTGGCAGTGACCCAAAGAACACGTGAGTTTTCTTGACAAACTTTCTGCCCTAATTTATCTCTCTCTCTCTCTCTCACAGGGGTGTAAGGACATGATATCTGACTTTTTGTCCATTACACCATCAGCTTAAAAGCCGCATTTTCTCTTAAAGCCACTCTAGTCCCTAGAAAACCACATATCAGAGAATGAAATTGTCTGGTAGAAAAGTATTTTTGTAGATTGAGCCTTGAAGGACAATGGACTTAGCATGTAATGCTCAATCTGGTGTCTGGATTTTGAGAAGACAATTAAGTCTGCTTTCTACACTAGCATGACAACCAAACTTTTATATGTATTAGACTAGAGTTCTCATGACAGTGTACATTTAAAACTTGGGTCCTGTGCTGTCTGATTGTCTAATCATCTGTAGTGATCTTCCTGAATATACGTATGCACACACAAAATGAAAGAAAAGAAAAAAAATGGAGCACTTCAATGTTGATTAGTAGTTGGGAGAACACAGTTAAGTGCTGGTGCAAACCTAGGCTTCGTGGGTTCTTTAAGGAGAATTTTTGAGTGTCAAGTGCCTATTCTTCAAGACATTATAAAAAAGTTTATATTCTTCAATAAAATCAGCGCTAACGGTCTATGAACAGATTATGCATAAAGTAGTCAAATCACAACTAGGGTTTTTGCACGTTTATTAGCCTTATAGTTAATTCGTCAACAAAATATATCAGCCAAGTAAAATATGCAAGAATTAGCTCACACCAAATAAACCAGATCTATAAATATGCAAGAACAACTAGTGATGTGTTATCACACATGTTTGATAATTCAGTACATACGACATGCCACATGTAATTTATGTAGATAATACATGCACCGAATTTCACATACAATTCATATAATATTACACATCGGTATAGATACCAATAATACACTAAATGGGACTAAATATGATATAAATAAAAAAAATTTAAATATATTTTTTATAAAAAAAATAAAAAGATAGAACTCGACTTTACTGCTATAGTGATGAAGGAATCAAGAAAAAAAAAAGAATCACTAAGATTCTAAGAAATATTTATTTAACTTTAATAACTTCAATTGGAGAAAAAAATACTTTCTCACATTCAGTGATCTACCACTTGATTCCTTCTCCCTTGACCCTCAACCTGGCTTTGATACCACTTTGTTGAATTTGACAGGCAAAATCTGATCATGCACAAAGTAGTAGAAAGAAGCAAACCATAAGAAGCTCACAATAGTTTTTACGTGTTTTGGCAAGGTGCCTACATCCATGGGTGAGATATAATCTTCCATTATGAGAATGAGACAATAGACATGATTACAATGGTAACAACCCGAAACCAACAATTGCAACCCTTTCCCTCCTCTTCTCATCCAAGACCATACACAATATAAGAGAAAAATCTTTTCTATATCTCACCACAAGAGAAAACCAAGAGAAATCCTCTCTTACCTTCTATTTTCCAAAGGACAAAAAACTGTGCTCTTTTCTTCTCTGTTTCACTCCACCCCCTATTTGTCATTGGTTTTCTCTTGTTAAAGACCTAAACCTAGCCCTAGTCTAACTAGGAAACCTAACCTAACTCTCTCTTTCTCGTAGTCCAACTAGGATACTACAAAGGAGAGCCACACGCAAGAGTTCCACGTGCATGGAGAGACACTAGTCAATCTAGGTGGGCCCCTTCCACTTTTGTAGAAAACAAGACACTAAAACCCAACATCTTGAATGTAGAAATGTAATTTTATAACAATACAGAGGTTAAATGCTTCACCATTCCAATGAGTCCAACTTTCTGGTTGCAATTAAATATATTTGTGTCTTCTTGAAGGGATCCATTAAACGCTTCAGAATCTTCTGGTTGATATAGCATTTGTAACTATGCACTCAGAACTGGGTTAAAGACATTTTATCTGACCAAAACTATGATTCTTGCAGTCCATGGTCATATCATAATGGGGGATCTTGGCCTACACTGCTATGGCAGGTATGGTTGTATACATTTTTCAGTGTATGATTTAGCTGTCTGAATTTTGCTACTTCTCATTCTAACCATTTTCTTTTGCTTGATATTACAGTTCACGTTAGCTTGCATTAAAATGGGCAGGCCAGATATGGCCAGAAGGGCGGTCGAGGTGGCTGAGAAGAGACTCATGGTTGACAAGTGGCCCGAGTATTATGACACTCGGATGGGCAGATTTATCGGCAAGCAATCACGTCTTTATCAGACATGGACGATAGCCGGTTATCTGACCTCGAAAATGCTCTTGGAGAGTCCAGAGAAGGCAAGCATGCTCACATGTGATGAGGATCTTGAGCTTCTCGAAGGCTGTATCTGCACGCTGAACAAAAGTGCTCGAAAAAAGTGCTCTCGCTCTGCTGCTGGATTGCAGGTTCTCATCTAACATCTGACCATTGAAAGGCCTTATAATAATTCCTTCATACTGTACAGTAAAAGAAAAAGAAATGAAGTAGAAACAATGTCATTTTCTACATGGAAATGTAACATGAAGGGTTTCATCTTATTTTATAAAGATGAAAATTGTACCCTTCTCAGTTTAGGCCAGTAAGTAGCCTGAATCTGTCTCATTTCTCCCCCCATTTGTGTATTTATTTTATTTTTGAGCTTCACAGTAATGGCAGAAGACTCTAACCTGTGACTGTAGCTCCCACACCTCAACAATTCTGTTTGTTGTATCTGTATCAGTAACTACATGTTATCATTTGTATTGACATTATTAAAATTGATAGAAAGGTCAGTAGCAAAGATATTAAGATATTTATTAGATATTGTCTCTACTTTGATATTTTACAATCTGAATTCTCACTATTGGCTACATGGGAGGTTTTATTTCTGGGTTATTTCATCTTACACTGTTCATGAGATTGAATGGCACAATGTTATATGATCATGGATTTTGAAACGATCATATAACATAAGAGTCGCTTGTGTGTGTGTGTGTGTGTGTGTGTGTGTGGGGGGGGGGGGGGGGGGGGGGGGGGGGGGGGGGGAGGGGGGGGTGTAGGACCCGCTGTTATGTATAAGGGCCACCCTGTTTTGTCTTACTATCTCTGCCTATAAAACAGCACATCAATTTGTGGGCCCTTTGTGGCTCTAGTGCCACTGATGTCAGGTTCCAGTACCCCTCAACTCACATGCAACAAAAAGCAAAGGTAAAACCGCATCAAATTGGAGAAATGGTTCACCATCAAGAGTTTAGAAGTAGCAGAAGGGGTGTTCTTATGAGAGACCGTTCGTGCCCTTACCAGCACCAGAACTCGAGTTAATTCCCTCAACCTCTTTCTAATGGAGAAGCCGGTCCCACCTATCCCGATAGTGGGGTCCCCCTTCTTCCACCACTGGGTAAAAGACAAATACCCATTGGTTAAAAGCAAGCAACAGATGCCTGTCGCCTCTCTCTTCAAAAGCTCGTACACTCAACTCGACTTGAAAGTTGGTCGAGTCAACTCAAACGTGTCATGGGTGACTCGGTAAAAAATTCAGCACACATTTCTATAAATTTATGGGTTTTTTTTTTGGCACATATATTTCTTTCAACATTTAACATTAAAATGATTTTGTAGTGGTGGGGGCATTTAAATTTGACTTGCTGATTGCCTTGTTTCACTCTCTCACTCCAATTGAGTTGTTTGTGAGTCAACTCATCTCACTAGTTAGTTGAATGACTCAGACGAGTTTAGAGTTGTGACACAAATTTTAGTACTCTTTCTTACACACATTTTAACAAAAGATGGTTCATCTTTTCATTTCAAAAGACAACCTTTGAACATCAATACCTTCAATGGTCATAAGACACATGAAAAAAAGAGAGAAAAACTAGTTGTGGGAAAAGGATTGCTAAGGCCAAAAGCATTCATCTATTTTCCAAGTCTGTTTTTCCTCCATTGTAATATCCCCAAGGTTGTCGTGGTGGTAGACCCTGTACATGGACGGCGCTCCCACAGCCACATTTACCTGTGCTTTTACATTGATCTCGACTTTTCGTTCGCCCTCCTCGGATCCCTTCCCGGCCAAAAGTTGATCTCCTTGACCTCTCATTAGAGCTTCAAAGAACAACACAAGTGAAGCCATTTGCATGAAGACACCCTAAGACGATCATCACCCTCTCCTCTTTCTATATAAAGCCCAGAATTCCCTTCAGCTACCCTTCAATTTTCCTCAAATATCCAAAATATCCATGTGTCTAGGGGCGACGGCACTTGTAAGGGAAGGGGGGCAATTGCCCCCTTAATTTTTTGGGAAAGAACAAATATACCTTTATTGGTGAATGTCACCGAATGGAGAAAACAGATGAAAGGGCTCCCCATTGGTGAATGTCACCGAATCCATTTATTGTTCTTTGACTTATACAAGTTATAAATGCACATTGGTCCCGTTCCACCAGTGGGGTTTGCAAGAGAATTTAACATTCCACTTTTTGACGAATGATAGACTGAAGGGCGCCCTTGCAAAAACCAGCTCCAAGGGCGCCCCCATTGGTCCAATGTTAAGAAAGTGATCCACTTTCTCACTTTCTTAAGATTGGACCAATGGAGGCGCCCTTGTAGCTGGTTTTTGTATGCCGCACTTCATTCTATCATTCCTCACTTGAATATGTTTTGTTCTCCGGAACAAGTTTGAAATATATAGTCAAGGGCATATTAGCCGAAGTGATGTTTACGCCGCTGGTGATAGAATATATAGAGGGTTTTGTTTGGAAACTATAATATTACTTTCATTTGTTTGGAGAAAAAAAATTACTATAAATTTTGCCCCCTTGTGCAAAATTTATGGCATCGCCCCTGCATGTGTCTCACATTGAAATTGCCACAATACCCTTCTCTATTCTTGGGTCAATCCACTTCATGCTTTTGGTGCTGATCAAATTTGTTATATAAGAAGTAATTTGAATGAATGGAGTAGGGAAAAAGAAGTTCCATAAGTAGTTACTAGAGATGTATTGAGCGGTATTCCAGTCATTTCATCCAAAGAGAAAGCTTTTAAAGTGGAGTTTTAGGAGGGTGGTAGCTTAAACATCATGAGGGAGGGGTTTGGACGTGAAATTCCTTCGTGCAATTCGTGTAATTGCAGTATAGATAGGTGGTTGGCCATCTAATCTAACACTCTTTTCATGAGTCAATGGCCGTTCAACTAGATTTTTCTTGGGTAAATTAAATTGTCTCCCAAGGCAGGCATCAGGTGATTGCTTCATTTATTTTTTTAAATAATGAGGAAGACAATTTATCATTTTATGAGGGTGGTAGCTTTGATCAATTTTGGACCGTCACTTACCGATCCTCATCTTAGATTGCCTGATGCCCAAAATCTGAGGGTGATCCTTGTTCGAATAGATCATAAGATCTGAACATTGTTTATAAGGGTGTCTTATACCCTTGTGTGTTCTATATAAACTCTCATCAGGCCTTAATTGATAATAATCCAAGTATATCAAATCCAACCTAACCACCCTTACAATCCAACTGTTAGATCTTATGAGACATGATCTATTATTGTAATCCTAACCATTGGTTCGTGGTTCTTCAAATGTAAGATTATAAATAAAATATATACACGATGGATCATATTTCAAAGCTGAAAATATGTTAGTTAGATTGCTACAATCAACATATTATCTTATATCTGCCTTATTTATTAGTGTGGGCCATTACTCAAACACCCCTCTCAATGAACGATCTTAGCCCTCAGATGCGAATGGAAGATTGACAAATTAAATAAAAGGGGGGCGTTCGACAAATCAGCGGTGAAATCTTTATAAATCGAAAGGTCAGATTATACCATGGGTACATTTTGTGGGGCAGGGCAAATGATCGTAGCCCTCCGATGCACATCCCGCAAATAGAAGATTGATGAAATAAAAAGGAAACATTTGACAAATCAACGGTGACATCTTTACAAATCAAAAGGTCAGGATTTTCCCATGGGCACATTTTTGGGGACAGGGAGAACAATCTTAGCTTTCCAATGTACAGCCAGCAAATCTTCCGGAAGATTGATAAAATAAAAAGGGAGCGTTCGTCAGATCAATGGTTAAATCTTTATAGCTTGAAAGGTCAAGGCTGTCCAATGGGTACATTTTTGGGCAGGGGCGCAGGGCCCATCTGTGGTGGGGCCTACATGTTTACCAGTTTGGATCATCAAAATTGTACTCTTAAGTATTGGTTTGCAAATCAAAATGCTAACTACTAATCAACCATTATGTATGTGGGATTTGCTAGCGTCAATCGCATAAGGCTTTTCGCGTCTCCATTCACGAGGAGCTCTTGTCTCCATTCACGAGGTGGCTGGTCTGGCATGCAACAGGCCAGCCGCGAAAAGCCTTATGCGATGGACGCTAGCAAATCCTTATGTATAATAGAACACACATACTAAAATCAATTTCTACAACAACTCTATTCTCTCCATTCACGTGGTGGCTGGTCTGACATGCAACAGACCAGCCGGGAAAAGCCTTTTGTGATGGACACTAGCAATTCCCTATGTATAATAGAGAACACATACTAAAATCAATTTCTACAGCAACTCAAGACTCGTTCTATCGCGGAAAAGAATGATACAGAATTACAGATTATATGCGATCTTTTGTGTAAGATAAATAAATGAATTTTGAATTTTCTAATGACTTTTCTTTCAGAAAAACCAACAATTCAACACATTCTTAAGCATGAGTTTGCAAATCAAATTGCTAACTACAAATCAACTTAATTTTCTACTACAACTCCAGACTCATTTTGTTGTAACTTTGCTATAATAAATCTATATTCTCTCTTTCCCTTCCATCAGCATCCTAAGAAGAAATCTGGGGAAACAATCAGTGAAAAATTCCCCCCAATGTTCTTCATCTCAACCTCACTCATACAGTGCATACAAATAAAATATTGTTACAACATTTCAATGCGTGCATTCTCCCACAGAGGTTGTATATACACCATGTTTCAGTGTCAATGAACGAGCGTCTTCCTTTGCTCCAGTAGTTCTGAAGAGGTCGAGCCTGCGATCGCTGAGTCGGAGTGAGTATGTGGCCTTCTTGTATTCGGCCCAAGTGAAGGGTCTGTAGAGACATGGATTTTGTGGTGTAACCAATTCTGGGAGTGGAGAGATCCATTGATGGAGCGAGGGAGCACCAAAGTACATCATGGACATACGGGACTTGGATGAGTTAGCCATGGCTCTGTGTCTCACGCTGACTAACCTCCCATTTGTCAAAGCCTTCAATGTAGAAAAAAGAAACCAAGTTTCAATTAATGTATGCTGTTGATCAATTTCATTTTATTTTCTTTTTTTATCATCGGATTAGAAGATCGATCCTATGCGTTGATTGAATCTCGATTGTGGGTCGACTCTTTTCGATCTGTCAATTGCGCGCATTTGTAATCATCGTAAGACTTTCGATCGGATGGTTAGGATCATACAGCCAATCATCATATCAGATCGGATGGTTGACATTACCCATCCAATGAGGGACACACATAATTGAGTGATCTAAACCATTCATTTGGATAGTTGAGATCACCCGTCCAATGAATATATGGTTTAGATTATCCAATAATATGGGCTCCACTGTTTTTTAATTGCTTCAAGCTCATGCACGGTTCAGGTCTCACGGTTACAATTCAAATAAAAGGAAATGATATTTCCACTCCTTTCCCAGCATTTCAACCCTCTTTTGTTTTCCTTTTCTTAAAAATGACTTCATGTCCCAGGAAAAGACAAACACTAGGGGTGGCAAAATTGCCATCTTTAGGAACAAGACAAACAGATGGCGTCTAAATGCAGCAAAATGGGGTGAAAGCATCCTTTCTTAACGTAGAATGACTGTTTTAGCCCTAATGATTTTCGGTCAGTACGTGAATCACAAGGTCATAATCAGTCATTTTGGCGGAGGTTAAGCTTAAGCTGGCAATACCCAACAAAGTAAGTCCCCGGTCCCACTAATATCTGCACTACCATATTTTCATAATGGCACCACGCACTTTGTTTTGTACCTTTTTAATGAGCTTCAGAGCTTTTACACTATTTAGGCTGCTACCGACATACAATGAGAGATGGGTGAGTTGTCACAGCTTGTTACATTGCTTGAGCTTCTAACGGCATACAATCAGAGAAGGGAGTAGTGCCCATTATGAAAATATGGTAGTGCAGATATCAAACCCAATGTCACAAACCCCATGTTCACAGGACATGTGGCGGTATGATTGGACGATCCGAACCGTCCATATAGTGGACCCACCAAGGAGGGAGCATGTGTGACCAAAGATCACACTTACACCCATTCAATGGCATTCATAACAAGATTTAATTTTAGCCGATCCGTGTTTTTCGGCAATCAATCAATCAATCAATCGTGCGCGGTAGGGCCCACGAACGAAAAGGGGAGTTTTGCATGTAGTACTAACCTCCAAGATGTCACCCACATTAACACAGAAGGCGGTGGGGTCCGGTGGGATTGGGACCCATTCCCCATCTTCCAAAGAGATCTGCAATCCACCAACATTATTTGATCGCATCAACGTTAAGATCTGAGGGTCCGAATGCTCTCCGAATCCGATCCGACAAGATGGGTCCCGTTCTCGGTTCAAATTCTTGTCACAACTGTAATGATTCAGCCTTAACACAGAGTCATTGTCACTCTCCTTGATCAAACGGCTCAGAATCATCTGATCTTGGATTCTAAGCCCCTCTGCCAAGTGTTCTAAGATCTCACATGCAAGATCTCTAACAGCTTCTATGTAATCATTTACTACCCTGCTGCAAGGAGAAACAAAATGCAAGCAAACGAAACACCACCTTGTTTGTTAGTTATGATTGTTTTTGCATTATTCACCATAAGAACCATATGATTCATCCTTACTCATCACTCGTCATTACTATGCTTCATTTAGTGAAGAAAACCCATCATACAACTACATTCACTTCGTGCCAACCTATGTGTTCTCAAACCATATGGCTTTACATTAATTACTTGTATATTATTTTAATATCATCAACTATGTACATTGGGAAACAATATTTTCACCCCATTTTCTTCCTTTAGTGTGAAAAGAGTAGTCACAAATACAATAGACGGGGTGGCCTGGGAAGAAAAAGGGGTCGAATATATCACTTCCCATTTTTATTTCATGAGTTGAGCTCGAACCGGACTCCAAATACCTATTACATTGGTCGAGTTCTTGTTCGAGTTTGCATTTTGACCTACAAAGTCTATTAAGACTCATTTTACTATCGCAAGTTATGACCATGTTAACCGAGTACCGGATAACATCATGCTGAGTCAACTAGGATTTGCTTTGGTTGTGTTTGGGCAAACATTCGCATTTTGAAACACTACAATCCATAGATTTTGAAATATAGCAAGTGAATTCCTCCCGGTTGGTATTAGAGCAATGATTTATTACTGTTACTTGTATTGCATAACATGGGTGGTTTTTGGAGCATAAGTTGGGCAACTCGGTACATGGGCTTTTGGTATTGAATGTGTCGGTACTTGGCATGATTGCAGCTAGGAATCTTCAATCGTTATAATATACCCAACTCTTACTTTTTTACCTAAAAGAATTACCTGTGATTATCGAATAGTTTCGTTTTAACATAAGCATGGGTTGTTTGTAAAACGTCTAAATAAATTAATCTAACAAATTGATCTCTTCTTTGGGATGCCTGGGCCAAGACCTACTTTTATGTATTTTTAACCTAGCTTTGCTTGGCACCCCTCTCCCCCAAGCTACAAAAATTAAACTAGTCAACCACGTAACTAATAACATTTAGCCCACCATATGCATCTCGTAATGACATTTACAAAACTGAGAATTTATATGATGGGTGGCTGTGAAAACACATGAAGTCCAAAAAAGTAGGTACGGCCTACTCCATATGATGATCCAAACCGTTCATCTGTTTGGGCAAACCATAAATATGCTGTGCCCTAAAAATCATTTCCACAGGATGATCCTAACCCTCCGATCTGTAGAAGATTCCATAAATGATTTTTGGGGCACTCAATATTCAGATCAGTTCAGATCAGAGGGTTAGGATCATCCTATGGAAATGATTTTTGGGGCACAACCTATTTATGTTGTGTCCAAACAGATGAACGGTTTGGATCATCATATGGAGTGGGCCGTACCTGCTTTTTTGGACTTTACGTGTTTTCACGGCCACCCGTGATATAAATTCTCTACAAAACTATATAAATATGCCTCATAATAATCATTACTTGTTAAAATGCCTTTGGAGAACAACATTACCAAGTAACTTTCATTCACTTAGTAAGAACATAGATAAAAGTAAGTAGCAAATCAATCTAAGCATGGGGTACTTATTGCTGATTAGGAATCTCATGAATAGGACTTATATTTTATATACACGTCAATTTTTGCCTCCTCAGTTTGAAGGGTTGGGATGATCCTGTGGAGCTGATTTTTTGGGCACACCTTATCAATGTGAGGGCCTATCAAATGAATGGTTTGGATCACCCAAACAATGTGGGCCCACTGTATTTTAAGCCATCAGTGTGGCTAAGTCAGTTACACGTATGTGTAGCTACACTTTTCTCATATGATATATATATATATATATATATATATATATATATATATATATATATATATATATATATATATATGAATGATGAGAGAGAGAGAGAGAGGAAAAACAAGAAGAAGAAGAAGGTATAGTTCAAGTGTTAGTACCAGAATTTGATTGGATCCTTGCATATGGCTTTGGATCTCTGAGAAATTAAGTGAGTGTTGCAGTGGAGGAGGAGGTATTCGACTTCTCCGGTGTCCCCGTTGAAGCCAATGTTCTTGCTTCCATAGCCAAGAGGATTAGGCGGCCCGGCTTTTTGTTTTTCGGACGCGGGTCTTGCGAAGAAATCGAGTCCCTCGGCTTCCATCCTCTCAATTATCTCCTCAGGTACACCATGATTAATCACCTTAAAGAACCCATAATCTTCGCAGGCTTTCACGATAAGCTCTGCAACCTGAGCCCTATTACGCGATAGATCGATGACTGGGATTCCGATGGTTCGGATCTTTTCTATGCGAATTGGGGTTGGATTAGCCACCACCATGACTGTATATTTGGTCCAAATGTAAGGAAATTAATGAAGAAAGGAAGGAGTTAGAAAAGGAGGAAAAGAAGAAAAGAAGGTAGGTGTGTAGAAGGAAATGGGTATTGGGATGTGGGTATTTAATAAGGAGGGAAAGAATCTTTGGAGGGGATTGGGAATATGAAAACGCGTGGATTAGAATATCGTAGCCGAATGGGGAAGTACAACTAGCAGAAACCTGTTCTACAACAAAGTTGACTTTGCACCTCTTTTGACCCTGCTGTTAATTCTCACTGGTAATATTATTATGATGATCATAAATTAATAATGTCACCCACTTGTTTGGTAGCTTTCCATCCATCCATTTATTAGTTTTTTATTTTTTTTTTAACTATGTTTATCACCCATACCGGCCAAAAAAAAATGTTTATCACCCATGTTTCCTGGTTCCGCTTCGCTTGGTTCAAGTTCAAGTTCATGTTCTTGATTTGAGGTTTCAACTTAATTTCAGATGAACCCCATCTGAAAGCAATAAGCTTCTTACTTCTCTGGCTTGTCTTCATTTTTTGGATTGAACGAATCCATTGACACAAATAGAACATGGCAAAAATTGACTTATTTGGGTACTAGAGGATTGAAACGACGAACTACTAATTTTCAGATACAAGATATCCATCCTTATTGCTATGGGTGTATTTGCCCAAAGGAATCAATATTGGTTGGTTGTGTCACTGGATCAATATACAACTTAATATATTAATATAAGTTGTATGAATCAAAGAAGAATTACTACATAAAGGATACTATATAAAGAGATGGGTGGGAATATACCAAAGGCATATGTATGTGGTAATACCATTTTTTTTTTAATTATTATTATTAAACTGATATTCCCACAACCATGTATTAATAATGGGTGAAGTCACATTGTTTTACCCTTTCGGATTGGCTGTATATGTTGAGAGTTTTTTGGGAATTGTAATAACCTTTGACAAGTGGTTAAACAATGTAAAACAAGGTGAGTTCGCACCATTCTCAAAATATGGCAGTGTACATATTATTATTATCATTGTTGTTATTGTTGTTATGGTATTTGCTAGCGTCCATCGTAGAAAGCATTTTGGAGATGGTCAGTGGCATGTGAGAGCAGCCACACAGGCTCACTTTTCGGCAGTTTTTGTCCTAATTCATGAGGTGGCCGCTCTCACATGCCACGTACCATCCGCAAAATGCCTTATGCGATGGACGCTAGCTTATTATTATTATTAGGGAATTGCTAGCGTCCATTGCAAAAGCCATTTCGTGGCTAGTCTGTCGCATCGCATGTTAGACCAGCCGCCTGTTGTCTCCATTCACTAGGCGGCTGGTCTGACATGCGACAAACCAGCCGCGAAATGCCTTTTGCGATGGACTATAGCAATTCCCTTATTATTATTATTATATCATTATTTATTTTCCTCTGGAAAGGGACAGTTATGAACCTTACCTTTTTGTTGGTAAGATTTTTTCCATTTATGGTAACTGGTAAAAACCTTTTTCCTGCACCAACTCATTAAGTACACAGTGATAGATGGTAGCTAGTTAGATAAGGGTTGTTCTTATATGATATGCATTGCAACATTTTCCTGTTGGCGGAAAAATGGAAAGTGCGCGTATGATTCAAACCATTTATTTACTTGGGCTTTCTCTGAATACTCATTTACCAATATCCCCCCAAATGGATGACTCTATGCTTCCATTTTTCATTAAACAAAAATATGTGCATACATCATGTAACAACTCGGTGGATACTAGGTCTAATTTTTTATTAGAAAATCAGTAGGATAAACTAAAAAAAAACCCAAAGTTTTTCATTGAGGAAAAATATCATCTCTAAATTTAGGCAAGCAATTTAGAAGATAAACATTATAATTTTTTTTTTCTTTTCTTGGTGGGGTAGTTGGTATACATATAAACGGAAAGCGAGAGTTGTCCTAACAAAAAAAAACAAAAAGGTTCTAATAATTCTACTATCATGAGATCATATGCTGTTCTCACATTTTTGCGGGTAATGGGGTACAACAGAGGTGTGAGTGTCACCCATGAGATCTGATCCAACAACAGCCGATTGTTGGATCAAATATCAAGGGTGGGCCTTGATTACGCGCTTCAACGTGAGGAAACCATATAAAAAGGTCTCTCTTATCAAGTGATTACGTTTAAGAAACATTTAAAACGTTTTTCTCTCTTATTTTACCTTTATTATTTTATTAGTGTATTTACGGTGAGATTGGTTGTTGAGATTTGGTATTTTCCAATTCCAATAATAAGGGTTGGAATGAAAGTGGTTGTTGACCCCTAGAATTTATAGGGTGGCCTTCCCATGTAGACGACACTGACTTTGATGTTGAAGGCCGGCTTAAAAGAAAGTCTTCACTCTCACAAGTCTCTTTCATTTGACGGTTCAGATGTCTCTTCATTTATGATCAAATTCCTGAAATCCTCTCTCACCCATTCATACATGCATGTGTACATCCGTGCATATATGTTCATACATACACTTATGCATAGATTTTATACGGTGAGTAAGAGTGAAGTTCATTATTCTTTAGAAAGTACAGTGGCGACACTTTTAAAGATTTTGATAGGGTGTGCCCAAAAAATCAGCTTCATAGGATCATCCTAACCATTCGAACCGAACCGTGGAGGCAAAAAATGGACAGATTTGTGAAGCTTTATACATGTCCATTTTACGTCCACAAATCGTAGGGTTGTGACGATCCTATGGAGCTGATTTTTTGTGGGCATCCTATCTATGCGAGGGCCAATCAAATAAATGGTTTGGATCACCCAAACAATATGCCCTCCACTGCATTTTAAGCTAGAGTGTAGATAACTTAGTTATCTACACTTGTGTATGGAAATTGTTTTCCAAAAGTTTTCCCTTTTGGAAAACAGTTTTTAAAATAAAAAAGCTTTTATTTTGGAAATAAACAGATATTTTAAAAAGGCAAAGAAAGGTTAATAAACACCCTCTCACTTCTCTCTGGGCACGGTTTGGACAACGCTAGTGGTGCTTTTTGGTGCGCGCACACCTGGCCTTATATATACATACATACATATTAGGGTACGTGTGATACACACAGACAATCACACGTATTGATAACGGGGATAACAATAAAACAATTTAGTGGAAAGCCATTTCATGACTTACTTTTGCAGGAGAGAACAACCACCATAGGTGAATTAAATGAATAAGACAAAATCTGCTAAAAAGTAAGCCTTTGTGGTTGCCTAGCAAATCCCATATTAGTAATATGATTTTAATATATTCTACGGTTGGGGTTCCACGCAAAAGCAATAGTCCCACATCGGAAATGTGAAATGGATGTGGATGGGTTATAAGGGAATGGGCACCCTCCCTCTAACGGCTAGCTTTTAGGGGTGAGTTCTACCCGGATTGATTCCCTACATCTACAATGGCCACTGATATTCTACATTGGTGGCTGATATTCCGCAAAATTGCTTAGCAAATCCCTATATATTATTATTCATGTATCATAAAGATACTAATTAAGTAAGAGAGTAGATTTCTTCTTAGTCTTTTTGGGAATTGTAATATCCTTTGACAGATGGTTAAATAAGAAACGACAAGTTAAGTTAGTCCAATTATTAAAACATGGCAGTGCCAACATCAGTAGCATTCTTCATTAGACAATATTATTATGCATGTATAGTAAATCTAGTGAGTAAGAGAGTAGATTTCTTCTCAGTTATTCATATGTTAAACTGGATCAAGCCCAAGAAAACCCTGATTGTGTATCCCCAAAACACGCAATTAGTCGTTCAGCACTGCCACATGCAAACCCTATTAAATACCTTACTCTATAAATGAAGAATCTATGATAAACCATCTGCCTTCTCCCTTCCTATACGGAGAGGGAGGGAGAGAGAAAGGCAAGAAGAGAAGACAAAGCAGGAAAGAAAATTTTAATTGAGGCAGTGACAAAAGGAAGATTATCATGTTTAAATACTTTTCTAATCAAACTTTTCGAGTCAGAACAATAAGTAGGGTCATGTTTTGGGGGGGATTGTGTCACGTGGCACCCTCAGGAAGCCCTGCTTCTTTTTAGGGTTTTTAATAACCAAATGTATTTCAATTCTTCCCCTCCGGCAATCAAGCATGGAACTATGGATTGATAGAGACGGATCATATATTGTTCCGTGACAAACCTGTTCTCTGCTTTAAAAATATCATCTTTAAGGTCCCAAAAAAGAAACCCTAATTTTATTCCTTACACAGTTTTTTAAAGAAACCCTAATTTTATTAATTAACTATGAACGACCCCACCATATATAAGTAGTAATCCATGTGATAATGACGGTGATGTTGATAATGATGGATCATATAATAATGCAATGATGGGGACCACCCACATGACTTCTTCACGATCTAGGCCGTTCATTCATTTGTCTACATTATGGAGAAGCTGTAGCATAAAATGCAAGTGGGAGATAATGCTAAGAGTTTCGATGAGATGCAGTGATTGGGCCCACCCACATGATCCCGACCGTTCATCCATTGGCCTACATTACAGAGATGTCAGAGCGTAAAAATCTCTGTCTGTTAACTTCCAGATTCAGAGGCTAAACATTCGTGATGGGGCAGGGCCCACTAGATGAATGATTCAATTGGCTTGTCATGAGGGTTGGCCCCACTACATTATTCTCAAGAGAGCTTTCATCCTGTAAGATTTTTTTTTTTTTTTCAGGAAATTTTTTCACCTACTGTAGACAAATATTTGCTATTCAAGAAATTTATTGGGTAAAGTGGTTGGGGCAGCCAAAATTTTTGAAGAGAACAACTAGGCAGCAAATACATGTGTGCAGATCAAAGGTGAAGATATATCAATTATCGGACCCACACGGAGATATATGTGTGCAATCCAGACCGTTGATGTTGTAGAACATTACAAGGCAGCCCAAATTAATTTGATCAGGTGTACATTGGACTCGCTAGTCCAAATTAATCTGGACAAGTACTGTCCCGGTATTTGAACTCTTAGCCTGAAAAAGTACGATAAAGATAACACAGAGACTGACGATGCAGAAACTCACTTTTATTGCCCTACTGTGAAAGGCAATTTTTGGATCTTATAGGAGAGCATAGCGAGGTTATGTATGTGAAATCAGGACTGTTGATGTTGTAGACTCATGAGGTTGCCCAGATGGTCTTGGTCCCATCGGGAGCGGACATCCCATGTGTAAGATAAATGACTGCAAAAATGTCAAACAACCGATTAAAGCTTAAGCTGTTAGAGAAGGCCTTATTTTTATCTTTGAGGATTGCTAGGAAAACGGGTACTGAACAAACAAAAGCATGGGTCCTCCATCGTGACACGTGTACTACAAACAAAATTATCCCAACAAATACCAAGAAAGAGTAAAACTTGCGTAACACATTGGTTCTTTTCAACCTTATTTTCTTTTATACTTTAACCCCCCCTCTCACGTGTCGCCATTGCATCTGGATTTTTAACATCAAGGAGTTTTGAACTCAGGACATTTGCTCTTATACCATGTCATACAACCAATTACTCCAAAACTTAAGCGGGTGGACAAGGCATTATTTAATCTTTTATAACAAAAGATCACCCTATAGATTTTTTATTAAAAAAGTATAAAGGAGGCGGGGTAGGATTGAAATTATTTGGCTTTAATTTGTGCCTTTGTTAAAAAGCATAAAGGAGGGGGTATGATTGAAAATATGTGTGTTGAATGGGTGCCTTTGTTAGAAAAAGTCAAAAATAGTGATGTGTAATTCTACAAAAAATTCCCTTATTTTCTCTTCTACTATATATATATACTAGTAAAAAACCCGTGCGATGCACGGGCCGACAAAGAACTGTACGGACCACGTCATAGGTTGATCCAAACTGTCCATGTGATGGAACACAACATAAATAGGTTGTGCCCCAAAAATCATTTCCACGGCTGATCCTAGCCCTCCAATCTATAGATGTTTCCATAATTCCTCTTAAATCGGATGGTTAAGATCACCCTATAGATTTTTTATTAAAAAACCAACGGACCACGTCATAGGTTGATCCAAACTGTCCATGTGATGGAACACAACATAAATAGGTTGTGCCTCAAAAATCATTTCCATAGGCCGATCCTAGCCCTCCAATCTATAGATGTTTCCATAATTCCTCTTATCTTAAATCGGATGGTCAAGATCACCCTATAGTTTTTTAATTAAAAAACCATAAAAGGAGGGGGGTAAGATCGAAATTATATGGCTTTAATGGGTGCCTTTGTTAAAAGCATAAAGGAGGGGGTAGGATTGAAATTATATGATTTAATGGGTGCCTTTGTTAAAAGCATAAAGGGGAGGTACGATTGAAATTATATGAGTTGAATGGGTGCATTTGTTCAAAAAAGTCAAAAAATATGACATGTAATTCTCATGTGATTTTCAAAAAAATGGAAAAAAACTCTCTTCTTTTCATCCCAGCTTATTGTATATATATATATATATATATATATATATATATATATATATATATACACTAGTAAAACACCCCGTGCGATGGGAGCAACAAAAAACGTATGCCTCAAAGCTGTTTGAAAGAAGAAAATATCCATTTAAAAAAAAACGATGAAAAAAGGACTGTCAGTTCTTCCAAATTTAAACTTGAAAAACAGAATTGAAAAAGGGAATGATATCACAATCTGTCTTGTTTTTCTTTTGCTAAAAAGAGGAAAGGAAACGTTTACATTTAACATAACTAACATTGATATAGGAATTTGTAGAATGCTGGATTTAAACATGGGCCAATTAGCAATATCTTCAAAAACTAAAGAATGTGGGTACCATCTTTAGGAGCTATACAAAGTGGCATACAAAAAATAAGCACAGATCAGGATAATACAGGTATGCTGCTGCATGCAGGAAGCTACGGATCTGAACTCAGCAGCCATAGTGTATCTTTCAACCATGACAACATTTTTGTGCCATATTTTCAACATAAATAGGTTGTGCCCCAAAAATCATTTTCGTAGGATGATCCTAGCCCTCCAATCTATAGATGTTTCCATAATTCCTCTCAAATCGGATGGTTAAGATCACCCTATAGATTTTATTAAAAAACCATAAAGGAGGGGGGTAAGATTGAAATTATATGGCTTTAATGGATGCCTTTGTTAAAAGCATAAAGGAGGGGGTAGGATTGAAAATATGTGAGTTGAATGGGTGCATTTGTTAAAAAAAGTGATGTGTAATTCTCATAGAATTTTCAAAAAAATCAAAAAATTATCTTCTTTAAAAACCATAAAGGAGGGGGTAAGATTGAAATTATATGGCTTTAATGGGTGCCTTTGTTAAAAGCATAAAGGAGGGGGTAGGATTGAAAATATGTGAGTTGAATGGGTGCATTTGTTAAAAAAAGTCAAAAAAGTGGTGTAATTCTCATAGAATTTTCAAAAAAATAAAAAAATTCTCTTCTTTTCCATCCAGCTTATTATTATTATTATTATTATATATATATATATATATATATATAGAGAGAGAGAGAGAGAGAGGAATAAGATTGTGCGGTCGAGGGCCCAACCACATGGGTCCCACATTTTTTGTGCTGATCAAAACCATTCATTTGCAAGGTCCCATCATAGATAGTGTGTGTACAAAAAATCAGGTCCATTGGATCATCCTAACAACTCCAAAAGTGGAGGGAAAAATGGGCAGATTTGTGGCAAACGGTGTCTGTCCATTTTGCCCTCTACTTTTGGATGGGTTAGGATGATCCTATTGAGTTGATTTTTTGTACATACCTCATCTATGTAAGGGCCTTTTAAATGAATGCTTTGGATCATCCTAACAAAGTGGGCCCACATGAGTTTGGCGCCCTCGACCGCACCTAAGCTTGGTGCGGTCGACCGCACACTCCTTTTCCTCATATATATCTATCTACTATAATAAGCTGAATGGAAAAGAAGAGAATTTTTTGATTTTTTTTAAAATTCTATGAGAATTACACATCACTTTTTTTTACTTTTTTTAACAAACACACCCATTCAACTCACATATTTTCAATCCTACCCCCACCTTTATGCTTTTTAACAAAGGCACCCATTAAAGCCATATAATTTCAATCTTACCCCCCTCCTTTATGGTTTTTTCATAAAAAATCTATAGAGTGATCTTAACCATCCGATTTAAGAGGAATTATGGAAACCTCTATAGATTGGAGGGCTAGGATTAGCCTATGGAAATGATTTTTGGGGCACAACCTATTTATGTTGTGTTCCATCACATGGACGGTTTGGATCAACCTATGACGTGGTCTGTACAGTTCTTTGTCATTTTTTGCTAGTATATATATATATATATATATATATATATATAGATAAGTGTTCCTACACGGCCGTGTAGATAAGCTTATCTACTCCTCCCTTAAAAAGTACAGTGGGCCCACTCATTGTGGATGATCCAAAGCATTCATTTGATAGGTCTTATCATAGATAGGGTGTGCCCAAAAAATCAGCACCAAAGGGTCATCCTAGCCCTTCGTTTTGTTGGGCCTTGTAGAAACAGAATGGACGCACTGTGTAAGATGCGTAAGATGCGTCCATTCTGTTTCTACAAGGCCCAACAAAACGAAGGGCTAGGATGACCCTTTGGTGCTGATTTTTTGGGCACACCCTATCTATGATAAGACCTATCAAATGAATGCTTTGGATCATCCACAATGTGTGAGCCCACTGTACTTTTAAAAGGGAGGAGTAGATAAGCTTATCTACACGGCCGTGTAGGAACACTTATCTCATATATATATATATATATATATATATATATATATATATATATAGCAAAAGAGAAAATGTTTGATTTTTTTGAATTATTTGAAAAAGCTGTGGCATTAACGCGCTGTGGAATTAACACATCGACGATAATTTCGAATCATTATTTCCTGTCGTTTTCGTTTTTATAGGTATTTGCTAGCCACCTTCTCCAAAGGCTACGTCTCGGCCATCCTTTGCAATTGTATGTGTTTAGAGATTTGTCTTATTTGATGTGGTGAAAACTGCGCAGAAATATTAATTCTTGAAAGGTGGTTAGCAATAATAATTACCGAAAGAAGCTACCAATAATAATCATTATGTACTAAAGTTTTGGAGGAAAATTACGGACAAAGTGCTTGAAAGTTGCAAAATTACGGAAAAAGTAACGAAACGGGTACCTGTATATGACAATTACTGAAAAAACTAATATAGAAATATGACAATTACGAAAAAAGTACTTTTCCAGAAATGTTTTTGAGGATATTAAGAATTCCGGACACCTTTAAAAATACTTATGAATTCCGGGCACCTTAAGAGGAGCAACATATTATGGAAACCTCTATAGATTGGAGGGCTAGGATTAGCCTATGGAAATGATTTTACGGGCACAATCTATTGATGTTGTGTTCCATGACATGGACGGTTTGGATCAACCTATGATGTGGTATGTACAGTTTTTTTCAGCCTATGCATCGCTCGAGGTTTTTTACTAGTGTGTGTGTGTGTATATGAAGAAACTGTTGGTGAGCTTAAGCTCACCAAACTTATGGTGAGCTAGCTTGCCCAATCACATGGGTCCCACATTTTGGGGAGTGATCCAAACCATTCATTTGCAAGGCCTTATCATAGATAGGGTGTGTTGTGTCTGTCCATTTTTGTCCTCCACAAATGGAGGGGTTAGGATGATCCTATGGAGCTGATTTTTGGTACACCCCCCATCTATGTAAGGGACTTTCAAATGAATGGTTTGGATCATCCTAACAAAGTGGGCCCCCATGTGATTGGGCAAGCTAGCTCACCATAAGTTTGGTGAGCTTAAGCTCACCAACAGTTTCCTATATATATATATATATATATATATATATATATATATATATATATATATATATGAGAAAACGGTTCCTACACATATGTGTAGAGAGTTCTCTACACACTAGCTTAAAATATAGTGGGGGCCCACATTGTTTGGGTGATCCAAGCCATCCATTTTAAAGGCCCTCACATAGATAGGGTGTCTACAAAAAATCAGATCCATAGGATCATCCCAACCCTACGATTTGTGGAGGTAAAATGGATGTCTTTAAACCTTCACAAATTAGTCCATTTTTTGCCTCCACAGTTCGAATGGTTAGGATGATCCTATGGATCTGATTTTTTATGGACACCCTATCTATGTGAGGGCCTTAAAAATGAATGGTTTGGATCACCCAAATAATGTGGCCCCCACTGTATTTTAAGCTAGTGTGTAGATAACTTATCTACACATATGTGTAGGAACCGTTTTCTCTCTCTCTCTCTCTCTCTCTCTCTCTCTCTATATATATATATATATATATATATATATATATATACATATGAGAAAAGAGAAGGTATTCCTTGGAGTAGATAACTTATCTACTCCCTACCTTAAAATAACAGTTGGGACCACATTGTTTGGGTGATCCAAAGCACTCATTTGATGGGCCCTCACATAGATGTGGTGTGCCCAAAAAATCGACTTGATAGGATCATCTTAACCCTATGAACTGTGGAGGCAAAAAATGGACAGATTTGTGCAGGCTTATACACGTCCATTTTTGCCTCCACGGTTCATAGGGTTAGGATAATCCTATCGAGCTGATTTTTTGGGCACACCCTATCTATGTGAGGGCCCATCAAATGAATGCTTTGGATCACCCAAACAATATGGCCCCAACTGTTATTTTAAGGTAGGGAGTAGATAAGTTATCTACTCCAGGGAGTACCTTCTCTTTTCTCTCTCTCTCACACACACACACACACATATATATATATGAGGAAAATGATTGTGAGCTTGAAGCTCATATAGCTTATATGAGCTTGAGGGCCCAAACATATGGGTCCCACATTTTTTTGTGGTGATCCAAACCATTCATTTGCAAGGCCCCATCATAGATAGGGTGTGTACCAAAAATCAGCTCCATTGGATCATCCTAACCCCTCCAAAAGTGGAGGGGAAAAATGGGCAGATTTGTGGCAAACGGTGTTTGTCCATTTTGCCCTCCACTTTTGGATGGGTTAGGATGATCCTATGGAGCTGATTTTTTGTACACACCCTATCTATGTAAGGGCATTTCAAATGAATGCTTTGGATCATCCTAACAATGTGGGCCCACATGTGTTTGGGCCCTCAAGCTCATATAAGCTATATGAGCTTCAAGCTCACAATCATTTTCCTCTCTCTCTCTCTCTCTCTCTCTCTCTATATATATATATATATATATATATATATATATATATATATTCAATCATACCTTTGGAGGTTGATTGAATGTGGGCCCACATGTGTTTGGGCCCTCAAGTTCATATAAGCTGGTTTAGGTTTATGCGTCTTTGTCATTAAGCTAGTTGGGGTGAGATATCTGCTCAAAGGATGCAGACAAGAGGGAATTTATGCTTGATTCATATGAGAGGTTGATGGTTGGAAGGTGCATCAAACTCTTTATTTTATTTACTCAAGAAGCAAATGGAGCACAGCCCATGAAGGGACAAAGAGTTAAAAGCCTCCCACAAAACGATATGAGCTTTTCCCACGTGGAGACAATGAAAGCAAGGCTTGGCCTTGTTTGGTTGAATGATACAACAACAAAGCTACATATATATGGGAGCCAAGACGAGCTTTGTTAGGGTTGAGATGGGACAATTAGGATCTGTTCAAGTACTTATGGATGTTACTATGTAGCCAAAAGTAGGTCAAATTCATGGCTGGGTTTGCTTGTGTAGGCCTATGTTGTTCTTATTTTCCTCCCCGTGTTAGGCATGGTGTCCATGTTTAAGGTCCCTTTGGGATGAAGTGACCCTAAAAACAATTCTAAGGTTAGCTGTTAGGATGCCCTTCTATTCAAATGATTTGTTCCTTTTGTATTTTTCCTTGTAAAGTAATATTTGGCTTCCTCTAACGATTCTAACCTTTTGTTACAAATCATCTACGTGTGCCCTCAACGTAAGTCCAACCAAAGCATCTATAACATATACAAATTACTAAATTAGTAATTACTAAACGTGACTCTTTCCTCTATCATTCATTTTCTATCCATTGAAATATATTTATACGGAAAATTTTTACTTGAATTCTTTCTACCAGGGATGATCTTACACCTCTTGCATAGCGTGGGGGAGACCCATTATTTTACAATACATCTTCTGATAAGGTGAGGCTCATCATTTTACACCCATGCACATATAATAAGTGGGCCCATCATTGCACACCTAATGTTTTGATATGGTAGGGCCCACCATCTCTACCCAAACCCATGCATATGGTGAGCCCCCACCAATTTACACCAATGATTGAGCTCATCTCCACCCAAATTCTTGCATTGGGGTCTGGCCCACTATTTTGCATCATGTTTTGATAGATTGGGTCCCACCAACTCCACTCAAACTTGTGCATCATATTAATATAAAGATTGATCACATAGACAAGCTGATTTTCCTAGCAAAAATACCTTTAATTAATGCCCCTCCATTTTCTACCGGACGAGGCCTGATCTTCTTTTCCATCTTTACCCTTAAAAATCCATCTTTAAATCTATTTAAGCCCAAGAATTTCAAACACAATCCACTAATTCAATGCTAAAATGAAGGGCGCAATTGCATAAACCAGCCGCAAGGGTGCTCCCATTGGATCCACGGCACCAAAGTGCATTAATTTTTTCTTTGCATTCATTTTTCACTCGCATTATAAATGCACTTTGATGACATGGATCCAATGGGGACGCCCTTGTGATTGGTATTGCAAGGCCACCCTTCAATTTAGCATTATCTTATTTCTCTGTACACATACTCTCTCTATCTGTCTATAATAACTTATTATCACTCTAACTAAGACTGATTGTCTTTATTATGGCTAATTCTCTATCCTCTCTCTCTAACCTACTCTCTAGTTCATTAACTCACTCCCTCAAACCACTAGTCTCCTAACTTAATTAGCCTCTCCGTCTCCCAAAGTGTCCTAATTAAGTACCTGTTGAGATATACACTTCAATGAAGAAAACTAAGAAGAAGATGATGATGATCTACTCAAGAGCTACATAAAAAAAAGCATTCATCTTGAAGAGTTCAAGTGGGGTGAGAGTTCCCTAGTCTAGCACCAATTTGAGGTCATCAGACACAAGTAGAGATTGCAAGGGTGATCGGAGCGCGGCCTATGCTCCTTCCCCAATCATGCATAATCGCTGTAGGACCCTGATTTCTAGTTCATAATGCCCAAAAAAAAAAATCTATAATAAAATGAGTAATCTCATCTAAATATATATACCAACATGCAACTATATATAAATCTCAATTCTAACCCTCGATTGGCTAAAATGGTGACTCTAAACAATGAAACTTTTGGCTAACTTGAGCATTCTAGTACAATTAAATTGTTCCTTAATTAGTAAAATTTTAGTCATCACAGTTGCAAGAATAATTTTAAGGATAACATATTTCTGTTTTAAGTCATCGTAGTTGGACGAATATTTTTAGGATAATATAGTTATGTTTCCATTACTTCGATATAACTTCAGAGTTGATTTTAATTGTTCTAATCAAGAAGTTTTAACACACCATAGGGGCACAATCCACGAATGTTTTGTTGAGAGATCAAGTGAGTTAGTGATGCAGGAGCACATTGTCACTCAGTGAACCACTTGATAGCTTTGATGGATCATCACAAAAGGCCTTACAAAATTTCCATATGGGCCTGCAGTACCGATGAATTGAGAATGCATTACATGCACTGTGTAGGCTAGTTATTAATTAGAAAGTTTCTATTAGATGTTACATTATCACTAGTTAGATAGTTTCTACTAGGCATTGTTCTAAAGATTGGGCAGTGGTCTTGTTCCTGCCATTGTATCATCTTTCTTTGTTTAATCTTCTGGTAGGGGTCTGCCTAACCCCAGCTTACCCATAAAAAAACAAGATAGTTTCTACTAGATGCTCCACTATTATTAGTTAATTTCTATTAACTGTTGCATTACCATTGTTGGAAAGTTTCTTAATTATTTAAGTTGTTGTGCAAACTACAACAACTGCACGTTTCCTTTCTTGTTTGTTTGTTTTTTGTTTTTTAATTTGGGGGATTTGACCACCTATATAATGTAATGGCATGACGAAGAAAATAGATAGATTTGAATAAAGTAAATTTTTGGAACATCATTTGTCAGCCTTGGTGCTTTCACATTATTGAAAAAGCTGCGTTCCTTCACATATCATATTGGAGTTTTTTCTCCAAAAATGTGGCATGAGTTTTCAAAGCCCCACGAGTTTATTTAGTCCTCTGCATGTCATCTCCATTTTTGTGTTGCCGGTTGACAGTCCTGCATCAGGTAGGATCTAAGAACAAACAAGGCAATGATAGTAGTGAACTTGTGTAGGCTTCCCTTTTCTCATTCTTAGTGGGAGGCATATCAGCTCAAGAACCAATCCCAAGCCTTTTTAAACCTTTAAACCTATAAGTCCCATTGTGAGGGTTTTATTGGAGAAAAGGAGATAGTTTTGTGTGTTACACACGTCATCAGGTGGATCCAGGGGCGGAGCCAGGAATTTACACTGGGGTGGGGGAATTACAATTGCTGTGTGTGTGTGAGAGAGAGAGAGAAAGAGTGTGTGAGTGTGGGGGGGGGGGGGGGGGGGGGGGAGAGGATATAGGAATTAGTGAATTACCCCTGCACACTAGGGATTTTGCAAGTCTCTGGCTCCACCCTTGAGTGGATCCACACACAATTTTAGAGGGCTTCCAAGTGACTTGGAGAGCCAAAATTTGTGATTTCGGCCACATGACAGACTCATGCCATTGTTTACAATCTATAGGACTCTACATGGATATCCTTATAAACTATGGTAATCTTAAGTGATGAGAAATCAGACGGGCAGAATCCTATCCAATTGCGAAAAAAGTTACATAAAGAAATAAATCACAAGTAGCACACACCTAGATTTTGTATGGTTCGGTCAAGATGCCTATGTCCACGAGGGAGAATCAATCTTCTACTATGAGCAATGAACTATAGAGATTAGAAAAGGATTAAACCCTTACTCAATGATAAGAGACTAGATAGTAGAAGATAGAAGTAGAAGATAGAACCCAATTTTTACCCACTCCATACCCCAATCCTTACCCGCTCCATACTTACTGTTGGGGTTCCACGCAAAAGCAATAATCCCACATCGGACATGTGGAATGGATGTGGATGGGTTATAAAGGAATGGGCACCCTCCCTCTAACAACTAGCTTTCAGGGGCGAGTTTTACCCGGTTTGATTCCCTACAAATGGTATCAGATCTAGGGCGTGGTAACCCTGGTTTGCCTCCGAGGGCGGGACTGTCCCTCGGGGAAGATCTCGGAAACCCCGGTGTAGTTATCTCGTGGATCCCACGTTGCTTCCGCGTGGAGGGGGAGATTGTTGGGGTTCCATGCAAAAGCAATAGTCCCACATCGGACATGTAAAATGGATGTGGATGGGTTATAAGGGAATGAGTACCCTCCCTCTAACAACTGGCTTTTAGGGGCGAGTTCTACCCGGTTTGATTCCCTACACTTACAACCCAGGAAGATCAATACTAAAAGTGCGTCTGGCGTCCAATTGAACCTCCTTCGGCTTCGCACATGTCTCTGTCCTTTTTGTTTCTCTTCTCTCCCTGCGCTAGTATCCATATTTCAAGCCTCATCTTCTGTATAGCCTTATCCCCTGTCTAAAAGGCGAATCTACATTAATATCTGATCCATCATTTGGTTGGCTAATAGGGCGAATGAGTTGGGCCGCATTTGTCATCTGTTATGCGTAAATATAGTCAGTTGTGAATGCTCATGCTAATTTTCGTTTTTGTTCTTTTCAAGAACACAAGTCTGATGTTCCATTCTTTTCTTCGTAAAGCTTGGCCGGATTCTTGAGAGGGCAACTCATTCTCGTGGGCACTCGTCAATGAAGAGAGGCTGGGCCCTGTTTGGATTGCAAGAAAAACATTTTTGATAGAAATTCTTATGCGAAGATTTTATTTTTGTTTCCACAATTTAGAAGGCAATGATCTTATTACTTATTTAGAGGGATGTCCTTATAAATTGAAAACCTCTCAAGATAAAACTTGAACTGAGGTGTTTATGTAACCTTTTTTCATTTGTAATCAATGAAAAAACAAAGGAATCCAACATTCCAACCCTCCCTCCGGTTGGAGCATTGACTGGTGTCAAAGCCTATGTAAACAGGTTTTTGGGAGGTCTTTCTTCATTAACAAAAAAGTGTTCAAGCACGCCAGTAAAGGGCATTTAAACTCAATTTCACGAAAGAGATCTACAAAATTCATGGAGGAATTGACTTGAAAGGACAGAATAGTGCTTGATACCTTAAAAAAAACCAAGAAGTTTTTCAGCAACCATGTGGAAACTAACATGATGAGAGAGTCCTCGCATTCGGACAAGGCGCGAAACTAACATGATGAGAGAGTGCTCACGTTCAGACAGGCATGATAACATGTCAACCATCCCACCTCATCTCTACACAAGTTTTAGTGGTTCTCATGGGAAAGGAGCCTAACTTTAAGATGCGTGAATCTCAATCATAGCCTAAGCTTTTACTTCTGAATGACCCTTGTGGACTTCATTAACCTGTATGTTTTGTGGAGCTTTTATATGGTGTCTGGGCGTAAAGTCCAGTATTTGTTTTTAAAGTAGGATGATTCAAACCGCTCATTTGTTGGGCCATAATGTAAATTGGTTGTATGCCGAATGTCATCTCCATAGGATGATCCCAACCTTCCGAGGTATCTCTAATGTGCCGTCCCTCTACAGATTGGAGGGTTGGTTCTCCCTCCGGACATAGGCATACAGCCTATTTACGCGTTGTGGACTTTGTGGCCCAACAAATGAATGCTTTGGAAGTGGGCCCGCTGTACTTTTGGAAAAATACTCAACTTTATGCTGAGACACCATATAAAATCTCATGTTTTATGATCAGATGAAGAAGAACATATGTTTCACACACAAACAGCCTCCTATTTCATTCTCTTTATGAAAAAGACAACAACCATATGCTACTATGTGATCTATAGCCTCACACATTTGATGATGACTGTGTACATTGTTTCTAAACAATAGAGCTTAATGCTACCTAATAATGAAAGATTGATAAGAAGATTTAGGACCTCTTTGATGACTGCGTACATTGTTTCTAAACAATAGAGCATACAATCTGGCATGCAAATCGGCATGTAGTTAAATATGATTTATTTTTTTTGCAAACAATTGGTTATAATAAGTTTTTTAACATGTAGTTAATGGCTTTCAAAAATGCAAATAATTTGGTGGAGACCTTAATAAAGATCAAGTCTAACTAAGCCATTATATTGCTTAAAAGAATTATTAATACACGATCCGTTGGTTTTTGTAGGTTTCTCTATGCCATTCTATCTTCCCAATTGTTGGGGATCTACCCCCTTTCTTATATCTATTACTAGTGGGACACCGGCACGATGCACGAGGTGCGACAAAGGAAAACCCCAATGCATATGAAATTCTAACAAACAGAAATCCGAGCCAAAAAAAATCTATATGCCCTGACAATCGATAAGACGGAACAATTTAAATTACCATGTTAGATTAAAACCAATATGTTTTACATCAATAATTCAATATGATCCATGGGCCGTATTTTCATGGATTATGTATAGTTAGTTGAAGACAAACACGGATCTTCAAAAATGAAAACACAATTGAAAACTTTGGCCTCTTGGTGTTCGGATTATAGGATGTAGAAGGTAGGATACCTGCAGATCAATTCCAAACTGGATTTTCAGAACCCTGTATTTGGAAAAATATTCTTACTATTTTTTTTTTCTTTCTAAAGAAACAAAATTGCGGGGACGTGTTCTACTTGGAAGAACCTGCATATAATTAATGAAAAAAGACATGAAAGAAAAAAGATTTGTTAGCCCAGGTGATAGGTTATGCACATAGCTCTTTGTCTTCGAAGGGGTATAGATACATGATAGATATTTGAATGTAGCCGAAAAACAACCTATAACAAAAAATTCCAACAACAGTAAAAATGTAAACAAATTCCAATAAAATGAGCAAATTGTCAAACACAACATAAAAATGTGAAAAAGGAAATCAAAACAAACATCCATTTAAATCAAATGGATACTCCTATCATCCTATGGAAATGAATGTTTGGGCACAACCTATTTACATTGTGGCCCATCAAATGGACAGTTTAGATCATGCCAGGGTGTAAGGAGCATAATTCTTTTTAAAAAAAAAAGTAATGGACTATACGAGTTTACAACATATAAAATGTCTTTTCTTTTTATGCACACGAAGCTCCAAGGATAGGAGAAAATACCGAAATCAAGAAAGATGAGAAACAAAAAATAATGGAAAGGTCAATCAACAAAAAAAGGGCTAACTATAGGTTGAGGGAAGCGGAGATAGGTTGAGGGGCAGGAAGTCTCTCCAGGCAAGGCAAGATGCGGCTGAGATGGCAGGAGATGGCAGCATAGCAACATGCCAGCGTTTTGTAGGCAGATGGTGTTGGAGATGGCAGCATAACAGCTCGAGTACGTGGAAACGCATCCGGGAAGAGATTGTTTAGTGGTAGATTTCTTCGATGGAATGGATGAAACCTTTACTCCAAATCAGAAAGTCAATGAAGAGAGAGGGAAACGAAAGGAATAGAGGAAAATAACCTGCATGTCTAATGCCGGAGGTAAAGACAAACTTGGATTTTTTGCACCAAAATTTTGGAATTTTGGGAAAATCCCGGGATTGTTGAAATTACGTTATTTACTTATTTACATTAGTTCAAGAAAGTTAAAAGTGCCACGAGATCGAACACGGTACGGGGGAGCTGTCCACGTGGGCGTGAACAGTGAAACTCCATCCTGCTATATTATAATAGAAGATTTCAGTTCTTACCATTCAAAAAAAAAAAAAAAAAAAAAAAAAAAATATTAATGCACATATAATAACGTACGATCAAAGCATGGCTTAGAAAAACATTATAACGACTTAAAATGGGAGTACCCACGTTATAAAATCGTTGTTGCAATGAATAAGCAAAGATCTTTGATGTAGTTCATCCGCACCGGCCTCCGCTTGTGTGACTAATCAGATGATTTCAATCCGATTTTGGCTTGGGTTGGAATTTCCTTGGGTAGGTTAGTTTAGGTTTGGAAAAATCTAACCCGATTTAATCTCTGATCGAGTTAGGGTTGAGGTGTTCAGCAGCCCAGCCCAGTCCAACCCTATCCGAACCCGACCTCCATCCTCTCATTGTATGATGGGTTTCGATACATGGATTTTACAATTTAGGATTGCAAAATCCTGGATTTTATGAGCAAATTAAAACCCGGATTTCGTAAGCTAAAAACGGTGAGATGGGCCGAGCATGGTTGAGACATTTAGAGGCAGCTTTTTTTTTATATTTTTTATGGGTATTTAGAGGCAGGTTGGGTTAGGCTAGACATCTTTGACCCGAGGCTCGGATTAGACTTGATAGAATGCTACCTCGGGTTGGTTTAGGGTTGGGTCTTTACCGAATCCAACCTGGCCAAAGTTGCATCCCTACTTAATCCTTCCAACGTCTATGTGTGGTCGCACAGAAGCCTGGATATATAGCTTAGGGGTTTTACTTTGCGTTTGGGTGCCACGTCAACAAAACCCCTTGTTTGGTTGCGAATGTAGCATAGTTCCCAAGAGACTACTGGGATATCTCCACGTTAATCATTCCACGTCTGCTGATGTGTCACCTTTGTCTCCTCCCTACAAAATCCATGCCAAAATCTACAAAAACAGTGGAAATTTGCTCAATTGTTTTTTTTTGGCAATGATGATACTCTCTCTCTATATATACATTGTTAATGACCCCCATGCCGCTACTTTACAAAGTTGGCAACCGACACTACTGTGCTACTAATGTTAAAGGTAAGTTGACGGCAAATCCAATGCTTGTCTCCTCCCTATCTACTGCTCACACCACTAATCTCCTAACAAAAGCTAAAGCATTGATTTTTGTAAATAATTTTTTTTATCTTCTGCATAGGATTTTCGTCTGACACGAGACCAAGGCCATGTAGTCACCTCATGTTCCACAATTCAATGGTCTTGATTACACATACCCATTCTCGTATCGTATGGGACCCCCGGATTGATCATCACCGTCGATCCTGACTCTACTGTCTGCGTAGTAGTTCTCGGGGGAAGCTTTCATTCAATATATTCTGTTGAGAGGGCAAAACGACCATCAATGACGACATTACCCTCATTCCCTTCAAGATGACAACATGGGACTTTCTGAATTTAGATCTAGGGTGTCTTAGTCATTTACGTCAATCCGTTTAGAAACATATAACAGTGTCTCAGACGCGACCTTACCTTTAGCTCCGATCAAACTAGCGATCAAGAGGAAAAAAGGAAAAGCAAAACCCTAGCCATGGATGCGAAGGACATTCTGGGCCTTCCCAAGAGCGTTTTCCCTCCTGCTCAGGAGAAGAAACCTCGTTCTCACAAGGATTCTCAGAGAAAACCAGATGGCGTTTCTCGAGAGGTTTCTCTCACTCTTTAATTCTTTCTTCCTTTTTTGAATCCTAGGGTTTCTCATTTGATTCTTTTTTGGAAAACTAGGTTTACGCCCTCACAGGCGGTTTGCCTCCTCTCATGCCTTCCCTCGATATTTCTCACCTGAAACGGAGGCCTCCTTCTGATAAACAAAAGGCAAGATCTTCTTCACATTGTTATATATATATATATATATATATATATATATATATATATATATAGTTTTTTTGTATTCGTCGAGATTCTACTGTTTTTTCTTTTTTCTTTTACTCTTTTGGATCTAGGGTTAGGTCGGTTCAATTTTTGGAAATTAGGGTTTGGAGCGTGCTTTTTCTTTCTGCAAAAGATGGAAATTTGCTTATCATCATGCAGTATCAATACTTTAGTTGCTGTGTAGTTACAAATTTGAGGTTAGGTCATTTCAAATTTTAAAAATTAGGGTTTGGAGTGTGGTTTTACTTTCTGAAAAAAGATGGCAATTTGCGTAGTTACAAATTTGAGGTAAGGTCAGTTCAAAATTTTGAAATTAGGGTTTGGAGTGTTGTTTGTCTTTCTGAAAAAGATGGAAATTTGCGTATCAATATTTTAGTCGTTGTTTAGTTACAAATTTGAGATTGTTGATGCAGATCTCCTGGCAATGGCTTCCCTTTACTTCCTCTGCTCGAACTGATAATTTGCAACTTTATCATTGGGTATGTTTCCACACCTTAATATGATTAGACTAAGCTTTCGAAATTTCCAACTGCCACACATTCAATTATGTTTCTTATGCTGTTTTGAATTTCTCAATCTCCAGGCCAGAGTTGTAAATGGCGTTCCTCCCACGGGTGACTACTCTTTTGCCAAGTATAACAAAGTATGTTTGAGGGCTGAGGACACTTGTTCTCATCTTACTATGCACTTTTATCTCATGTTTTTAATATTTTCTTGAGTTCAATTACTTGTAGTTGTTTAGCTATTGTGGATTCTCTTTTTCATTGAGAAAGTGATACGTACTCTTTAATATGATATGGGCGCAGTCTGTTGACATCATCAAATACACGGATGAAGAATATGAAAAGCATTTGACAGATCCTGTAGGTACAAATTGAATTTACATCTTTGATTTTCTCTATGCCACTATTTATTGATTAGTGTAATTTTTGGCTGCGATTTTTAATATATAATGGAAATCTAAAGCTTTTATATTGCCCTAGTTAGCTTTATGAGTCTGTTTTTTTTTAATGGCACTTTATGAGTCATATTTTGCAAATGTTACATCATGGCTTATTATTCAATTCCTGTTGCTTATCACTTATTCTTGCGTTTTCATTGCCTCATACCTGAGCCTTCTGGGTCATAAATAACCTTTGCGAAAATGGAAAACAAATAGAACCTTATTATGCCAAGAATAATGCCACATCTTAATGTTGATTTTAAACTCCAGCCACTTTGATGACAATTAGTTACTCATTAGAGTATGAGATAGTCTTCTGTGTTTCATGGGAACACATTTTTGTCTGATGTGAAAAGGAAAAGAATGATCACCAACAAGCCTTATACGATGCACAAATTCTAATGATGGAAATCAGTGCTGTTTCTTTTTGCCTAATAAAAATGTTTCTTCATATTTTCACAACCAGTCATAGTAAGCCATTTATTTTTGCCTAATAAAAATGTTTCTTTCATATGTTCACAACCAATAGATGAAGCTAAAGATCAATGTTTTCATTAATGTTACCTGAACTGCAATTTTTTTGTTTATTTTTTCATGGTGGCACTCAAAATTTCTCTTTACTGCAACATTATCAACTATTTTAGTATTTCTGGGGCACATTTATATTGCTTCTTACTTTTGGTGTCCCTATCTGCAAGTTGCTTAGTTTCTACTATCACGTTGAAGCTGCATCATTTTGTGTGTGTGTGTTTTAAAATTTTTGGAATCATCATTTCATGACTTAGTATCATGACCGAATACTTTTTTTTTTTGTGTTTATATTTAGATGTGGACAAAGGAAGAGACAGACCGATTATTTGATTTGTGCGAACAATTTGATCTTCGCTTCATAGTGATTGCTGACAGGTTCCCAGCCTCCCGAACCGTGGAGGAATTGAAGAGTCGTTATTATGCCGGTATTGTTTATGTTTCCGTGTTTGATTATCTTGCACTATTGCCTGTTCTATTCTTACCAAGATCCCTTCTATCATTATAGTACTTTCTGTTGTTAATTTCATGGGCTATTTTTTTGGGTTTTCAATTAATTTAGTCATTCCAGATCTGTAATTCTTTTAATGTTTGGAACCCAGGATTTCGTTTGTTCACTCATATTCTTATTTATGAATTTAATATCCTCTTCCACATATTTTTTTGAACAATAATATCCTCTTCCACATATTACGGATCTTTGTTATAATCAATTGATATTATTCAAATAGTGGTTGCATTAGATCCTCGAAAATACCATGAAACAAATATGCTATTTGTTCTATTCACATACCCAAAAGCTAGCTTAAAGTTGTCCGACTGATCTATATTTGATCTCTTACCATTTTGTATGACCCTATTCTTCAATCTTCCAGTATACTTTATTTAATTTGTTGGTTCAAACAGACATAAAATGGCCTAAATGCAAAAGGCTGTTCGGTATGCAGATAGCAATCCATGCATGAGCTTCTATTGGAATTTTGTTACCTGCTTGGTGTGGGTCCGTCCGGGAAATCCGGGCGGGGGTTCTCCTGATGGTCGTCGGGGTGATTCCTCCTGGAGTTCTCACTACCACACTCGGGTGTGTATTTTATTATTGTTTTCTTGTATCCTTTTGGTTAGGGGTGTGTTTGTGTCTGCATTTCCTGTGAATTTGGGATGAATATATGAATTTTTACGGGAAAAGAGAGTTTGTTAGAGTCATCACCTAGGTTAGGGCCTAGGACCTATGATCTGCATTTCTAGTGAATTTGGGATAAGAATCCGAATTTCATGAGGAAGGCAGTGACCAAAGTTGGCATCTAATTTGGGGCCTAGGCCCCTGATTAACTCTGTTTTCGACTTGGTCTTGTAAAAAATTTGAGTAAGGGATATAGTTACATGAGAGGAAGGTATTAGGCACGCCTCATGCCCGGGAAAACCCGGTCTCTTGACTTGAATTGGTGGATGTGGGAAAACTTTAGCAAAATTTATTTTAAACTCTTTTTACGGCTAAGCTTATTCGGTTATTCCTGAGTTGGATTTTAAACTGAAGGAAAGAGAATAAAGGTAAGGAAAGCGGGTCTTTTGCTCCCAAATGCAGAGTGAAATAGAATTTTGTGTTATAAAGAAAAAACAATACAGAGGGATATAAAGAAACTCTTTAATTTAGGTATTCGTAGACAACAATACCCAAAAGATTGAGATAGACCATACAACACTTCACTTTAGGCACCTAGAAGTATGCTCAGTCTCAATCTGATTGATTGTTGAATATAAAGAACATAAATTAAGGAAACATCCTTTAATTATATTATACAAAAGATAAAGGAATCTCTTTAATTTAGTTATTCATAGACAACATTAACCAAAAGATTGAGAATGGTTAAAGAACAAATGAGATTGGTATACATTCCCCGCCCTCCCAGGATTGCTGATTCTGACATAATTACCTTCTCATTTGATTAATCCTATGATTGATTAGTTTGTTAAATGGATATCGTATTTATATTGTTGCAAATTATGATAGTAAGCAGCAATTTTATATATATGTACTTGTATGGCCTTGTCACCATTTCTAGATTTTTAGGGGTTGCAGTGTCAGACACCTTGTATTCGTGTCGAAACTCGACACAAATCCATGCACACAAATTGTGATTATATTTTTTCTATGGTAGCCGTGTCTCCGTTTCTAAATTTTGGGGGTTTGCTGTGTCTGACACTCTCTGTCCGTGTCGACGTGCGACACTCATGTCCATGTCCACAAATCATTGCTATTTTTTTATTAAAGACAGAATGGTTGGATGAAGTTATGGATGATTTTTTGACATAATTGGATGAAGTTATGGACGATTTACGGATATTTTAGAGGTCTATTACTGGATTTCTATTTTAGGTTTATTTTGTTGCTTTAGATGGAAGATTGAGATTAATTGCTTATGTATTTTAGTATTTAGGGGTTTTTTTTTTTTTGAATGGCAGCAAAATTTTATTAAAGAGAAAAGGCGACCAAGACAGTCAACCCAGAAGAATACAATATAAGAGATAAGCCAAGAAAAAGAACAAGTACAATATAGATTACCAAATTAAGAGGCAAAAAACAAACCACTCCAAAGCTTGCCTATCTACTCCATCTCTAGCCAAACCATCTGCTACACCGTTAGCCGATCTCTTGACATGATTGAAAGTTATTGAGGAACCTTCAATTTTATCAGGGATTTCATCAAAGTAATGAGCAAACCGCCATGGAGGAACAATAGAGCCTCTTAGCCACCTAATTGTATTTAAGGAGTCCCCTCCCCCCCCAATCACTCGATTAAGAACTTCCTTTTCCAGCCGCATAATTCCTTGATGAACCGCTTTGACTTCTGCCTCACTGGCATCAACCACTCCTATTGGCCCTGAAAACTCCCATAAAACAACTCCCCTTTGGTCCCCCCCCAAATACCACCTGGACTTGGATTCCCCATGCTATATCCATCAAGTTCAATTTCCACATCCCATTTGAAGGGGGCTGCCAAACTTGAACAATAGTACCTCTTTGTTCCTTGCTAAGACAGATTACCCTCCATCCTTCCCAAAGGTCATATGCTGAGACAAAACGAAATAAAGGAAGGCTTCTCGCCTAACTCGAATGAAAAGGAAATAGGGCGATTTGGAGACTCCATCAAAAACTCTAACATTCCTTTCCTTCCATAGGACCCATAAGGTAGCTAAAAGACATAAAGACCAAAGAACTTTCCCTTTCTTCTTCCAAGGGATCAACGACCAACTTTCAAACAACTCAGAGAGCTTAGAGGGAAATACCCAATATATCCCAAACCTGGTGAGTATACCACTCCACACTTCCCTAGCTACTCTGCAATGGATGAAAATGTGGCCAACGGACTCCCCTGCCGCTAAACACAATGCACAATGATCCACGATAATCATATTTCGCTTTCCGAGGAAGTCCACCGTTTGAATCCTATCCCGGATAGCAGCCCAACTAATATGCAAACCCTTGGAGGAGCTTGAATCTTCTACACTTTTGCTTCAATCGGGGAAACAGAGCCAGATACCATTTGATTGTAAAAAGATTTGACAGTAAATACCCCAGTAGAGTCCCAGATCCATACCCCAGTAGAGTCCCAGATCCAAACCCGCTTGTCCTCACCAGATCAACAGATAAAGCAACCTTCTAGCATCTCTAGCAATCTGGCCACCACATGGAGTTCTCTATCAAAGAAATTTCTCCTAAATCCGGGTTTCCAGATAACCATGTTTCCCCTTCTCTCAAAACAATATTTCACCAAGGCCACCTTATCAGCAACAACTAAAAACATAGCAGGAAACAGATCCTTCAAAGGAGGGGATGCACACTATGAAGAGTACCAGAAACCAATTCTGTCCCCCGAGTATACTCTAAACCAGATTCCCTCGTTAAAGCTGTGTTTCAAGTGCATGATATCTCGCCAAACTGTAAGGGGCTTTTTACCATAAATGTCATTAGGTTCCCAAAACCCCGGGAGAGCCCCATACTTACTTATAATTACCTTAGCCCAAAGCTGTGATTGCTCCTCCCCAAACCTCCATAACCACTTCCCTAGAAGAGAGTCATTAACTTCCTTAATTTTCCTGATAAACCCAAACCCTCACTCTTTATGGGCTTGCAAACATCCTCCCATGCCACTAGGGGAATACCCTTCTTTCCACTAGATCCTCCCCACAGGAATCTCCTTTGGATGGCTTCTATGTGATTGACAATGCTAATAGGGCATTTGAACAACGATAAGTGGTAAATGGGGATGTTTGCCAAAACTGACGTATCGAACCAGATTTCTTTTCCATGTGTCTAGCCTCTTCTCAATTCTCTCCACTATGGGATCCAAGAGGATTTTTTTGGTCTCCCAGATCCCAAGGGAAGACCCAGATATGAGGAAGGGAACCTGTCAAGAGGCCCCCCCATTATGCCGGCCAACTCATCTGCCATTGTTTCTTCAACATTTATCGCATACATTCTTGATTTTTGAAAATTTGATCTTTGTCCTGTAATCATTTCATAGCATCTCAAAATTGCTTTTTAGATTCAAGACCTTGCAATAATGGGGTGGGCAAAACAACAGCGTATCGTTAGCAAACTGGAGATGAGACGCTTCTACCCCATTCTGGCCAATCTTGAAACCATCAATCAGGCCCCTCGCTCTACCTTTTTCCATCAGACGACTCAACGACTCTGCAACTATGACAAACAGGAAGGGGGGGAGAGGGTCACCATGACGAAGTCCCCTAGAGGATTTGAAGAATCCTTTAGGAGATCCGTTAATGAGGATAGAGAAACAGGCCGATGAAACACAACATCTAATCCACCCTCTCCATTTAGATCCAAAACCCATCTTTTCTAGCAAATATTCAAGACATTGCCGTAAGCATTTAGGGTTTCTATTTTTGTGTCTTGGCCATCTATATAATGTAATGGCAAGAGGAAAGAAAGATTTAGATTTTGAAGTTAAATTTTGGAACATTCTCTGTGAAGAGAGGAGAGCCTTGGCTCTTTCACGTAGGTGATGGAGCTTGGCTCCTTTCACGCGTTATATTGGTGTTTTTCTCCAAAACCGTGGTATGGGTTTTTCAAACCCCCACTAGATGATTCAGTGCATGCTTGTGTGATCTCCATTTTGTGTTGCCACTCGATGCTCCCTGCATCAGTTGGTATCAGAGCACAGGGTATCCTTGACAGTTGACACATGCACTACGTGATGAAGAAGTTGCTACCTACACCGAAAGTTGGCCAGCCTGATCTAGCCACGGAGAACAAAGAACTCCAGCAAGAAGTGGAGACTTTCACGCACAAGTTAGCACTACTTGAAGAATGCAACCACGAGTGGGATACCATGGATTTGAGAGTGCCTTCGAGAGCCATTTTCATGGCTAAGTGTCATGTAAGGGATCACAAAAAGATGAGAATATGAAGGAAGAAGGGAAGGTTGTTGAAACGTCGTTGTTGTAATGCCTTTATTGAGAAATAATTTGATTTGGAAGATAATGGCATAAACTCGAGGTCGAGTTTTCTTCTAGTGGGGTCGAATGATGGAGAACATGCGGCGCGGACCGGCCTTTTATCCTTTTTCTTCTACTTTTGTCATTTTATTTATACTCTAATTTTTAAGTATCAAATCTTGTTCTTTTGGCTTGATTTTGGTATAATTAGAAAGGTTTTTTGACTACCTATCTAACGGGCCCAAGATCACGTGATTTGGACGTGATTTGATGAGGTAATGGACGATTTGCGGATATGGTACATGTGTATTACGGGATTTCTATCATAGGTTCATTTTAGTTGCTTTAGATGGAAGATTTAGATTAATTGTTTAGGTAAGTAAGCATTTAGGGTTTCTATTTTTAGGTTTTGGCCATCTATATAATGTAATAACATGAGGAAAGAAAGATTTAGATTTGAGTAAAGTTGATTTTTGGAACATTCTCTGTGAAGTGTGAAGAGAGCCTTGGCTCTTTCACGTGGGTGAAGGAGCTTGGCTCCTTTCACATGTTGTATTGGAGTATTTCTCCAAAACTGTGGTGTGGGTTTTTCAAACCCCCACAAGATGATTTAGTGTATGCTTGTGTGATCTCTATTCTGTGTTGCTCGATGTTCCCTGCATCAATTACAACGTTGGATTGCACCTCTGGTTAGCACTGTCAAACTCAATTTTGATGGGGTCCCCAAAGGTGATACTGGACCAGTTGGCATTTGGGGCATCTTTAGGAAATATGGCAGTGAAATCCTCAAATGTTTCTGTGTCTTGTGGAGTAGTAAATGCGAACGAAGCGGAAGCGAGCGCATTACGAAAGGATTGCATATATTTAATGAGCTTTGACAGTATGTGCATGGTTGAAGGTGATTCTAGTAATCTTATTTCATGGACAAATGGTGTATTTGAGGGACCATGGCAACTAGCTTCAATCATCCTCAAGATTGTGTATTTATGCAATTTGATCAAGACATCCTTGCACCATCAATTGAGAGTGGCAAATGACGATGTAGACATTATTGATCATTCTGTTCTGATTACAAGCAGTCGTTTCCTATTGATTGATGTATTTCTGGTGTTTTTTGTAGTTTGTTGTAGACTTGTAGAGACATAACGTCCTGTTCATGTACACTTACGCTTTTCGAATGGAAATTATATTAAAAAAAAAAACTTAAATTTATGAAAAAATTTAGAGACACCATTATATTTTATTTCTAGTGATCTTCTAAAAAGCAGTGACATTTTACGAATATTTGACGATTTTACCCTTTCATAATTACATGCACCATCTATCCTAGGGTTGCTGGGCTGCTTGGTTTGTTTGCTAGGGTTACTTTATTTGATGTATTCCCAATACATGGTCCTTACATAATGTGAGGGTGTTTCAAAGGGAAGCAAGAAACAAGCTGTTATTCTCAGGCTTTCTTTAGTGTTTTCTGTTTGCTGTTGGCACACGAGCACACTTCCAGATTTAAATGTTTGCATGCATGACTCAAACATAGATAGGATGATGGAGTGGTCCTTGCTAGGTGTAAATATGTTTGGATGTAGGTTTTTACTGACCTTTTGTATAAGCAAACTTGACTTGATATGAATACGTAGCTCCCTTGCTCATGGTTTGCTACGACGCTCTTTTTGGTTCTCTGCTGGCTATATTCATGTTATAAGCATGGCATAGTCTCCCTCTCTCCCTCTCTGTCTCTCTGTCTCTCTCTCTCTCTCTCTCGGTGGGTGTATGGGGTAACGTTGGACTTTTAAGTTTATGAATGTGTTGGCAGAAGCAATTTGTGGGACTTTTAGTTCTTTCTCTAGTTTTGTGCTCGTTATGATAGTTTTATGTGGGAAGTACTGTTTTACAATATGGGAATCCCATTTCTAGTTATTCTTGTCCACTTGCAGTATCTCGAGCGCTTGTGGTTGCTAGAGCTCCATCTTCTGGCGAGGTTTCTGGACACCCACTTGTTAAGGTGAAGCCAAGTTCTTGTTTTGAGATTTCTGTCATTAACTGGATATCCTTCCATGACACCTTGTTTTCATACATATTTTTTTCCTTCTCGTTAAATATTCTCAGCCTCTGAAATATGAGGCTTAGTATATGTTACTGATGTTTAGCATTTTGATTCATAGTTCTGTTTTCTTTATGTAGGAACCTTACAATGTTTCCCAGGAGGTGGAACGCAAACGAGCATTGTCTACAGTTTTCTGTCAAACGAAACAGCAAGATCGAAAAGATGCTGAAGTACAAATCTTCTGTTTGCATATTTAAATTCATATGCATGAAAAATGATGGGCAATCTCTTTGACATGCTTATCAATGTAGTGCTGGTTTTGTTTTATTTTCTATAGTGTGGACATCTAATTTGTTGTTTTTCTTAAGTAATTGCTTTTATGTTTTTGCTTTTAGATTCTTGCTGAAGCAAAGCGAATAGCTGAGTCACGCATGATTAGCAAGGTAAGAGTGCTGAATGGCTATCTTATTATGTATCTATTTCATTACTAGCTGTTGGTCATGTTTGTGAGGATAAGTTCGTGTGTTCGTATGCATATGCTGTCATTGGAAACTTGCAATGTGACTTGGGCATCACCTGAGTTTACTCAGATCACCCAAGTGAGCAATCAGGATATGTGTTTACTTGAACTCAGATTGATATAAACTGACACCATTTACCTGGTCCTAGCCTGAGTCAATTTTCATCTCTCTTTTTTTTTTTTTTTTCGTTTTTTAGATTTTCTTCTTCCATTATACCAATTTTTTTTTTCGTATTCATCATATTTTTTCTTCCCTATTTTATTTACTTAGACCTGCTTAATACTTGCCTCCAACTTTTCCCAAATTGGACAACCAAAGCTGCTAGACTAATGATCTACTTTGCCTGTTTTCGCTACCAGATCCTTGCATGGATTAAGTTTGTAACTGTGTGTGTATGTGTTTGTGTGTGCATGCAGGGGTAAAGAACCTTCGCGTGATGCAGTCCTTGTTATTTTGCTGCTATTTAAAAAAAAAGAAAAGAAAAAGAAAAGATAAGAGGTGTACTTGTTGATAAAAATGCCATTTACCATATTGAAGAAGATGACTTGAAAATAAATTTTGGGAAACATCAGAATTCGGTTAGTACCTCTTAACAAGTAAAATAGTTGGAAATTTACAATCTTCTAAGAAATAACACAAAAATAACTAAAATAACACCACAACAACTAAAATAGTCTTTAACATTATAATTCTACAATAAATGTAACCATGATAAGGAAGTCAGTTGTAAGGCACTCAAGACCTGTTCGGATGTGAGCCTTGCTTCCAAGATCCTACTACTACCCATTCTAGCAGATGGACCGCTCTCCCTTTTGCGCACATCTTTTTTTTCCCCTCACCGGAATGCATGTGAAAATCAACTAACCCGCCAGTGGGTGATTCTGGTGCTCTCTCCACTTGGTCCCATACAATTCTCCGATCCAGCGGAAAGGATTAGCAAGTGAACATCACGATTCACGTCAACTACTAGAAAATGGCGATTGGTGTGATTACCCAATGGCCGATCCATCACTATCATACCTACTCGTTTCTTCTTCAGTCGGAAGGGGGATCAGAAAGATTGAGTCTCTGATACTGCCTGCTGGCCTTTGTCATGATCACTCTAAATGGTTTGGCGAAGATTCTTGAATTTTGTAACTCGTTATCATTTCACCATCTCTGTGTCTTCACCTAACTAGTTTTTACTGCCCAAGTCAGCAACGTTTCACCCTTTAGAGGGCATGTCCATCGTGGGTGCACAAATATTTGAAGTTCTTTTTTGTAGTTCATCCTCTATTTACGAATAGCTTCTGATGGGACATGACTTGGATGGGTGCACAGAAATTTTGAAATGCCATTTGTACTTCATCCTCTACTTATGGATAGATTCTGATGGAACATAACTTGGCTGTGATAAATTAACTCTGATTCCAATCTGAAGCCACTTGTAAATGAAACTGTTATGTCATCCTGTTGACAGATGCAGAATTATTGTGTCCATCCTAACTTTGTCTGAGCAAATATTATTGGCAATCCAGAGGTAAACTGAATCAAACTATGAGTTGCGCACAAGCTACATTGTTCACAAACTACATACTTTGACACTATGATTTGCAATACCAATATTTGCTCAAGAAATCAAATCTGAAGTTCTTTTACTATGTTGAGATAATTTAGTCTTGATAAAATGTGTTTCGATCTTCTGGTGAGAGAATGCACAATAACACTTTTGAGTCTTTACACGTGTCTAATTTTAACATAATAAGCACTTGCATGGTCAATTTTGCCGCAAATGAGATCGAAGGGAAGGTATAAAGAAGGCTCTCTACAAAGTCAGGAGGCCTTGTTCTCTGATCAATGTATTTCTTTTTTATCTTCAGGACACACAAGTGCACAACCACGTGCATGTGCACTAATTTTGTTAGTTAAGGTTCTCTATATTAACTTAAGTGCGGTCATTCACTGGATTCTTTTTTGCCACTAGGAAAATGATCAGTTAGTTTATACAACTGTCCTAAAGGTGACAGAGAACTTGTGCATGATGCTTATGTGTGCGCGCATGTGTGTGAGTCAATCATATTTTGAGCATTAAATCTTTTATGTTTCTGAGATGGGGTTCTGTTCTTGTGTCTTTTCTTTTTCACCATTATGCGACATCTAGGCAGACTACTGGGATTTCATAGTGATCTACTTAAGAGAGCCCAACCTGGTTTTTGAATTGTACTTTTTGTACAACTTTTAGCTGGAATTTTTTCTGATTGTATCTTGTAATGGTATTATGTTTAAGTATCTGGAAAAATATGACGGGACAAGTAGACGCCTCATTTAAACATTGTAATGGATGATGTTATTGCTTTCTGAAGACTATGAGACAGTAGCTGCTTCCAATAATTTTGTCATTTCTGCAGGGTGCTGAAGAAGCCGAGTTTCCAGTGAACTCAAATATTGTTTCGGAAGGTACTGAAAAAGCCACAATTCCTGTTGAACCTGTATCACCATCTTCCAATTCTCAGCCTCCCTCCGCAGCTGTTGCACCTCCAGCATCTACAACAGATATTACCACTATTCCAGCTTCACTTCGCATGGTGGGTCTAGTACTTCGGTGTTTCCTATTTGAACTTTCATTCCCTTAACTATTGAAATGCATTCATCTCTTTCTATTCTTTTATTTGGAAGCTTTTATCAATTCTTGATGCATTACATTTCTTTTTCTTGACCTGCATGAGTAGTGCTGGAACTTTTTTCAGCCATTTAGGCTGATTTTAATCTTGATCTTTGATTACATTGTATTTTGCCAAGGTTTGACCTTGAACAATTTCCATCATCTGTTTCATTTCGTAACCAAAACTTCCAGTACTGCACCGTTCTTATTGGATACTGATTGTAAATTCTCAGTTCTATTCCATGCTTCTGCAGTGAATTTTTCATCATCTAGTAGCTTTTCTACGTCTACTTTTCATGATTCAGATGATTATTATTATTATTATTATTATTATTATTATTTTGGCTAGTATATACCAATTTACGACCATGAGATATGAATGTATGCCTTAATATTTTCGTTGCTTCATAGTTCTCCATCAGCTTCCTTTATTTCCCTGTTATTTCTTTAACCTATGTAAACTTCCAACAAGAAGCTGGTTACTATCATCTGGTGTTCTAAGTCATAGGTTAGATGTGTGCATTCCAATTTTTTTTTGGTGTCCCTGGGTTCCAAATTTTATAAAGGATTCATTAACCGACCCCAACTAGTTTGGGACAAAGGCTTAGTTGAGTTGAGTCTCTGGGTTTGGACGCTTCATTACACATACTCTTCTATTAAAGTTCTCATACATAATCATTGGTGAAAGTGCATTTAAAACCACTATATTCTGTGTAAAATAGGATCAATGATTTACTGTGAAGCTGTTTCTTCCTGTGAACTTAGTACTACTTGGAAATGATAAAAAAACGTAGGTAATTCTATCTTCAATCAAAGTAGCCCATTCTTTAAAGAGACTTCTCTTTCTTATTGTCACAATACCTGACGGCGGATACTAGGGGCGGAGGCACATATAGCATGAGGGGGGCCATGGCCCCCACAATGACTCGCAAAATCTCTTTTATATTGCATTTAGTGGCCATGCCCCCCCCTCCCCCACCCCACAATGACCAATGCAGGCAAGTGTAAATTAGTTCCCTCCCCCCCCCAAAAAAAAAGTGTAAATTCCTAGCTTCGCCCGGATTCTGATGATTGCTTTTGATTGTTTAAGATAGAAAGATGTTCTTATTTTTTCTATTGATCTTGTCATAGTAACATGTTTCATTTCTTCATCATTCAAAAAAAATGTTTCATCCGAAGTTACCAGGATCGCCTACCCGCGATCTCGGGTTGCCGACCCCAAACATGGGTCGTTTGTGACCCTGATCGCCAAAAATGGCAACTCGGGCGACCCGCAGGAAGGGGAACGATGCATAGAGAGAAGGAAAAAGGGGGAAAGAGAGCAAAAAAACTCTCCTTCCCAGCTTCAATCTAAGCATAGCAAATTGGAGGCCGAGAAAAGGTAAAAAAAGAAGAAATATAGAATAGGTAAAGAGACTAACCTGAAACGTATGTTGTTCTGACAGGAACTTCCACTAAAGATTGCCGGTCGAAATACAATACATGTACAATATTATAAAACCTCATTCCCTGCTTTCTTGCTTTTGCGCGCGCCGGAGGGGTGGGAGTTGTAAATGGCATGAGAGGAGGGAAAGGGATATATTGGAAGGCATGGGTCCCCACTTAAAACCCCTAAACAAAAAATCCGACCACAAGCCTGCTGATATCAAAACTACAAGTTTTAACGTCTTTTTTAAACTGTTGCCGAATGTTATTACTTTTCCCAAAAATTGATATCTGAACTACAAGTTTTAATCTCTTTTTTATACAATTGTCAAATGTGATTACCTTTCCCAAAAACTGTTAACAACCACCGGTTGATATGCTTGACCATTGAATTTAAGCTTGACCGTCATATTTAAGATAAGGCCTAACAATGCTTTAGCATCTCTTGGCATAACATTAAACGAGAGAGAGAGAGAGAGAGAGAGAGAGAGAGAGAGAGAGAGAGAGAGAGACCAGATTAGTGCTCCAAATCGACCCACGACCCCAAATAGAGAACCAACTTAGCCTACCCTCATCGTACCGCGTACCCGGCTACCATCATGTACCCTGTTCCTGTACCGTGTACTGGAACGAACCAGGTAACATTGGTTTCATCTTCTCTTCTCATAATCTTAAAGGGATTGGAGGAGGCTTTCCTCTTGGATAAAATAACTTTCTTTAGCAGGAGAATTACTTTTATTAAAGATGTTCTGGGTAGCGCCCTCTATTTTACATCGACCTTCATTTTTCGATTTCAGTAATCGATAGAATCGGATAACTGCAATGTTATTTTTTTTGAAGGAAGAAAGTAAAAAAATATTATTTGGTTAGTTAGGAGATGGTGTGTAGGCCTTGCAGAGAGGGAGGCCTTGGGATAAGAAGTTTAAAAGCAACAAACAATGCATGACTCGAGAAATGGCTATGGAAATTTGGTGAGGATAGAGATCTCTTATGGAAAAGGATAATTAATACGAAATACGATGCCAATCCTAGAAATTAGACTCCTCTTGATGTCATAGACCTTACACGACTACCGTTTGGTGAGACATCTTGAAATTTGTGACTCTTTTTCAAAAGGGGATAAGATCATGGTTTTAATTTTCGACCGAAATCCGAAATTTTGGATTTCAGTGAGGACCGAAACAGAAACGTACCGAAACCAAAATTCCCGAAATTTACCAAATTTCATTCGAAATTTCAGGAAATTCGTAATAAAATAATATTATTTTATTCCATTAAAGTATTTCAAATGAAATTACTGAAATTTCGGGCGAAATTTCTTCCCAAAAAAACGGCATTTTGTTAGCCGTATGGAATTTCGCCCGAAATTTTAGGATTTCACCTAAAATTTCGGTTTCGGATAAGTCCGAAATTTTAGCTGAAACCGAAATTTAAAACCATGGATAAGATTCAAGGTAGGAGATGAGGAGATGATCAGAACTTTGCAGGATAACCGATGTGGAGATAGGCCACTCAAGGAGGACTCTCAACGTTATTCAATGTGGTTGCCCACCAAGATTTTTTTTTTGAAAGGTAACAAGTTTCATTCCATTTGAAAAAAGATACATCCAAGGGGACAAGATGTCCCTAAAACGACAACAAAGCAAGACCAACATAGGCTTAAAACAGCCCTTACAAAAAGCAATAAACCCTACAAAACCCAACAGAAAGATAAACAAAAAGATATAAAAAAAGCTTCGGTTACGCAAACAATATACTCGTGGTTGAATTGTTTAGCAGAGAGAACGATACAGAGAGAACGATACATTGAATCGTTTAGCAGAGAGAACAATGCAGTAGATTGATATGTGCGGGAAAGGATAAAAGAGTGGTTGAATCGTTTAGCAGAGATATACTTGTGATTGAATTGTTTAGTAGAGAGAACGATAGTGGATTGAAATTTTAGATTTAAGAGGAATTTCTGTGAACTGGAGTTGGAAGATGCCACATCCTTTCTAACTAGAATAAACTCAATTACATAAAAAGTATGGGAAAGGATAAAACAGTTTGGACGTGGACCTTGTTAGGCATTTTTACTGTTTAACACCAGAAATAATCCCTTGCATGCCCGATTTGTTTGTGAAATTAGAGCTCCATTGGAGGTTAATGCATTCTGCTGGTTTGCGTGCCCAAATAAGATCGCCTACGTAATCGATGGAAGATTATAGTTAACGGTTGCACTCCGTCTTTTTTTTAGGTAGGTAAGTTGGGATCGAACTTGAGACCTCAAGGTCGAGAAACAATGCCTAACCATTGAGCTATTGGCCCAACCTCTTTGCGCTCTATCTTTCTGACACTGAACCTGGGGATTGGCCCCTCCTTCATTGCTGGTTTGCTTGTATGACGTGGTGTTTTGTCTTTGATATATTTGGAGTCGGGTGGGTTCTCCCTGGTCACATCGCTAATCATATTGAGACGTGGTGGAATTTTGCGCCTTGGCCCTCTAGAGGCAGGACCTTGTGGAGCCTATTCCTGGTGCCCCCCTTAGTTCATTTGGAAAGAAAGGAACAAGAGTGTATTCAAAGGCATCGCTAAATGGGTGCATAGTTACACTATGACAAATCTTCTTGGCAGTCCTTCATTGCGCATTGGACCGGCAGTTATTTAGTGGGCATTGGCCCTCCCCATATTTAGTGGAGTTTCAGTGACATTCTTCCATAGGTTGTGGGAGGGGATTCGAATGAGATCAATACACTAGGAGGGCCCTGAGCACAGATGGACCCTACCTCCTCCTGGGAGGTTGAAACTGAACTTTGATTGCTCGAGTTTTGGAAACCCACCCGTAGTCATAGGGGGGGGGGGGGGGGGGCTGCTAAGAAATGCGAACAGTGAGGTGTTTTGTCCTTTTTTGGACTTAATTGGAAGGAAGCATGCTATAGAGGCATAGGCTACATAGCTCGTTAATGGGGTTTACCTTGCGAAAAGGGATAAGTTACAACTCATGATCATTTGGGAAGATTCATGCAACGTAGTTAGATGGGTGAGAAATGGGACGAGCTTCCCTTGGCGGTGGACGGATGCCATAGATGTGATTCGGGATTCTTTGGAGGGACTCAATACGGAAATGAGACATGTATGGCGTTTGGCTAACTCAAATGTTGATTCTTTAGCACGATCAGGATTTGGTAGAGTACATGCTCTTATCAGATCACTTATGACCTTGAGTGGGGATAGTTGAAGATAGATCTGCTTTTGTGGTATATGTCTTTATGTTTCTTCTTTTGTTCCTTTAGTAATGCGCCGTTAGACCCTCTTGGTATTTGGGTTATTGCTTTTCTCTTTTAATATATGATTCGCCATTAAAAAAAAAAGCTTAAACGGAATTAACATTTTGAAGAAAAATGCAGCCTTTTTTTTTTTTTTGAATGGTAAACGATTTCATTAAAAAAGAAGAGACCGAAAAGGTCCCTACAATAGAAACAACTATGCATAACAGTATAAATATAAGAAGCTAGGGAGGGAGAAAATCAAATAGCTCAAAACTCTCCCTAGAAGCTCCCTATCTCGCCAGCTTGTCCGCCTCTTCATTCGTTGACCGCCTAACATGGGTGAAAGAAACTGATGCTGAACCCCAATCTATCTTGAATCTCATCAAATAGAGCTGCGAATCTCCATGGAGGAGGATGTGAGCCCCTCAACCATCTAATGACGTTGAGAGAGTCCCCTTTTATGACTAGTTCATTAGCATCTGCAATCTATGGGCGCAACTCAGGTCAGATCGGGTTGAGGGCAACCTGAGGAACCATTTGGCCAACCCTAACCCGACCCGACCTGACCCGAATTGCAGAAAAAAAATCAGAAATAGAAAAAAAAGGTGTCGTTCTTGCTGTTCTTATGGGTGAGACAAACCGAAACAGGAAACTAGGATTGGCAATTAGCACGCCATTGTTGTGGACTTTGGGTGAGACAGATAGAAGAATGAAATCATCCCCAGGAAGCCTTAGAACAGAAGAAAAATGGGCAATGAATGAAAGCTTACCCAACTTTCCTGCTCCTATGAATACTCAAAACCTTCAAGAATCAAGATGCAAAGGTATAAATTTTGCCATTGCTCCTATGAATACATAAAACCTTCTAGAACCAAGATGTAGGTATAAATCGCGTCATTGCTGGGGTTGTGTGATAGCTATGTATTTTCCACCCAGAAGAAAATATGAAACGTAGCTAGGGTTAGGGTTTTAGACATGAGTCCCCTGGTATGGTCACATCGAATCTATGGGTGAGAAACAAAAACATGAAACTAGGATTGGCAATTAGCATGCCATTGTTGCAGACTTCGGGTGAGACAGATAGAAGAATGAAATCATCCCCAGGAAAGCCTCAGAACAAAAGAACAACGGGCAATGAATGAAAGCTTACCCAACTTGCCTGCTCCTATGAATACTCAAAACCTTCAAGAATCAAGATGCAAAGGTATAAATTGCGTCATTGCTCCTATCAATACATAAAACCTTCAAGAACCAAGATGTAGGTATAAACCGCGCCATTACTGGGGTTGTGTGATAGCCATGTATTTTCCACCAAGAAGAAAATATGAAACGTAGCTAGGGTTAGGGTTTTAGACATCAGTTCCTTGGTATGGTCACAGCGAATACAGAAAGTCATTATAACACCTGACAAAAAGGAGTGCCTAATTAATGCGACAGAGGAAAATACCGGTTGTCTCACTCAAAAGGAAAAAAACTAATCAATGGAAGGGAATAAACTATTGCATAAAACTTGGAAAGTGTGCCACGTTGTCTTGGGTTCTGAACTTTGCCTTCCTATTTATCTTTTAAACACTGAAAGGCAATAAAATGTTCGGGTTTTTGTGTCGGGTTGGGTTGCCCTAAGCTCAACCCTAACCTGACCCGAGAAAAAATCGGGTTCAACCCGTCGGGTTCAGGTCTAGCCCGACCCAAGTTGCACCCCTACTGCCATCTCGATCGGGCAACTGAATGCCCAAATTACTCTCCCTTCCTTATCGCGCAGCAGTCCTCCAATCCCAGCTGGGCTTGGATTTCCCATACTTGATCCATCAAAATTTTAGTTTTAAGATTCCGTGAGCCGGCGGACACCAATCTGGAATATTTGTGGGCTCATTCCTCGAGGCATAGCATATCTCTCTCCACCCATGCCGTAAACAAACCTGAAGCTCTCTTGAGTTTTTACCTAGTAAAAATGCAGCTTTCTTTATTGTTTCTTTTATTAGAATCTAGTGTGCATAGTCATATGTTTGTTGTTTTCTCTGGATTTATCTGCAACCTTAATATTTTTTTCTGCTCAAACTCCAGTATATACTTGGAAATACTTATCATATGAATTAAGTTGCTTCTAATCTGATGAAATATGCATCTTCTCTTGAAATATTCTGCGTGTAGATGTTTATTTTCAGAAGCACTGTACTAATATTTTCAGTTAATGAGCATGAATTCTTTTGTGCCTCTGATGCGAAAATTTTCAGCTCCGGGTATACTTGAGAACAACTGCTCTTGAGCAAATGGTGCAGGCTGCTAGCTCATCTGCCGGGCTTCGGACAATAAAAAGGGTTGACCAGACTCTACAAAGTCTTGGGGTATGTTTCGTTTTCCTTCCAAAACCGCGTACTTTTTTTTGTATAGATATGTGATGTTTAGTTTAGGGAATGTGACATTAATTCTTCTAGTCCCAGCTGCCTTTTCCATTCTCTGGGTTGGGCTTTTGATGAATGTCCACTTTCGGCTGAAGACAGAATGAAGTTATTTTGAAGTTGTGTTTCCTTTTTATCTGTCTTGTGGGGAGAAAGAGTGATTTTTTCTTTTTATGGTCTGATCTCTTTCTGTACTAGTTTAGTCGTCGTAACAGAAGTTCATTTTGAATACTAAATACTTCATTTCTACTTCCATAGCAGCATTATTATTTTTATCTCCAGTGTTAAATTCTACGCAGTGCCATCTTCAGCAAACTTATTTTTGCATTCAGTTTGCTTCTTTTGACATATCAGTTATTATTACATTTCAGGTTCACATAAAACCAAAGGTTCCAACCAAAGCAGTTTGTGCTGAACATCTCGAATTACGAAAGGAAATACTTACTCTACTTAACCTCCAGAAACAGGTTTATTCTTTTGTACCTATTGCTATTTGTCATCTGATATTTTCCACGTTATCTTTTTTAAGATGTTTCTTGCTCTCAAATCTGTTTTTTCTATAGATTTTATATGGCGTTATTAGATTCACTATGCGGGTAGATTACTGTATTTTATATGGCTTGGCTTCTAATGCTATAAGTGTACTTGGGGTCGTTTTAATTCATGTGGAGTGATATACCTTGGTAAGCCACACATTTGGATTAATCAGATTCTCTCGTTACTCTTATATGTGTTTAATAGTAAAGGTGACATTTTGGACTTGGTGTGCAAAGTGTAAGCTCGTGCTTTCTGTCTGGGGATTGCTCTTACCCTACATTTTCTACTCTTTTCCCTAATTTTACTGAGTTTGAGTGCGGCTTTTTTGGGTACTTAAATACGATCAGGTGGTTCTTTACTGCTACAAAATAAAGTAAAGATCAATTAACTAATACTTTTTTTGGGGAAAATAAGAGAAAGCAATAATGGCATTCTTATATGTAAAATTACATAGATTAAGGAGTTCAAGCACCTCGCAAGCACTGCAGGCTATTTTCCGTGACACGAATATAGATATGTTTACCATGTATGTGTCTCGATAAATGGAAGCATAACTATCATGACTGATAGGAAATGGCTGTGTTTCTGCTTTTATATATGATTTGTTATTTTCTTGCCAATTGCATGATCCTTGAAATCTACATATCACTTAAACAGATGCAGTACAAGGAGGCAGAAGCTTCGGCTCACCGTGACAGCGCATACGTTGAAACACCGGGCACTCCTAAGGTATATGAATGCAATTATTTTTGTTATTTGTGTAACAAAATATTATCATTCAAGAAGTGCATCTTGACAATAGATGTCAATTTCATTCCCTTTCATCCAAAACGGACGAAACATACCATCCTAGCGACCAAAACTGTATAACAGAACATGGTTGAACATTTTGGTAAAAAATCATTATGTTTCGGTCTATTGAGCCCTGTTTCATTCTGTTTCGTTTGCACTGGATGATCAGGCTTACCTACAATTTGCCTCATCAAGTGATCAGTTATGTACACTTTGCCTGTTTGGTATCTTTAAAAAAAAAATTAAAAAAATTACCTGTTCGGTGTCCATGCATTTACATGGGGTCATAGTGAGAGGGCATATGAAAACCAAGATGTTTTGCACCCATGTGGCTATTCTGATTTCTGTTCTATAGTGGGAATTTAAAACACATCCGAAGATTTGTTCCTATAATGGGCACTTACATCCGAAGGTTTGTTCTGTATATGTAAACAGCGGTCACTCCGTGGAGATCAAGATCGACCATTTATCCCTGACTCCGTTGCCTTTGGAGGTATTATCAGCTCCATATGTTCTTTGACTCTCTCTGCTTAGCATGGACTCTTGATATTATTAAATTCTTGTCTCCCACTAAAATTTCAGGTGAAAAAGTTGGCAAAAGGGAACAAAAACGAAAGGTATAACATCTGATTCGCCTGCTTCTCTGTGTCTGTTATTGCTTTGATTTCGTTTATATGGGCGCATATATTATTATTATTTCTTTCCTCTGTTTTTTAAGGCTCCTGGAAGATTTTCAGAAGCGCCTCCGTCACCCCCTCAGTCTAATAAAAGGGCTCGGAAATTAAAAGCTTCCGATGGATGATCCAAAGGTGAAGTTTTCATTTCCCTCTGATAAAACTATCACATAATCCCTATATACTGGAAATAATAGTTGTTTATGAACGCATATATCTTATTTGTATCTCAGGGTATTTTATTTTATTTTTGTTATTTTTGGGTTTATATAGGAAAAAAAAAGCTGGAAAAAAATGCTACAAATATATGAAAGTATAAAATTTAGGAACAAAATTAGAACAAAAATAATTTACTGGTATATATGTGATCCTATGAGAGATGATAGCCGCATCCCTCTTCTCATATTGACTGTTGACTGTTTGGGAATTGTAACAGGCAAGGAGAGATTTTTTCTCTTTTGAAAAAATGGGGGGGTGCAAATACCAAATCACCAGGGGTTGTTGAATATTAGCTGAAGCCACTCCTCTGTCTGGCCAGAAGATATTAGGAAGATGATGTCCTTGATAGTGGGCAAATTGGAAATAGGCCCAGTTGAGTTGCTGAGGTCCCATATCATTGGCAAAGCCACGGAGGCCACATAAAATCATTAACTGTGTATTTATTTCTTGTATATTTTGCAAATCTTCTTAAGAGTTAGACTGTATGCCCATGAAATATGGTTGAAAAGTGTCTCTCTTAATGAGATGTAGATTGGTAAGTAAAAAAGGCTTTTATTATTCTAAGCAATTCGTGAGTACACATTTGGCTTCCGGGATAGAAAAGCCAAAGAAACTATTATGTGTAGAAAAAAAAAACAAAGGCTAACAAAAGAAGGTCAATAGATGCTTTGACGGTGTATGCACAAATAATAAGATTCTCATCTATCCGAATACATGGAAAGAAGAAGGAATATTGTAATTAAAAGCGCAGAGGCATCGCATCTTCTCTTTATCAACCGCATTGGCATTTGAGAGGAGGGTGGAGAGGAATATACAACCCTCTTTCCTCTATTTAAGAAGGTGCGATGTCCAGGTATCTTGTATTTTAGTGAGTGTTTAAAGCACTAGCAGAGAGAGTTTCTCGGCTCTTCCAATGGCACATCTACCTGTTGGTCTCTCTCTCTCTCTCTCTCTCTCTCTCTCATGGGATATTTAAGTCTCATCTCATAAAGCTGGTAGCTAATCTTGTCTTGGCAGCCATGACATTTTATTCAGGAAATGTTAGGCTAAGAGTGAGGAGATGGTGCCAAGTCACTGAAAAATATGAAAAATAAAGCTCTGCTCTAGTAGAGTTTTTCTTTACTCTTTTTCATCCACTTCGCACCCTTTCCCTACTATTGCCCTTCCAATTCTCTCCTTGTCCATCTCTCCCAATAACTATTAGATCCTGATCATTGTCAATCTATGTCTTGGTCCTATTGGATCACATTCAATCGGCCTTTGATCGCTATTACGTGACCGGTCACGATCTAACAATTCATATTGCACCCGATCAAACACCGAGTGTTACCACATGATCGTACGCTCCAGATCACACTTGATCAAGCAATAGCCATTGGAGCACATCTCAGGATCACCATCTGATCACACCTATCTTGATTAAAAAAATATTCCATGAAAAAAATTTCATGGCTGATGAGTACGGTCGTATAAAATTCATGTCTGAAGATTTTTTTTTCCCATCATTTCACCACTTTTTAGTTTTCCTTTTTTTCCCGTAAGAAAATACTGCATATACACCCCTTCTATTTGTTTTCTAAAGGGGCACTTATGATTTATCGAACAAATTGTTTCACGCCACAATATCATTAGTGACCTGAGCAATCCCTTACGTTTAGGAAAATCATCAAAAAGTAAATTTTTCTTTAACACATGCCATCTAGGTCCTACTCTAGGTCTCCATATCATTTTCCATATTTAGATAAATGTTTCGTGAAATAAATATCCATTTATGTTCCAGGCTCTATGGTGGGATTCATCTATGGAAGAGATGGGAACAACTTACCACCGGTCTCGCAAACCATCAAACACTACGAGCAGGACAACATCTCCAGAATGTGGCTTCCCAAGCCCAATTTTGAAGTTCTTGACCACCTCTCCAATACCGAAATCAAAGTCACCATCTCCATTGCAAACTTCGAACTCCGATCACTCGCCACCAATCCTACAACTGCAAATTCGTGGGTTAAGAGATACATACATGACTATTGGCCAACCATCAAATTCCAATACATTTGTGTTGGTAACGAGGCACTATCCACTAGAGACTCGGATCACTTGCTTCCCGCAATGAAGAACATACACGACGCAATCCAAGCAAAATCCACCACCATGGATAAGATCAAAGTCTCCACGACCGTCGGTATTGTGAAACAACCAATTAGTCCAAAAGCTTTAGCTTTGAGTTGATGTTATTTAATCATTTATATTTTCACACTCCCCCTCACCTGTGGCCCCTATTTATTTATTTATTGTTTGTTTGGTTTGGGCGTACACATGGATTTAATATCAAAGACTTGTTGGGAGGACGTATCTCTGTACCATGTGAAACAATCAATTACTCTAAAAGGTTATACTTTCTTTTAGAGTTGGTGTTATTTAATCATTTACACTTTTAACAGGTATATCCGATCTCGAAGCCTACGATCCCACCAGTCCACCCTCCTTCTGCTCCTTCAATGAAGACATCCAGGACAACCTAATGCCCATCCTTGAATTCCTTGACACCAATGAAAGCCCGCTCTTCGTTAACGTCTTCCCTCACTCTGTGCGTGTTAACAGTGGCCAACATCCCGACCTCTCCCATTACGTGTTCACCGCCACTGAACCTCTCATGACGGATGGCGAGTATGAATATAACTTTGTGTTTGACACCATTGTGGATGGATTCTATTATGCCATGGAAGCGATGAACGTCCGCGATGTGAAGATTATTGTGGCGGCCACTGGATGGCCTCGCAGTGGAGGATTGGATGCTTCGATCGTGAATGCTATGAAATACAACTCGAATTTGGTTAAGCATGTGCAAAGAGGGACTCCGAAATGGCCGAGACGTCTTGAGACTTACATTCACAGCATGTATGACGAGAATTACAAGCGTGGGAATGCATGGCAGAAAAGCTATGGAGTATTTGACAAATATGGGAAACGCTTCTACACGTTCCCTTAGTAAACAAAGACTAGTGGATGACTATCTATGATCTATGCATTTATGGATGTAATAAGAAAAACTCATCTCATCAGTACTCACAAAGAAGCTGTTATATAGAAAGCATCTCTTATGTTTAATTCGTGGGAGTCATGGTTCCTTCTTTCCTGGACGTATTCGTCCCTCTTTTTTTTTTTTTTTTGGTAAAGGGCAGTGATAAATCGACCCCCCAAAATGATAAATCGACTCCCCATGTGTCTATCTCTCTCCTCTTTCTCTCTCTAACCCAGAGGAGAGAGAAAGAGACATGGGGAGTCGATTTATCACTCCCCTTTGTAAAACAGGACTATTGCAGTTCACTTCCTTGAAGTAAACGAACACCCTTAAATAATAAATTTCACTGGAAGGACACAAAAAGAAATCCTCTTCTTCGCTTTATTTGCAAAAACAGACTTCTAGTTTGACAATTTGAACGTAGAGTAAAAAGACCAAAATACCCATGATGCTCAATGATATTTTTTGATAGGGTGGCTCCCACCATTTTGTAGGTCCGACGATCTCGCACAAAAGACAAAGATTACCTTGCGATCAATGTGGCTCCTACCATGGGTATTTTGGTCACAAATTGATCGCATGACCTGATTTGCAAAATTCACTCAAACTTGAGGATTCTTTTGCAAATAAATCAAAGTAGAAGATTTCTTTTGCAAAAAAAAAAAACCCTAAATAATAATACTAATGCCCTGTTTGGATTGCAAGAAAAATATTTCTGAAGAGATAATTTTTTCTTGGGATTTTTTTTTCCTTTCCACCATTTAGAGGGACATGGTATGATTATGCTTAATTTAGAGGGATATAGTTATCATAAATTGAAGGTCTCTCTAAGTAAAAATTGAATAGGTTTGGCTCATGTTAATCGTTTTCATGTGTTAAAAATGTAGAAATATTTAGATACATTTTTCCTTTCCAAACATTTCCAAAATGTAGAAAATTTTTGCTCCTCAAGTTGCCTCTAAACCACGGGCAAATGTTGTCTTTGTGGGGGTCAACTCCTCTTTTCCTGCTAATAACAATTTTATTAAGGGAAGTGATATTTACGCCCCTTTTTACTATTAGGGACACCCAGTCGCATTGTATAATTGATTAAAGGGGAGCTAATGTACTTTACGTCAGAAGAATCCAGTGGGCTTGATTGCTACGTACAACTGGCTCAGGGTGTCCTGGTGATCCAAATGGGCGTAAGTATCACTTCCCTTTTATTAAGCCCTCAGAGTTAATTGTTGTATTTAATTGTAATGATTAGTGGCCGGATTGAATCTGTGGTTATTGTTCATATGCGCTGATATAAAAATTATTTCTCTTATCAAGAAACAAGCACCAGAACTGTGATCAGATGAGCAGTAAGTGTTAGGGCACCCATGCTGAGTTTGAGGCAACCATGGAGCAGTCCCCATGAATTAATAAGAGGGGCCCACAGGGAGAGTGCATTTCTATCGATTACGTGCCGACCAATCAATTCCCGATGCAGCTAACTAACTATATATTAAGGTGCCGCCCTGGGTTCCTAGAAAAATTCCGGGTTAAAAAAAAAAGGAAATTTGACAAAGGGGGGACAAATAAATCACATAATATCAGAGGGGTCAAGTGTTTGTTGAAAATTACAGAAGGGGTCAAAACCCGGTTTACGAAAATTTGAATGACGATAATGCCCCTCTGGCAGAAACAGAGTGACTTGACTTAGAAAATTAAAAAAACATTTCAGTTTTCCCTCGTCTCTCTTCCCTCTTCTCTCCTCACGTCTCTGTTTATTTTTCGTCCTCTCCTCCAGCGATCTCGACGAAGGTGAAGCACGTATCAAACCTCGCATTTGAAGGAAACCCTACATGGTACGTCGTTTCCTTCCCTTCCTTTATTCAATCTCTTTTTTATTTATTTTTTAAAAGGAAAATCAGGTTGAGAGAGATGCAAAGGGGGGGGGGGGGGGCGAAATCCTTTTTCATGCGTTTTTCTATGGCATTTGAGTTCATATAGATGTCAGTTACTGCATTTCCTCCTACAGAGTAAAATAGTTGTAAATGCTGTTTGTTGCTGCTAGGGTTTTATATTTTACATTAATTTGTGAAATGGAGAAACGTTCTGCTGTTTTTTTATTCTAGGGTTTTATTTTGTACATTAATTTGTGAAATGGAGAGATGGGATTTCATTTCATATATGCGTATCCACCTACAGAGTAAAATAGAGTTGCATGCTATGCTATTTGTTGATGCTAAGGTTTTATTTTATACGTTAATTTGTGGAATGGAGAAATGCGATTTTCATGTACATATCACTTACCGCATTTCCACCTACAGAGTAAAATAAATGCAAATGCTCGTATGCTATTTGTTTATGCTAGGCTTTTATTTTTACAATTTATGGAGTGGAGAAATGGGATTTCAAAAACACCTTCTTCAATACCATGTAGAGCTCCCCTATATTGCACTTCAAAACCCTCTTTAGGTACTAGTAACCCCACCTAGGTAGCTGAAAACCCTTTTTCTGTGAACTTGGGGACCATGGTGGGCAGTTGATGGGCCCTCTATGGGGACTTCTTCTACCCCATTTAAGGACCCATAACACCTTCTTCAATACCATGTGGAGCTCCCCTATATTGCCCTTCAAAACCCTCTTTAGGTACTAGTAACCCCACCTCGGTAGCTGAAAACCCATGAGAAGCCCCCCTTAGGTACTAGTAACCCCATTTATGTAGCTGAAAACCCCTGAGTTTGAATTTGAGGACCATCTTCTGGATTCGATGGACCCTCCATGGATTCTTCTTCTACCCCATTTGAGGGCCCATAATTCCTCCTGTAATACCATGCGCAGCTCCCCTCTATTGCCCTTAAAAAGCCCCCCTTAGGTACTAGTAATCCCTTTTTTCTAGCTGAAAACCCATGAGTTTGAACTTGAGGACCATCTTCTGGATTTATGCTAGGGTTTTATTTTTTACGTTAATTTGTGGAATGGAGAAATGCGATTTCATTTCATGTACATATCACTTACTGCATTTCCACCTACAGAGTAAAATAAATGCAAATGCTCGTCTTCTATTTGTTTATGCTAGGCTTTTATTTTTATAATTTGTGGAGTGGAGAAATGGGATTTCATTTCATATTGGATGTGGACAGAAGAAATGTTGCTATTATTTTTTTTTTGAATGCTTTTCTGTGCCCGGAAGGAATGGTAATTTATATAAATGGCGTGAAGTAGATGTAAACCCTTTTCTGTGAACTTGGGGACCATGGTGGGCAGTTGATGGCCCCTCTATGAGGACTTCTTCTACCCCATTTAAGGACCCATAACACCTTCTTCAATACCATGTGGAGCTCCCCTATATTGCCCTTCAAAATCCTCTTTAGGTACTAGTAACCCCACGTGGGTAGCTGAAAACGCTTTTCTGTGAACTTGGGGACCATGGTGGGTAGTTGATGGCCCTCTATGGGGACTTCTTCTACCCCATTTAAGGACCCATAACACCTTCTTCAATACCATGTAGAGCTCCCCTATATTGCCCTTCAAAACCCTCTTTAGGTACTAGTAACCCCAGCCGGGTAGCTGAAAACCCTTTTCTGTGAACTTGGGAACCATGGTGGGCAGGTTATGGCCCCTCTATGGGGACTTCTTCCACCCCATTTAAGGACCCATAACACCTTCTTCAATACCATGTAGAGCTCCCCTATATTGCCCTTCAAAACCCTCTTTAGGTACTAGTAACCCCACCTGGGTAGCTGAAAACCCTTTTCTGTGAACTTGGGGACCATGGTGGGTAGTTGATGGCCCTCTATGGGGACTTCTTCTACCCCATTTAAGGACCCATAACACCTTCTTCAATACCATGTAGAGCTCCCCTATATTGCCCTTCAAAACCCTCTTTAGGTACTAGTAACCCTAGCTGGGTAGCTGAAAACCCTTTTCTGTGAACTTGGGGACCATGGTGGGCAGTTTATGGCCCCTCTATGGGGACTTCTTCCACCCCATTTAAGGACCCATAACACCTTCTTCAATACCATGTAGAGCTCCCCTATATTGCCCTTCAAAACCCTCTTTAGGTACTAGTAACCCCAGCTGGGTAGCTGAAAACCCTTTTCTGTGAACTTGGGGACCATGGTGGGCAGTTGATGGTCCCTCTATGGGGACTTCTTCCACCCCATTTAAGGACCCATAACACCTTCTTCAATACCATGTAGAGCTCCTCTATATTGCCCTTCAAAACCCTCTTTAGGTACTAGTAACCCCACCTGGGTAGCTGAAAACCCTTTTCTGTGAACTTAGGGACCATGGTGGGCAGTTGATGGCCCTCTGTGGGGACTTCTTCTACCCCATTTAAGGACCCATAACACCTTCTTCAATACCATGTACAGCTCCCCTATATTGCCCTACAGAGTCCCCCTTTACCTACCAGTAACCCAATATAGGTAGCTGGGAACCCTTGAGTGTGAATTTCAAGACCACAGTTTCTAGTTGATGGGCCTTCTTTAATACCATGTGGAGACCCATGTTCATTGTTGAAGCAGTCATGGTTTACTTGTTTTATCTTCGATTTCATTTATTAAATTATTGGTCCAATGGTGGTTATTGAATTCCAATAGCTACTGCTGATCTGCTTTCTTTCTCAAAAGGTTTGATGCTATGAGTTTTTTTTTTTTAAAAGTCATGTGAGCTAATACTCGCCTGATGCCCATGTGGATCAGAATTTTAACAGACCTCGTAATCTGTTTTGGGGGTTTGTCCTTGTTGTTGTACTTTGAGAAAATTCATATAGAACACTGATCTTTGCACATATTGGTCAGCTCTTTTCTTTTTTGTTTGCTTTGCTTGATATCTAAGAAGCCAGACCTTAGAGGTTACAGACACGATACATATTTTCAGCTTAGTATGAGAATTGTAATAATTGTTGGTTTGCTTGCTAGCTTTTCTTCATAATAGTACTGATTGGGAATATGAGTTTATGCTATGGGTTGGATTTTATTGATTTTCTTGGTAATTTCTTTTAGAGATGATGATGATCAGAATTTTAATGATGGTCAATATAACTGAGTTTTTGGGTTATGAATTGATCTTGGTGATTTTGATTTGGTTGTTCATTGCCATACAGTTTTTATCCGGTCAGGAGCCATTGCAAAGCCTTGAAAGATGTTGATGCGAAAGAGTGATAGACTGAAAGTAACAAAGCCTTCAAGAAGGTCAGAAAGGAGTTTAAAAGGGGAGGAGACGAAAATAGGAGCTGTGAATAAGAGACGAACACATGTAAGTGTGTATGTTGTTAATTGTATCAATCATAGTAAGTTAATTCATTTACCACATATATTTTGACGATGTAATTTATTTTGCAGGCTCCATACGTCCCAGCACGATGTTCTCCAGCTTCTTTCAAATCGGCAATGGACAGGATAAAGTTCAAGCCAGTCCATTTTGATGCCATAGAAAAGACTCCTTTTCGACATCTGTTTGGCATGGAGGACATTATCATGCACAACCCTCTCGTAAGAGCTATCCACGATAAGTGGACCCCTGGCAGTAAGACGTTCACGTTAGGGAGTATAAATGTCCCCTTCCTTCCAAGAGATGTTGCATTGGCATTATGACTGCCACTTACTGGAGAGAGAATGGAGGTGGTGAGGGTTCTGTCATTCGACAGGACAAAACCCCAACCTAAAGTGCATGGCTGGCCATTTTCAGAGGCCAACGTGAAGGCATCGGTTATCGAGAATGAGATTACAACAATAGTTAGAGAACGAAATCAAGCTTCGATAGAGAAGACCCTCAAATATGTTCTCCTGCATCTTTTTGCCTCTGCCCTTTTCACAAAAAGCGCACATCGAGCTGACAAGCTGTTCTGGCCCTACATCGACGACATAGGAAAGATTGGCAAGTATAATTGGGCGATGGCAGTGTATGACTGGCTCATAGATTACCTAGACAGAGTCAGCAAGGGTGGCAGGTACCTTGGTGGTTGCTCGTTGGTGATTCAGGTAATTTGGACTCATGACATTTAATATTCTAACAGCGCTGTTTATAGTATGATTAACATGGTATTTCATATGTATGCAAGTATGGTTATACGAGCATACCACATTTTGGATTCCCACCAATCCAACTGCTCGTCCACGTGTGCTTAAATGGGACTGGAAAGCAAACGAATCAAAGACATATCGATTAGTGGAGCAGAAGCAGATAAAGAAATCAGAGGTGAGATATTAAAAATTTGTTAACGTATATATCAATACTACAATCTTGTTAACTGACTATGTTTTCCAAAAATTCAGGTGCTGGTGACATTGAAAGTATCTCTGTTAGAGAAGTCACAGTACCTAAAGGATGAGGTAATGCAGTCGAGCAGGACTATGTTGTTATTTTATTTTACTTGTTGATATTTAAAATTTGATCATTGACTATCATGTTTAAACATTAGGATGTTGATGAGACAATAGAAGCCGATAAGGAACAGTTGGAATTCGAGGGGATAGTTTTGGGAGTAGAAAGTGAATTGAAGAAAGGAAGTAGTGAAGATGACTGGAAGCATATAAAAATTTTGGTGAGAGAGAGAGATGTAGTGGATAGACAGTGGCAGATGATTAGAGCAGCATGGGAAGAAATAAGAAAAAGAGAGGAAGATGTCGGAAAAAGAGAGGAAGATGTCGGAAAGAGAGAAGAGGAATTGAAAAAAGGATGGGAGCGTATGCGGACAACAAATGAAGGGACATGGGGAAGAACGGAGGGGGTTGAGGAGGAGACGAAGGGCGAAAATGCATCTCAAGGTGCACGATTATCTTCGCAGCTGTGCGAGGATTGGACGGATTTAGCTGACCTTGGATGTGACATGGATGCAGCCGCCACCCTAATAGATGTATCGTCTTAGTACCCCAAGTCACATGAAGAAAGATTCGGCACTACACACGGGGTGATCGTTAAACCTTTGCAACGATTGTTCGAAATGGAGGTGAGGAAGGAAGTGGCACCATCTACTGAAGTTGAGCTGAAAGTGGTGGTGGATTCCGAATTAGGGAGCATTGTAAGGGGTGTGAAGATGGATGGAAGGAGTAGGAAACCTGGGAGAGCCAGAAAAAGCCCCTACTTATAAGGGAAGACCCGAAAAAGAAGGCAGAAGGAAGGGAAGGAAGAGGGGGAAGACCCCAACATACCTAAACCACCCCCCAAGAAGAAACAGGATGACGGGAAGTTGCCTAAGGGAAGGAGAACAACTCTGATAGAGAGACTTCTAAAGCATAAAAAAGGCAAGTAGGTGTGAATTATATTAGACCATGATTTAAGGTGATCATTGGAGAAAATTATTAACTAACAATTTAATACAATTATGCAGTGATATTCTCATGGAAAAGGATGATGTACACGTAATAGCCGAAGACCTACAACACCTTTGGAATGTCAGACAATACCTGACTGGCACTGTAAGTGTCATTTTTTATTAATAAAATCTACATTACCTCACATCTCACATTTACTTCTCTTCCTTGAAGATCGTGGATATATATGGGAAGCACGTACAGTCCTCAAACGAGGATGGGTTAGCAGATCCTAGGGGCGGAATTGTCTTCGTTCCTTCGGTGGTACATGTAAGTGTAATTTCTATCTTCCCACATTTCAGTTTACATAAGATTATATCTGTAGTATCCCATTGAATTCCTTTTTTTTATAGGGAACTCTGACTGCAGTGGGGAGCGAAGTGACTGAGGAGCAGAGGGTAGAAAAGTGGAAGACGGCGAAGGACGCTCTGCACGGTAGACTTATAGACCACCAGCTAGAAGCAGTACAAATGATACTATTACCATTATGTGAAGACAGCCACTGGGTTCTTCTCATTGTCGATATGGCGACCAAAATCTTCCACGAATGCAATTCCTGTGAATGAATGGAGTTCCAGGAACGAGCAGAATTGACCGTAAGTGGGTTAGCATCTTCGATGTTTTCCTACTTATAAATCTATATGTATAACACTTATGTTTCCTAAACCTGTCAATGTTAACCACTTGCAGGTAGCGTTGTTGAAGGAGTACTTCAAGGGAAGGGGCTGTGATATAGACCATTTTCAATATGCTCAGATGGACAATTTCCCACAACAGGCCAATGGGTCAGTATATTTAAATGTTTATTTTTCTAGGGTATGAATTTGATTCGCTCAATACAACCGTTGTTATGCAGGTTCGACTGTGGTTTGTTCGTGCTTAAAGCGATCGACCATCTGTATGCAAATGATCCATTAACTTTCAGCAAGTGTGACATTCCCGCTTATCGGCTGCAGCTGTGCGAAAGATTCTTGCGCGGAGAGTTCGGAGACTGTGGCGATTTTCTTAAGGGGGATATATGAGTGAAAAATGAAGAAGAGCTCTTGAAGTTCTCATGGATGTTGTAAACAGGATGGACATTGATGGTCTTTGCAGTGAAGTTTTGTGTCTATTTGTAAGCAAAATGGGGTAAAATGGGGTAAATTTATTTGTAATTGTTGGGCGCATATGTATAGGACAGAAAGCAGGCTGTAGAGACACAGAGGGAGGGTTTGTTTCTATCTCAGCATACTGACAACTATGTATTTTTAATTAAAATGAAGTTCTGTCAAGTGATGGTGGTTGTGGCATTGGTTCATTGCGAAATATGGTAAAGGACTTTGAAAATCATCAAATATTTGTTCATAAAGTTTTGGGGGAATTTATATTTCTATTGGATGGAAATATGATTTATTTGTATTTAATTGTGGTTATTCTCTTTTATTTTCATCGTCATAGTTGGCAATGGGACCCCTGTTTTTTGTGCTTTTCCGGGTATTTTTATTTTTATTGTAGGTGAAAATGTTAGGACATTGTCTGATAGAGCCCTAAATTGCCTGTTCTTGGGACTTTTGTGGAACAAAAATCTCCCTGGGAGATTGGTGGGAAAAAAAGTTATCCCGGTAAAAAAAATAATTCCGGTTTTGTTTGGTTGCTTGAACTGTTGGGAAGAAAAAAATTCTTCCTCAAACTTGTTGATAAATTGAACACCATTTATGACAACAGCCACCACCTTCTTTCCAAATGGACTGTCCACCCCACACCATAGGATGATCCATAACGTCCATTTGATGGGCCACAATTAAAATAGGTTGTGTCGCAAAAGACAATTCATGCATTTAGATCATGGTTTGTACTTGCTATGTCATCCTTACATAAAAAAAAACAAAACAAAGAAAATAAAAAATAATTCTCGGAGCTCCGAGATTTTTTCTTGGAACTCCGAGAATATGGGCAGAGGAACCTGGAAAGATTCTCGGAAGTCCGAGACAATTTCTCGGAATTCCGAGATTTCGTCCAGGTGATCCTCGGAGCTCCGAGAAAATTTCTCGGAACTTCGAGATTCGGGCCAGTAGAAAATAAAAAAAATCCGTCTGTTCTCGGAAGTCCGAGACAATTTCTCGGAATTCTGAGATTTCGTCCAGGTGAACCTCGGAGCTCCGAGATTCGGGCCAGTTGGAAAAAAAATCCATCTGTTCTCGGAACTCCGAGAATCGGCCCAGGAGCGTTATAACCTTGGACCCGGTTCGTTTTTTTTACTTTTCTTCTCTTCTTTCCCTCTTCCTTCCACTTCTCTTCAAAACCTAACTCCATTTTTCATTTTTCCGTCATTTTCTCCCTACATCTTTGTTTGAAAAATTAAATAACCGCAAGTGCACGGATCGTGTAAATACGGGTCGAACTCAAGGAAGAGAAATCTAGTTGTCAATCCTATTCTTTTACCGATTAGAATACTAGCTATGATATAATGTTGCCTGGAATGGACTCAGGATTTCCGTGGACTTAGACCTCGGAGCCAACACTATATATAAGCGTATATTCTATTCAATCTAAGAATCAAATTCAACTAAGATCTTTGTGATTTAAAATCCTAATTTAGGCAAAGTGTACGAAAGATTTAATGATTCTATTAAGTATCTATGAAATAAGAATAATCATTTCTAATTAATGAGAGAAATCAGTTCTAATTAACAAACACATTAAAACTATTCTAATTAGAAAATAAAAAAAACTAAAACTTGAATTTCAGAATCTGGAATTAAAAATAACGTTTAGTAAAACAGTCGTATCTTACTCATCACAATTCGGATTTTAACCCAAGAGTACTCATTTCGAAGGATTTTGAAAGATCTACAACTTTTATGTTTATGATTTTTACGGATTCGGTCGTTTATCTGTCCAAAATTGGCTTCGAAAATTAACTAACAGCACTAAAACGAAAATAGTGGGACTTGAAATCAAACTTGAAACCTAGAATTAAAAGAAACCACTAAAACTAAGATTTGTTTAAGAGATAAAAGATAGATTAAAAACGTACTTAGGGTCTGGAATCCACCACGGGTTTGGAATTATATTATTAATCAAACCAATTTCTGTATTGGATAGTGTATTTGATAAATTTAGTCTATGGGGAATAAGATCTATTGATGTCATTGCCCATGAGTGTTTTATCAAATATACTACTCAATTTAAAGATATTATATAAGAAATTATATTTATTTATCGGCAATCACTTATACGACTGGGGAAAGCCAGTGGCATACGTGATTGGGATCCAACAAATACAAATCCTTACATAAGTTGTTATATAGGCCACTGGTTTTAATTAATCATCTTTCTCCTTCCCCATGGCTTCATCTAAACCCCAAGTAGATGGATTTAGTTATTCATGGAGAAGGGGAAAGAAACAAAGAAAATAGAGAGAATAGAGAAGAGAATTGCCATTAAGAACTTGAAAAGAAAAATCAAACACAAAGTATTTTCTCTTTTAATTAAAATTAAACAAAAATAGAGTTAACTAGGATTGAAAGAAATAACAGAAATTAAAGAACACTTAGTCTTTTTCTCCTTCGAGCAACGGCCAACTTGTCCTTCTCCGTCTCTTGATGTCACCTTGGAGTGGAGCCTTGGATGGTTGATCCTTGGTTGAAGAGATAAAAACTTGAAAAAGAAAAAGAGAACAAGAACCCTAAGAGAGAGAGCTTGAGAGTGGTAGAGAGAATGAGTAGAATGGAGAGAGAGAGGAGTAAGAAAGAAAGAAAAGCAAAAGCATAGAGAGAGAAAGCAAGAGTATGGGAGAGAGAGCTAGAGACAAAGAGAGAATAAAAAAAAAAGGAAAAGAAAACGAGATATGGAGAGAGCCAGGAAGAAGAAAGGGCAAGAGACTATGTATTATGTCACCCACCTTCCACAAAATAACCCACGAAAGTTGCTTTCTAAAAGTCAGGAATAGATGAGAGAAACTTCCCATTTCATAAGCACAAAGAAAAAGTTGCCGAAATTCCAATTCAAGAGATATCAATATACCAAAAATATCTCGTCCTAAGATCCCTTTCTTATGCAGCCACATATCCCTTTTCGTTGGCTAGTGTCCTTTCTTTCTTTCTTCTTTTTTAAATGCTAAAAATAGTTAGAGACATTCCAAATTGGGTGCAACACAAAATTGCCCAAACACTGAGAGACAATGAACGGTCATTCGGTAGGGAACTATCAAAAAAATATCTCGTTGAGAATTTCCTTCTTTATATTAATTGCTTTTATGTGTCCAACTCCAACACAGATTTCCTAAAAGAAATTGATCCAAAAGCAAACCTTTTACTTAACCATTGATCTTTTATCTAAGAGATGAAACTTGTTCACCTAAAGTGGGCCCCACATTTGCTGTCTGTGTTTGGAATATAGTATTAGAAAATACCATTTTCTAATCCAATAAAAACAGAAACATGGGCTGCTTGTGTGTAAATTGACAATTGCAAAAATCAATGGTTGGTGCTTTCCTTTTACCCCAAGTTTCCATAATCAGCCCTTGTATTGAATAAAACCAAAACCCCCAAGTGCGTAAAATTTTTGGCAACTCTTGTCTGTGGCAATTCTTTCTTCTTTTCTTCTCTTCGATTGTAGGTCCCACCAAATAAAACTTGCTTGCTTGTCCACTTCCATGTGGGTCCCACTATTATTATAACACCATATGGCAATTGCCAAAGTTGAGGGCTGCTGTGAATAGAGATGGAAACCAAGGCTGAAAACGTCCAAAACAACTTGCATGCATGCAGTTGTATATATCAAGGTGGGTCCCATAAATAGCCATGACTAGAAAAATTCAATTCGTATACTTTCTGTGATGATCCAACCGATCATATATCATATACAGTGATTGCACCCCCAATAATTCCCTATGGGATCATCCAAACCGTTCATATAAAAGTCCCCAAATTGGTATTGATTGGATAATCCAATCGTCAATTTGGTGGTCGCAATGTAAATTAATAACGGCCCTCAAATCATTTACATGGGCTGATTCCTAACCATCCACTGATTGATCTAAACCGCTTATGTGTTGGGACACAATATCAAGTGACCGCTCCATCTAAATAATTTCCATAAGCTAATCTCAGCCCTTCATTCACTGGGGCCGCGGCGTAGACGGGTTGCGCCCATTAAATTATGTCCATAGGGGGGCATGAGATGATCTAAACGGTCCGTTTGGTGAGCCATCAAATGGATGATCCGAACCATTCGTCTTGTGGGCAAATTAGTTGTGGCCCCAATATTGGCATTGTGATAAATGTGTTGTGCTCTCATCTTCTTAGCTCCATATTCCGTAAAATTCGAGAATATCCATGAAACACCAAAAACACAGAAAATACCTTAGTAGTACCGCTTTAAATGATAAAATATGCATGTTTCCTATCACTACTATTCACACATAAATGTGTTCATCAATCTTCCTTCAAAACCCTCTTCTCCCTTCCAAATCCCTCTCTTCTTCCTAAAACCCTAGCATTTCACCCATTTTTTGTTTTTTCTTTCTTCCCTTCTCTATTTCTCCTTTTTTCCTCCATTTTAGGGCTATTTCTCTTTTTTTTTTCCATATTACTTTTCTCTCCACCCACATTTCCTCTTACCATGCCTCATAAAACCAAAAATCTCAACATTGGAGGCTCCTCCCAAGTTGAAGACCCCGAATACGTTCCTGAAGAAGTTCCCGAGGAAGAAAGGCTTTCACGAAAGAAGGTGAAGGCCAAGGCTGTGGCAGCCGAGGTTGTGTCCAACTCCTATTTCACTGGGGATAAGGCCAAGAAACTCTGGGCCGACGTCGGCACTAGGGGCATCCTCACCGGTAGGTACAATGATCCCCCTGTCCTTCAAAATTTTGATTTAAAGGCCAAATTTGATGCTCAGGGGGTTCAAAGCTCAAACCAATGGGTAATGCACAACCTCTCCAAAACTCTTAAACTAGCTCTGCACTCCTGCTCATATACTGGCTTGAGTGTCGAAGGGCCTGTCCGGAGTAGCACCCGGGTCGGTCTTCTGACCTCGTTTGCTTCTGTGCAGAACACAGCAACTTCATTTCAATCCCGTTGAACTCGACTCCTTCACTTCGGTTCCTCTGGTCACCCAGCTAAGCCCTTACGTCACTGCCGTACCTGTTACCAATTTTCGGTCTAACAGATTGGCGCCATCCGTGGGACCCCAGAACTAAAAGCTATTCAAGTCTCTTACAAAAATGGCAGGCGCAAGAGCGCGCGGATACCAACTGCACGGACTACCCAAACCGTGCTACCTCGCAGGACCCGGAGTGAACGAATCGCCTCACTGGTGGTGGCAGCCTCTGCTACAGCTGAACAGAGCCCGGCTTGTTCGGAACACCTCAACCCTATGCCCACTCCGGATCAAGTTCAAGCTCTTTTCCAGCAGATGACGGCTCTGGTCGGTCAATATCAGCAGCTACTCCAAGCGCCTCCCCAACCTCCTCCAGAAGCTTCACGACCTGTACAGGAGAGGTCGAATATTCACAGAGAGGCAGCACACCACAATGAAGATCGGACTCCCCACTCAAGGCAAGTCCGTCACTCCGGGGCCAGGCATGAGCATACGGAGCCTCACCACAGCCGAAGGTCGCGGTCTCGCTCCCCGCGAAGGCCCCGAGCTCGTGAAAACCACGCACAACAAGAGAAGTCCCGGCCTCGTCAAAAGAGTCCGAAAAGTCAGTCCAGCTCTGCGGCGAGCCCGTCAGTAGAAAGAAAAAGATCACCGGGCCAGCTGGACCGCGGAGTTGATCCAATGCTTCAAAGGATGGAGGAAATGGACCACCGCATAAAAGAGCTAGCAAAAGATCATAGCCGGCCTGCCCCTCGAGCGTTCTCAAGCAGAATGCCGTTCACCGACGATGTTATGGGTGCCCCAGCACCCAGAGGGTTTAAAATGCCAATCGTCCCGCAATATGACGGAACAACTGACCCAGTGGACCACTTAGAGATGTTCAGAGCGATGATGCTCCTCCACGGCGCATCCGATGGCTTCCTCTGGAAGGCGTTTCCGATCACACTGACCGGTGCGGCCCGGGACTGGTACTCCAGAATCAAACCAAACTCCGTTAGTAACTTCGAAGACTTCGGCGACGACTTGGTCCGTCACTTTATGAGCAGCCGGAGGCCAAGGAAAACGACAGCATTCCTGATGGCCTTGCGGCAGGAAGATAATGAACCTCTCAAGGTGTTCGTCCGCAGCTTCAACAGGGAGGCACTCCAAGTACCGAATTTGGACCCCTCAGCGGCAATGAGCGCGCTCCTCGTGGGCGCCAGATCCAATGACTTCTGCCGCTCAGTGGCTCGCCAAAATCCACACTCACTGGCGGATCTAATGGCCGGAGCTGAGGAGTACATAGCGGTGGAAGAAACGCTGGCAGCCCTAGACTTGACTCAGAGGAGAACCTCTGAGGACAAGAACCCTACCAAGCAGCGTAGGGAGGATAGAGCCGCCAGAAGAGAGAAGTCCCCCCAGAGGAGAGAAGAGAACTTCACGTCCCTCAATACCTCCCGGAGGCAAATACTGGCTGCGATCAGCGATGAAGAATTCATGAGGTGGCCAGCTAGAATGATCTCCAAGGGAAATAAGAGAGACCAATCAAAATACTGTCGGTTCCACAGGGACTACGGCCACGACACGGACGAATGCTGGCAGCTCAAGGAAGAAATTGAGCAGCTGATAGGCCGAGGCTACTTGAAAAAATATGTCTGAAGTGACGGCCGCAGACCAGAGAGAAGAGTCCTCAGGGCCGCAGCCCTCGACTGTCGCAGCCTCCCCCTGCGAAGAACCAATCCCCTCCATCCAGTTCACAACCAGAGGCACCGCGATCCCAGCCAAGGGGAGTCATTGGCACAATTATGGGCGGACCAGCCGCTGGGGGCACATCGTCTACTGCTCGAAAAGCATATGCACGCCGAGTCAACACCGTGCACACATGCAGCAAGAAGATGGGGACGGAGAATGAGATCTTCTTTTCAGATGCCGATCTCGACAACCTGATACTGCCACACGACGACGCACTGGTCGTAACCATGCTCGTCGCAAACTGGGAAGTAAAGAAAATCCTTGTGGACAACGGGAGTTCGACAGACATTTTGTACTATCACGTTTTCCAGAAAATGATGATAGGCGACGACCGTTTGAAGCCGGCGAACTCAGATTTGTTCGGTTTCTCAGGAGAGGTTGTGAAGGTGGAGGGGCAGATTGAACTTCCAGTCCTCGTTGGAGAACAGCCCTGCCAAGCGTTCACCATGGTCAATTTTCTGGTAGTGAGGGCCACTTCGGTCTATAACGCTATCTTAGGACGACCTGGCCAGAACCTGATTCGTGCGGTGTCTTCTGCGTATCACCAGAAGATGAAATTCATGACGCCAAACGGTGTGGGTGAAGTTCGGGGAGACCAACCCCAGTCCAGGGAGTGCTATGCAATGGCACTCAAAAGGCAAAAATACGGTGGAATCACTGCCGATCGAGCTACTCGATCTGAGGGACGAATTCCGGGGGACTCAACCCGCCGAAGACCTCATCTCCATCCCTCTGAGCAAGGACGATAATGAGAAAGTCGTCCAGATCGGATCCTCTCTAAGCAGTAGCATCCAGCACCACCTCACCGAGTTTCTTCAAGACAATGCGGATGTCTTTGCGTGGGCTCCCGCTGACATGCCTGGCATTGACCCAGAGATCAGCACGCACAGACTCGGTGTTGACTCAACTTGCAAGCTGGTGAAACAGAAAATAAGGCATTTCACTTTCGAAAGACGGCAGGCGATAAAAGAGGAAGTAGAGAGGCTCCTAAAGGCTGACTTCATTCGGGAGATCCAATACCCAGACTGGTTGGCAAACGTAGTCGTGGTCAAGAAGACAAATGGAAAATGGAGGACCTGCGTTGATTTCACTGATCTGAATAAGGCCTATCCCAAGGACAGCTATCCGCTCCCGAAAATTGATCAGCTCATTGACGCCACCGCAGGTCACGAATTACTAAGCTTCATGGACGCTTTCTCCGGATACAACCAGATCAGGATGTATGAATCAGATATACCAAAGACCTCATTCGTGACAGATCAAGAGACCTACTGTTACAGTGTCATGCCCTTCGGTCTCAAAAATGCCGGGGCCACATATTAGAGGCTCGTAAACAGACTCTTCCAGAACCAGATAGGCCGTAACATGGAAGTCTATGTCGACGATATGCTGGTCAAAAGCCGAAGCGCACAGGATCATGTGTCTGATCTGAGAGAGACATTCCAGGTCCTGAAAAAGTACAGCATGAAGCTCAACCCCACCAAATGCACCTTCGGCGTTAGCTCAGGAAAGTTCTTGGGGTTTATGGTAAGCCAACGAGGGATAGAGGCCAATCCAGAGAAGATCAAAGCCGTGATGAAACTTACTCCACCGAGAACTATCAGAGAAGTGCAGCGGCTCACAGGAATGGTGGCCACACTGGGGCGCTTCATCTCGAAATCTGCATAGAGGTGCCTACCCTTCTTCAACGCAGTCAAAGGACTCAAGACTGCGCCCTGGACAGCGGAGTGCCAAACCGCATTCGAGGAATTAAAGCAGTATTTGTCCTCCCCACCACTCTTGACAAAGCCAGAGCCAGGTGAGGGGTTACTCTTATATCTGTCTGTCAGCCCCACGGCCCTAGCAGCTGTCCTAGTCCGTGAAGAGCACCGCCAGCAAAAGCATGTCTATTATGTCAGCAAAGTTCTCCACGACGCCGAAGTCAAGTACCAACGGGTCGAGAAATTGGCTTACACGCTGGTAATGGCAGCAAGGAAGTTGAGGCCGTATTTTCAAGCCCACACTATAAAAGTCCTGACTGATCAGCCGCTCATGCAAGTTCTCCACAAACCAGACATCTCGGGACGGCTCGTAAAATGGGCTGTAGAGCTGAGCGAGTTTGATATCCAGTACATACCAAGACCAGCGATCAAGGCTCAAATACTGGCAGACTTCGTGTCCGAGTGCACCATCCCCCAGCAGATCACCGAATCTGAAGTTGTTCAAACCCAGTTGTGGAAGAGTCAATCACGACTGAGGAATGCACAGCAGGGGGGACTGGAGCAGAAAGCATCCCCTCCCCAGCAGAGCAAGGTCTATCAACCGCCGAACCACTCTGGGAAGTGTACGTAGACGGGTCTTCGAACAAGGGTGGCTGTGGAGCCGGTCTCATTCTCTCCGGACCTGATAACTTCACTGCGGATTATGCCTTGAGGTTCGAATTCCGCACATCCAACAATGAGGCAGAGTATGAAGCCCTCCTCGCCGGAATGAATCTCGCAGTCCAGACCAGAGCCCAGAGGCTTAAAGCATACTGCGACTCCCAGCTGGTTGCAAACCAGATTCAAGGAGTTTATGAGGCCCGCGACGAGCGTATGATCAAATACCTCACCAAGGTCCGCCAGCTAGCCAGCAAGTTCAAAAGTCTTGAGGTCATCAGAATCCCCAGAACAGAGAATGCAAAAGCAGATGTGCTGTCCAAGCTGGCCGCCTCCGGATACACTACTCTTGGGAGTATATGCATGGAGTTCTTACAGAAATCCAGTATCGAAAGTGAGGCCGGTGAAGTAATGCAGGTGGAGAATGAGTCGTGCTAGATGGACGAAATCATTGAATACCTACGCAGTGGTAAACTTCCTGAAGCCAAGAAAGAAGCCCGCAAAGTGATAGAGAGAGCCTCCCGATTTTTCCTCAGTGGTGAGAGTCTGTACAAAAGATCGTACACCCTCCCGTACCTAAAGTGCCTCCGGCCCGGTGACGCCGCTTACGCCCTGCAAGAGACGCACGAAGGGATCTGCGGAGAACATCTAGGGGGCAAGGCCTTGGCGATCAAAGTGTTGCTCAGAGGCCTGTACTGGCCTACCTTAAGGCAAGACGCACTGAGCCTGGTTAAAAGATGCGAGAGATGCCAGAAATTCTCTCCCACTATCCACCAGCCTGCTGTGTCGATGGCCCCGATCATCAGCCCACTCCCCTTCGCAGTGATGGGGGATGGACATCCTAGGCCCCTTTCCACCGGCCTCCGGGAAGCGCACGTTTGTAGTAGTTGCTATTGACTATTTTACCAAGTGGGTGGAGGCTGAACCTCTAGCCCAGATCACAGAGCAAAATGTGCAGAACTTCTTCTGGAAATCAGTAGTTTGCAGATTCAGGATTCCCCGCATTTTGATAACAGACAACGGAAGACAGTTCGACTGCAAGAACTTCCGAAAATTCTGCTCTGACTTGAGGATTGAGCAGAGGTTCACTTCAGTAGCACACCCACAGACAAATGGACAGACAGAGGTGACAAATAGAATCCTCCTTCAGGGGATTAAAAAGAGGTTGGATGATAAGGCTGGCCGATGGGCAGATGAGCTTTATCATGTCCTATGGGCGTATCGAACCACCCCGCGCACATCAACGGGAGAGTCACCATTCAACTTGTCCTTCAGGATGGAGGCGGTAATACCCGTCGATGTGGGCGCCCCATCTCCCAGAGTGACCAATTTCAGTGAGCAACTCAATAATGACGGGCTCCATGTGAACCTCGACTTGCTGGAGGAAGCCCGAGAAGAGTCTCAAATCAGGGTCGCCGCCTACAAGAAGAAAGTGTCCAACTACCATAATTCGAAGATACGTCCCTGAGAATTCCGAGTGGGAGACCTAGTCCTCAGAAAAGCAGCTATCTCCCAACCAAAGAAGGTCGGAAAACACTCCCTGACCTGGGAAGGGCTTATCGAGTAAAAGAGGTGATACGCCCGGGAAGTTATAAACTGGAAACACTAGAGGAGCACTTATTACTCCACGCTTGGAACTCCAAGAATCTCAGGAAATACTATCAGTAGCCAAATATCGGGCGTGAAAGGTGACGTTGTAAATATTAATACATGTTAAATATGAATGATATGGAAACTCTTTTGCAGATCTCCGCGCCTTCTGGAAACCCAGTTCGCTAAAACTTGGGTACTTACATCTGGAAACCCAGTTCATTAAAACTAGGGTACTCGCTGCTTGGTTCGCCACGGCTCGCCTCCGCAAAGACCGGGTGCTCACTCCTGGTCCGGAACCAGCCTGGACAGCAGTATATCTGGAAACCCGGTTCACTAAAACTCGGGTACTTATTATTTGGAAACCCGGTTCACTAAAACTCGGGTACTTATTATTTGGAAACCCAGTTCATTAAAACTAGAGTACCCGCTGCTTGGTTCGCCACGGCTCGCCTCCGCAAAGACCGAGAGCTCACTCCTGGTCCGGGACCAGTCCGGATGCAACAACCACAACCGCCAGGAAACCCAGTTCGCTAAAACTCGGGTACTTATTATCTGAAAACCCAGTTCGCTAAAACTCGGATACTTGTTATCTTGGAAACCCAGTCCATTAAAGCTTGGACATTCTCCACTAAGGCGAGGGCACTCGACGGTTAGAACACCACGGTTTGCCCCCACCAGGACCAGTTCCAACCTGAGTTCAAAATGCCTGTTTGGAGTGTTATTAACACCGCATAAAACCAAATAGTATTAACCAGAAACAGACAAGTGTAAAGGGGGCGGACAATAAAAATTACTTTCCATTCAAGAAGTAGGGCCTCGAAGGACCATTACAAAAAATAATGCCTCAAAAGGCTGTTACAAAAGTTGGGCCTCTAAGGGACCATTACAAAAGAGATAGTCGAAAGAGATGGAAGAAGAGGAGCTCAAGGCACCCCCTGGCTACTATCCGGTACTAGATTTGTCTCCGGGGCCTCCGGTGCAACAGCAGTGGCCGGCTCGTCACCGCCAATCGTCGGTGGGTCAGGGAGAACCATTCCCTTCAAAACCATGCCCGGATTGTATTCCTTAACCTGCTCAAGGCAGTCAAAGAACCCAATCTTGTACGCCTCACTAGACAGGGTAACAAGTTTGTCCTCCTTCTTCTGAACGGCCGCTACTTGCCTCTCTCGGGCTCTCTCCCTCTGGACGTTGAGGGCTTCCACCGCCTTCTCCTTCTGCGCGGTCAGCTGAGCGGCAAAATCTTCTTTGAGCCGCTTGTTTTCCTCGGCCGATTTTTCGATGGTTCTCTGCAGTTCCTTTGCCTCCTGGATCAACTTCCCGTTCTCCTCCTCGAACTTTGTTATCGCCTCCGAAAACTTCTGGCTCTTCTCGCGGAGGTCATTATAATACAACAAAATCTACAGACCAGCCAGTGTTAACACAGGAAAGCGAGGACTAAAGCAAAAATAAACAAACACTCGAGGGCCATCTCACCTGGTAAGCTGACGAGAATATGGCCTCTTCAGCTGCAGCTAGAGGTTCGTTGAGAACCTGGAGCTTGTCATTATTGAGGAGGACTTTACTAAGGAGCTCCTTAGCCACCCGGGTCTCATCCAGGGCGGTGTCATTTTTCTGAACGGCCCAGTTGGGCCGAAAAACATTGTCTTCGGTCCTCGCCGGGGGAGGACGGGCTGCAGCTGATGTCCCTCCCGACTTGGAAGATTCCACGCCCCGGCCATGGGTGCCCACCAACCTCACTGTAGTCTTGGCTTTGGGAGGCGGTGGCGTGGCCTGGGATGGCGCCGGGCTCGCCATCTCTACGGCCTTTCTTTTTTGGCCCTGCTGGGCCTTCCCGAATGCCCCCTTTCTCATTCTGTCTACCAGGGACTGCTGCTGCATCTCTGGAAGTCAACATAGGCGAACAAAACCATTCAGTCAAAAAAAGAAAAAAAAAGAAAAAAAAGAGAGAGAGTATTTTACAAGACTAGCCATGTAATAACCGGTAAAATATATATATATATATATATATACAAATAAATAAAAATGGCCTCATAGGTGGGTAATCATCGGCCATTACTCATTTTTCCCCGAGTTAATCGGGCATGAGGACATCTGGCATAATGGGGCGTACGCGATTCGAACCCAATATTGAACGGCTTCCTACCACTAAACCACCGTCCCAGATGTCAACTAAAAATGAGTAGATACTTACACATATTAAAAATTACTAATAGTCACTATTCATAATTTCTATTCACAATAGTAACTATGCAAGATTACTATGCAGAAATACTATGTAAGATTACTATGCAGAAATACTATGCAAGTTCACTATTGAGATAAACTATTCAAAATTACTATTCACAGTAGGACCCACCGAGTACTATACACAAGCGGGTCCTACCACCAGTGGGACCCACAACAAGCAGGACCCACAAATAGCGGGACCCAACGTCAGCGGGACCCAGCACTAGTGGGAACCACTACCAGAAGGACACACCGCAACCACTTTCATTAACTCATTGGTTAAGCGGGTCACTCCACAACCACTATCATTAATGAGTAGTTGCGCTTCACCAACGGAAATAATAATTAAATAATATTAATCATCCTGTTACTATTCAAGCAGCCTTTACTATTCATTTATTTATACCTTTACTATTCCTATATTTTTGTAAAATCATTTAAGAGAAGCATTTAAGAGAGTAGTTGTGAATTTAAGAATGTAGTATCTATAAATAGAGGCTCCAATTTTGTTATTTCGACAAACCCTAGTAGAGCTAAAAAAAAAAATTCAGAGAAGAAAGAGTAAGAGAGAGAGGGAAAAAGAGAGAGAGGAGAAGGAAAAGGAAATCCACTTCATCACTACCAAGGTAAGTCTTTCATATAGATAGTTAAAGTATTTACTATGGGTAATATGGTTGGTTCTACCACCTATGTAAATATTAGGATAAAGCATGCATAAGAGGTGATAACTCGCTATAGATTATGCAAGTTTTATCATCTTATTTGAACGGTGAAATGCTAGCATAGTAACTGTAAAGTAAACTTTAATCAAAGAAAGGCGAACTGCTGAGCATAGTAGCCCATCTTATTTGAACGGTGAAATGCTAGCATAGTAATCGTAAAGTAAACTTTAATCAAAGAAAGGCGAATTGCTAAGCATAGTAGCCAAGAAATAAACTAAATCAAAGAATGGTGAACTGCTGAGCATAGTAACATGTGGGGTCCACATGAATAGTAACATGTGGGTTCCATATGAATAGTGCATGCTGGGCCCCATGATTTTAAAAATTTAATAGAAAGAACACTGAATACAGGGAACATTATTTTGGACATAAATGGACATTACCTGGACAGAAAGGACACTGCCTTAAAACATGAATTTGATAAAATTAGAATATATTTACAGGTTATCCACTCCAAGGTGTAAGCTCAAACAAACCTGTGATCAGAAAGCTATATGTAAGGGTTTTCTTCCATTGATTCTCTTTTGCTATATGTAAGGATTTTCTTCCATTGATTCTCTTTTGCTATATGTAAGGGTTTTCTTCCATTGATTCTCTTTTGCTATATGTAAGGGTTTTCTTCCATTGATTCTCTTTTGATATACTGGATGTGAATATTTCATATTCTTTGATTTTCTTTATATGCAATTGCTATAAGAGTTTCTATCCTTCTAAGATCCACAACTGATGAGAATCCAAGGGGGATCCTTTCTTTCAGACCCCATTCCTTTCAGATAAATGATTTTACTGATAAAGCTATAATTCTATTTTGTATCCTCGAAACTTATTTCCGTGAGATATGTTTATGTTTAGAGTTTATCTTGTGATACCCTAATTCTGAATATGGACTGAGTTATGATATGATGACGGGTGGACGCGTTATAGTCCTCCATGTGCACGTGGGTAAAGACGACTCTAGAGAGTGTAAATCTAGAGGATTATGAGCCGAGGTATGGCTATGAATGGGCCGAGATATGGCTATGAAAGAAAGCATCTATGCTTAATGAACTCTATATATATAATTATATATATATAAAATTCTTGATATCAAGTTCTGTAAGTTTTCTCTATACGTTTGGAAAGTATGTTGTGCTTATTCTTTCTTTCCATGTTTATAATGTGAGATGTCCTATCTGCAAAATATCATATTCTTATGAGCTTGACAATTCTACATCACTTGTTGTTTATACCCTACTGGGCTATTTGAGCTCACCCCTTTTTCCTTGTTTTATTGTTCCAACCCCCAGGTGAAGTATAGATGAAAGATGAGGAATGCTAGAGTTGAATCCAGAACTGTTCTAAAGGACAAATATGTTTTAAATATGTATCAACTATGTCTTGAATTAAGATGTAATAAGTTAGACCTAATTTCTGTAAACCCTCTAAACGTAGTTGTTGTATTTGAGATCTTGGGAATAATGAAAGTTTTTGAGAAAGATGATGTAATATTCTTCTACGCACCGAGTTGGTGTTTCTAAAAAAAAAATCCGGGGCGTTACAAGCCACCTAGGTGCTGGGGTCGCACTACTAAGCCCAAGCCCAACCAGAATCTCTTCCCCCTGGAAATCCGAACAATGAATGGGTCCCTCACGGTCCAGCTCCTCTCGGATTAGGGCAAACGTCCTCACGTCCTCGCCCTCAAGAAACAGCTTGCGACTCATTGCGACTGTATCCGGAGTGCCCCATTTCAGAGGAACCGGCCAGGGCTCATTGGACCCCTTGTCCTCCACATAAAAGAACCTGTTCCTCCATAAATGTATTGAAGAAGGAATACCAGTAATCATTTTCACCTCCGGGCGCTGGCTAATGTAAATCCAACCCCGCCCTTGTGCCTCTTCAATTGCGCACATGCGCGGAACAACGGCACATACAAGTCCCTCTGAAGCCGACCCTGGACGAGGTATATGAACCTCGTCAGCAGCCTCCATGAGTTTGGCGCAACCTGAGCTGGGGCCAGCCCGTAGTGTCGAAGCACCGCAGCGAAAAATGGGTGCAGAGGGAACCTGAGTCCGGCCCTTAACGACTCATCGTACATATAAACATCAGAACTTTTGTTACAGGCTCTATCTCCCTCCGTTGCCTCCCTCAGCCCGAACCTGGAAGGGACACAGTACCTATCCCTAATGTCCACCATCATGAACGCATCAAGGTAGTTCTCCTCCTGAAGAGCCTGCACGTTATATTTGGGATTGGCGTCCATCCGGGCCCTTGCTATGACCTCAACGGCCCGGCCAGGGATAAACGTTGTGGACGCCTCAGCGGCGTCACTACCAACACTCCCCTCTGCTCTGAGATAGCTATCCGTGGGGAGCGGAGTGGTGTTAAGATCCAAAATCACTTCATCCCCAACCACCTCGTCATCGCTATCTACGATATCAACACTCACATCGGGACTTCCCATATGAGGGGTTGGTGTCCAGACCGGCCTATCCTGGGTCCTAATCGACGACCTAGACCCTGAGCTACTAGAAGACGACCCCCCTGAACCGAACTCAGAACTAGAGCTAGAGCTACTAGACATAAAAGCAGGAAAAGAAACGAATGAAAGGCTCGCTCAAGAAGATTACCGGACAGAACTGAAATCCCCGGGTTCCGAACTGGTAGCTCTCGAATACGCAGCCGTTCACAACCAGCCGAACTGGCAGAAAGGAGAAGAGAAGCGAGGCGAGAAGAAAGTAAGAAGTGAAAAAATGAAAGGTAAAAAACCTCCGTTTATAAAGCTTTGCTAAGGCGGTTCGCATTTAATGCAAGACTCGCACTTCGAAGTGCCCTGCATAAAGGCCGCGTGTTCTTTTTCATTAATGATGAGCACGCACTTCGAGGTGAAGGCATAAGCGAATACGCGCGTATCTCCATGAAGCTAAGGGCATCCGTTACGTGCTCGTGCATCAGTTCGGCCCAAGCCGGACTGGATATGACGCGTTCCACAAAACGTCAAAAATTGCCGGACTGGATATGACGCGTTCCACAAAATGACAAAAATCAGTCCGGCCCAAGCTGCACTGGATATGACGCGTTCCACAAAATGACAAAAATCAGTCCGGCCCAAGCCGGACTGGATATAACGCGTTCCACAAAACGACAAAAATCAGTCGGACTGGATATGACGCGTTCCACAAAACGAAAAAAATCAGTCCGGCCTAAGCCGGACTGGATATGACGCGTTCCACAAAACGACAAAAATCAGTCCGGCCCAAGCCAGACTGGATATAACGCGTTCCACAAAACGACAAAAATCAGTCCGGCCCAAGCCGGACTGAATATGACGCGTGCCACAAAACGACAAAAATCAGTCCGGCCCAAGCCGGACTGGTGGCCAAATTTCCGGACTACCAAATTTCCGGACTCATTTCCAGGCCGGAGTGCCAAATTTTCGGAGTGCCAAATTTTCAGACTCATTTCCAAGCTGGACTGCCAAAATTCTGGACTCATCTCCAGGCCGGACTGCCAAATTTCCGGACTCATTTCCAGGCCGGACTGTCAAATTTCCGGACTCATTTCCAGGCCGAACTGCCAAATTTCCGGACTCATTTCCAGGCCGGACTGCCAAATTTCCAGACTCATTTCCAGCAAATTTTCGGACAGATGCCGCCCATCCAGTAATACAACTCACCACACTTCCCCAAGTCGCTATAATGACTTGGAGAACTGGGGGGCAACTGATGGGGTGTAAAAACTCAAGCCTATCACTGGCCGACACCTGTCCTGGAGTAGGTGAACTCAAGCCTATCACTGGCTGACACCTGTCCTGGAGTAGGTGAACTCAAACCTATCACAGGTCTGCACCTGTCCTGGCATAGGTCATCTCACGTCATCGAGTTTCCCTCTATAAAAGGAGGTTCAAAGCTCAAACCAATGGGTAATGCACAACCTCTCCAAAACTCTTAAACTAACTCTGCACTCCTGCTCATATACTGACTTGAGTGTCGAAGGGCCTGTCCGGAGTAGCACCCGGGTCGGTCTTCTGACCTCGTTTGCTTCTGTGCAGAACACAGCAACTTCATTTCAATCCCGTCCAACTCAACTCCTTCACTTCGGTTCCTCTGGTCACCCAGCTCAGCCCTTACGTCACTGCCATACCTGTTACCGATTTTCGGTCTAACACTATGTGAAGATTGTTGTGGCGGCAATGGGATGGCCCCGCAGTGGAGGACGAGATGCATCAATAGTCAATGCCAAGAAATACATCTCCAATATGATTGAACGAATTCCCTTGGGAACTCCCAAGAGGCCAGGACCTCTTGAGACTTACATTTTCGCCATGTATGACGAGAGCTACCTGCGCGGGTATGCATGGAAAAAGGTATGGAGTTTTTGACAAAAATGGAAAACCCTACTACTTTTAGACAATAGACAGAAATGTAAACATAAACAGATCTTACTACTACTACTACTACTAATACTACTACTACTACTACTATTACTGCCACTAGTAGTAGATGCCATTTCCTATTCTCCTATCTATCTATCTATGCATGTATGTATGTATCTATCTATGTGTGGATTTCATAAATAAACTGGCCTTCAAAGTGAACTGAAAGAGGTACTCTTACAAAAGAGCTTCTCTTCAATAAATGTACCTAATTTTTAGGTTGTAGGAGTCCGAAACTAAATGTGAGAGGGAACGTGAGAGAAATAAAGTATTACATCTTGATTGTAGATAACCGCTTAACATATTACACAAAACAGTAATATATAATTCCATCAAGTGAATGTTTGGCAACCACGAAAACATGGAAAATAAAAATACTCTAAACAAGTTTTTATGACGGCCGCAACCCGGTAGCACACGCCAGGGATGTGGCAGCGACCGCATGCCCATAAGGCTTCGGCTCATAAGCATGCAAGGTCTTTAACTGTATCTCAAAATTCACAATAGGAAATTCTAAATAACATCAATGACGATCAAATAGCTAATCACAAAGTGGTCAAAGCCATCAATAAATCCATAAGTCTCCAAATACTAATCAATAAAGAATAAATGCGGGCCTCTAAAATGTGAGAATTACAATCATCAAATTAAGTTCCTAACTATCAAATAAAAATGAGAAAGAACTAAGGGGCCGTTTGGGTATGCGGATTTTAGAATTCAGGATTTCTTCAAAATTGTAGATGAGAGACGAAGAAGCGGACCAGCCGTCGTTTTCTGATTTCTCGCCCTTCTTTCCGTCAGCACGACCGTAGCAGATCATCCCATGTTTCCAGGTTTTAGAAATCTCAGGATGCGAGAGAGATTTCTAAAACCTAGTTTTCTTACTTAAAATTCAAGAAATGCTGTCATGACAACACACAGCAGCTTGATCATGAACCCTGCTTTACAATGTTTTCAAACTAAAACTTGGATTCTAAAATCCGCGTATCCAAACGGCCCCTAAGTATTTTTGTCTTCTACGGAATTCCTTCATGCATTCTCACCAATCTCGGAATGAACTAATTTGGTTGATCATAAGAAAAGTGATTATTTAAGAGTGAGATAAACAACTTAGTAAGTAATCACCTGCCTTAACTAGCCGGATCAAATATGTGAGATCAAATATTTCAATACAGAGATTTTAAAAAAAATACACAGATATATACAATTTTAGAAAATGATATGAATTTTGAAATCAATGTTTTCAAGTTTTTTCCAAACCACATTTGTATAAAACAGTTCACAAACTTAAATACTTTCAGAAACCATATCCCTACGACTACAGTCACATGGTCGAAGATAATACCCCATATCATCTCTAAGTCAAGGTCTGAAATAATGCCATGTAGAACGGAGAAAATGATCATGGTACCAATGTTTAACCCCCCTCCAATTGGCAGGATCATATCATAGTCAGTCCGATTGTCTCAAACAAGTACAGAACAAAATCTTTCCAAAATTTAATAGGGTAATTACAGAGGATATTAATTACAATGCAAAATATGTTTACAATTTTGAGTATCATAAGCAAAGAAAATTGAACGGTTTAAGTAAGACACTTCTTTACATACTTGATCCGAACGACTTATTTAAAATAAATTTTCATATCAGATAGGATGCAACGACAAGGTTCCCTTTCAAGAATATTTGGATAACAATTGAGACTTAGTAGCCTAACAACGATTTTTTTTTGCACAAAAAAATCTTCAAAGTAAAATAATTTAACTTATCAATAAATTCAATATCAAAACTATGATTTAATCTAAAATTATTTGTTTTAACTAAGGTGTTGAAACACGTTAGAGAAGGTGAGAGATCACTTACCTTATTCACCCAAGCTAAATGCCTAAAACAAAAGCTTCTAAATTTTCAGGCTTCCTCCTCCAATTCTATGATAAATAAAAGGGAAAAATACAGATACAACCCCTCAACGTTTTGACATTTTCAACTATAACCCTGACTTTTAAAAGTCGCCAACGACACCTCCTGAGGTTTCAATTTGTATAAGGTAGACCCGCTCAGTTGACGGTTCGTCCACAAATTGAAGGGTTAGGATTATCTTATGGAGCAAATTTTTTTGGGCATACCTTATCTATGTCAGGGCCCATCAAATGAACACTTTGGATCATCCAACCAATGTGGGCCCACTGTGTTTTTGGTAGTGTTTGGATTTGGGTACGGGGTTTGGAGGGGGTATCCCCTTTTAATGTGTTTGGACGTCAAAAAGAGTTAAAGTGGCCCACTGTTCACGTCAAATCACCTTATAAGGGGGCATGCAATCAAATCACTTTATAAGGGGGCGCATGCTTACTGCCGGGGAGTGAAAATATCATCTCCCAATTTCCTTCCCCTTTTTATTTCAACTATTATTATTACTAAGAGATTTGCTAGCGTCCATGGCAAAAGGCATTTCGCTGATGGGCTGTTGCATGTGACAGCAACTACCTCGTGAATGAAGACAAAATCTGCGGAAAAGCAGCACATCCGCGAAATGCCTTCTGCAATGGACACTAGCTAATCACTATTATTAATACTAATCCCTAAAATTTAGAAGATGTTTCAAATCCTAATCTAAAAATCAAAATAGGGACAATCGATCCCCAAATTAATGTCAAATCTTGATCAAATTGTCTAAGACATTTATAAATAAATCTTAATCATGGTTATTAAAGAAAATGCCTAAAATTTAAAAAAAATTACAATCCTTTATGGCCAAATCAAATTTGGATCAAAACTTTCAAATTTACCTGAGTAATTAAATGAACTAATAAATCTAAGATGAATCCTACAATAGAGATATGTGATTTATCCAAAAAGAAAACGTAAAATCCAAATCATATTCAACCCTAAAATCAACAATCAAAATAAATAAAGACGAAGAAGAAAATACCTGAAAAAAATTTCAACAGAAAACCCCTTTTTCTTCTTTTTCCTCTCTCTCTCTCTCTCTCTCTCTCTCTCTCACACACACACACACACACACACACACATCAACAAACCTCATTCCATTACGAAATTAGTTTTATTTAAAAAAAGGTATTTTGCAGATTAGCCCCTCCTTTGCAAAATTATTGCTCATTAAGAATTTCATAAATGCCAACTAGTCCCTGCCTTTGGAAGATAATTGCCATACCATCCAAAAAAACAAACGACAGTTACTTTCTTCCATTAAAATAGAGAAAAAATGTAGCTACAATTACTGGTAGCTAACTTAGCTACTCCGTCGGCTTAAAATACAGTGGGCTGACATTGTTTGGGTGGTCCAAACCATTCAATTGATAGGCCCTCACATTGATAGAGTGTGCCCAAAAAATCAGCTCCATTGGATCATCCCAACCCTTCCAACTGTGGAGGCAAAAATGGACAGATTTATAAATATGGTTATAGGCCCATGATAGTGCAAAACTCACTATCATTATACAAAGATATAAGTGGCATTGGCTTAGGCCAAACTGGAATTTCTAACAACATTAATTAGCCGCACTGCTTCTTTATAACAAGCATCTAATGCACTAACTTCTAGCACCATGGTAAACCAGTTATGCATGTTTGCTTTTTGGAGGCCCAAGTGATATCTCCCCCCACCAAGAGTGAATATTTGATGTTATTCGATTGGCATCTATGTATCAAGTTGAGTCACTTGGAACAAGTTACTTGAGATTCGACAAATACTCGAGCCCATCTTCTTATCAATATAAATGTATTTTCAATGGGATTTTCTGGGGACCATTGCATAAGGCATTTCACGATGGGCTGTTGCATGTGAGAACAAACACATCAGGGGAATTAAATTAATAAGACAAAATCTGAGCCTTTGTGGCGGTTCTCACATGCAACAGCCCATCTGCGAAATGCATTATGTATGGTCTTTAGCAAATCCCATTTTCAATAAGCTATTGATATCATCACGACTATGTTTTGAAATGGGGGCAAACTTACCTTTTTAACCAGCTATGGAAGTATTACAACTCCCAAAAAGCACTCAGCAGCCAATAAGAAATTGTAAAATAAGGTGAATTGGCTCCTTTATCAAAATATGTGAGATGCTCATCTTATTGGGAATCTTGGGAATCTCGAGTAATCCATTTTTTAACCAGCTAATAGGATTTGCTAGGGACTTTCGCAGAAAGGCAATTCGTATATGCGTCACTTTACTAGAAAGATGCATTAAAAAAGATGCATTCTAAGTCACTACGGTGCTTGACATATGGACACAGAATATAAGATGCTCATCTATCCGAATGCACAAAAGAAAAGCAATGAAAAAAAAAAGGAGAAGAGAAAGCCATCGCGTCTTCCTTTTATCAACCAAACGGATAACTCTTATCTACAAAATTTGAGTTATGACAAGAAAAGGGGAGGGTGTAGAAAAATCTAGCACCAACTCAACTATATATCCATAAGAGGAGGGTGTAACTGGTGGGCTATGAGCATTTGAGTGAGTGTTAGTAGAGTGTGTTCCTCTCCCTCAATGGCATGGAATCCCCATCCTGATCGTAACTCTCTCTCTCTCACACACACAAACACACACATGGGATTTGCTAGGGATCATCCTACAAGGCATTTCGTGGAATGGCTGTCGCATGAGTCAGATGAGTTAAATCAATAAGACAAAATCTGAGCCTATATGGCTGCACTCTCATGTGACAGTTGTTCCACGAAATGCCTTCTATGATGAACCCTAGCAATTCCCTATATATATATATATATATATATATATATATATATATATATATATATATATATATATATATAGGAAAAAAGGATTTAATAGTTTGCGAAGGTAGCTTACCTATGCATGCTGCTTACCGCAGGCATATATATATATATATATATATATATATATATATATATATATATATATATATATATATATATATATATATATATATATATATATATGGAGGTCTTTGTTAGGGAACATCACACAAGGCATTTTGCAGCTGGGTGTTGCATGTGAGAGCAGCTAGCTCAAATGAATTAAATGAATACGACAAGATCTGCTGAAAAGTGAACTTGTGTGGCTGCTCTCACACACAACAGCCCATCTGTGAAATGCCTTCTGCGATGGTGAACCCCCCTTCCTAAGTAGACTCATTTTTAGCATCTCCAAAGGTTGGGTCCCTATGTGGAGTGGGTCAAGCATTGTTAGTGCTGTTGGAGAACAAAACCGGGGAGCGTTGAGTCCCAAAATCAGATTAATTACAAAAAGGGTCGGGGTGTGACAGAATGGTATCAGAGTCGTACCTCCCGCAGAACGATGTGTCAGCGAATATGCCGGGCCCTAAGGGGGTGGATTGTAGGACCCCACATCGGAAAGGGACAAAGCGCCTAGGCTATATGTGAATTCAGCATAAATAGGCTACAATTCAGGGTAAATCGGCTACAATTTTGGATAAATCTTCTTAAGTTAAGAGTATCTTTCCTAAAGTTCGGGATAAATGGGTAAAAAGTTTGGATGGATCGGCTTGGGAAGAAGTTGAGAGAATCTGCAAAATCTCATTGTAAATAGGTAAAAGATAAAGATAAATAGGCTTAAGTTCAGATTAAATGAACTAAAGTATAAGGTAAATTGGTTAAAGTAAAAGGTAAATCAGTAAAAATTTGAATAAAATCAGCTTTGAAAAAATTGGGTAAATCTACAAAAGTTCAGGTAAAATTGACAAAAGTTCATGGTAAATTAATTAACTAAATTCATGGTAAATAAATCAAAGAAAAAAGCGGTAAATCAGCCAAAAATCAGAAAAAAATCATGGCAATGAGGTAAATCATTTGAAAGTTAGGGTAAAGAAAAAATTGTTTAGGACTCAGAACATCTTTTGTAGCGGGAGGAAAGGAGAATACACACATGCGTGCGCGCACACACATATTTTCATTACTAACTATTCATTTATTATATAGGTGATTATGTCTATGGCGCCGATGACCCTGTTGATGATGATGATGACGATGATGATGATGATGATGATGATGGCGATGATGATGGTGATGGTCATAATGGTGGTCGTGGTGGTGATGGCAATAATAATTTTATGGCTATTCTTGCGCCGATCAAAAAGAAAAAAAAATAATATTTCTTTTGTGGGTTCCGTCTATGGAAGAGACGGAAACAAGATACCGTCAGTCACATAAACCATCAAACACTACAAGCATGATCAAATCTCCAAAATGTGGCTTCCAAAGCCCAACATTCAAGTTCTTGATGCCCTTTACAATAGCCAACTCGAAGTCAGCATTGGCATTCCTAACTCGGATCTCCGATCACTCGCCACCAATCCTGCAACTGCAAATTCATGGGTTAAGAAACACATTCGTGACTATTTGAAAGGTATCAACTTCAAGTACATTTGCATTGGTAATGAGGCACTGCTCACTAAGGACTCAGATCACTTGCTTCCTGCCATGAGAAACATATACGACGCAATCCAAGCAGTATTAACTAACAAGGATATGATCAAAGTTTCCACCACCATTGGCATGAATGATCTTGATTCGTACGACCCCACCAGTCCCCCGCCCACTTGCTCCTTCGATGAAAAAATCACAGAAAACCTAGTACCCATCCTCGACTCCAATGACACCCCACTCTTTGTTAACATCCTCCCTCACACAGTGCGTGTTTACAATCCTCAAGAGCCTGTGCTCCGCAATTACTTGTTCACAACCAACAATCCTCTCATGACAGATGGCGAACAGGAATACGAGTACACTTATGTGTTCGACTGCATTGTGGATGGGTTCTATTCCGCCATGGAAGCACTGAATATGCACGATGTGAAGATTGTTGCGGCAGCAACGGGATGGCCCCGCAGTGGAGGACAAGATGCATCAGTAGTCAATGCCAAGAAATACATCTCCAGTCTGATTGAACGCATTCCCTTTGGAACTCCCAAGAGGCGAGGACCTCCTGAGACTTACATTTACACCATGTATGATGAGAGCTACCTGCGCGGGCCTGCATGGAACAAAAGCTATGGAGTTTTTGACATAAATGGGAAGCCCTACTACTTTTAGACACTTGGCAGAAATGTAAACATAAACAGATCTTACTACTACTACCACCACTCCTACTACTGCCACTAGTGGTAGATGCCATTTCCTATTCTCCTATATATCTATCTATGCATGTATCTATCTACGTGTGGATTTCATTAATAAACTGGCCTCCAAAGTGAACTCAACGAGGTACTCTTACAAAAGAGCTTCTCTTCAATAAATGTACCTAATTTTTAGGTTGTAGGAGTCCCGAACTAAATGGGAGAGGGAACTTGAGAGAAACAAAGTATTACATCTTGATTGTAGATAACCACTTAAAATATTACACAAAACAGTAATATATATGTTTGGCTACCACGAAAACATGGAAAATAGAAATACTGTGAACAAGTTTTTGTCACGCCCCCAACCCGGTAGCACACACCAGGGACTTGGCAGCGACAGCATGCCCATGAGGCTTAGGCCCATAAGCATGCAAGGTCTTTAACTGTATCTCAAAATTCACAATAGGAATTCTAAATAACATCAATGACGATCAAATAACTAAATTTTCACAAAGTGGTAAAAGTCATCAATAAATCCATAAATCTCCAAATACTAATCAATAAAGAATAAATGCGGGCCTCCAAAATGTGAGAATTACAATCATCAAATTAAGTTCCTAACTATCAAATAAAAATGAGAAAGAACTAAGTATTTTTGTCTTCTACGCAATCTCAAACGAACAGGGCCAGTTGGTGTTATTTAATAATTTATACTTCAACAGGGATATCCGATCTCGAAGCATACGATCCCACCAGTTCACCCTCCTTGTGCTCCTTCAATGAAGACATCCAGGACAACCTAATGCCCATCCTTGAATTCCTTGTCACCAATAAAAGCCCGCTCTTCGTTAATGTCTTCCCTCATTCTGTGCGTGTTAACAACGGCCAACAGCCCGATATCTCCCATTACTTGTTCACCGCCACTGAACCTCTCATGACGGATGGCGAATATGACAATAATTTTGTGTTTGACACCATTGTGGATGGATTCTATTATGCCATGGAAGCGATGAACACCCGAGATGTGAAGATTATTGTGGTGGCTACTGTATGGTCACGCAGTGGAGGATTGGACTCTTCGATCGTGAATGCTCATAAATACAACTCGAATTTGGTTAAACACGTGCAGAGAGGGACTCCCAAGTGGCCTAGACATCTTGAGACTTACATTCACGGCATGTACGACGAGAATTACAAGCTCGGGCATGCATGGCAAAAAAGCTATGGAGTATTTGACAGACATGGGAAACCCTTCTACAACTTCCCTTAGTAAACAAAGACTACTAGATCACTATCTATGATCCATGTGTTTATTGATGTAATAAGAAAACTCTTCTCATTAGTACCCACAAAGAAGCTGTTATACAGAAAGCATCTCTTTAATAAATATATCTTATGTTTGATTAGTGGTAGTCATGGTTCCTTGTTTCCTTGACGTAAACCTTTTTGTCCCTTTTTATAAATTCTGGAGATTTCGCCATATCATATTGGCCCCAGTGTATATTGAGCATATATTTTGAAAAATACAATGAAGCCCACCTTTTTTGAAGATCTAAACCATTCAGTTGTTTTTTTTTTGAAATGGCAATAATTATAAACCATTCAGTTGTTGGGCCCAATGTTACTAGAATGTGCCACAAAAATCATCTTCATTGGATGATCCTAACCCTCTAATCTATAGATAAACTATACATATCGAAATCTCTATAGATCGAAGAGTTTGGATTTTACGTTTGGGCCTAACAACTGAATGGTTTAGATCCTTCAACAATGTGTTACTGCTGTATTTAAAAATAAAATAAAAATCGTACCTACATACAGTCATACGGACACCATATAACATAAATTTATTAGAAAATTCTTGTGGCCCACATTATTCCAATATCCAAAACCCTAATGAGTGTGTTTATATAAATCACTCAAAAGGGATAAAGATACCAAGAAATAAACATAAGTTGGAAGGTGAAATTGACAGAAATCCTAATTATCTGTAATTATTTAAACAGCTGTCAAAGCTTATTACAGTTCCCGAAAAGCTCTCATAAGCCAATTAAAACAGAAATGACAAGCTGAGTTTGTACAATTATTAAAACATGGGAGCGCCAATATCAGTAGCCAAATAATATTACTAATTCCATCTTTGGATCGCAAGAAAAGCAATTTGAAGGGGATTTTCTTGGGAATTATTTTTCACTAGAGGGAAATGATATGATTATGTATAAATTACAGAGTTATTATCATAAATTGAAAGTCTCTAAGTAAAAATTGAATAGGTTTGGTTGAAGTTATCTTTTTCATGTGTAAAAAATGTAGAAAAACATAGAAATATTTCTCTCTGTAGTTTTCCTTTCCGAACTTTTCCAAAATGTAGAAAAATTTTGGTCCTCCGGTTGCCCCTAAACCACAAGCCAATGTTGTCTTTGTGGGGTCAGCTCTCTTTTCCTGTTGATAGCTATTTCATTAAGTATTCAGAGTTTAATGTTGTTTTTAATTCTAATGATTAATAGATTGAATCTGTGGCAAATGTTTATATGTGCGCTGATAAAAAAAAAAGTCTCTTATCAAGAATCCAGCATCAAAACTGTGAGATGGGCAATAAGATCAGGGCACCCATACTTAGTTTGGGACAGTAATGGAGTACTCGGGGAGTCCATGCTGTAGTCTTTCTTTTCTTTTTTTTGTGGGTAAGGTGGGATTGAACCCCCGACCTCAAGGTGGAAGGCCAAAGCCTTTACTATTGAGCTAGAGGCTCAATCCCATGCTTTAGTCTTTCTTGGCAGTTTAGGGTGGTGGATTCAGGAAAAACATGTTGCACTCAGAACTAATGAGCGCCGTTGTTCTGCCGAACTTTTTCGGGGAACTCGAAGCTCCACCATCAGATTAGCACCGTTATGCCGCCGACTTTTCGGAAGACGCCCTCGCTTCATCGGAAAAATTACATTTATTTCCTGGTTTTCCGCATTTCTGTTATAAAACTGGTATAGGGTAGTTATATGGTCCGGCCGTCCGGAGTTCCTCTTTCCCCGAATCCTATAATATAAATCCCGTACCCTTCCCCTTTTGGTGGTCATTTCTTTGAATTCGGTTATTTGTATGCAACAAACCAATCTGATTAACGATGGATCGTTCCCTTCGGCATTTGTAAGCGATGACGGGGAAAAATGGGCTTCAGCTCCCCTCGATGCCCAGAATCCTAGGAAAATCCATTTCAATCATTTAGGCGTTGTCACTCACAAATAACTTCTTTGGTACTCAACCCTTGTCTATGATAATCGGTCTGCTTGATATCACCTCCGCCTCTAGGTGCTCTCTCAACTCATTTAAACAGAGCTTATGCCTAAGAAGCATTTGCTTCACTTAACTTGTTTGACAGGGGCTTACGCCTTTGAGGTCGGAGTGATCTCAATATCGCATGCATTATCATTCATGGAAGGATAAGCTAAAGAAGGCTTTTTTTTTTCAAATTTTCAAATAAACCCCTTTTCTTTCATTCACAAACCTGATTGGAAAGTAAGCTTAATCATAATGAAAGAATTTAAGGTTTTCAATAAATTTCTCTAAAAAACTGCTAAGCCAAGTCAAGAGACCGGGTTTACCCGAGCATGAGGGGTGAGTCAGGTGACTAACACCTTCCCTGAATGTAACCATATCCCTTACTTAGATTTCTGTAAAGACAATGCCTAAAAACAGAGTAAAATTACGGGTTCTAAGCCCTGACCTAGAGAACAACATTGGTTATTGCTCTTCCTATTAAATTCGGATCTTTGTCCCTAATTCATCGGAAAAGCAGACACGGGTCCTAGGCCCTAACCTAGGCGGCGGCTCTGAGAGACTCTCCTTTGCGTGGAATTCAGACTTCGGTCCCAAGTTCATGGAAAAAGCAGACGTTCAAAAAACACCCTCATCCGATGTGGTGATCCAGATATCCCAGAGAGGAGCAGGAAAGAACCGGCCCCCACAACCATTTATTAGGTATATAGGATTTTATCCCGTAAGCTTTCTATTTTTTAGATAAGCCCGTTGACTTATCAATTACAATCATGCCCATCAACAAATTGCAATTTCTCCCAAAGAATAGAGAATTATCAATATGTACCCTTTACACAATTATTTACATATTAGTACCTCTATCAACTAATATTCCATCTAAGTTAATATGATTGGACTATAATGGGTATTATCAATATTATAACTCACATGTGCATCTCTTCACATTGGACATTAAAACAATTTAGAAAACATCTTTCCAAATTGTACTGGCCGGATTTAGTATCCAATATATATGAGACACAATCTTGAATATTCTCTCTTACAATAACAGTGATAGATCCCTTATTGGATATCTACAAATCTTCATGCATTATCCATGCAACCCAACATAGCCGTATATATCCTTCAATTATGTCAGCTACATAGACAAATACATATAAGACTTAGTAACATCCTCAGGTCAAAAGGACATTCTGTAAATTGTGTTAAGAACCATTCTTCTAACGATAGTACATGGTCCAAGAGTGTTCTATAATGATCCACTTCAGTACTTGTCATCTCACAAATACCCACATGTGTACTAAGAGTCTCTACTCTAGTAGTTGAGATACACTACGCCATCACGTATAGTAGTACAACATGTGATACAACAATGATCAAGTATAATAGTACCCAATATAATAGTACCCATAATATGCATGTAATTCAAAATCAATATATTTCACCCCAGAGAGTTTCGAGTTGGAGATCTGGTCTTAAGGAAAGCTGCCATCTCCCAACCCAAGAAGGTCAGAAAACTTTCTCCAACCTGGGAAGGGCCGTACCAAGTAAAGGAGGTGGTTCGTCGGGGAAGTTATAGGCTGGAAACACTCGAGGAACAGCCGCTACCCCACGCCTGGAACTCGAAGAACCTTCGCAAATACCATCAGTAGCGAGCTAACCGGTGCGAAAATGACTTTGTAAATCTATACTGAATATGAATGAAAGAAGCTCTTTTACAAATCTCTTCGTATTCGTCCATTTGGAAACCCAGTTCACTAAAACCAGGGTACTCGACGCTTGGTTCGCCACGACTCGTCTCCGAAAAGACCGGGAGCCCACTCCCGGTCCGGAACCAGCCCGGATGCAGAAACCAAAGCTTCTTGGAAACCCAATTCACTAAAACTAGGGTACTCGACGCTTGGTTCGCCACGGCTCGTCTCCGAAAAGACCGGGAGCCCACTCCTGGTCCGGAACCAGCCCGGATGCAGAAACCGAAGCTCCTTGGAAACCCAGTTCACTAAAACTAGGGTACTCGACGCTTGGTTCGCCACGGCTCGTCTCCGAAAAGACCGGGAGCCCACTCCTGGTCCGGAACCAGCCCGGACGAAGAAACCAAAGCTCCTTGGAAACCCAGTTCACTAAAACTAGGGTACTCGACGCTTGGTTCGCCACGGCTCATCTCCGAAAAGACCGGGAGCCCACTCCTGGTCCGGAACCAGCCCGGATGCAGAAATCGAAGCTCCTTGGAAACCCAGTTCACTAAAACTAGGGTACTCAACGCTTGGTTCGCCAAGCACATTAGGCTCAACCTAAGCCCATGACGACCGCCTAGAGCAATCGCCACACAGTATACGGACAAGCAGTATAAACTAGAGATGGACGAGCGGAGAAGAAGTAGACAGTAAAAATTTGCTTTCTATTCATATATGAGGGCCTCAGAAAACCATTACAAAAACAACGCCTCAACGGGCTGTTACAAAAAGTCGGGCCTCCAAAGGCAAAAAGAAATCAAAAATCACCGAAAGGGGAGGAGAAGAGCTCAAGACGCCTCGCCACCGCCACCCGGCGCGGGATCTACCCCTGGAGACAAGGGTGCGTCCGCTGTGGCCGGATCATCACCAGTAATTGGCGGTGGATCAGGCAGAACCATCTTTGACAAATGAACGCCAGGGTCAGAATCCTTGACCTGTTCGAGGCAGTCATATAACCCAATTTTGTACCCCTCGCTAGACAGGGCGATGAGTTCATCCTCCTTTCTCTGAACAGCCACCTCTTGCCTCTCTCGGGCTTTGTCCCTCTGGGCGTTGAGGGCTTCCACTGCCTCCTCCTTCTGCGCAGTCAGCTGAGCGGCGAAGTCTTCTTTGATCCGCTTGTTTTCTTCTTGCAGCCACTTGTTTTTCTCAGCCGATTTTTCAGTGGACTCCTGGAGCTGTTTCACCTGTCGGATCAACTTGCCGTTCTCCTCCTCCGATTTTGTTATCGCCTCAGCGAACTTCTGACTCTTCTGATTGAGATCGTTGAAATACAATAAAATCTGCAAGCAGATCGACCAGCATTAAGCACAGAGGAGTGAAGGATTGAGCAAAAATAAATAAACACTTAAAAGCCACTTCACCTGGTAAGTGGACGAAAAAATGGCCTCTTCAGCCGCGGCAGGAGGTTCGTGGAGAACCTGTTGCTTGTCACTGCTAAGGAGGACTTTGCTAATAAGCTCCTTAGCCACCCGAGTCTCACCCAGACCGGTGTCGTTCTTCTGGACAGCCCAGTTGGGCCGGAAAACATTGTCTCCAGTCCTCGCCACGGGAGGACGGACTCCCACTCATATGCCTCCCAGCTTGGAAGATTCCGGGCCACGGCTCTGGGCGCCCACCAACTTGACCACTGTCTTGGCCTTGGCAGGCGGGGCCTTTGCAGGCGGTGCCGTGGCCTGGGAGGGCGCCGGACTTGCCATTTCTACGGTTTTTCTCTTTTGGCCCTGACGGACCATCCCAAAGGCCCCCTTCCTCATCTTATCAACTAAAGACTGCTGCTGCATCTCTGAAAGATAGACAAAAACGAAACCAGTCAGAAGCAGGGAAAAAGAGGAAAGATAAGTTTTAAGCGAGACTGGCCACGTACGCGCCCGGGTCGCCGTACTAAGGCCCAACCCGACGAGAACCTCTTCCCCTTGGAAGTCCGAACAGTCGGTAGGCCCCTCGCGGTCCAGCAAGTCTCAAAGCAAAGCAAGCGTCTTCGCATCTTCACCCTCAAGAAGCAGCTTGCGACTCATCGCAGCTGTGTCCGGGGTGCCCCATTTCAAAGGAACCGGCCAGGGCTCGCTGGACTCCCTGTCCTCCACATAAAAGAACTGGTTCCTCCACAAGTGTATCGAGGAGGGAATGCCAGTGATCATTTTCACCTCTGGGCACTGGCTAATGTAAATCCAACCCCCGCCCTTGTGCCTCTTCAGTTGCGCACACACACGGAACAGCGGCAATGTCAAGTTCCTCTGGAGCCGGCCCTGAACGAGGTATACGAACCCTACCAGTAGCCTCCATGAGTTAGGCGCTACTTGAGCCGGAGCCAGCCCGTAAAATTGAAGCACCGAGGCGAAGAATGGGTGCATAGGAAATCTGAGTCCGGCTCTGAACGACTCTTCATATATGCAAACATCAGAACTCTCGTTACAAGCCCTATCTCCCTCCGTCGCCTCCCTCAGCCCAAACCGGGATGGAATACAGTATTTATCCCTAATCACCACCAGCATGGACTCATCCAGGTGATTCTCCTCGTTGAGAGCCTGTATGTTGTATTTGGGATTGGCATCCATTCGGGCCCTCGCCACAACCTCAACGGCCCGACCAGGGACTAACGTTGTGGACGCTTCGCCGACGTCACTACCAACACTCTCCTCTAGTGGGACGTAACTATCTGTCCGAAGCGGAATGGCGTTCAAATCCAAAATCACTTCGTCCTCCACCTCCTCATCACTCCATATGACATCCACACTGACATCGGGACTTGCCATTTTCAGGGCTGGTGACCAGGTAGGCCTGTCCTCGGTTCTAACCGACGCACTAAACCCTGAACTACTAGAAGACGACTCCCCCGAACCGGACTCAGAACTAGAGCTACTAGACATGAAAGCAGGAAAAGAAACGAATGAAGCGCGCTGAAGAAAATTACCGGTCTACTAAAGGTACCGAACTGGAAGCTTCCGGATCCGCGGCCGTTCACAGCTGCAAAACTACACGAGCCGAACTGGCCTTCGCCGAACTGGCAGAGAAAAGAAGAGGAGGAGTTGGAGAAGTAAAAGTAAAAAATGAGAAGGTGAAAACCTCCTTTTATAAGTTTTACCCGAGGCGGTGCGCATTTAATGAAGGGCACACACTTCGAGGGCCTCTTACTGGTGCCACGTGTCTTATAATAAATAAATAAATGGACACACGCATCGAGGCAAAGGCGCAAGCAAATACGCTCGTATCTCCAAGGAATTAAGGGCATCCGCCAAGTGTTCGTGCATCAGTCCGGCCCAAGCCGGACTGGATATGACGCGTTTCGCAAAACGACAAAAAGCAGTCCGGCCCAAGCCGGACTGGGTATGACGAGTTTCGCAAAACGACAAAAACCGGCCGGACTGGATCGCTAAACGACAAAAAGCAGTCCGGCCCAAGCCGGACTGGATATGACGAGTTTCACAAAATGACAAAAAGCAGTCCGGCCCAAGCCAGACTGGATCGCTAAACGACAAAAAGCAGTCCGGCCCAAGCCGGACTGGATATGACGCGTTTCGCAAAACGACAAAAAGCAGTCCGGCCCAAGCCGGACTGGATCGCTAAACGACAAAAAGCAGTCCGGCCCAAGCCGGACTGGATATGACGAGTTTCGCAAAATGACAAAAAGCAGTCCGGCCCAAGCCGGACTGGATATGACGCGTTTCACAAAACGACAAAAAGCAGTCCGGCTCAAGCCGGACTGGATCGCTAAACGACAAAAAACAGTCCGGCCCAAGCCGGACTGTTCTAAATCCGGACTGTTCTAAAATCTGGACTGCTCCAAAATCCGGACTGTTCTAAAATCTGGACTGTTCTAAAATCCGGACTGTTCCAAAAGCCGGACTGTTCCAAAGCCGGACTGCTCCAAAAGCCGAACTGCTCCAAAATCCGGACTGTTCTAAAATCCGGACTGCTCCAAAATCCGGACTGTTCTAAAATCCAGACTGTTCCAAAAGCCGGACTGTTCCAAAGCCGGACTGCTCCAAAGCCGGACTGCTCCAAAATCCGGATTGTTCTAAAATCCGGGCTGTTCCAAAATCTGGACTGTTCTAAAATCCGGACTGCTCCAAAATCCGGACTGTTCTAAAATCCGGACTGTTTCGCAGGCCCCTCTACCACCACCAATTAAAGATGTACTCTACCACATTTCCCCAAGTCACCATAATAACTTGGAGAACTGGGGGGGCAACTGATGGGGTGTAAAAATGCTGCAGCCTATCGGCTTCCAACACGTGTCTCGGGGAGAGCCCACCGCAGACCAGCCTATCAGCTGCCGCCACGTGTCTCGGGGAGGGCCCACCGCAGACCAGCCTATCAGCTGCCGACACGTATCCCGAGGTGGGCCCAGTGCAGATCCCGCGTCAGCAAGGGTAGTTCGGTAATTACCTCAGAGTAGGTGAGCTCGGACCTATGGCTGGCCGACACCTGCCTTGGAGCATTAACTCCCCACCTACCCCAAATTTCCTCTATAAAAGGACTTCCAAAGCTCATAAATCAGGGTAATAACTTCTCACCCACCACTCTAAAAACTCCCTTTTCACTCCAGCTCATACTGACTTGAGTGTCGAAGGGCCTGTCCGGAGTACACTCCAGGTCGGTCATTCTGACCTCGTTTGCTTCTGTGCAGAGCACAGTTCATCCGGACCCTATTTCCTTCACTTTGGCTCCTCGGGCCTTCTAGCCCGGCTCTTGCGTCACTGCCGCATCTGTTAACCGATTTCGGGCCTAACACCACGGAAGCACGTTATGCCTGGTGTCTTATACCTTTTTAAATAAATATTACTACTAATTAAAGAATTGTTTTACAAAACACTTCTGACGGACAAATTTTTGTTGGGAATTTTTTTTCCACCATTTAGAGGGAAATGATATGATTATGTTTAATTTAGATGTATATTATCTTAAATTGAAGGTCTCTCTAAGTAAAAATTGAATAGGCTTGGTTCAAGTTATCTTTTTTTTTTTTCATGTATAAAAATTGTAGAAATATTTTTCTTTTCCAAAATGTAGAAAAATTTCGGTCATCCAGTTGCCGCTAAACCACAGGCCAATGTTGTGTTTGCGGGGGTTGACTCTCTTTTCATGCTTATAGGTATTTTATTCGGTCTTCAGAGTTAGATGTTGTTTTTAGTTCTAATTATCCGAGGATAGAATCTTTGCCAATGTTCATTTGTGCTATGATAAAAAAAAAAAAAAAAAAAAAAAAAAAAACTATTTCTCTTATAAAGAATCAAGCACTAGAACTGTGAGATGGGTAACAAGAGTTAAAGGCACTCATGCTGAGTTTGGGGCAACCATGGAGTACTCGGGGACCCAATGTTGTAGTCTTCCCTAGTAGCCTATTATGGTGGAATTGGGGAACACATGTTGCTGTCTTCCCTAATGGGTTTGTGCAGTTGTAAACTTTAAATATTGTACAAACGAAAGTTTGAGTCTGAGACTGGTGGGGGAAATGCAGAAGGGTGTGAAACAACCAATTACTCAAAAAGCTTAAGCTGTTAGAGATGGTGTTATTGTTAAAAGTATAAAATATTAAAGGAATTTTTGCTCATTAGTCCCTACATGGCAAAATATTTGCTTAATAGTCACTAAGAAAAGCATATTATCAAAGCAGTCCTACTTTTAGAAAATATTTGCTAAAAGGTCCCTAAAACTCACCTACGTCAATTTTCTCTGTTAAAAAAATTTTAAATGGCAAATTTACCCCTCAACCCCTTTAATCCTTTTAAGCGTATTATGATTTCCCTTCCAATAATTTCATAAACAAATTAGGAAATAAGAGAAAATAGTATCTCTTCCAATATTCTTGTAAAAAATACTTCAACAAAAAAATCATTTTAGGAATTAGATAAATTTAAAATCGCTCTTAAAAAAATTAAATAGGGTTGGTTTGAGTTATCTTTTCTTCATGAATAAATAAAGTAAAAAATTTTAGGAATATTTTTCTTTTCAAACTTTTCCAGGTAATTCCTATCTTGGTTTGATTGCAAGAAAATATTTCTGATGGAAATTAATTTCTAAGAAAAATTTGAACTTCGTATGGTTTTGTTTGAGGACCCTATTTAATTTTTTTTAAGAAGGATTTTAAATTTATTTAATTCCTAAAATGATTTTTTTGTTGACGAGAATATTGGAAGAGATACTATTTTCGCTTATTTTCTAATATGTTTCCGAAAATATTGGAAGGGAAATCAAAATATGCTAAGGATTAAGGGGTTGGGGGGTAAATTTGCCATTTTAATTTTTTTAAAGGAGAAAATTGGCGTGTGTTACTTTTAGGGACTTTTGAGCAACTATTTTCTAAAAGTAGGACTGATTGGATAATATGCTTCTCGTAGGGACTATTAGGCAATTATTTTGCCATGTAGGGACTACTCAGCAAAAATCAGAAGATTAAATAACGCCATCCTTATCAGCTTAAGCTTTGGAGTAACTGGCTGTTTCACATCATATCAGAGCCAAAGGCCATATTCAAACCTCCTTGATAGCAAAAATCCACATGCAATGGCCAAACCCAAAAGAGGGGCCACATGTGCCACATGTAGGCAAACCCTAAAACAGAAGGGCCACATGTGAGGGGGAGTGTTAAAAGTATAAAAACTTAAATAACGCCGTCTCCATCAGCTTAAGTTTCTGAAGTAACTGGTTGTTCTAGAGTTATTTAATCATTTATACTTCAATACCCACCCCACCCCCCCCCCCCCCCCCCCCTCTCATGTGAGGCCCCTCTTTTTTGGTTTGGCGTGTACATGGATTTTTAATATCAAGGAGTTGTTGGATTTTGAACCTAGGACCTATCGTGAGGATACCATGTGAAACAAACACTTACTCCAAAAGCTTAAGGTGTTAGAGATGGTGTTATCTAATCATTTATAAACAAAGGAAACCCCTGTGAATTGTAATCCACTTATTTAAGTAAACCATCATGAAAAGATTCTAAATACATATCATGGAACTAACTAACTAACTCTCTCTCTCTCTCTCTCTCTCTCTCTCTCTCTCTCTAGATATATGTATATATATGAACCAAAACGCTATCATGAAAGAGTACAAAGAAAAAAAAAGAGAAAATGAATTAGTAGGAGCAGTACTAATGAATCGTCGAACGACTGAATGATCCGTCATTAGATAAATCATCCTATCGAGCAGCTGCATGACTTCATCTGACAAAATTAAAGGCATCTAACAAATGCCGCAAAGATATTGGATACTTAGAATGACATGATTTCAGATGAGAACATTATGATGATCGTGATAAATAGTCCAAAATGTTTTCCTAAACATATCATAAACAAAGATCCAAATCTAAATTAATTGACCAAAAGCTCCTAAACAAGGTCACAGTAGAGGGTGACTCTTTGAACATGATAAGATGGTTGAAAGGAAGCGAGCCTCATCCAAGGTGTTTTACACTGTGGATTGATGAGATCTCGGATCGAGTGGCAGGATCCGCCATCCGCCATTGTTTCTTATCATGTAAGAAGATTGACAAATAGTGATGCTAATAGGCTAGCTTGGGAGGGCTTTCGAGGGTAGAGTTGGATGTTTTCGACTTCCTCCCTCCTCGATCATTTTGTTCTTTTTGTTTGGTTTTGGCTTTATTTCTTTGTATGATTTGATGTTCTTGATCGTTGGGGTTCTTCCCTCTTTCGTTTCTTGATTAATGAATTCTTTAGCATTAAAGGATCCAAATCTAATATGCCAAGATAAATTTAAATAAATATGCATGTGTCAATCATTAAGAAGAGTCAAAAGAAAATGTAATTTGAACACATGTTCAACGCATACAAATTATGTTAGAGAAAAATGTGTTTGGGATGAACCTTGGTGGAGATGTAGAACAAAATGATGCTTAAAGGCGTGTTATACAAAGTCACTTTTCTAAGATGATATTCACCCCCAACACTTTAGTGATGTGCAACGAGGATCCTCGAGTTCTCTTTAAAGATATATTGAAGCCCAATAGGCAAACCCTATTGATGTTTCTTAACGCTTTGCACAAGCGGAAATAAACCCGAAACGACTTTGGATTTTGGAAATCAGTGAGAAAACTTGTTTCTGTTTTAGTAGAATAACAGTAACTAGAAAGACGACAAAAATAAATGGTGTAGATGGTTTGGAGAGAGGGGAAGCTTTGGAATTTCTTAGATTTAATTCACATTTTGTTATTTTCGTATCTCTCTTCAGAAGGAAATTTTTTTGGTCTTTTAATAGAATATTTGCCCATTTTTCCTTTGAAAGCACCCCTTTATGGCACCTTTTTCACAATGGGCTGCTTATCTGGCCATTAGATTGCGTCAAATCGTGATTCTCTGGCCTAGATCGGTCCTAGAGTGACTGTTGTTTTGTGTAAAACCTTCGTCCTCTCCTGTGAACTTCAGATCGCGACCGATCGTCAATCTGCGACTCTGATTACACCCGATCAGTACTTTACCATTGGTACACAACTAGTCATGATATTACGATCCAGATTGCACCCAATCAGATATTGACCGTTACCATACTATCCTATGATCTGACGATTTGATTATGTGCAAATGAAGGTATCTCATGATTTGAACATTCACTTAATGAGAATACATCTAAGTTAACCAGAATTACATAGTAGACCTCTCTTTGGACTAGCTATTCTATTCTGTTAATCAAACACATTTCACACATAAGATTTCATCTCCTCTTGCGAAATCTAGAAACCGACACGTGTATTGGCATTGTGTTTATATCTTGGTTTCATGAGCGCCCTAGAGACTAACCAAGTCGCATAGAAAGTGCCACCACTTCCACACTCATATAGTTAGGCTTATCAAAAGTGCCCTTCTAACTATATCGCTTTAACAACACACTATAAGCCTCTTAAGAGCACGTATGCTCAGACTCCTTTACACATTAAAAGTACCAAGCATTTTCCATGGGACTTTCGCAGAAAGGCAATTCGTATATTCGTCACTTTACTACAAAGATGCATTAAAAAAGATGCATTCTAAGTCACTACGGTGCTTGACATATGGACACAGAATATAAGATGCTCATCTATCCGAATGCACAAAAGAAAAGCAATGAAAAAAAAAAAAGGAAAAGAGAAAGGCATCGCATCTTCCTTTTATCAACCAAACGGATAACTCTTATCTACAAAATTTGAGTTATGACAAGAAAAGGGGAGGGTACGTGTAGAAAAATCTAGCACCAACTCAACTATATATCCGTAAGAGGAGGGTGTAACTGTTGGGCTATGAGCATTTGAGTGAGTGTTAGTAGAGTGTGTTCGTTTCCCTCAATGGCATGGAATCACCATCGTGATCGTAACACTCTCTCTCTCTCTCTCTCTCTCTCACACACCGGATTTGCTAGGGATCATCCTACAAGGCATTTCGTGGAATGGCTGTCGCATGAGAGTCAGATGAGTTAAATCAATAAGACAAAATGTGAGCCTATATGGCTGCACTCTCATACGACAGTTAGTTCCACGAAATGCCTTCTACGATGAACCCTAGCAAATCCCTATATATAGGGAAAAGGGATTTAAGAGTTTGCGAAGGTAGCTTACCTATGCATGCTACTTACCGCAGGCATATATATATATATATATATATATATAGAGAGAGAGAGAGAGAAAACGGTTCCTACACATATGTGTAGAGAGTTCTCTACACACTAGCTTCAAATACAGTGGGGGCCCACATTGTTTGGGTGATCCAAGCCATCCATTTTAAAGGCCCTCACATAGATAGGGTGTCTACAAAAAATCAGATCCATAGGATCATCCCAACCCTACGATTTGTGGAGGTAAAATGGATGTCTTTAAACCTTCACAAATTAGTCCATTTTTTGCCTCCACAGTTCGAATGGTTAGGATGATCCTATGGATCTGATTTTTTGTGGACAGCCTATCTATGTGAGGGCCTTAAAAATGAATGGTTTGGATCACCCAAATAATGTGGCCCCCACTGTATTTTAAGCTAGTGTGTAGATAAGTTATCTACACATATGTGTAGGAACCGTTTTCTCATATATATATATACACACACACACACACACACACACACACACACACACACACACACACACACACACACTCCTTACCGCCGGAAAAGGAGTGTGCGGTCAACCGCACCAAGTTTAGGTGCGGTCGAGGGCGCCAAACTCATGTGGGCCCACTTTGTTAGGATGATTCAAAGCATTCATTTGAAAGGCCCTTACATAGATGGGGTATGTACAAAAAATCAGCTCCATATGATCATCCTAACCCATCCAAAAGTGGAGGGCAAAATGGACAGACACCGCTTACCACAAATCTGCCCATTTTTGCCCTCCACTTTTGGAGGGGTTAGGATGATCCAATGGACCTGAGTTTTTGTATACACCCTATATATTATGGGACCTAGCAAATGAACGGTTTTGATCAACACAAAAAATGTGGGACCCATGTGGTTGGGCCCTCGACCGCACCTAAGCGTAGGTGCGGTCGACCGCACAATCTTATTCCTCATATATATATATATATATATATATATATATATATATATATATATATATATATATATATGATGCAGTGCCAACATGGTAGCCATGTCATGCCTAGGAGGTTTTGGTGGACTTCCAAGGTGCAGTCCCTCATTAATGTTGCTGGCCCGTTTTGAACCTGATTTTTGAGCTTCTAAATGGAAGAATTATGAAAAGTGGTAAACTACAAAGTTGTAGGTCTCTTTGAGATATTTCCAACAAGTATTTGTACTTGAAAATTGGACAAGAGGGTAGAAAGTTATGGCAGTTTTTGTGGACTGTGTCTCTGGGTTCCCAAAACAGTCAAAGCTAGCTAGTGGAGGAGCTTGAACGAATTTGCTTTGGTTTTCTTTTATTTAAAGAGTTAGAAACTATCTTGAGAGGGGATTTTTGGATGTGAAGAAACTTATGTAATTGATGGAATATCAATTGGGTTGAGCATTGCTCCCATTTTCTTCTTCTTCCCTCTTAAGCACCCGCATTAATATATATATATATATATATATATATATATATATATATATGAGAGAACATTTCCTACACACTTGTGTAGGTAAGTTACCTACACACTACCTTAAAATACAGTGGGGGCCCACGTTGTTTGGGTGATCCAAACAATTCATTTGAATGGTCCTCACATAAATAGGATGTCCACAAAAATCAGATCCATAGGATCATCCCAACCCTACGATTTGTGGAGGTAAAATGGACGTGTATAAACCTTCACAAATTAGTCCATTTTTTGCCTCCATAGTTTGAATGGTTAGGATGATCCTATGGATCTGATTTTTTGTGGACACCCTATCTATGTGAGGACCATTCAAATGAATTGTTTGGATCACCCAAACAATGTGGGCCCCCACTGTATTTTAAGGTAGTGTGTAGGTAACTTACCTACACAAGTGTGTAGGAAATGTTCTCTCTCTATATATATGTATATGAAGTATATGATTGTACGCTCGACCGTACCTAAAGTTAGTTACGGTAGAGTGCCAAATCACATGGGTCCCATATTTTTGGTGGGCATCTAAACCATTCATTTGCAAGGCCCCATCATAGATATGGTGCATACCAAAAATCAGCTCCATAGGATCATCCTAACCCATCCATTTGTGGAGGCCAAAATGGACAGACAGTGTTTGTCCACAAATCTGCCCATTTTGGCCTCCAGTTTTGGAGGGGTTAGGATGATTCAATGGTGCTGATTTTTGGTATGCACCCTATCTATGATGGGGCCTTGCAAATGAATGGTTTAGATGCCCACCAAAAATGGGGGACCCATGTGATTTGGCACTCTACCGTACCTAACTTTAGGTACGGTCGAGCGTACAATCCTTTTCCTCTATGTGTATATATATATATATATATATATATATATATATATATATATATATATATATATATATATATATATATATATGGAGCGATTTGTTAGGGAACATCACACAAGGCATTTTGCTGCTGGGTGTTGCATGTGAGAGCAGCTAACTCAACTGAATTAAATCAATACGACAAGATCTGTTGAAAAGTGAACCTGTATGGCTGCCCTCACACACAACAGGCCATCCGCGAAATGCCTTCTACGATGGTGAACCCCCCTCCCTATGTAGACGTGTTTTTAACATCTCCAAAGGTTGGGTCCCTGTGCGGAGTGGGTCAAGCATTGTTAGTGCTGTTGGAGAACAAAACCAGGGAGGGTTGAGTCCCAAAATCGGATTAATTATACAAAGGGTTGGGGTGTGACAGAATGGTATCAGAGTCGTACCTCCAGCAGAATGATGTGCCAGCGAATATGCTGGGCCCTAAGGGGGTGGATTGTAGGAACCCACATCGGAAAGGGAGACAAAGTGCCTAGGCTAGATATGTGAATTCAGCATAAATAGCCTACAATTCAGGGTAAATCGGCTACAATTTTGGATAAATCGTCTTAAGTTAAGAGTATCTTTCCTAAAGTTCAGGATAAATGGGTAAAAAGTTTGGATGGATCGGCTTGGGAAGAAGTTGAGAAAATCTGCAAAATCTCATTGTAAATAGGCAAAAGATAAAGATAAATAGGCTTAAGTTCATATTAAATGAACTAAAGTATAAGGTAAATCGGTTAAAGTAAAACGTAAATCAGTAAAAATTTGAAATAAATCAGCTTTGCAAAAATCGCGTAAATCCACAAAAGTTCAGGTAAAATTGACAAAAGTTCATGGAAAATTAATTAACTAAATTCATGGTAAATAAATCAGAAAAAAGAGGTAAATCAGCCAAAAATCAGAAAAAATCATGGCAATGAGGTAAATCATTTAAAAGTTAGGGTAAAGAAAAAATTGTTTAGGATTCAGAACATGTTTTGTAGCGGGAGGAAAGGAGAATACACACATGCGCGCACACACATATTTTCATGACTAACTATTCATTTATTATATAGGTGATTATGTCTATGGCGCCGATGACCCTGTTGATGATGATGATGATGAGGAGGAGGAGGACGATGAGGATGATGATGATGATGATGGCGATGATGACGATGATGATGGTGGTCGTGGTCGTGGTCGTGGTGGTGAAGGCAATAATAATTTTATGGCTATTCTTGCGCCGATCAAAAAGAAAAAAAATAATATTTCTTTTGTGGGTTTCGTCTATGGAAGAGACGGAAACAAGATACCGTCAGTCACAGAAACCATCAAACACTACAAGCAGAGTGAAATCTCCAAAATGTGGCTTCCAAAACCGAACATTGAAGTTCTCAATGCCCTTTACAATAGCCAACTCGAAGTCAGCATGGGCATTCCAAACTCGGATCTCAGATCACTCGCCACCAACCCCGCAACTGCAAATTCATGGGTTAAGAAACACATACGTGACTATGTGCAAGGTATAGTAAAACAAACAATTACTCCAAAATCTTAAGCAGTTAGAGTTGGTGTTATTTGATCATTTATATTTCAACACTCCCCCTTACGTGTGACCCCTCTTTTTTGGCTCGGTCATACACATGGATTGTTAATATGAAGGAGTTGTTGTGTTTTGAACCCATGACCTCTGCCTGTAGTGATGCAATAGCTCTGTTACTATGTGAAACAACCAATTAGTCCAAAAGCTTAAGCTGTTACAGTTTGTTTTATTTAATTATTTATACTTAAACAGGTATAGACTTCAAATACATTTGCGTTGGAAATGACGCACTGCTCACTGCGGACTCAGATCACTTGCTTCCGGCCATGAAAAACATATACGATGCAATCCAAGCAGTGTTAACTGGCATGGATATGATCAAAGTTTCCACCACCGTTTGCATGAGGGATCTTGATTCGTACGACCCCACCAGTCCTCCCTCCACTTGCTCCTTCGATGAAAAAATCATAGGAAACCTCTTACCCATCCTTGAATTTCTCGAGTTCAATGATACCCCACTCTTTGTTAACATCTTCCCTCACTCAGTGCGTGTTGGAAACCCTCAAGAGCCCGCGCTCCCCCATTACTTGTTCACAACCAACGATCCTCTCATGACAGATGGCGAACAGGACTACGAATACACTTATGTGTTCGACTGCATCGTGGATGGGTTCTATTCCGCCATGGAAGCACTGAATATGCACGATGTGAAGATTGTTGTGGCGGCAACGGGATGGCCCCGCAGTGGAGGACGAGATGCATCAGTAGTCAATGCCAAGAAATACATCTCCAATATGATTGAACGCATTCCCTTGGGAACTCCCAAGAGGCCAGGACCTCTTGAGACTTACATTTTCGCCATGTATGACGAGAGCTACCTGCGCGGGCATGCATGGAACAAAAGCTATGGAGTTTTTGACAAAAATGGAAAACCCTACTACCTTTAAACAATAGGCAGAAATGTAAACATAAACAGATCTTACTACTACTACTACTACTATTACTGCCACTAGTAGTAGATGCCATTTCCTATTCTCCTATCTATCTATCTCTGCATGTATGTATCTATCTATCTCTGTGTGGATTTCACAAATAAACTATCTATCTATGTGTGGATTTCATAAATAAACTGGCCTTCAAAGTGAACTGAAAGAGGTACTCTTACAAAAGAGCTTCTCTTCAATAAATGTACCTAATTTTTAGGTTGTAGGAGTCCGAAACTAAATGTGAGAGGGAACGTGAGAGAAATAAAGTATTACATCTTGATTGTAGATAACCGCTTAACATATTACACAAAACAGTAATATATAATTCCATCAAGTGAATGTTTGGCAACCACGAAAACATGGAAAATAAAAATACTCTAAACAAGTTTTTATGACGCCCCCAACCCGGTAGCACACGCCAGGGACGTGGCAGCACCGCATGCCCATAAGGCTTCGGCTCATAAGCATGCAAGGTCTTTAACTGTAGCTCAAAATTCACAATAGGAAATTCTAAATAACATCAATGACGATCAAATAACTAATCACAAAGTGGTCAAAGCCATCAATAAATCCATATGTCTCCAAATACTAATCAATAAAGAATAAATGCGGGCCTCCAAAATGTGAGAATTACAATCATCAAATTAAGTTCCTAACTATCAAATAAAAATGAAAAAGAACTAAAGGGCCGTTTGGGTATGCGGATTTTAGAATTCAGGATTTCTTCAAAATTGTAGATGAGAGACGAGAAGAAGCAGACCAGCCGTCGTTTTCTGATTTCTCGCCCTTCTTTCCGTTAGCAAGACCGTAGCAGATCATCCCATGTTTCCAGGTTTTAGAAATCTCAGGATGCGAGAGAGATTTCTAAAACCTAGTTTTCTTACTTAAAATTCAAGAAACGCTGTCATGACAGCACACAGCAGCTTGATCATGAACCCTGCTTTACAATGTTTTCAAACTAAAACCTGGATTCTAAAATCCGCGTATCCAAACGGCCCCTAAGTATTTTTGTCTTCTACGGAATTCCTTCATGCATTCTCACCAATCTCGGAATGAACTAATTTGGTTGATCATAAGAAAAGTGATTATTTAAGAGTGAGATAAACAACTCAGTAAGTAATCACCTGCCTTAACTAGCCGGATCAAATATGTGAGATCAAATATTTCAATACAGAGATTTTTTTAAAAATACACAGATATATACAATTTTAGAAAATGATATGAATTTTGAAATCAATGTTTTCAAGTTTTTTCCAAACCACATTTGTATAAAACAGTTCACAAACTTAAATACTTTCAGAAACCATATCCCTACGACTACAGCCACATGGTCGAAGATAATACCCCATATCATCTCTGAGTCAAGGTCTGAAATAATGCCATGTGGAACGGAGAAAATGATCATGGTGCCAATGTTTAACCCCCTCCAATTGGCAGGATCATATCATAGTCAGTCCGATTGTCTCAAACAAGTACAGAACAAAATCTTTCCAAAATTTAATAGGGTAATTACAGAGGATATTAATTACACTGCAAAATATGTTTACAATTTTGAGTATCATAAGCAAATAAAATTGAACGGTTTAAGAAAGACACTTCTTTACATACTTGATCCGAAGGACTTATTTAAAATAAATTTTCATATCAGATAGGATGCAACGACAAGGTTCCCTTTCAAGAATATTTGGATAACAATTGAGACTTAGTAGCCTAACAACGATTTTTTTTTTGCACAAAAAAATCTTCAAAGTAAAATAATTTAACTTATCAATAAATTCAATATCAAAACTATGATTTAATCTAAAATTATTTGTTTTAACTAAGGTGTTGAAACACGTTAGAGAAGGTGAGAGATCACTTACCTTATCCACCCAAGCTAAATGCCTAAAACAAAAGCTTCTAAATTTTCAGGCTTCCTCCTCCAATTCTATGATAAATAAAAGGGAAAAATACAGATACAACCCCTCAACGTTTTTGACATTTTCAACTATAACCCTGACTTTTAAAAGTCGCCAACTACACCCCCCTGAGGTTTCAATTTGTATAAGGTAGACCCGCTCAGTTGACAGTTCATCCACAAATTGAAGGGTTAGGATTATCCTATGGAGCAAATTTTTTGGGCATACCTTATCTATGTCAGGGCCCATCAAATGAACACTTTGGATCATCCAATCAATGTGGGCCCACTGTGTTTTTGGTAGTGTTTGGATTTGGGTACGGGGTTTGGAGGGGGTATCCCCTTTTAACGTGTCTTGATGTCAAAAGAGTTAAAGTGGCCCACTGTTCACGTCAATCACCTTATAAGGGGGCATGCAGTCAAATCACTTTATAAGGGGGCGCATGCTTACTGCCGGGGAGTGAAAATATCATCTCCCAATTTCCTTCCCCATTTTATTTCAACTATTATTATTACTAAGAGATTTGCTAGCGTCCATGGCAAAAGGCATTTCGCGGATGGGCTGTTGCATGTGACAGCAACTACCTCGGAATGAAGACAAAATCTGCGGAAAAGCAGCACATCCGCGAAATGCCTTCTGCAATGGACGCTAGCTAATCACTATTATTAATACTAATCCCTAAAATTTAGAAGATGTTTCAAATCCTAATCTAAAAATCAAAATAGGGACAATCGATCCCCAAATTAATGTCAAATCTTGATCAAATTGTCTAAGACATTTATAAATAAATCTTAATCATGGTTATTAAAGAAAATCCCTAAAATTTAAAAAAAAAATTACAATCCTTTATGGCCAAATTAAATTTGGATCAAAACTTTCAAATTTACCTGAGTAATTAAATGAACTAATAAATTTAAGATGAATCCTACAATAGAGATATGTGATTTATCCAAAAAGAAAACGTAAAATCCAAATCATATTCAACCCTAAAATCAACAATCAAAATAAATAAAGACGAAGAAGAAAATACCTGAAAAAAATTTCAACAGAAAAACCCCTTCTTCTTCTTCTTCTTCTTCTTCTTCTTCTTCTTCTTCTTCTCTCTCTCTCTCTCTCTCTCTCTCTCTCTCTCTCTCTCTCTCTCTCTCTCTCTCTCACACACACACACACACACGTCAACAAACCTCATTCCATTACGAAATTAGTTTTATTTAAAAAAAAGGTATTTTGCAGATTAGCCCCTCCTTTGCAAAATTATTGCTCATTAAGAATTTTCATAAATGGCAACTAGTCCCTGCCTTTGGAAGATAATTGCCATACCATCCAAAAAAACAAACGACAGTTACTTTCTTCCATTAAAATAGAGAAAAGTGTAGCTACAATTACGGGTAGCTAACTTAGCTACTCCGTCGGCTTAAAATACAGTGGGCCGACATTGTTTGGGTGATCCAAACCATTCAATTGATAAGCCCTCACATTGATAGAGTGTGCCCAAAAAATCAGCTCCATTGGATCATCCCAACCCTTCCAACTGTGGAGGCAAAAATGGACAGATTTGTGAAGGTTTTTACACGTCCATTTTTGCCTCCACAAATCGTAGGGTTGGGATGGTCCTATGGAGCTGATTTTTTGGGCACACCCTATCTATGTGAGGGCCCATCAAATGAATGTTTTGCATCACTGATACAATGTGGGCCCCATTGTATTTTAAGCGGAGTAGATAAGTTAGATTTTGGTTTTGGCTAAAATTTCGAACTTATCCGAAATGCCGAAATCCCGAAATTTCTGGTGAAATTTGGTATTGTGCACGTAATCCTGGATTTTTTGGGACGAAATTTCGATCTTCGTTTCAAAATTGTTTGACGAGATAAAAAATTATTATTTTAATATAAATTTCGATGAATTTTTTGAAATTTCTGAAACTTCGAACGAAATTTGGTAAATTTCAAGAATTTCGGTTTCGGTGCCATTTCGTTTCGGTCCTCACCAAAATCCGAAATTTCAGATTTCGGTCGAAATTTAAAACCATGCGTGTAGCTACACTTTTTTCATTAAGATATTTAAAATGACAAAAGTATGCTCAACCTGCTCTCTCTCTCTCTCTCTCTCTCTCTCTCTCTCTCTCTCTCTCTCTCTCTCTCTCTCTCTCTCACACACACACACACACACACACGACCATTGCACACACTCTCTCCAGGCTTTAGTGGGCTCACCCATGGACTCCATCAACCAAAGCAATCTAAACTCCTTGATGAATTTAGGTAGATCGCAGCAAATAATCAATCCAAACTGTCTACTTTGTGGGCCCACCAAGACCCAAAGTATAGGATTAATTGTTTATTCAGTTGAGGTGGGCTCCGCATGCAATCAATCCGAAGTGCCTACCTAGTTGCCCTCCTTGGATTCTATGACCGGTTCATGGCGTGCAGTGGGCTGGTTCATGGCGTGTACACAACGTATTTATGGTGAGATCCAACAATTGAACGGTTTAGATCGGGTTGATTCCAATTCCTTTTTTTTCTTCTGCAAAAGCCCAAATTGCAATCATACTTACAAGACACTCCCAACTTTATGGTTTTGGGAGATCTCATCTTCTTGACCAAAGTCTGTACATATCAAGGGTTGATGGGAAAGTAGAAGTTAGGGCAATTTGTAAACATTGTAAAAGGGATCTTAGTTGTAATGTTTCGGGTGGAACGGGCCACTTAAAAAGGCATGCCGACGCTTATGGTAAAAAGTATGGCCCGTTAGACCCTAAGCAAACTCAACTAAGTCGCACGTCTAGTTTAATAAGAACATTTTCCTACTCTCATGATAATAATAGAAGAGAACTAGCTGCATACGTTGTACACTCTGAACAACCATTTGTTTTTGGAGAAGATAAACGTTTTGAAAATTATGCTAAACAAGCTTTAAATCCTGTTTTTAAAGGGTACCTAGAAACACTCTAAAATCAGACAGTTGTAAACTTTTTATTGAACGTAAACAACAACTGATTTCATATTTTGAAGGATTAAACAGAAAAATTGCACTTACTTCTGATATTTGGAGTACAAAAAAGGGTTATTCATATATTTATGTAACCGCACACTATATCAACTCTAATTGGCTTTTAGAAAAAAGAATTATTAGCTTTAGTCTTATTGATTATCCACATACTGGAAATGTTATATCAACACATATTTTAAATACTGCTCGTGAATATAATATTACAAAATAAAAAATTTCTATTACTCTAGATAATGCTAGTAATAATACTTCCGCAGTAGAGTTATTAAAAACTGAATTGAAACCCATTTTAAGTGGAAAACTTTTTCATATTAGATGTGCATGCCATATTTTAAATTTGGTTGTGCAAGATGGTTTAGCTCTTATTGACCTACAAATAGAAAATATTAAAACTTATATTGCATTTATCAATTCTTCAATGTCTAGAAGACAAGAATTTGCAAAATTATGCAACACCTATGGAAAAGAATTTTCCAAATTCAAATTAGATGTTAGACATAGGTGGAATTCAACTTATTTAATGTTCAAACATTGCCTCCCATATAAAACTTTAATTCAATCATTTTGTAATGAAAATATACCTCAACCTCTCTGTTACACTGTAAGTCTCCTAGATTGGAACACTTGTGAGGGTTTCATGAGTTTTCTTGAAGTTTTTTATATTGCAACTAATGCTTTTTCTGCTGTTTACAAACTAACCTCAAACATAATTATGAGTAACTTATATAACATCACGCTTACTTTAAAAAAATAGAACTGAAAGACATGAACAAATAATTGAAGTCATCGAGGCTAAATTTTAAAAAATATTTTAATGAAATTCTACTTTTATATTCCTTCAGTACAGTAATGGACCCTAGGTTTAAGTTACAAGGTTTAGAAGTCTTATTAGAAGAGTGCAATAACAACCTCGGTAATGATCCTGAAGTTTTAGGGAATAGTATAAATAAAATTAAATCATTATTAAAGTCTATGTATCATATATATGAGGTGGAACATGGACAAAGAAGACCCAGTTCTTCTACGAGCTCTGGACCTAAAAATAATCCAATTTTTACTTTAATAAGCCTAAAAAGAGCAAAACCTAGTAGTGTTGGTGAAGTATCTTACAATGAGTTATCATTGTATTTGGAAAATGGACATTATATCAATCCCGAAGAATGGAAAACTTTTGAAATTTTGCCATACTGGAAAGCAAATGAGAAAATATATCCAGGGCTATCCGTCATGGCACGTGATCTACTAACCCCCCCGGTGTCTACAGTAGCATCGGAGTCCACTTTTAGTGTAGATAACAGGGTTTTAGAAGACAAAAGAACCAAAATGTCATAAAAAACAATGGAGGTATGTGTGTGCTTGAAGGACTGGCTTGATGCAGATGCTACGATACAAGGATTGGAAGGCTCAAGCTCATCATCAGAAGATTGATGAAGACTTTTAATTTAGAAGTTGTTGTAATTTCATAGTTGTATTTATTTTTTCTCTTGTCTTTCCTTTAATGCTGGTGGGTTAGAGGCAAGGTTCTATGTCCTCCTCGACTCCTATTTTCTTGTTATAATATTTGATATTAATAGAATTTAAAGGTGTCGTCCAGGTTCCTGGATAAATATTTCAGGCACAATTGATCTTTGTTTCTAAACTATTATTGTAAAGTAATTGCAAATGAAATTGACAAAAGGGAGACCAAGAAAATTGTAAACAAAAATTGACAAAAGGGGACCAAGAAACTTGTTCACAAAATTTGAAAAAAAAATAGTATTTTTTTTTAAAACAGAACATTTCTCGGAACTCCGTGGGAATCCACGGAATTCAAAGAAATGTTCTGTTTCAAAAAAATAATTTCTCGGAACTCCGTAGATCCCCACGGAGTTCCGAGAAAAGTTTTAATTCAAAATAAAAAAATTACTTGCTAAAAGGTCCCTAAAACTCACCTACGTCAATTTTCTCCGTTAAAAAATTTTAAAATGGCAAATTTACCCGTCAAACCTTTTAATCCTTTTAAGCGAATTTTCATTTCCCTTCCAATATTTTCAGAAACAAATTAGGAAATAAGAGAAAATAGTATTTCTTCCAATATTCTTATAAAAAATACTTCAACAAAAAAATCATTTTAGGAATTAAATAAATTTAAAATCGCTCTTAAAAAAATTAAATAGGGTTGGTTTGGGTTATCTTTTCTTCATGAATAAATAAAGTAAGAAATTTTAGGAATATTTTTCTTTTCAAACTTTTCCAGGTAATTCCTATCTTGGTTTGATTGCAAGAAAATATTTCTGATGGAAAATAATTTCTAAGAAAAATTTGAACTTCGTATGGTTTTGTTTGAGGACCCTATTTAATTTTTTTAAGAAGGATTTTAAATTTATTTAATTCCTAAAATGATTTTTTTGTTGACGAGAATATTGGAAGAGATACTATTTTCGCTTATTTCCTAATTTGTTTCCGAAAATATTGGAAGGGAAATCAAAATACGCTAAGAATTAAAGGGTTGGGGGTAAATTTGCCATTTTAATTTTTTTAACGGAGAAAATTGGCGTATGTTACTTTTAGGGACTTTTTAGGAAATATTTTCTAAAAGTAGGACTGCTTGGATAATAAGCTTCTCTTAGGGACAATTAGAAAATTATTTTGCCATGTAGGGACTAATCAGCAAAAATCTGAAGATTAAATAACGCCATCCCCATCAGCTTAAGCTTTGGAGTAACTAGTTGTTTCACATCATATCAGAGCCAAAGGCCATATTTCAAACCTCATTGATAACAAAAATCCACATGCAATGGCCAAACCGAAAAGAGGGGCCACATGTGCCACATGTAGGCCAACCCTAAAACAGAAGGGCCACATGTGAGGGGGGTGTTAAAAGTATAAAAGATTAAATAATGCCATCTCCATCTGCTTAAGCTTCTGGAGTAACTGGTTGTTTCAGAGTTATTTAATCATTTATACTTCAGTACTCCCCCTCACGTGAGGCCCATCTTTTTTGGTTTGGCCTGTACATGAATTTTTAATATCAAGGAGTTGTTGGATGTTGAACCTAGGACCTATCGTGAGGATACCATGTGAAACAAACACTTACTCCAAAAGCTTAAGGTGTCAGAGATGGTGTTATCTAATCATTTATAAACAAAGGAAACCCCTGTGAATTGTAATCCACTTATTTAAGTAAACCATCATGAAAAGATTCTAAATACATATCATGGAACTAACTAACTAACTAACTCTCTCTCTCTCTCTCTCTCTCTCTCTCTCTCTCTCTCTCTCTCTCTCTCTCTCTCTAGATATATGAATATATGTGAACCAAAACGCTATCATGAAAGAGTACAAAGAAAATGAATTAGTAGGAGCTGTACTAACAAATCGTCGAACGACTAAATGATCCGTCAATCGATAAATCATCCTATCGAGCAGCTGCATGACTTCATCTGACAAAATTAAAGGCATCTAACAAATGCCGCAAAGATATTGGATACTTAGAATGACATGATTTCTGATGAGAACATATGATGATCGTGATAAATAGTCCAAAATGTTTTCCTAAGCATATCATAAACAAAGATCCAAATCTAAATTAATTGACCAAAAGCTCCTAAACAAGGTCACAGTAGAGGGTGACTCTTTGAACATGATAAGATGGTTGAAAGGAAGCGAGTCTCATCCAAGGTGTTTTACACAGTGGATTGATGAGATCTCGGATCGAGTGGCAGGATCCGCCATCCGCCATTGTTTCTTATCACGTAAGAAGATTGACAAATAGTGATGCTAATAGGCTAGCTTGGGAGGGGGTTTCGAGGGTAGAGTTAGATGTTTTCGACTTCCTCCCTCCTTGATCATTTTGTTCTTTTTGTTTGGTTTTTCCTTTATTTCTTTGTATGATTTGATCTTCTTGATCGTTGGGGTTCTTCCCTCTATCATTTCTTGATTAATGAATTATTTAGCATTAAAGGATCCAAATCTAATATGCCAAGATAAATTTTAATAAATATGCATATGTGAATCATGACGAAGAGTCAAAAGAAAATGTAATTTGAACACATGTTCAATGCATACAAATTATGTTAGAGAAAAATGTGTTTGGGATGAACCTTGTTGGAGATGTAGAACAAAATGATGCTTAAAGGCATGTAATACAAAGTCACTTTTCTAAGATGATATTCACCCCCAACACTTGAGTGATGTGCAACGAGGATCCTCGAGTTCTCTTTAAAGATATAATGAAGCCCAATAGGCAAACCCTATTGATGTTTCTTGACGATTTGCACAAGCGGAAATAAACCCGGAACGACTTTGGATTTTGGAAATCAGTGAGAAAACTTGTTTCTGTTTTAGCAGAATAACAGTAACTAGAAAGACGACAAAAATAAATGGTGTAGATGGTTTGGAGAGAGGGGGAAGCTTTGGAATTTCTTAGATTTAATTCACATTTTGTTATTTTCGTATCTCTCTTCAGATGGAATTTTTTTTGGTCTTTTTATAGAATATTTGGCCATTTTTCCTTTTGAAAGCACCCCTTTATGGCACCTTTTCCACAATGGGCTGCTTATCTGGCCATTAGATTGCATCAAATCATGATTCTATGGCCTAGATCGGTCCTAGAGTGACTGTTGTTTTGTGTAAAACCTCCGTCCTCTCCTGTGAACGTCAGATCGCGACCGATCGTCAATCTGCGACTCTGATTACACCTGATCAGTACTTTACCATTGGTACATGACTAGTCATGATATTACGATCCAGATTGCACCCAATCAGATATTGACCATTACCATACGATCCTATGATTTGGCAATTTGATTATGTGCAAATGAAGGTATCTCATGATTTGAACATTCACTTAATGAGAATGCATCTAAGTTAACCAAAATTGCATAGTAGACCTCTCTTTGAACTAGCTATTATATTCAGTTAATCAAACACATTTCACACATAAGATTTCATCTCCTCTTGCAAAATCTAGAAACCGACTCATGTATTGGCATTGTGTTTATATCTTGGTTTCATGAGCGCTCTAGAGACTAACCAAGTCGCATAGAAAGTGCCACCACTTCCACACTCATATAGTTAGGCTTATCAAAAGTGCCCTTCTAACTATATCGCTTTAACAACATGCTATAAGCCTATTAAGAGCACGTATGCTCAGCCTCCTCCTTTACACATTAAAAGTACCATGCATTTTCCATGGGGATGAAAAGTTATTTTATATTATAGTGCTTGCAACCACTGGATATGATGTATTTGGACTCATTGAACTCAAGACTTAGTGTCTCTTCAAGCGTTGGGTTGAAGTTCCAACATTGGTTATTATTTGATATGGGCTAAAGTCTAATTCATACTGGTGTTTTAGACACCATTAAATCTCTTAAGAGACCTTTCGTCAAAGGATCTGCCAAATTTTGACTTCATATAGCAAAATTAACCGTTACTTCACCATCTTGAATATGTAGCTGCCATATAGAACCTTGCTCAATTAAGTTCTATATGTTTGGACTTACCGTTATAAATATGGTTATAGGCCCATGATAGTGCAAAACTCACTATCATTATACAAAGATATAAGTGGCATTGGCTTAGGCCAAACTGGAATTTCTAACAACATTAATTAGCCGCACTGCTTCTTTATAACAAGCATCTAATGCACTAACTTCTAGCACCATGGTAAACCAGTTATGCATGTTTGCTTTTTGGAGGCCCAAGTGATATCTCCCCCCACCAAGAGTGAATATTTGATGTTATTCGATTGGCATCTATGTATCAAGTTGAGTCACTTGGAACAAGTTACTTGAGATTCGACAAATACTCGAGCCCATCTTCTTATCAATATAAATGTATTTTCAATGGGATTTTCTGGGGACCATTGCATAAGGCATTTCACGATGGGCTGTTGCATGTGAGAACAAACACATCACGGGAATTAAATTAATAAGACAAAATCTGAGCCTTTGTGGCGGTTCTCACATGCAACAGCCCATCCGCGAAATGCATTATGTATGGTCTTTAGCAAATCCCATTTTCAATAAGCTATTGATATCATCACGACTATGTTTTGAAATGGGGGCAAACTTACCTTTTTAACCAGCTATGGAAGTATTACAACTCCCAAAAAGCACTCAGCAGCCAATAAGAAATTGTAAAATAAGGTGAATTGGCTCCTTTATCAAAATATGTGAGATGCTCATCTTATTGGGAATCTTGGGAATCTCGAGTAATCCATTTTTTAACCAGCTAATAGGATTTGCTAGGGACTTTCGCAGAAAGGCAATTCGTATATGCGTCACTTTACTAGAAAGATGCATTCTAAGTCACTACGGTGCTTGACATATGGACACAGAATATAAGATGCTCATCTATCCGAATGCACAAAAGAAAAGCAATGAAAAAAAAAAGGAGAAGAGGAAGGCATCGCATCTTCCTTTTATCAACCAAACGGATAACTCTTATCTACAAAATTTGAGTTATGACAAGAAAAGGGGAGGGTGTAGAAAAATCTAGCACCTACTCAACTATATATCCATAAGAGGAGGGTGTAACTGTTGGGCTATGAGCATTTGAGTGAGTGTTAGTAGAGTGTGTTCGTCTCCCTCAATGGCATGGAATCCCCATCCTGATCGTAACTCTCTCTCTCTCTCTCACACACACAGACATGGGATTTGCTAGGACTCATGAACAACTGTCGCATGAGTCAGATGAGTTAAGTCAATAAGACAAAATCTGAGCATATATGGCTGCACTCTCATGCGACAGTTGTTCCACGAAATGCCTTCTACGATGAACCGTAGCAATTCCCTATATATATAGGAAAAAGGGATTTAAGAGTTTGCGAAAGTAGCTTACCTATGCATGCTGCTTACCGCAGGCATATATATACATATATATGGAGGGATTTGTTAGGGAACATCACACAAGGCATTTTGCAGCTGGGTGTTGCATGTGAGAGCAGCTAGCTCAAATGAATTAAATGAATACGACAAGATCTGCTGAATAGTGAACTTGTGTGGCTGCTCTCACACACAGCAGCCCATCTGTGAAATGCCTTCTGCGATGGTGAACCCCCCTCCCTAAGTAGACTCATTTTTAGCATCTCCAAAGGTTGGGTCCCTGTGTGGAGTGGGTCAAGCATTGTTAGTGCTGTTGGAGAACAAAACCGGGGAGGGTTGAGTCCCAAAATCGGATTAATTACACAAAGGGTCGGGGTGTGACAGAATGGTATCAGAGGCGTACCTCCCGCAGAACTATGTGTCAGCGAATATGCCGGGCCCTAAGGGGGTGGATTGTAGGACCCCACATTGGAAAGGGAGACAAAGTGCCTAGGATATATGTGAATTCAGCATAAATAGGCTACAATTCAGGGTAAATCGGCTACAATTTTGGATAAATCGTCTTAGGTTAAGAATATCTTTCCTAAAGTTCGGGATAAATGGGTAAAAAGTTTGGATGGATCGGCTTGGGAAGAAGTTGAGAAAATCTGCAAAATCTCATTGTAAATAGGCAAAAGATAAAGATAAATAGGCTTAAGTTTAGATTAAATGAACTAAAGTATAAGGTTAATCGGTTAAAGTAAAAGGTAAATCAGTAAAAATTTGAAGAAAATCAGCTTTGAAAAAATCGGGTAAATCCACAAAAGTTCAGGTAAAATTGACAAAGTTCATGGTAAATTAATTAACTAAATTCATGGTAAATAAATCAGAAAAAAAAGAGGTAAATCAGCCAAAAATCAGAAAAAAAAATCATGGCAATGAGGTAAATCATTTAAAAGTTAGGATAAAGAAAAAATTGTTTAGGACTCGGAACATTTTTTGTAGCGGGAGGAAAGGAGAATTCACACATGCGTGCGCGCGCACACATATTTTCATTACTAGCTATTCATTTATTATATAGGTGATTATGTCTATGACGCCGATGATCCTGTTGATGATGATGATGATGATGATGATGATGATGGCGATGATGACAATGATGATGGTCATGGTCATGGTGGTGGTCGTGGTGGTGATGGCAATAATAATTTTATGGCTATTCTTGCGCCGATCAAAAAGAAAAAAAATAATATTTCTTTTGTGGGTTTCGTCTATGGAAGAGACGGAAACAAGATACCGTCAGTCACAGAAACCATCAAACGCTACAAGCATAATCAAATCTCCAAAATGTGGCTTCCAAAGCCCAACATTCGAGCTCTTGATGTCCTTTACAATAGCCAACTCGAAGTCAGCATTGGCATTCCTAACTCGGATCTCCGATCACTCGCCACCAATCCTGCAACTGCAAATTCATGGGTTAAGAAACACATACGTGACTATTTGAAAGGTATCAACTTCAAGTACATTTGCGTTGGTAATGAGGCACTGCTCACTAAGGACTCAGATCACTTGCTTCCTGCCATGAGAAACATATACGACGCAATCCAAGCAGTATTAACTAACAAGGATATGATCAAAGTTTCCACCACCGTTGGCATGAATGATCTTGATTCGTACGACCCCACCAGTCCCCCGTCCACTTGCTCCTTCGATGAAAAAATCACAGAAAACCTAGTACCCATCCTCGACTCCAATGACACCCAACTCTTTGTTAACATCCTCCCTCACACAGTGCGTGTTAACAATCCTCAAGAGCCTGCGCTCCGCAATTACTTGTTCACAACCAACGATCCTCTCATGACAGATGGCGAACAGGAATACGAGTACACTTATGTGTTCGACTGCATTGTGGATGGGTTCTATTCCGCCATGGAAGCACTGAATATGCACGATGTGAAGATTGTTGTGGCAGCAACGGGATGGCCCCGCAGTGGAGGACAAGATGCATCAGTAGTCAATGCCAAGAAATACATCTCCAGTCTGATTGAACGCATTCCCTTTGGAACTCCCAAGAGGCGAGGACCTCTTGAGACTTACATTTACACCATGTATGATGAGAGCTACCTGCGCGGGCCTGCATGTGACAAAAGCTATGGAGTTTTTGACAGAAATGGGAAGCCCTACTACTTTTAGACACTTGGCAGAAATGTAAACATAAACAGATCTTACTACTACTACCACCACTACTACTACTGCCACTAGTGGTAGATGCCATTTCCTATTCTCGTATATATCTATCTATGCAAGTATCTATCTACGTGTGGATTTCATTAATAAACTGGCCTCCAAAGTGAACTCAACGAGGTACTCTTACAAAAGAGCTTCTCTTCAATAAATGTACCTAATTTTTAGGTTGTAGGAGTCCCGAACTAAATGGGAGAGGGAACTTGAGAGAAATAAAGTATTACATTTTGATTGTAGATAACTGTAGACACCTCATTTTGACCGTACCTTAAACCTCCTGTGTTTGAGCAAAAACCCAACCAAATCAATGAGTTAGGGTCCCAAACTTCACCCTAAGCTACGGTAGGATCCTACCAAGGTCCCTGCAAAATTTCGTCGAAATCCGAGCGCGTTTGCCTAGCGAACGAGCCGAGAGAGGACCGCAGTGTAATCAGACAAGGGGGGTGAATTTATCCTGAACAGGGCCGAGCTTGGGCCATATGGGACGCACGAAACCGCACGTTCATAAAAAAAATCGCGGAACCGCGCCCCTCATCAAGATGGTAGTGCCAATATCCCTCCCTTCTTGATTCTATAAAAAATCAGAAAAACCCATTTTTGCAGGAGAGGGAAGTTTTCATTTTCGTCAAAAAGCAGATCTGAGAAAGAGAGGTATCCTTCTCAAACCCTAACTCCCTTCTTCTTCTTCTCCGATCTCCATTTTCCGGTGAGCTTGAGTTCCGACCAACCATTCTTCATTTCACCCCCGGCTAGCCTCCGGCAAAGCTCCGATCAGCCGTTTACATTCTTTGCTAAACCCCGACCAATCTTCTCCTGTGGCCCATCGGAATCCGGTGGATCTCCATAGAGTCCGGACATTTCTTCAAACTCCAGCCGCCAAAATCAGAGGAAGGAAAGAGATAGAGAGAGAAACAGAGCTTATATTGGAACCCTAACCCCTATTCCCCTTCTTCTCTGCCATCGATCATATTCTCCGACATGCTCGCCGGAGCTCCGTCTAACTTCGGCTTATTCCTCTCTAGCAAGATCTTTCTAGCCTGCACTTTCTATTTCTTTTGATTTCATTCGAGACCTTAAATTCTCTTTGTTAGCTTCAAAACCCTAGATCTGCGCAGAATAAGAGAGAGAGTGCCGATCTTCTTCTCCGGCAAGCTCGCCGGAGTTCCGATCGTGCTTATATCCTCGACCGAGCAACCATACCTTTCATTTTCTCTGGCAATTCTTAAGAATCATATCTGAATCTTGGAGAGGAAATCGATTAGAGTTTGGGAAATCTAAGATCTCGACCATCACTGGATTCACAACTTCCAGCCATATCCATTGCTCCGGTGATCTTCAACATCTCCGAGGAATTCATTTTCTCCGATCACCTTGCCGAAGGTCCGACCAATTTCCGGCAAAAATTTCGTTCTCCGTCAGTATAAGAGAGATCAAAGAAGGAGAAAGAGTGAATAGTTATCGGATTGCGAAGATTTTGGGCTCAACATCAGTTACATTGGAATCCATCACTATCTTTTTAACAAAAGGGAACAGAAGATTGGATCAGCTCCAAGGTATTCTACCTGCTCAACTTGAAATTCCCCCATCAATCAGGTTTGATCTTGTTTATTCCTTCGGTTTTAATAGCTGGATAGAAATGATGATGTAATTTTGGGTCTAATGATTTCTCTGAAATTGTTGAATGTTGATTGATTATTTTGTGTGCATCTGATTTGTTCTTGATCTGTTTAAAAAAAAAAAAAAAGGGGGTATAGAGTTGCAAATGTCTTGTTAAGAATATGCTCTTTCAGGAAATTTTAATATGTTGTTTCAGCCAAGTTACCCCTTTGGTATTCTTCATGATTACAATATTGGAGGATGTTTGCTTTTGAAATCACTGGATTTCAGTGAGAATTCACTGTCAGGGAGCCTTCCAGATTCAATGTAGAAGCTTACCATATGCAGGTCTTTAAGTTTGGGGGCAAACCAGTTAGTTGGGGAATTTCCATCATGGATTGGGCAAATGGGAAGCCTAGAGACTTTGGATCTGTCGGACAATGGATTTTCTGGCAGGATCCATGATTTGATTGTGAATCTGACGTTATTAAAGAAGTTGAATTTTTCTGGAAATGGGTTAACTGGGAGCTTGCCCGAGTCTATGAGTAGTTGCAAAAGCCTATTGGCCATGGATTTAAGTCGCAATTCGTTGACTGGTGATCTTCCCTTGTGGCTTTCTCGACTGGGTTTGCAGAGAAATTCAATTTCATGGAGTGAAATAATTGATGTAGCTGGAAATCCTCCTTTGGGATCGGCAAATGCATTGTGCCAGAACATTCAGGTCTTGGACTTATCTGATAACACATTTTCTGGTGGAATTCCATCTGATATGGGGATTTTCAGCAATTTGCAGTTTTTGAATATTTCTTGGAATTCTCTTGTGGGTGCGATTCCTAGTAGCATTGGGGAATTGAAGGCCATTGCTGTTCTTGATTTGAGTGATAATCAACTCAATGGAACCATTCCTTCAGAAATTGGAGGAGCAGATCCTTTGAAGGAATTCAAATTGGCAAATAACTTCCTTACTAGTGAAATTCCAGCCCAGATTGGAAAATGTTCTTCCCTCACTTCATTGATCCTATCAGAAAACCGCCTCACAGGCTCAATCTCCACATCAATTGCCAACCTCTGTGTCTAGGAGACTTGCATAGTCTCACTAGCACCCTTCTTTATCTCTTTTTTTTTAGGAGACATGCCTTATCTCATTAGCATCTCTCTTAGAGTCACTAATCTAGGAGTCAGTCCTTTAGCATAGGAGTAAGTCCTTCAGATCAGGAGTCTGTCCTATCATCATAGAGGTTAGGGTTCTGTCCAACCTCTCGTCAAGTCATGTGATTTTATCCAGTTTCTTGCAAGGTATAGGATGTTGTCCAACCCTTGCAGAGATGTGATTCCATCCAGCCTTCCGCGCAAAGCATAGGATGCTGTCAAACCTTTGCGGGATATCAGAAGTCTGTCCTACCCTCATAATGATAGGATTCTGTCCTCTTGTGTCAAAAATTCCAAAAACATCAAAACATCTGAAAAATCAAAAATCTCAAAAATCTTGAGTCATTAGGAGAGTAGTAGGAAAATCTGTTTCCGAACTACGTTAGCTTGATCCCTTTCCACAGGGTACGTAATGCAGCTTGGGATCCACATCCCAAGTCCAGCCAAACCTTTAAAAATAAACTTTTTCAAAGTTTTTCCAAAAATACAAAACTTCTTCAAAACCTTTTCAAAAAGATCTTCCCCTAGTGTTAGGAGTATGTCTTAGATGTTTGGGGTGTTTTTAGAGTTAGGAGGCTGTCCTGATTTGTATTGATATGGTGTGTCCTGTCGTGTGAGTGTCCCTAGAGTTAGGAGGCCTCGAGTCGATCGGTTAGACATTTAGTGGAAAACTTAAAAGGGGAGGGTGTAGAAAAATCTAGCACCTACTCAACTATATATCCATAAGAGGAGGGTGTAACTGTTGGGCTATGAGCATTTGAGTGAGTGTTAGTAGAGTGTGTTCGTCTCCCTCAATGGCATGGAATCCCCATCCTGATCGTAACTCTCTCTCTCTCTCTCACACACACAGACATGGGATTTGCTAGGACTCATGAACAACTGTCGCATGAGTCAGATGAGTTAAGTCAATAAGACAAAATCTGAGCATATATGGCTGCACTCTCATGCGACAGTTGTTCCACGAAATGCCTTCTACGATGAACCGTAGCAATTCCCTATATATATAGGAAAAAGGGATTTAAGAGTTTGCGAAAGTAGCTTACCTATGCATGCTGCTTACCGCAGGCATATATATACATATATATGGAGGGATTTGTTAGGGAACATCACACAAGGCATTTTGCAGCTGGGTGTTGCATGTGAGAGCAGCTAGCTCAAATGAATTAAATGAATACGACAAGATCTGCTGAATAGTGAACTTGTGTGGCTGCTCTCACACACAGCAGCCCATCTGTGAAATGCCTTCTGCGATGGTGAACCCCCCTCCCTAAGTAGACTCATTTTTAGCATCTCCAAAGGTTGGGTCCCTGTGTGGAGTGGGTCAAGCATTGTTAGTGCTGTTGGAGAACAAAACCGGGGAGGGTTGAGTCCCAAAATCGGATTAATTACACAAAGGGTCGGGGTGTGACAGAATGGTATCAGAGGCGTACCTCCCGCAGAACTATGTGTCAGCGAATATGCCGGGCCCTAAGGGGGTGGATTGTAGGACCCCACATTGGAAAGGGAGACAAAGTGCCTAGGATATATGTGAATTCAGCATAAATAGGCTACAATTCAGGGTAAATCGGCTACAATTTTGGATAAATCGTCTTAGGTTAAGAATATCTTTCCTAAAGTTCGGGATAAATGGGTAAAAAGTTTGGATGGATCGGCTTGGGAAGAAGTTGAGAAAATCTGCAAAATCTCATTGTAAATAGGCAAAAGATAAAGATAAATAGGCTTAAGTTTAGATTAAATGAACTAAAGTATAAGGTTAATCGGTTAAAGTAAAAGGTAAATCAGTAAAAATTTGAAGAAAATCAGCTTTGAAAAAATCGGGTAAATCCACAAAAGTTCAGGTAAAATTGACAAAGTTCATGGTAAATTAATTAACTAAATTCATGGTAAATAAATCAGAAAAAAAAGAGGTAAATCAGCCAAAAATCAGAAAAAAAAATCATGGCAATGAGGTAAATCATTTAAAAGTTAGGATAAAGAAAAAATTGTTTAGGACTCGGAACATTTTTTGTAGCGGGAGGAAAGGAGAATTCACACATGCGTGCGCGCGCACACATATTTTCATTACTAGCTATTCATTTATTATATAGGTGATTATGTCTATGACGCCGATGATCCTGTTGATGATGATGATGATGATGATGATGATGATGGCGATGATGACAATGATGATGGTCATGGTCATGGTGGTGGTCGTGGTGGTGATGGCAATAATAATTTTATGGCTATTCTTGCGCCGATCAAAAAGAAAAAAAATAATATTTCTTTTGTGGGTTTCGTCTATGGAAGAGACGGAAACAAGATACCGTCAGTCACAGAAACCATCAAACGCTACAAGCATAATCAAATCTCCAAAATGTGGCTTCCAAAGCCCAACATTCGAGCTCTTGATGTCCTTTACAATAGCCAACTCGAAGTCAGCATTGGCATTCCTAACTCGGATCTCCGATCACTCGCCACCAATCCTGCAACTGCAAATTCATGGGTTAAGAAACACATACGTGACTATTTGAAAGGTATCAACTTCAAGTACATTTGCGTTGGTAATGAGGCACTGCTCACTAAGGACTCAGATCACTTGCTTCCTGCCATGAGAAACATATACGACGCAATCCAAGCAGTATTAACTAACAAGGATATGATCAAAGTTTCCACCACCGTTGGCATGAATGATCTTGATTCGTACGACCCCACCAGTCCCCCGTCCACTTGCTCCTTCGATGAAAAAATCACAGAAAACCTAGTACCCATCCTCGACTCCAATGACACCCAACTCTTTGTTAACATCCTCCCTCACACAGTGCGTGTTAACAATCCTCAAGAGCCTGCGCTCCGCAATTACTTGTTCACAACCAACGATCCTCTCATGACAGATGGCGAACAGGAATACGAGTACACTTATGTGTTCGACTGCATTGTGGATGGGTTCTATTCCGCCATGGAAGCACTGAATATGCACGATGTGAAGATTGTTGTGGCAGCAACGGGATGGCCCCGCAGTGGAGGACAAGATGCATCAGTAGTCAATGCCAAGAAATACATCTCCAGTCTGATTGAACGCATTCCCTTTGGAACTCCCAAGAGGCGAGGACCTCTTGAGACTTACATTTACACCATGTATGATGAGAGCTACCTGCGCGGGCCTGCATGTGACAAAAGCTATGGAGTTTTTGACAGAAATGGGAAGCCCTACTACTTTTAGACACTTGGCAGAAATGTAAACATAAACAGATCTTACTACTACTACCACCACTACTACTACTGCCACTAGTGGTAGATGCCATTTCCTATTCTCGTATATATCTATCTATGCAAGTATCTATCTACGTGTGGATTTCATTAATAAACTGGCCTCCAAAGTGAACTCAACGAGGTACTCTTACAAAAGAGCTTCTCTTCAATAAATGTACCTAATTTTTAGGTTGTAGGAGTCCCGAACTAAATGGGAGAGGGAACTTGAGAGAAATAAAGTATTACATTTTGATTGTAGATAACTGTAGACACCTCATTTTGACCGTACCTTAAACCTCCTGTGTTTGAGCAAAAACCCAACCAAATCAATGAGTTAGGGTCCCAAACTTCACCCTAAGCTACGGTAGGATCCTACCAAGGTCCCTGCAAAATTTCGTCGAAATCCGAGCGCGTTTGCCTAGCGAACGAGCCGAGAGAGGACCGCAGTGTAATCAGACAAGGGGGGTGAATTTATCCTGAACAGGGCCGAGCTTGGGCCATATGGGACGCACGAAACCGCACGTTCATAAAAAAAATCGCGGAACCGCGCCCCTCATCAAGATGGTAGTGCCAATATCCCTCCCTTCTTGATTCTATAAAAAATCAGAAAAACCCATTTTTGCAGGAGAGGGAAGTTTTCATTTTCGTCAAAAAGCAGATCTGAGAAAGAGAGGTATCCTTCTCAAACCCTAACTCCCTTCTTCTTCTTCTCCGATCTCCATTTTCCGGTGAGCTTGAGTTCCGACCAACCATTCTTCATTTCACCCCCGGCTAGCCTCCGGCAAAGCTCCGATCAGCCGTTTACATTCTTTGCTAAACCCCGACCAATCTTCTCCTGTGGCCCATCGGAATCCGGTGGATCTCCATAGAGTCCGGACATTTCTTCAAACTCCAGCCGCCAAAATCAGAGGAAGGAAAGAGATAGAGAGAGAAACAGAGCTTATATTGGAACCCTAACCCCTATTCCCCTTCTTCTCTGCCATCGATCATATTCTCCGACATGCTCGCCGGAGCTCCGTCTAACTTCGGCTTATTCCTCTCTAGCAAGATCTTTCTAGCCTGCACTTTCTATTTCTTTTGATTTCATTCGAGACCTTAAATTCTCTTTGTTAGCTTCAAAACCCTAGATCTGCGCAGAATAAGAGAGAGAGTGCCGATCTTCTTCTCCGGCAAGCTCGCCGGAGTTCCGATCGTGCTTATATCCTCGACCGAGCAACCATACCTTTCATTTTCTCTGGCAATTCTTAAGAATCATATCTGAATCTTGGAGAGGAAATCGATTAGAGTTTGGGAAATCTAAGATCTCGACCATCACTGGATTCACAACTTCCAGCCATATCCATTGCTCCGGTGATCTTCAACATCTCCGAGGAATTCATTTTCTCCGATCACCTTGCCGAAGGTCCGACCAATTTCCGGCAAAAATTTCGTTCTCCGTCAGTATAAGAGAGATCAAAGAAGGAGAAAGAGTGAATAGTTATCGGATTGCGAAGATTTTGGGCTCAACATCAGTTACATTGGAATCCATCACTATCTTTTTAACAAAAGGGAACAGAAGATTGGATCAGCTCCAAGGTATTCTACCTGCTCAACTTGAAATTCCCCCATCAATCAGGTTTGATCTTGTTTATTCCTTCGGTTTTAATAGCTGGATAGAAATGATGATGTAATTTTGGGTCTAATGATTTCTCTGAAATTGTTGAATGTTGATTGATTATTTTGTGTGCATCTGATTTGTTCTTGATCTGTTTAAAAAAAAAAAAAAAGGGGGTATAGAGTTGCAAATGTCTTGTTAAGAATATGCTCTTTCAGGAAATTTTAATATGTTGTTTCAGCCAAGTTACCCCTTTGGTATTCTTCATGATTACAATATTGGAGGATGTTTGCTTTTGAAATCACTGGATTTCAGTGAGAATTCACTGTCAGGGAGCCTTCCAGATTCAATGTAGAAGCTTACCATATGCAGGTCTTTAAGTTTGGGGGCAAACCAGTTAGTTGGGGAATTTCCATCATGGATTGGGCAAATGGGAAGCCTAGAGACTTTGGATCTGTCGGACAATGGATTTTCTGGCAGGATCCATGATTTGATTGTGAATCTGACGTTATTAAAGAAGTTGAATTTTTCTGGAAATGGGTTAACTGGGAGCTTGCCCGAGTCTATGAGTAGTTGCAAAAGCCTATTGGCCATGGATTTAAGTCGCAATTCGTTGACTGGTGATCTTCCCTTGTGGCTTTCTCGACTGGGTTTGCAGAGAAATTCAATTTCATGGAGTGAAATAATTGATGTAGCTGGAAATCCTCCTTTGGGATCGGCAAATGCATTGTGCCAGAACATTCAGGTCTTGGACTTATCTGATAACACATTTTCTGGTGGAATTCCATCTGATATGGGGATTTTCAGCAATTTGCAGTTTTTGAATATTTCTTGGAATTCTCTTGTGGGTGCGATTCCTAGTAGCATTGGGGAATTGAAGGCCATTGCTGTTCTTGATTTGAGTGATAATCAACTCAATGGAACCATTCCTTCAGAAATTGGAGGAGCAGATCCTTTGAAGGAATTCAAATTGGCAAATAACTTCCTTACTAGTGAAATTCCAGCCCAGATTGGAAAATGTTCTTCCCTCACTTCATTGATCCTATCAGAAAACCGCCTCACAGGCTCAATCTCCACATCAATTGCCAACCTCTGTGTCTAGGAGACTTGCATAGTCTCACTAGCACCCTTCTTTATCTCTTTTTTTTTAGGAGACATGCCTTATCTCATTAGCATCTCTCTTAGAGTCACTAATCTAGGAGTCAGTCCTTTAGCATAGGAGTAAGTCCTTCAGATCAGGAGTCTGTCCTATCATCATAGAGGTTAGGGTTCTGTCCAACCTCTCGTCAAGTCATGTGATTTTATCCAGTTTCTTGCAAGGTATAGGATGTTGTCCAACCCTTGCAGAGATGTGATTCCATCCAGCCTTCCGCGCAAAGCATAGGATGCTGTCAAACCTTTGCGGGATATCAGAAGTCTGTCCTACCCTCATAATGATAGGATTCTGTCCTCTTGTGTCAAAAATTCCAAAAACATCAAAACATCTGAAAAATCAAAAATCTCAAAAATCTTGAGTCATTAGGAGAGTAGTAGGAAAATCTGTTTCCGAACTACGTTAGCTTGATCCCTTTCCACAGGGTACGTAATGCAGCTTGGGATCCACATCCCAAGTCCAGCCAAACCTTTAAAAATAAACTTTTTCAAAGTTTTTCCAAAAATACAAAACTTCTTCAAAACCTTTTCAAAAAGATCTTCCCCTAGTGTTAGGAGTATGTCTTAGATGTTTGGGGTGTTTTTAGAGTTAGGAGGCTGTCCTGATTTGTATTGATATGGTGTGTCCTGTCGTGTGAGTGTCCCTAGAGTTAGGAGGCCTCGAGTCGATCGGTTAGACATTTAGTCGAACTGATGGCTAGACTAGGAAGCATATAGTTAGCCCATGGTTTTCATTAGGTTGCATAGCCTAGATACACATAGGATGTATGGCCCACCTGCATTAGCTTAAGGCTAATCAACTTGCATTAGTTGGGGCATATAGAGTCCTAAAAATTACAATTCACATGAATTTAAGCAATTATACAAAAAGCTTTAAAAATCAATCGAGTCTAGTGGATCGAGTCTAGGATAGCGGTTCTAGATGGTTAGGCATTGTAGTTTAGAATAGGTCATCGAACTACGTTGACTCTGATTCTTCCCGATGCCGGGATACGTAAAGCAGCCAGGGTGGATGGTCATTCTGGTCCGAGTCAAGTCCTGCATTAGAGTTTTAGGATTTATCTTGTCCAGTCATGTATAAAGTTGATCTGTGTTGTGTGTTTTGCTGTGTTTTCTTACTTTCATGTACAGATCCTATAGTTTTAGGTGTAGCATGCATGTGTTTGCACACCAGAACTTAGACACCAATTAGGTATGACACATTCATAACCTAGTTATTCTCAGGTGACACTTATTTCATTTCTTTTGTGTGTGCTTATTAATCATCTCCGAGACATGCATGATTAGGTAGACGTCTTCTCGGAGATAAATGTTCCCATTTCACATGACTTTCGCCCAAAACTCTTCAAAATCAATAATAAATGGCATAAGAGACTAGGTGTTTGCACTTGGGCGGATGAGGTGATCTTCGGACCTTCCAAATTCGTAACCAGGCACGAACCTTCTTTTTATATCTCTGGTTATCCGTTGCAACAGAGCATAGTATGGGATCCTGGGCCCACTTCTTAGGATGGTGACTCTTCTTTGTTTAAGGTACGCCTCGAATCCGGGCTAATCCCCGAATTGAGAGGTGTCTCACACCTTATATCGCAACTCATGATGTGAGGGCAACCTCTTTCGAGAGTTCCTTGGTAGAGCTTTCCATTCACGTGGATGATCATGAGACTCGTGTGGGGCTCGTCCCCCGCCTCTCTCAGATTGGGGTCCACAATAACCACTTAAAATATTACACAAAACAGTAATATATATGTTTGGCTACCACAAAAACATGGAAAATAGAAATACTGTGAACAAGTTTTTGTCACGCCCCCAACCCGGTAGCACACGCCAGGGACTTGGCAGCGACAGCATGCCATGCCCATGAGGCTTAGGCCCATAAGCATGCAAGGTCTTTAACTGTATCTCAAAATTCACAATAGGAATTCTAAATAACATCAATGACGATCAAATAACTAAATTTTCAAAAATTGGTCAAAGTCATCAATAAATCCATAAATCTCCAAATACTAATCAATAAAGAATAAATGTGGGCCTCCAAAATGTGAGAATTACAATCATCAAATTAAGTTCCTAACTATCAAATAAAAATGAGAAAGAACTAAGTCTTTTCGTCTTCTACGGAATTCCTTCATGCATTCTCACCAATCTGGGAATGAACTAATTTGGTTGATCATAAGAAAAGTGATTAATTAAGAGTGAGATAAACAACTCAGTAAGTAATCACCTGCGTTAACCAGCCGGATCAAATATGTGAGACCAAATATTTCAATACAGAGATTTTTAAAAAAAATACACTGATATATACAATTTTAAAAATGATATGAATTTTGAAATCAATGTTTTCAAGTATTTTCCAAACCACATTTTTTTAAAACAGTTCACAAACTCAAATACTTTCAGAAACCATAGTCCCTACGACCACAGCCACATGGTCGAAGATAATACCCCATATCATCTCTGAGTCAAGGTCGAAAATAATGCCATGTGGAACACAGAAAATGATCATGTTACCAATGTTTTGTTAGATGATCTTCACACGTTGATGGGGTATAAAAACAGCAGCCTATTAGCTGTCGACGCGTGGCCCGAGGATGGCCCACCCCAGATCCCACGTCAGCAGGGGTAGTTTGGTAATTACCGCAGAGTACGTGAACTCGAACCTATAGCTGGCCGACACCTGTCCTGGGATAATAACTCCCCAACTACCCCAGGTTTCCCTCTATAAAAGGGCTTCCAAAGCTCATAAAAAGGGGTAATAACTTCTTCTCAACCACTCTTAAAACTAGCTCTGCACTCCTGCTCATACTGACTTGAGTGTTGAAGGGCATGTCCGGAGTAACACTCCGGGTTGGTCTTCTGACCTCGTTCGCTCCTTGTGCAGGACTCAACTCCGTATCTCTTTCACTTCCGCTCCTCGGGTCCTCCAGCTCAGCTCTTACGTCACTGCCGTATCTGTTACCGATTTTAGGCCTAACAGATTGGCGCCATCCGTGGGACCTCTGAACTAAAAGCTGTTCAAATCCCCTTACAAAATGGCAGGACATACGAACGCTCGGGTACCAACCGCACAGACTACCCGAACCGCGCCACCCTGTAGGACCCGGAGTGAGCGAATCGCCTCACAGGTGGTTGGTCCCTCTGCCACAGCCGAGCTAAGCCCAGCTCATTCGGGACACCTCGATCCCGCACCCACTCCGGGTCAAGTGCAAGCTCTTTTTCAGCAGATGACGGCTCTCATCAGTCAGTACCAACAACTACTCCAAGCGCCTCCCCAACACCCTCCAGAAGCTCCACGACCTGTACAAGGGAGAGTCAGCGCGCCACGATGAAGACCGGACTCACCACTCCACGAGACAAGTTCAACACTCCAGAGCCCATCACGCCCACACAGAACCTCACCACCGTCGGAGATCGCGGTCCCGCTCTGCACAAAAGCATCGAGCCCAAGAAGACCATGCGCCGCAAGAAAAACTCCGACCTCATCGTAGGAGCCCGGAAAGTCAGTCCAGCTCCGCGGCGAGCCAATCGGTGGAGAGAAACAGGTCCCTCGATCGACTAGACCGCAGAGCTGATCCGATGCTACAGAGGATGGAAGAAATGGACCATCGAATAGAAGAGCTGGCAAGAGATCAGAGCCGATCTGCCCCGCAGGCGTTCTCAAGCAGAACGCCGTTCACCGACGATGTCATGGGCACCCCAGCACCCAGGGGATTTAAAATGCCAACAGTCTCGCAATATGACGGAACCTCCGACCCTGTAGACCATCTGGAGACATTCAGAACAATGATGCTCCTCCACGGCGCGTCAGACGGCTTCCTTTGTAGAACATTCCCGACCACACTGACTGGTGCGACCCGGGACTGGTACTCAAGGATCAAATCGAACTCCATCAGCAACTTTGAGGACTTTGGGGACGATCTGGTCCGCCACTTCATGAGCAGCCACAGGCCAAGGAAAACAACAGCATCCTTGCTGGCCTTGCGGCAAGAGGATAATGAACCTCTGAAGGCATTCGTCAGCCGCTTCAACAGGGAGGCACTCCAAGTGCCAAATCTAGATCCCTCAGCCGCCATAAACGCGCTTCTCACGGGTGCTAGATCTACCGATTTCCGCCGGTCAGTGGCTCGCCGAAACCCGCACTCACTGGCAGATCTGATGGCCGGAGTAGAAGAATATATATCAGTGGAAGAGACACTGGCGGCCCTGGACTCGAATCGGAGGAGAACCTCTGAAGACAAGAACCCTACCAGGCAGCGTAGGGATGACAAGGCCGTCAGAAGAGAAAAGTCCCCCCATAGGAGGGAAGAGAACTTTACCCCTCTCAACACCTCCCGGAGACACATACTGGCCGCTATCAGTAGAGAAGAGTTCATAAGGTGGCCGACTAGAATGATCTCCAAGGGAAATAAGAGAGACAAGTCGAAATACTGCCGGTTCCAGAGGGACCACGGTCACGACACGGACGAATGCTGGCAGCTCAAGGAAGAAATTGAGCTACTGATTGGCCGGGGATACTTGAAGAAGTACGTCATAAGCGACAACCACAGAAGTGAGCGCAAGGAGAAAAGTCCCAAGGGCCGGAGCCCTTGGCGGTCGCTGCCGCCCCCTGCCCGGGGTCAATCTCCTTCGCCATCTAGTCCACAACCAGAGGTACACTGACCCCAGCCAAGGGGAGTCATCGGCACAATTATGGGCGGACCGGCCGCTGGTGGCACATCGTCTGCTGCTCGAAAAGCATACGCACGACGAGTCAACGCCATGCACACATGCAGTAAAAAGATGAAAATGGAGAATGAGATCTCCTTTTCAGATGCGGACCTCGACAACCTGATACTGCCACATGATGACGTTTTGGTCTCAATCATACTTGTCGCAAACTGGGAGTTGAAGAAAATCATGGTCGACAATGGGAGTTCGGCCGATATTTTGTACTATCATGCTTTCGAGAGAATGATGATAGGTGACGACCGCTTAAGGCCGGCAAACTCAGATATGTTCGGTTTCTTAGGAGAGGTCGTCAAGGAGGAGGGACAGATTGAACTCCCAGCCATCGTCGGAGAGCCGCCCTGCCAAGCTTTCGCCATGGTCAACTTCCTGGTAGTGAGAGCCACTTCGGTCTATAACGCTATCTTGGGACGGCCTGGCCAGAACCTGATCCGCGCCGTCGCTTCGGCGTATCACCAGAAGATGAAATTCATAACACCAAACGGCGTGGGAGAAGTCCGGGGAGACCAGCCCAGTCCAGAGAGTGCTATGCCATGGCACTTAAAGGCAAGAACGTTGTGGAATCACTGCCGATTGAACTACTAGATCTAAGGGATGGAGCTCAGGGGACTCAGCCCGCCGAAGACCTCATCTCCATCCCCTTGTGCAAAAATGATAATGAGAAAGTCGTTCAGATTGGCTCCTCCCTAGACAGCAGCATCCGGCATAGCCTCACCCAGTTTCTTCAGGACAATGCAGACGTCTTTGCATGGGCTCCTGTTGACATGCCCGGCATAGACCCAGAGGTCAGCACGCATAGTGGTGTTGATCCTACCTACAGGCCGGTGAAATAGAAAAGAAGACACTTCGCCCTCGAAAGGCGGCAGGCAATAAAAGAAGAGGTGGAGAGGCTCTTAAGGGCTGACTTCATCCGAGAAATCCAATACTCGGCTGGTTGGCAAACGTGGTCCTGGTAAAGAAGACAAATGAAAAGTGGAGGACCTGCGTTGATTTCACTGATCTGAACAAGGCCTGTCCCAAGGACAGCTACCCGCTCCCAAAAATCGATCAGCTCATTGACGCCACCGCAGGTCACGAACTTCTGAGCTTCATGGACGCCTTCTCTGGATATAACCAGATCAGAATGTATGAGTCGGACATACCAAAGACTTCCCTTGTGACAGATCAGGGGACTTACTGTTATCGTGACATGCCCTTCGGCCTAAAAAATGCCGGGGCCACGTATCAGAGGCTCATGAACAAACTCTTCCGGAACCAGATTGGCCGCAACATGGAAGTCTATGTCGACGACATGCTGGTGTAGACACCCCATTTTGACCGAACCCTAAACCCTTGCTTTTGTTAAAAAATTATTTAAATAGGTGAATATGATCTCCCAAAATCAGTCCTAGCATAGGTCAGGGTCCCATTTAGGTCCCTCTAAAATTTCAGAAAAATCCATCGCGGTTTGCATAGCAAACGAGAGGGGTAGGTAGTGTTGTGTGAATATAGTGTCGCAGAAGGGGTGTGCATTATCCTGACCAGGAGGTGGCCTGGTGGGAATAAAACATGGGTATTTTGCAGTAGATGGGTGTCCTAGGGCAATTAAAAGAGCACGAATTTATCCTCTTGATTTTCATTTAACTCTTTTCCATGGGCCACCCAACCCATTTAAAACCAGGTTAAAATGTACATAGAAGGGGGTTGTACCAAGACAACTTATGGGGGGTAAAAATTATGGGATTTTTCTATAAATAGAGGGCAAGGGTCTTCATTTTTGCTAATCAAGGTTTTCTAAACCTAATATTTAGAGAGAGAAAGAGAAGGAAAACAAGAGAGAGAAAATAGATCTGAGCCAAAACTAAACTCTAACCTTCGTTCTTATTTCTTCTTCTCCGGCAAGCTCGCCTGAGCTCTGGCCAAACTCCGGTTCCCTTTTTCTTTCTCAAGCTACCTTGTTTTGCTATCTCTGGAAAGTTATATAATCATTTGCATTTTTCTCAAAACCTAAGTCCTATTTTCCGATCATCTTCCCGTAAATTCCGGCAAACATTTATCTTCTCCGGTAATTTAACCGGAGATCTGGCCGGATGTATTCTTCGGTTCAATTACTCCATTTCTCTATCCTTATTAGCTTTCTTTGTTGCCGATCCTTGTTTTAAACTTTAGAAACCCTAGAATTTCAATTTCCTTGCTCCAAACCCTAGAAATCTAAAATCTCATAGCCTTTTCTGTAGAAACCTCTAGCTGGCTTCAAGAAAACCTAGATCTGGATTGTGATAGCTTTAATCTGCATATTCAGAGCCTAAAATCATCAATTCCAGTGGAAAATCCTTTTTCAGAGAGGAGTTTTTACGAGAGAGCAGGAATCAGATTTTAAGGAAAAAGGCAATCAGACTTTATAATGCTTCATTTTGCTCTAGAATAACTTTTTTTGAGCCTTTGATCCAGAGCTGCAAGTTTCATATCAGAAACTCAGCACAAATCTGAACTATTTCAAGATCTTGCCTTTGATTTCACTGAAAATTCTTAGCAAGGGAGTGATTAGGCATAACTGAGAAGAAGCAAATGTGAGAGGTAATTGGCAGCCATAATAGAAGGTATGATCCTTCATTATTTATTTATTTATTTATTTTCTTTTCATTTTATTTATTTTTTTATAAGTATTGCTAAATGAGCTTTAAGGTTTTCTCAATCATATTTTCAGTTTATTACCCCTGAACTTTCATCTTATGAAGTGGTGTGGATTAATTATAGTGTTATCTTTTTCTGATTTTGATCAGCTCTGTTTAAGTTACAAATGACTTTGGTTGAATCTATGAACATAAACCTGTTTCTATGCTAATGAATGCTTGTTCCGAATGATTTAATCATATTGTATGCTATAATACCTAAAAATGATGTTTTCTATTTAGTTCTTTTCTGCATATATGCAATAAGATGTGAATTGACCTTGAATGATTGCAAGATTAAGGTTTGTATATTCTTGGATTTATTTATGGGCATTGCCTAGGAGAATCAGTTTTGTTGAGAAAAAGGAGGATAATTGGCTTCATGTATGGATTTCCCTTTCAATAGTGTTTATAAAAGACATGTTTGGTAGTCAACCAGTGATGTTCAAATTGGCTATATCTAGTTCCTTGCAGCTGCTTGGGGTTCCATATTTCAGTGTATTTCATGTTGGACCTGTAGTAGTTTAGAGGGTCAGGTTGTAGCATGGGTTGAATTGGGTTTGACGCAATTTGCAAGATAGTGTATCACCAATACAATCTTGTTCTTAGGGATGTCAATGAACCCCTTGCCATTTACCCTTCATCATACCATTTTCCCTTATTAGCCACTTCCATTTCTCACTTCTGCCATACAGTTCAGGTAATGTCCTACTTATCATTGGGTTTATAGTTGAATGGGAAATACTTCGTCTATGGATAATTAATGGTAGCCCATATTACCTTGATATGTGCAGCCCCCTAACATCTTTTGATATGTGCAGCCCCATACACGTTTTATAATGGCAGCCACACATTCATTTTGATAATGACAGCCCTTCTTTTATTCTTGTTTTGGGCAGCCACATCCTTGGGATATTAACAGCCCTTGTTATTACCCCATAACAGCCCCTGTTTCAGCCCATTATTTGAATCAGCTCCATGGTTCAGCCACTGCTGAATCAGCCCCTATGTTAGTCCCTGTTGAATCAGCCCCTGTTTTGGCATAAATTCATTCCATGTTTCGATCCCAGTTTTGGTACAAATTCAAGCCATAAGTCGGCCCTTATTTTGGCATAATTCTGCCCATGGTTTAGCCTGAGTTTTATGCGCATTTTGAGCCTACAATTCAGCCCTGTTTTACACACAATTCAGTCAATATTGCTGCCCTTGTTTCGCGTACAATTTAGTCCATGTTGTTGTCCCAGTTTTGCACAAGATTCAGTCCAAGATTTAGCCCCTGTTGTTGCACAAGTTCAGTTCAGTTCATTTCAGCCCGTGTCTTAAGCACCATTCAGCCCATGCATGTTTGTGTCGTCATTAGCTATACCCACTTGTAAAAAAATAAAAATAAAAAATAAAAAAAATGTGATTCAACATAGACAAGATTTACCTACAGCTGCTCTATATAGAACCCTTATTTTGTAGTTTCATGTAACTTGATGCAAGGTACATTTTGGGCTGCTTCTGATCGGAATTGTTCGAAACTGTCAACTGGAAAAGTGTTTGTTATAATATCTTCTAAAACTGTCTTATTGAGCAAATGTTTCCATAAATGCTTTTTAATATGTCAAAAACGACTTGCAAGCTTCAGTTTTTCTGAAAAAACTGTCATTTCTGCAACAGCAGCTATTCCAGATCTGTTTCGTCCGAAGCCATACAAAGAAAAAATGTTCTTCACAAGATTTTCTAATACTTTGTCCTTGAGTGAATTTTTCCAGAAGAGATGTTTTAAGTGTCAAAACTGAGCCCGAACTTTTAGTTAAAACACTAATATGTCTTTTAATGGCGATGGATCGGAAGAGGCCATTTTTCAGCCACTTCTGGTTAAATCCAAACGAAATGGTCAACTGAGAGAATGTCATTCATGCTGAGATCTACAATTTTGATTAGTAGAGTTTTTGATGGTTTTGATGTTTGAGGGGTCTAAAAGTCAGTGCAAAATTGCATTTTTCACATTATATGACATAACTGTGCCATTTCTTGAAAATCATGGACAGTATGAGCTCTATTCAATTTTAATGGGTGTTTGGGATGTTTTGAGCTTGGTAGCAAGTTTTAAATCATATATTGAATCATTCCCATGATTGTTTTGGCATTTTTGACCATTTTTGGTGAAAATTACATATTGGGTGGAAATTTCACCCTTTCTTTTTTTTTTTTTTAGATTGTTTTGAGCCTATATTGATTCTAATGCTTGTATCGGGATATAATGAGCATGCTAGCAAGTCATTTATCATATATTGATCAATTTTCATGATTTACTTTATATTTTAGAGCCTTATTTGCAAAAATTGCCTATTGTGTAGAGTGCTTTCAATTTTTTTTTATGCTAAATGAGTGGATCTCGTGCTATATGTCAACCTAGACATCTAAACTTCTAGGATCACTTCCAAATCATGTCCAGACCTTTCAAATTCCATGAGTCTCATTTTAGGGGACACACTTTGTCTCATTAGAATGTTTTCCTTTTTTGGAGACAAGTCTTGTCTCATTTAGAGAGTTTTCCCTTTAGAAGGCTTACCTAGCCTCATGTTAGAGCCCTCCTTTTTAGAGCGAGTCTTTGACTCATTTGCCCTCTCTTATAGAGCAATAGAGAGTCTTGGACTCATTGGCTTCCCATTTAGAGTTGATTATCCTATATGTTAGGAGTTTGCCCCGTAGCCTTTTGGTTCGTCTGTTAGATAGGAGTTTATCATTTAAGATGCATTTATCTGCTAGGGATCTTAGATCATTTTCATTGTTCTTGGGACACCAGTTACTTGTTGTGGATCGTCTCTTTGTGGCGTTAGTTGCTTGTTCGGGGTTTTCACCTTTGGATTTAGGGCTTTGCCCTAGTTTGTGGTTGTGCTTGCGTGTTCCCTTTAAGATTGAAAGCATTCAAAGGTCCAGAGCATTGGAAAAGCTTTAAAATCCAAAAACAGTATAAATTTGAAACTCAAAAAATATTTGAAAACTTTAAAAATATCAAAAACATTTGAAAAATATTAAAAAAACCTTAAATCAGCTAAAGTGTTGAGTTTTATAGCGTATTAGGAGAGTTCGTTTCGAACTACGTTGGCTTGATCCTCTTTCACGAGGTACGTAGTGCAGCTTGGGATTCACATCCCAAGTCCAGCCAAATTTTGTAAAATAAATCATTCAAACCTTTTAAAAAATACAAAAATCTTTTATACAACATGTTTTAGAAAAGCTCTTCCTATAGAGTTAGGAGTTTCTCCTAGATAGAGAGTTTTAGAGTTAGGAGTTTCTTTTGATAGGTTGTTTGGTTGTTTGTTTGTTATGTGTTTGTTTTAGAGTTAGGGGTTTGTCCTAGAGTTATAGGAGCGCCTCCGTCCGGTCAGCTGGTGATCCACATCGCCGACTGATGACTAGAATAAGATACGCTAGTCCACCCTTTGTTTTTCTTAGGAAACACAGCCTAGTTACACATAGGTTATAAGAACCACCTACATTAGCTTAGGGCTAACATGCATTTATTTATGGCATATAGGGTGTCCTAAAATCTACAATTCATTTAAATCTAAATGATCGTTCAAGAAGCTTTAAGAACTAGTCCGGTCTTTTAGGTCGAGTATAGGATAGAGGTTTAGGTGTCTAGGCATCCTAGCTTAGAATATGTGTGAAGAACTACGTTGCCTTGATTCTCGTGGAGGCGGGGATACGTAGGCTTCTTTGGATGAATATCAGATCATCTAAAGACTCAGGCTGAAACATTAGAGTCTTAGGTTTTGTTGATAGTACTTTAGGGTTTGTGTTTGCATTTTGTTGATGATTTTAGCGTAAGATCATGGTAGCGTGTGTGCATTTCCTTACTTACTTACGTACTTAGCTGTAACATTTACCTGTTTATGTGTTTTACCTAGTTGTTTAGTTATAGTTCTTACCTGCTTAGCTGTAGTTCTCGCATGTTTAGCTGTAATTCTCTATCTTTATTATGTTACTGATTATTATCATTTACTATCATCTACTGATGTTTGCTCATTGCGTAGGTTTATCTTCTTAGCTGTAATACTTTACGGTATTTCTGCATTTTCTATCTGTCATTTACTGCTTTCTAGATGAGATGTGTTAGGATTTTATATTAGGCGCTATATATTCGCCCCATTGTAGATAGGCGCTATGTGCACGCCGTAGGTTTTTATTACTGCAATTGCTATCTGTCATTTACTGCTTTCTAGATGGGATGTGTTAGGATTTGATATTAGGCGCTATGTATTCGCCCCATTGTAGATAGGCGCTATGTGCACGCCGTAGGTTTTTATTACTGCAATTGTTATCTGTCATTTACTGCTTTCTAGATGAGATGTGTTAGGATTTTATATTAGGCGCTATGTATTCGCCATATTGTAGATAGGCGCTATGTGCACGCTATAGGTTTTATTTCATTCTTCTATTATTTGCCTGGCATTTTTGTTTGTTCCTTATTTCATTTACTATTCATGATCAACTGCTAATTTTAGATTTCCTTTCCTGTACAGACCTATACCTTTAGCTGTAGCTTGCATGTGTATGTCCACCAGAATTTAGACACCCATTAGGCATGTCACTCGTAACCTAGCTTTGCTTAGGTAACACCATCTTTTATTTCATTTTTTGTATGCTTATTTCTTTATCCTCGGAAAATGTATGCTTAGGTAGACGATTCCTGGGAATTGTTCCTATTTCATATGATTTTCGCCCGAAACTCTTCGAGGTTAATAATAAATGGCATAAGAGACCAAGTGCTTGCACTCGGACGAATTGGGGGTGCTCTTCAGACCATCTCCATTCGTAATCAGGCACGAACCCATACATATCTCTGGTTATCCATGGTATACAAAGCCTATTTTGTTTGAGGATCCATGGCCGTATACCATGGATGGCGACTCTGAGTTTGTTTAGGTACGTTTCGAATTTGGACTTGTTCCCGAATCGAGAGGTATCTCTTTTATATTGCCACTCATGCTATGCAATGAGGCCGCTGGGGGCTCGTCCCTCATCTCTCTCCCGGATCGGGGTCCACAGCTGGTCAAAAGCCGAAGTGCACAGGATCATGTGTCCGAGCTGAGAGAAACATTTCAGGTCCTAAAAAAGCATAACATGAAACTCAACCCTACCAAGTGCACTTTCGGCGTCAGTTCGGGAAAATTCTTGGGGTTTATGGTAAGCCAAAGAGGGATAGAGGCCAATCCAGAGAAAATCAAGTCCATAGTGGAGCTCACTCCACCAAAAACCATCAGAGAAGTGCAACAGCTAACAGGAATGGTGGCCGCATTGGGGCGCTTCATCTCAAAATCTGCAGAGAGGTGCATGCCCTTCTTCAAGGCCGTCAAAGGACTCAAGACCACACCCTGGACAGAGGAGTGCCAGGTCGCATTCGAAGAGCTGAAGCAGTACTTGTCCTCTCCACCACTATTGACAAAGCCGGAACCGGGTGAGGAGCTGCTCCTATACCTCTCCGTGAGCCCCACGGCTCTAGTAGCCGTCCTGGTCCGTGAAGAGCACAGCCAACAGAAGCATGTCTACTGTGTCAGCAAAGTTCTCCATGATGCCGAGATCAGGTACCAGCGGGTCGAGAAATTGGCCTACGCCCTGGTGATGGCAGCCAGGAAGCTGATGCCTTATTTTCAAGCCCACACAATAAAGGTCCTGACAGATCAGCCGCTTAGGCAAGTTCTCCATAAGCCGGACACCTCAGGACGACTCGTGAAATGGGCCGTGGAGCTGAGCGAATTCGATATCCAGTACATGCCAAGACCGGCAATCAAGGCTCAAGTACTGGCAGACTTCGTGGTTGAATGCACCATTCCCCAACAGATCACCGAATCCGAAATTGTCCAAACCCCAGCTGTGGAAAAGGTAATCACAACTGAGGAATGAACAGAAGACGGAACTGAAACAGAAACCATCCCCGTACCAGTACGAGAGGATCCATTGACCGCCGAACCGCTCTGGGAAGTATACGTGGACGGATCTTCGAACAAGGGTGGCTGTAGAGCCGGTCTGGTTCTAACCGGGCCTGACCACTTCACTCTAGACTACGCCCTGAGATTCGGATTCCACGCGTCGAACAATGAGGCAGAGTATGAAGCCCTCCTTGCCGGAATGAATCTCGCGGTCCAGACCAGCGCCCAAAAGCTAAAAGCGTACTGTGACTCCCAGTTGGTTGCAAACCAGATTCAAGGGGTCTATGAGGCCCGCGACGACCGTATGATCAAATACCTCTCCAAGGTCCGCCAGTTAGCCAGCAGGTTCAAAAGTTTTGAGGTCATCAGAATCCCCAGAACAGAAAACACAAAAGCAGATGTACTGTCTAAGTTGGCCGCATCCGGATACACAACTCTCGGAAGTATATGTATGGAATTTCTACAGAAATCCAGTATCGAAAATGAGGCTGCTGAAGTAATGCAGGTGGGGCACGAATCCTGCTAGATGGATGAAATCATTGATATTCTACGCAGCGGGAAGCTTCCCGAAGCCAAGAAGGAGGCCCGCAAAGTTACATAGAGAGCAGCCAGGTTTTCCCTCAATAGTGAGAGCCTGTTCAAAAGATCATATACTCTCCCGTACCTAAAGTGCCTCCGGCCAAGCAACGCCGCGTACGCTCTACAGGAAACCCACGAAGGTATTTGTGGGGAACATCTAGGGGGTAAAGCCCCGGCGATCAAAGTGTTGCTAAGAGATTTGTACTGGCCCACCTTAAGGCAAGACGCACTGAACCTGGTCAAGAAGTGCGAGAGATGCCAGAAGTTCTCTCCCACCATTCACCAGCCTGCTGTGTCTATGGCCCTGATCATCAGCCCACTCCCCTTCGCAGTTTGGGGGATGGACATCTTGGGCCCCTTTCCACCGGCCTCCAGAAGGCGCGCGTTCGTAGTAGTGGCCATTGATTATTTTACCAAGTGGGTGGAGGGTGAACCTCTAGCCCAGATCACAGAGCAGAGCGTGCAGAACTTCTTTTGGAAGTCAGTGGTTTGCAGATTCGGGATCCCACGCGTCTTGAAACGGTAAATAGTTCGACTACCAGAACTTTCGAAAGTTTTGCTCGGACTTGAAGATCCAACAGTGATTTACTTCAGTGGCGCACCCTCAGACGAATGGGCAGACAGAAGTAACGAACAGAATCCTACTACAGGGGATAAAGAAGAGGCTGGACGAAAAAGCTAGCCGGTGGGCAGATGAGTTTTATCACGTCTTGTGGGCGTATCGCACCACCACACGCACACCAATGGGGGAGTCACCATTCAACTTGTCCTTCGGGACGGAAGCAGTAATACCAGTCGATGTAGGAACCCCGTCTCGTAGAGTCACCAACTTCAATGAACAGCTCAATGGTGACAGGTGTGGTACCCTGATCCCGCGAGAGGGGTGTGGGGCGCGAGCCGCCGCGCTCTCTCTCTTGGTCTCTCGTATCCACGCGATTGGCGTGTGCATTTTATTATTGATTTGAATTAATCTTTCCTGTGAACTTGGGATCACTAAGGCAATCCGAATTCCACACGAAAGAGACTGACAGAGTTGCCACCTAGATGTGGGATCTAGGACCCGTAATTAACCAGAAATCTAGACTCGCTACCTGGTTACGAGAATGGAAGGTATGGGGAGTTATCCACCACATGCACCATTCTTGCCCGATAATCGGTCTTCGATTCCAAAAGCTAACTCTTTTAAATTTATTTTAAATGGCTCATTCAACTCTATGTTAATGTGCGAACTAAGTGACATGCATCCTATGATCTAATTTCAATGTGAATCCTAAATGTGTATCTTGATTTATTAATTTGTCTGGATTCAATCTAAGTGAAAGTTCTCCTAAAATTCTAATTTCATGGAAAGTCCTAAGTGATTTGATTAAGCATTTACAAGAAAATTAATATACAAAACACCACAATTTGTTTGTGGTGCCGACTCGCGGGTGGTATGCCATCAGACATCCAAGCTGCCTACGTACCCAAGCCTCACTGGGATCAGAGTCGACGTAGTTCGGTGCACCTAAGCTAAGCTACTTATGCCTAACTCAACTAGGACACCGACCTAGACGGGATTGACTGTTTCAACAGTTTTAGGAGAAGTTATTTAATTCAAGTTGAGGATTTTATTATCTTAGGATTTCATCTAAGATGCTATATGATTCTCATCTAAATGCAAATGGTCCCTTAGACTAATGCAGGTTTGCCTACATCCTAGTTTACTAGGCTTGTCCTAGGGAAAGATTGGGTGACTAGTGTAACTAGACCTATGGCACGGTTGCTATACATAGCAAACGTCCGTGATGAGGCTGGACTCCTAACTCTAGGACTCCCTAAAACTTAGGACACAACACGACACGACACCATTGTTCCTAAATTGGGCTCTAAGGGTTCTTACGACGGAAACCATAATCCAATGGTTCCGAGAGACACGAGATGAATCGAGATGATGAATAGTGTGAGGGAATGGGAAAGATAGAGAAAGGTGCGACTGAACTTGGGAGTGCCAAATTGCCTACGTACCCCGTGATGGGGATCAAGCCACACGTAGTTCCACTGGCGAGGTTGCTTGGATTTTGGAAGACAGAATTGGTATTTGTATCTGGAATCGGGTTTGCATTTGAGCATTGGACTTTGAGATTCAGAAACATTGATCTAGCAATGGGATTTTGGAATTGGGAATTTGCATCAAAGAATTGAGCATATAGGAATCATCAAGGGTTTGAATTTTCGGAATTCAAAGTGGGCGGGCTTATGAGATTCGGCCAAATGGATTCAGACATGCGACTCGGATTGTGTTGGGATATTACTTGGTTGGATTGGGTTAATGGTTAGGGTCAAGTGAGTCGGGTCTAAGTTAGGAGCAAACCCGAGACTAGCCATGGTCTAACTAGGAGGAAGCAGGGTACAAACCAGGGTGCGGACCAGGGTGCACCAGGGTGCGAACCAGCAGGGAACCAGGGTGCGAACCAGCAGGGGAACCAGGGTGCAACCAGCAGGGAACCTGGGTGCAACCAGCAGCGAACCTGGGTGCGAACCAGCAGGGAACCAGGGTGCGAACCAGCAGGGGAACCAGGGTGCAACCAGGAGGGAACCTGGGTGCAACCAGCAGCGAACCTGGGTGCAACCAGGGTCTAACCAGAGTGCGAACCAGCAGGGAACCAGGGTGCGAACCAATATCGAACCAGGGTGCGAACCAGTAGGGAACCAGGGTGCAACCAGCAGGGAACCAGGGTGCAACCAGTAGGGAACCAGGGTGCAACCAGCAGGGGAACCAGGGTGCGAATCAGTAGGGAACCAGGGTGCAACCAGCATCGAACCTGGGTGCAACCAGCATCGAACCTGGGTGCAACCAGCAGCGAACCTGGGTGCAACCAGGGTCTAACCAGAGGCTAACCAGGGGGAAAACGGACCCTACATGCTTCCTAACATGGTTTTTCTTTTAAAGTAAAAGATATGCATGAAAACAGACCCTACATAGAATTGAAATAAATGCCTACCTCTTTGGAAACCCACTTTGTGTTTGATTTTTCTTTGATGTTAATTCCTTGAAGATGATTCCTTGCTTGATAATGACTGCTTTTGATATATATCACCCAACGTATAAAATCACCCGATCCGGCAAGGATGGCCGAACCCTTGAAGAGATGAGGGAGAGGGATGAATTTTCTAAGAGAGGGGTTCTTTTTTTTCTCCTCTTGGATGGTGGGATGAGAGGGTATTTATAGGAGAATGGGATAGGAGGTTAGGTGAGGTTAGGTGGTTTTGGATGGTTAGGATGAGAGGATGAGGTTAGGTAAGGTTAGGTGGGGTTAGGTAAGGTTAGGTAAGGTTAGGTGAGGTTAGGTGAGGTTTGGATGGTTAGGATGAGAGGAGAGGTTAGGTGAGGTTAGGTGAGGTTTGGATGGTTAGGATGAGAGGAGAGGTTAGGTGGTTTTGGATGGTTAGACCCAGGTCAAGATCTGCCATTGATCTAACGATTTACGGAAATCGGGTCTCGGAATGGAATCAGGGTCCGGGCTATGAAGTGACCCTAGCTTATTTTGTCCCGATTGATGATCCGTAAAGTCAGATCAAGATATTAATGACCTAAAACATATAAATCAATGATAGAGGGGGTTCTCACATGGATTTAACACACTAATTTATTTGTTGATTAAAACAAAACAAAATGGGGTGTCTACAGATGCCCCTCTTTGGTAGAGATGACGTAGTCATTGAATACCAAAGTTAAAAATGACAGAACCATTTTGCGTAGCTTTAATCGACAAAGGACTCTCTAGACACAACGCACCTTAACATAATGCAAAACCTTAGATGAAACCCTAGAACTTGAATAATAAAAAAAACTCGATGCGGCGCCGTTCACAAACGGGCAATTAGAGAATGAGATATCATTTTCGAATGGATTCTGAAGGGAAAGGACAAAGATCGCTCTCAAACAGTTTTTAGAAGGAGATGAGACGCCGCTCACAAGCGGGTTCAACGAGGATAAGAAGCATTCCCGAATGGACTTGGATAATGAGGCACCGTTCACAAACGGCCTCAAGGAGGATAGAAAACCATCCACAGATGGACTCGAGAAATGAGGCACCGTTCACAAACGGGCTCAAGGAGAAGACAAGACCATTCACAAATGGACTCGAGAAATGAGGCACCGTTCACAAACGGGCTCAAGGAGAAGACAAGACCATTCACAAATGGACTCGAGAAATGAGGCACCGTTCACAAACGGGCTCAAGGAGGACGATACCATTCACAAATGGATTCGAGAAAAGAGGCACCATTCACAAACGGACTCAAGGATAAGACAAGACCATTCACAAATGGACTCGAGAAATGGGGCACCATTCACAAACGGGCTCAAGGAGAAGACGAGACCATTCACAAATGGACTCGAGAAATGAGGCACCGTTCACAAACGGGCTCAAGGAGAAGACGAGACCATTCACAAATGGATTCGAGAAATGAGGCACCGTTCACAAACGGGTTCAAGGAGAAGACGAGACCATTCACAAATGGACTCGAGAAATGAGGCACCTTTGACAAGAGGGCTCAAAGAGGACATGAGACCATTCACAAATGGACTCAGAAAATGAGACACCGTTCACAAACGGGTTCAAGGAGAAGACGAGACCATTCACCAATGGACTAGAGAAATGAGGCACCATTCACAAACGGGCTCAAGGAGGACATGAGACCATTCACAAATGGACTCAAAAAAATGAGACACCGTTCACAAACGGGTTCAAGAAGAAGACGAGACCATTCACAAATGGACTCGAGAAATGAGGCGGCCCCCGTTCACAAACGGGCTCGAAGAATTTAGAGATTTTTTATGAACTTGAATTTGACGTAGGATTGGATTTTTTATTTTTTATTTAATTAAGGATTTGGATTTGATAATTTTTTTTTATTTTTGGAAAATGAGGTACCGTCCGCAAACGGGCTCAAGGAGAAGATGAGACCATTCACAAATGGCCTCGAGAAAAGAGGCACCGTTCACAAACGGGCTCAAAGAGGACATGAGACCATTCACAAATGGACTCAGAGAATGAGAAACCTGTTCACAAACGGGTTCAAGGAGAAGACGAGACCATTCACAAATGGACTCGAGAAATGATGCACCTTTCACAAAAGGGCTCAAAGAGGACATGAGATTTTTCATGAACTTGAATTTGACGTAAGATTGGATTTGTTTGAATCGGGGATTGGATTTGATGAAATTTTTTTTATTTTTGAGAAATGAGGTACCGTCCGCAAACGGGCTCAAGGAAAAGACGAGACCATTCACAAATGGCCTCGAGAAAAGAGGCACCGTTCACAAACGGGCTCAAAGAATTTAGAGGTTTTCATGAATTTGAATTCGACGTAGAATTGGATTTTTTTTTAATTAAGGATTTGGATTTGATAAATTTTTTTTTTTTGGAAAATGAGGTATCGTCCGCAAACGGGCTCAAGGAGAAGATGAGACCATTCACAAATGGCCTCGAGAAAAGAGGCACCGTTCACAAACGGGCTCAAAGAGGACATGAGACCATTCACAAATGGACTCAGAGAATGAGAAACCTGTTCACAAACGGGTTCAGGGAGAAGACGAGACCATTCACAAATGGACTCGAGAAATGAGGCACCTTTCACAAAAGGGCTCAAAGAGGACATGAGATTTTTCATGAACTTGAATTTGACGTAAGATTGGATTTGTTTGAATCAGGGATTGGATTTGATGAATTTTTATTTTTGGGAAATGAGGTACCGTCAGCAAACGGGCTCAAGGAGAAGACGAGACCATTCACAAATGGCCTCGAGAAAAGAGGCACCGTTCACAAACGGGCTCGAAGAATTTAGAGGTTTTCATGAATTTGAATTTGACGTAGAATTGGATTTGATGAATTTTGGATTTTTTTTTTTTTTTTTTTTGAACTCAATGAAATCGGGGACATTATAGATCGCGCCCAGTAAAGACAGTGGAAACCAAGACTTTGACGAATGATGAGACGACCAACCTTATGAACGAAGAACCATTAGTAACAAGGATGGATTAGGAACACTTTTATGAAACTTCAACAAGATTTTTCTCAATGAGACTGTTGGTCTTGTCTTCTGGGGATTTTGATAACTGAAACCTTGAACAAGACATTTGAGATTGGTAATTTAGAACAATGGCTCTCTCGGATATAATCATGGAAAAGTGGGATTTGCCTCTTGACAGGTGTTTAGATAAACATTTCTTGACCAGGATAGTATTTAACAAACTGGAAGGAGATTCCGAATTTTAATGGTTCGTCTTTCTGAGAAATTGGCTCAACCACCATTGCATCTGGGGCTCTTCCAAGCTTAAGGTGCCTTCCTGGGGTATGATCTTTTTACGGAAGCTGGGCTTTCTGATGTTTCTACTTCTGAACTCTTCTGAGTTGATCTTCTTTGAAATGTAGCTGTTTGACTAGATTCTCGAACCCTTTCAGGTATAATTGCAGGGAGCTGCCTAGGCCGGGCCTCCTTCACCAAGACAGTTACATCATTTGGACATAGGAACGACGATTGACTCTTTCTAAAGAGAAAACTTAGATGAAAGACACTACTCAAAGGATTGAGCAGCCCTGAAGGAGTGAACTTAGAATAACAAAGATTGACTGACTATACTGACAAACACAGTGATGCTTCTGACTTAGTTAATATTTTGTTTGGTAAGTCTATCCTTTCGAGGAATAGTTTTTCAATTGGTAAACACTGGACTTTTTCCTTAAAACAGTAATGCCTCAAGGATTTAATTACGCCCCCTAAGATTGCTTAGCTTCAATGCCCCCAGTTTTGAGGATATCACTTGAATTTGCTTGAATTTCAGTTGATCTTCAGTCTTGATACCGGCTGTAGCCTTCTTATACTGATTCTCTTACCGTGACCAAGTTACCTCTTCAGGGTTTTTAACTTGGCGGACCGCATTAGCCTTAACTTTTGCCTGAACCACCTTTCTAGGTTTTCGATCCAGCAGGCTATCCCCTTAGCTTTTGCCTAAGCCGCCCTTTCGGAAACTTAGCAGGGGAATGATCTTAAATTTTGCCTAGACCGCCCTTTCAGGTTTTCAGTTTAGCAGATCTTCAAACTCCGTTCTTTTTCTTATTCATCATCATTTCATTTTTTTTATTGTGTCTCGGGACCTAGCTCATTAGTTCTGAACACCAGAAGGACTTTTATAGGTAGGATAGGGCTTTTCAAAGAATGGCTTAAGGCTCAACAAAGATTTCGACCAAACCTGTGAACAGGTTGCCTCCATATCCCCATGTAGGAATTAGGACGTGTGTAGTTCAGGGCAAATGCCCCTAGTTTGAAAATAAATTGTTTGAAGGTTAATTGATTTTTCTTTTTTCTTTTCTTTCTGGAATAATTGGTTTCTCTTCTTTTGGAACTTGTCCTTCTTTTTTTTTCTTTTTTTTTTTTTTTTTTTTTTTTTTTTTTTTTTTGAATCGACCGAACTCGGTTTAACCGAGCTGCCTACGTACCCCAGTGTAGGGATCAGGTCTTGCGTAGTTCGGGGAAATGCCCCTGGTTTGATGGGTTTTCAAGAAAATTTTATTCAGGCTCGAAGGGTTTGCAAACCGGTATTCTTTTGACATTGGTTCTGATTTTGGGATTTATTCGGCCAAAGGGGGCCTTCCGATGTTCAGATTGGCTAGAGTCCGTCTGGTACTGATTATTTTTTTTTTTTTTGTTTTGTTTTGTTTTTTTTTTTTTTTACGGAGTTTGACGGCATTTCCAGGTAAGAGATAATGGATCTTCTTCTTCCAAGATTCTAAAGTGTGCTTTCGACTTTCATAGAGCGAAACTTGTTCTTTGACATCCTCCATCTATGGATTCGTACTCTCGATATCTGATGATCATTTTTCATTGTTTGCTCTTGAACTTTTCATCTTGAATTTGTTGGCTTTTTGCTATGAATTTGAGAACCAAGGTCATTGATTGGAAATATGAAAGTTGTTTCCACTCTATGCCCCTTGTATAGCATATATCTTCTCACTTTCTTCATTTTCTTTGAGCTTTCCATCTATGTCTTGCCCCTGGTATCGGTTGTAGCTTTTCTAGACAATCTTCTTATTCTTGAAATAATTTTATCAATTCTTCACACTCTTTAGAGGGTAATGTATTTTCAATCGGCATTCACTGAATCAAAGTTTCAGTGCCAGTGTTTATCATTTCAATTTCATCTTTGAAAGGTTGGGATTGGCGCTCCTCCTCTCGTTCAAGTAATTGCTGTGACTCAAGTGGAGTTTCGTCAATTTTGTCCTCATTTGAGGAGGGAGTCTTATTTTAAGATCAGAAGCACACTTAAGAACAGACACAAGTGAACTTTTTGGAACTGACTGAAATTTTATTTAAAGAAAAGCTATTACATCAGACGACCTATCCTGAACATGCTCACGATTCACAACTCTAAATAAGAAAGAGAAACAGAAGATAACTTGCCTGGACTAGGCATTGACCTTTAACTGTAAGACCGGACTCAACAATTATACTGACCATGATGACTGACTCAACATAAAATAGTAAGTGACTAAAACTTTAACTGCTGCAACTGTTTGGCGTTGAAGGCTCGGCGAAGGCTGGTTCGTTCTGAACATCATCATGGCTGATACTTTCAATTTTGGACAATGATGACTGATTCGCATAGGGAAATGCCCCTAGCTCAATGATTCTGAGAGTGAACTCTGAAGGACTTAGCAAAATAATCTTGAAAAAGGTAGCCTCTAGAGGAGGAACAGACCAGGGGTACAAGCAAGATTGGATTATCTGGACCAGGCATGATCAGATCATGAGAACGCATAATCGAAAGATTGTGAGATTCTGCATCTGCCAGTTAGGGGATGGCATGAAGATACGATCGAATCGTATGACAGAAGAACGAAAGGCGCACGATCAAAAGATTAGATGAGATAGCATAAGATTGCTTTCAACGGATAGATCATGAATGACTAATCCTATGAGATCTTTGGAAATGATGGGATTTATATCCTAACCCAAAGGGAATTTTTTTTTTTTTCACATTTTATCAGTGTTACCTGAAGGCATCAACCTTAATCCTAATCTATCGGAGTGGAGAGAGAATCTCGACTCATGACTTTGTTCGTGTATATAAGGACCGATCGTGACCATTGGAAGATGGACCACGGCCTAATCTAGACACCAATGGGTAGGATATCCTAAACTAGGCTCACACACGTGATGCACATGTGTTCGTATACTACATGCATGTGTAGGTTAATCTAGGGGTAAGGCCAAGAGTTCCCTTAGCGCGAATCCCTGCTCGATATACTGTACCAGTGTCCGGCGTATCAGTACGTGAACAAGAGATCCGTTTACGTACCATAAAGGTACCAGGCTAAGGGTGGAATGCTTCTCTAGCACAGAGGCACCAGGTGATGAAATCCCAGTCAACCATGCTAGATAACACTCCGGGTTCCTAAAATAGGACGTGTGTGCACGTGAGATGCAAGAGTTTAGATGCAAGTGATGTAAGTGTGTGCAATAAGTTCGCGCGATCTATGATGCCTTCAGGTTTTGTTAGATTAAGTTTGAGTAAAATGTGATGAGAAAATAAAACAAGACAAACTAATCTGACAAGTATACAAGAGATAGAGTTCTTATGAGCCAGTTAAATTAAATTCAAATGAATTATCTTTTGGAATTTTAATGAAGTTAGGTGATCCCCAGCAGAGTCGCCAGACTGTGGGACACAGATCCCGCGAGAGGGGTGTGGGGCGCGAGCCGCCGCGCTCTCTCTCTTGGTCTCTCGTATCCACGCGATTGGCGTGTGCATTTTATTATTGATTTGAATTAATCTTTCCTGTGAACTTGGGATCACTAAGGCAATCCGAATTCCACACGAAAGAGACTGACAGAGTTGCCACCTAGATGTGGGATCTAGGACCCGTAATTAACCAGAAATCTAGACTCGCTACCTGGTTACGAGAATGGAAGGTATGGGGAGTTATCCACCACATGCACCATTCTTGCCCGATAATCGGTCTTCGATTCCAAAAGCTAACTCTTTTAAATTTATTTTAAATGGCTCATTCAACTCTATGTTAATGTGCGAACTAAGTGACATGCATCCTATGATCTAATTTCAATGTGAATCCTAAATGTGTATCTTGATTTATTAATTTGTCTGGATTCAATCTAAGTGAAAGTTCTCCTAAAATTCTAATTTCATGGAAAGTCCTAAGTGATTTGATTAAGCATTTACAAGAAAATTAATATACAAAACACCACAATTTGTTTGTGGTGCCGACTCGCGGGTGGTATGCCATCAGACATCCAAGCTGCCTACGTACCCAAGCCTCACTGGGATCAGAGTCGACGTAGTTCGGTGCACCTAAGCTAAGCTACTTATGCCTAACTCAACTAGGACACCGACCTAGACGGGATTGACTGTTTCAACAGTTTTAGGAGAAGTTATTTAATTCAAGTTGAGGATTTTATTATCTTAGGATTTCATCTAAGATGCTATATGATTCTCATCTAAATGCAAATGGTCCCTTAGACTAATGCAGGTTTGCCTACATCCTAGTTTACTAGGCTTGTCCTAGGGAAAGATTGGGTGACTAGTGTAACTAGACCTATGGCACGGTTGCTATACATAGCAAACGTCCGTGATGAGGCTGGACTCCTAACTCTAGGACTCCCTAAAACTTAGGACACAACACGACACGACACCATTGTTCCTAAATTGGGCTCTAAGGGTTCTTACGACGGAAACCATAATCCAATGGTTCCGAGAGACACGAGATGAATCGAGATGATGAATAGTGTGAGGGAATGGGAAAGATAGAGAAAGGTGCGACTGAACTTGGGAGTGCCAAATTGCCTACGTACCCCGTGATGGGGATCAAGCCACACGTAGTTCCACTGGCGAGGTTGCTTGGATTTTGGAAGACAGAATTGGTATTTGTATCTGGAATCGGGTTTGCATTTGAGCATTGGACTTTGAGATTCAGAAACATTGATCTAGCAATGGGATTTTGGAATTGGGAATTTGCATCAAAGAATTGAGCATATAGGAATCATCAAGGGTTTGAATTTTCGGAATTCAAAGTGGGCGGGCTTATGAGATTCGGCCAAATGGATTCAGACATGCGACTCGGATTGTGTTGGGATATTACTTGGTTGGATTGGGTTAATGGTTAGGGTCAAGTGAGTCGGGTCTAAGTTAGGAGCAAACCCGAGACTAGCCATGGTCTAACTAGGAGGAAGCAGGGTACAAACCAGGGTGCGGACCAGGGTGCACCAGGGTGCGAACCAGCAGGGAACCAGGGTGCGAACCAGCAGGGGAACCAGGGTGCAACCAGCAGGGAACCTGGGTGCAACCAGCAGCGAACCTGGGTGCGAACCAGCAGGGAACCAGGGTGCGAACCAGCAGGGGAACCAGGGTGCAACCAGGAGGGAACCTGGGTGCAACCAGCAGCGAACCTGGGTGCAACCAGGGTCTAACCAGAGTGCGAACCAGCAGGGAACCAGGGTGCGAACCAATATCGAACCAGGGTGCGAACCAGTAGGGAACCAGGGTGCAACCAGCAGGGAACCAGGGTGCAACCAGTAGGGAACCAGGGTGCAACCAGCAGGGGAACCAGGGTGCGAATCAGTAGGGAACCAGGGTGCAACCAGCATCGAACCTGGGTGCAACCAGCATCGAACCTGGGTGCAACCAGCAGCGAACCTGGGTGCAACCAGGGTCTAACCAGAGGCTAACCAGGGGGAAAACGGACCCTACATGCTTCCTAACATGGTTTTTCTTTTAAAGTAAAAGATATGCATGAAAACAGACCCTACATAGAATTGAAATAAATGCCTACCTCTTTGGAAACCCACTTTGTGTTTGATTTTTCTTTGATGTTAATTCCTTGAAGATGATTCCTTGCTTGATAATGACTGCTTTTGATATATATCACCCAACGTATAAAATCACCCGATCCGGCAAGGATGGCCGAACCCTTGAAGAGATGAGGGAGAGGGATGAATTTTCTAAGAGAGGGGTTCTTTTTTTTCTCCTCTTGGATGGTGGGATGAGAGGGTATTTATAGGAGAATGGGATAGGAGGTTAGGTGAGGTTAGGTGGTTTTGGATGGTTAGGATGAGAGGATGAGGTTAGGTAAGGTTAGGTGGGGTTAGGTAAGGTTAGGTAAGGTTAGGTGAGGTTAGGTGAGGTTTGGATGGTTAGGATGAGAGGAGAGGTTAGGTGAGGTTAGGTGAGGTTTGGATGGTTAGGATGAGAGGAGAGGTTAGGTGGTTTTGGATGGTTAGACCCAGGTCAAGATCTGCCATTGATCTAACGATTTACGGAAATCGGGTCTCGGAATGGAATCAGGGTCCGGGCTATGAAGTGACCCTAGCTTATTTTGTCCCGATTGATGATCCGTAAAGTCAGATCAAGATATTAATGACCTAAAACATATAAATCAATGATAGAGGGGGTTCTCACATGGATTTAACACACTAATTTATTTGTTGATTAAAACAAAACAAAATGGGGTGTCTACAACAGGCTCCACCCAAATCTCAACTTATTGGAAGAAGCCAGGGAAGAATCCTGAATCAGGGTCGCTGCCTACAAACAGAAAGTATCCAACTACCATGATTCAAAGATACGCCCCAGAGAATTTCGAGCAGGGGATCTAGTCCTGAGGAAAGCTGCTATCTCCCAACCAAAGAAGGTCGGAAAACTCTCCCCGACCTGGGAGGGGCCGTACCGAGTAAAAGAGGTGATTCGCCCGGGGAGTTATAAGCTGGAGACGCTGGAGGAGCACCTATTACCCCATGCCTGGAATTCAAAGAACCTCCGCAAATACTATCAGTAGTAGGCTACCCAGCGTGAAAGTGACTTTGTAAATATATACTGAATGTGAATGATAGAAGCTCTTTTGCAAATCTCTTCGCATCACTCGGAAACCCAGTTCACCAAAACTAGGGTACTCGCTGCTTGGTTCGCCGCGGCTCGTCTCCGCAAAGACCGGGAGCGCACTCCTGGTCCGGAACAAGCCCGGACGCAAAAACCAACATCACTCGGAAACCCAGTTCACTAAAACTAGGGTACTCGCTGCTTGGTTCGCCACGGCTCGTCTCCGCAAAGACCGGGAGCGCACTCCTGGTCCGGAACAAGCCCGGATGCAAAAACCAACATCACTCGGAAACCCAGTTCACCAAAACTAGGGTACTCGCTGCTTGGTTCGCCGCGGCTCGTCTCCGCAAAGACCGGGAGCGCACTCCTGGTCCGGAACAAGCCCGAACGTAAAAACCAACATCACTCGGAAACCCAGTTCACTAAAACTAGGGTACTCGCTGCTTGGTTCGCCACGGCTTGTCTCCGCAAAGACCGGGAGCGCACTCTTGGTCCGGAACAAGCCCGGATGCAAAAACCAACATCACTCGGAAACCCAGTTCACTAAAACTAGGGTACTCGCTGTTTGGTTCGCCACGGCTCGTCTCCGCAAAGACCGGGAGCGCACTCCTGGTCCGGAACAAGCCCGGACGTAAAAACCAACATCACTCAGAAACTCAGTTCACTAAAACTAGGGTACTCGCTGCTTGGTTCGTCACGGCTCGTCTCCGCAAAGACCGGGAGCGCACTCCTTGTCCAGAACAAGCCCGGACGCAAAAACCAACGTCGCTCGGAAACCCAGTTCACTAAAACTAGGGTACTCGCTGCTTGGTTCGCCACGGCTCGTCTCCGCAAAGACCGGGAGTGCACTCCTGGTCCGGAACAAGCCCGAACGCAAAAACCAACATCACTCGGAAACCCAGTTCACTAAAACTAGGGTACTCGCTGCTTGGTTCACCACGGCTTGTCTCCGCAAAGACCGGGAGCGCACTCTTGGTCCGGAACAAGCCCTGACGCAAAAACCAACGTCACTCGGAAACCCAGTTCACCAAAACTAGGGTACTCGCTGCTTGGTTCGCCACGGCTCGTCTCCGCAAAGACCAAGAGCGCACTCCTAGTCTGGAACAAGCCCGGACGCAAAAACCAACATCACACGGAAACCCAGTTCACTAAAACTAGGGTACTCGCTGGTTAATTCCCCTCGATTCACCCCGCTAAGACCTGGATCGGTTGAAGCTTGAATGTCTGCCCAGATTATTTCTAACTCACAGTGTAAGTAAAAACAGTGCTAACTAGAGCCAGAGGCAGACAAGTGAAGAGTGGACGATAAATAACAAGATGAGATTTCCATTCATGAAGTAGGGCCTTGAAGGGCCATTACACAAAAAATGAGGCCTCAAAAGGTTGTTACAAACATTGGGTCTCCAAGGACCATTACAAAAAAGAAAGAGAAAGAAGGGGAGCTCAAGACACCCCGTGGCTACCACCCCTTGGTGGGTCCGCCCCCGGGACTTCTGCGGCAGCGGTGGTTCCCGGCTCGTCGTCATCAGGCACCGGTGGGTCAGGGAGAACCATTCCCGTCAAGATCACAGTAGGGTTGGATTCCTTAACCTGCTCAAGGTAGTCAAAGAATCCCACCTTGTAGGACTCACTGGACAAACTAATGAGTTCGTCCTCCTTCTTCTGAACGGCCGCCTCGAGTCTCTCCCGGGCTCTCTCCCTCTGTGCATTGAGGGCCTCGGCTGACTTCTGCTTCTGAGTGGCCAACTCTTCTTTGAGCCGCTTGTTCTCTTCGACCGTCTGTCCAATAGACCTCTGGAGCTCCTCAGCTTCCTTCATCAGCTTCTCACTCTCCTCCTCAGACTTTGTTATTGCCTCGGAGAACTTCTTGCTCTTCTCCCGAAAGTCGTTATAATACAATCCAATCTACAGGCGAGCAAGTGTTAACACAAGAAAGCGAGGCAAAAGACGGAAAACAAGCATGCTCCTGGGCCATCTTACTTGATAAAGTGAAGAGAATATGGCCTCATCGGCCGCAGCTGGAGGTTCGTGGAGAACCTGGTGCTTGTCCTTGCTGAGGAGAACTTTAGTGAGGAGCTCCGCAGCTACCCGGCTCTCACCGAGGCCGGAGTCATTTTTCTGCACGGCCCAGTTGGGCCGAAAAATATTATCTCCGGTCCTCACAGGGGGAGGACGGGCTCCAGTAGATGTCCCACCGGACTTTGAAGAGTCGGCTCCTCGGCCGTAGGGGCCGACCAGCCTCAATGTTGTCTTGCCTTTGGGAGGCGGAGTATCCTGGGTTGGAGCCGGACTCGATATCTCAGCGGTTTTTCTTTTCTGGCCCTGCTGGGCCCTCCCGAATGCCCCCTACCTCACTCTCTCTATCTTGGATTGCTGCTGCATCTCTGAAAGTCAACATAGACGAACAAAACCAGTCAGAAGCAAGAAAAAGAAGAAAATGAGTTTTAAAACAAGACTAGCCACATACGTGCCGAGGTCGCCGTACTAAGGCCAAGCCCGACCAGAACCGCTTCCCCAAATAATTCTGAGGAATGAATGAGGCCCCCTCGTTCCAACTCCTCACAGATTAGGGTGAACGTTCTCGCATCTTCGCCCTCGAGGAACGGCTTACTGCTCATCGCATGTGTATCTGGGGCGTCCCATTTTAGAGGAACCGGCCAAGGCTCGGTGGACTCCCTGTCCTCGACGTAGAAGAACCTGTTCTTCCATAAGTGAATGGAAGAAGGAATGACAGTGATCATTTTCAGCTTCGGGCACTGGCTAATGTATATCCAGCTCCCGTCCTTATGCCTCTTCAAATGCGCGGAATAACGACACAGACACATTTCTTTCGAGCCGGCCATGGACGAGGTACATGAACCCAGTCAGCGTCCTCCATGAGTTCGGCGCAACCTGAGCCGGAGCCAACCCATAATATCGAAGGACCGCGGTGAAGAATGGGTGCAGAGGGAACCTGAGTCAGTCCCTTAACAACTCGTCGTATATGCAGACATCAGAGCTTTTGTTGCAAGCCCTATCTCCCTCTGTCGCTGCCCTCAGCCCGAACCTTGAGGGAATACAGTACCTATCCCTAATGTCCCCCATCATGGACTCATCAAGGTAATTCTCCTCGTCAAGGGCCCGTACGTTGTATTTAGGATTGGCGTCCATCCGGGCCCTAGCTACAACCTCAACGGCCCGGCCAGGGAGAAATGTTGTGGACACCTCGGCGGCGTCACTGCCAACACTCACCGCTGCTCGGAGATAACTATCCGTTGGGAGCGGGGTGGTATTCAGATCCAAAATCACCTCCTCCTCTATAACCTCGTACTCACTATCTACGATTTCCATGCTGACATCAGGACTTGCCATTTTTGGCCTTGGAGTCCTTATCGGCTTATTTTGGGTCCTACTCGACGAACTAGACCCTAAGCTACTGGAAGACGACTCCCTTGAACCGGACTCAAAACTAGAGCTACTACTTGACATGAAAGCAGGAAAAGAAACGAATAAAATGTGCGCTCAAGAAGATTACCGGTCTGAACAGATAAGCTCCTAATCCTCAGACGATCACAACAACAACCTACGCGAGCCGAACAGGCAGAGCAAAAAGCAAAGAGACGGGAGCGAAAGTAAAAGTGAAATGTAAAAAATGAAGGAAGAAAAACCTCTTCTTATAGGCAAAAGTGAGGCGGTTCGCATTTAATGAAGGGCACACACTTCGAGGGCCCTTGAATGGTGCCACGTGTCTTTCATTAATGGCGGGGACATACTTCGAGGTAAGGGCGGGAGCAGACACACGTGTATCTCCAAGGGGCTAAGGGCACCCGTGAAGTGTTCGTGTAAGGGATAGCTCTTAAAGCGATTGTGCCCGTCAAGAAAATTAGTCTGGCCCAAGCCGGACAGAATATGACGCGATCACTACGCGACAAAAATCAGTCCGGCTAAAGCCGGACAGAATATGGTGCGTCTGCTACGCGATAAAAATCAGTCCGGCTAAAGCCGGACAGAATATGGCGCGTCCGCTACGCGACAAAAATCAGTCCGGCCCAAGCCGGACAGAATATGGCGCATCTGCTACGCGACAAAAATCAGTCCGACCCAAGCCGGACAGAATATGACACGATTCGCTAGGCGACAAAAACCAGTCCGGCTCAAGCCGGACAGAGCTACGCGACAAAAATCAGTCCGGCGAATATGCCTCGATTCGCTACGCGACAAAAACCAGTCTGGCCCAAGCCGGATAGAATATGCCTCAATTCGCTACGCGACAAAAATCAGTCCGGCTAAAGCCGGACAGAATATGGCGCGTCCGCTACGCGACAAAAATCAGTCCGGCTCAAGCCGGACAGAATATGGCACGTTCGCTAAATGACAAAAAATCAGTCCGGCTAAAGCCGGACAGAATATGGCGCGTCTGCTACGCGACAAAAATCAGTCCGGCCCAAGCCGGATAGAATGCTTGGACTGATTTCCAGGCCGGACTGACAAATTTCAGGACTGATTTCCAGGCCGAATTGACAATTTTCCGGACTGATTCCCAGACCGGACTGACAGATTTTCCGGACTGATTCCCAGGCCGAACTGATAGATTTTCCGGACTGATTTCCAGGCCGGACTGACAAATTTCCGAACTGATTTCCTGGCCGGACTGACAATTTTCTGAATTGATTCCCAGGCCGGACTGACATATTTTCCGGACTGATTTCTCCAAGATCTGTTATTGAGAATGCTCATTCAATGAGCATTTTCAATATTATGCCTTGAAGAGGCCGGACTGACAAATTTCCGGACTAATCCTGCAGGCCGAGCAAACGGCTTCACCGGACAGACTCCCCCCAATCAAGAATATAACTCACCACACTTCCCCAAATCACTACAATGACTTGGAGAACTGGGGGGCAACTGATGGGGTATAAAAACAGCAGCCTATTAGCTGTCGACATGTGGCCCGAGGATGGCCCACCGCATATCCCACGTCAGCAGGGGTAGTTTGGTAATTACCGCAGAGTAGGTGAACTCGAACCTATAGCTGGTCGACACCTGTCCTGGGATACTAACTCCCCAAACTACCTGTAGACACCCTCATTTTGCTACACTTTAACCAACAATAACCTAATATATTAATCCGTGGAATTTCATTGGTAAAATATGCATCCTCAAATTTTCTGAAAACCAAAATGATAAAGAGATGTACCTGGTGAGATGATTAGATCCAAAAAATTGAAAAATACCCTGATTGGTGAATTTAGTGTGTTACATCCATGTGAGAGTCCCTCTATCATGGATTTATATGTTTTAGGTCATTAATATCTCGATCTGACTTTACGGATCATCAATCGGGACAAAATAAGCTAGGGTCACTTCACAGCCCAGGCCCTTATTCCATTCCGAGACCCGATTTCCGTAAATCGCCAGATCGAGGGCAAATCTTGACCTGGGTATCTTTCTTTACCAATAATTTGTGATCATTTAATCAAAATTAAATTGCTCACGGTTGATTTCAAATCCGGATTAAACATCAGATCACTTAATTGAGCCAAAACCCAACGAAAAGCCACGGATCAATGCGGGTGAATGAGAGCCGTCGAAATAATTTAACCAAATTATCAACGACAATGCTTTCAGTACTTTAATTGTTGTCAAATTCATATTTCAAATGTTAGGATCATTCATCCAAAATTGATCAAGTTGGTTGGACCAATCGAATCGTCAATTTGATCAACGGTTGGAAAAACGATTCGCTGTTAAAAACCGACGGCTCTCATTTGGCGGAGAATTTAAATCTGGAATTTCTATGGAAATATTGGGCTCAAAATATCAAGGAAAAATCAGGGAAAATGGGAAGGAAATTTCAGAAATAGTTGCCCAATCTTACAAAATCTCTCAAAATGTGCAATTTCCTTTCATTTTCTCTGTCCATTCACTCTCTCTCATCAACCCACGTTTTTTTTCCGAACTTGGGAAAACGTGTCTTGCTGGAATATTTCCTAATTTTTAGGATTTGAACATATTTTGAGAGATTTTTGAATTGTTTCCACCAATTGGAATGAAAAAGGGAAAACAAGTCTAGCCACTTTTGATCTTTTGATCTCACCCTTTATTTTTCTAGAGCAACCCTTGTGCCCAAGTTTAGCATTTTCCTTTGTTCCAAAGACTTGCTAAAATAAAGAAAAGGAATATTCTATTATTCTTCCATCTCGTCCGTCGAAATATTACCTAGAATAAGTGGTTAATCTCAGCCATCCAATCTCAATCATTTAAATCTTCTCAATTTGGCAACTCTTGCCTCTCGCTCGCCTACAAATACCCCCTCCCTCCCCTCATCATTCATTACATTATTTTGAGCCCTCCCTCCCCCCTAAATTCCGCCCCAAACTTCCCCTTCCCCCCCTCTCATTTCTTCTTACCCACCCTCGGTGGTGGTGGAAACGTTAAGGAATCGAGTCATCTCCGAGAAATCGTCTTCATCACCTGGAGCAAGGATCAACATCAAGCCTTGGGAGAGGTAGGCCATCATTTTATTCTTCATTTTTGGCCCATTTTAATGAACCAAATCTTTTGAAGTCACACACCATTCCTAAATCTAATATATTGCATGTGCAAATGCATTGCCTGTGCATGCATCCGTACATCATGTACATGTGCTATGCATAGACATACAAACATTTGTTGCATATAAATAAGTGTATCATGGTCAATCATCAAAACACAGTGTGTGTAAATGTGGAGAACAAGCCTACGAACATAAGCTCAAAGAAACAGATCTGCATGCTATCGTATAAAAATTAATGTTCTGTGTGGACCCAAGGCTCGTGGATTGAATACCTATGCTCAAATAACTCATGCATACATGCACATGTGCACATGATGTGTGTATTATTCATGTTAAATATTTAACCGTTTCCATCTGGCTGAAACATTGAAGTGGCCCAATACCCTAACCCCGACCCCGCGTCAGCCCACAACTCGGACCTGCAACCCCTACCCAACCCGAACCCGGTTCAGTCACAACCTAACCCAATCTGGTTCAGTCCCAACTCATCCGGTTCAATCCAACCCAATCCGGTTCAGTTCGGGTTGAACCCGAGCCAACACGGGTCTAACCCGGTCTAACCCAATTCAATCCGAACCCAAACCCGATCCCAGAGCCCACTCGGCCTAGGAGATTCAAATTAATCCAATGGTTCATTCGGCTAAAGCTAACACCATACAACCCAACGAGGCCCACTCGGCCTAAGGTTAACCCGACCCTAACGCCTAATGGTTCATCCGGCTGGCCCCCCTCAACCCATGCCCAAATCCCATTAGCCGAGCCTTAGTTGAACAAACCTTTAGCTATAGCTATGACCATCCATATTTGCCATACACTCACATCAGACCTCACATTCCCTTCTACATCTATATTCCACACACCCCACCCATAGCCACTAACCAATTCCCCATCCCGTATCCTATTTCCCACATCTCATCCAACCTCACCTATTTCCATTCATCCCATCAAACCTTTTTCATGCCTACAACTCATACAGCCATCATACATACCCATACCCCATAGAATGCTCCTAAAGTGATCTAACAGATCTTATCTAGATCATTTGACCTCACAATTATCCCACCACTATTCGGTCATCTCCTTGGGCCCCACCACCATTCGGTCACAAACTTGGGCCCCACCACCATTCGGTTACAAACTGGGCCCACTCAAGAGAATCTAACGAGGCACCCCAAGTTAACCCGAGTCAACCCAAACCAACCCGAGGTTACCCGAGTCAACCCAATCCAACCTAACTCTACCCAACCCGAGTGGACCTTCACCCATGTCCGAGCCCACCCAACTCCATGGCCATGTCAAGCATGCCCATCCCTTGAACCCATGTGCTGTGCATGTGTCACTACACTTCATTCTATATGAAAGCAAGAGATTCAAACTATATGAAATTCCAATGCCTTATCCATCTGCCACAAACCATGTGAAGCCAATCTGTCCGGTCAAACCCCAAATCACATCCCAAATGTTTAAAACAGCGCCCTCTCCCATACCAATTTAATCACATTGGGCCACATACCCATCCATCATCATCCCATGAGCCGCCATAACATACCCTCACAACCCCACATACCGACCACCATCCCATGACCGAATCTTCTATTTTCGCTCCAACTACACCTCCAAAGACAGCCCATTGTATCTCCTGTTCTATCCCAATTTGACCCACAAAACAACCGCATAATGCTCTTATTTGGCCACCCAAACAGCCCATATACTTTACCCAAAAACCAACCGGACCTCAACCCTGCTCAACCTAAGCTAACCCAAGTCAACCCGAGTTATCCCGATCCTAACCCGAGTTGCGCCCCTTGACTCACTCGAGTCATGCACCTAATTCAGCCACACCTACCGTTGTCCGACCGAGTCGCACCCCTTTAACCTCACCGAATCATACTTCTTTGATCCAACTACCATTAGCCCCAACCGAGTTGCACCCCTAGACCCCAACCGAGTTGCATTCCTATGCCCGAATCTATAAGTCCATCTCTTTTGATGACCTTGTCATTCAATCCTTCGGAGCTAATTCCAAGTTTCCAATTCAAAATTCCCCATCCAAGTCTCTAATTCTCAATCCTAGCTTCCAAAGCTAATCCAAATCCCAATCCCAATTCTTAATCTCAACCACCCAGTGGAACTACGTGTGGCTTGATCCCCATCACGGGGTACGTAGGCAACTTGGCATCCCCGAGTTCATTCGCACCTTTCTCCATCCTTCCCGTTCCCTTACACCCTTCTTCATCCCTTCCATTCCCCTATTCACCATTTTCTTTCACTTAAACCCTTTTTGCATGTTAGATATTTTCTTTTGCTTAGTTGCATGATTAGTTGCATGTTTGGATCTCTTTAATTGTTCTTATCGTAAGCTTAGAATCACATGCTAGTTGTTTTGCTTTTTAGTATGCTAGTTGCTTTCTTTGCATGATTAGTTGTGTTTGTTAAATTTGAAACTCAAAAGAATTCAAAAATCTTAAAGAATCTAAGAACTCATAATCATCTAAGATGAAAAATCCCAATCTCCAAAACATAAAGTTCTAGGCTCTAAACTTAGAGATCACACTCTAGGTTTTCAAAATAGAATTCTTAGAATTCAAAGTTCACAAATATACTAAAAATGTAACTTAGGTCCATTGCATTAAATCTAGGTTCATATAGCATAGATCACTCCACCTCAAATCAATCAATCTAATTCAACTCAAACCGAATAGCAGTAATCTCATGAAATGTCAAAAACACTCACATAGGCACATAGGCATGTAGTTGCATGTAGGATGCACTCCTGGCCCGCATGAGTCTAAACTGTGAACGGCTAAAATAATTAGAATGCACTTAGGTTAATAAAATTCACATTCACCCCCTTAGTTAAACTTAAATAATTAAAGCTTTTAAAAGTTAGCCAAGGTCGGTGTTGTACACTTTGTGCGGTGCACCTTTCGACTTCGTAACCAGGTAACTTACCCAGAACTCAAAGCATAGACCAAATTAACAGAGTTAATCATGGGTCCTAGATCCCTAATCTAGGCGGCGACTCTGGTCAGTTGCTTCTTTCGTGAAGTTAGGATTTTTATCCTAAATTTATGGAAAAAGCAACCATATTCAAATCAAATGGACAAAGGCGCTATCATCATAAAAGAAAACACACCCTCGTGGGCCACCCCTCACCGGTACGGGATCCACACTACCCCAGGTTTCCCTCTATAAAAGGGCTTCCAAAGCTCATAAAAAAGGGTAATAACTTCTTTTCAACCACTCTTAAAACTAGCTCTGCACTCCTGCTCATACTGACTTGAGTGTCAAAGGGCCTGTCCGGAGTAACACTCCGGGTTGGTCTTCTGACCTCGTTCGCTCCTTGTGCAGGACTCAACTCCTTATCTCTTTCACTTCCGCTCCTCGGGTCCTCCAGCTCAGCTCTTACGTCACTGTCGTATCTGTTACCGATCCCCCCCCCCCCCCAAAACACACACACACACACACAACAATTGGCAGGATCATATCATAGTCAGTCCGATTGTCTCGAACAAGTACATAACAGAATCTTTCCAAAATTTAATAGGGTAATTACAGAGGATATTAATTACAATGCAAAATATGTTTACAATTTTGAGTATCATAAGCAAAGAAAATCGAATGGTTTAAGTAAGACACTTCTTTACATACTTGATCCGAACGACTTATTTAAACTAAATTTTCATATCAGATAGGATGCAACGACAAGGTTCCCTTTTCAAGAATATTTGGATAACAATTGAGACTTAGTAGCCTAACAACGATTTTTTTTTGCACAAAAAAATTTTCAAAGTAAAATAATTTAACTTATCAATAAATTCAATATGAAAACTACGATTTAATCTAAAATTATTTGTTTTAACAAATAAGGTGTTGAAACATGTTAGAGAAGGTGAGAGATCACTTACCTTATCTACCCAAACGAAGAAGAAAATACCTGAAACAAATTTCAACAGAAAAATCCCCTTTTCTTCTCTCTCTCTCTCTCTCTCTCTCTCTCTCTCACACACACACACACACACACGTCAACAAGCCTCATTCCATTACGGTTTAGTTTTATTTTTTTTTTAAAGGTATTTTTCCTCATTAAGAATTTCATAAATGCCAACTAGTCCCTGCCTTTGGAAGATTATTGCCATACCATCCAAAAAACAAACGAGAGTTACTTTCTTCCATTAAAATAGAGAAAAGTGTAGCTACACATACGGGTAGCTAACTTAGCTACTTCGTCGGCTTAAAATACAGTGGGCCGGCATTGTTTGGGTGATCCAAACCATTCATTTGATAGGCACCACATTGATAGGGTGTGCCAAAAAAATCAGCTCCATTGGACCATCCCAACCCTTCCAACTATAGAGACAAAAATGGACAGATTTGTGAAGGTTTTTACACGTCCATTTTTGCCTCCACAAATCGTAGGGTTGGGATGATCCTATGGAGCTGATTTTTTTGGCACACCCTATCTATGTGAGGGCCCATCAAATGAATGGTTTGCATCACCGAAACAATGCGGGCCCCACTGTATTTTAAGCCGACGGAGTAGCTAAGTTAGCTACCCATAAGTGTAGCTACACTTTTCTCATTAAGATATTTAAAATGACAAAAGTACCCTCAACCTGCTCTCTCTCTCTCTCTCTCTCTCTCTCTCTCTCTCTCTCTCTCTCACACACACACACACACACGACCATTGCACACACTCTCTCCTGGCTTTTGTGGGCTCATCCATGGACTCCATCAACCAAAGCAATCTAAACTCCTTGATGAATTTAGGTAGATCCCAGCAAAATGATCAATCCAAACTGTCTACTATGTGGGCCCACCAAGACCCAACGTATAGGGTCAATTGTTTATTCAGTTGAGGTGGGCTCCGCATGCAATCAATCCAAAGTGCCTACCTAGTTGCCCTCCTTGGATTCTATGAACGGTTCATGGCGTGCAGTGGGCCGGTTCATGGCATGTACACAACGTATTTATGGTGAGATCCAACAATTGAACGGTTTGGATCGGGTTGATTCTAGTTCTTCTTTTTTTCTGCAAAAGCCCAAATTGCAATCGTACTTACAAGACACTCCCAACTTTATGATTTTGGGAGATCTCATCTTCTTGACCAAGGTCTGTACATATCAAGAAATAAAATTTGTTAGGGGTAAGATCATCTGTCCAGCACGAAACCATAATGATGGAACAATGATCCATATTTTTAAAACTCAAAAAAACTGAATTTGACTATAAATTGTCAAGTTGAGTCACTTCGAACAAACTCGGAAATCCTTGTGAATTGCTAAAATCTCGAGCCCATCTATTTTTTTTGGTAGGTAAACTCGAGGCCATCTTAGTATTAATATAAATGTATTTTCGAACAAGTAACCCTTGATTCGATAAAAACTCGAGTCCATCTCCTTAATAATACAAGAGAATTGCTAGGCAATTTGGCGGAAAACAATTCGCAGCACCTCAGATGAATTAAAAATGAATTTAAGGCAAAATCTGCCAAAAAGTGAGCTTGTGTGGCTGCTCTCTTGCAAAAGTCAGCCGTGAAATGGCTTTCCGCGAAACCACCTAGCAAATCCCTGAATATAAACGTAATTTTCAATAGGCTCTACTGATATTGGCACTACCATGTTTTGATAATGCGACGAACTTGCCTTGTTTTACATTATTTAACCATCAAATTCTATTACAACAATTAAAAGGTGCAAAACAAGGTGAGTTTTCACGAGTATCAAAACATGTTCATGCGGATATCAATAGCCTTTTGTACGGGTGCAAGTTTGGCCCTGTCAGCCCTTACCCACCCTGAGCCCGAACAAGGTCTGGGCTAGATTTTCCAACCCTGAGGGCGGGTCAGGATTCATTTTTTAGGGCTTAACTCAAGGTCGGGTTGGGTTCAGGGTTAATACCTCGGGTCAGCCCAACGCAGCCCAACCCTAAGTTTTCTATTATAGAATTGAACCATCTGTGTATGTTTCTTTTGATAATGTTTTTTATTATCTTGGATTTGATGTTTCTTTATATTATTTTTAATTGTCTCTACTGCCCGTCATGTTGTTGAATTCATTTTATCTTATTTGTTCCCTTTCTCTGTTTATTGATCATTTTATTCTATATGCTATGTGGTTGCATTATTTTTGGCACTCTTAACAGGTATTTGCACTAGGGTCAATTAGGGCCGGGCCGGGCAGGGTCAATCAGGGCAGACCGAGACCACGTTGAGCCCTGTAGGACGGGCAATGGGTTGAGGATTTTCGGCCCTGACTCAGGGTCAGGGCAGGTCAGGGCTGAGATAATGGGATCCAGAGTTGGGCTAGGGTTTTGAAAAACCCAACCCGACCCTGTTGCATTCCTAGCCTTTTGGATATCTATGTATATTTCTGATATATATGCATCACTTTACTACAAAGATACATTCAACATTGACCGTGGTGCGTGAGGTATAATGGATACAGAATATAATTAGATGCTAATCAATCCGAATCCGTGAAAAGAAAAGGCAACGAAAAAAGAAGGAAAGGCATCGCATCTTACTTTGATCAACCAGATGGATAAGAGTCATCCACAAAATTGAGTCATGACATGACAAGAAAAGGGGAGGGTGCGGAAAAATCTAAGCACCCACTCAAATCTCTATGAGAGAAGGGTGTAAGGGTTGGCATATCCTACAAAGATACACTCAGCATTAACTGTGGTGGGTGAGGTATGGATAAGATGCTCATCTATCCGAATCCGCGAAAAGAAAAGGCAAGGCATCGCATCTTCTTTAATCAACCAAACGAATAACATCAACAAAATTGAATTATGACAAGAAAAGGGGAGGGGGTAGAAAAATCCAAGCACCCACTCAACTCTTTATAAGAGGTGGGTGCGAGGGTTGGGGTATCTTCATTTGATTTTATTGTCAGTAGACTGTGTTCCTCTCTCAATGGCATGGATTCACTATTTCTCATCGGAATACCTTCCTTATGGTACACTCTCTCTCTCTCTCTCTCTCTCTCTCTCTCTCTCTCTCTCTCTCTCTCTGCATTTTCAATAGCATACAAACAAAAACTGGTAGAAATGCAATCATTTTGGGGAAATTAAAAACTAAAAAGGGTTCAAATGTTGAAAAGGGGTCAAACCGGGATTTGCTAGGGACCATTGGAGAAGGCACTTCGCGGCTGGGCTGGGCTGTTGCATGTGAAAGCAGCCAACTAAGAAGAATTAAATCAATAAGACAAAATTTGAGCCTGTGTGGGCCGTGTGGTTGCTCTCACATGCAACAGCCCAGCTGCGAAATGCAACAAATTGCTAAAATGCTAAAGAAGGTCGATTTATGGAGATGATATATGTGGTACTGCCTATTTAAGTTTATAAGCCAACAAGCACTACCAGTAAAACATATACCAATGGAACCGCTAAATGAGGCGCCTCTCAAGGTTTTACAGGCGGTTAATGATGTCTGCCGGTATCTCTCTCTCTCTAAATACCTGTATACAAATCTGTATAAATGGTCATTTCATTCTCCACTTTACTGAAACAAAAAATCAGACATTGAACCCACTACAAGAAAAGGATGCATTAAAACTTCTAAAAATGAAAATTTTAATAAGCGAAATCATTGCTTATCCATTGCTAGATGTTAGATTTCTAAATGTTAGATATTGTCAAAAATATTCATCAAACTGACCAATTCCCGCCCCACCTAGACGATGGCATCAGCTCCACACATGTATTATTGCCATATAGAGAAATTTCCACTGTAGGATTGTCATCAACATCACAATGACAGAAAAAATAGAAACAGATGTTGATCAACTTGATTTATGGGGGCTTTCACTATGGCAGGGACCATACAACTTTGATGCAACAAAGCAGAACAAAACAGAGTTATTTACATTCAATGCGAATGGAAACAGATATCCAAATCTCGTCTTGCGACTGAGAAAAATGAGGATGACTGAGTCCAATGTCCAAAACAGAGCATGCAACGACGATAGAATGGGGGTGTTGATTTTTCACACACACACACACACACATAGAGAGAGAGAGAGAGAGAGAGAGAGAGAGAGAGAGAGAGAGAGCAAGTGTGTGTTAAGGAGTAAGGAGTCTCGTGCACAAAGGGCAAAATTCTAAACGAAATCGGTTTTAAGCGATTTGCGCGTTCATGGTTTAGTGCCACATCGAATTGAATCCTCCTCATATTCTAGATGCACCCCACATGTGAATAGGTGCATTGGGAACCGACTGTGTTAATTACTTAATAGACAAAAGCTGCCCAACATTTCATGTTTGCAAAAAACTCTGGCTGAAATTGCAGAGAGATGAACAGAACCCCAACACTCCTACTATGAAACTCCTAAAAATACTTGCAAATTGTCATCAAAATCCTGGCAACATGTAATCCCCAACGTGCTGGCTACCACATCTTGCCTCTGATCCCTTCTCTGTTTCTTTTTGTTTAAATGTTGTACCCAAAAAGAAGTTGATACAAAGAAGAATTGAAAAAAAGGAATCGTTAGCTTATAATGACATAGATAAGTCCGTTCCTCATCACCGGAAGTTTTGGCTTATTATAATGGTATAGAAACAAAGATACTGAAGAGTAACTATTTTTTGGATGAAAATATGCAATTAGGCAAAATATTATAGCATATTGTACACAACAAATTAGAAGTTTCTCCTGATGAGCACTGATTGAAATCGTTGGTTAGAAGATTCTGAAGAGGGACCAGCTGAAAAAACAAAAGATTATGATGAGGGAGAAAAGTACCTCGATTCGTGCACAGCGGACTGATGATCGCTGATCTAGACGTTCTTCAGTCATCGACCAATCCAAGTCACTCTTTGTTCACCTTCGAGTTTTACGGTGCTCTCTTCTAATTCTAAAATTCTAGGAATTGTATGGTGTTGAAAATGCCAGAGAGTAGGATCCCTTAAGCTTTTATAGATGGTCCTTAAAACCTTGAAGCCATGGCTAGGTCTGTAATTTCCAAAGTTGTGAGAGACAAATTGCTCAATCCGTTAACCAGTACTTTAATTACCAAGTTAGCCATCATCAATTGGTACTCCTATAAGGTTACAGTGTGCACAACCCTATGATAGTTTCCCAATCAAATACATTTATTAAACCCTTATTTTGAATTGAGTGAAACAAAGGGGATTTTACCATTTTCTAATTTTTTGTATATTTAATTATCGTGCATATGTTGGGTACCCTAAACTGACTCAAATTAAATATAATTAAATATAAAATAATTCAGAATTCCATATTTAATTCCTCAACTTCGATCGCCATATTGCAAAGAGTCTCGGCATGGGCATTTGTCACTCTATACTATGTAGTGACCTATATGCACTATCCTATTACGGTGCACGTAATTCAACATGTTTCAGAAAAACGTACATAAGCCCAATTTTCATTGAATTACTTATTATAACCCTCACACGTGTGACCACATAAAATCCCAAAAAATTGAGTAAGGAATAAATTCGGTCGTTGTTGATTAGGGTGATATCAGTGACATTGAAGGTGGTGGTGAATAGAAAACTGACCGCAAAGTAGGGGAGGTGATGAGGCGGTGGAAAATGAAGAAAAAGAATTCAACATCTAGCCTAAGAGCAATATTTGAGGGCTTTCACATCTGAGTATCCTGCTAAGTGGTATACTTTTCTTGGTTGGGCAGAGTATCATTACAATACAGCTTTTCACTCATCACTAGGAATGTCCCCGTTTGAAGCTGTATTTGGTAGACTTCCTCCAAACATACCAGCGTATTGCAGGGGCAGTACTAATTTAGAAGCATTAGATCAGGATTTGGGGACGAGGGATGAACTCTTGCGTTGTTTTAAGGATCACCTTACTTCAGCTCAGGTTCGAATGAAAGCTAAGGCTGATAGCCACCGCACAGAATTACACTTTTAGGTGGGAGACTGGGTCTTATTAAAATTACAACCTTATCGTCAGGTGACTGTGGGTCACAAGCCTAATCATAAACTAGGTAAAAAGTTTTTTGGCCCTTTTCAAATTCTCAAGAAGATTGGATTGGTTGCTTATAAGCTACAGTTACCTGAAGGATCTCAGATCCATCCAGTTTTTCATATTTCGGTACTGAAGCCATCTAAAGGAGACCCTAATTCAGTTGGTGTACTACCTGAATTGCCCATAACTAGCTTGAATAATCATCCAGTCATTGAAACTTTAGCTATCGTGGGTGAGAGACAGGTTTTGCGGCAAGATAAATGGGTTAAACAGTGGTTGGTTCAGCGGAAACACTCATCTTTGGAGGAAACATCTTGGGAAGATGCTCTCGAATTTCAACTTTTATACCCTTCTATTCACCTTGAGGAGAAGGTGGTTTTTAATGGGGGAGGCAATGATACATTAGTAGCTCAATCTGGTTCGGAGGTTCAGGAAACAAGTTCATCAGCAAGGGTCAGGCTTCAAAGAGGCGGATGCCAACCAAAGTGGATGTCAGATAATGTAATGAAATAAGAGGGAAAATGATCTAAGCACATGGGAGGTTATGTCAGTTGAAATTAGTTAGAACTAGAGTTAGTTAGTTAGTAGTCTTCATGTAACTACAGGTTGATGGTTAGGACAACTGTAACTGAATTGTACTTGCTTATATGTAGCTAGTTTGGATGATTGAGAACTCAAGGAATAACACATAACTTTCTCTCGCTCTCTCTCTATTCTCTTCCTCTACTTCTTCTCTCAAAGTTTTCCTCTGTTTTCTTGATTCTTTTCAAATTGCAGAAGTGCAGATTGCCTTCTCAATCAGATTCTTCTTCCAAGAAGCATCATTTTCCTTACGTGAAAATAGGTGACTATTAGTGTAGCTAACAATCGGTAAATGAATGAATAGCTATTCAAAAAGGGCCCTAGGAGAATACAAATTGACACCACACACATACATATATGGACGAAACTTAAGTGTCATCTCTTTCATCAAATTAGTAATCATTTCTTGCGAAAGTAAATATTTTTTCTAGCAGGACATAAGTAATATATAGTAATGCATGAGAACATATATATTTTCGGTACTAACTATCAATTTATTATATTATATAGGTCATGATGTAAAGGACGATGACGAGGATGATGATGATGACTACGACGACAATGATGATGATGATGATATCGATATTGCTTCTATTCTGGGTTTCGTCTATGGAAGAGATGGAAACAAGTTACCATCAGTCACACAAACCATCAAACATTACAAGCAAAATCAAATCTTCAAAATGTGGCTTCCAAAGCCCAATATTGAAGTTCTTGACGCCCTTTTCAATAGCCAACTTGAAGTCACAATCGGCATTCCAAACGCGGATCTTCGATCACTCGCTATCAATCCTGCCATTGCATATTCATGGGTTAAGAAACACATAATCGACTATTTGCCTGGTATCAACTTCAAGTACATTTGTGTTGGTAACGAGGCACTACTCACTACACACTCTGATCACTTGCTTCCAGCCATGAGAAACATAAACGACGCAATCCAAGCAGAATTAACCGACATGGATATGATCAAAGTATCCACCACCGCTGGCATAAATGATCTTGATTCATATGACCCCACGAGTCCTCCCTCCACTTGCTCCTTCAATGAAAACGTCATAGAAAACCTGGTACCTATCCTTGAATTTCTCGACTCCAACAACACCCCACTCTTTGTTAACATCTTCCCTCACACATTGCGTGTTAACAACCCTCAAGAGCCCGCGCTCTCCCATTACTTGTTCACCAGCACTGATCCACTCGTGACAGATGGAGAATACAACTATTTTTATGTGTTCGAATGCATCTTGGATGGGTTCTATTCCGCCATGGAAGAACTGAATATGTACAATGTGAATATTGTTGTGGCGGCAACCGGATGGCCTCGCGGCGGAGGACGAGATGCATCAGTCGAAAATGCTAAGAAATACAACTGGAATCTGCTTCAACACATTCCATTGGGAACTCCCAAGAGGCCAGAACCTCTTGAGACTTACATTTATAGCATGTACGACGAGAACCACAAGCATGGGAGTGCATGGCACAAAAACTATGGAGTGTTTGACAAAGATGGGAAACCCTTCTACCCCTTTAGACAATAGGCAACCATGTAAACATAAACACTCATTACTAATGCTGCTGCCACTAGTAGCAGATGTCGTACATTGTTCTCCTATCTATCTATCTATCTCTATGTCTTTGTGCCCTCAAAGAGGTTATTTTACATACGAGCTTCTATTCAATAAATATAGCTATTTTGCAGTATGTGGGAGTCTGAAATGAAGGAGAAGGAACGGGAGACAAATAGAGTATTACATCTTGATTGGGGATAATCAGTCAATATATTATACAAAAACAGTAATATATACAGTTGCATTAAGGGCATGTTTGGAAACCATGAAACTAAATTTCTTGGAGTCTGATTTCTAGTCCTGTCTCGTCTCATGCTCTCCACACTTGTCCCCTCTCAAATGTCTCTTACCTCTCTGTGCCCGTCTCTCACCCGGGGTAAGCAAATATTCCATGGGATTTTTTAGGGTACGTTTTCAAACATGCTCTAACGGACTAAGTTAACAACAATCCTAAACATCATTTACCTATTATCTTTATACATTTCTCAAACTAGTGGATTGGTGGTGAATGCAATAGTTTGGCTTGCATCTTTTAAAATTGAGAAAGAACTTTGGCAAAAGAGGTCGGCTATCCGATCTAAACTCGGGATATAAAAGAAGTGAAGTTGTCTGCTAGAGACCTTCACTCTAACCACGTGATACTCAATCTCATGTACTTAGACCGTGCATGAAAGACCCAATTTGCAGCCATATACAGCGCGGTGGCATTCTAACAATGAAGCACGGGACTCTCTCTCTCTCTCTCTCTCTCTCTCTCTCTCTCTATATATATATATATATGAGAGAACAGTTCCTACACATATGTGTAGATAAGTTATCTACACACTAGCTTAAAATACAGTGGGGGCCACATTATTTGGGTGATCCAAACCATTCATTTTTAAGGCCCTCACATAGATATGGTGTCCACAAAAAATCAGATCCATAGGATCATCCTAACCATTCGAACTGTGGAGGCAAAAAATGGACTAATTTGTGAAGGTTTAAAGACATCCATTTTACCTCCACAAATCGTAGGGTTGGGATGATCCTATGGATCTGATTTTTTGTAGACACCCTATCTATATGAAGGCCTATATATATAGAAAACGGTTCCTACACATATGTGTAGAGAGTTCTCTACACACTAGCTTAAAATAAGTGGGGGGCCCACATTGTTTGGGTGATCCAAGCCATCCATTTTAAAGGCCCTCACATAGATAGGGTGTCTACAAAAAATCAGATCCATAGGATCATCACAACCCTACGATCTGTGGAGGTAAAATGGATGTCTTTAAACCTTCACAAATTAGTTCATTTTTTGCCTCCAAAGTTCGAATGGTTAGGATGATCCTACGGATCTGATTTTTTTGTGGACACCCTATCTATGAGAGGGCCTTAAAAATGAATGGTTTGGATCACCCAAATAATGTGGCCCCCAGTGTATTTTAAGCTAGTGTGTAGATAACTTATCTACACATGTGTGTAGGAACTGTTTTCTCATATATATATATATATATATATATATATATATATATATATATATATATATATATATATATATAGAGAGAGAGAGAGAGAGAGAACGGTTTCTACACACATGTGTAGATAAGTTATCTACACACTAGTGGAGGCCCACATTGTTTGGGTGATCCAAACCATTCATTTGATTGGCCCTCACATAGATAGGTGTCCACAAAAAATCAGTTCCATAGGATCATCCTAACCCTTCGAACCGTGAAGGCAAAAAATGGACAGATTTGTGAAAGTTTATACACGTCCATTTTACCTCCACAAATCGTAGGGTTGGGATGATCCTATGGAGCTGATTTTTTATGGACACCCTATCTATGTGAGGGCCAATCAAATGAATGGTTTGGATCACCCAAACAATATGCCCTCCACTGTATTTTAAGCTAGTGTGTAAATAACTTGTCTACACACGTGTGTAGAAACCGTATATATATGAGGAAAGTGTTGGTGAGCTTAAGCTCACCAAACTTATGGTGACCTTAAGCGCCCAATCACATTGGGGCCTACTTTGTTCGGATGATCCAAAGCATTCATTTGAAAGGTCCTTACATAGATGGGGTGTGTACCAAAAATCAGCTCCATAGGATCATCCTAACCCATCCATTTGTGGAGGTCAAAATGGACAGACATTATTTGTCCACAAATCTGGCCATTTTTGTCCTCCACAAATGGAGGGGTTAGGATGATCCTATGGAGCTGATTTTTTGTACACACCCTATCTATGATAGGGCCTTGCAAATGAATGGTTTGGATCACCACAGAAAATGTGGGACCCATGTGATTGGGGCGCTTAAGCTCACCAACACTTTCCTCTATATATATATATATATATATATATATATATATATATATATATATATATATATATATATATATATATATATGTATAAAAGGAAAAGGATTGTACACTCGAGCGTACCAAGCTTATGGTACGCTCGAGTGCCCCAATCACATGGGTCCCACATTTTTTGTGGTGATCCAAAGCATTCATTTGCAAGGGGTTGTGTACCAAAAATCAGCTCTATTGAATTATCCTAACCCCTCCAAAAGTGGAGGGCAAAAATGGGCAGATTTGTGGTCTGTCCATTTTGCCCTCCACAAATGGATGGGTTAGGATGATCCTATGGAGCTGATTTTTGGTACACACCCTATCTATGTAAGGGCCTTTCAAATGAATGCTTTGGATCATCCTAACAGAGTGGGCCCACATGCAATTGGGCACTCAAGTATCTCTGTTACAAAGAATGTACAGTATTCAATAAGGACTCAATACTTTTCTTAAAATGTGGAATGGGATATAGTTGGTTATTTCTTAGAACATGATAAAATTAAACTTGAACCAAGAAAGATGGAGAAACATGCAGTGGACCGAAGATCATCTGGACTACCAACCAATCAGCATTAGAAAATACCCTTATATGGATCATATCATAAATATGACCTTCTATGCCATATATGCATTGGTCTCTTATAGCAGAAGAGAAAAGGAGAGAATTATTTGAATTTCTCCCAAAATTCTATGAGAATTACACATCACTTTTGTTGACTTTTTTTCACAAAGGCACCCATTCAACCCCCATATTTTCAATCCTACCCTCTGATGGGTTGTTTGATTGTATATGGACTCGAGTCGTATTAATAAATATGCCTCTCTGATGGGTTGTTTGATTGTTGATTTACCTATTAAATACCTTGGGTTACCCCTGGGTTTCGGTATTCCAAAAGCATCGCTATGGGATTCAGTTTGTGGAAAGGGTGGAGAAAAAGCTTAGCACTTGGGAAAAACAATACTTATCCTTTGGAGGGAGAATCACCCTCATCAAGGCGGCCCTGAGCAATATGCAGGTATACTTTATGTCAATCTTTAGAATTCCGGTTAAGATTGCTAGAAGAATTGAAAAGCTTCAGAGAGATTTTCTTTGGTAAGGAAAGAAGCAGGGAAATAGATTGCAGCACTTATTGAAGTGGAAAAAGGTCTGTAGAGCTCGTCGGAATGGGGGGCTGGGCATTGGAAAGATTAGGTGTCATAATAAAGCCCTATTCGGTAAATGGTTGTGGAGATTTGGGGTGAAGAAGGAAGCGCTATGGCACCAATTAATAAAAGAAAAATACGGTTGCAGTTATGGAGAATGGAACTATAACAGTGCGGTGGCGGGGAAGGGCTCAGGAGCATGGAAATCTATCACCTCTGCGCGGAATCAATTCCATAAAAACGTCAGATTTAAAGTGGGTATCGACACCAAGGTTAGATTCTGGTGTGATCTATGGTGTGTGGAGCGCCTTCTCTCGGAGGAATATCCAAATCTGTTCTGATTGGCCGTTAATCCAAATGCGGCAATTGCTGCCTATGTGGTGCGTGATACGGGCTCCTCTGAAATATTCTGGGATATCAGAATGCGTCAGAATTTAGAACATGATGAAATCGTATGTTTCGAAAACTTATTGAGCACCTTGTCAAAATGTTACTTATCTCCTTTCCGCGAGGACAAGTGGATATGGATCCCTGATCCTGATGGGGTATTCTCGGTCCGCCCCTTCTTTAAAACGGTGAACGAAGGCAGTGACACTCAATCTAAGAAGGCACGTGTATGGCTCCCAACGGTCCCTCCTAGAGTTGCTGCATTTGCGTGGACCGTGGTATCTGGTTGTATTAACACTTGTGACAGATTGAAAAGAAGAGGAATCCAGATGGTGAGTAGGTGCGTCTCATGCAATAAGGCGTAGGAGTGCATCGATGACCTGTTTATTTGGTGCCCGTATGCTTATAGCTTGTGGATAGCCATCATTAGATCGTTCGGTTGCTGTTGGGTGTTCCAAGGAAGCATAATTGATATAGTGCTGAATTGACGTGGTATTCTTAATGGTTGTCTGGGTCAATCTTTATGGAAGGCAATCCCTATAGCTGTATTGTGGCATTTATGGAGGGAGAGGAAGAACTGAATCTTCCTAAACAAAAGAAGGGGATTCTATCATATCGCGTTAGAAGTAAAACTTTCACTGATTGCTTGGATAAAGGCTAAGGGTGGACTTTCGTATCCGGTCAACATCATCCGTAGGAACTGGAATCAGGTGATGTCAGAAGAAAAGAGCAACTCCTGTATCAAACCCATGTGGTTCCCTCCCCCCTTCGGATGGCTAAAGCTTAATTTCGATGGTAGTTCGTTAGGCAATCCGGGATTGGTGGGTTTTGGCGAGATAATCAGAGACCCGGATGGTAGGATGATAATAACGTACCCGAGTTCGGCGGGAATTTGCGACGCAAATGAAGCTAAAGCAAAGGGCCTCCTATTTGGATTAAAATGGTTTGCACTGAACAATCTTGGGCCGTTGATGATCGAGGGCGATTCAAGCAATGTCATCGCATGGGCAAAAGGGAGATGCGGCGGCCCGTGGTGTCTATATCAGATTATAGATGAAATCAGAGATTTGATTCGGGTTTTAAACCCACTGCTTAACCACAAGCACAGATTTGCAAACTCAAGTGCAGATGCTTTGGCTAAGGCGGGAGTTTTCTTAACAATGTCGAGGATAGCATACCCTTTTGTGGAGGAGAATGCGATGTGATTCTATTTGATTTTTGGGGCCATTTGGTGCCCATGCACTCTGTGGCCCACTTGGCAAACACGTGGCACATGTGGTCCCACTTCGGACCGACCATCGCATGTGGATTTTTGCTATCCGGGAGGTTTGAACTCTAGACATTTGGCTTTGATACCATGTTAACTTACCAACTTCTCTAAAAGCTTATGCTGTTGGAGAAAGGCGTTATTTATCTTTTATACTTTAACATTCTTCATATATATTATTCATGTATCTCTCTTCTGCATTTTAATATATCTGGTCGGGGTCCTACCTAACCCCAGCTTACTCATATAAAAAAAAACAATTCCTTTTTCAATCATATTTTTGAAAAAAACAAATACCCATTTCAGGAGAGAGGAGCTACCTGAATAAGCTCTGATCATAGTATTCCACAAGAAGGTGCTTGACTTATCAGCCATATGGAATATTGAGTCAGCGTAATCTAGAAAGCCAGGCGGAGAGACTGCGCAAAAGTATAAGAGTTTTCCAATTACTAAAGGGTCTTTGTGAAGATCTGTTGTGATTATATGAGCATGGATTTCTTGTAGATGTTTCATATTGTTACATCTTTGGAGAATGGAAAGGATTTGGTGTTGGGAGAAACAATCTGAAGGAGTTGCAGAAAAATTTATAAAATGAATTCTTTTGTAAAAAGAAAAGTAGTAGTTTCTGTGGGAAAGATTTTTGAATTTGGCGGTTCTGCAACGGATAGGTAGGATCAGGGAGAATTTTGGCAAGAATAGGATGGAAACGAGTACATAGTGTAGATGTTTTGACAGGAATTTCATAGGATGAAAATATCCTTGATAAATACTCTCATTTAGACTACTGATATTGGCACTCACATATTTTAATAATCGCGCTAACTCGTCATGTCTTTTATTTTTTAAACAGCCATCAAAAGTTATTATAGTTCTCTCAAAAAGCTCTCAAAAAGCTCTCAAAAGCTTATGTCTTTCTCAGTCCAGCCGGAGTGTGTGATGCAAACGAAGCAGAAGCCAGAGCTCTTTTATTTGGACTAAAATGGTTCAAGGATCATAATATTGGTCCCTTGGGCCTTGATAGCTGAAGGAGACTCCTCCAATGTGATTACTTAGGCGTCTAATCAAAGTGGGGGGGCCATAGCATCTTTCCAATATTCTTAACGAAATTAGGGATTTGGTCTCCATCTTACATCTTCAAATCAATCATCAGCGAAGTTCTACGAATTCAAAAGCAGACGCTCTAGCGAATGAGGGTGTAAATTTAAGTTCTGTGGCGACAATATGCTACGAGCTTCTTGGCATGTTATCTTGATAGCTGAAGGAGACTCCTCCAATGTGATTACTTAGGCGTCTAATCAAAGTGGGGGGGCCATAGCGTCTTTCCAATATTCTTAACGAAATTAGGGATTTGGTCTCCATCTTACATCTTCAAATCAATCATCAGCGAAGTTCTACGAATTCAAAAGCAGACGCTCTAGCGAATGAGGGTGTAAATTTAAGTTCTGTGGCGACAATATGCTACGAGCTTCTTGGCATGTTATCTTAGATCTGTTCACAATGTAAACAGTTCCCGGAGTATGCTCCGGGTCTTCCTTTTTTTTTTAAATTGACTTTTATTAAAGGAGCAAAAGCAGGCAGGGAACAAGATGTCCCCAAGTCCCCCAGATTACAATAGCCGATAGCTTACATTCAATAAGACCAAATTACAATTGAGGATCCTCCAATTCCAGATCCGTATATAGCGACATCCCTTGTAGGTTGACCCCATCTTTGGCTAAACTATCAGCCATCACATTTGCAGTCCTCCGTCTGTGTTCCACAGTTGGGCTGATTTGAGCCACTAAATCTTTAATTTCCGAAATCAAGTCTCGGATCTGCCAAGGCCCCTTCGAGGAGGTTGTAGCCCACGTAATTGCATTAGTTGAATCGCCTTCGACAATTAGAGGTCCCAGATTGTTCCGTGAGAACCATTTTAACCCGAAAAGAAGAGCCATTACTTCCGCCTCATTAGCATCACAAATGCCCCCCATGCCCGACTACGACATCCATATCCTTTCCGCGGAATCCTGAATCACTCCCTCTATTCCGGCCTTACCTGGATTATCCTTAGCACTCCCGAGTATGCTCTGGGTCTTGATACTACTCGTCCCTATTGTATGCTTCTTCTTTTTGGAATGAATCTTGGTTAGCTTTCAAAAAAAAAAGTTCTCAAAAGCTAATTAAAACAGAAAAGACAAGCTGACTCTCTGCAACTATTAAAACATGGTAGTGCCAATATCATTATTCGTTTAATGGGATTTGGTAGGGACCATTGCAGAAGGCACTTCTAGACACTTTGTTGTATGAGAGAAATATCAGCCACGTAGCTACAGGTTGTCTTATGTGGCTGTTCTCTCATGCAACGGCCTGTTCACGAAATGCCTTCTGAGATGGTTCATAGCAAATCCCTAATAATATGTATAAATGGTATTTGGTATATTAGCAGCCTCCGATGGGATCTAGAGACTGATTCTATGGGTGCAACTTGGGTCGGGTCAGGTCTGGTCTGTTTGAACCTTTGCGGAAAAAAATGAGCTGGAGTCAACCCCAGCCCGACCCAATTTTATGGTAAAGCTCAACTTGAATTCTTAAAAATCAACCCCAGTTTCACCTCTGATTCTATGTCTATGTCTAGGTCTATTCCATCACGATTTCGGACTTTAGGATATGGATTCTAAATCAGACCGTACGGATCAAGTCTCTATGCCCAAGTCCAGTCCAATTAAGTTGGGTCGCTTTGAATCCAATGGACCGCCTACTCAATTTATACTCCTTCCTGTTTCTTCTGTTATTTCCTTGTTCTTGTGGTCGTGAATTGTTGATGCTTCATGATATTTTAGTCTAAAGGGGGGGGGGTTCAGTGGGTTGTATGGTTTAGGATGGCTGTGGGAGAACTCCTCCCTGTTCTTGTAGCTGCTTTTAAATTTTCTTGATGCATATACCGATTACAGCTAAACAGAATAAAAATTTGACCACTGATTTTAGGTTTATCATAATAAACATTTGCAAGCTTTGCTCAAGCAGATTGGATCTCCTTTGGCACTGGCCTTGCAAAAGAACTCTTTGACTGCTCATAGTGTGGAACATGTTATCAATTGATACAGACTTCACAACTAGGGCTGGCAATTTCACCCCGGAAAAGCGGGGATCCGCCCCGTCCCGCTTGGGGAGGGGATTCCCCGATTTGAGTGGGGAAGGGGAAGGGGAAGGAGATTTAAAAAATTCCCCGGTGTGGGGAAGGGGAGGAGAAGGGGATGGAGTTGGCCCCGCCCCGCCCCGCATTAATGCCATTTTTTCTTGTATTTTTTAACTGGTTTTTTTTTTGGGAAAAGTACTAGAAACCCCTTGGATCAAAACATATCTACAAGATTCCCTCAAAATTTTCATAATTTTCATTAGTAGAGTTTTGTCCCTGAAATAGCTTTTTATGTTTTCTTTTACTCATAATCCATTAGGCATTGTCCCTTATTATATTAGTATATTACCCTTAGAAATCCCTAAAATCTCTCCCTCAAACCATCACTGTAAGGCAACATTAAATTCTTTGAAAATCTCCCTCCCCCAAATAAAGGCAACATCTCTCTGATGAGTGATGAGATTTTATATGGTGTGCGCTCGTATAATCCATTATTTTTCAAAAAGTAATGTATGGGCTACGCCATAGGATGATCCAAACCGTCCATTTGATAGGCTACAATTTAAAGTACTTTACAGACCACACCATAGATCATCCAAACTGTCCATTTGATGGGCCACAACGTAAATAGATTGCGGCCCAAAAATCATTTCCATAGGATGATTGCAACCCTCCGATCTATAGAAGGTACCATAATATGCAATTCCCCTATAGATCAGAGGGTTGGGATTATCCTATGGAAATGATTTTTGGGCCACAACCTATTTACGCTGTGGCCCATTAAATGGACAGTTTGGATCATCCTACAATGTGCCCATCAAGTGGAAGGTTTGGATCATCCTATGCCTATGGTAGTATGGTGTGCCCATCAAATGGACGGTTTGGATCTTCCTATGGTGTGGCACGTACAATACTTTTTGGCAAGTGAGATTGGGAATTAGGGATCTGCTAGGGACTATTGATCAATTAAATGAATCTGAGAGCAACCACCGTGGTCCCCAGGTTAATAAAATGCATAAGACAAAATCTTAGCCTATGTGGGTTGTGTGGCTACTCTCACATGCAACAGCCAAGCCGCAACATGCCTGAAGTGATTGTCCCTAGTAAATCTTTAGTTTTAAACCTAACATTTAACAAAGTAAAGTGAGAAAGTAAAATGATTGTCCCCGAAGGAAGCGGGGCGGGGAAGGGGAGGGGATGGGGATTAGATATTCCCCGTGGGGAGGGGAGGGAGATTCCCCCACCATCCCCGCAGTGGGGAGGGGAAGGTGATGGGGGAAATTCCCCGCAGAGGGGAAGGAGTAGGGGACCCCAACATCCGGCCCCGACCCGCCCCGTTGCCAACCCTATTCACAACAGCTGAATGCCTAATGTTGTTAGTGAGGACATAGTGTTGATTTTTTTTTTTGGGAGATGATATTTTCACTCCCCCTGCATTAAGCATGTGCTCCCCTTATAACGTGATTTGACATGAAAAGTGAGCAACTTCAACACTTTTTGACGTCAAATCACGTCATAAGGGGGACGCATGTGTAATGCAGGGGGTGAAAATATCATCGCCCTTTTCTTTTTTCTTTTTTTGAAAGATTACTGTTGAGAAAATCCATCTGGGAAAACAATCTGGTCGTGCACAAATTAAACAAAAAAGATAAATAAACAAACAAGCCACAAGATGAACACCAAGATTTTACGTGGTTCGGCCAAGCCTACTCCACGGGCAAGAAACAAGATCTTCCACTATGAGAAAAACAAAGTATAAGGATTACAATGGATTAATCACAAATCCGCAATCCTTTCCTTGCTTCTCAAACCCAAGACCGTACACTAAGAGTAATCCGAGAGAAAACCCAAGAGAAAAGCCAAGAGAATATCCCCAAGAAGAAACCCAAGAGGATCCCAGGAAGAAACCTACTCTCTCTCTCTCTCTCTCTCTCTCTCTCTCTATATATATATATATATATATATATATATATATATATATATATATTCTCTCTCTCTCTCTCTCTCTCTCTCTCTCTCTTGGGCAGCCAACACACCCAAGAGCCTCTCACATTTTCAACCGTTCCCTCTCTTGCCATTTTTCTTTTCTAGAGAAGAAAATCATAACTAGGGTTTTCTAAAACCCAACAAAGTCACTTTCCTACTACGGCTTCCCACCATCATAGGAAACAAGGCAACTTTCCAACAATAACAATTTATTCCATGATGAAGATAGTCACGAGTAGGAGGGACAAGATGTCCCAGTGTATGACATAGGTTGATATTTTGATTTGGCTACTGATGTTGGTACAACCATGGTTTCATACTTGTACAAACTCAGCTTGTCTATTCAAATTTTAAACAGCTGTCAAAGGTTATTACAATTCCCAAAAAGCTCTTGGAAGCAAATTAAAGCAGAAAAGATAGAGCTTTGTGCAATTATTAAAACATTGTACTGCCAATGTCACTGTCCTTGATTTATTATGTAGTGGTGCGATCGATCTAGGACACTCCCACAGATTCTATGTAGGGGTGCAGCTTGGGTTGGGTCGGGTTGAACTTTTGCTAAAAAATGAATTGAAATCAACCCAAACCCAACCAGAATTTATGGTAAAAGCTCAATCTGAATTCTTAAAAATCGAATCCCAGTTGCATCGAATCCCAGCTGCACCCCTAATTCTACAGCTATGTCTGGGTCTGATACCAGCTGCACCCCTAATTCTACAACTATGTCTGGGTCTGATCCATCATGATTTCAGACCTTAGGATATGGATCCAAAATCAGACCCGACAGATCAAGTCACTGGTCCAATTAAGTTTGGTCCCTTTGAATGCATTGGACCGCCTAATCCATTTATTGAAGGATGTTAGGATTTCACTAATTCTTGGATAAATTACAATTAATCCAAAGGTGTGCTTATATAGAGCACATGCATGACAAACATAGAATCAAATCTTGATAATTATGGAAAGAGATGAGAATGGAACATTCTATTCTAGCCTAATTTCTAATTCAATCCAGCTTATTAATTTAGCTAGGCTACGCTATTCTACGCACTTGCCTAATCTACCACTAAGGTGATCCAACTGAGAGATCTATAGCAAATCCAACCTTTGGATCCCACATATTCTAACACGCCCCCTCAAACGTATATGGATTGAAAATCAATATACGTTTGATTACAATAAAATTTGCCAAATCCTCCACTAGAAATCCCCATAAAAAAATAGAATCCTCCAATTTGAAGCACACAACCAAAATTTGATGATGAATATCCCGTGATGTTGATGCCGAATGTTGCTTGTTGATGTGTTGTGAATAGATGGATCAGAAAAAAAACACAGCATCAATGGGTTATACAAGACTCAAATCTCGATGGGCGAGTAGTAATGGGTCACTATGGACCAATGCCGGAATGGGCAAGAAATGGGTCACTATGGACCAACGCCAGAATGGACCAATGCCGGAGTGGGCAAGAAATGGGTCATAATGGACCAACGCCGAAATGGGCAAAAAATGAGTCACAACGGACCAATGTCAGAATGGGCAAGAAATAGCCTCGATTGGCAAAAGCATCATAGGTCGGCATTGAGTACCGATCTCATGAAATTAAAATTCTCTTTCAGGCACGCGCTTCAAAATATGAAGCACCACAACTAAAAAGAGGAATAATTTAGAGAAATAAAAATAAAGAAGAAAGCATCAACAAGCGTCTTAGAAGCCAATGGAAAAATCAACAAGGAAGTATGTAATCTTTGTTCTTTTGGCTAAGGATGGACTAGAGGCGTGTGTGGAGATCATAATGAGGACGATCAAATAAAAGAGAATGAGAAACAATGAAACTGAGCATTTAGGAATAAGACAAAATGAGGAGCTGTATTTAGGTCAAGGAAGTGGGTGCTTCTCCGGTGATTAAAGAAGGGTATTGGAATGAAAATGTGGATGCATTTCACCACCTCTGTCCTTTCCTCTCATCTTGTCTGACAAGAAAGTCAGTGATTGCTTCACATTTACCAAATAGCATAAGGTCATTATACCTATACCAATCCATGAAAAGAATTATGGTGATAACAGCCTCTGTGAAGATAATGAAAGGCAAGGGAGGAGTTGAGGGCACCGATGGGAAGTCCTAACGCCTAGGGGGATGTGCTGCCGACGAGCACCGAGGGCACAAAAAAAAACTTGTACAAATTAGAGAAAGGCAAGAGAGAAAATCTCAAAAACTAGATTAGAAAAGGAGTGCCAGTATCAACATCTCATGTGAAAAAATAGGACAAAAGAGAGTGACACATTGTGGACCTTGTGGTAATCAATATGTCCATTTTTTTTTGGACGATAATCATGTGAGGCAAACTTGATAACAGTATGAGATGTGCTATGGGCAACATGTAACAATACCTATGTGAGAAAGGCAGCAAGGAAACAAGAGAGTAAACAAAAGGAACAAAAAATTAGGGCAGAGATTGCAACCTAAGAGTACGGAAAGAAAACCTAGGGAAGAAGAGGTAGGATTGGCGCAACTGGAAGAGGTGTTGATGATAGGTGCAATGCCTGGCAGACGGCCTAGATCGCCGTCCGCCGGAGGACGCACTCACGGATGTTGTATTCAATAGGTCGCTCAGATCGACCGCTTTGATACCGTGAAGAATTTTAGGATTTCACTGATTCTTGGATAAATCACAATTAATCTAAAGGTGTGCTTATATAGAGCACATAGATGACAAACATAGAATCAAATCTTGATAATTATGGAAAGAGATGAGAATGGAACATTCTATTCTAGCCTAATTTCTAATTCAATCCCGCTACTTAATTTAGCTAGGCTACGCTATTCTACCCACTTGCCTAATCTACCACTAAGGTGATCCAACGAAGAGATCTACAACAAATCCAACCGTTGGATCCCACATATTCTAACATTTATACTCATTTCTGTTTCTTCTGTTTTTTTCTCTGTTCTTGTGGCAGTGGAGTGTTGAAGATTAAGCTTCATCATATTTTAGTCTGAAACCATGGTTGAAGGCTTGTAGCTAACCATCGGTGGCACTATGAATAAAGAGTTCTGTTAGATGTAACAACAACTTGAATGCTTCCCTGTGAGTGAGAAATGCTCTTCTCATTTTGAGGTGGATCTTTCCTGTAATTGAATATCTTACGCAGATTTACAAATGTATATCTGGGGCATTGCTCATGGAATCGGAGACATACTACGCAACTGGTGGGCAGTTATCTGGGAGAAGCAGTTTGTGGTAAAACTTGTGCCGAAGAGGTAAGCACCACCTCCGAGATGGATGAAACTAAACTTTGATGGCAGATCAATAGGAAATCCAGGAAAAGCTGGCATCGGTGGAGTTATCCGGGACGATCAAGGGAACATGGTGATGACCTACTCTGGACCGGTGGGGAATTGCTACGCTAATGAAGCCGAGGTAAGGGCACTTCTTTTTGGACTTAAATGCTTCTCTGCCAACAATATGGGCCCACTAATTATTGAAGGGGACTCTGCAAATACTATTGCATGGGCCACAGAGAAATCGAAAGGAACTTGAGGATACAAAACTACATTGCAGAAATCAGTGATCTGGTTAGAGTTATTCGCCCTAAAATTGAACATAGAAGGAGTTACACTCGAATCGATGTCCATCGTCACCGCATTTGTAGCTGAAGGAAATGGGGAGGGATGAACTGAAAATATTGTGTAATGTATTGATGGACCCCCGTGAAGCGTTAGTAACCGCATTTGTAGCTGAAGGAAATGGGGAGGGATGAACTGAAAATATTGTGTAATGTATTGATGGGCCCCCGTGAAGCGTTAGTAATTATGTCTGCTTGCAGGACAATTTGTCCCCTTGGATGTAATAAGTTTGCTATTTATAAATTTTAATTTTCAAAAAAAAAAAAAAAGTATATCTGGTTTAGTATTAGAGAAACAGTGTACAAAAAGTATATGATTATGGCAAGCCTAGTCCCTGAAAGTTAGGCTAGGAACACAACATTGAGGTCATGGAATTTTCTTACATTAAGAAATAAATAAACAATATTGTTGGTAAATAAATTTGTTACCAATAATCTGAACATGAACATAAACCTTTCTTAAAGTGGTGAAACCGGTGGCGATCCCTCACCACAATTTCACGTCCAAAGGCGCTAGAGACGACCTTTGCTGCGGCATGACAATCACGACAAATTCGCAGATTTTTAATTATCCTGATGGGCAGTGGAGGACTTATGCTGATAAGCCCAAAGGCAATGGCAAGCTTCTCACTGTGTCTGTAGAGAGTACTTTCCTTCTCTTCATCATCAATGTCAAGGGAAACCTCATTAACCTCTGGTTCATATCCTTCCATCTTCAATTTCCTAGCCATCACATTCAGCATTTTGTCAATCTCTTTTGTTTGAGGGTGGGTTCTGTCTCCTGCTAGGAATTCATGAACGGTGCCGTTGGCTTCAATCAAGCTACAACCTGGTGTTTTTACAACTCCTTGATGCTTCATCATCCCCCTAATCTCTATAACATCATTCCAGCTTCCTTTTGAAGCATATATATTAGATAACAATACATGGAACCCATCATGTTGAGGCTCAAGCTCAATGAGCCTCCTGCCTACCCTCTCTCCCATCTCCGTGTCACTGAATTTCCTACAAGCACCAAGCAAAGCACCCCAACTAGCCACGTCTGGCTTCATAGGCATACTTTCTATGAGTTCCTCTGCTTCTTTGAGCAAACCCGAACGGCCAAGAAGGTCGACCATGCATCCATAATGTTTAACATTGGGTTCTATCTTGTGTATCTGCGTCATAGAATCAAAGTGTCGGCGCCCTTCATCTACTAAGCCCGCATGTCGACAGGCACCCAAAATGCCCACGAAGGTTATCTCGTTAGGCATCATGCCACTCCTTTTCATCTCTGAGAACTTCTCAAGTGACCCTTCAACCGACCCATTCATGGCTAGTCCTAAAATGACAGCATTCCAAGTAGAAACACCCTTTTCTTCCATTCCATGAAAGACCTCAAACGCATTGTCCACACACCCACATTTCATGTACATGTCAATAAGGGTTGTACCAAGAATCACATTGATGTTCACACCATTTTTCTTTATATAAGCATGAACCCATTTGCCTTGGTCTAGAGCAGACAAGTGAGAACAAGCCGAGATAACGCTCACCAACGTGGTCTCATCAGGCCTAATTTCTCCAACCTGCATCTCATGGAACAAGGACAAGGTCTCCGAGAATCGATCATGCTGAGCATAACCCGATATCATGGCACTCCATGAGACAACATCTTTCTCAGGTATGGAATCAAATAACCTCTTGGCATCTTCAACGAACCCGCATTTCAAATACCCAGATATCATAGAATTCCAAGAAATCTGGTCCAAATGCCGACCCTCAACAAACAATCTCTGTGCTGCAGATATACACCCACAACTAGAATACATGTGAATTAAGGCATTTTGAAGATTAACATAAGATTCAGTTCCAATTCTAACAATCAAACCATGAATCAATTCTCCATCCTTAATTGCAAACAAGTGTGTACATGCAGATAGAACACTAACCATTACAACCTCATCCATCACAATTCCTTTATGATTCATTTCTGAAAATGTCAAGAGAGCATCACTAAACATCTTGTTCTGCTCATAACAAGAGATCATAGCACTCCACGAGACAATGTCCCTATCAGGCATATCATTGAACAGTTTTTGTGCTTCAAATACACGGCCACTCCTCGCAAACAAAGCGATCATAGAATTTGAAGCGATTGTGTTGGGTTCCGGCATACAGTTAAAAATCAAGGTAGCTTCCTCAACATCTCCTATCTGAACATACCCCGCCAAAATAGAATTCCACGAAACGGAGTCCACTACTAAACTTGTATCAAACAGTTGGCGTGCGTCACTCAAATTCAGACAAGCAGCATACATATTAATCAAGGTGTTCTGAACATAAACATCAGAATCAAACCCCATTTTTGAAACATGATTGTGCATCTGCTTTCCTTCTTTTTCAGATAATCTGAGAGTACATGCCTGAACAAGTATTGGATATGTATAATTATCAGGATCAAAGTGCGTCCTTAACATGGATTTGTAAAGAAAAATTGTGTCTCGAGGAGAATTTCGGTGCAAATAAGCTCTCATCATAGTGTTCCAAATGAATCCATTTGGACTATCGATTTGATTAAGAACACGGCGGGAGTAGTCTAGATTGATGAATAGCCAAGACGTGGAGAACTTAAGAAGGCGGCTAACGGCAAAAGTGTCGTTGATGAGTCCCGAAACAATCATTTGGCAGTGAATTTGGTTGAATTCCTTCAGATTTCCGCATTTCTGCAATTGGGTTTCTAAGATTGAGAAATTTATCGTTGGTTTTATGTTTGAATTTTGATTTATCGAAGATAAAAGCGCTGAAAAGAGATGTGGTTTAGCGAGATTCATAGAGAGTGAGAGGAAGAAGAAATGGGTCTTTCTTATTTTGTCCTCTAAATGAGTTTTGAAGATGAGCTTTGAGCTTTGTCCATGGCGCTTGTTGTAGAGCGTGAGGAATGCGAGGGCTGCCCTATAAGCTAGTAGTGGTAAGTGATTTGAAGAGCCTACCCGAAGAAAAATGCCAGTTGCAACTGTTGCACACAGGGGAATTCATGATTCTGATAACCGACTATTTCTTTTAAATTGTCAAAGCTTGCAAATGGGAGCTCACAATGTACTAGCCAAGTTCTAGTCTTCAACACACAATGTGTATGGTATATGTGTCAGTCATCCAATGGTCTATCCAGCTATTGGAAAATATCACGGGAAATGATATCACCACTGCCGTATTTTGATGATCGCACCCCTCACATTATTAAAAAATACGGTCCCCATAGGATGATCCAAACCGTCCATTGGATGGGCCATAGCCTAAATAGGTTGCGCCCCAAAAATCATTTCTGGTTTTAAATTTCGACCGAAATTTCGGGTTTCCGATAAGACCGAAACCGAAATGGCACTTATCGGAAACGTGTCATTATTTCCACCGAAATTTTGAAATTTAGGTCGAAATTTCGTTATTTCCGAAATTTCGTGCTAAATTTTTGAGATTTTGACCATTTTTTTTTTTTAATTATTTTGTAATTATCCCGAAATTTCAGGGATTTCGACCAAAATTTAGGTTAGGATCAACCAAGGTTTTAAATTTCGATTTCGTTACCGGTTTCGGACCCCACTAAATTGGAAATTTAGAAATTTCGCTCGAAATTCGACGGACAATCAAGAAGAATATTTTATTCCTAATCGAAATCCCTGAAATTTCGGTAATTTCGGTAGAAATTTCGGTAATTTCGGTAGAAATTTCGGGATAATTACAGAATAATTAAAAAATCCAAAAAAATGGTCGAAATCCCAAAAATTTAGCATGAAATTTCGGAAATAACGAAATTTCGATTGAAAATTTCAACCAAAATTTCGAAATTTCGGTCGAAATAATGACATGTTTCGGATAAGTGCCATTTCGGTTTCGGTCTTATCCGAAATCCGAAATTTCGGATTTCGGTCGAAATTTAAAACCATGGTATCAACCCTCTAATATTCAGTCCCTCTTTATATCATAGAGTTAGGATCAAACTATGGAAATGATTTTTGGGGCGCAACCTATTTGGGTGTTGGCCCATCCAATGGACGGTTTGGATCATCCTATGGTGCGGTATGGACCGTACTTTTTAATAATGTGAGGGGTGTGATCATCAAAATACGGCAGTGGTGATATCATTTCCCGTGATACATATTTTCCTATAGCTGGATAGACCATTGGATGACTTAGGGTTAGGATCAAACTAAGGAAATGATTTTTGGGGCACAACCTATTTAGGATGTGGCCCATCTAATGGACGGTTTGGATCATCCTATGGTGCCGATCATACTGTACTTTTTAATAATGTGAGGTGTGCCATCTGATCATCAGAACTTTAGTTAGCCATTGGCTAGGAATGTTTTGACTATTGGATCGTGGCCATCCATGGTACCCGATTTGATGACCATCCCCAATCCCCATCTGCCACTGCTACGGTGGAGATTATACGGCCCGCTTCATAGGATGATCAAAACCGTTCATTTGTTGGGCCATAACGTAAGTAGGCTGTTCCCTGGCTATAGGATAATCCTAACCCTCTGATCTAGTCCCTCAATAGGTCGGAGGGTTAGGATCATCATATGGAGATGATTTCCGGTGCACAACCTACATACATTGTGGCCCATCAAATGAATGGTTTGGATTATCCTATGAAGTGGACCTTACAGCACTTTTTTAAAAATGTTGGATTATATAATATGACCACACCCTTATAAAATCTCTAGAAAATAGAAGCAAGAAAAAGAGTAATGACCCTATGACGTTCCTTGTTTTTTCTTTCTGACTTTGGTGTCTCCATGGTTTAAAAAGGAAAGAAGAAGATGGTAAAGAAGTAAATTATTGAAAGATGAGTAAAAAAGGATCTTAGTATATTTGTGAGAGCTGTTTATGATTTGATGCTTTAATGTAGATTAGCAAAAAGGGCTGGATAATGTTTTCATTCTATTATTGGTTCTTCTGTCAATTAGGTCAGAAATAAATGTAAGAGGGTGGTAGTTATGCATTGTGATTTAGCAATTTATTAACGGCATATAAAAGGAATGATAAATCCAACTGGTGACATTGATCCAGTGGGGTGCCCTTGTGGCAGGTCTTTTCCGAGGGCTCCTTTCAGTTTAGCATTCAATCGTCTATATTATGCATAACGGGAAAACTTGGCGTAGTTGCTCACAAGGGATTTGATAGGGACTTTCACAGAGAGGCGTTTCGCGGCATGAGAGAGCAGCCACAGCCTTGCTTTTGAGCAGATTTTGTCTCAATCTTTTGAATTCATCGAGGTGGCTACTCTCTCGTGCAATAGCCAGCCCTTCTTACGAAACTCCCAAGTAAATTTTTTTTATAGCTGTTGAGGTGACATTCTTTGACCCGTCTCAATGGTTTCATTGTAGAGAATAAAAAACCAAGAATGGTGTCTGACAAATCTAACCTCTCTCCCAATTTCTGTAATTTTTTACTCTTATATGCGATGAATTCTCAGAGTGAAGCGGTCGCTCCAACTTATTCTCTCTTGTGCCTATTTTGCCCGGACTAAAAAAAAGGAAAATGAAAAGAAGCCTTCAACTACAAGTCCTAAAATATCTTTTGTATGTATTTTTTTCCCTATACGTATTAAAATAGCCATGAATTGTTTTTTCCTTGATAAATTAGTTTCGGAAGTGGTGAAAGAGTGGTAATATACGTATTAAAACAACCATGAATTTTTTTTCCATGATAAATTAGTTTCGCAAGGTGAAAGAGTGATAATGAGAGATCTGAGAAGGCACGAATGAGTAGAGGGTGAGAAGTGGCTAGAAAACAAGCAAACAATCTTCATATGAGGAGGAAAAATTCATGGTAGCCAAACTTGCCCTTAAATACCTTACATTTTTAAGTTTGCCTCTATTTTTACATTATGAAGTATATGATTATAGACTAATAGTGATATCACATGTCAGAGCTTTTCTTGTGAGAGAAGGGGGGACCCCATATAAGCATTGAAGTGAGAACTGTTATTGGTGAAGCCTGATCTCAGTCTAATCCGGAAAGTAGTGTACACTTTTCTCCGACTACGGCGGTCCTGCTCAGCGCTGAGTGGGCCGGGGGTTGCAGGGGGTGCGGGGGTTCGGGGGTGGTAGGCCCCGACACAAATATTTTAAGGTATTTTTATACTGGGGGTAGTTTTGCACTTTCATGAATTATGATTTTTCCCTTTATTGTAACGCGTCTGAGAACGCCATATAAAATGGGGTGATATCAGAAGCCGCCCTATAGAGGTGTGAGGGTTTGTAATTTCTTCTTTAGAATAGTAATATCGTTGGCTTGTCGCTCTGCCATGGATGTAGCCCATACCATACTGGTTGGGTGAACCACATAAATCTGTGTGTGAATCTTTTGTTTATCTTTCGTGTATTGTTATTCTATTGCGTTGTTAATTCCTAACAAGAACAACATAATAATGTCACCTTGGCTCGCTAACGTGCTGATAGGGACCAGTAATATGTTGGACTAGTGAGATGTTGCTTCTCTTCTCAATGAAGGTTCCTGTTGGTCCTTGCCAGTTGTCACGGCAAAGCTTGCCTATCGTTTAGAGAAATTATATTTCCACCCCTTTTGTTTGCTTTTTCCAAAAAAATATTTCATTTTTTATAAAAGATAAAGAAAATGGGTTAAGAAAATAAACAAAAAAAGAGATAAGAATATTGGAAAAGGGATTGGAAATATTATTTATGGGGACCCAAAATATCACTTTTTTTCCTTTTTAATTGCAGGCAAGCTAAGTTCCTTCTTTTTCAAAATAGGAGAGAACACCAATAGAACAAATCAAAGGGAGATAAAGAAACAACAATCAAGCTTAAAGTACATTAATATGATCAAAATTCAAAACCCATGTTAAAAATCTAATTTCCTTTTATTTTTCATAATAGCTAGGAGAGAACACAAACACAATGTAGAAAATCCAACTTCCTTTTATTTTTCTTAATAGGATAGACATAATTAGGAGAACATCAACGTAACACATGAAAGGGCAAATAATGAAACCAGAAATCAAGTTTAGTGTGAAACTACTGCCTCCTTCTTCTTGTCTTCCTCGAGCTCGAAAGCGGAGGTGGGGAAGGTCCTGAACAAGCCGGTGGGAGTCTTGCAGGTTATCTTTCCAGTCGGCGGGTCATCGACGTAAATTTCAGTAAGAGAGAGCCAAATAAGAAGCTCTTTGGTCTTCACCCCAGTGAGTTTCTTGATCTTGAACTTCTCAACATAGGCAGTTATCTCCGGGGCATAAGACACAAGCTTTCCAATCTGATCAAAGGTATGTTCCTTCTTCTTCTTTTGCTTGAGCCAAACAAAACCAGTTTCTTTCACATAGCCACACTCTATGATGTCTTCTAAGGGTAGGAGTCCCCTAGGCAAGCCTACTTCTTGGAGTAAGAACCTGGATTTCTCTCTGCCAAGCTCATCTCCACAATAGACCTCAGCATTGGCCTTGAGCTCTTCCGTGATAAGAGGCATCTTTTGTTGTGAAGTGAGATGTGGAAAAACAAAGGGCATGGGGTTGATATAGTGAGGGAACTATAAATTTGCCCATGGTTTGTTGGAGAAATACCAAAATGCCCTAGGTGCTGAAATTTATTCTGAAAATGACTGAGAGTTTTAATGGCATTATGGCAATTTCCACAAGCAAGGAGGTGCAATGAGGTCCTTCTATATTGTTTTAAATAGAATGGTTGGAACTAAAGGCTAAAATAAATGTGGGCAACGTGCACCAATAGAGAAATGACACGTGGGATGTGGTTAGGTATTTGCATCACCTTTAATGCTTTATAGAGAAATGACACGAGATGTGGTTAGGTGTTTGGATCTAGGGATTTTCTTTTCTTGGAAAAAACTTGTGTAAAATGAGAGGCAATGCATGCGATGCTAGTACGACAGTATTGGAGAAAGTTGGTTGTCTATGTAAAAAACAGGAAACAAAAAAGAGGGTGTCTTTATCAAATTTTCCATCCTAGAGGCCCTTTAGATATGAAAGTCTATGGCAAATCTAAGCCGATACGGCCATCAAAAAACAAAAAACAAAAATCTAAGCTGATACGCACCCCCTCGTTTTAATGTGTCCGCTAGATGCAAGTGTACATGTATGATGCATGTATCTATCTTTATGGAGTGTTTATCTAGGGAAAAGAAAAGAAAATTGTGGAAAATAATTTTCCGTACAAAATTTCTATTTTCCTTAAAAACAAGGAGTATTTATTATTTCAGAAATACTAAAACTATAGGGCACTTTTACAAAAACCAACCCCAAGGGCACCCCCATTGGGTTCATATCCACAAAGTGCATTTATAAATTATAATAGCAACGAAAAGGGTAAAAGTAAAGAGAGAGTTAGTGCACTTTCGTGACTTACCGAATCCATGTGGGTGGCCACATGCAAGATTAGGTGAGGCTATGGTTAATATGGTGGGTGTGTAAGGTGGTGTAGTGGGATAAGAAAGGATAGTTTTAAGGGCCGGGAAGATGATGAAATTGGCACTCCTCTCAATTTTGAACTTCCTTCTTGTGGTTGGGAATTAATAGCCTTAGTAACATCCAATGAGAAAAGTGTAAAATAAAAGAAGGCAGTCAATATTAAAATAAGTTAATTTTTTTAATTTTTATGCTTTTGATCAGTATTTCAAAACACGGACTAAGATGAGAACTCAGACATGATAAAAGGGGATCAGCTCAGGTGAGTCGATGATTGAGGCAGTAAATTTTTTATTGACTGTAGCGAGTTGATAATGACACCAGAGACTTTTAATGATTTTCATTTTGAAGCTTTTGATCAGTATTCGAAACATGGGCTCGGACGAGAACTCGTCCATGATAAAGGGGAAATAACATGAACAACTCAATGATTGACAGGAACAATTTTTCTAGACGAGTCGATATGTCAGTTTTTATTAGTTGATAGTGAGTCCTTCAAGGTAGAGACTCTAAGACACTGTACTCATGATGCAGTGCCAGCATGGCAGCCTTGTCACACATAGGTGGCTTGCGTGGAATGTCCAATGTGCATTCCCGCCATAATGCAACAGCCAGATTTTGTACTTGTTATTTCGACTCCTACATTGAAGAATCTCAAGAAGTGGTACACTAGGAAGTTGCAAATATTTTTGTCCCCCTTCCAAAGAGTATAAGAACTCATAAATCAGATAAGTGGTTAGAAATTTATGACAATTTTAGTAGATTGTGTCTATGGGTTCCCAAACTAGTTAAGTTTTACGAGTTCCAAAGCAATTTGTGATTCCATAAGCTAGTTAGTAGAGGGGCTTGAATGAATTTTCTCTTAGGCTCTGTTCACTTCTTTTCCTTGATGCAGGGAAAACAGCCTTTTTTTTCCCTGACATGACCTTGACAAGACAGAATTTCTGTGTTCACTTCTTTTCCAGGGAAAACTATTATCAGATGTGGAATTTCTTATTTAAAGGCTAAAAATGACGTAGAAATTGACTTTTTCCCTCTTACTTGAGATTTGCTTTCCGATTAAATATATCAGAAAGAGACTTTCCAGGGAAAGCGAAGCCTTTTCCTCTTCATTCCTTTCCCTTCTGGCATGTCACATGGAAAGAAAAGGAAAACGAAATCCTTTCCTTTCCTTTCCGGGGAAAAGAAGTGAACAGAGCCTTAGAGTTTTTCATTTAAGGGGGAGACCTGTCAGGTAGAAAATTCTTTTTATATATACTAACATCATGTAATACTTGTACGTAAAGATCAAATACAATAGAACTCTCAATTGAATAGAGCATTCATTTGCTCTTTATCACCTTTATGGTATCAGAGCTATTGCCGAACGGCAAGGTCCTGGGTACCCCAATCATTTTCAAATACAAATTATGCATGGAAGCATCTCACTCCCTGACCGAAGGAACAGCACCATCCATCACATCTCAAACCATTCTGCTGGCTCCCTGAGACAACATTGATGCCGGTTCCATTATCTTCCATAAGACGGACAATCTCTACATCTTATCTTCCCGAAGCTTGTTCTTTTGTTTTATTTGAACTACCTACTCTCCAAATTGATATTGTCACTCCTTTCATCCTAATTTTTCCAGATTGTTTTCTTACAAACCTACGCTATCGCCATCCATGTACCCCAAAGTTTGATATGCACACTTTTAAACGAAAATTCCGCAGTGTCTAAATCTATAGCATGTCTCATATTTCCATTATTGATGATATTTGTCGTCACCCTTCTTAATTGCCTATTGTCACTTATCCTCCACACTTCTTTCCTATTTTTGTTATTTCTTTTATCACTTTGTTCTAGTTAAGGTACTTCATTTTGAGGTGAAAGCATGGAGTAACTCAGTTGAGGGGTCTCGATTCCTTGAGGTTGTGCCCGAGAGAGTCAAATAACATGAGGATCATTAACTAAAACTGAACGTGATGATTTGCCCATTGAAGCTTGGTCTATTGGGACCCATTTCCTTAAAGATTAGTATCTAAAACCGATCAATCCTTGAAGATCGATATCTAAATTCGGTCCGTAAAAACACATCATCGAGGCTAGAGTCCTATCAAGACTATTAAGGCTCATCTTCCAAGCGACATCATCATTATGAACAAGCATTAGTCATCTGACAATGGGGAGAAATCATCCTCTTCAACAACATCGGCAAATTAAATGATATGACATTTTCAGCAGACGGTTGCATCAAATTGGGAAAATTTTAGCTAGGGAATTTCATTGTAATCCTATTTCAATCCAAATACGTTTGAGGGGGCAGGTCGGAGTAGGTCGGATATTAGAAAGGGGTAGTTAGGTATTTAGATTAGGATTATGATGTTTAAAGTTATCCATATCACTATCTGTAAGTGATTATATAAGCACTCTTTATTGATAATAAAGATCATATAAGAATTAGTGTAACTCAATAAATCTTTATCCTCCATGCTAACTACAACTTCAAATGTTTCCTACATAGGTCGTGTGTTGGCAGAAAGGAAAATTATTCTATGGAATATCCGTGGACGCAACTGCATGTGTGAGAGGCGCTGGGAGAGAATTGACTTGGAACTTGGAAGGAGTAGAAACAGCATAAAAAATCCCTAAAAACTAGCTAGTGAAAAGAAAATCCCTCACTTCCGCCCTCTCAAGTCTCTCCATCTCCCGCCCATCTCACAATTGGCCCCACAAATATTCCATGGAATATTTTTTCATGTTTGCTAGACATGGCCATAGCCTCATTTGGTAGAGCCACTCCTTTTGGCCAATCAAGAGTGAGCAATCACGCAGTGTCATGGATGTACATGTGTGGGCCGGGTTCAATTTTGTTGAGGTTGGAGTAATCGTTGATGCTGGGTGGAGTGATAATGAGTGTTGTGATTAGATCGCAGTTTATAACAAGTGATTATCGGATTTTCTCAACAAGCGGTATCAGAGCCAGGGCATGGTAACTCTTGTGTACTCTCGTGGATGGAAAAAATTCCCTGGGGAAGATCTCAGTAACCCTGATGTACCATCGAGGATGGGAAAAATCCCTCGAGGTAGATCTCGTAGTTCCCACGTTACTTCGATGTGGAGGGGTGAGATTATCCACATTGCGTCTGTGTGTGGATGAGGAGATTGTTGGGGGGTCTCTCTTGAAAGGAAAGATCCCACATCAATAAAGTGAATGGATGTGGATGGGGACAAAACTTCGCTCCTCAACGTTTAGTAGAAAACTGCTCCGCAATTCTACATGTGCGAGTAAGATTCTTCCACGTTGAGGACTCTTTAACGCAAAAAATACTCAACTTTCATGAGGACGATAATACCCCTTGCCATATTATTTTTCATCTAAAATAGACTTTTACATAGTTTGCGCAAGTTAGTTTTGAAAAAGGTAATGATATATTCGCCCCCTTTTCTTCCTTGGGCCAGCCCACTACAATGTATCTATGACTACCCTTTTACACTACAAGAGGGTGGCCCTTGGAAGAAAAATGGGCAAATTTATGAATTCTCATTTTTCTTTTGTAAATCACAATGTGCATGTTTGGCCACCAGGAAATTTTTTTTAAGGAATGAATTCTTGTTTTTCTTTTGTAAATCACAATGGCCACGTTTGGCCACCAGGAATTTTTTTTTTAAGGAGTTTTTCTTTTTCCTAGAAACTAAGAAAGCTTTTAGAAGGAAAGTTGGAGAGGAGAAAGATTGAAGCCCGAAGAGGAATCAAGAAGGAAGGAGAAAAGAAGGCATAGAAAGAAAGTATAATAGGGCAAAGGGTATGATTGTCCTAAAAAACAGTTAATTTTTTTTTGCGCGTTAAAGGGTTTAGGGGTACTATTGTCCTCACGAAAGATAAATTTTTTTCGCCTAAAACTCTACAAGTGTGGCTGCGTTAAGGGTTAGTGGTACTATGGTCCTCATGAAAGTTGACTATTTTTTTGCATTAAAGAGTGAATCTTACTCACCCACATAAAATTGCGGAGCAGTTTCCTACTCAACGTTGAGGAGTGAAGTTTTGTTCGGCTTATAGGGACTCGGGCACCCTCCTCTTAACAGCTAGCTTTAAGGGTGAGTTCTACCCGATTCCCAACAGATTTGATGTGTAGGTCTATCCAAACCATTTATTACTTTCTTTCTTTCTCCACCAACGGTAGCTATCAAGGTATGGATGTGGACCATAAAGGAGCGGCGAGGTTCCCATCATCACCGTACAAAGGTGATCTAATCAGACAATCCAAACCATTCACATGGTGTTTCCTATTGCATGATAGTGATAGAGATACTTTAAATGAGCTATTAAAATAAATGTCTCCAATACAACCTTGGAGACATTATAGTTCTTGATCCATACAAAATTGTGGTTGGGCTGCATTTGTTTAGCATGAAAGAAACGGGTGGCAAGAAGGGTTAGTTGTGACTTGTGATTAAAGTTTAGATTGAAGGCGACTCATTTCCAACTAAAAGGGGTCTTCAATTAATACACACAAGAAAATCAGATGAGAACATTATTCATGTGGAGGATACGTGATTTTATCAATGATTACATTTTTATGAGATAGGAATAAAGCTAAAGTTTAAAATTGTAAGATATTTAATTATTATTTTCTTTTTTTTAAATGATCCGATTTCAAAGAAAAAATGATGAGCTCTCGACCGATGAGGTTGAGAGAACACAAGTACAATAAGCAACAAGAACAAAAAGAGTTGAAATATGAACATGACGCAAGCATAGTCGTGCAAAATTTACTTTTCTAAAATATTTAATAGCTATTGGTCCACCCCAGACATGAAATCAATTTTCAATTACTCCTGTTTGAAAACTAGTGAGTGTTGCCGTATAGATGATTGGGTAATACCAAATCTTACCCACTTGTGTATGATAGTTATTGCTTATGTGTTATGTAACTGGGTGGGTTAGGAGGGTAGTGATCTAAAGCTACCTTATGCTTGTATTTAAGTTTTGTAATTGGAAAAATTATTAAAAAAATACAAAGTTTATGCTAGATTGTGAATGAAGGGTATACATTTCAAATTCACGAAAAACGGGCTGCCATGTACGAAAATATGCCTTTTAGGATAAGTATACCCCCTTGCTTTTTCCCACCATCTTTTAGGCTCTAATCCCTATGCTATTTCACCTACCCATTTCATATTTTTCTTTCTTCTTCCCCAATCCTTCCAACGTGAAAAACAGTCATTGCCATACTTTGCAAGCTTCATTCCCATCGAATTTTAGAAAAAAAACACCATTACTTGTCACAAATTTCTACTTGGGTGATAAACATAGCTCCAAGTGTGTCCATTCTCCTCTACTTGAATAGGTTTTACATCTTGTTTTCATGTTATTTGTGCTTTGGTTTATTTTCATAGTCTTTACCAGCCTCTTTGTTTGGTTAACATGTTCATCTCTCTCTCTCTCTCTCTCTCTCTCTCTCTCTCTCTCTGTGTGTGTGTGTGTGTGTGTGTGTATGTGTATAGAGCGAAGCTTGAATGGACATCGTATGTATACTTGGACTCTTGAAACCATTACTTAGGCCTCGGAACCACAATATAGTTGTTTCGATGATGTTAAATAGTGGTTCCAAGACTGTAAATTATGGTTCCAAAGTGGTTGGTACATTGTAATACTATTTTAGTGGTTGTCAAAGTGATCATGACTGTATCATTGGTGCTTTAAACATCTTGGAACCATTACGTAGGCCTCGAAACCATAATTTAGTGGTTCCGAGAGGTTACGTAGTGGTTCCAAGAGTGTAAATTATGGTTCCAAGAGTCCAAGTAGTGGTTGGTACATTGTAATAGTATTTTAGTGGTTGTAAAAGTCATCATGATTATATCATTGGTATTTTAAACATATTGGAACCTTTATGTAGGCCTCGGAACCACAATTTAGTGGTTCCGAGAGGTTACATAGTGGTTCGAAGAGTGTAAATTATTGTTCCAAGAGTCCAAGTAGTGGTTGGGACATTATAATAGTATTTTAGTGGTTGTAAAAGTGATCATGACTATATAATTGGTGTTTTAAACATATGGGAACCATTACATAGGCCTCGGAACCACAGTTTAGTAGTTCCGAGAGCTTACGTAGTGGTTCCAAGAGTGTAAATTATTGTTCCAAGAGTCCAAGTAGTGGTTGGTATATTTTAATACTATTTTATTGGTTGTAAAAGTGATCATGACTGTTTAAACATATTGGAACCATTATGTAGGCCTCGGAACCACAATTTAGTGGTTCCGAGAGGTTACATAGTGGTTTCAAGAATCCAAGTAGTAGTTGGTACATTGTAATAGTATTTTAGTGGTTGTAAAAGTGATCATGAGTGTATATTGGTGTTTTAAACATATTGGAACCATTATGTAGGCAACAGAACCATAATTTAGTAGTTCCGAGAGGTTACATAATGGTCCCAAGACTGTAAATTATGGTTCCAAAGTGGTTGTTACATTGTAATACTATTTTATTGGTTGTCAAAGTGGTCATGACTGTATCATTGGCGTTTTAAACATCTTGGAACCATTACGTAGGCCTCGGAACCACAATTTAGTGGTTCCAAGAGGTTACATAGTGGTTCCAAGAGTGCAAATTATGGTTTCAAGAGTGAATGTGGTTCCTACATTGTAATAGTGATCATGAGTGTATCATTGCTGTCTTAAACATCTTGGAACCATTATGTATGCCTTGGAACCATAATTTACTGGTTCTAAGGGGTTAAATAGTGGTTCCATGAATGTAAAGTATGGTTTCAAGAGTGCAAGTAGTGGTGCCTACATTATAATAGTATTGTATTGGTTGTAAGATTGATCATGAGTGTATCATTGGTGTTTTAAACATCATGGAACCATTACATAGGCCTCGGAACCACAATTTAGTGGTTCCGAGAGGTTACATAGTGGTTCCAAGAGTGTATATATGGTTCCAAGAGTGAATGTAGTATTGTAATAGTGATCATCATGTATCATTGCTGTCTTAAACATCTTGAAACCATTATGTATGCCTCAGAACCATAATTTACTGGTTCTGAGGGGTTAAATAGTGGTTCCATGAGTGTAAAGTATGGTTTCAAGAGTGCTAGTGGTTCCTACATTGTAATAGTATTGTATTGGTTGTAAAATTGATCATGAGTGTATCATTGGTGTTTTAAACATCTTGGAACTATTACGTAGGCCTCGGAACCACAATTTAGTAGTTCCGAGTGGTTCAATAGTGGTTCTAACATTCTAAAGTTGTTGTAACATTGTAAATGGTGGGCCCATCTTTGAACAACGTAGGCCCCGCCCATACCACACCATAGGATAATCCAAACCGTCCATTTGATGGGCCATAAACGTAAATAGGTTGCGTCCTCTATAGATTGTAGGGTTGTGATCATCCAATGGAAATTATCTTTGGGGCACAACCTATTTACATTGTGACCCATCAAATGAATGGTTTGGATCATCCTGTGGAGTTGGTCGTACAGTAACATTAAGGCATGTCCACAACATAGGATGATCCAAGCCGTCCATGGTTTGGATAATCCTATAGAGTTGGTCGTACAGTAACATGAAGGCCCAATCGTAGGCCACTGATATTTTTCAAATTGAAGCATATCGTCCACAACATAGGATGATCCAAGCCGTCCATGGTTTGGATCATCCTATGGTGTGGTTCGTACAGTAACATTAAGCCCAATTTAGGCCCTACCCATATTTTTGAAAATGAAGTGTATCGTCCAGACTGAAGGATGATCCGAGCCGTCCATTTGATGGGGCCATATCGTAAATGGCTTGTGCCCCAAAAATCATTTGCATAGGATGATCACAACGCTTCAATCTATAGAGGTTTCCATAATAAGCAATTTCTCTTTATATCTGAGGGCTAGGATCATCATATGGAAATGGTTTTTCGGGACACAACGTATTTACGGTGTGGCCTATCAAATGGACTGCTTGGATCATCCTATGGCCTGGACGGTACACTGTCATAGTGGGGGGTTGGATTTGGGCACCAAGGAGGAGAATTATGGGGGCCCATCAACTGTTCCTGTTGTGGAGAGAGAGAGAGAGAGAGAGAGAGAGAGAGAGAGAGAGAGAGAGTCAAAGGTGGGAAACGTGCATGATTCAAGGGGGGTGGGGACACACTACATCATCAACAGAGGGGGGAAGTAAAAGAAGGGTTTGAAGAGGGATAAGTGGAAAGGGGAAAAGTGACAGCTTATTTTAATAATATAAAAGGGTAGTTTCGTCTATATCATTCTCTGACCGTACATGGCCGCCTTTTTTTCATAAATTTGAAATGTCTACCTTGATTTACAATTTCACTAAAACTTTGTATTGTTTTAATAGGAGAAAATAATTTTACAACAAAGAAGACTTTGTTTTTAGGAGAGTCATGGTTCCTCTTGAATTTCACAATTAGGAGGTCCGATTGCCTCAAATCCTCGTCTTAGTCTATCTTGTTTCAGTTGTTTGACCAATTAGGCATGTAACATGTGTATTTATCATTTCCCTAAATTTTGTAAGAAATACAGGTGTTATACAACATGGATAGGATTCTTGCACGAGACCTGGGTCGTGAAGGTATCTGTGTATGCTGAATGAAATGAATAAGACAAAATCTGAGCCTGTGTGGCTGCTCTCACATACAACAGCGCAGGCGAGAAATGCCTTCTGCGATGGTCCTAGCAATTCCCTTATTTTATTCAAGGATTAGATGGGCGGAAAGGGAGTAACGAGAGAATCAATTTTGAGTGGAAATAGAAGGTGAAAAGCGGGAAATCAGATTTGCTGATCGAGTAGCCAAGAGGGGATTTTCGGGATCTTTTCTCTTCTCTCATTCTAAGCAACGCAACTAAAAAAGCAGAAAAATCCCTTAAGGAAAAACTAATTTTTGAGAAGATGAGTTCATCCAATAGGGGTTTCACGATACAGTTCAGATACCAGATTGCCTGTTAAATCTCTCTTCAGATTCAAACGATACAGTTCAGATACCAGATTGCCTGTTAAATCTCTCTTCAGATTCAAAGTCGTCTGTACGTGGTGGTGTGGATTTCTTTGTGATAACTACTTCATTCAACTCTACAATGAAATAACATCCAACCATTCTATATGGTATTACTATACTCTGCAAAATCTCTATATAATAACTCTGACTTTGCCTGTGGATCAATTTAGTGGTATTTCCAACTTCTCATTGGATTTCTTGAACCATCATGTGAAGGTCAGAGCTTCTTGTAATGGGTTGCGGTGTTGCTCTAACATGCCCAAAAAAGCAAACAAAAAGGGGGGTGGGGTGGGGTTTGGGGGGGTGGGGTGGGGTTTGTTATAGGTAGTCTTAGGATATGGTAAGTGTCTATTACGGGATTGCTATTTTAGGATTGTCTTTGAGATATTTCTTGCATTTATTTATGTTGCTTTAGATAGAAGATGAAGAATAATTGTTAGGAAAGTATTTAGGGTTGCTATTCTTAGGTTTGGATCTTTATATTATGTAATGGCATGAGGAAAGAAAGAGAGATTGAATAAAGTTTATTTTTGGGACATCTCTTGTGAAGAGAGCATTGGCTCTTTCACGTGGGTGAAGGTGCTTGAGCTTTCCTCCGAACCGTGGCATGGGTTTTCAAACCCCCACGAGATTATTTTAGTCGCTTCTTGTGTTGATCTCATCTTGGTGTTGCCGCTCTCACACTCCCTTCGTCATTATGTGTGGTGTGGTGGGTGGGTGTGTGTGTGTGTGGGGGGGGCGGGGGCGCGGGAGGGAGTCTCCTTATTATGTTTGTAATCCAGTGACTAGAGAGCTCAAATTGCTTCCTAAAACTAGAGAATTGTGGCCCATGACTCTAGTCAGTGATGAAACTACCCTTGTTGGGTTGGTTTTTCATCCATCCACTCAGAAATACCGTGTTATTTTGGTGGATTTTTATCCGTCGAGTCGAGACAATTGATTGATATGCCTGGTTTTTTATTCAGAGACCAATGTCTGGACAAGGTTTGATACATCTTGGGATGAAGAAGTGATGACTTATATGAGCAGTAAGCAAGTCGTTTTTGCTTGTGATTCGCTCCATTGGTTATCGGTCAGGCGGTATTCGCATATACTTGTGCTTGATTTGAGTAATAAAGTTTGGAGAGAGATTCAGCTGCCTGGTGAAATTTTAATGAAGTTTGGAAAAATAAAAATCACAGCAGGTTTATGTTCTGGAGTTAGAAAGGTGTGTGTTCAGATTTCAAAGGTTTGGATGGATATATGGGTGTTGAAGGATTATGTGAGAGAGGAATGGGTTTTGGCAGATAGTGAGTCTTTGCTGTAGGGAATTCATACAAAGTGCTGTCCCAATAAGCCAAACTGAGGATTTTGTTTTTCTAGTCGGCAAAAGACAGATATGGGTATATGCTCGCAAGAATAAACTGTGGAAGGTGGTATATTCTGTGAAAAGTGCTGGTTCGGACCCACTATGGCCTCAGCACATGCTTTCAGAAGCACTCTATTTTCTTGTCATCAAATTTCAGAGTATTCTTAGAGAAATTCCATGCTTTTAAATGCATTGTGGGTGCTTATTCTGTGCATTCCTGGGTTAATGTAAACATGTACCTTATGTTAGAAGCAATTTTCTTTATTTAGATGGAAAAATGACCGATGGGGGACATACTTTCTATTGAATTTTCAACGGATCCCATCAATTTAAAAGGTTACCAACAAGGGACGATTTACATTTTCTGACAGATAAAATTACCAAAATGCCCTTTTGCAAAAGTAACATGTTATACACGCCCACACGAACTAGTTTCGTGGCATTGGATGCATTGAAATGATATATACAATGTATATAGTGTATATGCACTATGGGATACATTGGGAATACCAAAATGGTTGTTGGAGCATGTTAGGGTCCACCATTTTGCACTGGGGCCACTATTTACACCTACTGTTTTGATGTGTGGGGCGCCACTATTTTCATCGTTCCCGCCCCTTTTCTCTTCCCATTTCACCTTTTTTCCTTTCCTTTTCACCTTCGTCCCTCCGGGATTACGACTTTCGCCGGCGTGTGCTACCTCCAGAGAAGTTTTCCTGTCGAAAGGTTATCGTCCTCCTCACGGTAACTCTATTATTTGAGCTTTTTTTTAGTTTTTTAAGGTTTTGCTCTCTTTTTTTAATAAATTTTTAAGCATATCTTTCATCTGGTAATGAGAATCTGTTTTTTCATAATATTTATGGTGTGTCTGGTGTATGTGGGAGGAAGAAGAAGATAACGAATAGGGTTTCCGGATGTTTTCGATATAACCCGTTCGGAGTGACTTGATAACCCCACTTGAAAACCCCCTTTAGAGACTACATAACCCCTGCTTTGGAGTTGATAAACCCTTGAGAACCCCTCTTTGTGAACTGATGACCCCCATTTAGCTGCCTGATAACCCCCTTTAGAGACGTCTGCTTCTAACCCCCTTCAGAGAATTGATAACCCTCTTTAGAGACGTGATAACCCCCTTATAGAGGCTTCAAACTCCCCTAAAGAGTTGATAACCTCCATTTAGCTACTTGATAAGCCCTTCTTGGACTTGAGAACCCCTCTTTAGAGACTTGGAAAAACCCCCTTTAGAGAGTTGATAACTCTATTTTTTTACTTGTTAATGTCTGCCTATAACCCCCATTCAGAGAATTGATAACCCCCTGATAGAAGCTCCCCCCCTCCCTAGAGAGTTGATAACCCCCTTGTAGAGGCTTAAAAAAAAGCCTTTTTATGTTAATTCCATATTCTAGTAGGTTTCCTTAATTCTCTTTTCCTACTCTGCTGATTTATGTTTCATATACTACTTTCTTCAATTTCTATATAATGTAGATGCCGTATGGCTATTCAGAAAAGGAATAATCAAATTTAGTGCAGTTAGCATATTGGAGGCTGAGTTTCCTCGAATTAACTCATTGGAGGCCTGAATTTCCTCGAATTAATTCATTCTTTCCCTTTTCTCTATCATCTTCTTCCCTATTTTCTTTTCTGATAGAATGGTATTCAATCAAGTTGGTATCAAAGCGGTTTCTTGTTGGATGCCTCTTACATGCCTTCAAAAGAAAGAGGGATCAAAAGGCTTATTCCATGACTCCGGGAAGTAAGAATGGATCATCTCCAGAAGAACAATCCTCGGAAGCGAGGTTGGATGCGAGGTATGAGAAGTTCGAATCGTGACTTGAATCAAGAACCCGAACCCTCAAAGAAAAATTTGCAAAGGATGTTTAGAGAATTTCTTTCTAAAAATCCCAATCCTCCTCAGGTGATGACACCGTCACCTGGTGCGAAGTTAGAAGAACCTCTAAGTGAAGAGTTCAGCGAGAGCACCGTCGAGAAGACTTGCACAATAAAAAAGAAAAGGCAAAACAAAAAAAAGAGAGGAAAGAAGAAAAGAGAAACAAATCAGATCGAAGAAAAAGTAAAAGGCCACAAAAGAAAGGGTTAATGGTTCCGAAAAATTTGTCATGCCTCTCAACCTTTCCAATGCTATAGAGAAGACCCTCACTTGAAACCATCCGTGAATCAATCTAAAAAAATACATCAAAGAAGCTTTGATGAACAGCATGATAGGATAAGTTTGCAATTGGAGTAGCCTCAACTCGCAAAATGGTGACTAATTATAAGACAAAGAAAAGGCCAGAAGGAGGGAGAAAGAAAAAAGAAGAGCAGAGAGAAGAGATTTGAAAAGTTTTGCACAAGATCAATCTCCAACCTTGGGGACAAGGTTGAATTTTAGGGTGGGGGAATGTTAGAAATAAATTTTCTTATTTAGATACTTTCCTTATTTATGTTATTGCCATCTTATATTAGGTTTCATTATTTTCTTTTTCTATTCTGCTCATTTCTATTTCCTTATTTTGCTTCCACTAATTTCAATATAATGCAGATGCCATGTGGATATTGAGCAAGGAATAATCAAATTTAGTGCGGTTAGCATATTGGAGGCTGAGTTTCCTCAAATTAACTCATTGGAGGCCTGAGTTTCATCGAATTAACTCATTCTTTCCCTTTTCTCTATCATCTTGTTCCTTATTTTCTTCTGTACCATTCAAAAAATGTTAATGGCCACTTATTATAAATTGTATTATTCTGCTGAATTTCTTTATTTTCCTATGTGTTTATGATTGCACATTTATGGATTTGGATGTTGGGTTGTTTATGGTCTTGCCTTTGCTTTAGATAGTGATGAATGAATATTTATGAGTCCTAATTGGATCCCATTCTCCAAATCTCGAAATTCAATTGAAGCATAAGGAGTGAACTCAGAAAAGTCCCATGAATTGGGTGAATCCAGAAAGGAGTGAGCAATCATAAGGGCTCATAGACTCATCTCATATACTACGTATTATATTGGTGATGGTGATGAGCTTGGCATGGTGTAAACGTAAGGGACAATTATCCTTGGAAAATGATATATCCTCCCCTTGTGGCACAAGGTAATGCGCTTACTGCTAACTCCCCCTTCATTGTTCCATCGCCTTCCAGTCCCTTGACCCCGTTCACCATTACAGGGGATCCTGAGAAGCAGTTTTCTGGTAATTCATCAATCTTAAATACTAGAAGCATTGGACATCAACAATCAGCTCTTGCACCAGCCCAATCTCAATCTTTTGCTATTGGTACACCTGAGATCTCTGCCTCCCCCTTGCGCCCAGAGTTTACTGCTGTAGATGGACACCAGAGTACTGCACCCACAGTGTTTTCTGGCAAATGTAGTGAAATGGAACGGCCTTTAGACCGCTTAATTAAAGTGGTTAGTCAAAATGTTTTTTTAATTGGCTTTGTATGAGAGTGATTAGGCAAATGTAGTCGATGTTTTTCATTAAAGTGGTTAGGCAAATGTAGTCGATGTTTTTCATTGCTTCTTTTTTAGCTGATTTTGTAGTAAGTTGTTTTTCTTTTCTGTTTGACAATGCTCCAGTAATTGTTGTTACACTTATTCGTGTTGCTTTCTGAAAACTAGTATAATTTGAAACTTTGAATGATTGAGTTTGAAATTAGTAATGGGAGGTAAATTCAAATGCGGTTGTAATTGGTTACTAGTTTAATCAGTCCAAATGGATGAGTGGGGATATCAGCCTCCAGATGGTCAATACAAATTTTAACAGATTTCTAAACACGATGTGCACTAGGTGTCCTAAGTCCACTAGAAGGGAACTGGGAAGTAGCTTAGCAAACTAAATATAAAATGAATAGAACTGCTGGGAATTATTTCTAGTGGCCTTACTATTTTAGGTAAGGCAATTTAAAAGTGACTATTCTAAACAAGCAGCAATTTAAAATCTGATAATAACATGAATCTGAAATCCATATGAAATTTAGTGAAAACAGTGCAGAACAGTTTCACAAGTACCTTCACCTTCATCCATCCTTCATTTTCACTAGTGAATCTGAAATCCAGTTGATGTTTCACAAGTGACACACAAATTGTCAGAGTACCTGATACCCAAATGTCAAATAATGGATACTCCCATCCATCCTTCACCTTCATCGACGAACTTCATTTTCACAAGTACCTTCTGATAATAGATGTAAACCCTGATGTTGTAAATAACTATATCATGCTTGGTCAAACCATAGAACAACTTTAAAGATTGATATCTTGCTGCAGCAATATTCAACGTTAGGTATGGAAACTCTGACTACTCCCCGTGTTGGATTGTCCCTCAATCATGACAAGAAAAGGTTCTTCACTCTCTGTCATTTTCCTGGTACTCTTGATGTCCTCTCATATATAGCACATGTGTGCATGTCTCAGACTCGTGAACATACGTTTTTCCATTGTAGCGCCAAGCATTGGTCAACCTTTGACTCATTCATTCATGACGGTGCTAGAACATGATTCTTCGTAGATTTTGTTGAGGATAACTCTCTTGCATTTTTCTGTGATTGTTATTCTGAATATATATTTAAGTAATCTATTGTTGAATGATGTAAGTTGTAATGGACTTAATGAGGGTGCCTTGGCACCTCATATTTATCAGCATTTGTAAGGTGTGGTTTGAACTAACTAAAGATGCTGAATTACCATACCATATGTATTAAAGAAAATTTATTTCTTTTGAATCTTTGTGATCTGTCGTTATGTATTCTAGATTTACTCATTCATAATTCTTTTTAATGTAATTAACCAAACCAGTGTTTCAATTTTGGATGTTAGAAGTTAATTTTAGTACACACTATACAATATATTTCTGTACATTAAAGGATTCATATGAACACTAACAATGATTCAGCCTTTTCAGGTAAAGACAATGTCACCTAAGACATTTAGTTCATCTGTCAGTGATATTGGTGCTATCGTGAGTATGATCGACATGATAGAAGGATCTGCACCTGGTAATGGATCTAGAGCTGCTGTTGGTAAAGATTTGGTGGCTGTGGCAAAGTGTCGTTTGCAAGCAAGGAACTTCATATCACAAGATGGAAGTGCTGCAACAAAGAAAATTAGGTGGCACACAAGTGCCATTCTTTTGAATGCTCTTTCATCATCTGGTAGTGAGAATGACAGCTTTAAGCAATTAAATAGTCTCGAAACCTCTGATTCAGAGTTAATTGCAACGTCTAGGATCAAGAGGCAAATAGTCGAGGTATGAAATTTTTTGATAGTCTGTTACGTTTCTTCTTTATGAGAGATCTGCCTTGCTAGATTGTCCATGTGGTTACAACATTTGTGCTACAAAATTCTCTCCAGGCAAAAGCCATTTTAAGAAGTTCCAAGTGCCTAATAGCCTTAAGATTGATCGTTGGTTGAATCCTACCTTAGGACCATAAGGATAACCATCATATAAAAGAAATAACTTCCAGCCCAAGGGCGGAGAAGTTAATTGCCTCACCAACAGTTTCCTCATATATATATATATATATATATATATATATATATATATATATATATATATATAACAAACCATAAAAGATTCAAGTTTTTAATATATTTTGTCATGCGGACATGCTCGTCAACTATGTATTAGCATCGCCAAATGCTAACAGTTCTTTTGTACCACGTGTGCACTGCAGGCTTTGCTGTGTTTCAGACCATGGCATAATTATATGGGATATAATGATAACTCGATAATTGATTAATTGTGGAAATCATTACTTTGTGTCTTAGAACAAGAAGTTTAAGTGCATCCGATGTTGTTGGCTTTTAAACCGAAAGGCGGGGAGAAAATCATAGACCCATTTTCTTTTGTCTCTCATGATACTTATCTCTTTCATGTATATTATGGGAAAATATTGGTTGTGCCCCAACAATTGCTGCTCCGTCTACACGACTGATGGTATTTCTGTCTCTTGTTGCAGGCTAACCATGCACTTCTGGATGAGATCGGGGAAATAAACCAGCGGCTAATCAATACAGTGGTGGAGATCAGTGAAGATGCTATTGATTCAATGGCCACTAAAGGTGAAGGGGCTGTTGTCAAGTGTTCCTTGAGTGCTGTGGCCGTCAGTCCAAACTTTAAGTCACACTATGCTTCAGTGCAAATGGTAAGCTCAGTTAGTACATTCATGACACTTAAATGTGTGCCCACATGGTGTTGATTCTGTATCTTGGTTTGTTCAGTCCCCAATCTCACCCTTACGGTTACTCATTCCTGAAAACTATCCAAATTGCTCTCCTATTCTCTTAGACAAGTTGGCAGTTCAATCTAGGTGAGAGTGCCATTCCAGCTTTTGTATTTCCCCATATAAATTACTTTCTCTTCCTGACATGAATTTTGATCATATAAAATGACAGTACGGAGTTTGATGATCTTGCGATAAAGGCAAAGTCAAGGTTCTGCATATCCCTTCGGAAGCTTTCGCTGCCCATGTCTTTGGGTGAGATGGCAAGGACCTGGGACGTCTGTGTCCGCAAGGTCATTGCTGAATATGCTCAAAGGAATGGAGGAGGCAGCTTCAGCTGAAGATATGGTACTTGGGAAAGCTGTATTGGCGCCTGAGTATGCCATTGCCGATATGGTACACCTTATTAGCTTTAACTGCCCATCTCTGTTGATTTTTTAAAAACCAACAATAGTGATTTGGATGTGGCTATGTCGAGTTTAGTTGTGGATTGAACCACACACAGGGGTGTTCATAATTTGTACAGGCAAAGATAGAGAACCATTTGATTCATTGGGTTCAAACAGGGCCCTGTCCACAGAAGCTAATGAGCTATTGTAATTACGACATGTGGTGCATTTATTTGTCTGTATAGTTTTGCATCAGGCTTCTCTTTCTTTATTTGTCTACATTAGGTTATGTGGGATTTAATATTGTGCGGGTTTGTATTTCCTTGGGTGTACATGGACATCAAATAGTAAAGTGGGGCCCACATGTTTGGGATGATCTAAACCCTTCATTTCTTGGATCTCTCTGCAGATGTGCCGTGCCAAAAATCATCTTTGTCGCATGATCCTAGCCAATTAGTGAATTTGGTGTTAAATGGACAGCTTGGAAATTTAAAAAAACTGGCTGTATAGAAGAACTTACATAAATTGGAGTGTTAGAATACTCTTACGGAGAAGATTTTTGGGGCACGGCCTATCTACCATCAGGGACCAACAAATGAATGGTTCAGATCAAACTAATTTTAGCTTTTAGTTATTGGGAATGTACAAACTTTTCTAAACCCAATAGGTGGGAGTGATGGAACTGGCTTGTCATGAAATGATCTTGTACTGTCATAGCTGCCACCAATTTGATGACCCCAACCGTCCTATTAGAATTGTTTTACTTGTTCAATGTGGGCCACGTGCCAACTTTTATTTTAAAAGACTATCAGTTTTCAAAGATCATGTTTGGGTGGTTCATCGTGGGGCCCGCATGATGTGTAGGGAGTATTTGGATCCAGGGAAAACAAAATTTTGGGGAAAAAAAATCCAGGGTCTAGTGAGTTTCCAATTTTTCCTAGAAAACACAGAAACCTTTCAATTTGGGGAAAAAATCAAGGAAAATAAGTTTGCCAAATACTGACAATTTCATTTTCCAGTGAAAAAATTTTCTTGATAAAAGCGTTTAGTACATCCAAATAGCCCTTTAGATTCACAAATGAAAAAGTGTCACATATTATCATCTCCTACTCTTGTGAAAGTTCAGTGCACATATAACCCCAAGAAACGAAAAAAAGAAGGTGTTGGCCTTATGGTGAATCCAAAGAAGCCTCAACTTCTGAAGATCAACCTTTTCGAAGATTAAATATGTGGAGAAATTGTATGATGAAAGGGCGTATGAACTGATGAACACAAAGGTGGTTAGGTAAAGGTGCCACCCTCGATATTTGATCCAACAACAGCTCCTCAAAAAGTGAGCTGCTGTTGGATCAAATATGAAGGATGGGATGATTGACCTTTCATCATATAATATCTCAAAAATGTGTTTGTGTGTGTGTGAGAGAGAGAGTCAACTACTAAAGATGGATATACAGACCTTTTTGAAGATTAAATATGGGAATGAATGATGGGGAAAAGAGCAATTGTCCCCATTCATTTGAAACCATAGTCTCCTCACCTAAAATTTGGACCCCATGACTATTCTTAAGGCTCCATGTTTTAGCCAATTAGAGCGACCAACTTCCTAGCTTGCACTCTAAAGCTAATAAAAAACAAAGCTTCATGGATGATCTCTCTACTATCATAGAAACACCTCAAAAGAGGCTTCATATATTTTTGAGAAGTTAGAAACCAATAGCCCATTTGGTGAACCCAAGATTAAGATTGATTCACCAGCTAGGACTACAATCGAGTTGACTCAGATGATTTTTTTTAGACATTACTTGCCACTTAATTATGAGTGTTGACTTCTTATTCTTCTTCTAGGTAATTTGGGCTGTAAGCCACATGGTAATCTAATTTTACAAAGCTATTGTTCCACTCATGACACCCAAGTCATAGAATGACGAGTAGTAATCGAATCAGACTCACACATCTTTATCTCAAGAACATTGCTTTACTCGTGTGAATTGAGTGATTCAACTCACTGAGTGTCCTCAACCCCATGTCTTCCTTGCCTGTCTCTTATTATACATACCTCGAGGTAAGACAAGGATTTTCCATTACAACACAAACGCATGTCATTTTTATTGAATACATCACTGTATAGATGATATCCGCACTCCTTTTTTTATACGGCATTACTTTCTCATTTGAGTTTTACACACTTCTGAGTGGCTATTGATAGATTTTTGGGAATTGGAACATGTTGTAAACTTGTAATAGCTAAAATAAAGAGAGGAGTGGCGTTATTAAAACAGGGGTTGCGGATTTAATCTCCCGAATGTTGAAGCTATTTGATAAATAAATAACCTGATGGACGACGCTTGGCTGCCTCAGCAAAAACTCGGCCTTGTTTCCCCAAAACCATCTGATCCTCCTCTCCTCTAACTCCCTCATCTTCTCTACCTCTGATTTCCATCTCTCTCTCTCTCTCTCTACTCACCTTCATGCATCAGCTCTGATTGAGGTATTTTTCTTTTTCCATTTCTGCTTTGAATGTTAAATCTTCTATTTTCCAAGATTTTGGCATATGGTTTCCTTATTTCTTCACTGTTTACGTCTCTGATCATCATCTTTTCTCACCAATTTATCATATTCTCATCTGGGTCGGCTTTATTCTACATCACGACAATTGGGTTTCTGCTGAAATTGTAAAATTTAGGGGTTTGATCATCCATTCGTTTTCCCTGCTATTGTAAATTTCTTCTTCTCTGGTTTTCCTTTGATGCACGAATCTTTGTTGACGTATATAACTTGTATGTCAAAATGTTGAGATATCTGTGTGATATCCACATGAATCTACTTCTTTTCACTAGACTACTGTCGGATTACTGGCTTAATGAGAGTTTAGTCTAATAATTAGGGTCCCCATAACCTGAACTAACAATGGCAGATAGCACTTTTGTATGTAGGAAATCCTTTCTCATATGGATGTCTATGATCTACATCTCCAAACTACTTTCTTTGTTTTACATAGCTTTGGGTGTAGGAAATCCTTTCTTATAGATTAAGCCTGGTTGGTTCCTGCTTGAACTGTTGTAAATCACGGGAGGATTCATCAAGTGTTAATATGTTCCCAAGTAATTCGATTCCGTGTCCTGATCAACAATTTTGATAAAATCAGTGACCCCCGTGATATTAGTGATTCCGGTTACACTCTCTTGATGCATCTTGTACATGCGTACCTTTTAGAAATGCCAATTTTCATATTGCAATGTTCTTAATCGCCAACCAGCATTTGAACCTTGTTTGGTTGTGCGGCATAGGCTCGGAGAGTAGTGGAATAAGTAGTCAACAAGTAGGAGACAAGCATTGGATCCGAGTAGTGGTAAGTAGTGTTTGGTTGTCAACCTCGTAGAGTAGTAGTAGGGGGTAGAGAGAGAGAGAGAGAGAGAGAGAGAGAGAGAGAGAGAGAGAGAGAGAGAGAGAGAGAGAGAGCATTATTCCGAGGAAATCCAAGCGAAATTCTACCTTTTGTGGAATTTGGCTCGGATATCATAGGGAGGGGACAAGGGTGACAAATCACCAGACATGCAATTATTAGCCAGGAGACACCCATGGGAGTCTCCAGGGATTTCAATGCCATATTGGCAACCAAACAAGGGGTTTTGTTGATGTAGCACCCAAATGCCAAGCAATACCATTAAGCCATCCCGGCTTTTGTGAAATTTAACACACTTTTAATGTATGAGATTGTGTAATGAAGCTTATCAAAGCCCCCTATGTTGTAGCCTACAGAGTGTGCATCCACAGCATTGACCTTAACTCGACAACTCAACTTAACTCAACTAAGCCTTTGTCCCAAACTAGTTGGGGTCGGCTAATGAATCATTTAGATAATTTTCATGGAAAAAATGGACAGACACTGTTTGTCACAATTCTGCCCATTTTTTCCCCTCCATTTTTGGATGGGTTAGGATGATCCTATGGATCTGATTTTTTGTGGACACCCTATCTAGGTAAGGGCCTTTCAAATGAATGGTTTGGATCACCCAAACAATGTGGGTCCCCACTGTTTTTAACCCGACATAGTAGATAAGCTTATCTACTTGACCGAGTAGGGTCACTTTTCCGTATTGGGAAACCTGTCACGGTAATTTTTCCATATTTTTATTTTCCTTAAATTATACATATTTAATTATTTTATTTTTTCCAGTTTTTTCCCGATATAAACCCAAAAGTAACCAAAAAAAATATAATATCTCTCGAGATATACACTTCCTGAGAAATTCCGAAGACAAATATTTTCTTTAATAAACGGGATCCTACTTTTCCATGGAGAGAGCACTCGCTCCACTTTTTCAATCGCAGGGTCCATAGGCCCTTACGTGACCTGCCCACAAAAAGAGGCAACTCTAGATAGGAGCAGGGTAGATATGCCTTTCTGCAACCCATATTCTGCGCAAATCTAGCTCTCAACTGCATTCAATTGGATGCGCATAATTGAAGATTTTTGAAGCATGTTCCTGCACCTTCGTTGCTGACTTGCATATGGGTTTTTGTAACTACTGGAACTCCTCTACGCAAGGGTTTGAGGTTTGAGTTCCACCTCAGCATGGCATGTGTGTAAATATCTCTAATTCGTGATATGGATCTCACTGTGCTTTCAAAGCAATTTGATTGTGTGTTTATACAATGCTTTGGGTACTTAATCTATCACATTAATTGAACAATATAAAATGACAATATATTGGATTGTGATTGTGACTGCTGGAAGTGGAGTTGAAAGAGGAAACTATTTTGTACCTGTTGTATACCAGTAGTTGCACTATGCAGCCATGTGGTTATGAAAGGTATGCTCCACTGCAAGAAAGCCCTCTCCGTACGGTTTCTTGTATGATGATTTTTACTGGAAATTTGATAGGTGAGAGATGTAAAAACGAAAGATGTGAAGTGTTCACGTATTAGGTGAAACGATTCCACTTGTAATAATGAAAATGAAAGAGAGTTGATGAAAATCCCTGCAAATTGTGGTTAGCCAACAAGGTGCTAGTATAGATAAGTTGATTACTAAAGTTCTTAAGTGACACTCCTTTTTCATTGCCTAGTATACTTCATAGTGAATTCTCAACATCTCCTTAGTTTAACTTTTGAGTTCTCAAACATTTGGATAAAGGTTGTAGTTGGTCATTTCAAATGATCTTTTCTTCCTTCAGCTGGATCTTTTGAATTTATGTTCTCGACTGCTTATTTGGATGGTAATCAACGGTTGTCTCTATATATTTTAAGTTCTTTACTTTCCAGAAATTGAGTTTCCCTTTGTTCAAGGCATGCATAAATATTAGAATCAGGATTTGTAAATCAAACTAACTTCTCTTATTTCGGAGTCTTGAAGTTCCTTGTGTAGACATTTTAACTGTCAATACTTGTTTTAGATTACAGGCTTTATGCTTGTCAATGTTGTTGCTGGCAGTTCGTGTATTTGTCCTTTTTGGAGGTATTACATGTTTACCAAGGCATCTTATAGCACTGATGCTTTTCACTTGCCAACTGATTATGGTCCTTATAATGTTGCCAAGTATTTGCAGAACTCCTTAGTTATTTGTAAGTTTGATGTTATAGAGGTGGCATAGCATGTCTATTGTTCAGCTCTCTGCATTCACGAAATATATTATCCGCATTACATTTGGTTTTGTTCAACAGTTTCATTTGATGAGGCATTATGTTAATTTTTGTTAGCAACATATGGTACATGTTTGATTCTCATCCTTTATATGCTTACCTTTTCTAATCAGCACAAATGCTGGTGATTATATTTGCCCACTCTCTGTTGCTTTAGCTATAAGCATGAATCTTTGACTTATAGAATCTAACAGTCATCCATCTGGACAAACAGGATGACTTCTCCTGTGGAAGTTAATTATTAACACATGAATTCCACGAGGGTATCAGAAAGTTGATTAATTGATCCATTTTAGTGCAAATCAACATTTTATATCATGGCTCGAAAGGGAAACCAACAGAGAAATGGCTTAGATCGCAATGCATCAAAACCAAAATTTACAGTTTCAGGGTCAGCGGGTGAATCTTTACAAGAGAAAAAGGAAAAGGTAAAAGCGTACGAGGGAGATTTCATTGGTGAAGATGAGCTTCCAAATGTTAATCGCCAGTGCAGGCCAAGCAGTCCTTCAGGAGAGAGAATAAATAAGAAAAAATATTCAGGAGATGGCAAGAAAAACAACCAAAGATCTCTTAACGTCTCTATCAAAGAGAAGTCAGGGGATAATAGAACACCAGGTTCAAGAGATACTGAGGGAAATGCTTCTGAGTTGAGAGATGATGGGGACGATGGAATATCACCTGAAAGTAATCGTGATTCAAGAAACTCAAACATTAGCACTGGCTGCTTAGGGCATGGTTTGCCTGCCGAAGATATGATGAACGATTCTGGTTCTTCGGAAGCAGTGGCTGCTAGAAGTTTAGGAGATTCAGCTTTGTCCATCTTGAAAGTTGCTACCGGGTGGCTTGAAAAGCAGAAGCCATTGTTTGCTACTTTAACAACCATTTTATTTGGTGTGCGTGACTATGTCCGTCTCAAGACTGAGCATGCATATCCTATTATTTTGAGGTGGCTTGTACATTTTGGGAAGTTAATGCTGCTTCTATCCATGGTTTGGTTGGACTGCAGTCTTAGGGGCCTTGATTCCTTACTACGCATGGGGACGACATCTTTTTTCATGGTTATTTGGTGCAGTGTTCTCTCAGTTATTGCAATGATAGGGATTTTGAAGTTTCTTCTAGTGATGGTGAGTTCTGCCACTCTTGTATTGCTATATTTTATTCGCTTTCTTAGATGCTTCTAGTTAATATGTTGGACTCTGAGCATTGGGATGTTAATTGTTGATGGTGGATCTATATTGTTGTTGTGGAACCATATGGCTGGCGAATGAATGAACCCGTTTTTATCTTCCATGTATTCTGAGCTCCGTGACCTTTATTTTTTATTCAACATGCTGGATCATTCACTGGAAGGTCCATATTGCCAAAATCATAGGCTTTACAGTTACAATTTTCTCTACTCTTACTTTGTTAAATTTCTGAATGATCCAGGCAGCAGCTGGTTTAGTGGCACTTTTCATTGGTTTCACATTGACAATTCTCGTAGTTGCCATCTTTGCAACCATATTCTTGTGGATGTATGGCAGTTTTTGGACAACAGGGTCTTTCATCTTTGTTGGAGGTTCTCACTCCACCTTTCTTTGAGCTTGGGGAGCATTCATTTCTTATTTGCTGCTCAACTCCTTGGTGAAGGTTGCTGATATTTGATGCTGCTTTCACGTGCAGGTGTTACATTCGCTTTGAGCCATGAACGCCTTGCACTCTTTATCACCACTGCATATTCTATGTATTGCGCGAAAGGATATGTTGGATGGCTTGGTTTGCTTCTGGGGATAAATTTATCTTTCATTTCGAGTGATGTTCTGGTACACTTCCTAAAAAATAACATAAATGAGCATAGATCCAATAATTCCCCAGAACAATCGGGGCAAACCCGAGATAGACCAGGTCACTTCTATGGCGAGCCTGGGCATGCTTCACAATCAGATGATGCCTTTGGAACTGCTTCTGGGAGATCAGAAGAGCGTAACCCAGGAGTTCCTTCGACCAGTGGAGCCGACACAGAGTTAACATCCGAAGATGAGGTTGTTCGGCTGTTAAACTGTAATGATCACTATTCAGCACTGGGCTTGTCCCGTTATGAGAACATAGATGTTTCTTTACTCAAGCGGGAGTACAGGAAAAAGGTACTTATCTCCTCTCTTATGAGAATTTCGTAGGTACATATATGTCAATTGTCCTTATTCTGACCTGCTTGAATTATTTGTTATCATCATTATGCACTTGGCTTTTTTTATGGTTCACATATTTGAATTTCTGTAATTTGGTTCTCCAGGCAATGCTGGTCCATCCTGATAAAAATATGGGGAACGAGAAGGCTGTAGAAGCCTTCAAGAAACTTCAAAATGCATATGAGGTACATTTTTTTATTTTAAAGTTGTTTTCCCTGTTAAATGAACTCATCAATTTTCTAAGTTCACGTCACGTAGAAAATGGAAACTCCATTTCCAGGTTCTGCTTGATTCTTTTAAGCGGAAAGCTTATGACGACGAACTGAGGAGGGAGGAGCTACTGAACTATTTCCGGAGGTTTCAAGGTGCTTCTCAAAAGGTGTGCTTTTTTTCCAAGTCCCTTTTTTTCAGCCGTTGTCATTTACTCTTCTTCAAGTACTCTTTTTTGAAATGATGAATTTTATTAAAAAAGCAAAACCAAAAAGCACCAGGGCCAAGAAGTTGGCTTGTTCATTTCACGATATCAAATTGAGTTTTTCTAAAGTAGTAATTGCTTAGAAGCATGAAGCGGGGGCGGAGGCAGGAGCAGGGGCAGGGGCAGGGAAGCTTGGTGGTGTAGAAGAGTCTAAGGTCGGGAGCGCCATGGGAGTGTTTATGTAATATATTCTTTATATATCTTTCAAAATTCAAGTACATAAAAAAAATAGTAATTTCTAATCATCTTCATATATATCTTTCTAAATTTAAGTACATCTAGTAATTTCTAACAATGGGATTGAACCTCTAGCTCAATGGTTAAGGCTTTGGTCTTCCACCTTGAGGTCAGAGGTTCAATCCCAGCTTACCTACCAAAAAAAAGTAATTTATAACCATCTTTATTTTCATAGCTTCTTTCCCTGTGCCTTTTGAAGACGCCTTTGTGCTTACTCCAATGAAGTACTTTGAGGAGGTGGATGGGCCGGATTGCGAAGATACCTGCGTAGATGGAGCCACCAAGAGGTTGGGAGCGTCGCGGGCTCGCACTCATCTAGTTGGGAGCGTCACGCGGTCACACTCTTGGAAGCTCCTTCCTAAGGAGCGCCGAATCACGGTTCAGCGGTGGGGGCAGGAGTGGGAGCGGCACCCATGGGGGAAGATTCCTGCTTCTAAGAGAAATTGCCACATTTATTTTACTGTTCATATTTGTGTTCCCCGGAATGGTTGGAAGGGGACATGAAAGCCATCCCATTTTTTGCAATAATTCGACATTGATTGCTAATAAAGGAGTTTCGCAATAAACCAACCTCCATCCTAAGGAAGGTCAAGTCCTACATAAGAGATGGAAGAATTCAACTCCTTTGTTAGCCAGACTATTGATCATGGTTCAATTGCTTTCGTTTAGATGTGCACAATGTAATCCTCCCTGAAGCTCTCAACTGTCTACTAAGTCCAAGATCTCTTGAACAGCTTGGAAATCCTTCGTGGATATTCTCCTCTTTCTTATCCCATCGTAACAATTAGTGGGAGCCTCCAACTGTCATCCGTTTTAAAGTCACATACCATACATCCCTTGAACATCTTCAACACTTGGTGTTAGCCTCCATATATTCAGCTTCTCACAATGGGCCTCCAAAGTAATTGCTTCCAGTTGAAAGAAAAATGGCACCATAACCTGCTTGGCCTGGATTCCTCTATTAGCTCCATCACCCCTCTACATAATAAATCAATTAGTGATGAGAACCAATTGACCTGGGGCCTGAATGGCATCAACATGTTCCTTGCTAAACCGTGTCCGAGTCTCGGTAAAGCTCCTGAAAAGAACCTCCTGAAACTGTGATGCGTACTGCAGGCCCAATAATTGGCATATTTGCCCATTAGAGCTTTTAGGATTTTTATTTTCAGGTTTTAGTTTTTAGAGATTTTATTTTTCATGTTACTTTATTTTAGGGCTGGCAACGGGGCGGAGCGGGGCGGGCCAGATGTTGCATTCCCAGTCCCCGTCCCCGCTTTGGGGATGGCGGGGAGTCCCCATCCCCGCCCCGTTCAAAAAATACTCACCTCAAAAAAGCTTTTTAACGCCCATAAAAAAGAAAAAGACAAGCCGTGTTTGTGCACTTATCAAAATATGGTAGTGCCAATATCACTAACCTAAAAGAAATATTTACTGTTAACAAAAAAATACTAAAACATTACTAAAATAAGAGGATATTGATAATGGCTTGCATATTAAAATGGGCGGGGCCGGGCCGGGCGGGCCCATCCCCATCCTCGTCCCGCCCCCGCTCCAATCCCTGCCCCCGTGTGGGGGCGGATCCCCATTTTCACGGGTGAAATTGGCATCCCTACTTTATTTCAAGGTATTTTAATTGCCTATATAGGCTTCTTGTATTAGGGTTTTTAGATTTTGATGATGAAATAATGAATTGAGAACAGAGATTCTCCCCTATCCCTCTTCTTCTTCTCTTTCTCTTCTTCCCTTATTATTCTTCTCCTCTCTCCTCTAATTTCTTCTCTTCTCTCTCTCTTTCTTCTAATCTCTTCCCCTTCCCTTCTTCTATTCTTCTTCCTTTTCTTTCTCTTCCCCTCTTTTTTCTGCTTCTCCCTTTGGCCACATCAGTTTGGTATCAGAGCAAAAGATCCCATGATTCTAGCTCTATTTCTCTCTCCCCATCGCTCTTTTTCTCTACGTCTCTCTTTTTCTCCTTGCCTCTCTTTCTTTCTCTACTCTCTTTCTTTTTCCTATATCATCAGAGCCCACAGCCTAAAACCTACCCACACCAGTTCCCTATATCCCTTTTGGGCTTCTTTTATTTCAGCAAAACCAATCCCTTACATACCCCACTGTTTACCCCAACATCCACAATTCCAAGATCAGCCACACCATTCATTTGTGAACCGTATCTAACCAACCACAATCAGCCCTGAACCAATTAAAAAGCCACACTCTTTCCGGCCTTGAAAACCCAAGAAAACCACACCCATCAGTCCTTCGCAGCCTGAAACCCATCAGCTTACCCGAACCTTCCACTTAAGCTTCCCCTACAACATCGGCATGTATTTGAGCTTCCACGCCGTAAGCGCAAGCGTCTCTGCATCAGTAGTCTTCATGCGCGATTTTCTAGCAGAACGCAAGCAAGTTTGTATCTTCATCGGCTAGCACCAACAACTATGGCCACTCGATCATCCCCGGCCGCCGCAACACCGTCATCTGGGTTTTTCTGGAAAGCAGCACCTCCGACGGGTTCGTATTCATTGAGTTTTTTTTTTTTTTTTTTGGGTTATCTTTGAACAGAAGGCAACTTTCATTCGGTGGATGAACAAGCTTTGAACTTACCCTTTTTTAGTCGGTCACCAGCTGTAAAAAAGAAAGGCAAGTTTATACACGTATCATTCAGTAGAGGAAAAAGGGCAAGAGATAAGTATAGCTATAGAAAATAAAGGCAAGTAAAGGATAGGCATAAAAGGTACAGTGCAGGGGAGTTTCCTTCTGAAACAAGCAATATATAAGCAATAAAGTGGGCCCCTATTATTATTCTTTGAAGCACCAGCGGTTGTTGCAGACATAAAAGTTAACTCTATGCACATTTGGTAACGGTGAGATTGACAACACAATAGAGGTAACTTACCTTAAATCACACCCCCACTTTTCCCTTTAGGCACCTCCATAGATTAAGTGGCTTACAAATTCGACCCCCCTTTTCCCTATGGCACCCCATTATATTGTTTGCTTAACAGATTTGATCTGTTAAAGTAACTCAGAAAGGAAAAGAAAAAAATCAGAATTTTCTCTCTCTACACTTTCTCTCTCCTCTCTCCATCTCATTTTCTCTCCTCGATCTTGACATTTCCACACGGAATTTGATCTCGTTGTCAACACGAGAGTTGATAAGGACGACTTGAAGAGTCTACCAGGCATATTCTCAGCAGCTCATAGCGAGAGTGCAGCTACTACTTCGTGCAACTTTTCTCATCCGTCGGTTTTGGTCCGACCGCTTATCCAGGCTATCCGTGAGTCCGATTTGAGATCTGCGAAAGGCATTGTGTTCCTTTCGATATCACGGACAGATCTGACGGCTGATTTTCACAGATTCCATTTGGGGCCATGAGACATTGATTCACCCCACAATGAGTGCACTATGGATCCCATATTTCTATGGTTCCGATGCCTACTACTATCGCTATGGAGATTACGATGTTGTGTGCCTACAATGGATCGAGGCTCTTAATGCATACCATAAGCAAGGTTTTAAATCTCGGTTTCGGTTTCTGTCATCAGCGAAATCGAAACGTTTCGGTTTCGGTACGAAATTTCGGACGAAGTCTTATAAAAATTTCACCGAAATTTCCGAAACGTTTCACCGAAATTTTCGAAATTGTACTTCACCGAAACGTTTCACCAAAATTTCCAAAATTTCACTAAAACGAAACGTTTCGGCCGAAATTTCCGAAACGTTTCGGCGAAGTTTGGTACTTTTCCGACTCAATGTGGATTTTCGTTTCGGCCGAAATTTAAAACCATGACCATAAGTACTATGGTTATGATCATCAAATGACCATTCGTCAAGTGAAGGATACAATATGTAGAGATGCCAAGGTAAAATGGAGACACTTCTTGCGAGAACGCGGTGACTTAGGCATGCTTTGTTTTAGTCGATGGAAGATGTCTGTGATGAGTTTGCAAAGGTATATGCTCAAAAGGCTTATTGTCGATATCATCAGAGGCAAAGACAAGTCCAACCCCGAGGAGACTGGGAACGATGCATTCAAGCTATTTGGATCAGCACTCAGACATGATAGCTGATATGAAAGCAACTTTGAATCACATTAACAAGCATCTTGGGCTTAAGGTTCCCAGGGAGGCCACGACCATCAGGAATTCATGCTTAGCCTACCCATTTCCTTCTTCCCCTGTTGATAATGCTAGTGGTCTGTCAGAGGCCATTGTCTTAGAGCCAGACATGGTTATTTTCAGTGCTTGGTCAGATGCTATTGTTGATGAGGCTGACATCGATGAGTATCATGATTCCGAGATTCCGTCAAAGTCGACAGCCGAGCATCTAGAGAGTGAGCTTGACACTTCCACAGTCGAGGTAGATATTGAGGCTTGGCCACGCGAGATTGACCCATCGACAGAGTCAACAGAGCACAGTCATGTCATGAGTCAGAGGCGAGTGTCCTGACCGATGAGCCACTACCAGAGATGGATGATCGAGAGCACATTGCGGAGGATTCCATATCTTTGAGCCAATTGAGCAGATTGCAAAACTGTGCATGCACAGAGGAGTTATTGATAGATATTGTTTATGTGGACATGGTATTGCTTATGGATGTTACACCTAGCACGAGTGAGATCACCTGTATGTTTCAGCAGATGATTGGGCTGATTAGGATTACTATTTCCGCATCCCGCCGCACTTGTAGGGATGGATTGCTTGTAGCAATCTCTATTAGGTGGATGTATGACATCGATGGTCTTTTACTTCTACTACTGGAGTGGGTCATTTATATATTTGATCCAGGTGGACTAACTCGAGGCGAGTTCTTTTCAACAAGGGGAAAATGATGCGTATTGCTGGCCCAATAAGTGGTACATTTGCCCTTAGAGCTTTAGGATTTTTATTTCCATGTCATTGAGTTTCTAGGATTTTTATTTTCAGGTTTTAGTTTTTAGGGACTTTATTTTTCATGTTACTTTATTTCAAGGTATTTTAATTGCCTATATATATAGGCTTCTTTTATTAGGGTTTTTAGATTTTGATGATGAATTAATGAATTGAGAACAGAGATTCTCCCCTATCCCTCTTCTTCTTCTCTTTCTCTTCCCTTATTCTTCTTCTCCTCTCCCCTCTAATTTCTTGTCTTCTCTCTCTTTCTTTTAATCTCTTCCCCTTCCCTTCTTTTATTCTTCTTCCATTTCTTCTCTTTTCCTCTCTTTTTTCTACTTCTCCTCCCTTGGGCCACATCAAACTGGGGAGGATGGCATCCTCTCTTAAACTTCCCTTCTAATGTCCCATACACTGCTACGAGTGGACCCATTGAAGCAATTAGTCATTAGTTTCTATCGTTCCAGTTGCTTCAAAATGGCAAAGAAGCACTGGTCTGGATCGATTGGAGTCTTGGACATTCTCATTGTCAAAAAGTTACCTCCAATGTTACCAAAGATCAAGTATAATAGGTTGCCAAATTGAAGATCCAGATCGATCATATGTTAGGTAGTCATAGCTTTCCAGAGTTGTCCCATATACCGCTAGGATATATTTAACAAATTTCACATTCCTACGATAGTTTAAGGATGGAATGAAACAGGAGGATGACAATGGATTTATGGGCTTTTATTTTATTAGCTTGGTGGATAGCCTTTATGAAGACAATTTTTTTACTTCTGAGGATGAAATTGGGGCAAGGGGAGATTATTTCTCCATTCCCATGGGTCATTTTTAAGGGGAGTCAAATCCTCGTTGGAGTCGTCATTGTGAATACCACCTATGGGCTATGGTCAAGGTATAGCAAAGATAAGCCAATGATCCTTTGTAAAGTGGTTTTTAGACAAGTCTTGTCGACATGTGGGCTAGGACTTTTGGAGTGTGTATACTAAAGGAGGATAAGTTTTTGAGATGGAGTAAACCCTGTATTTTAGTGGCATCCCTGTATTTTAGTGTCATCATAAGCCAATGATCCTTTGTAAAGTAAATTTTAGACAAGTCTTGTCGACATGTGGGCTAGGACTTTTGGAGTGTGTGTACTAAAGGAGGATAGGTTTGGAGAGTAAGGGCGTGTTCGGCAACTATTCTTTTATGGGATTTTCCCCTTTTTTAGGGGTGGAGAATGACGAAAGCCAAAAAAAATCTCAAAAATCCCGTTCAGCTGTGTGACCCACTAAGGTCCGTTTCTAAAAGTTTGCCTACTTTTTCGACTAAAAGATAGGATTCTACAAAGCGATAAATAACCGTCTCTAAAGATTCTCATCACTCTGTTTCTCGCCTGTTTAATCGGGTGAGAATGAGAAGCCTTGCCGAACATGCCCTAAGTTTTTTAGATGGAGTAAACCTTGTCTTTTAGTGGCATCCCTGTATTTTAATGTCATAATTTTCTACATCGGTGAACTATTGTCATGAAGGTGTATTCAGAAGTTCAACGGGGTTTTCTTCTTTATTTACAATTTTGATGGTTGTTGATGAAGAATCTCCTGTAGCATTTCTGAAAATGCAACTAATCTCAGTAAGATCCAGGTTTCCATGAGAACGCCCATTAAATTTAACTTCATGGAATTTATGGGAGGAGGACTCGACCTTGCTAAATCCTATCTGACCATGGAATACTCACGGAATAACTTCTAATTCAGCACAAGTATTCAGCTGAGGCATCCACATGCTCTTTTCCTTCTGAGCACCTAGGTAGCTTTGAAAGGAGCTTTACCATAAAAATTAAAAATGCTTTCTATTTCTTTCATTCCATTTCCTAAGTTGCTGAAAGGAGCTTTGAACATCCAATGAGGGGATGCACCATAGAAGCTGGAAACTTCCTTGAAATTTTAACACACTTTAGAAGAGCGGACCAAATCTTGCATGCCACTTGAAATGAGTGAAATACAATTTGAAAATTCCACTTTCCTACACAAAGTGCATACAAACCAAATTCTCATCTACTAAAAAACGTATCACTTGTTTGATTTGCTTGCCATCATCGTCTTACAAAATGCCTTAACACAAGGACAAGGAGTAACCATAGCATCCCAAACAAGGAAGTATATTTATTAGAGCAGCGAGTTTAGGCTTGATTGAAGGTTTTAAAGTGGTTAATCATTTTCCACCTGTCTCCCACCTTCAATTTATGGATTCCTTGTAATTTTTCATGTGAATCTAAGACCACCTAAATAACCTAAGATGCCTCCCTTAAGCTTATCCTTCAGCCTCATGTGGTAGCTCTAATAATAGATTGCCCTTGTTTTTCAGCTCCTGAACCTTGATTGTATTTGTCAGCCATCTTTTTCCGTTACTGTTTTCCCAAACCCAAGAAGCAAAACATACACATAGAGAGGCCCAAATAAGGAACAGTGTGCGTACTACAGTGAGAAACACAAAATATGTTACAATCCAGAATCCTCTGATGCCTGTCTGTTGTTTAATTTGTTTCCTTTTCTGTTCTTTTCATTATTTTCAATTACACTGGTCCCCAATTTAAATTTTCACTTCTATTTTACCTTATTTGAGCATTCAAAGTTCACTTGGTTCTTCAGAACGGACAGAATGGTATATTTGCTTCTGGCTTTGCTCATTTTGAGGCTGATGATGAAGACCCTCATGGAGATTCCAGAAGAATAGCCTGCAAAAAGTGTGACAATTTTCACATCTGGGCTCTTACAGAGAGATCTAAATCGCGCGCAAGATGGTGCCAGGTTTCCTTTTTCTTTTACTTTGCATCTCTTCGTGTAACATCATATTTCTACACAATGATGAAAGATATTAAGCAAACAGTTGGGTAGCTTTTATCTGATATTTCCAGATGGACATTGTGCTTTGTAGGATTGTAACGATTTCCACCAAGCTAAAGATGGAGATGGATGGGTTGAACAATCTTTTCATCCTTTTTTATTCGGATTGTTGCAAAAGGTATTTGATTTGTGAATTGCCTTCAAGTTCTCTTCAGGGAAAAAAACTTTTTTAAGTAGTTGCTTTCCATCTAGGAATAATGGAAATTGTGTGAGTAGTACCAGAAAAGCTCTTTAGCAGTGCCCTAATTACTAGTTCCGGTGCAATTAATCCACTTGAGGGGTATTAACCATCATACGTCTTAACGTCATGAAACCTGATAGCCCATTGTCACCAGAGATTATTCAATGATAGAAATATGTTCTTTACCTTATTAATAAGGAGATAACTCTTTTTATTGGCATTAGTACATTGTTGTTTTTTACAGGTAGATGCACCCTCTGCATATGTTTGCGCAGAAAGCAGGATATATGATGCAACAGAATGGTTTATTTGCCAGGTAATTAGTTGCATCTAATTTCCATTGTAAATGATGCATTGAATTATTCAAAGGTCGAAATCACTTCCATATTAACATGCGTTCAGTGTCAAATTCATATTTAAATTTAGCCTGAAATTTTTACCCAAAGATAAAGAAGGGATTTGCTAGGGACCATCGAAGAAGGCATTTTGCGGACTGGCTGTCACATGAGAGAGCAGCCACATAGGCTCACTTTTCAACAGATTTTGTCTTTATTCATGAGGTGGCTGCTCTCTCATGCAACAGCCTGTCCGTGAAATGCCTTCTGCGATGGTCCCTAGCAAATCCCGATAAAGAATAATCCAATGTTGACTCTCTTGTTGGCTCTTCATTGAGAGGATTGTAGAACCTTTTTTTCTTAGTATAAAACTGTAAGTATTTATCATTAGAAAAAAAAAAACTATAAATATAATGAAAAGTATATCAAAAAGATAAAATTCATCACTGGATGAACTTTTCTTTCTTTGTTGATGTTGAAAAGGTCAAGTTAGAGAGGGCCCACACACAAAACCTTTAAGTCAATACGAATTAGTCCTTTCGTTTATTACAAAAGCATATGTTCATGTGATGTGGGTTAGTACTTTCAGGCGTACTACATTAATCAAATGGTAGAGTAGGACATAGGAGATACTGTAGCTAAATTGACAGATGCATTTTGTCCTGCTCACTATTCATATCTATGGGGGTTCTTACACAGGGCATGCGATGTCCTGCCAACACCCACAAGCCGAGCTTTCATGTCAACACCAGCGTCACTGCCAAGCACAATAACGCTAAGGGGACTTCTTCGGCCCACAAAAGTGGCGGAATGCCGAGTGCCAACATGGATGAGAGCATGAAAGAGGAGGAATTCTTCGAGTGGCTGCAGAACGCAGTGCAGTCGGGAATATTCGAAGCCAGCAACCCGTCAACCGAGAGCCCTTCTGCCAGAACTGGTAGTTCTTCCAAGAGCACTAGTGGGAAGAAAAAGAAGAAGGGAAAGAAGCAATGGTGAGCATACATATTTCCTTGTGTCTCAACTTGTGGATTTTCAGGCGAGCTCTGAGGTCGTACGAGAGCTCAACTTTGATTGAGCTATTAAGGTAACAAAATATATATCCATGTCCACACCATGAGAATGTTGAAAGTTATTAACCCTTTTAAAAGGAAGAATCAGTCAATGCATTTACGTGGCTGCAAAAAAGGCCTTAATAAGCTCTGTTTTCCTTCGTGATTCTCGCTATAAAGTTTTGTATAGGCGATTTTTTCCCTTCTAATATCATCCAGTTATACTTATGTAGTTTATAAATACATTGGCAGATAAAGCAACCCTGTAATAATTTTCTAGGAAACGATGATTGGCGCCCATACATGGAGTCTCTCCTACGCACAATGCCACAAACCTTGTAGGGGGCCCAAAATGTTTTACTGTTCTTGCATATGAACTCTTTTACTAGCACAAATAAATAAAAATAAAAAAATTAAGTCTGTTCATTGACATCCCTCATGAAAATAGACAAGTTTTTGGGTGATTAGAGGAGTGCAAATATTACATGGTTATGGGTGTCAATGGATCCACTTGTCTTGGTCACGACCATTAAAATCCCATATCGGTTGGATCAGATTTGGATCCACTTATGTCTTAGCTACGATCCATTCAAATTCCTTATCCATTGGTGTTCTTCGGATCCTACTCCCTGTGTCTCTGTCGCAATCCATTTCAAATAGGACTGTCCCCATAGGAGTGTCTTAGTTGGTCGGTCTTACGTGCAAGCAGCAGCGTTGCAATAATACATAAATTTATATAAAAAAAAATTTTGGGCATATTTTCAAAAAGGCTACTGATATTGGCACAACCATGTTTTAATAATTGCGTAGCCTGTTCCTTTTTTTTTATTCGACTTGTGACTTGTGAGAGCTTTTTGGGAACCGTAATAACCTTTGACAGCTCTTTAAATGTGTTAGGTTTAAAATTGGTAACAGGTTATGGTAGGGCCGAAAGGGCTAATCTGGCAAGCCACAGCTGAAGGGCTAATGGAGTCCTGTGCTGCACAAGCACAGACAAGGATACAAAGGGTCAGAAGACCAACCCGGAGTGGTGCTCCGGACGGGCGCTTCGACACTCAAGTCAGTATGAGCAGGAGTGCAGAGCAATGTCAGAGCAAAAAGCTTAGGGTTTTGATCTCAGATCCCTCACCTTAGCACAAGTGAAGGCTATTTATAGTGGTTCTGAGCCACCTGTCCAGGACAGGTGGTAGCCCCTGTATGGACCAGGTCTCATACCTAGGAGGGGCAGGTGGAAGTCCCCGATTGGTCCAGGTGTCATACCTAGCAGGGACAGGTGTTGGCTTTGCAGTGGTCCCTGTGAGGGTCACGTGTCAACAGCCGATTGGTTGCAGATTTTGGACCCCATCAGTTGCCCCCTGGTTCTCCGAGCCATTTATGACGGCTTGGAGAAGCAAGAAAGCTTACTGCCATAAATCCAAGCCCTTCTGGGCGGCTCGGCCGGGCAGGATTTGCACTGGAGGTCTGTCCGGCCGAGCCCTTCTGGGCGGCTCGGCCGTGCAGAATTTGCATTGGAGGTCTGTCCGTCCGAGCCTTCTGGGAGGCTCGGCCGGGCAGAATTTTGTCTTCTAGCGAACGCGTCATATCCTGTCCGGCTAAGCCTTCTGGGCGGCTCGGCCGGGCAGAATTTTGTCTTCTAGCGAACGCGTCATATCCTGTCCGGCTAAGCCTTCTGGGCGGCTCGGCCGGGCAGACTTTTGTCTTCTAGCGAACGCGTCATATCCTGTCCGTCCGAGCCCTTCTGGGCGGCTCGGCCGGGCAGAATTTTGTCTTCTAACGAACGCGTCATATCCAGTCCGTCTAAGCCTTCTGGGCGGCTCGGCCGGGCAGAATTTCGTCTTCTAGCGAACGCGTCATATCCTGTCCGGCTAAGCCTTCTGGGCGGCTCGGCCGGGCAGACTTTTGTCTTCTAGCGAACGCGTCATATCCTGTCCGTCCGAGCCATTCTGGGCAGCTCGGCCGGGCAGAATTTTGTCTTCTAGCGAACGCGTCATATCCAGTCCGTCTAAGCCTTCTGGGCGGCTCGGCCGGGCAGAATTTTGTCTTCTAGCGAACGCGTCATATCCTGTCCGGCTAAGCCTTCTGGGCGGCTCGGCCGGGCAGAATTTTGTCTTCTAGCGAACGCGTCATATCCAGTCCGTCTAAGCCTTCTGGGCGGCTCGACCGGGCAGACTTTTGTCTTCTAGCGAACGCGTCATATCCTGTCCGGCTAAGCCTTCTGGGCGGCTCGGCCGGGCAGACTTTTGTCTTCTTCAGATGACCAGATTTTCTGGTCGCCTGTGATGACCTCATTTTCTGGTCGGCCTGAGATGACCTCATTTTCTGGTCGGCCTGTGATGACCTCATTTTCTCTGAGAGCTAAGTCTGCAAACACTTAGAATCTTCAAGGTGGGGTTTCCACTGGGGCGGGTCCTTGGTTGGAACTGATCTCCACACCAAATTGGACGCACCGGAGTGCACCAGTGCCGCTCTCTAAGTCTGCAAACACTTAGGCTGAGAGCTAAGTTTGCAAACACTGTGGACGGCCAGGCCGGGCCGGTCTTTTGGCGTCTAGCGATTGCGCCATATCCTGTCCGGCTTAGGCTGTGGACGGCCAGGCCGGGCAGGTCTTTTGGCGTCTAGCGATTGCGCCATATCCTGTCCGGCTTAGGCGCTGGACGGCCGGGCCGGGCAGGTCTTTGAGGTGGTTTTCCACTAGGGCGGGTCCATGGTTGGAACTGATCTCCACACCAAATTGGACGCGCCGGAGTGCACCACTGCCGTTCTCTAAGTCTGGAAACACTTAGGCTGAGAGCTAAGTCTGCAAACACTTAGAGTCTTTTGGCGTCTAGCGATTGCGCCATATCCTGTCCGGCTTAGGCTGTGGACGGCCAGGCCGGGCGGGTCTTTTGGCGTTTAGCGATTGCGCCATATCCTGTCCGGCTTAGGCTCTGGACGGCCAGGCCGGGCAGGTCTTTGAGGTGGTTTTCCACTAGGGCGAGTCCATGTGGTTGGAACTGATCTCCACACCAAATTGGACGCGCCGGAGTGCACCACTGCCGTTCTCTAAGTCTGCAAACACTTAGGCTGAGAGCTAAGTCTGCAAACACTTAGAGTCTTTTGGCGTCTAGCGATTGCACCATATCCTGTCCGGCTTAGGCTGTGGACGGCCAGGCCAGGCAGGTCTTTTGGCGTTTAGCGATTGCGCCATATCCTGTCCGGCTTAGGCTCTGGACGGCCAGGCCGGGCAGGTCTTTGAGGTGGTTTTCCACTAGGGCGGGTCCATGTGGTTGGAACTGATCTCCACACCAAATTGGACGCGCCGGAGTGCACCACTGCCGTTCTCTAAGTCTGCAAACACTTAGGCTGAGAGCTAAGTCTGCAAACACTTAGAGTCTTTTGGCGTCTAGCGATTGCGCCATATCCTGTCCGGCTTAGGCTGTGGACGGCCAGGCCGGGCAGGTCTTTTGGCGTCTAGCGATTGCGCCATATCCTGTCCGGCTTAGGCGCTGGACGGCCAGGCCGGGCAGGTCTTTGAGGTGGTTTTCCACTAGGGCGGGTCCATGGTTGGAACTGATCTCCACACCAAATTGGACGCGCCGGAGTGCACCACTGCCGTTCTCTAAGTCTGCAAACACTTAGGCTGAGAGCTAAGTCTGCAAACACTTAGAGTCTTTTGGCGTCTAGCGATTGCGCCATATCCTGTCCGGCTTAGGCTGTGGACGGCCAGGCCGGGCGGGTCTTTTGGCGTTTAGCGATTGCGCCATATCCTGTCCGGCTTAGGCTCTGGACGGCCAGGCCGGGCAGGTCTTTGAGGTGGTTTTCCACTAGGGCGAGTCCATGTGGTTGGAACTGATCTCCACACCAAATTGGACACGTCGGAGTGCACTACTGCCGTTCTCTAAGTCTGCAAACACTTAGGCTGAGAGCTAAGTCTGCAAACACTTAGAGTCTTTTGGCGTCTAGCGATTGCACCATATCCTGTCCGGCTTAGGCTGTGGACGGCCAGGCCAGGCAGGTCTTTTGGCGTTTAGCGATTGCGCCATATCCTGTCCGGCTTAGGCTCTGGACGGCCAGGCCGGGCAGGTCTTTGAGGTGGTTTTCCACTAGGGCGGGTCCATGTGGTTGGAACTGATCTCCACACCAAATTGGATGCGCCGGAGTGCACCACTGCCGTTCTCTAAGTCTGCAAACACTTAGGCTGAGAGCTAAGTCTGCAAACACTTAGAGTCTTTTGGCGTCTAGCGATTGTGCCATATCCTGTCCGGCTTAGGCTGTGGACGGCCAGGCCGGGCAGGTCTTTTGGCGTCTAGCGATTGCGCCATATCCTGTCCGGCTTAGGCTGTGGACGGCCAGGCCGAGCAGGTCTTAGAGGTGGTTTTACAATAGGGCGGGTCCATGTGGTTGGAACTGATCTCCACACCAAATTGAACGCGCCGGAGTGCACCACTGCCGTTCTCTAAGTCTGCAAACACTTAGGCTGAGAGCTAAGTCTGCAAACACTTAGAGTCTTTTGGCGTCTAGCGATTGCGCCATATCCTGTCCGGTTTAGGCTGTGGACGGCCAGGCCAGGCAGGTCTTTTGGCGTCTAGCGATTGCGCCATATCCTGTCCGGCTAAGGCGCTGGACGGCCAGGACGGGCAGGTCTTTGAGGTGGTTTTCCACTAGGGCGGGTCCATGGTTGGAACTGATCTCCACACCAAATTGGACGCGCCGGAGTGCACCATTGCTGCTCTCTAAGTCTGCAAACACTTAGGCTGAGAGCTAAGTCTGCAAACACTCAGAGTCTTTTGGCGTCTAGCGATTGCGCCATATCCTGTCCGGTTTAGGCTGTGGACGGCCAGGCCAGGCAGGTCTTTTAGCGTCTAGCGATTGCGCCATATCCTGTCCGGCTAAGGCGCTGGACGGCCAGGCCGGGCAGGTCTTTGAGGTGGTTTTCCACTAGGGCGGGTCCATGGTTGGAACTGATCTCCACACCAAATTGGACGCGCCGGAGTGCACCACTGCTGCTCTCTAAGTCTGCAAACACTTAGGCTGAGAGCTAAGTCTGCAAACACTTAGAGTCTTTGAGGTGGTTTTCCACTAGGGCGGGTCGATGGTTGGAACTGATCTCCACACCAAATTGGACGCGCCGGAGTGCACCACTGCCGCTCTCTAAGTCTGCAAACACTTAGGCTGAGAGCTAAGTCTGCAAACACTTAGAGTTTGATTGGAGGAGCTGGCATATATTAGTGACTCAAAAGTGAGGGACACAGTTTAGTGACAACTCCACTTTATTTCTCTTTGAAATTTAATTACAGAGATTCTTTACAGGCCTTCAAGCATTGGCTCTGAGGAACTGAGCAAGATCCTGCTGTGCGGCCTCTGACAGGGCAGAGCCGATCTGGACAACCCTCAGGTAGTCATTGCTGTACAAAGGGACGCATTCTTCCCTTTCAGTGCCGCTACATAGCACTGCCTCGACTAGGGCTGATCCCCTCTGAGAACCCCTACACCTCCTGGTGTAGTGAACTTCATCTTCTGATGATAGGCGGAGGGAACAGCTCGGAGGAGATTCTAGCCGGGGCGTCCCAGGATAGCATTGTAGGCCGACTTGGCCCTTACCACCAAGAAGTTCACCATGGCGAAGGACTGGCAGGGCGGCTCCCCGATAAGAACTGGAAGCTCGATATGCCCTTCAACTTTGACAACTTCTCCGGAGAATCCGAACAGGTCAGAGTTGACTGGCTTCAGACGGTCAGTTCCGATCAGCATCTGCTCGAAGGCGTGATAATAGAGGATGTCTGCGGAGCTCCCGTTGTCGACCAAGATCTTCTTCATTTCCCAGTTCGCCACCAGCATGGTGATGACCAGGGCATCATCATGCGGGAGGATCAGGCCGTCGAGATCTGCATCTGAAAAAGATATCTCGTTCTCTAGCCTGGCCTCCTTGCTGCAGGTATGGACGGCGTTGACCTGCCGGGCATAAGTCTTGCGGGCTGATGAAGAGGTTCCTCCTGCGGTCGGCCCTCTTGAAATGGTACCAATAACACCATGAGGTTGAGGTTGAGGTATCTGAGGAGGGGGGCTGGCCGGGGCAGGAGCTTGGATGCGGTCGTCCAGAGGTTGAGCGCCCCAGGGGCTTCTGCCTCTGTTCCTCGGCTTGTCCTTGCGCTCTCTTCTGTTGTCATTATTTTTTAAGTACCTTCCGAGGTACCCTCTGCTGATCAGCTGCTCGATCTCCTCCTTCAAATGAATGCACGCATTGGTGTCATGGTCGTGGTCCTTGTGGAACCTGCAGTACTGGGACATGTTTCTTTTCCCCGACGAGGTCTGCCTCTCCGGCCACCGGATGAAATCATCTTCCCGAATGGCTGCCAGGATACGTGCTCTGGACGCGGTCAGCCGCGTGTAATGCTCTCTCGAGTGGGGGCTTCTCTCCTTCTTCTGAGATTTATCATCCCTACGCTGCTTGGTAGGGTTCTTCTCCTCAGGCCTTCTTCTGCTAGCAGAGTCCAGGGCGGCGAGAGTTTCCTCTACCGAGATGTACTCCTCCGCCCCGGCCATCAGGTCTGCGAGGGACTGCGGATTGCGCCGGGCCACTGCTCGTCTGAAGTCAGTTGATCGGGCGCCGGCCAGAAGGGCATTCGTGGCCGCGGAGGGATCCAGGTTGGGAACTTGGAGGGCTTCCCTATTAAAGCGACCAACGAACACTTTTAAGGCCTCATCATCTCCCTGCCTGAGGGCCATCAGCGAAGCCGTCGTCTTCCTGGGTCTTCTGCTGCTCATGAAGTGACGGGCCAGGTCGTCCCCAAAGTCATCGAAATTGTCCACGGACCTGGGTTTGAGCCGCGAGTACCAGTCCGTCGCGGCTCCAGTCAGTGTGGTGGGGAATGCCCGGCAAAGGAATCCATCCGACGCCCCGTGGAGGAGCATTGTAGTCCTGAAAGTCTCCAAGTGGTCCACGGGGTCGGTGGTCCCGTCATACTGCGAAATCTGCGGCATCTTCCAGCCCGCGGGGGCTGCCGCGCTGAGCACTCTGTCCGAGAATGGGGGAGCGCTTGTGAAGATTCGGGAGGCAGGCCGGCCCTGCTTTCTGGCGAGCTCTTCAATCCGGTGGTCCATTTGCTGGATCCTTAGTAACATCGGGTCGTCTCTCTTTTCTGCCCGGTGGACGGGCCTCTCTCTTCTTGCCGGCGGGCTCATTGTAGAGCCGGACTGACTGGCCGGACTCCTTCGCCGGTGCCGCGATCCTTCTCCGTGCGTGGCGTCTCTCTTGCTGCCATGCCTTTGTACGGAGGGAGATCGTGACCGGTGATGTAGGTGAGGCTCGGGGCGCACATGCTTGTCCCGGGAGAGGTGATCTCGTCTTGTGGAGTGACGAGTCTGCTCCCGGGGCGGGGGCGTGTGCTCTCTGCGGGAGCTTCCCCTCCTCTGGGTGGGCTGAGAAGCCTCGGCTGGGTGCTGCTGGAGTGCGGGGGCCGGATTCCTGAACTGCGCAATCACAGCAGTCATTTCTTGGAAAAGGGCCCGCATCTCCCTCGGAGTCGGGGTAGGGTCTGAGCGGTCCGAGCGAGTCGGACTTTGCTCCCCTACCGCCCCGACCTCTATCTACGAGGCCAGTCGCTCGCTTCTTCCTTCGCGGGGGGCTGTAGCCCGGGTCGTCCGGGAGGTTGGCACATGCTTTCCGTTTTTTCCTACCATTGCTTGAGTGAGGTTCCAAACAGCTTTTCGTTCTGGGGTCCCACGGATGGCGCAAAATCTGTTAGGTCTAAAATTGGTAACAGGTTATGGTAGGGCCGGAAGGGCTGATCTGGCAAGCCACAGCTGAAGGGCTAATGGAGTCCTGCACTGCACAAGCACAGACAAAGATACAAAGGGTCAGAAGACCAACCCGGAGTGGTGCTCCGGACGGGCGCTTCGACACTCAAGTCAGTATGAGCAGGAGTGCAGAGCAATGTCAGAGCAAAAAGCTTAGGGTTTTGATCTCAGATCCCTCACCTTAGCACAAGTGAAGGCTATTTATAGTGGTTCTGAGCCACCTGTCCAGGACAGGTGGTAGCCCCTGTATGGACCAGGTCTCATACTTAGGAGGGGCAGGTGGAAGTCCCCGATTGGTCCAGGTGTCATACCTAGCAGGGACAAGTGTTGGCTTTGCAGTGGTCCCTGTGAGGGCCACGTGTCAACAGCCAATTGGTTGCAGATTTTGGACCCCATCAAAATGATAGAAGACCAGATGAGTTATTGCAATTATCAAAACATGGTTGTGCTGATATCATTTGCCTTTCATAAAATAGTAGGATAAATTTCAGATTTAGGACTGTCCCGTGAGCCATTTTGTTGATACGTCCATGGATCGTGGTAGCTATCAAGGGTGACACCGTATAAATCTTTTATCTCCTAGTCCAAACTCTGTTAACTATGGTTTAACTAGGATTGCTTTAATAGGGAACGACCTCATTGTAATACAATGTGGGCCCAGGTCACACTTTTGATTGATCCAAACAGTCCGCTTGACATGCCTTGCTTTGGGTCTCCTATAGATCAAAATCCCTGACCAATAATCCAATTCTAAGATCTAATAATATGCACTTTTGTTGAAGAACAGGGACATGATATGTACTTTCGTTAGGACATGATATGTACTTTTGTTATAGGGCAGCTCACATTCAACAAAAAGTACAAATTATTGGATGTTCTGGTTGCATGATCAACATGGTTTTTGGGCCACATCAAAAGCAAGACCGATAAAATGAACAGTTCATATCAATCAAATATGAGGCCTACTATACTGATGTGGGGTGCCACATTGTATCATTCCTTTCATATGTGCAATTCAGCATGCTCTTTTGGTTGGCACTTCATGTGGCGGCAGCTGACTCATTAGACAGTTCAGTGACAGTTCCAAGCATTTCATTCCCTATTGGGATATGTTCAGTCTCATTCTCAGTTCAAAACAACTCCAGAAACAAGCTGTAGATTCATTCCAGATTGGCAATTGCCTCTTTGGATTGTTACAAAGTTGCTGAAATTTTGCTTACGAAAAGTTCTCATAATTCTTAATCCAATACAAGAAAATCTACTAGATGTTTCTGATGTGAGATGCAGAGGATGACAATTCCATCCCTGATACTGATTTTTCATGAACTCCGGATATAGTGGATAATTGGCGATGGTTCCATCTCGCTTTATTGATTTTCCATGCTCTTTTGGGCTGATTTTTGCATCGCCGGCCCACCAGAAATACAGCAACACAGTTCTATATCCAAGCGCAGCTACACAATTTTCACAAATTTGGTTAGAAGAAGAAACAGTTTCTTTTTCTCCTATTTCCCTTCATATGATTCAAGAATAATCGAAATTTCCGTTTCTATGACAATCAGCCAATAACCATATCAGTAAAATATAGCCCCAGGCCATCAAAATTTGCATGCAAACCTTGGAAATTATGCGGGACCATCAACTGAATGCAGTTCGCAAGTCATGGGTGTCCACCACTGAACCATCGCCATAGCTTAATAAGGAATTTATATGTTGAATCTCTTTGGGCATCGACCCAGTAAGTACCTGTTTTCAATAATCCAGACGAGAGAAAATTTAGCAGCAGAAGGTTACAGAAGATGAACTGAACACCCCCTTAAGATGGCCTTAGCGGGCATGGCCCTTGGCTGAGTTACCTCATGCCCACTTTCTGTTATAAGGACTTCGTCCTCAATCCTTATCCCAATGCCTCGATACCTGTTACATCCTTTCGTTTATGAATTCTATATTGGTGAAAACAACAATTTAGCAATGCATGATTTGATAACACTCGCAGCTCAATAAATACCTGTCTGGAGCATCAAAGGAAGATGGGATATATACTCCTGGCTCAATTGTTATCACCTGTCCAAAATAAGGTTGGCTTAGTGCCAATCAGGCCAACAAGAGCTCTACTAAATATGGCAGGGAGTAGATGTGCCATAGCAAGTGTGCACCATGCACTGCCCACCCAACCACATATGAACTTGCTGGCATGCTCAGGTAAGAAAAATAAAGAACAGAAGTGCACCAAATAAAAATCAAATAAATGCAAAAGTATAAAC